>NC_071990.2:123785000-125035000 GCF_028885655.2 Pongo abelii
GACTGGATTAAAAACAGCACATGATGTATCAATTGCAGTTCCTGGTTTACAGTTTTAAGTAACACAGAGTGAGTTATTTAAACTGCTCTTTTTGAAAAACATATTTTAAAGAGGGCTTTTTCTCCCAATGAAAATGTAAGAACAAGGTTCATTATTTTTAAGACAATTTCAATTTGGGGCCTAGCACATCATGCTTGAGAGCTGGTTTTTTCCTTATGCGAATAGATCCTTTCTCTAAACTGGTGCAAACCACACTTTGCCTGCCAAACCTATGACTCAAAGGCCCTGAAGGGTTTTTGTAGCCTCCCAGCCACAGCCCAGAAACCATAAGCTGTTTCCACGTGAAACATCCAAACACGGTCTCCCAAACCGAACGTCTGCTACCATCAAGGCTTCTGTATAAAAGGCAAATGAGCAGGCAGCACCCCCTTCTGCTCCCACCCCCTTCTGCTCCCATCCCCTTCATGTCAGCAGCAGCCAATCGCTTTTCTCTGTCGTGTAGTCGGCCCCTGGGATTGGCCAGGAACGGGACCGGCGCGGAACCACTGCGCGCACAGGCGGAGCGCGGAGACTTGTCCGTCACGTGCGGCCGCCCGGCCTCTCGGCCTCGCCGCGCGCCTGGCGGGGTTGGGGGGGCGGGGACCAAGATCTGCTGCGCCTGCGTTGTGGGCGTTCTCGGGGAGCTGCTGCCGTAGCTGCCGTAGCTGCTGCCGCTGCTACCACCGCGTTCGGGTGTAGAATTTGGAATCCCTGCGCCGCGTTAACAATGAAGCAGAGTTCGAACGTGCCGGCTTTCCTCAGCAAGCTGTGGACGCTTGTGGAGGAAACCCACACTAACGAGTTCATCACCTGGAGCCAGGTACGGTCAGGCCACGGCGGCCTCTGAACCCCCTGAATAACCGCCTCCTCACTCGCTCTCCTGCGGGGTGGTCTCTCGCGGCCTTGCGGCTCGACGCTGTCTGCGAGGCCCGCGGTGCGGGGCCTTGGCGTTCGGCCTCGCGGGGGACCCCCTGTATTGTTCGCTTGGGGAGCCGCGGGGGCCCGGCCGGCAGCGCCGCTCGCCTCAGGCCGCGGTGGGGGAGGGGCGGCCCGCGCGGGGCGTAGCGGCCCATGCAGCCCCTTAACGGTCCGGTCAGCGTTCGGAACCGGCCCGGCGTCGCGAGGGGAATCGGCGAGCCGAGGGCGCGGGAGCCTCTTTACTGCACACTCATCCTCCGTCCTCCCGCCCGGCTCAGGGGTTACAAATCGCGGCGGGGACAGGGAGCCCAGGGCCAGGATCATCAACGTGGGGCTTTATAGGAGGCGATCTTTACCTCAGCGACCGATCACCCCCTGTTCCCCCAACACTGCTTTTGCATCTGGCATCTTTATGTGGAGAGCAGTCAGGGAAATAGACGTGTTCAAACGCAGGTTACTGCTTATCAGTTGATTTTAAAAATATATAGAAATTAATAAATTATTCTTTTGAGATTCTGTGCTATTTGTATAATCGGATTATTAGGATTGTTTTAATAAAGTACTAATAGGTGGTAACTTAGTAGTTACTAAATTTCGCTGAACAGTTACCAGCAGAGGGGCATATCGATGTGTTGATTATTGGTTTGATCTCAACTCTGCTTCTAAACAAGGATGATCTTAGTCCAGCCCTTTATCTTGTCTGGCCTAAGTTAAATCGTTCATAAGGTGGATGGGTTGCCTAGGTGACCCAAGACCTATATCAGTTCCAAATACAAGATTTTAGGCAGAATGATTATTTACATCCACAGTGCATCTGCATTAGAATACACTCCTAGGCTGTTGGAATCATTTTTATGAAGGGAAGTGGTTAACTCTTATTGCAGATGATCACCTATTGAGGCATATTTTCATATGTGTAGTTCTTGAGAAGAATAAGTGAAAACTACCTGCATAGTGCCTGGTACCTGTTAAGTGCTGAGTAAATGTTATCTCCCGTCCTCCTTTCTTTCCTGTTCTCCTCCTATTATAGCAACTCTCAGTTTTATTTACTTTTGTCTTAACAGGGAGTGAGCACCATATTAAGACCCTGAAGTTTTGACTTCTGTAATACCATAGTTTGCCTTGTGTTATTATTTGTTCTTTTTTCTGACTTCCTTCTAGAATTTAATTTTTGGGTGTTCCTTATGAGCAACTGAGTTATCCCTTTAGCCCCACTCCCTGCTTGGAGTTGAGTAGGGGGGCATGAGTATTTATATTAAGCATTTAATGAATTCTGTACAATTGTACAAAGCTAGGTGAAAATAAGAAAGCCAGCCACTAGCATGTACTTAAAATAAGCACATGTCTCATGCTTTTCATCAGTTAGAAGGATTAAAAGTTGACAGGAAGGATCAGCACAGACTGTTACTCAGACATGTATTCGTGTTAGAGATTGGACTGAGATTCTCTCCCCATGAAAGCTGACTGTATCATACCTTTTTGTCTTTTATGGGCCAGAAATAGGGGCTATATATATTGGCAGTTGCTTTTAATCAGACTATCATGTCAGTGGTAGGCCTATTAAATTCTGATTAGTAACAGTGTTTTAATAACATTCTTATTTTCTGAGAAGTGTCCAATGTGGAGAGTTTCGTACTGATCCGTAAATGCATCATTCTATGAGTTCTAAGCCAAATAAACAAGCCACTTAACCATTTTTTAATCCCATTATTAACTTTAAGCTTATGTGTTAACTAATTTTCTAATATGCCAATGGGACAATCAAAATGTAAGCTCAGTGAGATCACTGTGCCAGAGACACACTAGGTGTTTAATAATTGTTTGATGAATAAATGAGATCCCTCGAAAATGTAATGGAGTGGTAGGAATGATGAAGATAAAATTATGTTTGAAATGAATCTTAGAGATCATCTAGGTTAGCCTCATCATTGTATAGATGAGGATTTGAGGCTTGGACAGGTGAGATTATTTATCCATAATTACTCAGCTCACCAAGATCGGAGATAAGACCCTAACATAAGCTTGTCCAACCCGAGGCTCACATGTGGCCAGGGATGGGTTTGAATGCGGCCCAACACAAATTCATAAAGTTTCTTAAAGAAACATGAGATATTTTTGCAATTTTGCTTTTAAGCTCATCAGCTATCATTAGTGTTAGTGTATTTTATGTATGGCCCAAGACAATTCTTCTTCCAATGTTGCCCAGGAAAACCAAAGGATTGGACACACCTACCCTAATAGATTTCTGAGCTCCCAGATCAGTCTTCCACCAATAGAACTAGACTTAATACAAGTTGACATATTTAGTTTTATACCAAAATGTTGCTTGCCACAAGTCAATGGACAGTTCTGAATAAATGTTGTCTAGGGCTAAGCCTAGTTGCTTAGGCAGCTGTCTCACTTGTGCTCTCCATGGATTTTTCTAAAAGCAGTGCTAATACTGAAAAGTAAAACTTTAACAATAATGTTAGGTGGAAAAACCAAAATAAGTTACTTTCATCTTTCTCTTTTCTTTGATGAATAAATGAAATCCCTAGAAAATGTAATGAGAGTGGTAGGAATGATGATATAATAGTCCTCAACAGGCTTTGAATTTCTAAGTGGCAGAGACTATATCACACTATATCATATTCGTTTTTTTTTGTGGTAGAGTATCACTCTGTCACCCTGGAGTACAGAGGTACGATCTCGGCTCACTGCAACCTCTGCCTCCTGGGCTCAAACGATTCTTCTGCCTCAGCGTCTCGAGTAGTTGTGATTACAGATGCGCACCACCATGCCTGGCTAATTTTTGTATTTTTAGTAGAGACAGTGTTTCACCATGTTGGCCAGGCAGTCTGAAACTCCTGACCTCAAGTGATCCACCCATCTTGGCCTCCCAAAGTGTTGAGATTACAGGCGTGAGCCACTGGCGCCCAGGTACTCTCATCTTTTAAAAGTTGCTATTTATGGTGGTTTCTGGTTTCCTTCAAACTTGTGTTGTATTTCTGTTGAGGTAATTTAGCATTTATACTATGAAAATCATTGAGAACTTTCAGAAGAAGCAGTTGTTTTGGGAACCAATCTTTTGTGCAATTTTTTTTTTCAATGGTGGAAAATAATTTATTTCTCTACCTTGAGTGTAAGGCAAGGGAAAAAAACTTACCAACTGCGTTTTGGAAAACGCAGTTGGTGATATCTCTGGATAATATCTCTGGAGACTTACATAACTTTAATTTTCCTTGAAATTTGCAATATGACAAAATTGAAAAGTGAAATAATACCTCTCACCATTAAATACAAGAATATAATCTGAACAACTGAAATTATACTTAAATGTGTTATTGAGTCTAAAATAATAGAAATGCCTTAATTCCAGACTGTCTTTAAGAAAGCATAATGTGGCTAGGCGTGGTGGCTCATGCCTGTAATCCCAGCACTTTGGGAGGCCAAGATGGGCAGATTGCTTGAGCCCAGGAGTTTGAGACCAGCCTGGGCAACATGGTGAAACCCTGTGTCTACAAAAAAATACAGAAAGTAGCTAGGTATAGTGGCATGCATCTTTAGTCCCAGCTACTCAGGAGGCTGAAGAGGGAAGATGGCTTGAGCCCACGAGGCGGAGGTTGCAGTGAGCTGAGATCACACTACTGCAAGCCAGCCTGAGCAACAGAACGAAATCCTGTCTCAGAACAACAACAACAACAACAAAAACAGAAAGAAAAGAAAGTATGTTTTACATATTTCCATTTTCTCCTTACTCTTCTGAAGAACAAAAATGAAAAGTTTCATTTTTTTTTAACATTTCCTTTAAATGTAAAATTTTATATAACTGTTCTTGGCTTTGGTAGTCTGTTGTCAGAATCAAGTACAGAGATTGTACTGTCAGACGACCTAAAGCTGTTTTAAATCTTAAGTGTCCTAAAGAGAGGGCACATATTAGCTTGGAAGCAACTGGTGAAACTTGATATTCAGAGACAAGGCTGTAGAGGTTAAATGAAGTTGTATAGTAAAAAACAGCCTTTACAAGTTAATGAAATGTTACAACCAATGTATGCTGAAGTGAAGCAGTATAAAAGAAGGAAAGAACTGGAAGGTCATCCTTTTGTCAGTGTTGTTACCTTTGTCTCTGTTCTTCAGATTGTTTGAGAAAATGAAGTGATTTCCACCAAAGACTTCATACCCAGCTTTTCCCCCTTTTTGTGCCCTTTGGCATTCTCTGCTTCTCTATACCCCTCATGTCAGCAGAGATGAATTAGGAAATAGGTAGGAGGGAGAAAGAGCAAAAACAGAATTTTTCCATTGTTTTCTAGCTGTTTTGGATGAATTTGAGCAGTAGGCCCTTGGACTTCACAAAGTGCTAGTATTGTTTTGAACATCCCAGCAACCATTGCATTATATTAGTATTTCAAAGTGAAAATAAGAAAGGCTACAAGTGTGGGAGGATGGGGGTAAAATCCAACTTAGATGGACCTGCAGAAAAGTTGAAAGATTTATTTTCAAGTATTTTTATTTGTATATATAAGAGAAAGAATGAGCCAAAGACTCTAAAAGAGTGGCTGGTGCATATTAAATATTATAGATTGGCAAGTCACAAATTTCTGTTCCGAAAAATGTTTTAAAGTAATGTGGCTGAAGTATTAGATTATTAGGAATATTTTGAGTGTTTTAACAAGAGTGCCAAAAGGTTACTTTGGAGAGTAATGACTGTTTCTAGTCTTTGGACTCTTGCCAACATTTGTGGGTAAGGTTTAAGGAGAAGGTGCCTATCTTTCCCACCTCACTCAGTAGTAGTTTTCTCATCCTTGTAAAATACTTAGGGAGATTCTGTGTTGTATTGCTTGAACCTCACAGGTTTAAAAGACAGGAAGGTGAATTTTTGCACTCAAAGAAGTTATTTACTAATTTTAGAATAGAGACTGAGGGAATACAATAAGCAGAGATAGAGTGATGTGAATGAATAAGGAGTGTATGTGAGAGAGAGTGAGCACAGGTATAGCAAGAGATTATTGTCATCTCCCTATTTTATATAATCAAATAGTTGAAATTCTAAAAATTCCGTTTATTTGGCCAAAGATTAATTTAGTCAGTCACAGATATTTGTTATGAATCTGTTATGACCTAATAGTATGCTAGGTATTAGGAATTCATTCAGTAGTGAACCAAAGTGCCTACCTTTATGGAGCTTACATTTGAGTGGTGGATATCAATAAATAGTAAGCAAATACAAGCTGGGTATGGTGGTGCATATCTGTAGTCCCGGGTACTGGGGAGGCTAAGTTGGGAGGATTGCTTGAGCCCAGGAGTTTGAGGCTAGCTTGGGCAACATACTGAGACCCCTGTCTCTTAAAAAAAAAAAAAAATTAAAAGCAAGCAAAACACAATCAATATAATTTCAGTTAGTGATAAATGCCTTTTAAAAAAAAGAGATAAACTGTGTGTTGGTTAAGATGCAATCATAAGTCAGAAGCCACAGGTATTTTCAAGAGGGTAAGTTTAATAGAGTTACTGACTATATCAGGGAAATTAAAGAAAATTAAAAGAATACAAGAATAGTTTTAAGAAGCAGCCACTAATAGAGTGCCCAAGTAAGAACCCTTTTTGCCAAGGCTAAGATTCTTACCTTATTGTAAAGATTATGGCCATGACTCAGTAGCAGAGAAGTCACTGGTGTTGCTCTGATGGAACTTACTGGAAATGCATCCTTCAAAACTTGCTGGCAAATATGCCCTCTAGGTCAGGGGTTGGCAAACTGTAGTCCTTTTGCCAGCTGTTTTATAAATAAAGTTTAAATAGAACACAGCTATGCCCAATCTGTTTACATGTTGTCTGTATCTGCTTTCTCACTACAAAGGTAGAGTTATGATGTTATAATCTGCAAGCCTAATTTATTACTTGTCCCTTTAAGAAAAAGTTTATAAATCCCTGTTCTGGAGTACCCTAAAAAACTGTTTATGGGGAGATATCTTGTTAGAGATACTCTGCTTTGAAACCTCCCAAGGGAGAGGGAGCACCAGTGAAAACTGATGGTCTTTGGGTGTTGCTGACCACCGTTAATATCAAGAGCTAGGCACTGGAGAACCTGCCTCCACTGCAGAAGCTTGCCAAGGATACATGAGTCAGGAACAAGAACTCCTTTTTCTTGTAATATCTCTCTTTTATCCCCTGCTGACAAAACTTAACATCATGGCACCTAGAAAAAGAAAGATATTTATTTAAGGAACCTAGCTCTATGCTTGTAAAGCAGACAATGAAGAATGAATTTGGAGCAATAAATTGATAACTGGCCCATAAACAGACTAGGATTTGTGGATATTTTAGGTAAGGTGATGAGGAAAGCCTCTCCAAGGAGACGATGTTTGAGGAGAGATCTAAATGATTAGAAAAGATGGGCCAAAGGGGAATGACAAAAGGAAAGGCCTTGAATGTGGCTGTCAAGGAAGCAGGAAGGCCCATGTGATTAGAGTATCTTTAGGGAATTAGGAGAGTGAGGGTAGGGAGGTAGGCAGGAGCAGATGGTATAGGGCCCTAGATCTATAGTAAGAAGATTGGAAATGAGGGGACCAGTTAGAAGACTCACAGTTTTCCTATAGGGTATTGAAAATATTGATGGCTGAGACTAAAGTAGCAGCAGTCAAGGTATTGAGACGTAGCTTTGAAATCTTTGAAGGCAAAGCTGCAGGATTTGCTGATAAATTGATAAATTGGCTATGGTTGGAGGAATGACAATTAAAAATGATTCATAAATTTGGTTTGAACTACAGGAGAAATCCATTTGCTGAGGAAGGATGTTAGAGATTCTTTTTGGCATATTAACTTTGAGATTAAAAATGGATCTCTAGTAGTATTTGAAACAACTTGAAAATTGTTTAATTTTTCTTAAATTTGACCATGCCTAGTCATATGGCCACACCTAATTTCAAAAGGGATGAGGAAGTGCAGTGCTAGAAAAAAAAACAGGAGTATTTTTGAACAGCTTGACTAACTTCCACACTCCAAGATGTCCAAGTGGAAATGTTGAATAGGTTGTTGAGTATAAGACTTTGGCATTCAGGGTGGAGTTTGGACCTTGTAACTGGTAAAGCCAGGAGACTTAATGAAATCATCTTCTGTGAAGATAGAAGGAACCAAAAGATGTATTATTCCAACATTTAGGGAGTATGAAGACAAAAGCCAGCAAAGGAGGCTGAGACAGAACAGTGAAAAAGAAGGAAAATCAAGGGAGTGAACCCACAGAAGTTAATGAAAGAAAATGGCTCAGGAAAGAGATCAGCTGTGTCACATACTGTTAGGAATATTCTTGTATATCTCTCCTGGTGTATATAAGCAAGAGTTTCTCTAAGGTCTGTACACTCACATGAATTGCTGGGATATAGGATATGAAATGTCTAACCTCAAGATAGTGTGAATTATCTTCCAAAGAGATCACACCAGCTTATTCCGCTATTAGCCATGTATGAGATTTTCTGTTAATCTACCTCTTCAAAACTGTGTATTAGTTATTGTTCTTACTTTTTACCAATCTAATTGATGTAAAGCGTTGTCTCAATGAGGTTTCGATTTATATTTTCTTGATTATTAACGAGTTCTAAAACCTTTTCATGTTTGTTGGCCATTTGTGTTTCCTGTTCTGTGAAATGTTTGTTTTGCCATTTTTCTGTTGTTGTTTTATTATTTGTGAGAATTCCTATATATTCTACGTATTCGAGTTTATGTTTTGGCCATATCTTGCAGTTTGTGGCTTTTTACGTTTTAGTTGTCTAGCACCTTTACTGAGTAGTTCTTCCTTTTCCGATGATCTATATTGCCACTTCTATCTTACGTCACAAGTAAATATAGATATTGTCTTAATCAGTTGGGCTGCCGTAGCAAAATATCATAGACCAGGTGGCTTCAACAACAGGCATTTATTTTTTATAGTTCTGGAGGCGGAGAAGTCCAAGATGAAGGCACTGGCCATTTCAGTTCCTGCGTTAGAGCTTTCTCTGCTTTGCAGACAGCTGCCTTCTCTCTGTGTCTTCCCAATGGCATAGAGAGAGAGAGAGAGAGAGAGAGTGAGAGTGAGAGTGTGTTCTGGTCTCTTTTATCTTATAAGGACACTAACCTAACCTGGGGGTCCTATCTTCTTTACCTCCTCTGAACCTAATTACCTCCCAAAGGCCCTACCTCCAAATACCACCAGATCAGGGGCAAGGGTTTCAACATAGAATTTTGGGGGACACAAACATTCAGTGGTTTTGTTTCTGGAGTCTTTATGCCATTCCATTGGACAATTTATCCTGTGCCTGTCTTCTGCTGTCTTAATTACTATAGCTTCAGAAAAAGTCTTTTGGTAGGATAATCTGTCCTTCAGGAGTGCCTTAAGTATTTTTGGTCTTTAGCTCTTCCACATAGGTTTTAAAATCAAGTTCCATAAAGAAAAAAAGCCTTTTGGATTTTTGCTGCAATTGCATCAAAACTATATAAATCAGATTAGGGAAAATCGATCTCTCTGTGTTGTGTATTCTCATGACAAGGCTTATTTCTAAATTCATTTTGTTGATTTATGTTTGCTATTAGGACTTGTGGATCTTTGTTCATTTTCTTCCTGGATATCTTATATATGTTGTAAATGGTGTTCTTGACTTAAAAATAGATTTCTACCTGTTGCTGGTAATTAGAAATACAAGTAATTTTTGTCTGTTGATAATAAATCAGTGAGCAAATCGTTTTACTGATTTCAGTTTTCTGAGTACACCCATAGTATCTGTGATTGACATTTATTTTCTTCCTTTCAGACCTTATGCCTTCCATTTTTCTTTTGGCAGTAACTAAGAGTGAGTAGAAGCAATTATCATGGGATTCTGGCTTTGTTCTTAATTTTTAAAGGGAATGTTTTTAATGTTTCCACCTTACTAGCTGTTAGAATGAGAGTTTTTAACTTCATTTTTTTTTTTTCGACATCAATATAGTCGGGTAACTTAGTGGGGAAGGAACTTGGTAGAATGGAAGACACAAGAAAAGATTGACTTCGGGGGAAAACAGGAAATGGGTTTAGAACATACTGAGTTAAAGAACATAGTGTAAAAAATGTTAACATTTTAAATTGAAGTGTGTAATTTGAGATGATCAGGGACACAGCTGTAGATGTGTTTATTATAAAATAAAGTCAGTAATAAGATACCCTACTGTGGATGAGGAAAGAATATTTCATATTCTTTGCTTTGTCTAAGGAAAGAATATGAATGGTGCCATGATCAAGGATAAAAACCTGGAAAACACAGCTACCTCTTATTTGATAGGTGGAAGAAAATTGAAAGGAAATATGAGAGATAAGAGACTCAACAGTGTTTAGCATCAAAGCCCAGAGAGTAGAACATTTAAGGAGGAGATTATTAGTTGTACCAAATGAAATGCCACAGAGAGGTGTAGGAAGATCAGGACTGAAAAGAGGGCATTTAATTTGATATTTGACATTTTAGAAATCTGATTTCAGTCGAGTGAGGGAACCAAAAGCAGTTTTCAGTGAGAGTAAGTGGATGGTCCTGAATTGGAGAAGGGGGGTTTAAAATACCTGCTTGTTAAATTTTGCAGTTAAGGAAAAGACAGATGGGTAAATTGAAAAAGAAGGTGTAAGAGGGAAAGTTCTTTTAAGATAGGAAAAGATGTATGCATTTTAATTTTGATAATTACCTAGTTGCCAATACTGGTTATTGTCAAGGGTTGTAAATTTAATCTAATAAGGGAAAATCATTTTGTTTTGCTCTACATTCTTCATTTATGTGTCTGGGTCTCTTCTAAATTTCACAATGTGTTTTTCATCAAAGTTGTGTTTCTGTTAGGAAGAAAGTAGAGGAGAGTAGAGATAGAGTAGGAAGCTAGCAGTCTCCCTGGATAAATTTATATTTCATCTATATGTCTTCTGGGTTTATAAATTTATATTTTATCTATATGTCTTCTGGGTTTATTATGTCATGTCTCCAAAAGCTTGGTTGTAAAGAGTGAGATGACATTGAGCTCTTATTTTTCTTCCCAAACGGAAAATTTCTCAATCGTTTTCTGTCCTGATTATCCCCCCATTTGAATGCCATCTTGACTTATTACCTGGTAAATTCTCAGATTTGCTGGTTCATCTGTCCTCTCTAGTCAGTCCATTCATCTATTTAATCACTTCTTCTTTTGTACTAAATTGTTAACACTATAATTTTATAATCTATATTGGGTAGGGTTAAAATACTCCTCCCCATTGTTCTCAATATTTTCTTGCCTGTTGTTATGTAATTATTTTTACAAATGAACTTAAGTACCTAACATTTGGTTATGATAGCATCCATTCATCTTTACTCCACAAATCATTTTTTTAATTAAGAGAGAATTTAATGTATTGGTTAATTTAGAGAGAATTGACACCTTTACAATACTGCATTTGTCTTCCTTTTATATTTCTATAGTTTTAATATTTTTAAAGTTCCTGTATATTTTTAAATTTTATTTTTAGATACTTAACATTTTTCTATTATTATTGGGATTTTTTATTCCATTTTAGTTTCTAATTTTTTTAATTGTGGTAAAATATACATAACATAAGATTAACCATTTTAAGTGCATTAAGTTAGAGTCACATTGTTAGGCAACCATTACCACCAACCATCTCCAGAACAATTTTTATCTTTCCACACTGAAACTTTATACCCATTTCACAATAACTTCTAACTCCTTCCTCCCCGCAGCCCCTGACCACCACCATTCTACTTTTTGTCTCTGAAATTGGCTATTATGGAAACTTCATATAAGGGGAATTGTACAGTGTTTGTTCTTTTGTGACTGGCTTATTTCACAGCATAATGTTTTCAAAGTTCTTTCCATGTTGTAGCTTGTGAGAATTTCCTTTTTTAGGTGAAATAATGTTTCATGGCATGTATATACCATACTTTATCCATATATATTTCACCGTGTGTTAGTGGATACTGAAGTTACTTCTACCTTTTGCCTGTTGTGAAAAATGCTACTGTGAACATGGGGTACAAATATCTGTTCAAGTCGTTGCTTTTATGGTTTTTTTTTTTTTGGTTTTTTGTTGTTGTTTTTGGTTTTTTTTTTTTTTTTTTTTGAGTATATACCTAGGAATGGAATTGCTGGATTATATGTTCTTTGTTTAATTTTTAAAGGAACTATCATAGTGTTTTCCACAGCAACCACACTATTTTAACATTCCCACCAATAATGCACCAATATTCCAATTTCTCCACATGCTTGCCAACACTTGTTTTATGAGTTTTTGATAATAGCCATTCTAATGGGTGTGAAGTAGTGTGTTGTTTTAGTTTTGATTTTCATTTCCCTAATGATTTGTGTTACTGACCATCTTTTTATTTGCTTATTGGCAGTTTGTATATCTTCTTTGAAGAAATATCTACTCACGTCCTTGCTCGTTTTTTATCGGGTTGTTTGGGGTTTTTTTGTCTTTTGTTCTTTTTGAATTTTAAGAGTTCTATCTATGTTCTGGATATTAACTCTTTATGAGATATATGATTTGCACTTTCTTCTTTCCATTCTGAGGGCTGCCTTTTCAGTCTGTTAGTAGTCTTCATAAAAGTTTTTAGATTTGATGTAGTTCCATTTATCTATTTTTGCTTTTGTTGCCTGTACTTTTAGTGTTACATTTAATAAATCATTGCCAAATCTAATGTCATGCTTTACTATTGTTAAAAGTTTCTTTAGCTCTTGTGTTTAGGTCTTTGATTGATTTGAAGTTAGTTTTTATATATGGTATCAGGTAAGGGTCTAACTTCATTTTTTTGTATGTAGATATCCAGTTTTCCCAGCATCATTTGTTGAAAAGACTGTCCTTTTTTTATTGAATGGTCTTGACACTCTTGTCAAAAATACTTTGGCAGGGTTTATTTCTGGGCTGTCTATTTTATTTCATTGATCTATATGTTTGTCAGTATGCCAGTACCATGCTACTTTGATTACTTTATTTTTGTAGTGTTTCCAGGTGTTTGTTTTTTGTAGAGAAAAACACTAGTGACTTTTAATATTAATTTAGTAACCACGTATCTTACTGAATTTTTAAAGGGTTTTTAAATTGATTTTACAAAGATACAATTATGTCTACTGCAAATAATTATAAAATGGTACTTCCTCTCAAAATCTTTTTTTTTTTTTTGGTCTTAATTGCACTAGTTTTGAAACAATTATGCTGGCTACATAATTGTATTTCATTTTCTCATTTCTGGTTTAATGGAAATTCTAATATTTCACCATAGAGTGTGATGTGGCATTTGGTTTGAGATGCTAAACTTTTGAGGTTGACATCAAAAAGCTTAATTGCAATTTGTTGCTTAATTGCAATTTGTTTCTTGTTCCTGTTGTCAAGAATAGAATGTTGGTCTGAAGGCATCAAGGAAGGACTGGACTACTCAAGACAGTTGTGGGATGTATAAATATATCACCATGTGTCATAGGAACTTAACTAATTTACTTTTTCTTTCTTTTTTTTTTCCCCTTGCAGAATGGCCAGAGTTTTCTGGTCTTGGATGAGCAACGATTTGCAAAAGAAATTCTTCCCAAATATTTCAAGCACAATAACATGGCAAGCTTTGTGAGGCAACTGAATATGTGTGAGTATGGACAGCAGTTTATTTGGAGTACCATTATCAGCTACTGATGAAGCCATTTTTTTTCCCCATTAGGGTGGTAAAGGAAAATTATTCCATATAAGCACCACCAAATTTTGACTCGTTTATTTTAGTCATTTGAATTTTGAATATTTTTCAGATGGTTTCCGTAAAGTAGTACATATCGACTCTGGAATTGTAAAGCAAGAAAGAGATGGTCCTGTAGAATTTCAGCATCCTTACTTCAAACAAGGGCAGGATGACTTGTTGGAGAACATTAAAAGGAAGGTGAGCTATTGTGAACATGAGCTAATTAGGGTATTGACCTGGAGTGTGCTTGGCCAAGATTTTTATTTCAGCTGTTGAAAGGACAGAAATGCACAACTGTTCCTTGTTGGGATGAATTAGGATCATAAAGTTTTACTTGTTTCCCTGTATTTTTTTCCTAAGTTAGCTTAAAAGAAAAGAAAAAAGTAAGTTCCTGCTAGAATATGAGCTCCCTGGAAGACTTTTTCTGTAGTTTGTAATTATACATCCAGTGCCTACAATAAGTCTCTTCTAATAATATAATATGCCCACATAGTAGGCATTCAGAAATACAGTCAGTAATATATTTTTTAATGCATAATATCTTTTGGTAAAATAAGATATTTTACTGAATCTATAAAAGGGGTGGACCATGAAAGAAAATGGCCTAGCATGAACCTCTTACTGCATAAATTTAATTAAATGTGGAGTGTGGTAATAAAGAGGCTTGGGGGAAGTTGCAAGGAGCTTGGCATAAGGGGAGAATAAAAGACCCTAAGATATTCCTGCTTGTGGAAACTTTTTCACATTAAAAAAAAAATTTTTTTAAGTAGATTATTCCTTGCGTTCTCTCCCATTGAGCTCTGAAGTTTATTCCTTCCCTAGCATTTCATCCTGGGCTTTTGGAACCAGATCTCACTTCCTGAACAGGCTACGAAAACCTCTTCTAATAGGGAAGCTTTGAATTACAATCATGGGTGTTTACTGTTTCTTTGATTTTCTAAATTTACTTTTTCAAAGGTTTCATCTTCAAAACCAGAAGAAAATAAAATTCGTCAGGAAGATTTAACAAAAATTATAAGTAGTGCTCAGAAGGTTCAGATAAAACAGGAAACTATTGAGTCCAGGCTTTCTGAATTAAAAAGGTAAAGTTTTATTTCCAAATATAATTTTAATCTGGGAATTGGGTATGTGTCTATGTGTGTTGAGTTTGGAGGTTGTCTGATGTTTTATTATAAGTACTCAGATCACTTTGTTGAAGCCAAGATCAAAGGTCATTTTTCTGCAAGTATTGATTCCCTTTACTTTGATTTGTGGCCACTGACTTTACCCTAATATTGTTTTAATTATGATAGTCAGAAGAAGATATAAACCTAAGCATATCAAAACAGTTTGATGTATAAGTCTTAGCAATAAACAGTAGGTCTTTAAGATGATGTAGGAAATATGATTATACTTAGATTAGCTCATATGGTGTTCATAGACAATGAGGGCATACGACATAAAAACCCTGTATGTTACCCATCCTTTGTTTAATGGCTGTCTCTTAAGATTCTTTGTGTGGGCTCTTAGGAAAAAGTAGGACACAAAAAAATCGGAAAACAATGATGCAAGAGAGTTGCCCTGCTTGATACTTATTTCATGTAGACTTGGAAAAGTGTTATTCAGAGCTTTTATCTACAGAAAGATGCTTCATTTTATTTTACTACATTTCTTGGTACCATTATTCTAACTTGCCATACTAATAACTTGTGTATAGAGTAGATGGTGTATTACTCTTCTTAGTAAGTAGCTGGAATTTTTCTGTATCCTAATAGGTGCCAAGGGCTTAAGAGTAGTTAGTTTACATATTCTCTCTTCCATATCAAATGTGGGACGTTACTTTAGTTAATCATAACTCAAATATCTTCATTAAAAGAGGAACCTATAACTTTGATTTCTTTTTTAAATAAGCTTTAGGCTTTCTCTTCTTGTGTATTTTATTTAACAACTTGTTTACTGTATGTATCTTGTGTATACTAGCCGCTCTTTGACCCAGTTCCTTGGGACCACAGTTTTAGCCCTTAAAGAAAGTGATCCCCAAATTATTTTTTGTATCTTAGAGGGAACTTTCTTCTCCTTATCTTTTTGTTTGTTTGTTTTTGTTTTTGTTTTGAGACAGTCTCACTCTGTTACCCAGTCTGGAGTGCAGTGACTTGATCTTACCTCACTGCAATCTCCGCCTCCCGGTTCAAGCGATTCTTGTGCCTCAGCTTCCCTAGTAGCTGGGATTACAGGCATGTGCCAGCTAATTTTTGTATTTTTAGTAGAGACGGGGTTTCACCATGTTGGCCAGGCTGTTCTCAAACTCCTGACCTCAAGTGATCTGCCCACATCGCCCTTTCAAAGTGCTGGAATTAGAGGCACGAGCCACCGCACCCAGCCCTACTTATCTTTATTTAGTAAGCAGATAACAACATTTTTTAATTTGAATCAGAAAAATACAGTAGTTATTCAATAAATATTAAAATCTCCTTTGGTATACCCTTATATGTAAATCTCCAGTTCCTTTTATATTAGTTTGGATTAAAGAAGACGACTTGTGGAGAATAACAAAAGATGGAAAATTAAAGCATTTAATAGGTATTCAGCATTATCCGTGCTGCTAACATTTAACAACATAATGCAGTTTCAATTAAAAAAGGTAACTAAGAAGAAGCTATTCATATTTGGCAAGTTATTAGTTTATTATTGGATATGCTTTTTCAGAATAACATTTTAGTGGTTTACATATGCTGTTGTTTGAGATAGATCTTAAGATAGTTTTAGAATCTGACAGACTTTAGTTTGATTTCAACACTTACCAAATTATTTGTATCATCTTGAGTAGTTCCCTCAATTCTCTGTACCTCAGTGTCCTCATCTATAAAATAGAGATGATGACTTATTTCTTGGTGGTTTTTAGAGAAGTTTTAAATGAGTAATACACATAAAATGTCTAGCATAGTGCTTAGAGTATAGGAAGTACTGGGTATATATCACTACCCTTTGTTTCCTAAGGTGATTAGGAAGGCCTGAATTCACTTGGTAACCACAGTCGAAAAGATTAGCTTATTTTTTTTAAGCAAAAAATAATGAGCCAGATTGTCAAAAGTAGTAAATTGCCAACTACTGTGTTGATGTAGGCATATGTCTTAAGTTTCTGTGTATCTATTGCCATGAGTAGCAGATAATACACTTAAGAAGGAATGATTCTGGTGCTGGGTGCGGTGGCTCACGCCTGTAATCGCAGCACTTTGGGAGGCCGAGGTGGGTGGATCACCTGAGGTCAGGAGTTTGAGATCAGCCTGGCCAACATGGCGAAACCCCGTTTCTACTAAAAATACAAAAAAAATTAGCTGGTTGTGGTGGCACATGCCTGTAATCCCAGCTACTTAGGAAGCTGAGGCACGAGAATTGCTTGAACCCTGGAAGCGAAGGTTGCAATGAGCCGAGATCGTACCACTGCACTTCAGTCTGAGCGACAGAGCAAAGCTACACCTTTTTTTTAAAAAAAGGAATGATTCAGGAGTTGTGTCAAGGTAGTTGTCATTCCTATGTAATTGAACCAAAGTTTTATTGGTCTCATAAATATATATAGTAAAAACAAGTGTAGTTAAGTTGTCTGGTATTCTTAATTAAAGATACTGTGATCTGGTTTTTTGATTGATTTTTTTTTGTTTTGTTGCTTAATAAATTATAACATAGTGAGAATGAGTCCCTTTGGAAGGAGGTGTCAGAATTACGAGCAAAGCATGCACAACAGCAACAAGTTATTCGAAAGGTAAGAAGCTCTTTTCCCCAGGACCATAATTTGCATTTGTTTAATGAGTACTGTTGGTGACCCAAAAAGGTCGTTATTGAGTGTCTGTGATTGATCTTAGTTTCTTACATATTGGATGCACAGATAGAAGTAAAAAATGAAATGAAATTAAGCCAAGTGTTACATATTTTTAATAAAAAATTTCTCACTAGCTAAAGATGGCTATTCCATACTCGCAGATAATGTCTCAGTAGCTTTTAGTAAATGATCTTTTGCCTAATATAACAATTTTGAAATACTTTATTTTTATGAGCATAAATTAATACACTACCAATTTCTTTTAAAATTAGAAAGCATAGCCTTACTGTTTTTTTGTTGGTTTTTATTATAAAAGGCATAGTTAAGGTCTCAGAAGACAAATGACAAATATTTTCAAATCAGTTGACCAAATTATGAGTTCAGAAAATGATTTCTCAATGTATGCTGTTATTAGTCTGTGCAGAAAAGCAGTTAATATAGTGTTGTAAAATGAATTTTAGATTTTAGTATCTGAGCTGAAAATTTGATAGAGGAGTTGGAATCCCTCCGTTTCATTGTGTCCTTGTGATTTAATCTTTGCATATCAGCTTTCATTTGCTAATAAGAGATGAAACATAGTAATTAAGGCAGCTATTTTTTGCTCATGAGTAAACCAGACTCTGAGTTTAAGCAACAGGTTTTTTGAGGGGGAGCTTCTGATTGCTCCTGCTTAGAAGGCCCTTGAACTAAAAATAGGGTTGTGACTGACAGGATCAGGGTCTAATGGAGAAGGCTTTAAAGCAGAGATGAACAGCAGTTGCAGCCTGTAGCCTATAGTCAACATAGATTTACTGTTTTTTTTTTTTTTTTTTTTAAAGTGTGCAAGTGAAGGTTGAATGTAGTAGAATTCAGTTCTAAGTGTTTAGTCCAAGTACATGTATTTTTAAAACTTTCATAGGCAACTCTAATGTGCAGCCTGGTTAAGAATAGTTGATTTAAAACAATAGATGTACCTTAACCTGTACTTTATGGAAACAGTCTGTTAATACTTTTCAGAAACAGTGTTTTGGTAATATATTAGCTTACAACACTCTATAATGTGTAGATTTTTTTTTTCCTGAAAGCAAGAATAGTTGATAAAATAGCTATGTGACATTTCAGTTTTTCATGAATGCTAACATTCTGTCTGCTAAAATTTGAGTTTGAATCTCTGTGCTTTGGTGAGTGGTGTTTATATAATGCATGATGACAACCAAGAATTTTTACTCTGCTCCTGGAATTTACTCTCAGCCATGGATTAATTGAGAATAATATGTGTGATGGTCCAGTTATAGGACTTAACAGGTACAGAAGTTACATGCTGTAAGTGTTAGATGCCTTATCTTCTTCAGATAAAAATCCCTGTGTAATGTGATCCAGAAGTGTCAAAAGAGAACTGAGATGTAGAAGAAATTTAATTTAGCCAGTGATGTTCTTATAAATTCAACCTGAAGTTTTTAGAATATTCCCATAACATTTATTAATTAAAAAAACTGAAGTCGAATTGTATCATAGATATCTTTAAGCTTACATATTGTCTTTTCACTAGCTGTTAACATTTTCTCTTGAATAAGCAATTTAGTGGCTACCCTCCTTTTCATAGACTCTAATACTACGAAACTCTTCAGTTAAAATGTCTATATTTTTGTCCATTGAAAAATTGATATTGATTATAAGGCAGACCATTTAGTAGCCTTTTTTTGTAAGGAAATGCTCACTGTTAGAAGCTGTACAATAGATACTTTTAATTGATAATACTCTATTTAATCATGTAACTTCACAAAGCTTATAAGCACACTTTCTGCACAGAGTCTAAATAGTGCTCCAATAAATTTTGGCTTTTATTCGTAGCTTCTCAGTGATATACTACTTTTTATAGTTTACCATACGATCCTCACCTTTTATAGCACCTTTAGGAAGTTGGCAATGTAATTTCAAGACATACTCTAAGCCAGTGGTTCTTATACTCACATCAGTATCCGGTCACACTAAAGGGTTTTCTAAACATACTAGATCCCATGATCCAAATTTCAGATTCAGCAATTCTGTAGTAGGATTGGGAATTTAACATATCCAAAGTTCCTAAGCTAGTGTTCCTGGTATTATGGGCCACACTTTAAGAAACACTACTATAAAATATGAAAGCTTGTTTGTGTGTCTTCACAATTTTCTCTCTAAATTTAATTAAATATTAAAGATTAGCTTCCCTTGTCAGTAGCAAGTTTTGACAGATAGGTCTCAACATTAATCTTTATAGAATCAGGCAATAAACTTTTATCTTTTTCTTTTTTTTCTTTGGTTGCAAGCAGAGTTTGTTTGTTTAGAAGTGGAGCATCACGATGTTGCCCAGGCTGGTCTCCGACTCCTGGGCTGAAGCAATCCTCCTACCTAGGCTTCCTGAAGTGTTAGGATTACAGGCATGAGCCACTATGCCTGGCCCATCACCTTTTTCTAACTCGAAAATTTTATGATTATTCTGAAGGAACTGACAGTTTCTTTTGCTTCTGTTACCTGGTATAAGAAAAATGTTGCCTATCAAACACCAGTTTTCTCTTTTGCACCATAATGTAATCTTCAAAGTATTTGAAGTAAAAAAGTTGGGATCTATAGCCAGGCAAGTTTGGTACTTATCACCAAAACAAATAAACTGCCTGGAAGCTGGTATGTTTCTTTAGACAGCGGTTCTAAGGTGCGTCTGGATTTCAAGTGTTAATATGTGAGAAATTATGAGACTTAGAGGACAAATTATTATATGAATTTGTTTTATAAGACTTGGTAATAGAGACAAAAGAATTAACAGTATAATGAAATAATTTTTGTTTATATTTTTTCAGATTGTCCAGTTTATTGTTACATTGGTTCAAAATAACCAACTTGTGAGTTTAAAACGTAAAAGGTAAGTTTTTATGATAAAGTATTATGTCCTGTATATAGACAGTCAGACTTTTTAGTGTTTAACCATGAGTAGCCTACACTTGCTGAGTATGTGCTTGTTGTCCCAGAAGAACAATTCTCCTTTGTTAAATTATTCTCTTAAAATCTCTAGAGTAGTATTATTTTTTAGTTTTATCATTCTGCTGATGTTTGTGAGAGATAAGGATAGCCTAAATGGTCACTTTATAGACATACATACAGTTAATACAAAATATTCACTTTTCATTCACATTATTAAAGTAGCATTAGGAGGCCTGAGTGAGGGAAATTTTTAAAAAGAGGCCATATGTTCAAAAAAAATGAAAATTTGTTTTACTTGACCTCTCTTAGTCTAAGCCACTCATAGTCTTTTTAAATCTGTATCTCAGCCATGGGTTGTGATACCTGTCAATGTCAGTAGCTACTATCGTCACAGCTAAAACATTAGAAGAATAATGGACAAAAGGAATAGTTGGAAGGAAAAAATGATCTGTAACACTAAGATTTGGGGAAAACTTGATTATGATCGAGCTTTATGGCCTTAACTACTTCCACTAATTAGTTCTTATGATATTATCTATTTGTTTTTTTTCTATATAAATACAGTTCATAGAGTTGTGTGGTTCGGTAAGCAATGAAGTATAACTGGA
Organism: Pongo abelii; assembly: GCF_028885655.2. Taxonomy (NCBI): domain Eukaryota; kingdom Metazoa; phylum Chordata; class Mammalia; order Primates; family Hominidae; genus Pongo; species Pongo abelii. Next base: position 123,805,961 of record NC_071990.2, read on the forward strand.
GAGAATAGTTTATTATAACAAAAAGAGTGTAGAAAAGTGGAGAACTGAAAGTCCTAGATATTCTCATCCAGCAGTTTCTGTTCCTAAGATGTAATCATTTTTAAGTTCATTTATTGTTACTGAAATTTTTTATTCATTATTAAAGTGTGTTTGGGCAAGTTTAATAGAGGGAGTTTAAATTCATTGTATGTTTGCTTCACTGAACTGCATATTCTTCTGATTTTCAGGCCTCTACTTCTAAACACTAATGGAGCCCAAAAGAAGAACCTGTTTCAGCACATAGTCAAAGAACCAACTGATAATCATCATCATAAAGTAATTTTTTAGTTAAGAGTCTATTTTATATTTATTGTCTCAGATTAAATTTTATTAAGGCAGTGTTTCATGCATTCAAAGAAGTGTGGTGAATAACAATTCAAGTGTTCATCCCACAGCTTTGTTAAATTGTGACATTTTTTATTATTTGCTTTAGATATTGTAAGAAATAAATCATCACAAATCTAGTTGTTCCAGTTGCCTGTTTCCAAGTTTTTCTCTCTCCTCCTCTCTTGTCTCCCCTCTTCACTCTTCCCCGCTTACCCTAGAGGTAATCACTATCTTGAATTAGTATCTATCATTCTCATGGCCATTTTGTATGTGTGAATCCAGGAGCAGTACTTGGTATTATTTTGCATATATCTAAACTTCATGTAAATAATATCATTTTGTGCATATCATTTTACAGTGTGGCTTTTTTTTTTTTTTAACTTGGTGTTGCTTTTGAGATTTATTAAACATAGGGATTTAGTTTATTCATTTCTTTTTTTTTTTGAGATGGGGTTTCACTCTGCCCCCACACTGGAGTACAGTGGTACGATCGTGGCTCACTGCAGCCTCCAACTCCTGGGCCCAAGCAGTTCTCCTGCCTCAGTCTCCTGAGTAGCTGGGACTACACTTGTGTGCCACCACACTTGGATAATTTTTGTATTTTTTGTAGAGATGGATTTTCATCATGTCACCTATGCTGGTCTCGAACTCCCAGACTCAAACCATCTGCCTGCCTCAGCCTCCCAAAGTTTTGGGATTGCAGGCATTAGCCACTGCACTTGGCTTATTCATTTCAATATTATATAATAATTGAATATTTTGAAAATGTAATTATAATAATTTAATGTGATTATATATTCTTATATTGGTTATTTTATTTTCAACTTTTTTTTTATTAATGTGCACCAACTAGACTGCTTTTTACTCCAGCAATTTAAATTTTTACCTTCATTTTGTCACAGGCTTTCTGGATAATTTGTCAGATTTCTATCCAGTGGCAAATTAGTCCAGTCCAAAGTCCAGATCTTTTTTATTATCTTTTTGTTACTACTTTCAAACTTCAGAATTCAAAATAATTCTTTAGATTTATTATTAAAGTGATAAGATTTTTGTTCTTGGACAGTCAAACTTAACCTCACATCTGGTTTCTTTTCCCTCTACTGTTAGAAAATAATCAAGCATACCTATTTTGTTTTTAGGATTGAAGGCTCATGTAAGTGGATGAAGATTTTTACATTTTTAACTGGGTTTATATATTTTAAAGTACTTCACATCCTTTGCCTCTTTATTATCTAGTATTGGAATTTGTAGAATTTTTGCATTTTAATAAGGACTTTAGTTTGCTTTACAGGATTGAACTTAGTTTGATTATACAGCTATAGCCTGAATATATCTGTAGCTTAAGTTTAAAAAAAAATCATTGCTAAAAAGCCAAGCTAACATGTAACTGAGAGAGGTGAAGTGCGTTTTTTTCCCTTAGTGGAGGTATTTAATGAATAAGAATAAAACACATTTCAAAACAGAGCAGCTTGAGCTGAAACAATATCCCTATCAGCACAGTGGCTGTCTGGTTGTGCTTGAAATTTCTAGTGAAGTCCTAAGACTTTTTTACGCTTTAGGCATAAAAAATACTTTAAAATTTGAAGATCTTTCCATAGAAACATTTTTAGGGATGTCATCTTCAGGGTCCCTTACAGTAAAAGAAGTAGTTAAGTGTAGAATGCAGTTAATATACCTCATACCTCTGTGAATTGGTGCTACTAGTACCAATTAGTATGTAAGTTCCATAACAGCAGAGAACATACCTGTTTTGCATACCCCAAGATTCAGTAAATAGTAGTTGCCCAGTTATTTTGTAAATGATATCTTGTTTGGTAGTCAATGATTTTGATTTTTAGATATATTTTTCTCTCTGAATTTTTAGGTTCCACACAGTAGGACTGAAGGTTTAAAGCCAAGGGAGAGGATTTCAGATGACATCATTATTTATGATGTTACTGATGATAATGCAGATGAAGAAAATATCCCAGTTATTCCAGAAACTAATGAGGATGTTATATCTGATCCCTCCAAGTAAGGAGTTTGTGAGAGAAAATGTATGAAAATATTGATTACTTTTCTTATTACACAGCAAAATTCAAAACTACTTTGTTCTTTGAAAAACTAATAATCTTTCTCACATTTGGATTATTAAACTTGATAATTAAGGTAAATTATTCAACCAGATAAAGCCTCACCTCCTCTTCCTCTCAAAGGAGGTAATACTGAAAACTAATTGATTTTTAATTTTTATTTTGGAGTTAAGCACTTCTCATTCAATCTTTGTGGTCTTCTATACTATGAAGTACCAATATTGTGATTAAGCTGCTCGCTCAAGAAATTTAAGCCTTTCAGTATGTGGTATGGGGAGAGAGTTTCCATTTAGAATGAATGGATAGTATGAACTTATTAAATTTGAAAATGTAATAGGTTCCTTCTTTTATTGCTGATTTAGCTGTAGCCAGTACCCTGATATTGTCATCGTTGAAGATGACAATGAAGATGAGTATGCACCTGTCATTCAGAGTGGAGAGCAGAGTGAACCAGCCAGAGAATCCCTAAGTTCAGGCAGTGATGGCAGCAGCCCTCTCATGTCTAGTGCTGTCCAGCTAAATGGCTCATCCAGTCTGACCTCAGAAGATCCAGTGACCATGATGGATTCCATTTTGAATGATAACATCAATCTTTTGGGAAAGTGAGTGCTCATCTAGATGTTGTCTAAAATTATTTGCTTTCTTTGTTCACCTCACATGTTCTATTTCTCTTTGAGTAATCTTCCTTTCAGATGATGAACCCACATAGTCCACCTTTCTCTGTTTTGGTCAGTGTTGAGTTCTGTAATGAATGGGATTTAATCATCCCAAGAGTAGTCTTGGTATTTTCCTGGTAGTTTCTCAGATTCCTTTGATGATATACTTCCTTTGAGTGTACATACAATGTTTGTGATTATATATATTTGTGTATCCAAACTACAGAATAATGTAATTTCTAGTAAGGTACTTATAACAAAGAAAACTTAATAATTATTAATAATCAGTAATGAGATTAAACATTTTATATAGTATAGAGGAAAAAGGTAAATCAGACTGTTCCTGCAGGGTGTGTTTTTCTGTAAATACTTAAAGTTTTCTGTAAAGGCTATGAATTTTCAGTTAACCAGATTTTCAGGAATTCCTACTCTAGAATAAGATCTCTTAAGATTAAGAACCGGTAAGGATGCAGCAGCTGCTAGAAATATCTTGCCTAGCCAAGTTGTAATGGTGATTTTTAAACATAAAAACAAGGATATCTAATATTTGATTAAAAAATTTTTTTTTTCCTTAGGGTTGAGCTGTTGGATTATCTTGACAGTATTGATTGCAGTTTAGAGGACTTCCAGGCCATGCTTTCAGGAAGACAATTTAGCATAGACCCAGATCTCCTGGTTGATGTAGGTACTTTGGGTAATCTTTGCTATACTGGTAGTTTGTGTGTTTATGTATATTATTTAAAAAACAGTACGTCATTTGGTTTTGTATTCTACAGGTTGTTTTTGCATTTTCTTTTTTTAAATTAATGATTTTGTTTATCAGAAAGAATGAAAAAATAGGTTTGGGACATTGAAGGAGTGTGATTACCACCTGCCTTGGAGTAGCAATTAAACTAATCTCCCTGTGAGAACATATCAGATCTTTTCAGCAGTACTGTTAAGTTCATGTCTTGTCTGGACTTGTTGCTGTTTTTTGTTTTGCTCTGGAATGAATTGTCAGTAAATAGAAATTTGTGGAAATTAGTAATAGAGGTACATAGCCAGGAAATAGCATGGAGACACCTTTTAATACTTTGGGGATTAACATTTTTTACTCAAATATATTTTAATATATTTGCCTTATTTTTTACATTTTTATATTTTGAGTCACAAGGTTCCCCTGCTCCAGTCCCCACCACTATCCCTATGAAGTTGACTTCAATATTGACTGGACTGAGAATTCTTATCTACCGTTTCTGCCGCTAACCACCTTTCTTAACTCGTTCTCTCTTGTTCCTGCTATTCCTCCCTTCTTTATCTAAAGCTTCCTACATGGTCTGGTCGCGCTCAGATGAATCTTGTTCTGTCTCCTATTTCCATTTTCTGTTGTGAACAGTTTTCTCTCTTTATCCTGGAAAATTTTGTTGTCTTTTTTCTGTGTTTCTTGCCTTACGTTGCAGCTTCTCTTACCCTTTTAAAACCCTCTCAGGCTAAACAAGAATTAGTTCTTTCTGCTCTTCAATCTTATTTCAGGTTCATTAATTTACTGCATTACTCCTCTGCTTCTCACCAGTCCTTGTCAATGGCCCAAGGACTTATTCTTACTAAATCATTAGCACCTCACAGAGTGGATTTTACTTTCTTTGAAGATTTCTTTTCCATTTTGACCTGTGTTTCTGTCTTATGAATACGTGTTAATTTGAATTTTGCATCCATGTTGATGACCTACTTCAACTTAGCGGTAACCTGACAGTGTTTTTTGATCCTATCAGCCTTTCTCCCCTCTTTAGATCCAGAGACCTTTCAAAATATTTTTCCTTTAGATCACTAAGAACGAAATAAAATTCTGTAATTCTGGCCATGTTCAAATCCTTACAGTCTTCCGCTAGGTCATTTTATTTCAACTTTAAAACATTTGTCACATTTATTTGTCCTAAAGACCTTATCCAGTCAACAACCCCTTCTTATTCACAGAGGATAATTAACTATACTCTCATTCTCTTATAAGTAATGAATCTGTTTCCAATCTTGTATCCTTTCTTCTTATAAGTAATTCCTTAAACCAATTTGTACCCCTGTCCTTTGCCTCTGTATTTGTCTCCTCTATCCTTGATCTTTCCCGTCTGCCTTCAGTAGTTGGAGATCTGCTCCATCTTAAAAAAACAACCATTTTTACATCTTGCTTTGTTCATTTACCATTCTGCTTCTCTAACTCCTTTACTACAAAACTTTAGAAACAAGCGGCTGTATTTACCTCTTTTTTACTCTATTTTATCTGAAGCTTTGTATTGTGTTGCTTATTAACTCTAACTCTGTACTGCCTGTGTTGTCTTGGTTTTTTCCGTTGTAAGTACGCTGTGTGTGATTTTTCTTTTCTTTTTGCTATATTAGTCCATTGGGCTAGTGGAAAGTTTGTTTTGAATCGGACAAATTTGGGTTCTGTTATTGGCTCATGTTACTTACTAGCTATGTTACTAACCTTGGAAAAGTTATTCTCTCTCGCCTAGTTTCTCCATCTGTTAAATGTTGCTAATGTCTAACATGAAGGGCTGTTGGCAAGAATTAGAAATAATTAACACTATTATTAACATTATTGGGCATTCTGTACAATAGAACTTTTATTGTTGATTTTAGAGGTGCTGTACTTTTTTGTTCTCTCCCTGTCTCCCTAATCTTCTCTGTTTTATCTAAGAGCTTTTCTTTTTTCTACTATCTTCTACTTAAGGGCATCCCCTAATGCACCCAATCTTTCAGCCTCTTTTACTTTTTCTATCTCTCCTTTTTCCATTCTTCCTCTGTGAAGAGATTTTGGCTTGTAAGATTGCTTTCAAATGTGTATATCCAGCTCTTAACATTTTTCTAAAGTAAACTGGACTTGAATTCTAATTCCGTGACTTTGAGATCATCAGTTAGCTCTTACCTCAGATTACTTGATTTAACAACAAACTTCTTTATTCTCTGTATTAGTTACATTTTACAGCTTTCTGATTTTCTGTAGTGGTATTAGACTTCTATTTACTTAGGAGGATAGTTATCACAGAATCACCTTGAATTCTCTTTCTCTCATCATTCATTAAGTCCTGTTTTTTAAAATAGCATTCACAAGCCATCCCTATATTCTGTTTTCACTATTGCTTTTCTCATCCAAGACCCTCATTATTTTATCCTTGAATTATGCTGTATTGTCATAAATAAAAAGTCTACCTATGATGCTTTGTTCTCTGAGATGACAAAAATGGTAAGAATGTGAATAAGTGTGCTGAAAAGTTTACAGCTTCTCTCTGAAGAGTTCGGTACCAGTACTGGTAACCCAGAGTGGGGTCACAGCAGGAGAGGCCTGGCCTTAGAATTCAACCAGCTGTGTCAGCTTATGTATGATCTACTTTTTCTACCATTTGTCTCCTGGGAATACATGTAGGCGATCCCTGAGTTAGTGGGTAGGGGTTGTTGGGCAAAGAGGAGAATAAAGGAGCTTACAGTGCTGGTCCTCCTCAGATGTCACTCTCTGTAGGGACAAAATTTGGGTTAGGCTTCTTAGGCAGTGGTAAGCTAAACTGGCAGAGATTGATTATCATGAATCACTATCTACTCTCAAGGATCTGAGCTTTCTTCCTTTTCTGAGGTTAGTAGTTGGTAAGAAAGGAGAAGGAAATGAAAAGGCAAAGCCAGGGAATTTTGTAGGACTACCATGAATGTAGAACTTTAAAGAGAGGAATCAGTGTCTAGAGAGAATGGAGGAAGAATCTGCCTGTGGCTTTTTTGCACCTCATTCTATCCTGTGAACCATTTGGTGTGTTCATTCTCATAAAAGGCTAACTCAGTGAGTGCATTTCATCATTCAGGCCATTCCCAAGGCTCTTATTGCTGACAGGATGTGGCCTCTACTTTTCAAACCTATGTATATAACTTATTCAACTTAGAACCTCTGTGTTATTTCCATTTCTGGAACATATCCTACCTTCTTTGTTGATGCCGCTAGTGTTATACCCATGTGTTCTTCCCCTCATCTTCTCCTTTCCAAGTTCTAATATTCTCCAGGTACTGATATATATCACATAGTTTTATCAGCCCTTTTGTTTCATTGTGTATGTTTCTGTGTGCGCTTTCCTCCCTTCCCATTCTCTTAACTCCTTAGTGCTTTTGAGCGCCACCATCTTCTGTTAAAACACTGGATTATATCTGAACATGTGTTGCTATTTGATGTTGGTCTTACCTTGTCCTTTAGATTGTAAGCTCCTAGAGAGCAGGAATGATGTCTTTATGATGTCAGTTATTTGTTAAAGATACTCAGTAAATTTCTATGGAATGAATGACTTTAAAGCTTATGACTTACAGCTACATCTGTGAACTGTCTGGACTGAGGAGTGTAGTAAGCAGTGATCTTAGCACTTACAACTTTCCTTGCGAGGTGTGGTGAAAAGAACCAACAAGTAGATATGCCATCTGTCAGAGGGCTTCACTTGAGGCATAGTTTAGGAGCCACTGTCATAGAGCAGATTCTGTGAATTTTTTACCTAACCGGGTATTCAGTGAAGGCTCAGTGTCAGGGCAGAGGTCTCAACCCTGCACACCACTTAAGGCCAAAGACATTTAGAGAAAAAAAAATGAAGGAAATGAAATTGAATGATAAATAATGAAGAAGGGAGGAGGTGAAAACCACTATTTGTCTCAAGTGATTTACCCCAGTGTTTTTTAGAGAAATTCTTACAACATGAAATTTTATCTAATGCATGGGCTAGCTTGTTCTGCTTTTGTTTGTTTTTCTTTCTGCTTTTCTCTTTCAAACTTGTTTAACTGTATAGAAGCTTCCTAGTGCAGGGGCTACATCTCTTCACCCAACATGGCTGTATAAAAATTTTGAACACACAATTATTTTTAATTATTTTTTAAACTTATCATCTTTCTTGTTTGGTCTTTCAGCTTTTCACTAGTTCTGTGCAGATGAATCCCACAGATTACATCAATAATACAAAAGTAAGTTTTAATTCATGTTGCTCAGGACCCATAGATATAAAAATCTACAAAAACGTCCTAATAAGTAGAGAGCAATGTCACTCCCAGCCACAAAAAGCATTTTATATTCTTACCCAGTATGTGTGATCAAGATAATAAAATTCTAGTTGAAAAATTAGCTTTTGGTTATGTGGTGAACTATTACCCACTTTTGGCACTTGTGGGATTAACTACCAGTATGAAATTAACTTCTTTTGGTGCTGGGAGATCACCTGACTAAACTTGGTATATTGAAACAAATAACTAAAATATGATTTCTTCATGTTTTATGGGCAGCATTTTACATTCTTATTTTTTCTATTCTCAACTTTTTTATTAAAAAGTGATAGTACCCATATTTTTTGTGAGTTCTATCATTAGCATACAGTAAAAATTCAGGAATTCTTATTTATTGCAGAAAAGGGAAGTTGAAACGTATGGATTTTTGACTTTTCAGTAATAAGGATTTTTTTTTTTTTTTTTTGACATATAGGAACTGCACTTGGGCTTAGCAAGTGTTGACAAGAGATTCTGTGAAACTTGTTTTTAATGAGTAGTAAGGACAATTTGAAGTTATTAGAGCAAGTGTTTATGTATCATTGTATTTTATATAACTTATTGTCATGAATAGGTATACACTCCCTTTATCTTTTATTTGTACCAAATTGTTTAGTAAGCCTTGTTAAAGGTAAATCAAGTCCAGATTCCAGATTAGTGAAGCCAGAATTTTATTTTGATTCTTTTTCTTTATAGTCCAAAAATGAGCACATCTCAAATAAATATAAGTGATTAGGGTGAGGGGTGTAATTTATATGATTATTGTCATGTGTAAGCCTGACCGGACTTTTCTATATTTTCAAAGTTACATTGTGGATAACTTAGAGCTTAAAAAATTTATGAATTTGTGAACTAGGAAGTTGATTATACATTCAGTATTCAGATAATTTATATTGGAGGTTGGCATACTTTCTCCATAAAGGGGCAGCTATAAATACTTCTGATTTTTCAGGCCATATGTTCTCTGTCATAACTATGCAGTTCTGCAATTGTAGTATGAAAGCAGATACAGACAATATGTAAAAGAATGTGTGGTTGTGTTGCAAAAAAACTTCATTTACAGACAGGCAGCATGCTGAATTTGGCATGTGGACCATAAGTTTACCTGGATTTATATTACAAGATTTTGTGTAACGTGCTCTGTGATTCAGTAAATATATTACTGAATGTTATTCTCATGGACCGTTTAAGTTGAATGGACCCATATCATTTGTTCATTTAGTGAATGTGCTTTGTTGTTTATTTGCGACTGGACATTGAGTCATTCTTTATTTGTGGATCATTTTCTTATTCCTGAAACCAAGACCTTGATTATAGTTTTCAAAAACTATAAGCAGTTAAGCAACAAATTGCATTTTGCTCTACAATGCTGTAGAAAAATTACATTTGAGAGTGACTTTTCATTATAGTTCTGAATCTAGATTTTAATGTTTTCAAATAATTGGCACATCAGCTGTCCTTCCCTTGCTCATGACGGGTATTACATAACATAGATTACAACACTGTCCTAATAAATCAGATGCCTTATACTCCTCAGTACAGCAATCTTAATTGGCCACTATGAATGAATAAGAATTTGCATGGGAAATGAAATCTCATTCAGTATGATACTGGCTATGGGTTTGTCATAAATAGCTCTTACTATTGTGAGATATGTTCCATCAATACCTAGTTTATTGGGTGTTTTTAGCATGAAAGAGTGTTGAATTTTATTAAAGGCTTTTCTGCATCTGTTGAGATAATCATGTGGTTTTTGTCATTGGTTCTGTTTATGTGATGGATTACGTTTATTGATATGTGTATGTTGAACCAGCCTTGCATCCCAGGGATGAAGCCGACTTGATGGTGATGGATAAGCTTTATGATGTGCTGCTGGATTCAGTTTGCCAGTATTTTATTGAGGATTTTCGCATTGATGTTTGTCAGGGATATTGGCCTGAAATTTTCTTTTTTTGTTGTGTCTCTGCCAGGTTTTGGTATCAGGATGACGCTGGCCTCATAAAATGAGTTAGGGAGGAGTCCCTCTTTTTCTGTTGTTTGGAATAGTTTCAGAAGGAATGGTACCGCTCCTCTTTGTACCTCTGGTAGAATTCAGCTGTGAATCCGTCTGGTCCTGGCTTTTTTTGGTTGGTAGGCTATTAATTACTGCCTCAATTTCAGAACTTGTTATTGGTCTATTCAGAGACTTGACTTCTTCCTAGTTTAGTCTTGGGAAGGTGTATGTGTTGAGGAATTTATCCATTTCTTCTAGATTTTCTAGTTTATTCGTGTAGAGGTGTTTATAGTATTCTCTGATGGTAGTTTGTATTTCTGTGGGATCAGTGGTGATATCCCCTTTATCATTTTTTATTGTGTCTATTTGAAATCCATTTGTTATCGGGTTCTCATGTTTTAGAATAACAGTGACATCTTTGGAAAATACCTATTTTAGGAAGCCTAAAAATAAAGATGATATTATTTCATTAATGTTTATATATTTATGCTAAGTGAATGCTAAGTGATGAAATATTTTTATGTACACTTTTGGAAAGGTTTCGTAGTTTTTATTATATCTTGGAGCCCTTATTTTCTCTTAAATCCTAAAACTTACACAGCTTCATTTTATGTTAAATATCAGGGGAATTACTGGAATTAGTTTACAGTTGGTTACACCAGACTGTTTAGCCAGCATGTAGATCTGGGACTTGGAGATGTCTGGGACTTAAAGGAAAAATTAAGAACCTCTGCACCTCGGAGTTTGAACATCATTGAAAGGAGCACTGAAGAAATTAACAACGGTAAAGATGTAATTTCCCTACCACAGTCAGATGTGAGGAGAGAAGAAAGTGGTTCAAAGAAGCAATTTAAATGACAGAAAAGAACTGACAGAGCTACAAAAAGGACAAGAAGAAACACCACCTCAACTTTGAGGCTTCTAAATAGTGATAAATAGTTTTAAGGATGTCATTATGTCATCCTGAGCTACTCTAAATATGTTCACTTATGCTGAATATTCTGTTTATGAGTGAAATGTATAATACATTTTTTAAATCAAAACTACTTAAAATGAATTTAATTGCTTAGTTAATTATCTCTCAATTAACATTTTGAAACCAGTCATCTTTGATTCGTTCTGATCTTTTACTTGTGACAAATTCTATCTGTTCTGCTGTTGAAATCCCCCTTCATTTCATACTTAATATAGAACATCTTAATTCAGGTTCTTTGTTTTATCCTCTCAGTGACAGCAGTAGTTCCTTAACCAGTCATGTTATCTCTACTCAGATCTCTCTCTGTAGCCCATTTTTCCTGATGTTTCCCCATCTCAAATATTTCAGATAATATACCAGTATTTACATATTGTATCAATTTTTCATTTTTTTCAGAAACATAAAATACGAAACAAGTACTTATATATATATTTTTTTCTTTTAGTCTGAGAATAAAGGATTAGAAACTACCAAGAACAATGTAGTTCAGCCAGTTGGGTCAGAAGAGGGAAGAAAATCTAAATCCAAACCAGGTAGGTGTAAATATAGTATTCAGTCTCTGTAGGTTTTTTTAATCCTATGTAGAAACAAGTGCAAGCCGAGGGTAGTCTTAACAATTGAATATGCTGGCTTTAGTTCCGTGAATAGTGTGTCGAGGTTCTAGTATATAGAGAAAGTTGAATTGGTGAGGTAACAATTCTTTAAGTTTTTTTTTTTTTTTCCTATTTAGGAAACTAAAGACCCCTCATTTCTTAATTGTTGAATAAGAACTATTGACTTGCACACTTTAAAATTTATTGACATAGTGCATCATGTCATTTCTTGTTTGGCTATATGAGAGTAGTAATTGCCTGTGTGTACATCTCTGTTTTCATTTTTTTCCCCTCAGCTTGAACTCAGTATAAGCTGTTGATAAAAGAGTGTTTTTCTGATCTTTATAGATAAGCAGCTTATCCAGTATACTGCCTTTCCACTTCTTGCATTCCTCGATGGGAACCCTGCTTCTTCTGTTGAACAGGCGAGTACAACAGCATCATCAGAAGTTTTGTCCTCTGTAGATAAACCCATAGAAGTTGATGAGCTTCTGGATAGCAGCCTAGACCCAGAACCAACCCAAAGTAAGCTTGTTCGCCTGGAGCCATTGACTGAAGCTGAAGCTAGTGAAGCTACACTGTTTTATTTATGTGAACTTGCTCCTGCACCTCTGGATAGTGATATGCCACTTTTAGATAGCTAAATCCCCAGGAAGTGGACTTTACATGTATATATTCATCAAAATGATGAACTATTTATTTTAAAGTATCATTTGGTACTTTTTTTGTAAATTGCTTTGTTTTGTTTAATCAGATACTGTGGAATAAAAGCACCTTTTGCTTTTGTCACTAACCACACACTCTTGCAGAGCTTTCAGATGTTACTCAGCTGCATAGTTACGCAGATTTAATGCACATTATTGGCGTATCTTTAAGTTGGATTCAAATGGCCATTTTTCTCCAATTTTGGTAAATTGGATTTCTTTTTTTTTACAAATACGACCATTAACCTCAGTTAAATTTTTGTTTTCCTGTTTGATGCTGTCTATTTGCATTGAATGTAAGTCATTTGAACTAATGGTATAACTCCTAAAGCTTTCTCTGCTCCAGTTATTTTTATTAAATATTTTTCACTTGGCTTATTTTTAAAACTGGGAACATAAAGTGCCTGTATCTTGTAAAACTTCATTTGTTTCTTTTGGTTCAGAGAAGTTCATTTATGTTCAAAGACGTTTATTCATGTTCAACAGGAAAGACAAAGTGTACATGAATGCTCACTGTCTGATAGGGTTCCAGCTCCATATATATAGAAAGATCGGGGGTGGGATGGGATGGAGTCAGCCCCATCCAGTTAGTTGGACTAGTTTTAAATAAAGGTTTTCTGGTTTGTTTTTTTTTGAACCATACTGTTTAGTAAAATAAATACAATGAATGTTGAGTACTAGTGTCTGTTATGTGTCTTCTTTAGAGGTGACACTCACATGAAACAATTTTTTCTTCTCGTAGGAAGCAGTAGCTTTAAACTGTCTGTGGTTCATTATTCTCAATATGAATCATACCAAGATATTTGTGCCTCATCTCGAAAATATATTGTATATTGCAACAAGGGAGAAATATAATCTCTAAATTTTAATGTATTTTAAAGTTCTTTGTTTAAAAATTATGCTGGGTTGCTTTCTATGTTTCTAATAAAAAAGTGAGAGAAGTATGCCTCTCATTGTCCCAAATAGGGTAAGAATATTATCACTGGATGTCTGGAGAGAAGATAAGAGAAATAGTCAAATCACCTCTTTCCTTTGAAACAGTTGCCCAAGAGAATTATAGAGACTTAATGCAAGGCCAGGGCACTTTATCATGTGAAGAATTTCACCTTTGGGCAAAGGGCTGAAAGCAGTACAGTTAATATTGTATAGGGCTATTTAATGAGGAGTTTCAAGGCAGGTTTTCCTATTGGCCATATTCTGTCAGTGTCTTAGAATTTCTTTTATTATGATGTAAAGATTCAAAGTAAGGGCTAGCACAGAAGAATAGGAAAATTCCCTTAGGAGAGTTTTAGTTAGATCCTAAAATACTTGGCTCTGATGGTGAGATCTTGGTGAATTAATTCAAGACCCTACAACAGTGCTCTGCGTGAGCTGAAGAGTTATGTTTCTAAGGGTGATAAGAAGAGTTTAGAAACTGAGAGGAGAAAACCTTAAAAGACTTTTCTTCATTCCTTTCTCATTGTGAAATACAATCAAGTTTCTTCTTCTTGGGGGCATTTTGGAGCTCTAGAAGCACTTAAAAAATAATTTTGAAAAACTTGATTATGACCCTGGTACTTTTAAAGTTGACATTTAAGATTTTTCATCTTAAGTTTAAATAGTTGGAAGGAATTTAGGATATAGTTAATATTGCTGTTTTAAAACATAATTGTTATATGTTTCTTTAACATTTACCTAAAGGAATTTGAATGCCATAGTGATTTGATCTCTATCATCCACTCTACTTCCTCCAAACAATTTTTTTTTGAGACAGTTTCACTTTGTCGCCCAGGCTAGAGAGCAGTGGCGTGATCTCGGCTCACTGCAACCTCCGCCTCCCAGATTCAAGCGATTCTCTTGCCTCAGCCTCCTAAGTAGCTGGGACTACAGTCATGTGCCAACCCACCTGGCTAATTTTTTATTTTTAGTAGAGATGGGGTTTCACCATGTTGGCCAGGCCGGTCTTGAACTCCTGACTTCAGGTGATCCGCCTGCCTCAGCCTCCCAAAGTGCCAGGATTACAGGCATGAGCCCCCGTGCCTGGCTTCCTCCAAAGAATTTTATCCTGCTTTTTTATGTTTGAAAGTTAGACAATGATGATCTTTCGTGACACCTCTTTACATCTAAATTTGAGATTGTTTCCTATAACTGTAAGATTCTAGGCATTTAAAAACTTTCTTTCCAGTTTTATACTGTATAACTACACAGTGGATTATAACCATATAAATATATATGGTAGAGACTTAACTGATTGCCAAACCGTTTCCTTTTCCTATCACGTGGCTAGATTATTTCCACCAGTGCAGATGGGGTAGCCATGTAACTGAGTTTTAATCAGTAAAACAGGAGAAGTGATGTGTAGCACTTCCAGTTCTGGTGGTGTAACTTCCCCCATGCATTCCTCCCACGCCATTTACCCCTCCACTGGCTTGATGCAGAGTTGTATGTAGCTTTCAAATATACAATCAAGAAGGAAAAAAATGGCTTCTTGAATTACTGCTTAGAGGAGGGCCACCTATCAGTCCTGGATAACCATTTTATATTTCAGGTGAGAGGAAACAAACCTTTTTTCTACCTGAGTTTTTGGGGGTTGATCTGTTATAGCTTGTAATGTTTACTACAATTATAGTCTAATTTTGATGATCTGTTAAACAAAAAGTTTTACCAAAAATGTATCTTATAGTGGGATAAACAGGTCTTCCTGAGTTTTCATAATAAAAGTTAGTACCAATTTTATTCCTATTTTTGTTTTCACTGATGTTAAAATCCTGAGAATGTTTGTTTATAGTACAAAATGACAAGTAGATGAAAAAGCAGTTTTGTATAGTACTGTTAATTTTTTTAATGCCTTTAGAATTATGTACCAGAATTCTATCAATTGATGACTCAGTTGGATCATCTTTCAATTTTGTTGAAAGCAAGATATTAGAAACCAGCCAAATCACAAAAAAAGTTTTTTAACTCAGTGTCATCTCTTTCTCACCAATATTTTTAAATGTCCCTTTACCAATTGTCTGGAGATTTTTTTCCGAAGTGCATTGGTAAGATTCAGAATGGATAAGAGGTATATCTTTGTTTTGTCAAGTATGAAAAGAATAATTTTTGTTTTGTTTTGTTTGAGACAGAGTTTTGCTCTGTTGCCCAGACGGGGATTACAATGGCGCAATCTTAGCACACTGCAACCTCTGCCTCCCAGGTTCAAGCGATTCTCCTGCCTCAGCCTCTGGAGTAGCTGGGATTACATGTGTGCACCACTACGCCCGGCTAATTTTTTGTATTTTTAGTAGAGACGGGGTTTCACCATGTTGGCCAGGCTGGTCTCGAACTCCTGACCTCAGGTGATCTGCCCTCCTCGGCCTCCCAAAGTGCGGGGATTACAAGTGTGAGCCACCGCACCTGGCCAGAATAATTGTTAAAAAGGATGATGCCAGCCGGGTGCAGTGGCTGACGCCTGTAATCCCAGCACTTTGGGAGGCCGAGGTGGGTGGATCACAGGGTCAGAAGATCAAGACCATCCTGGCTAACACGGTGAAACCCCGTCTCTACTAAAAAATACAAAAAATCAGCTGGGCATGGTGGCGAGCGCCTGTAGTCCCAGCTACTCGGGAGGCTGAGGCAGGAGAATGGCGTGAACCTGGGAGACGGAGCTTGCAGTGAGCTGAGATCGCGCCACTGCACTCCAGCCTGGGCGACAGAGCCAGACTCTGTCTCAAGAAAAAAAAAAAAAAAAAAAAAAAAGGATGATGCCTTGTCCTGAGGCCTGAGGCACCGTTTCAGCCAGATCAGTTTTAGGGAAGAGCACACATAGGAATGAAAGATGTGGTTTCTTTAAAAAACAATCTAGCTTGTGTGTACCAGAGGAAGTCTGCCTGTACTATCTGGGAAACTAGTACCACAGTGTGAAGACAGTGTAGTACTAGTTTCCAGCTTTTATCCCACTTCCACCTTTTTTTTTTTTGTCTTAGGGAGATAGAACTAGGACCATAAAAGCTTTGAATTACAGACAGCTAAACGTTCTTTTAGGTTGTGTCAGTATGTGTTTGATTACAGATGGCATACTCAGGAATCTAGAGCTTGAGATGTGAGAAGAATGGTCTGCAGACTGGAAAAATACTGAAATGACATTCACTATGACTTAACGTATATAAAATGTCACGTTCAAGACTTAGAGCCTAAACCTTCATTTCAAGCACACATGAAGTATTTTTTGAGAATCAATATAGCATAGTAGGTCATAAAGTAAGTCAACAAACTTCTAAGAGTTGGTATCAAACAGACTAACCACAATGAAAATAAGCTAGAAACCAGAAGAACCATTTTGAGATTCTTTAACATTTCTGGAAATTGGAAAAGAACTGCTAAACTTTTGGGCCAAACCAAAAATGTTGGAAATACTGCTGTTAATGATTTAAAAAAAAAAAGTACATGCCAAGATTTATGAGATGCAGTTTAAGTGATATCTAGAGGGGAAATCTATTCTTAAGTGCCTTTTTAAGAAAGGAATAAAAACAAAATGAGCTGGACAAAAACCAAGTAAAATAAGCCAGAACTTGTTTATTGAAAAAGCACTAAAACAGTCTTTTGGTAAGATTGAGCAAGAAGACACAAATAGAGAATGGAAAAAGGAAAATTTTATAAATGCAGTTGAAATTTGAAAATGTGAGGATATTATGAACAATTCATTTGAAAACTGACAAAATAGACAAATTACTATGAGTATTTTACTTAAACTAATTGAAGATAGACATGTAATCCCACAGCTCCTAAATAGTTTCAGTAATTAAAAATTTCCCCCAAAGAAAAGCATTTTGTAGTAAGTTCCACTAACCTGTTCCATATGGTACCAATTCTTAATCTAACAGTTAACAGTTCATTCAAAATAATGGCAACAATGTATTTTATTTTGTACACATATATTTGTGTGTGTGTGTGTGTGTGTGTCTGTATAGTCTTCATACTTAGGGGTGCTTATATATAAGTGGAATGACAGCAATGATACATGGGATAGGAAAGAGAAATTAGGATTATTTTGTTACTATAAGGTACACTGCCCATGAAGCAGTATATTATTATTTGAAAGAGGGGTTGCATTATTTATAAATGTATACTGCAAACACAAGGGCAACCACAAGAAAACTACACTAGAAGAGAGAGAATAATAAAATGCCAAATTAACACCATCAAAGGCACAAGACGAATGGAAGACAAAAAAAGGAATAAAGAACAAGGTTAACAAATAGAAAACAGTAACATTATGGTAGATGTTTATCCAAATATATACTTTGAATGTCAAGGGTGTAAATGTACCAATTAAAAGATAATTATATGGAAAAACTGGGCCAGTTTAAAAAAGAAAAAATTGTCAAAGCAGATCAAAGAACAAAACCCAATTATATGTTGGTTACAAGCAACCCACTTGAAATGTAAAGAGACATACAAATTAAAGGGAGAAGAATATGCCAGGCTAACTCTAACCACAATGAAGAAATAGGTATATTATAGAATAGCAGACTATAAAGCAAGAATTACTATCAGGGATAATGATGAAAGGTGTCCATTCTCCAAGAAGACATGACTATCCTTAACATGTATGCACCCAAGCACAGAGGATCAGGATACATGAGGCAAAAACTGATAGAACTGCAGGGAGAATGATATAGTTTGGAAGTTGACCCCTCTAACCCTCTCCGTTGAATTGTGATCTCCAGTGCTGGAGGTGGAACCTGGTAGGAGGTGACTGCATCATTGGTGCAGATTTCTCATGAATGGTTTAGCCCCATCCACTTGATGCTGTCCTCGTGATGGTGCGTGCTCATGAGGTTTGGCTGTTTACAAGTATATGGCTTCTTCCTTCACTCTCTCTTACTCTGACTCTCACTATGTGAGACATCAGGTTCCTTTCCCTTCCACCATGATTGTAAGCTTTCTGAGGCCTCACCAGAAGCTGAGCAGATGCCTGGGACTGTGCTTCTTGTACAGCCTACAGAACCATAAGCCAATTAAGCCTCTTTATATATTAGCCAGCCTCAGGTATTTATTGCAATATAAGGATGGCCTGCCACAGAAAATTGGTACTGAGGAGTGGAGCATTGCTATATAGATACTTGAAAAGCCAGAGTCTCTTACTTCCTCCAAACAACCACCCTAGTGCCCCAGCAAGGGTTCTTAACCAGGCTGAAATGGCTGAAATGACAGAAGTAGAATTCAGAATATGGATAGGAACAAAAATCATCGAGATTCAGGAGAAAAGTCAAAACCCAATCCAAGAAATCTAACGATTACAATAAAATGATACAGAAGCTGATAGATGAAATGGGCATTATAAGAAAGAACCAAACGGATCTGATAGAGCTGAAAAAGATGCTACAAGAATTTCATAATGCAATCACGAGTATTACCAGCAGGATAGACCAAGCTGAGAAAAGAATCTCAGAGCTCAAAGATTGGCTCGCTGAACTAAAACAAAAAGAATGAACAAAACCTCGAAGAAATAGGGGATTATTTAAAGGAAACCAAAGGGGAAGCAAGCAAGCAACGTGGAAAACATATTTCAGGATATTGTTCATGAAATTTCCCCAACCTCACTAGAATGGCCAACATTCAAACTGAGGAAATGCCCTGGGAGATACTTCAGAAGAAGACCATACCTCAGGCACATAGGCATAAGATTTTCCAAGGTTGAAATGAAAGAAAAAATGTAAAAGCAGCCATAAGAAGGGGCTGCCCAGCCTTGGGACACTGCTAAGTTCTAAAGGACCCAAGTAAGGCTTGGGCTGCCATTTGTGCAGGGCACAAGCCATAAGCCTTGGTGGCTAACGTGTTGTTAAGCCTGCAGGTGTGGAGAGTGCAAGGGTGAAGAAGGCTTGGCAACCTCCACCTAGATTTCCGAGGATGTATGAGAAAGCCTGAGTAACCAGGCAGAAACCTGCTGCAGGGATGGAGCCCTCACAGAGAACCTCTACTAAGCCAGTATGGAGGGGAAATGTGGGGTTGGAGGCCTGACAGAGTCCCCACTGGGGTACTCCTTAGTGGAGCTGTGGGAAGGGGGCCACTGTCTTCCAGACCCCAAAATCGTCGATCCTCCAGACCCCAAAATGGTCGATCCTCCAGTAGCTTGCACCCTGTGCCTGGAAAAGCTGCAAGCACTAAACTCCAACCCTTTACCCTGCAAAGTCACAGGGGCGGAGCTTCCCAGGGCTTTGGGAGCCCACCCCTTATACCAATGTGCTCTTGTGAGGCACAAGGTAAGACATGTAGTCAAAGAAGGTTATTTGGGATATTTAAAAAAAGACTGCACTGCTGTATTTCAGACTTGGATGGGGCCTGCAGCCTCTTTCTTTTGGCTAATTTCTCTTTTTTGGAATGGTAATATTTATCCAATATCTGCACCCCCATTGTATCTTGGGAGTAAATACCTTGTTTGGATTTTAAAGGCTTATAGGTGGAAGAGACCTGCCTTGTCTCAGAAGGGCTTTGTACTTTTGAATGATGCTGGAATTAGTTAAGATTTTTGGGAGAATATTGGCAGAGGATGATTGTATTTTGCAATGTGAGAATATGAGATTTGAGGTGCCGGGGCAGAATGATAGTTTGCATGTGGTCTCCTCTAAAACTCATGTTGAATTATAATCCCCAGTGTTGGAGGTAGGACATGGTGGGAGATACCTGGATCATTGGGGCAGATTTCTCATGAATGTTTTAGTGCCATCCACTTGGTACTGTCCTTGTGATAGTGAGTTCTCACAATATCTGGATGCTTAAGTGTAGCATCTTCTCCCTCATTCTCTTCTGCTCTTGCTATGTGAGATGCCAGGTCCCCCGTTGGCTTCTGCCATCATTGCAAGTTACCTGAGGCCTCACCAGAAGCTGAGCAGGTGCCTTGCACCATGCTTCTTGTACAACTTGCAGAATTGTGAACCAATTAAACCTTTTTACTTTATAAATTACCCAGTCACAGGTATTTCTTTATAGCAAATTAGAGAATAGGTTAACACAGAAAAAGTTGAATTCACTATTATAGTTGGAGACGTCAACACTCCTCTATCAGAAATGAAGAGAGACATCAAGCAGAAAATCAGGAAGTCAACAGAGAAAATTGATGAAACCAAAAGCTGGTTTTTGAAAGATTGATAAAATCAGCAAGCTTCTGTAAAGCCAGACTGAGAGAGACAAAAATTAATATCAGAGATGAAAGAGGGGATATCACTGCAAATCCCATGGATGTAACAAAGGTAATAAAGGAGTATCACAAACAGTTGTATTGCCTACAAATTTGATAACCTACATGACGAAGTCCTTGAAACACACAGCCTGCCAAAACTCACACCAGAAGAAATAGATAATCCAAATAACACCTGTATCTATTTTAAAAATTGAATCTATTGCCTTCCCAAACAGAAAATGCTAGACTGAGGTGGGTTCACTGGTGAATTCTAAAAACGATACCAATTCTGTAGAAACTCTTTCAGAAGGTAGCAGAGGGAGTGCTTCCTGACTCATTCTATGAGGCCTAAAACCAAAACCAGACAAAAATATCACAAGAAAACTACAAACCAGTATCTTTAATTAACATAGATGTAAAAATCCTCAATAAAGTATTAGCAAATCCAATTCAACAATGTATAAGAATTATACACCAGGATCAAGAGGGATTCATCCCAGATACGCAAGGCTGGTTCAAATATTGAAAATGAACTAATAGAATCTACCACATAAAGAAACTCAAGAAAAATTGTATGATCACTTCAATAGATCCAGAAAAAATATGACAAAATCCAAAACCCATTCATGATAAAAATTTTCCATAAGCTAGACCAGGCACAGTGGCTCATGCCTGTAATCCTAGCACTTTAGGAGGCTGAAGCAAGCAGATCACTTGAGGTCAGGAGTTCAAGACCAGTCTGGCCAACATGGTGAAACCCTGTCTCTACTAAAAATACAAAAAATTAGCTGGGCTTGGTGGCAGGCACCTGTAATCCCAGCTACTCGGGGAGCTGTGGCAGAATTGCCTGAACCCAGGAGGCGGAGGTTGCAGCGAGCCGAGATTGGGCCACTGCACTCCAGCCTGGGTGCCAGAGTGAGACCCCGTCTCAAAAAAAAAAAAAAAAAAAAAATTCTCCAATTCTCCATAAAAAAGGAATAGAGGGGAACT
This sequence comes from Pongo abelii, assembly GCF_028885655.2. Lineage (NCBI taxonomy): Eukaryota > Metazoa > Chordata > Mammalia > Primates > Hominidae > Pongo > Pongo abelii. The sequence goes on from NC_071990.2 coordinate 123,827,479, forward strand.
TTCTCAACCTGATAAAGAATATTTACCAAAGATCCCCAACCAGTAACATCATATTTAATGGTGAGCAATTTAGCAGTTTTCCTACTAAGGAGGAAGGCAAAGATGTTTCTTTTCACTATTTCTTTTCAACATCCTAATGGAAGTCCTGGTTAATGCACTAAGACAAGAAAAGGAAATAAAAAGTATACTACTTGGAAAAGGAGATGTAACATTAACATTGTCTCTGCTAGCCGATGACATGATCATTTATGTAGAAAATCCAAAAGAACTGATTACAAATCTCCTGGAACCTATATGCAATTACAGCAAGGTTGCAGGATACAAGGTTATTATATGAAAGTAAACTGCTTTCTTCTATAACAGTAATAAGTCAAATTTGAAATTAAAACCCAATGCCATTTATATTAGCACCCCAAAATGAAATATTTAGGTAAAAATTAAGAAAATATACATAATATCTACATGAGAACTACAAACCTGATTAAAGAAATCAAAGACCCAAATAAATGGAGAGAGATTTCATATTCATGGATAGGAAGACTCAATATTGTCAACATGTCAGTTCTTCCCAACCTGGTCTATAGATTCAATGTAATCCCAATTGAAATCCCAGCAATATTTTGTGGATATTTGATAAACTGATTTTAAAGTTTATATGCAGAGGTAAACAACCTGGAATAGCAAACACAATATTGAAGGAGAAAACCAACACTGAAGGAGGAATGACATAGTACTCATCCTCAAGATTTAATATAAAGCTATAATAATCAAGATAGTGTGGTATTGGCAAAAGAATAGACAAATGATCAATGAAACAGAACAGAGTTTAGAAACAGACTCATATTTAGTCAACTGATACCTAGCGAAAGGACAAAGGCAATACGATGTAGTAAAAATAGTCTTTTTGACAAATGATGCTGGAACAACTGGACATCTACATGCAAAAAAAAGAATCTAGACAGACTTTCCACCCTTCACAAAAATTAACTCAAATGGATCACAGAACTGAATGTAAAAGTATACAACTCCTAAAAGAAAACAGAAGGAAATTTAGATTGTCCTGTGTTTGACAGTGGCATTTTAGATACAACACCAAAGGCATAGTTCATGATCCACAAAGCTCTCTCTCTCCCCTCCCATCTCTGACCCCAAACAACCATTAATCTGTTCTCCATTTCTATAATTGTATCATTACATGAATGCTATATAAATGGAATTATATCATATGTGATCTTTGAGGATTGGATTTTTTTAAAACCCAGCATTCATGTTGTTGCATGTACTAATGGTTCATTCCTTTTTTAAGTAGTATTCTATGGTATAGGTTTACTGGTGTGTTTCTTCATTCATCTATTGAAGGACATCTGGGTTACCAGTTTTGTCTGTTACAAATAAAGATGTTATGAACATTTATGTACAGGTTTTTATGTGAACATAAGATTTTATCTGGGATAAATGCTCAATACTTTTATGGGCATTGTGCTGCTGATAATGTTGGAGAAAGACCACTTCACAAGAATTATGGAATAAAATATACTAAAGCTTGGTAACTAACATGAGTTGGAGTATTTTATCAGTAAAAGTACATTCTTTTTTAGTAAGGGAAATTTTTATACTATCTGAAGTATCTGTGAAAGAAGACAAGCATCAAAACTGGCAACCAGAAAAAATAGCTGGAAGACATAGTAGATGTAGAATATCCACTGAAAATATATTAATATTCTCCAAACTAAACTGGTCCATATACTGAAGACTCTTTAGGGGAAGAATGCCTCTTTACCTTTGAGATCCTACTTCTGGGGTCACTTACAGACAACCAAAGAGTAACAATCTCCTTCTAAGCAATTTAATTATCATTACAGAAAACAGGCAGTTACTTTCTAGTGCCAGGTCCTTTTTCACATAGGAAGAAAGGTCTAAATGTTGTTATAGCCACCTAAAGTTAAGCTGCTAAATAATCAGTACACTACACACTTTCTCTGAATTCATTTATTTAGAGGTAAAACACAGCCATTCAAAATTGTGGAATACAATGTCTACACATAGAATAAGGTTGGGGAATTAAGCTGAATTGTTATATTCCATTCACATTAATAAATATTTTTAAAGAAGAAAATGTAGATTTTAAAAGTTTCATTAGACACTAGTGACACATACAAATAACTAAACTGTCATACTGCTTGATTTTCAGGTTGAAAGGTTACAATAATCTATATATTTCAATTACATGGCAGTAAATACAAAAGCATTTTAAACATCTTTTGAACTGTGTATTACACTATAAGCAGGAGTTTATTCTAAAACATTCCATCATTCTTCTGACCTGTTTATGGGTCATGCTGGACACCAGCAATCCACATCACATAAATTATCCACCAGTAATGAGGTGTAAAATCAATTATGCATGTATTTTGAATACAAATTATTTTTAAATGTCAGAGCAAATGCTATTATTGGCCAACTTGAAATTTCCTAATTAGCTATCTGAGCTATTTAAGTCTCTACTTCAGTGTCTTCATTTTTTTAAATGAGAGAACTGGACTAGATTTTATGTAAGTACCTACTAAAGCCTAGTGTTTTGCAGTTACTTCCTTCCCTGTCAAAATTTTGCCTCCTTTGATTTTCAATACTTTTTTTTTTGTCTCACTCTGTTGCCCAGGCTGGAGTGCAGTGGCATGACCTTGGCTCACTGCAACCTCTGCCTCCTGGGCTCAAGCAATCCTCCCACCTCAGCCTCCTCAGTAGCTGGGACCACAGGCATATGCTACAAAGCCCAGATTATTTTTTATAGAAACGGGGTTTCACCATGTTGTCCAGGCTGGTCTTGAATTCCTGGGCTCAAGTAATCCACCCACCTCAGCCTCCCAAAGTGCTAGGATTACAAGGGTGAGCTACCGTGCTGGCCCAAAACTAACTTTCAAAGTGACTTTCAAACACTTCCTTCTAACCCATGATTATCCTTTTCAAAACCTTGTCTAAATCCTTCAGAGTTCCAAACATCTCCACTGAACCCATATTTCATGAGTTTAAAACAACCAAAACAGTCCACTTTGTTGGCAAAGGCCATCTCTACCCAAGTAAGATTATTTACTCGTTATTCAATTTAGTACCCAAACCTCCATCCATAACCTACACTATTGTCCACTGAACACTCCCTACTTGTGTAAGTTCCATATCAAGGGTAAAACCTTATAAGATTTTTCAGACAACTGGCATTTAAGTGACTTGTTTATAAATTTTAAAATAAACCATGTTCTTTGCAGTATCCTGCCAGGCAACACATCAAATATTTCAAAAGGCAGCCATACATTTGCTTTAATGCTTCCTAAAACAGCTTAAGGTCTAATATAATTTTAAAATAGTCAAGCAATTTTGTTTTTACTCTTCATTTCACAACTATAGAGCAGAGAATAAGCCCAATAATTTCCATTTTTACTAACTCATCACCATATTCATAAAACTTTCCTCTGCAATTCATTCTACTTCACCTATCAATGCACTTGGTAAGAAAATAACAAATAAAATGACAAGCAGTAAAATCTAATTCATGCCAGAACACTGGAGAAGTTACATGGGAAGCAAAAACATACACAACTTTACAAAAGTTGGGAATACTGTTTTCAAATAAGCAATAATCAAAGTGGGACTTTCATGCTAGAAGTCCCACTCAGTCAAAATCACGATTTGTAAGAACAAGTGGTGCCACGAGTGTCCAAACATACAGCACGATGCCAATCCAGCTGGAAGAGATTTTCACCCAGACAGCTGTCCATTGACTTTTCATCTCACGAGAGGGTTCATACCTAAAATTTCAGGGAAAATTATTAAAAAGGGGCAAGGGGGTTGAATTACCAGCCACCAAGCTATGAAGCTTCATTAATTCAGAAGTGTGCTTTGTATACAGTTTGTGATTTCAGATATATCATTGCTGCATCTATTCTGCTCCCTTTCCTTCCACACTGCTAGTGTGAAGGTAAAAATCTGTTATTTCCTTTAATAAAGTACACAGGCCTCTGAAATAGTTATTTTGCATAATCTCTGAAGCACTTTATGCATGTCTGCCATGTTATTAGAAAAGGAACTGAATGTGACCTCTGGATAAATAAGATGTCACTATTACATAAGATTGTTCAAGGTGTATATGGAACTCCTCACCTGATTTCCGCTCCCCCCATCCCCTGCCCCGACCCTCCCTTCTCAGAATTAAGAGACTGGTATGACTCAGAGACATCTCCTTAAAAAAAGAAAGAATTAAGAGACTGAAAGGAAATATATCTCAAGTTTAAGTGATTTTTGAGTTAATGAAATATACCAAAATCCTTCTGGTATAAAGCCTTAATATCTACTATTATGTGACAGCCAAGGATCTGAGTTAAGAACCAGCTGGTACTCGGGAGGCTGAGGCAGGAGAATGGCGTGAACCTGGGAGGCAGAGCTTGCAGTGAGCTGAGATCAAGCCACTGCACTCCAGCCTGGGTGACAGAGCGAGACTCCATTTCAAAAAAAAAGAACCAGCTGGATTCTTACAGCTTAATATGCTACAGTGTTAAGAATTAAAAAATATATATTCTTTTCAATAATAAAAATCGGTAAAGGCTGCACTCAAAGACATACAACAAAGAATAATCTTTTTCCTCCATCTTTTGCTGATACTGAAAGCCGCCTTACAAATTATTTATTAATATTATGCATTAAAAAGTTACTAAAAACAGAACTTCCCAAACCACATAGTTCAATTTGAATCTTTGACCAAATCTTTCAGTAATCATTTGGACAAAACCAGAACTTTCAAAAATGAAACACTATAAATCACTACCTTCCTCTTAACAGAAAAAGATTTATGGATTAAGTTTGAAGTGATTAAAAAAAAAAGTAGCTTGTAAGAATTCTAAGCTTGTAGAATTTGTAGAAATTCTTGCTTGTAGAAAGAATTCTAATCTTGTAAAAATTGTAGCTTGTAAGAATTCTAAGAATCTATCTACATTAATGAATTCATACTTAAATTTAAAAATTTTCAGAGCTTTTAATAACAGTTCAAACAAAAGAGAAAAAAGGATGTATCCTTTACTTCACTATCTTTACAGAATTGAGAAAAACAAATATGTTAGATCCACTATCAACATGGATTTTTGTAAAAAAAATATTAGTTTCATGAAAATTTTTATTTTAATCTCTCCAAGATTTGGAACTATTTCAATGTTTGTGTTACTGTTAAAGCAAGGAAGTAAAGATTGCATTTCTCATGCTGATCTCACTATTCATTTAGCTGTACGTTTTGAAATATATCAGAGGATAAAAAGTACTTCATATCACATCATGGTTTCACAAGAGAATCATAAAATGCCATCAGAATTCACACTTCCAGAGTTTTCATGAAATATAAATACCTGTACCAGTTGGTAAGGGTCATCATGATATAAAGTGAAGCCAGGAAAAGCATGAAGTGAAAGAAGGAATAACTGTAAGTGACACCATCCCTTTCATTATCTACAGCTCGGTGAACATCGTCACCATCCTCCAGTGATCCATCACTTCTAGCTCCGCCATCTTCTATTAATGTAGATTCATCACTTGTTAGAGTCAGTTTATTAACCTGACTATTGTTTGAAGTACGGATGCTGTATGAAAGAGAGTTTAGGAGGAGAGAAAGAAAAGAACATTTTAAAAAGAAATGATTCATAAACAGCTAGACTTCTTGTTTAAAGAAAAAAATTTCATAGTTTTTCCTACCTGGAATAAAATACACACAACAAAAAGAGAATTAGTCCTATAATTCCTTGAGCATGCCACCACTGGACTGATTGCCCTTCCTTTGGGACAGTGCTTGTTGTATTGTAGCCAATTATGCTTAGTAGACTTGGGTTGCAATTTGTTTCTGTAATAAAAAGCCAAATTAAAATGTTAGAATATATTAAAAAGATGTTTTTCAGAGCAAACAAAAGTTATTTTTAACTCTCTATACCCCTGCAAATTGACAAACAATTGCTGGAAAAGGCATCAGTATAACAAAAATAATTGAAGAAAACTTGCACTTATTAATAAGACCTTTGAAGTGTTAATAGTTTGATTTTATAGAAGTACCTGGAAAAGTTAAATCATTTAATTTTCAACAACATGTGACAGCTGAGAGATAATTACCTCTACAACCAGGAAAGAGGTGAAATATAGATGAACTTTCTAAGGTTAGTATAATTCTAGTAGATTTAGAGAGAAAATTCAGAGATTATAAACCACAATGCACTGGCTTTTCTATCATATGTTGAGATTATGATACAGACTTTATGAAGCTTATCAATTTGATACAGCACATTGTTAAAAAAGCAAGACAGCTTACACAAAAACCAGTTATAAGGACTCCAGCAAATACCTCATGGAAATTACCCAATAAGGTATAACAGCCTACTGCTTACTCAAGTTTTAATCTTTTATAAAGAAGAAAGTAGGCCAGGTGCGGTGGCTCATGCCTGTAATCCCAGCACTTTGGGAAGCCGAGGCAGGCAGATCACAAGGTCAAGAGATCGAGATCATCCTGGCCAACAAGGTGAAACCTCTTCTCTACTAAAAATACAAAAATTAACTGGGCGTGGTGCTGTGTGCCTGTAGTCCCAGCTACTTGGGAGGCTGAGGCAGAAAGACTTGAACCCGGGAGGTGGTTGCAGTGAGCCGAGATCACGCCACTGCATTCCAGCCTGGAGACAGAGCGAGACTCTGTCTCAAAAAAAAAAAAAAAAAAAAAAAAAAAACAAAAAAACCAAGTAGGATTGGTAAAATATTCACTAAAGTGTCTAAAATACATATTTTTCTCCCACAAAGCCAGACCTGTCAAACTCTATCTTACTAATGAAAATGATTCTTATCTTAAAGCCAATTAGGTAAGGCTATTTCCTTCTCTAAAGCAAACTACTACTAACTTTTTTCTAACCACCTACCTGGAAAAAAACAGGAAATCTTTCTGTAATACATCAAAACAAAAAACAAAAAATAAATTGGTCTCCAAGTTATAAGTACCTATGATAAAATACCTACAGTTTGTAAACACAATGAGATTCATATAACATCAGATAAATTTTTTAGGAAAAGAGATCATTTTCTTCTTTTTAATAGGTAATAATTTTTGTCTATTCTAATTTTTCTTTCAACATATGTTTCTATTCTCATGGTATGCAATATAACTAGCCTATAATAAGATACATTACAAAGCCCAATTATCAAATTCAATTGTAAGGTAGTCACAGGCTAAAAGAGTAATTTAATAATGTGAAAAAATTATACTGTTCACAATTGAATCAACAGGAATTTGAAGAGCTTTTCTTTCTATATACAACGATTATATGCTCTATGCAAATTAGATACCTTTCTTATAATTTCACCCAGTTTCTTACATAGACATACCTTGTTTTATTGTGCTTTTTTTTTTTTTTTTTTTTAGCATTTCACAGATACTGTTCTTTTTACAAATTGAAGGTCTGTGGCAACTCTGCATTAAACAAGTCTATTGGTTCCATTTTTTCTAACAGTATGTACTCACTTTGTTTCACATTTTGGTAATTCTCATAATATTTCACAATTTTTCATTATTATTAATTACATCTGTTATGGTTATCTCTCATCAGTGACCTATTATGTTACTATTGTAATTTCTTTGAGGCACCACAAATCACACCCATATAAGATGGTGAAATAATCGACAAACATTGTGTGTGTTCTGACTGCTCCACCAACCAGCCATTTCCTCGTCTCTATCCCTCTCTCCTTGGGCCTATTTCAAGACACAACCATGTGAAAATTAGGCCAGTTAATAACCCTGCAATGGCCTCTAACTGTTCAAGTGAAAGAGTCTTCCCTTTCTCACTTAAAAGCTAGAAATGATTAAGCTTAGTAAAGAAAGCATGCCAAAAGCTGAGACAGGTCAAAAGCTAGCCCTTCTGTTCCAGTTAGCTGAGTTGCGAATGCAAAGAAAAGAAAAAGTTCTTGAAGGATATTAAAAGTGCCACTCCAGTGAACACGAACACACAAATGATAGATAAGAAAGCAAAGCAGTCTTATTGCTGATATGGAGGAGAAAGTTTTAGTGACCTGGATAGACGATCAAACCAGCAGAGCATTCCCTTAAGCCAAAGCCTAATCCAGAGCAAGGCCCTCTCTCTCACTTCAAGTCTATTAAGGCTGAGAAGGAAGCTGTAGAAGAAAAGTTTGAAACTAGATGGGGTTGGTTCTTGAGGTTTAAGGAAAGAAACTATCTCCATAACATAAAAGTATAAGGTGAACCAGTAAGTGCTGATGCAGAAGCTACAGCAAGTCATCCTAAAAATCTAGCCAACAAAACTAATGAAAGTAGCTACACTGGTCAGGCATGGTTGCTCACGCCTGTAATCCCAGCACTTCAGGAGGCCGAGGCGGGTGGATCACCTGAGGTCAGGAGTTCGAGACCAGCCTGGCTAACATGGTGAAACCCAATCTCTACTAAAAATACAAAATTAGCTGGGTGTGGTGGCACAGGCCTGTAATCCCAGCTACTCAGGAGGCTGAGGCAGGAGAATGGCTTACCAAGGAGACAGAAGTTGCAGTGAACGGGGATTGTGCCATTGCATTCCAGCCTGGGCAACAAGAGTGAAACTCCATCTCAAAAAAATAAAAATAAGAAGAAAGCAGCCAAACCAAACAACAGATTTGCAATAAAGACAATATAGACTTCTATTGGAAGAAGATATAATCTAGGACTTTCATAGCTATAGAGAAGTCAGTCAATGCCTGGCTTCAAAGCTTAAAAGGACAGGCTGATTCTCTTGTTAGGGACCAATGCAGACAATGATTTTAAGAGAAAGCCAATGTTCTTTACCATTCCAAAAATCCTAGGGCCCTTAAGAATTATATTGTCTATTCAGCCTCTCTATGAATAGAAAAAAGCCTAGATGACAGCACATCTGTTGAAAGTATGGGTTATGGAATATTTTAAGCCCATTGTTGGGACTTACTGCTAAAAGAAAAGATCCTTTCAAAATATTACTACTCACTGACAATGCACCTGGGTCACCCAAAAGCTCTGATAGAGATGTACAGGGAGATTAATATTTTCATGTCTGCTAACACAGTATTTATTCTGCAGCCCATGGAAAAAGGAGTAATTTCAACGTTTAAATCTTACTATTTAAGAAATATATTTTGTAAGGCTATAGCTGCCATAGAGTAATTCCTCTGATAGATCTGGGTGGGCAAGGTAAATTGAAAACCTTCTGGAAAAGATTCACCATTCCAGATGCTATTAAGAACATTCATGATTCATGGGAAAAATGTCAAAATATCAACATTAACAGGAGTTTGAAAGAAGTCGATTCTAACCCTCATGGATGACTGAGGATTTCAAGATTTTAGTGGAGGAAGTAGCTACAGATACGGTGGAAAGAGCAAGAGAACTAAAAAGTGGAACCTGAAGATGTGACTGAATTGCTGCAATTTCATTATCAAGCCTGAATGATGAGGAGTTGCTTCTTATGGATGAAAAAGGAGTTTTTTGAGATGGAATTTACTCCTGATGAAGATGCTATGAATATTATTGAAATGACAGCAAAGGAGTTAGAATATTACATAAACTTACTTAATAAAGCAGCAGCAGGCTTAAGAGGATTGACTCCAATTTGGAAGGAAATTCTACTCTGGGTCAAATGCTATCAAACAGCATCATATGCTACAGGGAAATATTTTGTGAAAGGAAGAGTCAATCAATGTGCAAACTTCATTGTCTTAGTTTAAAGATACTAAAACAGCCACACCAACCTGCAGCAACCAACACCCTGTTCGGTCAGCAGCCGTCAACACTGAGGCAAGAACTCCTACCAGCCAAAAGATTACAACTTGATGAAGGCTCAGATGACTGTGAGCATTTTTTGGAAATAAAGTACTTTCAAATTAAGGAATGTACATTGTTTTTCTAGACATAATGCTATGGCACACAACAAACTACAGTGTAAGATAAACAAAAGTTTTATATACATTGGGAAACCAAAAAATCATGACTTGCTTTACAATGTCACATGTTTGTTTCATTGTGGTGCTCTGAAACTGAACTCACAATTTCTCTTAGGTATACATGTAACTTCTTATAATTTTGTTAGTGATGGAAGAAACTAAGTGAAATAAATAATACATCAAAGATAAAAACTTCATACTTTATTCCTCTAGGAGCCTAATTTTAAAGTAATTTAATCTCACAAAAAGACAATTTCTGGAAAAACAACAACTGCAGAACCTTTAGGAACATGTAATATAAATAAAACACACCTGGTTCATTGGTCATAGCTGACCATGTCAAATACATTGTGTAGACTGTAATTACTGAAGACTGTAACAAACCAGATCTTGGTTGTGATTCCTACAAAAAAAAAAAAAATACATATATATATATATAGCGCAACACAGGTAAATAGTCTGACATCATTCTAGATTTTTGAAAACTTAAAAAGGTGTAAGCTTCATAAAAGCTAATGCTTTAAAGGGCATACTTGGATTTTTGGCAGTATAGACATTACAGAAGCACCAATGCAGAGGAGCATGTTGACACTGATGAACGCCTTGTTTTCTGAACAACTGGCTGGATGAGTGTAGTAGACAAAGAACAGGACGATAGCAACTAAAGACAGCAGATAATTCAGAGCTGTAGCTGATAACAAGGCTGTGAAAGAAATATAATTGGATAATTAGCTTTTTATCAGAAATTATTAGCAATTAGAAATGGGACCTGTTTTATAAACAATCTGTCATTTTGTCAAAAAATATATTTTAAGCAACTAACATTTTCAGCATTATAAAGGCTATAAAAGCAGGAAAGAAAATTAATTCTGACCTTTATTGCTGAAGAATTCTAGTTTTTACACATAGCTATTATGTATTTGCAAGGATGGCAAGTTAGTAAGAAACTAATAGGATTTAATAGTAATATCTATATTAGAGTTTACAAACTTTGTTTACATGTTAGCCATTATTTTCAAAATAAAGAAAAATAACTATAAGAGGAATATTACTTAAGGTTTTTAAAGAACCATTATCACTCAGTTGTAAACAAGGGCATTAAGAAAATTATTTTCATTATTAATGTTAAGCCCTCAAAACAATGATGCTTTTCCTCATGAACTAAAATCTTAAAAGATACATATTATGCAAGGGTAAGTCATTATTTAATAAGTCAACCTATGCTTTTTCTATGTAAATTTCAACATACACAAGTTGTTTAGCCTTTATGCTAATATGTGCCTAATATACAAGTATTTATGTAGATTTGCCTCGATGATAGGGGATCCATCCAACAAATATTTATTGAATGCCTGCATTCCAGGCCCTGGGGATACAGCAGGGAACAAAAGACACAGAAACCCTTGCATTAGACTTTGCATTTAGAGAACAAGGTATTCAATGTAAGTGAAATTTCCAAATAACTAAAGCTTATTTCTTTGAGCACCAAATTATTTTAACTTGAACCACTGAGATAAAACACCACAAATTAGTTGTGTAAGAGGAATATTAGGCCAGCAGACACACTGGATTTGGCTTGCACTCCAATTTAAAATTTTTTTAGCTGAAACTCAGGTCATTTAGCATGAAAATCCAGATTTATGACTTCTTTTGAAAAACATTAGAAAAATCAAGCAATACTACGTTCACATTCCCACAAGGCAACTAATAAATGGAGCTGAGCAGTAGTAATGCACTTTAGATGGGGCATTCATACTCTCCAATTCATTGTAGTCTATTTGCACAAAGCTATTTGCACTAAACTTTGTCCTCCTGTTCCCTCATTTTTATTACCTAGTTTGGCCCTGTAAGCATTTGAATTGTGATATCTGTTTTCAAGTATAACCCCAAAGGACTCAACATCATCATTATAAATAATCATTAATTACATTATTATAGGAATTCCTTTAGTTGTTATTGATGCACATAAAAGCATCCTTTGCACTTGCATAAAACGTCTGAGTTGCTTTTTATATTTTTTATTTGCTGCTGTTTATGAATTGTATCACTGTGTGTTTATCTATTCCTAGCAATCCTCTTCCCTTTAATATTTTACTTTTAACCCATTGTAGGCTAGAAAATTAGGCTATAAAGTGCACATGCTTTCAGTAATATGCTTTGGAATATTTATTTTAGCTATTCAGGTTCTTCTGGATTCTTTCCTGGTTCTTGGGTTATGTTCCCAGTTAATCTGCTAAAAGATCTGCTCACCAAGTTGCTGATACAATGTGATATTTTGACACTCACAAAGTTTAAATTAAAAACCTCTTCACAGGAAAGTAGACCATAAAAATCCTAAGTGATTTACCTAGTCTACATATCTATTCTCGACTTCAAAGTTCAACTATACTGAAGTTGTTCTGCGACGAAAGCTTACCTGCATACCAACATCTCGAGTTCCCTTCTTCCATTTTTTCAACCCACGATTCATTCCATGAATGTGCAAAATCAATAAGTAAGACTAGTTGTATGAGGATGAAACAAAAGGCACCTGCCATGCCTACATAAAACCACACTGAAAGGGAAAGAAAGCATACAGAAGTGATTGGTTAGTCTGATTTTTATCATTTCCTTTCAAAATCACAGTACACAAAAAGGAAAATAAAATTTTATATGAACATCTTGATTTTGCCAACTGGGGAAACACACACACACCCCCACAAAAAGACGAACAATTAAGAGTTACAGTTCCAGGTGACAATTATTTCAGATTCCTTTATAAAATATCAATGTCAAACAACTTAAAAAGGATTTCTTACCAGTTGTAAAAGTTCCTTCTGGAATGAAGAATGCCCCAATAATAATTGCAATTGCTGCAGCAAATTTAAAGAACCAAAATCTAAAACAAAAAGAAATATAATTTTTTATTAATAAACATTCATCAAATAATTTCATATATGAAATCATTTAACTGCATCTTAAGAAATAGCTACACTTTATGTGAATGTTCTACTTCTTTCTGAGGATATTATGATCTGGAGTGTAGCCATATTTGTAACTACAAAACAAGGTAATCATCATATTTAGATAACGTAGTTTGGAGAGAGAGTAAAATTAACCATTATCATGAACCCAAGCTTTTATTATAGATCTTTCCAATTGGAAAAAACAAAGCAAAAAAAAATCTGATAAGAAAGGCAAGTCAAAATGTGAAAGGAATGGATTAAAGCCCAGACTGTGCTACAGGAAGCATCAGAGCAAATGGCTGGAAAAGAAAGGGAAATGATAAGACATTTTGGGGACTACTGGACACTGGCTCTGAGCTGACATTGATTCCAGGGGACCCAAAACATCATTGTGGTCCCCCAGTTAAAAGTAGGCACTTATGGAGATCATTGGGTCACTCCACCAGGAAAAAAACCACGACCTGCTGAGTTGCTTGCTGAAGGCAAAGGGAATACACAATGGGTACCAGAAGGCAGTCATCAATACCAGCTATGACCACATGTCCAGCTGCAGAAACGAGGGCTGTAATTGTTGTGAGTACTTCCTCCTTGTTTTGTCAAAAACATGTTCATGCATGCATATACTTGTACTAAGAAAATATCTTCATTTTATTTCCATTCTCCTTTATCATGTGACATAAGATTTATTGACTTCACATCAGCATTTAAGTATTGTTAACTTTATGTAATTAGTATTTTGGTTGGGGACTGGTGCATTTTCAGTTGTAAGGTTAGTTGTATGACCTTATTATTGTCTTTATTTGCAGATTATGTATGATCTCAGGAGATGTATACGGGTTCAAGTTGACAATGGGTAGACTTCTGATAGTTAATACTGAGTGTCGACTGAATTCAAAGATGCAAAGTACTGACTTGTAATGGTTAGTTAATACTGAGTGTCAACTTGATTGGATTGAAGGGTGCAAAGTACTGATGTTGGGTGTGTCTGTGAGGGTGTTGCCAAAGGAGATTAACATTTCAGTTAGTGGGCTGGGAAAGGCAGACACACCCTTAATCTGGGTGGGCACCATCTAATCAGCTGCCAGCAGGGCTAGAATATAAAGCAGGCAAAAAAAAAAAGTGAAAAGACTAGACTGGCCTAGCATCCCAGCCTACATCTTTCTCCCGTGCTGGATGCTCCCTGCCCTTGAACATCAGGCTCCAAGTTCTTCAGTTTTGGGACTAGGACTGGCTCTCCTTGCTCCTCAGCTTGCAGATAGCCTATTGTGGGACCTTGAGATCATGTGAGATAATACTTAATAAACTCCCCTTTATATATATCTATCTATCCTATTAGTTCTGTCCCTCTAGAGAACCCTAATACACTTGATTATCAGAAAAAACAACAATTACATAAACTGCTTTTAAGACCATTTTGAGAAAGATGTATTTCTCACTAATTCATTATGGAAAAATGAGAATGTTAGTTCCATTTCACAGGCTTATTTCACATAAGTGGGATAATGTATCAAAGTATAAGGTGAACTGTATAAATGAATAGTTTTTATAAACACATGATAAATGCCTCCATCTAAAACTCTAATAATTTAATAAGATAATCAATGACCAAAGGAACAAAACAAAGGAAAATCAACCCGTCACGTATTTTCTCATTAATATTTATATTCTACTTGTTTATTCCTTTTGTCTTTGGTAGCACATGTAACTAGATAAGCAACAGCAGATATTAAAACAGTCAAATAAGGGTACTCTATATGAAGGAAGATTGATGAAAGAAACCCTGAAGTTTCTTTCTGGGTTGTCCAACACAACCAACCTAGAAAAATCTGCTCTCTGGGTCTAGGGAACTGAGAGTTCTATGTATGTGGACTGGTCCACCAAAAGTTAAGAGTAGAAGGAGAAACAGCTATTCCCTTAGTAGCCACAAATATAATAGAGCCTCTTTTTTAGTATGAAAATATAAAACACTGTGGATCAGAGGTTATTAAAGCTATTATTTAATATCCAAAGTCTGACATTCTCCAGTAAAAACAAGATTTTCTTACCCTGTCATTCATGAATAAAGTAATTCTGCAAATTGTATAAGTTTATTTTACCTTAAAGTTTCCTTAGATAAACTGGCAATTATCAAGAAGAGGCTACCCAGGCTTTTATATTGAAGCTTATTTAAAAACTTACCCATTGTGCACTGCAGCTCTAGGATCACTGCTACTCTTCACTTTGATCATTAGTAAAGAGAGAAGAAGATAGAACATAGCCAAACCAAAGCACAAACGATATACAGCTTTATAGCCAACCAAAATGTTACAAGGGACAACACCTTTCTCATTCTCACAAAATCCAGGAATCTAGAAAAACAAAAGAGTTTATGATCCATCATTTTTTTCATTAAGTAAAAATAAAAATCATATGTAATCAAATAGTTTAAGTAAAGGTTTAGAAAACTGGAATTTATTTACAATTTATGATGAATATGTACTCAAGATGAGTCTAATACATTTTAATCACATACAGTGGGGAAAAAAGAGTTAAATCCCCATCTGCGCAAATCTTAAACTACAATACCAACTCTATGCTGGTTGCTTATTTTGAGTTATAGATTTATCCTACATCTTAAAAACTTGCATTCTACTTGAATAGCATGATATACTTGTTTTAGTAGTGTAAGTGCTATTTCTGAGACTACTGTTCAGAACTATTAATACATCTATTATTCATATATATAAGAATAAATTATTTCCTCCTACTCTTTCCAGTCCCAGCACTCTAAAAAAACTGCTTTTCCAGGACACTAGTCACGTACTGGTTTCCAAACCCAAAGGCTACTGCTTAATCACATTCCTTAATCTCATTTTTACATAGACACTATCCCTGTCATTCTTAAAACTTTCTTCCTAGAACCTGTACATTTTCTTTGTTCTTTTCTGTTATCCCTTCCTTCCCAGTTTTCTAGGATCAGAACCAGGTTTTCCTTTCTCCACTAACTCCATTAAGTAAGAGACTTTGGCAAAGTTCTAGCTCTGCTCGCTCTGAATGATCTTCAGCATATGCTGCCATGGTTTCAACATTCAATTTCTATCCTCAAGGCAGTCTCTAGCTCTGATTTCTCTTTTAAATTCCTTCATGTTTTCTACTTACTGCTGTATATTATTATGGATTTCGTGTTTGTGTCTACCCAAAATTAAATGCTGAAACCCTAACCCTCAATGGGAGGATAGTGGGAGATGGGGCCTTTAGGTGGTAATTAAATCATGAGGGTAGAGCCCTCAGGGTGGGATTAATGCCCTTATAAAAACAGACAGAAGAGAGCTGCTGCTTTCTCTCAAAAATGTAAGATGGCCATGTGTAAACCAGGAATAAGACCCTCACCAGAACTTGACCATGGTGGCACCCTGATCTCGGACTTTCAGCCTCCAAAACTGAGAAATCAATTTTTGTTGTCTTAAGCCACCCAGTCTGATATTCTTGTTATAGCAGCCTGAACTGAGTAAGACATACATATATATATATATACACATGTACATGATGCAATACCACCAAGTCAACATGTTAGAAACTAAATTTATTATACGTTCCCCATCTCCTTCCACAACCTGACTCTCTCTAAAAATTTTCCTTTCTGGGTTAATAGCAATACTTTCCCCCCAGTTTTCTAGGATCAGAACCTGGTTGTTATTTATGATTCCATATCACTGCCAATATTTCAGTGCCAGGCTCAGTCAATGTTACATCCAGAAAATCTTATTTCAGGTCCTCTATTCTCTTCTTGATTATACCACTGCAACAGCCTCCATATTTAACTGCTTGACTTTTATACTTTATTAATTGTAAGATTAATCTTCCTAAAGTACAGATACTTTGCTTGAAAAGCTCTTTTATACTCATTATGCTTTTTATTTTTCAATCTCTGTATATGCAAGTTCTAATCATTCTTAGAACATCCTTTTTTCCATGACCCACTGAGATTCTGACACCTGGTTAGAATTATACTTCTTTCTGTGTATTACCACAGTACATTTCCTGTACCACCATCATAGAACTTTAACAAGCTAATGTATATTATCTTTTTCCTAAAAGATTATGAACTACAACTAGGATTACATACTATCTTATTCTATATTATTCTGTTTACAATATCCCCAAATCAGTTTTATACATATACATATATACCCTATAGCCTCAGTTAATCAATAAATAAGAAACAAGACTAACCTTATTCAGTTGTTCTTCCATTCCTGGTATCAACATTACACAAGCCACACATACTCCAACAAGCAAGAAAAGTGCATAGATCAATCTAGTTACAGTGGAGTTGTTTCCACTAGGACAGCATCGGCATAGCAAACACGGGGCACTTCCACACAAACATGGTATCTGGGAAAAAGAATATTATTGAAAATATTATTAAGAATCAGTAAATCGGTATATCTTAAAATGATACAATGAAAATTGACATTCTATCTGTTCAAAAAAGAAAAAAGACTAAAAGTAATTACATCAAGGGACGTAAGGTATTTGGTTCATATAAATTACCTATATACCACAAAACTTAGCAACTTCTAAGAAGGAGTAAAGACAAACAAAAAAGCCCTTGGACTCTATGCCAAGTAAAATGGACAAATCAGCTAAAACAAAAAGGGGAAAAAAATCATCAGCAGTAACCAAAGTTTAAAGAAGAAAAGAAATGGAATATTCATGAGTAGCACAGCTGCTAAGCCCACCTCCAGCCCCTGACCTTTAGCCCCCAGATACTAGACTGATGAATACACAAAATTCTGAGAATTCTCAAATACATCCAGGGAGGGGAAAAAAAAGTGAATTGATATATTTTCCTTCTTTTGACCTGGCGATAGTGGTAATAATGAAAACTACAACTAGAGCGAGGCAAAAAGGATAATAATACAACTGGGGCTAGCTTTTCTCCAGTGACCACCACACTAAACTAGCAGTATGCCCCCAAGGGAACAGAATATCTTCCTGTCCGGGAGAGAGGAACACTGGTACAGAGTATTTAACAGTATCTAAGAAAGCCACAGAGTAAATATTCTCATAATATCATAACCTGGGCTGAGATGTCAGACTTCTAGAAGGTGGATGAACCAGATCTTCCAGCCCTAGAATTACAGCTCTAGGGGAAAAGAGTCTTAGATATCACAGTAAGGGAATGTTGTAGAAGCTAGACCACTACACCAAACAATATAAGGTAAGAATAAAGCTGCTTTATATTAAACGTCCACAAAACGGAAATACATGTCATGGCAACTATGTAAATATACTTTAGCAAAAATTAAACATAAACATCTCCCCTCAGAAAAAGGAATGAAGAAAATATAAGGCATATGAAGAATTCAGTCTGAAATAAATATAATCCAGTAAGAAAAGGAAATCCCCTACCAGTATTTCATTTGAGCTATAGAAAAATAACAAATTTTTTTTTTTTTTTAAAAAGGAGACCTCAAAAATGAAATAAGAACAGAACACAATGGAAAGTGGAAATCAAAGGGCTAAAGAAATGAGAAGGGAAAAAACAGACTTAACTAATAACTATCAAGAAACAAAACAGACATAGGTAAAAATAAAATTACTGATGAAAAAAGGCTTGGGATAATTACTATAAATTCAGGTCAAGATGGAGAAACCATGACCAGACTTATCCTCCTGACTTAAACAATGGAAAAAATAAGTTTTCAGACAATGAACAACAGGCAATATAAAGCAGCAACTTCTAAGAGGAGACAATGTGAGCCCTATGACTGGCCCTTATTTTATTGATTAATTGACTGATTGACACAGTCTCCTTCTGTCACCCAGGCTGGAGTGCAGTGGTGCGATCTCGGCTCACTGCAACCTTCCCCCACCCACCCCGGGTTCAAGGGATTCTCCTGCCTCAGCCTCCTGAGCAGCTGGGATTGTAGGCGTGCACCACCACACTTGGCTAATTTTTGTATTTTTTTGTAGTTTTAGTAGACAGGGTTTCATCATGTTGGCCAGGCTGGTCTCCTGACCTCAGGTGATCCGCCTACCTCGGCCTCCCAAAGTGCTGGGATTACAGGTGTGGCCCACTGCACCCGGCGAACTGGCCCTTATTTCTGCCTAGGGAGAATGTCCACTGCAGGGAGGGTCTGGGAATTTTACCACCCAGAGGTGAAAAACTTTGTAATCCATGAGGCATTGGGTAGAGATATCAGAAGGCAATTAATACTGGAGAAAAATCAGCCATCAAACTAAAGGCTGCACTAGCTGCACTTAACGAAACCTAAAGGCAAATAAAAAGATCACGCTGTCTCTAAGTAAGATCACCCAAGTCAAAGATAAAAACCCAAGAATATTTTTTTGAAAATAAAAGTATATCCAGTGCTGATCAAGGAAAAATTTACACTGGAAAGCTAACAAAAAACTAGCAGGCATGCAAAAAACAGAAAAATACAACCTATAATGAGGATCAATCAGTCAATATCAACCTGGAAATGATATAGATAACTAAGTTCATTTATAAATAGGGCATTGTAGTATTATTGTAAAAGTGTATATCACATGCTCAAGGAGGTAGAGGAAAACTCGATCATGTTACGGACAGACATGGAAGATAATTTAAAATTAAGACCTATATCATACTTCTCCAGATGATAAAATAAGCCCCCTAAATATTGACAAGACAGAAGAAAAGATTAATAATGAACCTGAGGACATAAGAAAGTAAATGATCCAAAATGAAAGAGAGATAAAAATAAGAAAAGGATCAGAACATTGTGAGACAACTTTAAATAGCCTAATATAAGTGAAATTAGAGTCCCTGAAATGAACTTCAATTGGAGAGAAGTGACACAAGGGTGCTTCTGAGGAAGTAATTGCCAAAACTTTTCCAAATTTATGAAAACGATAAACTCACAGATCCAGGAAACTTAACAAAGCCCTAGCAAAATAAACATGAAAACCACACCAAGTCACATCACAATCAAATTACTTAAAAAAAGTAATAATCAGAAAAATTGTAAAAGTAGGCAGAAAAATAAAATGTACATTATAAACTGAGGAACAAAGAAATAAATCACACTTGAGTAAGAAACGGTTCAAGCCTAAAACCAGTACCGAAAGAAAAAAATATCTAAACATAGAATTTTGTACTCAGTGAAAATATCTTCCAAAGTTAAGGCAAAATAAAGACATTTTCAGGAATAGAAAAGACAAAATAATCCAAACAAGCAGAATTAAACTACCAGAAATGCTGAAGGAAATCCTCCAAGAAAGAAAACTATCCAGACAGAAATTTGGATTTGCATACAAAGGAATGAAGAATAGAAATAGTAAAGAGATATATTCTTCTTATTTTAAAAAATGGGCCACAACTACTGAGACTAAATCCAAAGACATCATAAGAAAATAATAGACCAATATCCCTCATAAACATAAACAAAAAAATTCTTAATGATATTTTAGCAAGTCAAAAACAGCAATATGAAAGTATATAAAAAGGATAATATATTGTCACCAGGTAGGGTTTAGCCTGGAAAAGCAAGGCTGGTTCCACTTTTAAAAATCAACCAATGACCTCTACCATATAAACAGACTAAAAAAAAACAAGGTCATCTCCATAGATACAGAAAAACCATTTGACAAAATTCAATACCTATTCATGATATAAACTGTCAGCAAAGAATAGAAGATAACATCCTTAATTTGATAAATACCATTTACAAATACCTATAGCTCTCACCCATAATTAATGACGAAAGTCTGAATGCTTTCCCCTTAAGACATCAAACAAAGCAAAATACCTCTCTCACCATTTGAATTCAACTTCACACTGGAGGTCCCAGCCAATATAATGAGGCAAGAAAAAAAATAAAACATAAAAATTGGAATGGAAGACACGAAACTGCCCTCGAAACTGCCCTCTTCACATATAACACAACTGTCTATATAGAAAATCTCAAAGAGGGCCATACACCATGGCTCACACCCACAATCCCAGCAATTTGGGAAGCTGAGGCAGGAGGACCATTTAAGCCTAGGAGTTCAAGGATATAGTAAGCTATGATAGCGCTACTGCACTCGAGTCTGGATGACAACAAAACAAAACAAAACAAATAACAACAAAAATACCCCACAAAGAACCTACAAAAATGCAACTAGAACTAACTCATCAGTTTAATAAGGTCACATGATAAAAAGTCAATATACACAATCAATCATGTTTCCACGTATTAGTAACAACTGAAAACAAAAAGAAAATAGTTATAAATCTAACAAAACATAGACAAGATCTCAAATAATGAAAACTACAAAACATTGGTGAAAGAAATCAAAGACCTAAATGAATGGCAAAATATACAGAGTTCACAGATTGGAAGACAATTATTTTCAAGATATCAGGTCTTTCCAAAGTTATCTATAGATTCAGCCCAATTCCAATCACAATCCCAACATCAGATTTACAGAAATAAACTAGCTGAACAGGCAAAAACACTAGAATAGTTCAAACAAGTCTGAAAAAAGAGCAAAGTTAAAAGACACACTACCTGATTTCAAGACTAGCATTAAAGTGACAGTAATTAAAACAGAGTGATATAGGGAAAAGGGTGGACACACTAAAGTAGAACACAATGAAGTTCAGAAATAGATTCATGCAAATATAATCAAAGGATTTTTGACAAAGATACCAAAGCAATTCACTATGGAAAGGATAATATTTTTAACAAATGGTGCTGAAATAACTGGATATTCATCCATTTCTTAGAAAGTTAACCTTAAGCCATAATCAAACCATATATGAGAATTAAGATTTCCTAGATACCATATAAAAAACAGGACTCACAAAAGAAAAACAAATGAATTGGGCTTCATCAAAATTAAGAACTTTTGCTCTTTGAAACACACTGCTGAGAATGAAAAGCAAGCCATAAACTTGAAAATACTTGCAAGTCAGGTATATGATAAATCATTGGCATCCAGAATATAAAAGGAACTCTAAAAACTCAGTGATAAGAAAACAACTCAATTAAACATGGGCAAAATATTTAAACAGATACTTTAATAAAAGGCATACAGACAGCAAATAAGCAAAGAAAAAGTGCTCAATATTATTATTAGGGAAATGTACATTAAAATCAGAGATACTACTGCATGCATATTAGAATGGCTAAAATGAAATAAACTGATGATACCAACTACTGACAAGAATGCAGAGCAACTAGAACTCTCTTACTTTGGTGGCAGGAATGAAAAATGGTACAACCATTTTGGAAACCAGTTTGACTGTTTCTTAGTTTTAAGTCAAACATGCACTTACTGTATGAATAAGCAAATCCACACTCAGTTATTTATTCAAGTGAAATAAGAACTTATAATTACACAAAAAAACCTTGATGGGAATGCTTATAGCTACTTTATTTGTAATCATCAAAACCTAGAAAGGCTCCTCAAACGGTGAAAGGATAAATTGTGGTACATCCAAACAAAAACAATATTCAACAATAAAAACATATGGAGAATGAAACTCATTATGTGCTAAGTAAAAGAAGCCAGACTCAGACTATATATTGTAGGATTCCGTTAATATGACACTCTAGAAAGGCAAAATCCTAAAGACAGAAAATAGGGGTTGCCAAGGACAGGACAGTGCAATTTTTTAGGATGATCAATGTTCCAAAACGGTTACACGACTAGAGATGCATTTGTCAAAACTCATGGAACTGTATATTACAAAGAGTAAATTCTACTGTATGTAAATTATACCTTCACTAAAAAAAGTCCTTAAAATAGAGAATCCTCTAAATAAATGAATTAAAGGATATTTACAGATCTAATATAAGAAAAATTCCTTAGATGGAAAAATAATCTGTGCATCAAAAGAGCACACTACTTTTTGAGAAGGGGAAAAAAAGGGGTAAAAGATTTAAACTCAGACTTATCTGGTTATTTCATTTCTAAGATAAACAAAAACTCTTCAGCTACTCAGGCAGAGGAAACAAACCACCTATGCATGTGCAGAGTTGTTTTGGGAGGGTGTGGAAACCAGGCTGATATAAGACAGAATACGAAAGAGAAATAACTACAAAGTTCTGAAGGAAATTCGTATACTATATTATACCAGTCCAAAATGTCTCTCAAGAATTTAGCAGGCACTTTCAAAAACCGAAGAACTTAGGGATTCCGGCACCCATAAATCCTTTTTGAAAAATCTACTGATGACAAAATGTGGTTTAGGAGATGACATTAAAATAAAAAATTAGAGCAAAGCAATGGTAAGCCAAGGACTGGTAGAGAGCTTTGCATCCACTTAAGTTTAGAGCACTGGTTCTCAAACTCTAACAACTACCAGAATTACCTAATGGCAACATAAAAATAACAGTACGAAGTGCTTCTAGTTAAAGATGGCAGACTGAATATATTAATTTACCTGTGTTCCCTCTAGAAATCCCAATAAAATAAAAAATAAAGGTTTGGGTGTTTTTTTTTCTTTAAAAAAGAAAAAATAAAATGTAAAAGTCAAAAAGAACCAGGAGAACAAATCTGGGAAGTAGAAACTACGAAGTAGTAACAGCCTTAACAGAGAAAGCTGAATTCTGAGTTATCAAAGGAAAAAGTTAACGAGCAACACAATTCATTCGGCAGAATCCCCAAATAGTTCAGGAACTGGTGGCACCAGGAGTCTCTGTAAGTGATACTAAAGGTAGAGTCAAAATAGATGATTGGTTGAATGTCTTTCCAAAGAGCAGTTAAGACTCCCAGATTTCATTCCATTTCTTGCACTAGTCAACTGAAAAGAATAAAACATGAGGTTTGACAGGGAAACACCAAGTAGAGTTGACAGAAGGGGTTCCATACTAAAAACATAAAATTAAATCAAATTTTATGTACTGAATGTGAAGAACCTCATCATTCCTTCCCTCACTTGCCTTCCAGAATGCAGGTATATTCCCCAGGTTGGAGACTGGAAGTGTATCCTGGATCTATCAATAGCCCTAGATAAATATTTGCATTAGGCTTCCACAATAAACTGGTTCAGCCAGATCACTTCACGGTAGTCACAGCTGACAAGTCCTACACCAAGCTCTTAAGTGTCCCACGCCTAAATACGAACAAATAGCTACTGACCACTGAATACTCAGGAAAACACTAAGATCAATGAAAGTGGGAGGAGTGGATAAGAGAAACTTGAAAATTAATTATAGGCAAACATAAAAGCATAAAAAATTTAGTATTTTTAATATACTTACAGAGTATATTAATAAATTACATAGTATAGGGTATATCATAAAGATAAAAATAAAGATTTTTTTAAAAAGGGAGAAAGCTTGCTTCCATGAAACAAACACAGGATGCTATAAAAATGGAACAGAGGCCAGGAACAGTGGCTCACACCTGTAATCCCAGCACTTTGGGAGGCTGAGGCTGGCAGATCACTTGAGGTCAGGAGTTCAAGACCAGCCTGGCCAACATGGTGAAACAGTCTCTACTAAAAATACAAAAATTACCCAGGGATGGTGGTGTGCGCCTATAGTCCCAGCTACTCAGAAGGCTGAGGCATTTGAACTTGGGAGGCAGAATTGCTTGAACTTGGGAGGTGGAAGTTTCAGTGAGCTGAGATCACGCCACTACGCTCCATCCCAGGCAACAAAGCAAGACTAGGTGAAACAGAGAACAAAACAAACTGTTGGTAATTAAAAATGTTACAGCAGAGGTTTTTGTTGTTGTTTGTTTTTTGAGACAGAGTCTCTCTCTGTTGTCCAGGCTGGAGTGCAGCCTTTACTAGAGTGCAGTGGCATGATTATAGCTCACTGAAGCCTCAACCTCCCTGGGTTTAGGTGATCCCCCCACCTCAGCCTCCACAGAAGCTGGGATCACAGATATGCTGGGTGTAGCTGGGACCACAAGCACCCACCACCACGCCTGGCTAATTTTTTTGTATTTTTTGTATAGACAGTGTTTTGCCATGTTGCCAAGGCTGGTCTCCAACTCCTGAGCTCAAGTGATCTGCCTACCTTGGCCTCCCAAAGTGCTAAGATTATAGGTGTGAGCACACTGCCCCTATAGCAGAGGTTTAAAAATTCAACAGAAGTCCAATCAGTCAATAAAAAAATTTAAAAAATAAAATTCAACGGAAGTTCTGAAAACAATCAAGGAAATTTCTCAGAAAGCAGTGCAAAAAGCCAATGAGATGGAAAGCAGAAAGGAAGAAACCTAGAGTTTCAGTCCAGGAAGCACATTATCTGAATAACAGAAAGACAATGTGGAAAATACAGGTGAGAAAATAAAAGAATTCAAGAAATGTAATTAACTGGTGGAGAAGGGAAGGATGGAAAGGTCATACAGAAAAAGTTTCTAAAATGACTTCAGAGTACCCAGCAGCAACACTACAAGTCTACAAAGGAGCATCAAAATTCTGAGGGAAAACGATTTCCAATCTAGACTTCTATGACCAAAGTGTACCTCCTATGTGCTTCTGTCAAGGAGCATTATACCGAAACATGGTCGTCAACCAAACGAATACAAGCAATGAAGAAAAAAAGGGTTTCAACCTAAGAGAGAGGAAACGTACATCCTCATTTGAGGATAAAGTGAGATCCAGGATGAAAACAGTTGACTATAGACTAGAGCAGGTCAGAAGATTCTGGGAGAGATAACCTCCAAGGTTCGATCAATCATGACATGTATCTGAACTTATTCAGAGATGCATACAGCTGGGGAAAAGTCTCAGGTTAAATAACTTAAATACACTGAAAATAGGCTGGGCGCGGTGGCTCACACCTATAATCCCAGCACTTCGGGAGGCCAAGGCAGATGGATCACTTGAGGCTAGGAGTTCTGAGACCAGCCTGGCCAATATGGCAAAACCCCATCTCTACTAAAAATATAAAAATTAGCTGGGTGTGGTGGCACATGCCTGTAATCCCAGCTACTCAGGAGGCTGAGGCAAGCAAATCACTTGAACCCAGAAGGCCAAAGTCGCAGTGAGCTGAGATCACGCCACTGCACTCCAGCCTGGGCAATGCAGCGAGATTCTGTCAACAAAAGAAAAGAAAGCAAACCAATGAACAAAAAATGTTGTGCATGAAAGGAAAAATCATTGTATATTTATCACAAGGCTGACCTATGAAAAGCATTACACAAATAAAGAACTAACATGGAAGTGCTTGCCATAGCTTTACATATATAAACTTATTTAAATAGTCACAATAATGTTCATTTACCAAAATTATTTAGTATTATGGAAAGCTATGGGGACATCAATGTGTGTGTGTGATTTTGGTGGGGGTAGGCATGAGGGCCAGTTGAAATCAAGGGATGATTGCTAAATCTTTGTCTTCATAGTTTAGAAGACAATGTCTAAAACAAACAAAATCAAGAATACACTATATGTATGTTAATTAGAAATACGGCAATAAATACCAAAAGAAATACTGTCTCCAAAGGGTGGAAATGGGAGTGGTATACTATTTTTCTTAAGCACACAGAGAAGTATGTACATACAGAATTACGAATTAAAAAATTTAAAAATCATACAATTAATTAAACCTGGGAAATAGGGGAATGGGTGAATATTGATTTGTTCCACCATTCAGAGAAGTGAATCTAAAATTAAAATGTCCTTAAAAATTTACTCCAACTTCAATGTTTTATACAATGTTTTTCTTAAACTTAAAACAGACTTTCTTAACCATGTTGTTATTGCTATTTTGGGCTGAATAATTATTTGTTGTTGGGGGCTATCCTATACATTGTAGATTTAACAGCATCCCTGTCCTCTACCAACTAACTAGATGCTAGTGGCACCACTCACCCCAAGTTGAGACAATGAAAAATGTCTGCAGATATTGCCAAATGCCCACTGGGGAGCAAAACTATGTCCAGTTGAAAATCACTGCTATGGAAACACCTCCTTAGAAGAATCTTTTTAAGAAACTCTCCTGCCAAATGTTAACATTCAAGAATTCCCTTTTTTTTTTTTTTTTGGTTAAATTCAAGAAAAATTAAATTCAATGCTTTGCTTAAAAATATGTTTAAGATGCTGCCATTCTTAAGAATATATTTTTGTCTATTCATCCACCCATGTGTATACAAATACACAATGCACCTATGCATTGAGAGAGAAGGAAGATTTTGGGGGGACATTTTTATTTAATTTCTACTCTGCATTGCTTGATCATTCACAGCAACTATAAATCATTTCTATAAAACAAGTCACTGTATTAACAAAAATTTAGGAGGTTGGCAAAAAATACGCACTCAGTAATCACTAGTTCTTAACGACTTAACTACACTAAGTATCTTCATGGGTATTGTATATAAGGTTCAGTCATTCAAAAAAAAATCAATTCTGTCTACTCACAAATACCAATGTTGAGACTGGGATGGGGAAAAGCATGTAAGTAGGTATTAGTGATTGGTAATGTTATAGTTACAGGATTAGTTGGTATGATGTTTATAATGTTTAAAGTAATTAACAATCAAAAAGAGAGACAACCACGCATGAATAAAAAATTATACTGCCATGAATCAAGGATTATGATCAATCTAATTCTAGGTCTCTGAGCAGCAAACAAAAAGTGAACAATTTAACACTCCAATTTCTGCTCAGTGGTATTACACATAATTTGTCTCTTTATAGTCAGACATTTTCTACAATTATTTTATAAATAAGGAAAAAACTTTTACTAAATTTGATTACGCCTGCAGAAACTTGTACTAATTAAGAATGAGGTTGGTTCGTTTTTAATTCTGGCTTACCTGATATAATTTAATGATGTGAATGTTACTTTTTCTTTTGTTCTGTTTTTTGTTTTGTTTTGTTTTGTTTTTGAGACAAAGTCTCACTGTGTTGCCCAAGCTGGAGTGCAGTGGCGCCATCTTGGCTCACTGCAGCTTCCGCCTCCTGGGCTTAAGAGATTCTCCTGCCTCAGCCACCTGAGTGGGATTACAGGTATGCGCCACCACACCCGGCTAATTTTGTTTTGTTTTGTTTTGTTTTCTGAGACGGAGTCTTGCTCTGTTGCCCAGGCTGGAGTGCAGTGGCATGATCTCAGCTCACTGCAACCTCCGTCTCCCAGTTCAAGCAATTCTCCTGCCTCAGCCTCCTGATTAGCTGGGACTACAGGCATGTGCCACCACACCCAGCTATTTTTTTTGTATTTTTAGTAGAGACGGGGTTTCACCATGTTGACCAGGCTGGTCTCCAACTCCTGACATCAAGTGATCCATCCACCTCATCCTCCCAAAGTGCTGGGATTACAGGCGTGAGCCACTGCGGCAGGCTCTGAATGTTACTTTTGAAAAGTTGAATAAATTTTAATTTCATCAAAACCTCTAAGTAAATGAGCACATTAACTGTTAAGAATGTGGAAGAGATGGTCCCCTTCAATGACTACTGGCCTGCAGTAAAATCAAACAATTAATGAATAGAGACAGAGGCACAAGGAAGAAAAGGGAAAAAGATTACTGAAACTGCAAACAATAAAATAAATTCCCAACTGGGCACTGTAGCACCTGCCTGTAGTCCCAGCTACCTGGGAGGCTGAGGTTACACTTAAGCCCAGGAGTTCCAGGCTGCGGTTCACTACGACCATCCCCTGCACTTCAGTCCGGCCAACACACTGAGACCCCCATCTCTAAAAAACTGCCTCACTGCTGCTACCTTTTCAATGTACTTCGCTATTAACACAGAAACTAAAAGGCAGTGTCAATTTTATCACGGACATTCTTCTAATCAATAAAGGTGGCGATCTATGTTGTAAAATGGAAAACATGTATCTCATCTTATAAATCTCTATTATATACAAAAAACTACAGCATGCCCACTTCATAACTGGACAAGATACGACATTACAAATTAAATTGCATAACATCTTCCAATAAAAAACCGATGAAAACAATCTTATATGATAATTATCAGTTTTCAAAACTGTTTATTACACTAAATATGCCTCTTTTGTATAAAAGTCAATAATTAAACTCTCTAATATCTTGAGATAAAATATTCCAGGCTTCCGTGCAAGAAGAAATACCATGTAATCAAGAGAACAGACTGGCTGGAGTAACAATCTCCACATTATTATCTGATTAAAATTCAACATTTTTAGTTCAAGACATATCAAAACCTTTTTTAAGAGTATATATAACGGAATCATTTGGGAAGTCAGAAAAGCAATTGTTAGAAACAGAATTAACAAATTCCAGACTAACGAAAAGTGATTTGAATCCAAATACCTCGCCTAAAATTACAAATATCTTTATTAACTGCACTGCCAATGTTTTGCCTACTATTTTGAAGGCGGCAGAGATTATCTTAAATAAACTGAAATTTGTGCCACACGGACCAAAGTCTTGCCACTATACTGAAAATAGCTTTACTCTAACAACTCTTTAATGAAAATGCAATGTACAGCTAATTAAGCATGAAATTTCAGATGACACACGCATGCCTTGTGCCTAATGACAATTTTGTCTTCAGGCACAAAACATGCGTGTGTCATCTGAAATTTCAATTTTAAGTTGAAATTTGAAATTGGCACTTCAAACAGTTATGGCAGAGCTATGACTATTTGTTTCAAAAACAATATTACTACATTAACATTACTGCAAGGCGGTCTCAAATGACGACAGGCACTTTTTAATCATAATCTGCGCCACAGAACAAAGAGGGCGACACGAATCCAGGAACGACAGTGCGGCAGTCTGAGGTCGCCAGGAAAGAGATGATAACAGAGTGGGTACCCCACAGAAGGAAAGGGGCAAAGACCTTTGTAGAGATGGCCTGCGCAGATACAAACAAAACCACGAAAATGGACCTGAAAGAATGGAAGACAGCGTTCAAGAAACAGGGGTGGGGGAGGGGCCCTATTCTAGTTCTCTTCCTCAATTTGGGTCATCTTCCCATCGCCACTACACCTTACGGCCACTGATCAGTTTTTCGCAAGACCCAAAGCTCTGAAGCTGAGTCTGAGTGACGAGAGGAGACGGGAAGAAAAGGGGACCGAGAGGGCACTCCCTGTTGGGTGGGGCACCACATTCCCGCCGGGCTCACCCAGCCCCCGGCTCGGGTCGCCTTCTCTTTAGTCTCTCACACTAGCACCCCAGAGGCCGCAAAAAGCACCTTACCCAGCTCGCCATGGAGCACAGCCCCAGGACGCTCCCCATCTCCACAACGTCACAAGACAGCGGATACAGACAAGATGGAGACAGCGTCTTTTCCGCCTTTCCGAGATTATTTACTATCTGCAAGACACTTCCGGACGCACAGCGCAACCCGCCCCTCAGCCTCGCGTCACTTCCTTCCAGGCCTGGGTGGGATAAAACACAGAGCGCGCAGCGCTGAGACTGCGCATGCGCTTCACTAGAGGGCACGGTTGTCTTCTTTCCTGGAGAATTTCTCAAGGACTGCTGGCTGGAAACTTAACGGCTAATGTGGATCTGACCGTAGTTTGCCAAATTAAGAAGACGGTGTGAGCAAAACCCACCTTTACCTGCCATTCACTTGCATTTGGGCATTAGTAGAGAACAGAGCTGAGGTGGTGGTTGACGTTTTGCCTTCCTTCATCTGAGGAACCTCTCTGCTTTTTAGGGGATTGCTTCCTCTTTCTCAGTCTTTGTCCGTCCTAACTCCACTTATTTCCCATTTTTCCCACGTTTGCATCCTGTTTTGCTCTTGCGTTCGCAACGTATTCCTGCAGCCCGCTGCCCGGAACAAGTTTTATTGGGATATTTATATTAATCTGTGTGCTTCAGTTTCTCTGTATCATTTCTGTTTGCTATTGACTTATATTTTAATTTCTTGTGCTATTAAGATGTTACAAGAAATTTGCACATTAAAATTATTTTTAATTAATTAGATAAGACTTATTATCAAACTCAAACATTGATTTCGAATGTCATGAGCTGTTGAGGCATGTGGAACCCTTGCATATTAGGTGATGATGCACATCTGCAGGGAATGCATTCCTATAAAAGTTCCAGTTTTTTTTTAGAGTTATTGGTTCTTGAAAATATTCTGGGAAACAGCTCAAACTTGAAATAGTCATTCCCATAACTAATAATAAGAAAGTGTAAAATCTACAAAAATTGCATGGCTCGAGGTGCAGTAAACACCTAAGAATCTGGAAGAATGTCAGAATCCCTACTCCTAATTATTGTAACCACTAAGGGACAATCTTGCTTTATTCTTCTTTGCCTTATCTATGGTTTTGTAGACCACTCTTAAAGCAAAGTATTATAATAGAGCATCCATAAGGTTTAAAGAATTGTGGAAATGCCTGTAATCCCAGAACTTTGGGAGGCCAAGGCAGGCGGGTCACAAGGTCAGGAGTTCAAGACCAGCCTGGCCAGCATGGTGAAACCCCATCTCTACTAAAAATACAAAAAATTAGCCGGGCATGGTGGCACGCGCATGTAATCCCAGCTACTCGGGAGGCGAGGCAGGAGAATTGCTTGAACCCAGGAGGCAGAGGTTGCAGTGAGCTGTGATCGGGCCACTGCACTCCAGCCTGGGCCGCAGAGTGAGACTCCGTCTCAAAAAAAAAGAATTGTGGAAATGGAAATTACAAACCTAACAATATTTTTAATTATGCTAAACTTAATATGTTATTTATGGGAGAAGAGAATCCTAGTATCTCAAGTCCTTAAACTTTTCAAAGTAGCAGAGAAGGAGACAAAAAACACTTATATGCGAGTAACTTTAAGGTCGTAAAGAATATGTTTATTAGCCAAATGGAGAATGGGTCTCTTAAAATTTAAATTTGCACAGATTCTTGTCTCTTGCTACATTCAAGAGGGTTTCTGAGATATTCGTAAGTTCTTGCACTATTCAATAGAGTTTTTTCACCTGAGATATTCAGAGTTAAATACAAAAGTCGTATTAATCTTTCTGGAATGTAACACTTGGCCTTGAAATACATTAAAAAAAAATTTACTTTTATTTAACCTGTAGGCTATGTGGAGTGGAATTTGCTCACTTAAGTTATTATATATACAGCATTAATTGGACATGACAGTATATAAATTATAGACTATTTTATTCGTTAGAAAAGTGTTCGACACCAGTCTCGTTTTTCTCTTTGCCAACTATGAAAGAAAATTGAAATGATGACTTTTTCAAATTTCAACCCAAACACAGCTCAAAGCATAGTTTTCTCAATATATACCAGCTATTAGTAGGAGCACCCATTTCTCCAGGCGACTTCCTGTAGCACATGTATAACTTACAATGCCAAAATACAAATTAGTCTAAGTAAGTACATTAGTAAAAAACATTCTGTCTAGCCGAGCGTGGTGGCTCACACCCATTATCTTGCACGTTAGGTGGCTGAGGCGGGCAGATCACCTGAGGTCAGGAGTTCCAGACCAGCCTGGCCAACATGGCGGAAACCTGTCTCTACTAAAAATACAAAAATTAGCAGGGCATGGTGGCACACCTCTGTAATCCCAGCTACTCAGGAGGCTGAGGCTGGAGAATTGCTTGAACCCAGGAGGCAGAGGTTGCAGTGAGCTGAGATCGTGCCACTGCACTCTGGCCTAGGTGATAAGAGCAAAACTCTGTCTCAAAACAAACAAGCAAACAAAAAAGCCATGCTATCTAATAACTCAGTTCTCTGACTTGATTAAGGGCTAGTATGCCATAAAACAAAAAAATTGGAATATTGATTTTTTTGAGACTGTTACTAAGTAGCCATGCTGGAAAAAGTTTTCAGATAAGCTTGGATGGTACTGCCTGTTACATTCTTCTCTTGTGACTGATGTTGCATATTAGCATGTTCAATTCCTTCACTCCTAATGTTTTCTAAACTTGACCTTAAAAAATCTTTTTTTCTTATGAAATTGTATTAATATGCACTGTAAGTGTTCTGTGAAATATAGTTTAAGAAATACTGATGGAGGGAAGGATGGACTTCATAGCCTTCTGGCAGCCCTCCTAGAATATCTTTTTTCATAATTAAACTTTTGATCCATATGTGGCATCAGAGAGCTGAAGGTTATGTTTGTTGTCAAGCATCAGAGCATGAATGCTCTGTGTTGTCAATTAAGGACAAGACATAAACTTTAACATTCAAATAAATGGTATGTAAAATTAATAGTCTCTTAGGGAAATTCAGGAGAAAGACCAAAATATTTGTCAGAATAGACATGCACAGAAATGGGCTGGGAGATCTGTGGAGTACTATAGACAGGCTTAAGGTTTTCCTTAGAAGATAGTCTGGGTTCATTCTCACATATAGGTAAATAAAGAATTCTCCCGGATGAACTATAGTTGTGATTATTGTACCCTGAGAAAAATGTAAAGCAGGATTACAAAACTTATCCTAGTCATAGTAAAAGTTTCAATAATGGATTCACAAAAATCAATATTAACCAATGTAATTTCAGAATGATTTAGGTACAAAATTTAGGTTTATGTAAGTCACTCTCAAATATAGATTTGTCAGTTATCAGTCACTTTGGTTTGTTGTTGTTCTTGTTATTGTTTTGAGATGTAGGCTTGCTCTATTGTCCAGGCTGGAGTTCAGTGACCTGATCTCGGCTCACTGCAACCTCCACCTCCCAAATTCCAGCGATTTTCCTGCAACCGCTGCCTGGAGTGCAGTGACCTGATCTGAGCTCACTGCAACCTCAGCCTCCTGAGGAGCTGGGATTACAGGCACGTGCTAAAACGCCTGGCCCATTCAATTTTTGAGAGAATACTAAAAATAATAATTTTATTTTCAGAAACCACATCTTCAGCATAAAGGAAAATAAATGTCTATAACCCTTCACCACCTCTTGTAATTCCTGTTGAAATCCATAAGGTTATGCTGGGTGCAGTGGCTCACATCTTAGTTCCAACACTCCAGAAACTGAGGCAGGAGGATAGCTTGATCACAGGAGTTAGAGACCAACCTAGGCAACATAGTGAGACTTCATCTCTATAAAAGTAAAAATAGGCCGGATGTGGTGGCTCACGCCTGTAATCCCAGCACTTTGGGAGCCCAAGGTGAGTGGATCACCTGAGGTCAGGAGTTTGAGACCAGCCTGGCCAACATGGTGAAACCCTGTCTCTACTAAAAATACAAAAATTAGCTGGGTGTGGTGGCATACGCCTGTAGTCCCAGCTACTCAAGAGGCTGAGGCAGGAGAATCGCTCGAACCTGGGAGGCGGAGGTTGCAGTGAGCTGAGATCGCGCCACTGCACTCCAGCCTGGGTGACAGAGTGAGTCTCTGTCTCAAAAAAACAAGTAAAAATAAATAGTCAATCCATAAGGATATAGTTTAGTGTCATGTATATCATATTAAAAATTCCCAGTGTAACCTAGAATCAGTGTGTCTCCATCAAGGTTGACTAAAATTAGACTCATCTTTGGTCCCATAATCCTTTCTGCCTTTACACAAATCTCTGTATCAACTTTAATTTTTATCCTAATAAATGATCTATATCTCTGAAATATTTTGAGAGTGGAACAGATTTTAAGGAAAATAATCAGATCATATTTTTCTGGAAATTAGAAATTATACTGCTTAGTTCTCTTGTCCTTAGTACATCAACACTAAATATAATGAGGACTGAAACATCTTGGCCCCCCACAGTAGTTAAAGGATGAATAAAATTTGTGCATAGTTTGTTATATAATCTGAGGAGAGTAAAAATATAAAAAGTATTTTATGGCTTTCATCCTAAATTAATTATATCTTAAATGTAAACATGTTTAAGTATTTCACAGATATTCTGAAAGGATAAGCCAGAAATAGATTAGGACACAGTAACCCATAGGGGTCAGTATAAACTTAGAATTGGAAAAGACCATATTCTGATTAAAGACATGCTTTTATCTGTTAAGACAGACATTGATATTTTTGGAAAATAATTCAAAAACTAAGATATAGTGTCAAATGTATAAAAACTCTCTTCAATTATGGTCTTAATGTTAAAACAGCAAATGAACAATGTTCTTTCCACACAGATTTTCTTATTTTGCTGAAATCTAAGCCTGTAATTCCATAACAAGCAGATATGTTTATACCAGTGAAATAGATGTCTACAAAAATATATTTATTTCAGGCAGAACATACATAAATTCAGGAAAAAGGAAATATTCACTGTGTAAATAATAAAGTGGATAGCAAATTCAAATATGTGTCTAATATTTAATGTACTGTTTTATAATCATTGAGAAGTGAGTGACTTCTTGAAAAAGTGTAAATGGCATTTCTAAAACATTTCACTTTTCAAGGGCAGATGTATTGACCTTGATAAAATATAATGAAATTATATACTGAAGAAATTCTTTACATTCATTCACCCAAAACGTTATTTATTTGTGCTACAGAAAGGAATCAACTAGTTCTATTTGACACTCTCAGATTTTTGAATTCTTATTAAACATGTTATTAAGGCAACGTCTAAATCAGCACCTTCCAATAGAAATGAAATGTGAATCATATTTGTAATTTAAAATTTTTTGTAGATGTATTAAAAGAAACAGATGAAATTAATTTTAAAGATGCATTTAATTGAACTCTATATCCAAAATATTTCAATGACATTAATATAAAAATTATTAATAGAATGTTTTACATTATTTTTCGTACTAAGTCTTCAGAATCTGGTTGTGTTATATAATTAAGAGCACATCTCCATTTGGACCAGCGTATTTCAAATGTCCAGTAGTCCCTGTATTGGACAATGCGGGTCTGTAAGCTGAAGGAGAAAGTCGAGGCAATTACCCAGGTGATACAAGCTAAACAAGCAAGCAATCATATTTTTCTTAGTATAAGTTATTTAGATATTTCAGGTAAAGTGGTTTTAAGCCTGTGCATTTGCTTTAGGTATTGAACCTAAATTGATTTCTTATATAAAAATCAGATATGAGAGATTTGTAAGAAGGATAAATGTTATATTCTGATAATCATTTAGGCTATCAAAGTACTATACTGTATGTATGAAATTTGCCAGATTTGACTTTATTTTCCAGTAATCCATATATTCCATTATGTTATTTTAGCCAATTTATCCTGATTTCTTTTTTATTCACCTGAATTTCTATGGCCTTAGCCGCTTTCTTTCCTCCAGAATTAATTGTAAGAATAGAATGATATCCAGAGGCCCTGACATTTTAAGCGGCCTGATCTCAAGCAACTTCAGACAGTGATTTTTTATTCTTACCCGATTGTCTACACCTCACT
The DNA here is from genome assembly GCF_028885655.2 of Pongo abelii. Lineage (NCBI taxonomy): Eukaryota > Metazoa > Chordata > Mammalia > Primates > Hominidae > Pongo > Pongo abelii. The sequence goes on from NC_071990.2 coordinate 123,863,535, forward strand.
CCACTGATTATATTGTCCATTATTGCATATAACACTTTGGCAAATTCATACCTAAAGCTCTTTCTGCTGAGTGATTAAGAACTTTGGGTACTTTTTCCTCACAGTTTTTACCCTGTTGAAGATTTGCTTTAACTTCAAAAGCGATGACAACAAAGTATGGACACCCCTTCAGGACCAACCTGATAAGTCACTGGTAAGGTCTTAATTTCTCCATAAAGCTTCCTAATATTTTCTAGTATTAAGGTCTTCATATCCAGTAACCCGCTTTGCATCACCTGCAGAAATCCTAGGCTTAGCTGTTTGGTAGCATCTGGCTGTATCATTTGTTCTATTTTTCCCAGGCTCTCATCTAGAGTCCTGTTATAGTGAAAGCTGGCTTCCACTAGTTTCCATTATTGCTTATGGGTCTGTCCCTTTTTTCCAGAAAAGTCCTATCTTTTTAAAGATGTAATGTCAGATGAAGCTTATGAACCAACCACAGGCCATTTTTTTAATCGACATCTCCTGAAGGAAATTTTCTGCCTTAGCTGGCCTGACTTAGTTGTATTTTGTGGCAGAATCCAGTCTTTCTAGGAATCATCCAGTTTTTAAAATCATCTCTGAGAGCAGAATTCTTTCTACCTATTTTCTCTGCCATGGAGAAAGCATTCCCAGCATCATTTATGCAAATGCTATGCACATTTCCACTTCCCAGCGATACTCATCCAGCAGTTTAGATGCCATGGGAGAGTACTCCATAGTTCAATTCTATAGTATGCTTTGATACGGGCATGGCTGGACACTGCACATTGTTCAGCAATTCCAAATGGTAGTCTTTAGTAAGAGAAAAAACATAATTAGAGTCACTTAACATATTATGTGGCGGCAGAGCGTGGGGGAGTATGCTTTAAGAAGTAGCTTTTACATACAAATGGAGTCCAAAATAGTGAACTTTTCCCATTGGATCTTTATATGAATACAACCATGGATTAAATGCCAATAGGAGAAAGTGTTTTAGAGACATGCTTAAAATCTGGAGAAAGAAAACAAAAAACAAAAAACAAAAAAAACTCCTGCAGCTAGCTCAGTGTCTGCCCAAACAGCCACCCAGTTTTGTGTTTGAAACCCAGGGCCCTGGTGGTGTAGGCACCGGAGGGAATCTCCTGGTCAGTGGGTTGTGAAGACCGTGGGAAAAGCATAGTATCTGGTCTGGAATGCACCATTCTTCACGGCACAGTCCCTCACGGCTTCCCTTGGCTAGCGGAGGGACTTCCTTGACCCCTTGCACTTCCCGGGTGAGGTGATGCCCCACCCTGCTTCTGCTTGCCCTTCGTGGCTGCACCCACTGTCTAACCAGTCCCGATGAGATGAGCTGGGTACCTTAGTTGGAAATGGAGAAATCACCCACCTTCTGCATTGAACTTGCTGAATGCTGCAGAGAGCTGTTCCTATTGGGCCATCTTGACTAATTGCAAGAATATTTTTAAGAGCCTTTCCAGGGCTTCTTGCTTTCTCTAGGCAGACTCTCAGAAGCTCTGTCCCAGACACATTAAAGCAGTAATCAGCAACTTAATGTCTTAATCCTGCCCTGAGAAAGGTACTTCATACTTTATAGAGTTTTGAGGCACTAAGAATCAACAAAGGGGAAAAAAGTTCCTTATCCTAATTGAGTGGCCTAGGAAACAACATGTAGTATTATAACTATGTGTTTTAATTCTGTCAATTAGAAGTCAAAATTTTCTTTTTAGTCAGATCAGTTCTACAGTTCTACAGTCAAAATTTTCTTTTTAGTCAGATCAGTTCTACAGTTTTGATAAATATCACAAAACAGAAATGAGAGTACAATGCATTTACTCATGAGTGCTTAGACATCACAAGTCTCATTATTTTCTTTACCCTCTTTCCTAGCTGTTAATATAATGCTAAGATTAAGTTGACACATTGACTAGACCGTGACCTCTCTTTGCCCTCTGCTTTATTTAAAGATTTTCCTCTGGCGAGCAGTTATATATCAGGCACTCCCCAAACCCAACATCACAGACACTCAAAATTGCCGTGAATATTCTACTAGCAATCTCAAAAGTTTTAAGTTCTTTTGTATATAGATAGACTTGACACATTCTCTCAAAGCATGTACTGTTTCTTGCTTTTCACTGTCTACAATGCCAGTGCCAGTATTGACTGTAAGAGCTTCCCATGGCATGAATAAACAGTGAAAAGGTCCAACAGAGCTTAAAGGTATATAGAAAAAATAATAAAAAGTTAAAAAAAAGATTAAAGAAAACAATGAGTATATTTATAGAAATAAGTGAAGTTAGTTCTATTTGATTTGTACTGGCAACCATAGTCAATTTTTTTTTTTTCTTGAGATGGAGTCTTGCTCTCTCACCCAGGCTGGAGTGCAGTGGCGCGATCTCGGCTAACCGCAAGCTCCGCCTCACAGCTTCACGCCATTCTCCTGCCTCAGCCTCCCGAGTAGCTGGGACTACAGGCGCCCGCCACCACGCCCGTCTAGTTTTTTGTATTTTTAGTAGAGACGGGGTTTCACCATGTTAGCCGGGATGGTCTCGATCTCCTGACCTCATGATCCACCTGCCTCAGCCTCCCAAAGTGCTGGGATTACAGGCTTGAGCCACCACGCGTGGCCCATAGTCAAATTTTTTAATAAAAATGCTAACCTACACTTAGTATATCCAATAACGAATGCACTATTTTGATTTTCAATTCTGATTTTATGCATATTTGAGTAATCAATGCATACATATGTAATATTTTAATGTTAGTAATAATAAAGAACAACTACAAATTATTTAAATGAAGCTTCAGGTACTTTTTTCTATGCAAGTTATTTACTTAATCCAAAGGGAATAAATTTTTTGAAAATGTAGTAATAGTGATCCTAGAAAAATGTCATGTTCTATATATATGCCTAGAGTATTTACTCCATTTCTATCTCTTCCCTTTGATCCAGTTTGATGGCTATGCCTGCCTTATATTTCAAAGAATTTTTTTTCAAACAATTTTTAGTGGGTTGTGGTGTTCATCTCCGTTTCTTACTGTACAAATACTTTTCTGTTAAATTTAAAGGTTACTCTCTAAAGCTTAGTAGGTGTGCTTTCATTTTCACAGTGATAACTAAAATCCACATCATTACTAATCATAGACATGCATATGTGTTGATTATAAAGTGATATTGTACATACCACAAAATCAGAGATACAAAAATAATCTTATGGTGTTCTTTTTGAAAAACTTAATGTAGAAATATCATAAAATGAAGTTAAATTGAGTAAATCTTAAGACATCACTTAGTCAAGCTCCTTGCATCAAATCAAGCCCATGATTATATAAGTGTACAGAAAAGCCCACAAAAAATTAAAAAGAAAGCTTTTCAGTGGAAAACCTGACAGACACCTTATCCAAAAGATCAAAGTTTTAACATCACCAGTAATAGAACAAATAGGTTTCATGTGTCTTCTGATGTAATGCACTGAGGAGTGAGCACTATCACTCCTGAGGCATTTTTGCCAAAAACATATAAACGGGAATAAATCGTGAAGAAATATCAGACAAACCCAAATTAAGGGACATTATGCAACATAAATGGCCTGTACTCTTCAAAATGTCTAGGTCATGAAAGAAAAGGACTAAGAAACTGCCCAGATTAAAGGAAAACAGAGACTTGACAACTAAATGCCACATGTAGTCATGGATTAGATACTGGAGCAGAAATAACAATAATAATAAATACTGTTACTGCTGTAAAGAACATTATTGAGACAATTAGCAAAATTTGAATGGGGTTTGTGAATTACAAAGCAGTATCATATCAAAACTGATTTTCTGTTTTTGATTGTTATAATGTGGTTATGTAGAAAAGTATTATATTTTTGGAAATGTACATTGTAGTATATGGGAGTAAAAAGGATCATGTTGGAAATTTATTCTCAAACGGTTTACAAAACAGTGTGTGTGTGTGTGTGTGTGTGTGTGTACATACACACACATTGTGTAAAGTAAACAAGATAAAATTTGAATATTTGGTGAATAGAGGTGAAAGATATTTAGAAAATTTTTGTACAGTGTTTGCAACTTTTCTGAAGTCAGAAATTAGTTCAAATTTTTTTAAAATATTGCTTTGGCTTCCTATTTTACCTGTAGTTAACTGTGTCAAAAATATACTAATTATGTTATCAACACCCAGGGTTTTTGTAATCTCACAATATTGAAATCAAGAGACATCACAGAACACAGCAGCAAAGGTAAGTTTTTTTTTTTTTTTTTTTGAGACGGCGTCTCGCTGTCGCCCAGGCTGGAATGCAGTGGCGTGATCTCGGCTCACTGCGGGCTCCGCCCCCCGGGGTTCACGCCATTCTCCTGCCTCAGCCTCCCGAGTAGCTGGGACTACAGGCGCCCGCCACCTCGCCCGGCTAATTTTTTGTATTTTTAGTAGAGACGGGGTTTCACCGTGTTAGCCAGGATGGTCTCGATCTCTTGACCTCGTGATCCGCCCGCCTCGGCCACCCAAAGTGCTGGGATTACAGGCGTGAGGCACCGCGCCCGGCCAGCAAAGGTAAGTTTAATTTTATTCCAGCTTATGCACAAGGGAGCTAGCACTGAGAAAGGAAAAAGTTGGCTGTTCCCTGAGGGTAGTGTGTGGGTTAATTTAATAGGCTCTTTTCATAGGGAAAGATTATATTAGGGCATATATAGGACAGCTTTTTCTAGTGCTTGCACAGTAGCTCAACATGCTTCTCCATACATTGCATGTAGCATTAGCATTTAAAATCTCCACCCTTGTGTGTGAATTTTAGCATTAAAATGAAGAAGAGGTAACTGTAGGTTGGATTTTTTTTTTTTTTTTTTGAGACGGAGTCTTGCTCTGTCACCCAGGCTGGAGTGCAGTGGTGCAATCTCAGCTCACTGCAACCTCCGCCTCCCGGGTTCAAGTGATTCTCCTGCCTCACCCTCCTGAGTAGCTGGGATTATAGGCATGCGCCACCACACCCGGCTAATTTTTGTATTTTTATTAGAGATGGGGTTTCACCAAGTTGGTCAGGCTGGTCTCGAACTCCTGACCTCGTGATCTGCCTGCCTCAGTCTCCCAGTGTGCTGGGATTACAGGTGTGAGCCACTGTGCCCGGCCACTTTAGGTTGGATTTTAAGTCCAACTGCACGTGCAAGGCTCTGGGGAAATCCCTACCCCCCTGAAATAGGAGCTTGCTGTTAAGTTTCTTGGGTCTCTTGTCACTGATTGGCTGAAAGTTAAATAAGCTAGTGTTTGAGTGAGGGGCTTTATCGTTTCCTTTAGACCATCTTAAAATAGGGACTCAACCAGCCTGCTTGTCTTAATCATATCAATTTATTTAAAATTTTCATAATAAACCAGAACGCGGAGACTATTTTTTTAAAAGAATTATTTGTTTACATTTTTACATTTTTAGTAAGTTATCTCTTTTTCTGGTGTAGCTTCCTCATTTTTAAATTTAAACCAGACAAAAAGTTTCAGTATACAGCATAAAGAACATTTGATGAAAATCTGATGGAAGTAATTTAAACAACTATAAATACATTAATTTATATCAATTTTTGATTATGGGAGAGTAATAATCCTTCATTACAAGTTGAAACATCCCCTGAATACATTAGAATGAATGCTACTGAAAACAGAAATGATTTTTGCAATTATCTGCCACATATCATAATGCCTCAGACAAATTTAGTGTATGCATATAGAAGATGAAAAATTCTTTCCTAATATACTCCTAGGTTTTCTGGTTAGAGTCCTCTAAATTAAATCGACAAAAGGCAGAAAAATGAGGGAAAAAAAAAAACCCAAAAGTTTATTAACATATGCATTGTGCATGTAACATATATCCAGAGATGAGTAACTCAAAGGTTTGGTTAGAACTTGGACTTATATAGGATTTCAGCAAAGAAACAATTTTTAGAAAAATGGCAAGAGTCTCTAGGAGTGGCAGATTGTGGGAAGGCAAATATATGGGAAACTAGGTAAATAAAGGCTAGTTTGCAAAGTTTGTTATATACAGTCCTCTGATTCTGTCTGCAGGCTGTAAGGGTCTAAAGCTGTCTCTGGTAATTAAGTTTTGTCCTTCCTTGTAGAAAGCGGGGAACAACTTTGTAAATTTATGTCTTGCTTTTAGACGACAGAAGAACAGAGAGCTTTTCTTGTATCTTTTTCTTCTCAATTGCCTTCAGCTCAAAGTAATCCTTGTGCCAAAGTGGAAAAGTTTGCTGTGGCATATTCTGCCACCCTACCATAGCTAGGATAGAATACATCTGTACGTGAAGGTCTTTGAGGGCAGAGGCCAGATTAATTTGTAGAGTTTTAACTGCCATCACCTAACCTAGTGCTTGACATGGAGAAGGGGCTTGGTAAACAATTGAATGAATTAATGCATTTGCTTGTGCCTTCCATATTTTCCACACAACACTCTTGCAGTAAATAAAGAAAAAAAAAGAAAAAAGAAAAAAAAAACACTTTTGCAGTAAATATACTCATATACTTTTAAATACTATTCTAAGGTCAAAAACGCCTTTATCAAGTATCTAAAAGCTAATGTGAAGAAAATTACATGAACACCAACCAAACTGTATAAAATAATTTCATATGCTTGGTTTATGTACTTGTTTTGAAAAGTGGGATTTTGCCTTAGAAATCAGAGGCCACTTTACATCTTAACTGAGAATCATTTTCATCAACTCTTGGAACAAGGACAATTGCAAGGAATAAATATGACTTAATTTTTGGAAGATGTATTCTGTGAAGAACTGTTATAGTAAGAGGAATTATTTATTCTTATAAAAAGAAGAATCCTGAAATAAAAAGGGGCAGTCCCAAAGTGAAGGAATCATTTTCAGTAGGTTTGCTATTTTCCTTATCAGATATTCACAGCACTCATTACTTTTTTAAGACTTTGACAAATACTGCCATAAATAAAATTATTTAATATTGTTTAATCCAATGTTTCTTAAATGTGTATGATCTCAAACCCTGAAACAAAACAACATATCACATCCCATGGATCATCATTTAGGAAAACACTATTAAAATGTTAAGACAAACTAAATATAGTCTGAGAAGGACTCCATACGTCTATATTTGAGTCCTTGTGGATGAACTGCAGCCTAACTTAATAGGTAGACAAGATTGAAAACCTAACTTAGGAGTATGCGCCAGAAACAATAGATGAGTCTTGGCCAATCCTAGCAGCAGAAGTTCAACCACTCATACACTGCCTAGTGTTCAAATTGTGTTCAAATAAGGCAAATGCTGAGCTGTAATCAATCTAGTTGTTTCTGTACCTCACTTCCAATTTCTGTACTTCACTTCCCTTTTTTTGGCCTATAAATCTTCTTCCACCATGTGGCTGCTCTAGAGTCTCTGAATCTGCTGTGATTCTGGAGGCTGCCTGGTTTGTGAATCGTGCCTTGCTCAATTAAACTCCTTTAAATTTAATTCAGGTGAAGTTTTTCTTTTAACAAAAATATTCTTTTTTTTTTTTTCCTGGAATGTGGTAGCTAGGTGGTCTGTATTTTTACTGAGAATAAAATGAGACAAAATGGAAAAACTCAATTAATCTATTACATGAGATATAAATAAGAGGCCTAAGTATTTATACATTGAAATAATTTCTCAAAGGAAAATTAGAATCTCACTGAAAATAGAAGAGCTAGTCATCTATAAAGTATTTATTTTGAAGGTTTAGGTTAAAATATTAGAACAAACTAATGTATCAAAGTGGCATCATTCTTTAGGTAAAAGATGCATCAGTGGTAAAAACATTAAATTTTCTGGGATAATTAGGCCTCAGGATAGCATCAGTCATGTGTTACTGGAATACAGAAATCAGGATCTAAGGGAAGCACACATGGTAAACAAAAATCACATTTAATAACAAAGGAAAGTGGTTAACACATTTCCAATTCAAAACTAGAAGAGAGTAGAATCTAGTAAGGATGGCTAGTTTAACAGCAGAGCCATCAAAGGCAGTGTTAAAGCGGAAGATGAAGTTTGGGCTAATGACTTGAAGGATGGTGGCAGAAATCATTAGCAGTCGAGTGCCTGAGGATTGAATGTTGCATCTGTTGAAGTCTTTATCATGAATTAGCAATGACTGTGCTTTGGTAGCATGGTTGGATTCACTGTAACTTTTGGATTATTGCTGTATATCTTGCCTTTTGTCTTTTTGCATGGAAGTAATTGTCACCAAAAATTGTCTCTCTTCTATTTTTTTGTCCCAAATTTACAACATATGTCTCTTCTTAGGAGAAATTTCTGGTGCCAGTTGATTGTTTCTTTCTAGAAATAACGTATTCATAGACACATACACAAATGTGGCTAATTCATCACAAAATATACCCATGTAACCTCCACATTACCCCCTGACTCTAAAATAAAAATAAAAACAAATGTAGCTGATAAATTGAATAGCCAAACTTAAAAATAAACTTTTTTTCTTTTAAATCCATCACTGTCTCTATTAAACTTGTGAGCCAGCTTCTTTCTGCAGAAATTGAAAAAGTCTTGAGTCCAGTTTCATCATTTCTGGTTGTTTCAGATAATAAAAAGTCCTCCAATCATTTTATTCCCCCTAAACCAGTCTCAATTCAATTATTGTTATCTTTCTTTCAGAGTAATAAGTATGGCATTTAAAAATATTATGCAATTATTTGTTCTCTTGTTTTGGCTTCTTTTTTGAGGATTCCAACCATAGTTGCTTGATCCACCCTCATCTTCTATATTTATTATTTCATGTTTAATGCATTTTATTTCTGTTATATATTTTCATTTATAAGTTTCATCCTCTATGTTCCAATAGTATCTAACTTCCATTATGTTCCTTCTAATTTCATTTCTCATATCAGTTTTTTGTGTGTATGATTTTTTTTCTTTATTTCTTGTTTCTTTCTAGTTTTTCTACTAATGTTATGTATCTCCTTTTATTGTCTTACCATTTCTTCCTCAAGTTCTAACATTTCTGCTTTACGGTATTCTAGTTAGAGCGAATTTTATTAATACATTTTTAATTTTATGGCAGAGTATTTGATCACAGTTTTAATCTGCACCATGACATTTTTCATGTAATTTTACTTTTGCTTTTTAAAAGTACTGTGTTTTAAAACATCTTAGTTGAAATAACTCTAGATTTGCAGAAAAGTTATAATAGTATGAAGAATTTCATCTACTCTTTATCCCAGTCCCCCAAATGTTAACCTTTTGCCACACTTGCTGTCTCTCTATCTATCTATCTATGTAACTACTATTTTCTGAATCAATTAAAAATAAGTTGTAGACATGATGCTGTATTTCAGGTAACTACATAAATATGTATTTCTTCAAACGTAAAAGCATTTTACTGCATAACCACAATGTACCAAAATCAGAAAATTAATAGGTAAAATGCTTCTTTCTATACATTGAGCATCTCACATTTTGCCAATTGTCCCAGTGATATATTTTATAACAAAAAATAAATAGTTTATCTGGTCCAGGGTCCAATAGAGGATTATGTGTTGCCTTTAGTTGTCATGTCTCTTGATTATCTGGCAATCCAGAACCCATATTCAGTCTTTTCTTTCATGACCTTCTTATTTTTTTGAAGAATGAAAGTTAGTTAAATTGTATCATACCTCTTATGTTTGGATTCATCTGATATTTCTTTGTGATTAGATTCAGCTTGTTACGTTCTGAATATTCATGTTTGTGTTCACCCCCCAAAATTCATACATTGAAACCTAATCACCAGTGTGATGGTATTAGAAGGTGGGGCCTTTTGGGAGGTGATGAGGTTGTTAGGGGAGAGCCTTCATGATTGGGATTTATGCTCTTATAAAAGAGACTCCAGAGAGCTAACTAGCTCTTCTACCATGTGAAGACACAGCAAGAAGGTGCCGTTTTATTGTGTTTTGAGACAGGCCCAACTGTAGCATCAGCTGACTCCATGGGGAAGCTCTGGATGACCCTTTAGTCTTGACTGGAAGCAGACCCTCACCAGACACCAACTCTATTAACACTTTGATCATAGACTTCCCAACCTCCAGAAATGTGAGAAACAAATTTCTGTTGTTTATACACTACCCAATTTAAGGTTTTTGGTTATAGCAGCCTGAATGAACTAAGTCACAGCTTAGGGATTCAGGACAGGGATATGAGAGAAGCTATGCTGTGTTCTTCTCATTGTATTAATACTGCATCAGTAAACATATGGTGATGATTTGTCCCATTACTGATGATAACACATTTATCACTCGTTTAAAGTGATATCTTCCAGGTTTCTCAATTGTAAAGTTTCTGTTTCTCTCTTTAGTAAGTATTTTGGAGGGATATGTTTTTAGACTGTAAATATCTTGTTCCTCAGTAATTATTTACCTATTCATTTCAGCATCCATCCAAGGTTCTTATCTCAATATGTTCTTATTATGGCTACCAAATTGTAATTTTCTCATTTCATCATTCTTTCTACATTTAATTTGCATTTGGCTAGAAGTAATAGCTTTTTCTTTCATATATATATATTCATATATATACACACACACGCACGTATGTACACACACAAACACACATCTCCTTATAGATTTCTGTTTATTTAATGAGTTTATAGTCTACTGTTATAATTATTTATCTTGTTGCTCTATTTGCTACGTATTTGGCAAACGGGGAAACCCCCCACCTAGAAGCTGAATCCTGTCTTTTAGTTTTTCCCTTCATATTCTTTTGTTTGAGCTCTTCTTTTCTGGCACAAGATCTTCCAGGGTCTCACTGTGTTGCCCAGGCTGGAGTACAGTGGTGCCATCATGGTTCACTGCAGCCACTCCGTCCCTGGGCTCAGGTGATTCTCCTGCCTCAGCTTCCAGAGTAGTTGGGACAGCAGGCATACCATTATGGCCAACTAATTTTAGTATTTTTTTTTTTGTAGAAATGGGGTTTTGCCATGTTGCCCAGGCTGTTCTCAAACCAGTTTATATTATTCTTTCATTTCTCCAAGGAGCTCTTGTTCTACATTACAGAAGAATGATACTTAGAAACCAACATTGGAGCACTACGTCTGCTCACTGCTTCTGGGATTAATCGCTTCTAGGCTTTCCCACCAGGCAGAGGTAGAAAATGTCTGTCACTCACATACACAAACATTTGTATCTACTTCTGTATCTATCTGTCTATCTGTCTGTCTATCTAAGAAATTGTGTGTTCCCAGTGATAACTCCAACTGAAACATAATACCACAGGGATCATTCTGGCCATTGGCTTTTCATATTTGTAACTCCTTTATCCAATAATGAGAAACTTGGTTCTCATTATTCTCAATTTATTCACTTATTTGCTTTTTCCTCCTGTATATAATCAAACTCCTAACCCAGAAAGTTGCCTTCTAGGCCCTGCCCACCTCAGTAGCCCCAATAGTTTCCTTGGTCCTAAAGTTTTTACTTGTGTTAGCTGCCTCAAAGGACAGGAAGTAAAAGGAATTAATAGATTTTTTTAAAGAAGGGAGAAAAAGAAGAGACTTTTAAAAATAGTATTTATGCAGCCAAAAAACACATGAAAAAATGCTCACCATCACTGGCCATCAGAGAAATGCAAATCAAAACCACAATGAGATACCATCTCACACCAGTTAGAATGGCAGTCATTAAAAAGTCAGGAAACAACAGGTGCTGGAGAGGATGTGGAGAAATAGGAACACTTTTACACTGTTGGTGGGACTGTGAACTAGTTCAACCCTTGTGGAAGTCAGTGTGGCGATTCCTCAGGGATCTAGAAGTAGAAATACCATTTGACCCAGCCATCCCAGTACTGGGTATATACCCAAAGGACTATAAATCATGCTGCTATAAAGACACATGCACATGTATGTTTATTGCGGCACTATTCACAATAGCAAAGACTTGGAACCAACCCAAATGTCCAACAATGATAGACTGGATTAAGAAAATGTGGCACATATACATCATGGAATACTATGTAGCCGTAAAAAATGATGAGTTCATGTCCTTTGTAGGGACATGGATGAAATTGGAAATCATCATTCTCAGTAAACTGTCGCAAGAACAAAAAACCAAACACTGCATATTCTCACTCATAGGTGGGAATTGAACAATGAGAACACATGGACACAGGAAGGAGAACATCACAGTCTGGGGACTGTTGTGGGGTAGGGGGAGGGGGGAGGGATAGCTTTAGGAGATATACCTAATGCTAAATGACCAGTTAATGGGAGCAGCACACCAGCATGGCACATGTATACATATGTAACTAACCTGCACATTGTGCACATGTACCCTAAAACTTAAAGTATAGTAATAATAAAATAAAATAAAATAATAGTATTTTATTTATTATTATTATTATTGTTATTATTTTTTTTTAGAAAAGTCTTGCTCCGTTAACCAGGCTGGAGTGCAGTGGTACAGTCTCAGCTCACTTCAACCTCTGCCTCCAGGTTCAATTTATTCTCCTGCTTCAGCCTCCTGAGTAGCTGGGATTACAGGCACCTGCCACCACACCCAGCTAATTTTTGTATTTTTAATAGAAACGGGGTTTTGCCATGCTGGCAAGGCTGGTCTTGAACTCCTGACCTCAAGTGATTCAGCTGCCTTAGCCTCCCAAAGTGCTGTGATTACAGGCATGAGCCTGGCCAAAATAGTAATTTAAAAATGGATTCTCTCCTTTTAAAATACTACTCATCATTGAATGAGTTAGGCTTTCCTGGACTGGCCATTTGTAAGAGGTTTCTTTTGGGATATGAAGGAAAGATAAAGTTTCTGGCTAACTAATTTTCATAGAGCAAAAGCTTTCTCCTTTCCTGTTACAGAGTCATGTTACTTCTTGTAAATATGATTTTTCTGTATAATTCTTTTTATAGCCCCAGGCCTTCTTAAGAAGAAAGACATGACAACTCAATCCATTCAGTCTTTGTACTAAGGGTCACAAAAAAGGAATATTGCTTTTTGGCTTCACAGTGTACCCACACTTTCAGGAAGTATATTTTGCTGGTGCTTTTTGAGATATATTTTTCAGTGGGTCCCTGCTCTTGAGATTTATCACCAGGATTCTTGTTTTCACTGCCCTTTCTGTGTATACAAAAAAATGTCATCTGCTTTTGATAGTGTTTGATATAAAATGGAGTCTGGGAGTTAAATATGCATCCAAGTTCTTCAAAAATAGTTTGCAAACTTATGAAAGCTTCTTGTAGCTTTTGAATAATTTCCAAGAAAAAGGGAAAATGCTGATGTGTAGAGTCATTCAAATTGTGTCTAAGTCCTCCAAAAATGTTTTTCAAATTTATAAAAGCATCTTCTTGTAGCTTTTGAATAATTTCCAGGAGAAAGAAAAAGTGCTGCTTTATGTAGTTATGTTTGTAGTTGTCACATGTTGGCTTCTTCAGGAAGGAGACTCTGAGATGAAGTTTAGCGTGAGGATGTTTATTAAGGTGTGCCCTTACCAAAGAGATCAATACAACTGGCAGGGAGGGAAAGAAAACAGTAGTAGTATTATGGTTTGGATGTTCACCTCTTCCAAATCTTATGTTGAAATATGATTCCAAATGTTGGAGGTGGGGACTGGCAGGAGGTGATTGGATCATGGAGAAAGGTCCCTCATGAGTGGTTTAGCACCATCCTCTTGGTGATGATTGAGTTTCCTCTCAGTTCACACAGAGATCTGGTTGTTTTGAATCTGGGACCTCTCCCTTCTCTCTTTCTTGCTCCCATTCTCATCATGTGACATATGGGCTACCCTTTGTCTTCCACCATGATTGTAAGCTTCCCGAGTGCCTCACCAGAAGATGACAGCACTATGCTTCGTGTACAGCCTGCAGAACCATAAGCCAATTCAACCTCTTTTATTTATAAATTCCTCAGTCTCAGCTATTTCTTTATAGCTAGCAAAAATGGCCTAATACAAGTAGGCAGAGGAAGAAGTTGTGCTGTGATACAGCCCAGCTTTAGCCTCAGCTGAATCCATGGGGAAGCTCTAGAACTAGAATGACCCTTTAGAGTTGCCTGAATGGGGCTAAGATCACCCATCAGTGATTATGTTAGTGGCAGTGAATCTATACTGGTCTGCAGCAACCTCAATTCCTGCCTCCTCAGAAGAAAAAATTTGAGGGGCATAAGGGAGAAGAAGAGACTGAGACAAGTTTTAGAGCAGAAGTGAAAGTTTATTAAAAAGCTTTACAGCAGGAAGAAAAGTACACTAGGAAGAGGCCCAAGCAGGCCACTTGAAGGACAAGTGTGGGGTTTGACCTTTTGACCTGGGGTTTTATATCTTGACATACTTCCATGGTCTTGCGTCCCTTATCTCTTTATTCTGCACTTGGGGCTGCCTGTTCTCATGCACAGTGTGTTACTGGAGTTATACGCATGCTCACTTGAGGCATTCTTCTCTTTACCGGTGGAATGCTTCGGGAAGGTCATATACCAGTTAAACTCCACCATTTTGCCTCTTAATGTGCATGCTTGAGCTCACTCACCCAATTCCTGAGATCTTTTTGGGAAGCATCTACTATGATTTTAGAGAGGCAGTGTGACAACTGCCTGACCATCACCTGATGGTCACCTGACATTCCTGTTGGAGTTGGGGGAGCCGTCTCCTCCCCTGCTCATGCCTAGCTAGCTACCTACTGTGAAAATTAGTCATTAACGTAGGCCTCTAGAAAGGACATGTGGCCTTGGGCAAACCAAGTCTTCCTGAAAAGTGAACAGCTGAAAGATGTCTGCAGATAGCACTCCTCACTACTGGTGCAACAAGTCGTTTCTTGAAAATAGGTTGTGGAAGCACATTTCAGTGTCCTAGTGCATAGCCTTTGAATACACACTCCTCTGAGTTATAGTTTTGATCTGATTTCACGGCCATTTATGACTCAAAAATGTCAAGAATCACTGCATTATTGGGAACATTCATTATTTCTGTACCTTGTTTTTATCTAGAAACTAAGGTTAATCTAGAAAGATTTGAGCTGAATTTCTGAAGCTATTCGGTAAAAATAAATATGTTGTTTTTACAGTCGGCAAATTTTCTTTAGTTATATGTTAGAATTATGAGTACTGAAAGCCCTTTGTGATTCCACTACATTACTAAAAGCTAAGACTCACCAATTGTGGATTAGTTACGCAGATATTTCAAAAACACTTGGAGGTTTTATTCAGAGGCTTAAGCCACACATCTCAGCGCTTGAGAGGGTAGCCTAGAACCAAGAGGGGGCAGCAGAGGGTCACCAGAACAGTGAGGGAGAGGTATGAGAACATGTCAGTTGAAAGGATACTGATTTTAGAGAGAGAAATATATTTATCTATTCATGCTAAACACAGAAGGAGGAGTTATGGCTTAAGAAAAATTGATTATAAGCATATTGAGAGAATCTCTGGTTGTTCCTGGGTAGTGTTCATGGGACAAAAACTGAGCAGAGGAAAAGCAAGTAGAATTCAGGTTATAGGGAAGTCATGCGCTTCTTAGGGAATGTGTGCCTTTTGGATCTACGACCTATGATTACTTCGGGCTCTAAATCACTGATAACATTAAGCACTCAGGGAACAATATGGGACTAACGATAGCCTCAGTAATGTTTCCAGATATATATTTATATTGCTTTTCCACTAATTTCTAGACCAGAGTAATGGACTTAAGAGACATTCTTTCAAAGAAAATTTTTCCCCAAAGAACCAGTTTTTGCTTTTAGTGATCAAACTGCATTTTCCTCTCAGTTTCCAGTTTGACTTATTATTTTTATAACTCTAACATTTTATGTTTTATTTTATTGAAGCATTTGTTCTTTTTATATTTTTCTGTAAAGTAATTTAAGCATAAGAGGTTATGAGTTTGCCCCAGTATAGCTTTATCATATCTTATATATATCTTAAGAGAAAGAGTTTTTATTTTTTTTAATTTTCTCAATATTCTTTACTGGAAGCTTTGGTTTCCTTTTAACCCAATAATTATTTAAGAACATGTTTTCCATTTCCACAAAGGCAAGCCTTTTTGTTTAAGCCATTGTCATTAAATTACAGTTTTATTACATTTTAGTCAGAAGATATGACTTTTATTACTTCTACTCTGGCATAAGGTTTTGTGTCCCAGTAGATAATTAATTTCTCTTTCATGAATTATTGAAAAGGATATATTTTCTATTACAAGTTATCTATTGTCTATCTAAACTCAACTTCATTAATTAGGTTAATTTTAGACTTTCCAATATTTTCTGAGTTTTTAAAAAGAAATCCCTTTGAACTGTCAAAGCATGATGCTATGGTCTGAATATGTGTGTCCTCCCTGCAAATTTACATGTTGAAACTTAATCGCCAATGTTACTATGTTAGGAGTTAGGACGTTTGGGAGGTGAATGAGATCAGTGCTCTTATAAATTGGCTCCAGAGAGCTGCTTCGTCCCTTTCACCATGTGAGGACACAGCTAGAAGACACCATCTGTGAACCAGAAAGTGAGTCCTTATCAGACACTGAATCTGCTGGCACCTTGATCTTAGACTTCTTAGCCTCCAGAAATGTGAGAATTAAATTTCTGTTGTTTATAAGATACACAATTTATGATATGTTGTTATAACAGCCCAAACATATATGATGTGTTGAAATCTTCTATGAAAAATTGTGTGATTTTCCTCAATTTCTTCATGTTTCTAACAGATTTCATTTTATTATGCATATCTGAAGCTGTGCTTTTCAGCATATAAATGTTTATTGTTCTATAACTTTGATATAGGTAGTGCCTCATAAGTAGTACCTTTTGTCTGAGAGTATATTTTGTTTTCTTCCATGACCCTGTGAACTCCAAGGAGTTTTCTAAAATATTTTCTGCTTTGGTAGTATGCAAAATTCCTAGGCCTGAAATTTCTTTAATTATCTTTACATGAGGGGTGGTCTAGCTAGTCCAGTCTTTGCCGACTTAACCTTGGTCTTCCTCTCTGTACCTTCACTCTAGTTATATTGAATTCTGGACCACAGCCAGGTACCACATTGTTCCCACTAATCCTGTTCTTGCAGTCATTTATCTACTGTGGCTCTTCTGGAAAGAAATGGGATCTTTTCCCATCCTCTCTGCTTGCTTTATTGCTTGCTTTAAATATTTAACTATTTTATTAAGTTGTCCTTAAGAGTCATGAGACATATGTGCCCATGTTAATATCAAATGAAAATTTTGAAAAACCTATTAGTAATTTAAAATCAATTACTAAATCCCACTTTATATATGGCCAAGTTAATTCCACACAGACCTTGAACTTTCTTATTTGAGAACATGCTTGATTAATTCAAATTAAATCCAAACACCAAAAGTTCAGAAAACTCGAAAGGAATGCTATGGCATTAAAAAACTTTCATTTAATCTTTGGAATAGTAAGAAAAATCTGCTTGCTAGTTTGGAAGTTGCTAGCTCTGAGACCTTAATTGAGCCATCTAATTTTTCTGGACTTCTATTTACCCTCTTCTAAAACAATAGGCATTGGGCCAATGGTACAATATGGAACCTCTTCCTGGCAGGTGTTCAGAAGTATGTAGGGCTGTTTTTGTTGTCACAATAACTGAAGAGTGCTATGGGGCAAGGGTTTAAAACATGAGACAGTTTTATACTAAAGAGAATTGTCTCAACAAAATGCCAAAAATACCCCCTTGGGAAATACTGGAAGATGAGCAGCAAGTTTTACTAATTTTGTGGTTCCAGAACAGGTGTTGAAAAATAATGGGAAAAAAAAATTGCCTTTAAGAAAATCTTGAAGATGGCGGACTTAGAAGCAGCTAGTGTACTTAGGTTAATTCACTCTCACACAGAGAAACAAGGTAGAGAGTAAACACTTGCTCTTCAAGTGGGTCATCAAAGGGATCATTTCTGGATTCACCAAAGAAGCGACAGGAACCAAAAAGAACAAACAGAAGTGAAGCCAGGCAGCCTCCTACTCAGAACTGGTGTGGAGCCAGCGGAAGCCCCCTAATGTGGAGAAATGATGAGTGAATGAGTGTCCCCAGAGGATCCATACTTCCTCCAGGAACCTTGCAATCCTGGGCATGGGAGAACTTCCCTGACACCTTCACTCCTCCAGGCCAATACAGAGAGCCACCTGGAGTCTTTGCACAGGCACTGTTTAAGCCCATGTGAAGCCCCACAGGCCTTGGATCCCTTGGTGTCAACAGTTATAGCCCTGCTAGAGGATGCAGCCACAGTGCTGAGGAGTGGCCAGACTGCCCTGCTATTTCCTGCCAGGCAGGATCTACAGCTTGGGCTCCCAGCACAGTGGCCCTGCCCCCAATCCAAACATTTTGGTTGATGACAGCTCCTCATTCTTCTGAGCCACAACTCTCAGAGGTAATAGACAAGGTTTAGCACCTCTGCATGCCGCCAACAGCAAAGTCCACCCTCTTGGGTGGGAGGGAATTGCAAGTGTATCACATGCCCTACAGTCTTTACTGCTGCAACTGAGGGTGTCCTGCCTTCCTCGGTGGAAGGCCCATAGCACAGCTGCCCTGCCCCCACCTGAACATTTCACCTGTGGTCCAGAGCCCTTCTGAAAACCCAACCCCCACAGGCCTGTAATATCCCCTCAGATCCTGTACCACTTAAGTGTTCCATCTGCCCCTGCCTGAGAGTTTGGTTGGTGATCTAGGGACCAGGCCACCCCTCCCCATCACAGCCAGCACTTGACTTCTGGGCTAGCCCAACCCTAGTCCGGGCCCTTCAGGAGTCATATGTGCTATCTAGTGGGCCATCTGGGGCCTGGGAACTGGGGAAACTACCTACCGCATTCCAAGTCAGCTGGCATCTGGCTGATTCCCCCAGTGTCTGAGGTCAAGCTGACCAAATCAGCCAATACCACCACAACCAACTACCACTTGCATGAGTCCAAAGGTGGAGCCACCCCTTTACAAGAAGCAGAAGTACTCTCACATTGGAGAACAGGAGAGCCAGGAAGCTATATGTATCAGGTTGGGTGACAAGATTATACCCTGAAACCACTTCCACAGAGAGTGGTGAAACAGGTGTTTCCCATGGCTTTCAACCACATTGTGGTCCAGAGTGGTCCAGCTGCTGCAGCCTCTCCCCCACATGGAGACTCATTTCCCCAGATGATCCTCCTAGTCACCCTTGTCAGAGCTTGTGTTTACACTTGCCATCTCTGTATTCATAGGCAAGCTTGGGGCTCCAGCTCAACCCAGCTGTGTCCCCCAAGCCCCATGGAAAGCTCAGGGCACCAGGTACTTCACTGTCCAGTCCTTCACCCAAGACAACAGAAAGCACCTCATGGTAAAGAAAGATCAGGTACACAACTACCTGCTTGTGCCACAGTGCTCTTACCTGCAAGTGCTGTCTACTGGCCTGTAGGTCAAACCACATGGCACAATATAAAATCTGAAGTGACAGAAGTGCAAAGGGCTATAGAAGTAAAGCCAAAAGGCCCTACCCAACACATTTATCTCCAGATTTGAAGGAACTAGTATAAGAAGTCTGGCACCATGAAAAATCTGAATGGTGCAACACCACCAAAGAATCATTCTTTTCAGAAATGGTCCCTAACCAAAATGGAAACTCAGAAATGACAGTTAAAGAATTCAAAGCATAGATGTCAAGGAAACTTGATGAAATCCAACACAAGATTTAAAATCAACACAAATAAACTTTAAAGTAATCCAGGAAACTAAGGAAAAGGTAAATCTTCTAAAAAGAAATCAATCAGAGCTCCTGGAATTAAAAAATTGCTTAAGAAATTCTAAAATACAATTGAAAGTTTTATCAATAGACTAAACCAAGGAGAAGAGAAGATTTTAGAGCTTGAAAACTATTCTTTTAAACTAATCCAGTCAGACAAAAATTTTTAAAAATTCAAAAAATGAGCAGTCTCCAAGAAATATGAGATTACGTAAAGTGACCAAGTCTATAAATTATTGGCATTCCTAAAAGATAAGGATACAAAGTAAACCTGAAAAATATATTTAAGAGAATAATTCAAGAAAATTTTCCTAATCTTGCTAGAGATTTCTTATATCCAGATGCAAGAAATTCAGAGAATACTTTCCAGATACTATACAAAATGAATGTTATTAAAGGATATAGTCACCAGACTGCCTAAAGTCAATGCTAAAGAAAAAACTTGAAAGATAGCTAGAGAAAAAGGTTAGATTACATGCAAAGGAAACCCCATCAGGCTAAAAGCAGACCTTTCAGCAGAAACCTTTCAAGCTTGAAGAGATTGGGAGCCTATTTTCAGCATTCTCAAAGAAAAGAAATTCCAGTCAAGAATTTTATATCCTGCCAAACTAAGCTTCATAAATGAAGGATAAATAAAATCTTGTTCAGACAAGAAATCACTAGGGGAATTTGTTACCTCTAGACCAGCCTTACAAAAGATTATTCAGGAAGTCTAAACATGGAAACAAAAAACAATACCTACTACCATAAAATCACACTTAAGTATACAACAACTACACAATAGCAACTACAAAGCAACCAGCTAACAACTTTATGATAGAATCAAAACTTCACATTATAATATTAGCCATGAATATAAATGGTATTCACACCCTACTTAGAGGGCAAAGAGCGGCAAGTTGGATAGAAAAGCAAGACCCATTCATCTGCTGTCTTCAAGAGACTCAGCCCACATGTAATGACACCCATGGTCTCAAAGGGTTGAAGAAAGATCTATCATGTAAGTGGAAAACTAAAAGAGATCAGGGGTCATTATTCTTAGACAAAATAGACTTTAAAACATCAACAATAAAAAAAGACAAAGAAAGGCACTACATAATGATAAAGGGTTTAATTGAACAAGAAGACTTAACTATCCTAAATATATACATACTCAACAATGGAGCACCCAGATTAATAAAATAAGTACTTCTAGACCTATGAAAAGACTTAGACAGCCACACAATTATAGTGGGGGACTTTACCATTCCACTGATGGCATTAGACAGATCATAGAGGAAGAAAACTAATAAAGTCTGGGCTTAAATTCAACACTTGACCAACTGGACATAATAGGCATCTACAGGACACTCTACCCATCAACCAACCACAGAATATACTTTCTTCATATCTGCACATGAAACATACTCTCAGATCGACCCCATGCTCAGCCATAAAGCAAATATTAATAAATTTAAAAAATCAAAATAATACCAACCATACTTTTGGGCCACAGTGGAATGATAATACAAATCACTACCAAGAAATTCTCTCAAAACCACCCAATTACATGGAAATGAAATAACTTGCTCTTGAATGCTGTATTAGTCTGTTTTTATGCTGCTGATAAAGACATAACTGAGACTAGGCAATTTACAAAAGAAAGGTGTATTGGACTTACAGTTCCATGTGACTTGGGAGGCCTCACAATCATGGTAGAAGGTGTACAGCACACCTCATATGGTGGTGGACAAGGGAAGAGAGCTTGAGCAGGGAAAGTTCCATTTTTAAAACCAATAGATCTCGTGAGACTCATTCACTATCAGGAGGACAGTGCAGGAAAGACCTGCCCTCATAATTCAATCACCACTCACCAGGTTCCTCCCATGACATGTGGGAATTGTGGGAGTTACCATTCAAGATGAGATCTGGGTGTGGACACAGCCAAACCATATCAAATGACTTTTGGATAAACAACAAAATTAAGGCAGGAATAAAATATTTTTTTGAAATAAAACAGACACAACATACCAAAATCTCTGGGATGCAGCAAAAGCAATGTTAAGAGGAAAGTTTATAGCATTAATGCCTACATCAAGAGTTTAGAAGGATTTCAAAGTAATGAGCTAACATCACGTCTCGAGAAACTAGAAAAACAAGAACAAACTACAAAGCCAGTAGAAGAAAAGAAATAACTAAAATCAGAGGAGAACTGAATGAAACCAAGAGGCAAAAATCCATACAAGGGATCAATGAAATGTAAAGTGAGTTCTTTAAACGAATAAACAAGATTGATGACCACTAGCTAGATTAACAGAGAAGTGAGAGAAGATTCAAATAAGCTGAATCAGAAATGCCAAAGGCAACATTAGAACTGATCTTATGGAAATACAAAAGATCCTCAGAGACTATTATAAACACCTCTATGTATACAAATTAGAAAATCTAGAGGAAATGAATAAATGTCTGGAAACACACAATCTCCCAAGACTGAATGAGGAAGAAATTGAAAGCCTGAACTGACCCATATCAAATTCTAAAACTGAATCAGTAATTTAAAAACCTACCAACCAAAAAGAACCCTGGATCAGATGGATTCACAGCCTAATTCTACCAGACATACAAAGAAGAGTTGGTACCAATCCTACTAAAACTATTCCAAAAAATTGAGGAATAGGGACTCTTCTCTAACACGTTGTACAAAGCCAGCGTCACTCTGATATTGAAATCTGTCAAAGAAACAACCAAAAACAAACTTCATGTCAATATCCCTAATGAATATAGGCAGAAAAATTCGTAATAAAATACTAGTAAACCAAACCCAGCACCACATCAAAATTTATTCACCACATCAAGTAGGTTTTATTCGTAGCAGTCAGGGTTGGTTGAACGTATGCAAATTAATAAATCTGATTTGCCACATAAACAGAATTAAAAACAAAAACCATATGATTGTCTCAATAGACACAGAAAAAATCTCTTGATAAAATCCAGCATCCCTTCATGAAAAGAACACTCAACAAACTAGTCATCGAAGAAACATATATCAAAATATTGAGAGCCATTTATGAGAAACCATAGCCAACATCATACTGAATGGACAAAAGCTGGAAGCATTTTCCTTAAGAAACGGAACAAGACAAGGATGTCCACTCACACCACTCCTATTCAACATAGTACTGGAAGTCCTAGCCAGAGATGTGAAGGAAGAGAATGAAATAAAAGGCATCCAAATAGGAAAAGAAGAAGCCAAATTTCACCTCTTTTTGCTGATGATCTAATTCTATACCTAGAAAACCCTAAAGACTTCACCAAAAGCCTCCTAGAACTGAAAAGTGACTTCAGTAAAGTTTCAGGATACAAAATTTATGTACAAAAATCAGTAGCAATAACATTTAAGTGGAGATCCAACTCAAGAATGCAATTCCATTTACAATAGCCACATAAAAATAAAATACCTAAGAATACATCCAACAAAAGACATGAATGATATCTACAAGGAAAACTATGAAACACTGCTGAAATAAGTTATAAATGAGACAGACAAATGAAAACATATTACATGCCCATGGATTGGAAGAATCAATATTATTAAAATGGCCATACTTCCCAGAGAAATCTATGGATTCAGTGCTATTTCTATGAAACTGTTCAGCATAAAATCAGCATCTTTAATCTATTCAGCATTGATGTCATTGGCTACCCAGTGAGATATTAAAAATAGTGGGAAAAATAGTCCCCAACAGGATCTGAATTTCTAAGTGGTAGAGATTATATCACATTCTTTTTTTTATATTAAGTATCCAGTATATACTAAATGCTCAGTAGGTATTAATAAAATAGAATTGTAACACTGAGGAAGGGAAGAGAAGATTGCTTCTACATTCTAACACTTTTCTATAGATAAATTTTTGTTTGCATTACATTTACACAGCACAAAAAAATAATTTCCTTTGAGTCATTTCCAATAATGCTAAATATAAACCTGTATGCTGTGCAGCTAGTTTACACAAACAATGCTGTCCAGGATTGTCTTTAGAATTTTTCTGGCTGCTCCAGAGGATTAAGAACTTACCCCTACTGACAAGCATAGAATCCTAGATATGGCCAATTCCTAGAGAACAAGTAGGCATTGCATTTTCTTAGATATGGAGAAATTTATTTTGCATGAGTTATATGTTGTATTAGTTTGTTCTACACTGCTATAAGGGCATATCTGAGACTAGGTAATCCATGGAGAAAAGAGGCTTAATTAACTCACAGTTCTACAAGCTGCACAGGAGGCATGGCTGGGGAAGACTCAGGAAATTTACAGTCATGGCAGAAGGTGAAGGGGAAGCAGGCACAGTCTTCATATAGTAAAGCAGGAGAGAGCAAAGGCGGAAGCACTACATACTTTTAAACAACCAGATTTTGTGAGAACTCATTCACTACCGCAAGAACAGCAAGAGGAAGTCTGCCCCCATGATTCAATTACCCCCCACCAGGACCCTCTCCCAACATGTGGGGATTACAATTTGATATGAGATTTGAGTGGGGACCAAGAGTCAAACTGTATCATTCTGCCCCCAGCTTCTCCCAGATCTCATGTCCTTCTCACATTCCAGAACATAATCATGCCTTCCCAACAGTCCCCTAAAGTCTTAACTCATTCCAACATTAACTTAAAAGTCCAACTCCAAAGTCTTATTTGAGACAAAGCAAGTCCTTTCTGCCTATGAACCTGTAATATCAAAATCAAGTTAGTTACTTCCAATATACAGTGGGGGTACAGGCATTGGGTAAATGCTCTCATTCCAAAAGGGAGAAATTGGCCAAAACAAAGGGGCTACAGGCCCTAGTGGAGGTTCTCTATGATGGCTCTGCCACTGCAGCAGACTTCTACCTGGACATCCAAGTGTTTCTATACATCCTCTGATATCTAGGAAGAGGCTTCCAAACCTCAACTCTTGCCTTCTGTGCACCCTCAGGCCAACACCACATGGAAACCACCAAGGCTTGGGGCTTAAGGTATTTGAAACAATGGCTCGAGCATTACTTTGGCCCCTTTTAGCTGTGGCTGGAGCTGGAATGCCTGGGATGCAGGGTGCCATGTCCTGAGGCTGCATAGAGCAGTGGGGCCCTGAGTCTGGCCCATGAAACCATTTTTCCCTCCTAGGCCTCCAGGCCTGTGATGGAAGGGGCTACCAGGAAGGTCTCTGAAATGCGCTGAAGGCAATTTCCTCATTGTCTTGGCTATTAACATTCAGCTCTTCTGCAGCCTTGAATTCTTCCTCAGAAAATGGATTTTTCTCCTCTACTGCATAGTCATGCTGCAAATATTCCAAACTTTTGTGATAAGTTCTAGTTTCAGTTCATTTCTTTGTTTATGCAAATAAGCATAGGCTTTTAGAAGCAGCCAGGCCACATGTTTGTTTGTTTTTTTTTAATTTAATTTTATTTTTTTCAAGACAGAGTTTTGCTCTTGTTTCCCAGGCTGGAGTGCAATGGCACAATCTTGGCTCACTGCAACCTCTGCCTCCCAAGTTCAAGTGATTCTCCTGCCTCAGCCTCCCAAGTAGCTGGGATTACAGGCCTGCACCACCACGCCCAGCTAATTTACATCTGGAATGTCTATATCACTCTCAGCATTGTGGTCCAAAAAAATTAACAGGTCTCTAGAAGTTCCAAACTTTCCCTCATCTTTCTGTCTTCTGAGCTCTCCAAACTGTTGCAATTTCTGCCCATTACCTACTTCCAAAGTTGCTTCCACATTTTCAGGTATCTTTATAGCAATGCCTTACTTCTCTGGTACCAATTTTCTATAGTAGTCTGTTTTTATGCCACTATAAAAACATACCTGAGCCTGGATAGTTTATGGAGAAAAGGGGTTTAATTGAGTCACAGTTCTGCAGTCTGTGCAGGAGGCATGGCTGGGGAGGACTCAGAAAATTTACAATCATAGAAGAAGGCAAAGGGGAAACAGGCACAATCTTCATTTGGCAGAACAGAAGAGAGACATAGTGAAGGGAGAAGTGCTACACACTTTTAAATAATCAGATCTTGTGAGACTCATTCACTATCACAAGAACAGAAAGGGGAAAGTCTGCCCCCATGATTCAATCACCTCCCACTAGGCCCTTCCTCAACATGTGGGGATTACAATTCCACATGATGTTTGGTTGGGGACACAGAGCTAAACCACATCATGTGTCAAACATATTTTCTTTATATACATACTGAATATAGTAAATTCTAGATATTTTGGAGATGAATTCTGCAGCTCATGAATTATGTAGATCCTGTTTTTTTCTTTCAAACCTCAGTAATTTTTCATTGCTAATTACATATTTTCCTTGAAAGAGTCAGTCAAGAGTAGTGTCTCTTAGTTAGCTTAGGCTGCTATAAATATACACTGCAAACTGGGTGGTTTAAACAACAAGCATTTATTTCTCACAGTTCTGGAGCCTGGGAAGTCCAAGATCAAAGCATGGGCAGATTTAGTGTCTGGTGATGGCCTAATTCCTGCTTCATATGCGGTCTTCTCTCTGTGTCTTCATGTAGTGAAAGAGGGAAGTCTCTTTCAAGATTCTTTTAAGGACACTAATTCTATTCAGGAGGGCTCCACCTTAATGACCTCATCTAATTCTGATTACCCATGAAAGACCCTACTTCCAAATGCCATCACATTAGGAGGTAGGATTTCAGTATATGAATTTGCAGGGGACACGAACATTCAGTACATAACAGGTAGTGGGTCTCTGAAATGTTCATGTAGCAATTCGTGTAGAGATTCAAAAGTCACAGATGAAGTAGAAATTATGCCTAATAATTGGCTTATGGATTGCTTGTAAATTTATCCAAATGCTATTATTGTTATGGAGAGTTGTTATTTAATGTTAAAAATTTATATAAATATTTCTGTTTATTAAAACTCAATTCAAAGTGGCTTAAGAAATTAAGAAGAGTTTATTTTATATTTTAGGGTGACTGAGTCCAGGGATTTAAATGAGCTCTTCAGGATTATCTCTTTCTCTATCACTTATCTTTTTTCTTTTATGATTATAGTGTCATTTTCTTCCACAACCACAAGCTTCCTTCAGGAAGGATGTGTCTCAGCCCAGTTAGTATCCCAAAAGAAAGAGAGGACTAGTTTATTTTGGGGTATTGCAAAGCAAAGTGGATACCCTAGCACTGGTCCTATACATTCCTCTCCTGTTTCCCAGGACCAGAGCAATGGAGGATCCTGGCTGGTGAGACACAGTGATTTTTAACACCTCACCCCCCAGGCTAGGGTGTAAAACAATTTTCCAAATAAATTGGGGGGTCTGGCACCAAATAAAATATAAGAGAGAGGAAAATAATACAGGAGCACCAAAACAAATGAAACCCAAAGGGGTTTATGTTGTATTTAGTCAAACATGTTCAACTACATTCTAGTTTCTCGTAATGATAATGAATTGATTCCAATGCACTTCATGAACGTTTCCCCAAGGATTTTCTAGGGGTTAAAAACAGATAACAATACATATCCTTCAGAAATATGCTAATGAGAGATATATTCATATGCATTTTTTTCATTGCTGGCTCAGTGTTCTGGGCTATGTTGCCTTTTGTGGTAGACTTTGCAGTAATGATAAATATTTCTTTTTTGAGGCTTTATTACTGTTGTCAAGTCTTTTGATCTTAAGGATTATGGCTGAAAAACTCTAATAATCTGAATTATTTCCTTAAATAAAGTTTTTGCTTCTTTCTCTTTCTGGTTCTTCCTTATTTTAGAATCTTTATAATCAACTAAATGCATTTTCCTTCTGATAAAATAACTCATTTGACTATAAATTTCACCATGTCTTAGGGACTATGGGCCTTGACTACTTGGGAAGAATATGCATTTAATGAGGCATGTTTTATTTACTGTGGTCCAAATGGTACTTATACCATTAGGTGATTAGTGTTCATCTGCTGAGTGCAGTTGCTCAGAAAATGCAACCCTTCATTTAAGATTTCTTGGAAGTTGATGTCAGTCTCTCTGAATGCATATTTTGTCTAATTTTAGCATGTTTGTTAGAAATCCCTGGATGCTCAGAGATATTGTCCATAGCTTGAACAATGATTTAGCACAAATTGTGTTGCATTTTCTGGCTTTAAACAGTTATTTTAAAAATTAAAATTTTACCCTGTTATGTAATATTTTTCACATTTGTATTGTATTTTGTTATAGACATCCTTATATAGTTTATCTACTGAAGGATAATCATTTTGCATAACTGTAGTACATAAAATGTGTTGGTTTAGAAATATGTAAAGATTTCAATGCAGACACTTTTCAGGTCATGTCCTGTGGGGGGCCAGCCTCAACACCATCTGTAGGGTATCCGAAGTCCGGTGGTAACAAAGGAATGAGAAGAGACAGGTTAAGAGTTCTTAAAGGTGGGAGTCAGGGGGCCAGTTTTAAAATGGAAGCTGCAAAAGGCCTCGAGCTCTGGTTTCCACTTGATTTATTGAGTACAATCACTTAGATCTAAGCAGCAGATGTTTAGGGCAAAACAGTGAAAGGGAGGCAGTATGTCATAGGCGTAATCTATAGTAATAGTGGTTTAAATGAATTTTCTTTGTGTTCAAACAGTGTATCTTTATCGGAGAGTAGTTAGTGGGAGTGGGCTTAACTAGGCGCCTGTACATCTGTCCACATTTTAATGTTTTAAAGGAGTGTCTTTTTTCTTGAACACAGTGTTTACAGATAAGACAGCAGGTCTCGCTCTGAGCATGGGAACATGGTGGCAATTAGGAGGCTTTCCTCCTCCGAGGCCTCTTGTGGCTTTACACAACTTATTGTCCCATATTTTTATGGCCAGTTTATACAGGCACCCCACAAGCCCTTTTCCCAACATGTCCCCCTTTTTTCGTTTTTAAAACTGTCATTGTTATTATGGTTTGTTTGTGGTGTCTGGTCTCTCTCCAGAGGCATCTTTCGCATCTGTAGACTAAAAGTAAACAGCATAAATAGATACACATTAAAGTAAAATTTGGAATAGTTGATCCTCCAATGGTCTTAATTTATTTAAGAGGGTTTTCATTTGAAAGTCCATTAGTAGTTTTGGTGAGAATGTCAGTCTCAGGCGGGAGAGTTGAATGAGCCTGAGACCCTTTAAAAACCTGTTTTATTAATTTGACTAAATTTAATATTAATTTTTTATCCCTTTTTTTAGATGATATTTAACTTTTTTAAAATGATGTTTAGTAGTATTATACAAATAGGGAGTTATGTAGAAATCAGAAGTATTTTAATCACATTGTATTTGTAATTGATGCTTTAAGCTTATTATATGATCTTTCATTTAAGTAACAGTCTAAGATTATTTATTTGATTTGTTAATTGTTGGTCTATTTAGGTCTGAGTTCCACAATTTTTGAGGAATTTTTTTGTCAATTATTGACATATTTTGTAGTTTGAACAGAGGAGTGTAAAGTAATTCCAGCAGCCACAGCAGTAGCTGTGACTGCAATAAGGCCCATAATGACTGTTATAAGGCTAAAAATAAATCTTTTTGTTTTGGTAAACACTTTTTTTTAACATTTTTGTGACCATATGAATGGAAAGAGAGGCTTTTTAAGGTCTATTGAGGAAAACTGGTATCCAAACTTTTTTTTTAAATCTTTACCAGTAACACAGATGTTTTTTCACCAAATGTGAAATCAATACAGGTGAAAAGCTGACAGTTTTGACAAGTAATAGTTTGATAATTAGGTCAAATATTAATATTTTCAAACATTAACATAAAAGGAGGTTTGACAGAACTTTGAATGGGTGCCATTTGGTTGGAAGAAAACTGATACACAAATTGAAGTCTCTCATTTTTTTTTAAAAGATTATATATATTTTTAAACCCAAATATGAGTTTGGGCCATCATTAACTTCCATAATTTGGGATGTTTAGGGCCTATTATTGGTTTAATTATTTTTGGATGTGGGCCAGCCATACTAAAATTGGCCCAAATTATGGGAAACTGGGCATGTTTTTTAGTGTAAGTAGTGTCATCTTTTTGATAGTATAGTTTTTTTTCAGTCCTGCCATGTATTTATTATTTTGATTGGTACAATTAACTGTAAAGGTCCCCTTAGGAGACCAATTAATGACGATTTTATAGGAATTATTTTGTAGTACCACAGTGTGATTAGAGATGTAATTTTTTTAAATTAATATTTTTAAATTTTTTGACCATTGTTGAGGCTGTTAATCCCTCTTTTTGGGGGGTTTAAATTGTTTTGATTGAACCAAACTTTGTGAATGATCTGGGTTCTATTTAGAAAATAAATGATAGGGTACTGGTTTTTTATTATGACCTGGAATTTTAACAGTCAATGTTGTCAGTAGTCTTTTAGGCAACTGATAGTTGGCCCTATGTAAAGAGGGGGAACTGATAACTCATGGACACATTTATTAACATTTCTTTCTTCTCTGGGTGAGAGGGTTTATGAGTATCTATAGGCTCAGGCATCTAAACACTATTATTAACATAAACCTCAACCCGGGGTTTTAACCATGTAACAGGCCTAATTAAAGGCAGAAATGGGACATATATCTAATAGGTATAATTTTGGTTTGTTGTAGTTACAGGGAGACTTACCATCATAGTAATTACCGTAATTATAGTCACCATCAGGTTACTTGAGGTTAGTGGGTTTTGTTGTGTCTTTAGGTGTTTTTTTGTAAGTTGGGTCAGTCATTTGATTTGTTTTCAAGCTGGTGGGCTCATTTGATGGGTTGTGTTGGTCTTTATCTGGTTGGCTGAAATATTTATTTGAGCCATCAGGCGTGTTGGGGGCAGGGGTGGAAATCTTGGCTTAAAATTTTTTTTTTTTTTTTGGAATTTTGTTTATGGTAGAGTTTAAGATGTTTTGTAGGTACCCAAACTGGAAGTTGGTTTTTTTCTGGGGAAATACAAACACACCCTCTTTCCCGTGTAATAACTTTTCCGCTTTTTTAAGTCTTTGTTTTTGAGTTTTTATACCACACAGGTTTTTCACCACACAGGTTTTTCTTTATGAACATTTACCTTTTGTCCTGTTAAATGTTGTTTAGTTGTTGTAGTAACCTGATTTTGGGAGATGTTTAAAAAATTTAAGGTAACAAGAGCCAATTGTAACTGTATATGAGGGGTGGAATATTTTTAATTTTTTGTTTGTTTATGTAATTGTATTTTTAAGGTTTGATTGGCTTGTTTAACAATTGTTTGTCCTTGAGAATTATAGGGAATACTTGTGTTGTGTTTAATGTTTTATTGTTTTAAAAATGTTTGGAAAGATCTACTACAGTAGTCTGGTCCATTGTCTGTTTTTAATTTTTGTGGAATTTCCATGACAGTAAAACAGGAAAGTAAGTGTCTTTTTATATGTATTGTAGTCTTGCTGGTTTGGCAAGTAGTCCATATAAAATGAGAATATGTATTTATGGTCGCATGGACATAAGAAAGTTTGCCAAATGTAGAAACGTGGGTGACGTCTGTTTGTCAGATTATGTTAGGTGTCAACCCTCAAGGGTTAACACCAGTTTTTTGATGCGGTGGTTGTAGTACCTGGCACTGAGAACAATGTTGTACAATGTCCTTGGCCTGATTTTACATAATTTGATATTTGTTTTTAAGTCCTGTTGTGTTAAGGTGTGTTATTGAGTGGAAACTTTGGGCATTAGTAAGTATGGGGGAAACCAACAAGTCAGCTTGTTTATTAGTCTTAGTCAAGGGTCCTGGAAGATTGGTATGTGCTCAGATATGAGTTATATAGAAAGGAAAACCCTGAGTATGCACAGCTGTTTGTAAAGAGTTGAACAACTGATAAAGCTGTTTACCAATAATATATTTAATTAAGGCAGTTTTAATATGTTGAGTAGCTTGTACAACATAAGTTGAATTTGAAACAATATTAACTGTCTGATTAAAATTTTTTTTTTTTAGAGACGGAGTCTTGCTCTGTTGCCCAGGCTGGAATGCAGTGATGCCATCTCGACTCACTGCAAGCTCCGCCTCCCAGGTTCACGCCATTCTCCTGCCTCAGCCTCCCGAGTAGCTGGGAGTACAGGTGCCTGCCACCACGCCCAGCTAATTTTTGTATGTTTAGTAGAGACAGGGTTTCACCGTGTTAGCCAGGATGGTCTTGATCTCCTGACCTAGTGATCCGCCCACCTCAGCCTCCCAAAGTGCTGGGATTACAGGCGTCAGCCACCGTGCCCGGCCTAAAATTTTTTAATACTGTAATTACTGTTTGTAATTCAGTTCTTTGGGCTGAGGAAAAGTTAGTGTGGATAACTTTATCACATGGTCCCACATGTGTCGCTTTTTCAGTACTAGAGCCATTAGTAAAAACAGTTACAGCTCCTTTTAAAGGGGCATTATGAGTAATTTTTGGAAGAACCCATGTAGTTAATTTTAAGAACTGGAAAATTTTATTTAGGATAATGATTATTAATACATTTAACAAATTTTGTTAAATTAACTTGTCATGTAACTGAATTAATAAATGCTTGTTTAACCTGATTTTTATTTATTGGAACTACAATCTTATTGGGCTTAGTGCCATAAAGTTTAACAATTTGTATATGAGCCTGTCCAATTAAAATTGTCTTTTTTTTTTTGAGACGGAGTCTCACTCTGTCGCCCAGGCTGGAGTCCAGTGGTGCGATCTCAGCTCACTGCAAGCTCTGCCTCCCAGGTTCGTGCCATTCTCCTGCCTTAGCCTCCCGAGTAGCTGGGACCACAGATGTCCACCACCACACCCAGCTAATTTTTTTGTATTTTTAGTAGAGATGGGGTTTCACCATGTTAGCCAGGATGGTCTTGATCTCCTGACCTCGTGATCTGCCCACCTCGGCCTCCCAAAGTGCTGGGATTACAGGCGTGAGGGATTACAGGCATGAGCCACCATGCCCAGCTTAAAATTGTCATTTGATCAAATATACTGTAAGCATTTTTATGGTATTATGTGGCAAAAAGGACCATTTAACTAAATCATCATTTTGAATAATAACCCCCATTGGGTAGTGGGAAGTAGGGAACACTGTGAATTGTAAAGGCAAGTCTGAGTCAATTCTACTGATCTGGGCTTGTTGAATTTTTGTTTTAATTACTTTTAACTCTTTTATGGCCTTGGGTGTTAGTTTTTTTTTATTGTGTAAGTTGGAATTTTTTCTCAATATTGAGAAGAGATTAGATATAGTATAAGTAGGGATTTTTAAGTTGGGCTGAATTCAATTAATATCTTCTAACAATTTTTGAAAATTATTTAAGGTTTTTAAAGAATTTTTTTTAATTTGAACGTTTTGAGGCTTAATGGCTCTATTCTGCACTTGTATTTTCAAATACTGAAAAGGAGTGGTTGTTTGAATTTTTTTCAGGTGTTCTAAGCAATCCAGTGTTTGTAATTGTCTTTTGTAAAGATGAATAACATTGAATAAGTTGGTTTTTATTTTTTGTTGTACACAGTATGTCATCCATATAATGAATGATGTAACAATCTGGAAATTGATTTTTAACAGTCTGGATAGCTCTGTCTACAAAAGTTTGACAAATTGTGGTACTGTTTAACATACTCTGAGGCAAAACTTTTCAATGATATCTGGCTGTAGGTTTTTTGTTATTAATGGCAGGGATGGTAATGGTAAATTTTTCAAAACCTGCCTCTGTTAAAGGAATTGTAAAAAAGTAGTCTTTTAAATCTATAATAACAAGTGGCCAGTCTTTAGGGATCATGGTGGGGGATGGGAGCTTGGGTTGTAAGGCTCCCATTGGTTGAATTACAGCATTGACCGCTTGCAAGTCAGTCAGCATGTGCCATCTACCAAACTTTTTAAATTACAAATACTGGGGAATTTCAAGGAGAGAAAGTGGGTGAAATATATCCTTTTTTTTAGTAGTTTAACTATTTTATGAAGTGTCCCCAATTTTTCCTTAGGGAGCGGCCACTGTTTGACCCAGATAAGGTGCTGGGTCAGGCCTGAATTGTTCCTTTACTGTAATGAATGGCAGGGTGAGCCTGAATTGCCCCCTTTTCATAATGAACTGTGGGTCGGGCAATAATAGGTGCGGCGAGCCGAGTCATGGCGAGCTGAGTCTTGGGCTCCCTCTCCTAGTACTCACTTGGCTGAGGAGAAGGTGGCCATTTCGGACATTTCTCTGAAGGAGCCATGGGCTGAACAATTTTTTGAGTAGGTTTAGGGAGACGTGGGGGGATTGGCAGAAATCACCTCAGGACTCTCCTTTTTGTTAGTACTTGGTAGAGGTGGTTCAGGGTCCTGATCATTAAACTCCTTTCTCTCCTCCTGTGACTCAACCTCATCATTTGTCTGAAAAGGCACCAGTGCTGCATGCACCAATGACCAAACAGACCAAACAGGCAAAGGAATTTCCTTTCCTTTTCTATGTGTTTTTTAAGGTCCTCTTAAACTCTTTCCCAATTTTTTAATTTCAAAGTTCTCTGTTTTCGGAACCAAGCACAAAATTGTTCCACAGCATAAAACAAATCCATAAGATTTTCCGTATCAACTTTTACCCCACCACACTTCAAGAGCTGCCATAGCAAGCTCAAATATGTGGTGTACTTACTTTCAGTTTGTCCCATTTGTGTCTCTAGCGTTCTCCGAGTACCCTGTTTACCTGCAGAGCTTAAAACTTTTTTGTCCTCAGGAGTCCTTTGTCCATCGGTCCTCCATTTCACACACTTGAGCGTTTCTTCACTGGATTCTTTTGGGCCCCATGTTGGGTGACAAAATGTTGGGGACCAGCCTCAACACCACCCGTAGGGTACCCGAAGTCCAGTGGTGACAAAGGAATGAGAAGAGACAGGTTAAGAGTTCTTTAAAATGGGAGCCAGGGGGCCAGTTGTAAAATGGAGGCTGCAAAAGGCCCCATGCTCTGGTTTTCACAGTATTTATTGTGAAATAAATAGATCTAAGAAGCAGATGTTCAGGGCAAAACAGTGAAAGGGAGGCAGTATGTCATAGGTGTAATCTACGGTAATAGTGGTTTAAATGAATTTTCTTTGTGTTCAAACAATATATCTTTAACTTATCAGAGAGTAGTTAGTGGGAGCGGGCTTAACTAGGAGCCTGTACATCTGTCCACATTTTAATGTTTTAAAGGAGTGTCTTTTTTTCTTGAACACGGTGTTTACAGATAAGAGAGCGGATCTCGCTCTGAGCATGGGAACATGATGGCAATTAGGAGGTTTTCCTCCTTAGAGGCCTCTTGTGGATTTCCACAACTTATTGTCCCATATTTTTAGGGCAAGTTTATATGGCACCCCACAGTCCTTTCTCCCAACAATGTCCTAACCTATTTAAAATTATAGTGGTATCCTAACACAGCAGTACCTCAGAGGACTAAACTTTTAATTCAAGTAATATAAAATGCATTTTATTTTGCACATGTTTAAAAAATAAGAAAATGCCAATACTTAAAATAACCAGGTTAGTTTCTTCTTGAAATAGTCAAGAATATTCTTGGGATCTGTGACTCCCATTCTCCTTAGTGAACTTCTGTTTCATTGCTCATTCCATAAATGTTCTCAACTTTCTCTCTTTTCCCTCTTCTCATTTTATATCAGATATTGGAAACTGGTGACTATACAGACCAAATCTGGTCTACAGATAGTGTATTATAATAGTAATTATTATTTTTTGACTCTTGCAATACTTGGAAATAAATGGATTTAACATTTAACAATTTGGAGATTATATATGAAATCTGTTTTCAGCTTTTTTGAAAACCTGGACTCTCTGGACCATCTTGGCTGGCACTTCCACCTGTCCATAGTTAGCTTGAGCTGTGTGCCAGCTGCTCCTTTGGACAACACATGCTCTGTCCCTTCACCTACCACTCCCTTTGGTATCCTTCAAACACTGAGTCCAAGCCTCGGTTATCACTTATCACACTGAGACTGTTGTTTTTCTTGTAATAGAAAAATATTCCTTGACATTTAAAATTAGAAAATGAAAGACCAAGACAGCTATGTGTTTAAAGGAAAATTAGACGTGTCAATGTCCAAATTGCCCAAGAGGGCAAGTCTACCCTCTTCTCCCTGAAAGATTCATTCACTTCCTTAAGATTTAAACTACCATTTTTAATGTTAATAATTCTAAAATACATATCTCCCTTTCATAGTTTTCTCCTAAACTTCTTAGCCATATATTTGTATATATGTATAGGTGTGTATGTATATCCAGTTTCTTAGTCAGCATCTCTGTTTGAATGTCTCACAGACGCTTTAACCATGACATGCCTGATGTGGACACATCATCTTATTCCCTCGATTTGCTCTTCCACCTCTGATCTTTCTTTGTGGTAGACCATATTATCATCCCCAATTGCTCATTCTTCCCTTCCCTGTAAGACCATTAATCTACATCCACTGCCATGTGCATACAGTACTAGCCATAAGAGGAGCATACTTTCCCACACCATTTAGGCCAGGCTCAGCTACATAACTTGTTTTGACCAGTGAAATGTGAGCAGAATTGACAGTGCACCAGTCTGAACAGAAGCTTTCTATTGTGTGGTTTCACCAGCTCTCTTGCTTTTACTCTCTACCTTGAGAACTACAAATCACAGGTGAGTGATGCTTCTTCCAACTGGATCCTGGAATGAAAGAACAACTAAATTGCTGGATAAAATATTTACATATATATATTTGTATTCAATTTCAACTTTTACTTTAAATACAGGGTATATGTGCAGCTTTGTTACAAGAGTATTGTGAGTACATTGTGTGGTGTTGAGGTTTGGGGTGTAGATGTCATCATCCAGGTTGTAGTGAACATAGTACCCAATAGGTAGTTTTTCACCCCATGGGCTTCTCCTTCCCTCCCCTCTCTAGTAGTTCACAGTGTTTATTGTCCCGATCTTTAGGTCCATGTGGGCTCAATGTTTGGCTTCCAATTACAAGTGAGATCATGCAATATTTGGTTTTCTGTTCTTGTGTTAATTTCCTTGGGATTATGGCCTCCAGCTGTATCTATGTTGCTGCAAAGGACATGACTTCATTCTTTTTAAATAGCTGCATAGTATTCCATAGTGTATATGCACCACATTTTCTTTATCCATAGATAAAATATTTTTAAATGTATAATTATAAGGAAAGTGAGGGAACTTCACTAAGACCTGAAGCAGTAAGAAACTGTGAATCTCTTTCTAGGTCAGTGCTGAAGTCAGCATTTGCACTAACAGCATCTGCTCATCCTTGGTGATTTAAAGTTTCGTATTTTGGTGGGCTGATAATCACAGACAGGAACACTTGGGCTCCTGTGCAAGGTGAGAGACTGGAGCAAATCCAGGAATTCTAAAAGGAACAGATTCCAGGGATGAATTCTCTTATTCAGGAAAAGGGAGAGAATAAGAATGCTTGCCTTTTTTTGGCTTTGGCCATGAGTACACAGGGAAAAAAAATTCTTTCTTTGAGAATTCTCAGTATGCCTTCCTTCTAGTTTGGGGTCACATTCCCTGTATGCCTGGAAAAAAACCCATGCCACAAATTTATGTAAAAGTGGTCCTGGGCTAGTAGTACACACAGGTTCCTGGCATTTTAGCAAACTCAAATTCTCTGTGGTGGTACATGCTTGAAACTCAGGCCACAAAGAAGTCATGCTGATAGAGTTTAGAGAAACATGAGTTCACAAAAATATTTGAAAAGCACTTGGAAAAACAAGCTACCGCTGGCAAAATTTAGCAGAACAACAAAATGAAGAATCAGATTCACAAAGTGGCATATATTTGAATGTTTAAAGACCATACAAAATAAGGATTTAAAATATTTATCAGAATATAAGAGGATAGTTTCAGGGCCTTGACCAGTCTCCTTTCCATAGATACCAAGATAGGAAATATTGCTTTAGAGAGTAGTGGGTTTTTTTTTTGTTTTTGTTTCTCAAGTCCTTTTATTATTCATTTTTAACAAACAGCCCAGGGATAGGGAACCAGGGGAAGTGGAAAGGGGAGAAGGGAGCCCCTACAACCCCTCCCAACTCACCCCTTCCCCTATTATATATTTATAATCTATATATAAGCCCCAGGGGTGAGAGAAAAAGGGAACTTCCTCACAGGAGTGGGGTAACCCATAGAGTGAAGTTATATTTAGGCTTTGTGTGACATTCATTCTATGCTTCTGTGCCTGAGGTCTTTGCAAGAGTAAATGGTACAGTTTGGGTGCGATTTTTTCTCTCTTGGTGTGCTTACGGAGATAAACTGACAGTAAAACTATTTTACTTTTACAGCTGGTATTAGTGTAGCTTCTTATAAATTCATATTTTTGGAGGGGAAGAAAGAGTAACGCACTTAAGTGGACATTAACTTATAAAATATTCAACCCTATTACACAATACTAAATAATTTTCCATTTTCTGAACTATAATTTCATGATAAAACTCTGGATTTGAACCATTTATTCCAGGTATAAATAAACAATAAAATACAAAAATGTCTTTTAAAATTGTCTTTCTTCTGTTTCTGACTTCTTTAAGCTCAATAAATATTAAACATTAAGAGTTGTCACTTGCAAAGAATGAAACATTTTAAATGACCAGCTTAATTTTAAAAAATACTTTTTAATTTATGAAACAAAAAGCTCATTTTCATTAGAAAAATTTTATTAGTTCAGATTCACACAAGGTTAAGTATAAATAAGAGAAAGTTAGGATTAAATAATACTTGAGAATAAAGGCAAAGTCTTCTCATATTTTTAAATACAACACAAACTTGAAGAACAAAGCATTTATTAACAGAGATCCTTGAGAAATTACTTTAAGAACAGATAAGACAGATTAGCAGGTACCCCGTGTACATGAGTGCCTCTATAATTTGTTCATTTAGATAAGTCAAAAATTCTCACTTGAGATCTCGTTTATTAATTAAAATATTAGTAAACTATTTCTTCATGAGTTTTTTGTTTGTTTGTTTGTTTGTTTTTGAGATGGAGTCTTACTCTGTCACCAGGCTGGAGTACAGTGGCACGATCTTGGTTCACTGCAACCTGTGCATCCTGGGTTCAAGCTATTCTTCTGCCTCAGCCTCCCGGGTAGCTGGGACTACAAGCTCGCACCACCACACCCTGCTAATTTTTGTATTTTGGTAGAGACAGGGTTTCACCATGTTCGCCAGGATGGTCTCCATCTCTTGACCTCGTGATCCGCCCGCCTCGGCCTCCCAAAGTGCTGGGATTACAGGCGTGAGCCACCATGCCCGGCCTCTTCATGAATTTTTAATGATTCCTGGCTCATATTTGAAATCGATGTCAGCTTAAAAAGCTATAATAACTAATGGGTTTCCCATAGAATCTACTATCATACAATTAGTGTCCTGCAATAGAAAGTATAAATCTCAAAGAGCACGCAACGTAACTACTTAAGCTGAGGAGTGAACTAGTATCTGGCTTCCTGGAAGACTGTACTGTAAGTATGGAGCTGTCTTCTCTTTTGGTCATCTGCTTCTCTCATCATTCATGTGAATCCACTCATCCTCACCTTTAGGCTTCAGATCTGCTTCTTGGGGAACCGGTTTTTCCTTTAATGTAACTCCATAGGAGACCTAAAGATAAATCAAAGAGTTGGCTTTCAGTTCCCTGTGCCTCTTGCATACTCCTCTTTTATGGTTGTGATCACTGATGCTCAGTCACTTGTTCAAGTTCTTGCCTTCAACTTCCAAGACCCTTGTTGCCTACTGTTAAGATGACTTCTTGGGTAGTCAATATGTTCTCCTTTTCCTTGTCAATATTTACTAGGTGACTAATCCTATAAACCTTGCCTATGTTCCAAGTTCTGATTACTCTGCTGGAGACTTCCAAGTTGGCCTGCTTAGGTGTGTCATCTCTCATTCAGATCTGGCTTGTAGCAGGAGCCAGATTGACTGAAACTGAGGGGTTACATAAAATTCAGCATTAAGTAGGACAGATGAGTATTAGAAAGCAGAAGAGGTCCCACCACATAAGGCAATACTAAAACAAGTATTGAGATTGGGAGCATTCAAGGAATAAATTAGGGAGAAGAGACACGGAGCAATGGAAAAGTGAGAGATTTTGTTTAAATATGGACATATTGGAAGGTTTTGCCTGGTCTTCCAGGGATATTTGAAACGTGCCATTTAAAATCTGGGGTGAGCAGGTACCCAATTCTAATTCTGTGCTGATAACCTCCTCCCACCCATAGTGTGGGAATGGTGCATGTGCCCTGGCCATGTGTGGATCATCTGAATCACTATTTAGTGGATTATGTCTGAGAATCTCAGCTTTTTAGAGGTTAAAGCGTCTTTAAAAATATTCCGTCACTTATGGATTATGTTTCTGTTTTTTTGTTGTTCACTTTTTATTGAAAATATACATTCAGAAAGGCATACAAATAAATGTACAATTTCTGGAATTTTTATAGTGAACACATTCTAATCACCATTCAAATCAAGTTACAGAATGCTTTTAGTACCCCAGAAGCTTCCCTTGTACTCACTTTCAGGCATTATTCAACCCCACAGGTAACTAATATTTTGACTTCTATTAAAGAGACTTTTAAAAATATTGTTCTTTTGTAAGTCTAATGCTTTTAGGAAATGTTTAAATATTAAACAAATATTCCCCTAAACACTTACTGTGCACTGAACGATAGGGATTTTAAAAAGAATAAAATGTCATCTTTGCCTTCTAAAAAGAGGAGCTGAAAATGTTTTCCGTGAAAGTCCAGAGGGAAAATATTTTAGACTGCTTGGGCCACGTGGTTTTTCTCATAATTATTCAGAGTCATCAGTCTAAAATGTTGTTTAACCCTTCTCCCGTTTGCCCCAAGAATACTCACTGGTGGCACTTACAGCTGCAGCATTTGCCCCTCGATAACTTTGCCACGAAATATCTGGCTTTTATTATTATTTTCACTTTGTCTATGTATATTGACTTTGGAAACAAAGGACATAATTCTATTTATGGCATTCTGTTTTTAGTAGTGGCATTTCCATTTATAAAATATAGTAATTCTTGATCACTGAATATGTCAAATCCTAGAAAACATAGCATTCCTATCATTCTCAAACAGATATTGGCCCAAGAATCATTTGCTGAATCCGATTTTTCCAAAATAGGTGATTCTGATGTTCTGTTTATAAATAACTCCAAAAATAGTTTTTATATTTTATTTTCACCTTAAAAATTAGTCATATTTGCTTCAGCCTCAAAGAGCATGTTCATGTAATATTAAATGAGCGCTGGCAGTGAGCTGCACTTTTTTTTTTTCTTAACAGGTAAAGGGTTAAAAGCAACCCCAGAAATGAATAAATGTGGCTGTGTCCCAATAAAACTTTATTTATGGAAACTGAGATTTGAATTTTATATAATTTTTACATGCTATGAAATGTTCTTCTTTTGAGCTTATTTGCCCAACCATTTAAAAATGTAAAAGTTACTCTCTTAGCTTCTTGGTTGTACAAATGCAGGCAGTGGGCTGTATTTGGCCTGTGGGCCTAGATTACCAACCCTGCTTTAAGAGTTCAAGATTTAAGGTAATCTAGAAGGGGATAGAAGAAAGTAAGCAGATACTCTAATTTTAAACACTACATTTAGTCTTTTTAGAGTGGTACCTTCACAGTTTTGTTGGAGTTCATTAGTGAGAGGGACTGACTCTATCCAAGTGTGTTGGGGAAGATTTCATGAAACAAAATGAGAGAGCAGCACCCTGCTTTAGCTGTAGGTTGTCAGGACCTCTCTGGAGAGGAACCATTTGAGCTAAGAACTGAAGGGCGAGGCAGAATGGCAGTGGGAGAGCTGGAGGTCACGCCTTCCAAGCAGGAGGTAAAGCACCTGAGAAGGTGCTGAGAGGGCCTCTGGCACATGGGAGAAGAAGATTGTCTAGTAGGTGTCAGGCATTCAATAAATGTACCTGTTGTTATAACCATCATGACCCCTTTTAGACCAAGAAACTAAAGAGTGAAGAATTAAGTCTATGAGGCTCACATTCATTAACACAAATATATTTTATTTATGCATCATATGCTATTCATTTTATTTTTAAAGTATCTGTTAAAATACGCTCAAATACAAAGGTATTTTAAAAATTGATCATTCAGACACAGACTGAGCACCACATGCTGACCACTTTACTGTACTTTTCATCGTAAGATGAAATAGAAAGATGCCTCACTTTGGGGAATGTACCATCTAGAGAAAGAAGAAAATGCTGTAATACAAGTGTGAGCACTTATCAGGTTGGAAGAGCCAAATTTGGGGGAGAGAAGATGTTTTAGGCTAGGGGTACCAGTCCGTGGGCTGCTAGGAACCAGACTGCACAGCAGGAGGTGAATGGCTGTGGGTGAGCAAGCGTTACTGCCTGAGCTCTGCCTCCTGTCAGATGAGCAGCTCCTAGAGTCTCATAGGAGAGTGAACACTATTGTGAACTGTGCATGTGAGGGATCTAGCTTGTGCCTCCTTATGAGATTCTAATACCTGATGATCTGTCACTGTCTCCCATCACCCCCAGATGAGACTGACTAGTTGCAGGAAAACAAGCTCAGGGCTCCCACTGATCCTATATAATGATGAGTTGTATAATTGTTTCATTATATGTTACAATGTAATAATAATAGAAATAAAGTGCACAATAAATGTAATGCACTTGAATCATCCCAAAACCATCCCCCACATCCCGCACCTCAGTCTGTGGCAAAATTTTCTTCCACGAAACTTGTCCCTGGTGTCAAAAAGTTGGGGATCACTGTTTAAGTTATACAGCCATACAAAGCAAGCTGTAATGAATTAATAAAAATCTTTTTCTATTCCAAGGCAAGAGGAAAGAATGATGGGTTAAAATATAGCCCTCACTGACTAATAAACAGCAAAATACAGTTTCACTAGGAGAGATGCCTTTTTCCTTACTCTGTGAGTAAAAAGAGATACAAGGTTTTTTCTTGTTTTATGTTTTCCTGAATCTTTCTATTAAAGACTCACGTTCATGGAGTGACAACATAATAAATGTTGTCCTCAAAAACACTTTTATCAGAGTCATTGGATAAAGAGTCATTTCTAATCCCAATCCTAGATGGAAACAAAGGACATCACATTAGCAGGGCTTGAGGTTCACTTTGGTCCAGATACAATACCCTAATCTTTTCTTCCTCCAGCTTTACACTGAACTGTTGGCATTTTCCTCATTTATCATGTAGTTTCCCACCTTCCAAGATTCCCTCTAGGGTGCCATTAATTATTGCCAAATAATCTTAATATTTCCAGTTATGTTATAGTTATCCATTGAGACAATGGATCCCTTGTCTCATCAATTCCCAGAAGCATTCCCTAAAAATACATACTGAGCCTTTAACCTGCTTTGTTTGGCACTGTATCCATACCACATCACTGTACTTGCTATATTATGTTGAAATTATCAACATATTGGTCAATTTTATGTATTTCCTGCAAACTAGATTATAAGCTCCTAGAAGCAAACAGCCACGCATTTTTGTTAATTGTCATATATCTGGCACTTAGAATAGTAGGTACACATTAAATGTTTACTGATACTCTATAAGTTTGATAAGCCTTTGGAGTAACAAACCTGAGTTACACAAGCTGATTTTGTTGCATTCTGATGATCTGACTTGATAAAGGGATTTAACACAATAAATCATGAATGTGTCTCCTTAGAAGAGGCCTCTTCCATATCAAGAGTGTCTATTTACCATAGGCCTATTGTGCAGATGGTATAAAATTGAGATAATTGGCACACATCTAAGTTCACATGTTTGTGTTTTTCTCATCTGGCTTATACTCCTGCGGTGATTCTTCTCCTCTAGGGAAAGTCATTATTTCCTCTTCTTAAGCTCTCTCTGTAAATGCGTGGTGCGGGCTGAAAGTTTATGTTCCCATCCCCCCACCAAATTTATATTAGTTTGATGGAAACGAACTGTGGTTTCAGACCGTGAATTTTAAATCATTATAACTAAGCTCAAACACGTCTTTGTTAGTCAAAGTAGGGACCATTACAATCAACACATTTTTTGCCAATGACAAATAAGTTTAT
The DNA here is from genome assembly GCF_028885655.2 of Pongo abelii. Classification (NCBI taxonomy): domain Eukaryota; kingdom Metazoa; phylum Chordata; class Mammalia; order Primates; family Hominidae; genus Pongo; species Pongo abelii. The sequence continues at coordinate 123,907,168 of NC_071990.2, forward strand.
TTAGTCCTGTAGCATAAAAATTCATGCTTTGGGATTTGATGAATTCTTGGAGAGCATTTTCTGCATCCTACTGGTTGTGAAAGCATTTTCCCTGCAAAAAGTTGTTGAAATGCTTGAAGAAGTGGTAGTCAGTTGGCGAGACGTCAGATGAATATGACGGATGAGGCAAAACTTTGTAGCAGAATTTCTTCAACTTTTGAAGCACTGGTTCTGTGACATGCAGTCCGGCAGTTTCGTGGAGAAGAATTGGGCCCTCTCTGTTGACCAATGCTGGCTTCAGGTGTTGCAGTTTTTGGTGCATCTCATCGATTTGCTGAGCATACCTCTCATATGTAATGGTTTTGCTGGGATTCAGAAAACTGTAGTGGATCAGACTGGCCGCAGGCCACCAAACAGTGACCATGACCTTTTTTTGGTGCAAGTTTGGCTTTGGGAAATCCTTTGGAGCTTCTTCTTGGTCCAGCCACTGAGCTTGTCATTGCCAGTTGTTGTATAAAATTCACTTTTTGTCACACGGCACAATCCGATTGAGAAATGGTTCATTGTTGTTGTGTAGAATAAGAAGATGACATTTCAGGCCAGGTGTGGTGGCTCACGCCTGTAATCCTAGCACTTTGGGAGGCTGAGGCAGGCAGATCACGAGGTCAGGAGATCGAGACCATCCTGGCTAACATGGTGAAATGCTGTCTCTACTAAAAATACAAAAATTTAGCTGGGCGTGGTGGTGGGCGCCTGCAGTCCCAGCTACTTAGGAGGCTGAGGCAGGAGAATGGCGTGAACCCAGGAGTCGGAGTTTGCAGTGAGCTGAGATCAGGCCACTGTACTCCAGCCTGGGCGACAGAGCGAGACTCCGCCTCAAATAATAATAATAATAATAATAATAATGAAAGAAGATGACATTTCAAAATGACGATATGTTTGATTTTCCATCAGCTCCTGAGGCACCCACTTATCTAGCTTTTTCACCTTTTTTTTTTGCTTCAAATGCCAAATGACCGTGGAATGGTCAACATTGAGTTCTTTGGCAACTTCTTGTGTAGCTGTAAGAGGATCAGCTTTGATTATTGCTCTTGGTCCTTGTCAGTTTCTGATGACTGGCTACTACGGTCCTCATCTTCAAGGCTCTCATCTCCTTTGCAAAACTTGAACTGCCACTGTACTGCACATTCATTAGCAGTTCCTGGGCCAATAGCATTGTTGATGTTGTGAGTTGTCTCTGCTGCTTTATGACCCATTCTGAACTCAAACAAAAAAATCGCTTGAATTTGCTTTTTGTCTAACATCATTTCCATATTCTAAAATAAACATAAACAGCAAATAATAAGTCATTAGCAAAAAAAAACCATAAAGCAAGAAATGCACATTAAAATGATGTACAACCTAACCACATTTATTTAAGAATGTATTCTAATATCAAACAGCAAATTTAAACAATGCAAAAACTGTAATTACTTTTGCACTGGCAGTGAGAATTTCAAGCCAGTGGATCTTAGCTTGTTGGGCTCTGTTGGGGTGGGATCCACTGAGCAAGACCACTCAGCTACCTGACTTCAGCCTCCTTTCCAGGGGAGTGAATGGTTTTGTCTTGCAGGCATTCCAGGCACCACTGGGGTACAAGAAAACCAAAACAAACAACAACAACAAAAAACAACAAAAAAACTCCGGCAGCTAGCTCAGTGTCTCAGTGTCTGCCCAAACAGCCATCCAGCTTTGTGCTTGAAGCTCAGGGCCCTGGTGGTGTAGGCACCAGAGGGAATCTCCTGGTCTGTGGGTTGCAAAGACAGTGGGAAAAGTGTAGCATCTGGGCTGGATAGCTCTGTCCCTCATGGCTTCCCTTGGCTAGGGGAGGGAGTTCCCCAACCCCTTTTGCCTCCCAGGTGAGGCAGTGCCCCACCCTGCTTCTGCTCACCCTCTGTGGGCTGCACCCACTGTCTAACCAGTTCCATTGAGATGAGCCAGGTACCTCAGTTGGAAATGCAGAAATCCCTCGCCTTCTGCATTGATCTCACTGGGAGCTGCAGACTGGAGCTGTTCCTATTCGGACATCTTGCCTGGAGATAGCATTTTTATATTATAGGATCATGTCATCTGAGGACAGAGAAGTTCATTAATTTAATACATTTAATAATTTACTTTTTCCCCCAATTTGGGTATCTTTCATTGTTTGTTTTGACTAAGGGCTCTGGCTAGGACATCCAATACTATGTTGTATAAAACAGTGAGACTGGGCATCCTTGTCTTTTTGTTCTAATCTTAAATGAAAAACTTTCAGTTTCACTATTAAGTATAATGTTAGCTGTGGGCTTTTCATAAATGGCGTTTATTACGTTGAGGCAGTTTCTTTGTTCCTGTGTTGCTAAGTGTTTTTTAAAATTATTATTATTATGAGAGTTTGTTGAATCTTGTCAGATGCTTTTTCTGCAATTGAGATAATCATGTTTTGTCCTTCATTCTGTTAATGAAGTGTATTACATTAATCTATTTCTGTGTATTAAATTATCCTTGCATTCCAGGAATAAATCCTACTTGTTCATGGTTGATATGGTTTGGCTGTGTCCCCACACAAATCTTGTCTTGAATTGTAGCTCCCATAATCCCCACACATTGTGGGAGGGACCCAGTGGGAAGTAATTGAATCACGGAGGTGGGATTTTTTTTGTGCTGTTCTCATGATAGTTAATAAGTTTCATGAGATCTGATGGGTTTAAAAAGGGAAGTTCTTGGGAGGCTGAGGCAGGTGGATCACCTGAGGTCAGGAATTCAAGACCAGCCTGGCCAACATGGTGAAAACCCATCTCTACTAAAAATACAAAAATTAGTGGGGCGTGGTGGTGGGTGCCTGTAACTGTAGCTACTTCGGAGGCTGAGGTAGGAGAATTGCTTGAACTTGGGAGATGAAGGTTGCGGTGAGCCAAGATCAAGCCACTGCACTCCAGCATGGGCAACACAGTGAAACTTGGTATCAAGAAAAAAAAAAAAAAAGGATGTTCTCCTGCACAAGCTCTCTTTCCTGCCGCCATGTAAGATGTGCCTTTGCTTCTCCTTCGCCTTCTGCCACAATCGTGAGGCCTCCCCAGCCATGTGAAACTGTGAGTCCATTAAACCTCTTTTTCTTTATAAATTACCCAGTCTCAAGTGTTTCTTCATAGCAGTATGAAAATTGACCAGTACAATGGTATATACCCCTTTTAATGTGCTGTTAAACTTGGTTTGCTAATATTAATATTTTGTTGATTTTTGAATCAATATTCATCAGGGATATTGATCTATAGATTTCTTCTTCTTTCTTCTTCCTTCTTCTTCCTTCTCCCCCTTCTTCCTCCTCCTCCCCCTCCTCCTCTTCCCCTTCCTCCTCCTCCTCTTCATCCTCCTCCTTCTTCTTTCTTCTTCCTCCTCCTCCCCCTCCTCCTCTTACTTTTCCTCATCCTCCTTCTCTTTCTTTTCCTCCTCCTCCTCCTCCTTCTTGTTCTTCCTTCTCCTCCTCATCTTCCTTCTCTTTCTTTTCCTCTTCCTCCTCCTCCTTCTTCTTCTTCCTTCTCCTCCTCCTCCTCTTTTTCTTCTCCTCCTCCTTCTTTTTCTTCTTCTCCTTCCTCTTCTGCTTCTGCTGCTTCTTCTTCTTCAGTGTCATCATCGTCATAGTTGTCTGTAGTGCCTTTGTCTGGCTTTCGTATCAGGTAATGTCTCATAGAATAATCTTGGAAGTGTTCCCTCCTCTTCAATTTTTTGGAAAAGTTTTAAAAGAATTGGTGTTACATCTTTAAATGTTTTGTAGAATTCTCCAGTGAAGCCATCTTTTCCTGGGCTTCTCTTTGTTAGGAGGTTTTTGATTACTGATTCAATCTCTACTTTTTATTGACTTGTTCATATTTTCTGTTTCTTCATGAGTCAGTCTTAGTAGGTTTTATGTGTCTAGGAATTTATCCATTTCTTTTAGGATATTCAATTTTTTGGTATGTACTTGCTTATATTATTCTTTTACAATTTTAAATGTGTGTGGCATCAGTTGTAATATCCCCTCTTTATTTCTGATTTTAGTTGTCTTCTTTCTTTTTTTTTTTAAACATAATCTACTTAAGAGGCTTTCCATTTTTTTGATCTTTTGAAAAACATTTTTTCGTTTTGTTGATTTTTTTTCCTTTTGTTTGTCTATTCTTGCTTTATTTATCTCTGCTCTAATTTCTATTATTTTTTTCCTTCTGCTAATTTTGGGCTCAGTTTTTTTTCCCTAGTTTCCTTAGGTGCAATGTTAGGTTGTTAATTTTTTCTTTTTAAATTATGCATTTACAGATATAATCTTCTCTCTTAGCACTGCTTTCACTGCATTACATAAGTTTTGGTATGTTGTATTTTTATTTTTCTCTGTTACAAGGTATTATATAATTTCCTTTGTTACTTCTTCTTTGACCCTTAGGTTATTTAAGAGTCCATTGTTTAGCTTTCACATATTTGTAGATTTTTTAGTTTACCTTGTGTTTTTATTTACAGTTTCATTCTATTGTGATTGAAAAAATACTTTGTATGATTTCAGTAAACTTGAAATTGTTGAAGATTTGTTTTATGGCCCATTAAAGCTTCATTTTCTGCCTTAATATGTAGTCTATCTGGGGGAATGTTCTATGTGCACTTGAGAAGAATGCATATTCTGCTGCTGTTGGGTGGAATGTTCTGTATATGTCTGTTAGGTCCAATTGGTATATACAGACATACCTTGGAGATATTGTGGGTTCAATCACAGACCACAATATCACAATGAAGCAAGTCACAAATGTTTTGGTTTCACAGCACATATGTTATGTTAACACTATACTGTAGTCAAATGTGCAATAACATTATTTCTAAAAAGATGTACATACTTTAATTAAAAAATACTGTATGGCTAAAAAATGCTAATGATTATCTGAGCCTTTAGTGATTTATAATATTTTTGCTTGTGGAGGGCCTTGCCTTTATGTTGATGGTTGCTGACTGATCAGGGTGGTGGTTGCTGAAGGTTGAAGTGGCTGTGGCAATTTGGTAAACTAAGATAACAGTAAAATTTGCTACATCATTTGACTCTTTCTTTCATAAAATATGAAAGAAAGCACTGTAGCATGCAGTGCTTCTTGATAGCATTTTACTCTATAGTAGAATTCTCTTAAAATTGAAGTCAAATCTCTCAAATGCTGCTACTGATATATCAACTATGTTTATGTAATTTTCTAAATTCTTTGTTGTCATTTCGGTAATGTTCATAGCATCTGCACCAGGAATAGACTCCATCTCAGGGAACTACTTTTTATGCTCATTCCTTAAAAGCAACTCTTCATCATTCAAGTTTGATAATGAAATTTTAGCAATTCTGCCACCTCTGTTGGTTCCACCTCTAATTTTGTTCTCTTGCTATTTTTACCATGTTTTTAGTTACTTCCTCTGCTGAAGTCTTGAACCTCTCAAAGTTGTCCATAAGGGCTGGAATGAACTTTTGAAAATTTCTTTTAATGTTGACATCTTGACCTCTTCCCACAAATTACAAGTGTTCTTAATAGCATCTAGAATGGTGAATTCTTTCCAGAAGGGTTTAAATTTACTTTGCCCAGATCCATCAAATGAATCATTCTTTATGGCAGCTATAGCCTTATAAATGTATTTTTTAAATAATAAGAATTGAATGTTGAAATTACCCCTTGATCTATGAGTTGCAGAATGGATGTTGTGTTAGTAGGCACAAAAACAACATTAATGTCCCTGGATATCCCCATGAAAGCTCTTAGATAACTAGGAGCATTGTCAATGAACAGTAATATTTTAAAACAAAATCTTTTTCTTTGATCAGTGGGTCTCAACAATGGGCTTAAAATATTCAATAAGCCATGCTGTCAGTGAATGTGCTGTTATCTAGGCTTTGTTGTTTCATTTATAGAGCACAAGCAGAGTAGATTTGGCATAATTCTTAAGGTTCTAGGATTTTTCAGAATGGTAATGATTTTACAAAATGGATTTTCAAGTGGTAAATGAGCATTGGTTTCTAGCTAAAGTCACCAGCTGGGTTAACACCTAATTAGAGAGTCATCCTCATTATGACAGTCAGTGATTTTCTCTTTAGCACTGAAAGTGATAGATGACATCTTCTTCCAATATAAGGTTGTTTTGTCTACATTAAAAATTTGTTGTTAAGTGTAACCACCTGAATTAATGATCTTGGCTACATCTTCTGGATAACTTGCTACAGTTACTACAAAAGTAATTGCTGCTCCATCTTGCACTTTTATGTTATGGAGATAGTTTCTTTCCTTCAACCTCATGAACCAAACTCTGCTAGCTCCCAGCTTTTCTTCTGCAGTTTCCTCACCTCTCTTAGCCTTCATAAAATTGAAGAGAATGAGGATCTTGCTCTTGATTAGCTTTGGTTTAAGGGAGTGTTCTGGCTTGTTTGAACTATTCAGATCACTCAAACTGTTTTCCTTTCAGTAAGAAGGCTGTTTTCATTTCTCATTATTCATGTGTTCACTAGAGTAGCACTTTTCATTTTTTATAAGAATTTTTTTTTTTTTTGCATTCACAACTTGCTAACTGGCACAAGAGGACTAGCTTTTGGCCTATCTCAGCTTTGGACATGCTTTTCCATTAAGCTTAATCATTTGTAGGTTTTGATTTCAAAGCAGATATGTGCAAATTTTTCTTTATTTGAACACTTAGATGCCATGGCAGGGTTTCTATTGACCTAATTTCATTATTTTTGTGTCTCTGAGAATATGGAGATCCAAGGGGATGAAGAGAGATGAGGGATTAAGTGGTCAGCAGAGCAGTCAGGACATATACAACATTTATCAATCAGTTTCACTGTTTTATACGGGAATGGTTTGTGGGGCCTCAAATAAACTATAATAGTAACATCAAAGATCACTGACCACAGATCACCCTAAGATATAATAATAATGATGATAAAGGTTGAAATATTGTGAGAATTGCTAAAATGTGACATGAGGCACAAGGTGAGCACATACTGTAAGAAAAATGGTTTCAATAGGTTTGCTTGATGCGGGGTTGCCACAAACCTTCAATTTGTAAGAAACACGATATTTGTGAAGCAAAATAAAGCAAACTGTAATAAAATGAAGTACATCTGTGTTATTTAAATCCCGTGTTTTCTTATTGATATTCTGTCTGGTTATTCTATTCACGAATGAAAGTATTGAAGTCTCCTACTACTATTTTGCTGTTATTTCTCACTCCAATTGTGTCAAAGTTTGCTTCGTATATTTTTATTTGGAAACTTGGATATTTGGTGCATAAATACTTAACGATTATTATATCTTTATGGCAAAGTTACTCTTTTATCATTCTAAATGCCCTTCTTAGGCTCTTATAACAGTTTTTGATTTGAAGGCTGTTTTGTCTACTATACCAATATTAGGCACTAGTATAGCCACTTCTGCTGTTTTTGATTGCCATTTGCATGGAGTATCTTTTCCTATCTTTTCACTTTCATCTTACATGTGTTCTTAGATGTAAAGTGAGTTTCTTTTAGAAAGCAGATAGCTGGGTCCTATGTTTTTTATCCATTCAGTCAATCTATGTTCTTTGATTGGACAGTGTCTTAGTAAGCTCAGGCTGATAAAACAAAATACCATAGACTGGATGGCTTAAACAATACAAATTCATTTCTCACAGTTCTGGAGGCTGGGAAGTCTGAGATCAAGGTTGCTGCATGGTTGGGTTCTGATGAAGGCCCTTTTTCTGGCTTGCAGACAGCTGCCATCTTGCTGTATCCTCACATGATAGAGAAAGAAGGAGCTCTAATATTTTCCTCTTCTTATAAGAACGTTAATCTGTGGGCCAAGTGTGGTGGCTCATGCCTATAATCCTAGCACTTTGGGAAGCCAAGGTGGGAGGACCAGTTGAGATCAGGAGTTCAAGATTAGCTTGGGCAACATAGCAAGACCTCATCTCTACAAAAAATAAAATAACTAGCTGGGCATGGTGGCACATGCTTGTAGTCCTGGCTACTTGGGAGACTGAACTTAGGATTTCGAGGCTGAAGTGAGCCATGGTCATACCAATTGCACTCTAACCTGGGTGACAGAGTAAGACCTTATTTCTTTAAAAAAGAGAAAAAAGAAAAAATGGAAAAAAAGACACTTAATTCTCATGACGTCATCTAAACCTAATTACCTCAAATGATCGCACTGCTAACTACTGTCACATTTGGGACTAGGGCTTATGTGAATTTTAGGGTAACACAAACATTCTGTGTATAACAGGCAATTGATTCTATTTACATTTAAAGTAATTACTGATGATAAAAGAATTACAATTGCCATTTTGTTAACTGTTGTTTGTATATCTTACAGCTTCTCTGTTTCTCCTTTCTCTCTGCTTCTTTTGTGTTTTGTTGATCTTCTGTAATGATATGCTTTGATTTACTTCTTATTTCCTTTTGTATATATTATATAGATATTTTATTTGTGGCTTTCATTGCAATTACATAAAACATCTTAAGTTATAGCATTTTATTTTAAACTGATAACAAGTATGTTTAATCACACACAACCCTACTTCTTAACAGTTCCACCTCCCCTACTTTATGTTGTTGAGGTTACAATTTACATTTTCATTTTCATATATTGTATTCTCACTAATATGACTTTATAGCTTTTGAATTTTTGTCATTTAAATTTTATGCATCAAAATTACAATAATACAAGTCACAATATTTGTCTATAAATTTACCTTTATGAGAGTACCTTATATTTTCACATGGTGTCAAATGGCTGTCTACTATCCTTTTGTTTCAACTTGAAGGACACCTGTTAGTTAACCTTTCTTGTAGAGCAGGTCGAGTGGTAATGAACTCCCTCACCTTTTGCTTGGTCTGGGAAAATCTTAATTTCTCATTCATTTTTGAAGGATGGGATGTTTTTGCTGGATACAGTATTTATTGATGATAGTTTTGTTTTCCTTTCTACACTTTGAATGAGTCATTCTACTTCCTTCTAGCTTGCAAAGTTTCTGCTGAGAAATCCCCTGATAATCTTATGGAAACTCCTTTATATGTGATGAATCTCTTTTTTCCTTTCTGTGTTCAAGATTCTTTCTTTGTCTTTGTCTTTAAACAGTTTGATTATAAGATACATCCGTGTTGTTCTCTTGGGATTTATATTGGTTGGAGTTTTTTCAGCTTCTTGAATCCGCATGTCCATTTCTTTCTTCAGATCTGGGATATTTTCAGCTATTATTTTTTCAAATAAGCTCTCTTCCCCTTTTTTCCCTCTTCTCCTCCTAGTATTCTCATATGTATATATTGGTCCACTTAATAGTGTCCCATAGGCTCTTTTCACTTTCCTTTACTCTTTTTTATGTTTGATTCTCTGATTCAATCATCTCAACTGACTTGTCTTCAAGTTTGCTCATTATTTCATCTTACTGATAAAGTCTGCTGTTTCATTCTTTAAAATACATTTTTAGTTTAATTGTTGAAATTTTCAGCTCCAGAATTTCTGTGTTTAAAAAACATAGTTTCCATTGACTTGTCTATATTCTAATTTTGGTCACAGATTGTTTTTGGTTTTGTTTAGTCATTTATCTGTGTTCTCTTTTCGTTCATTGAGTATTTTTAATGACAGTTATTTTAAATTCATTTTTAGACATCTCATAGATTTATGTTTCTTTAGGATTAGTTTCTGGAGTTTGTTCCTTTGATTGTGCCATGTTTTTTCTGTCTTTGTATGCCTTGTAATTTGTTTGTTTGTTTGCTGGGATTTGGGAATTTGAAAAAAACAACCACCCTCTCCCAGTTGTGTACTGTCTTCAAGCAGGGAAGACTTTGCCTATGAGCCTAGCTGGAAGTGAAAGAGCTTCAAACCTTTTATGATCTCTGGCTCTCTCTGGTGATTTTCTGAGGAACTGCAGCCTAACATGCTACTAGCCTCTGTTCAGCAGCTTCCAAACTCTCCCAGTCAGGTGAGAAAGAGATCAGTCCCCAAGACAGCACTCAGATAAACCAGAACATTGGAAACGTGGTCTACTCTCCTGTTTTTGGCAAAAGCCCCAGTATGGGAGAGGAGTTCTTTCTAATTGTTCTGCAATATGCCATTTAGTGGGAGACACATGAACAGACACATCAAATGCTGCAAATTTCCTTACTTCTTTCTTTGAAATCCTGTCTTGGTTTTACAATGGCTTACTTAAGTGATGTATCTACTGAATTTGTCTCTATGGTTCTCACCGGGTATTCTGTTATTGTCAACTCAGTGTCTATGAGGGAAGGAGAACTTTTAGCCTTCTAGTCTGCCATCTTGCTGAAATGACCTTAAGAGTGTGTGACTTTAAAATATCATACATGTTTTGGAAAAAGTCTGAACGTTGTAAGGGAGCTATACAAAACTTGAATTATTGCCTCTTTAATATCACAAAAGAAAATATGTATGTGAAATTTTTTGAAAACATGGGAATTCTCTGTAAATACAAAATTAGTTTCTGCTGCCCCGTCGTGTCCACATGTGCAGATGAACCCTTTAGAGATTGAAAAATATGCTATCACTATTGCTGGATTGTTCTATGACTCTTAAAAGTTTGGAAGTTCAGGCACACAAAGAGTAACAGAAAGAGGGCATTAACTAGATGATTTCATCATTGTAGTTACCTATAAATCTACTTCATTATACAGGGAAGAAACCTTCATATATCCTAAACTGATTTATCAAATCCAGACTTGATTTTCCTGTTTTTATCTGAAAACCACTACTTGTGGACACTTGAACTTGTTAGTTCTTTAAATGTTCTTTATCCTTCTGCCTGGGATACAGCATAATTGCTTCAATTTCCTATGCCGCCTTCTTCTGGTTAATTCCTACTCAGCGTTTGAGACCCATCCCAGGTGTTTCCACCTCCTTCCACTCCCCATCTTTCACTTCCGGTAAGGGTTTCCTAACTATGAGCTAGATGCACCTTCTATTTTCCCAGGGATAGCACATTGTTCTCTAATTGTCTATATTCTTATTTCTTTCAAATACTAGATTGTGAATTGCTTAAGGCTCAGAATTTATCCCGTTAATATTTGTGGCTTTAGCACTCAGCATTGTGTTTGGCACAAAGTAGCTTAATAATTGTTGAATGAATGTAGGCAAAAAGACAGATCTGAGTTTAAATCCTGGCTGTTCCACTTGCCAGCTCTATGATGCAATGTTACTTGACTTTTGTGTAGCTCTATGATACAGACTTACTACATTTTCAGTCCTTTAGTTTTCTCATCTCTAAAATTAGCTTGACGCCTCCATAAATGTTTGCTGTGAGGATCACGTGAGAGCTTCAGTGTAGAACATTTATGCAGCCTCATAGATAATAAACAGGCAGTAAATGGTAGCGATAATGTAGCTTGTTACCCTTAAATTGCAGATAACAATTAACTAAGGTGAAATGAGAAAAATAAAGATATCTACATGCTTCCACCTAGTTTAGTCAACATACTCCAAGATGGGGAACTAAGTAATTAATTCCAAATGTGTTTCTTTCAGCAAATTAGTTCTCTATCACTCTTTTGTTTATTTAATACTTTATTAAATGGTTACATTTTTAGCAGTTTTCTTTTTTATAACAACCTTTTTATTGTGGTAAAATACACAAAACAAAAATTGCCTTTTTAAACATTTTTTTAAGCAGACAAGTCATTAGCATTAGGTGCATTAACATTGTTGTGTAATCATCACCACTATCCATCTCCAGAATGAAATTCTGTACTCATTAAAGAGTAACTCCTCATTTTCCCATTCCCCTCCAGCTCCTGGCAACCACTATTCTACCTTCTTTATCTGTGAATTTGACTATCCTATATATCCCATATAGGTGGATTCAAATAGTATTTGTTTGTGAGTAGTTTATTTTGCCTAGCATAATGTTTTAAAGGTTTATCCATGTTGTAGCATGTGTTAATCCCTTCCTTTTTCATGACTGGATAATATCCCATTGTATTTACATACCACATTTTGTTTATCCACCCATCCTTTGACAGACATTTGGGTTATTTCTATTCTTTTGGCTACTATGAATAATGTTGGGTGCACGAATATCTCTTCAAGACTCTGCTGTAAATTCTTTTGAGTATATACCCAGAAATAATGGGATTGTCGAATCACATGATCATCCTGTTTTGATTTGCATATCTCTAATGACTAGTGATCTTGAACATCTTTTCATATGTTTATTGGATACTTGTGTATTTTCTCTGGGGAAATATCTATTCAAGTCCTTTGCCCAGTTTTTAGTTGCTTTTTTTTGAGTTGTAGCAGTTATTTATATATTTGGGTATTAACACCGTAGCAAATATATGATTTGCAAATATTTTCTCCTGTAGGCTGCCTTTTCACTCTCCTGATAGTGTCCTTTGATGCACAAAACTTTTTATTTATTTATTTATTTATTTATGAGACAGAGTCTTGGTCTGTCGCCCAGACTGGAATGCAGTGGCATGATCTTGGCTCACTGCAACCTCCGCTTCTGGGTCTCAAGCAATCTTTCCACCTCAGCCTCCCAATTAGCTGGGACTACAGGCATATACCACCGTGCCTAGCTAATTTGTGTATTTTTTGTAGAAATGTGGTCTTGCTATGTTGCCCAGGCTTGTGTCAAACTCCTGGTCTCAAGCCCACCTTGGCCTTCCACTTGGCCGGCCACTGTGGCCGGCCCTTATCTAATTTTTAAATGTATACCATCAATACCAATTTCTGATCTAAATAATGTATACAAAATACGTACTTGGCAAAGAAAAGAAATGATTTTCTCTATTGTCTCACATTATAATGCATTTTCTTTTTCAGAGTGTAAGAGACTTCATGTTCTGTTTTATTTGTAGAATTTTCTTGCTTATGTTTTAAAATCAATGCGAGAACAACAACTTTATTTTGAGGTGAGTTTATTTTGAATTGGATTACTCAAGAAACAAGAACAATTTACAACTCTAAAGCTAACTCGTGAGAACGTTGCCTGATTATATTCAGATAATGTTTAAATTTTGCTTCCTTTCTCATGTGTCTGCCTTTTCCTCTTATTACTGTTTTTCAACTGGTCTGTGCCTAAAATCTTATCTCTATATTGTATGGTCCTCGGATGTTGTAGTGCTTACTTCTTATACTCTATACATCTAATTTAGTCTTCCTACTTCCTGTCCCTTCTATCAACCATCCTCTCTGTCTTTCTTTTATGCTTATCACATCTCGTATTTCGGAAACTTCAACCCACTTACCTCCTCTCTCCCCCACCTGCCAATATATATAAACTTCATCTGTGACCTGATTACTTCTCAAATAATCTATTTTTTAAATAATGACAGCAATAATAATATTAACTGATGAACTAATCTATGTCCAGGTTCTGGTAAATTATATATTTTATATATAATATATATAATAATATATATAATATATTATATACAATTGAGGCCAACCTTACAATCACCCTAGTTATTGGCCTAGAGGACTTTTCTACACCACAGCACAGGGAGATGGACCCATATATAGCGTGATAATCTCTCTGGTTGTGGGGACATAGATTGGAATTTTGGTTGGCTAAGGCAGATGTGCTAAATGTAGTTATGCATGAATAAGGTGAAATTTTATGAGGTCAAGAAGAATTGGTCATCTTTAGGTTAAGCATTTCCCTGAGTTTACATAGGGCCAAGAGATTTCGAGCTCTGAGTATCCAGAGTAAAAATATCTCATTGTACGCAGGGAATACGGTAAAGACCCTGGAAACATGGCACTGTGGTAGAAAGGCTAAACTAGCACTAGCATGGAGGCTACTCAAGCCCCACCATACCAATGCATAAAAGCAAGTCTCAAAAGATTTTTACTGGTTCATAAATAACTACCAACCAAATACAATACTTTCATTGGAAAAATATATAATATGATATATAAAATTATCTTGCTATTTTGCCCTGGCTGGACTTGAGTCAGTGAGCTCAAGTGATCCTCCCACTTCAGTCTCCTGAGTAACTAGAACTACAGACAGGCACCGCTGTGCCAGGCCCCTCATTTTTGAATGAGAAAAGATTCAGGAAGGGTAACTTTGAATTAAAAGTATTGATATTATTTATATATACGTGTGATTAATAAAAATGAAGGCCAAGGAAAGAGTTTCAGTGAATATTCATTTATATTTTCTGCAGATTTGTGATGTCCTCTCCCTTCAACACACATGTATTACCTCATACAGATATTTCATAGTTGCTATAATGCATTCATAATGGTCAGTTCTGCTCTTAGTGAAAATAGATGCATTTTTAGTGTTGGGGTAATTTATAGAATACCCTCCGCCTGTCCTCTCTCTGTCTTCTCTCTCTCTTCTTTACATCTAACTGTGGAGATCTGTTTTTAATCAATCTATGTCTGCAGAACAAGTTTGGTCTTTGTAAAATTAATTAATGAATTTGTGTTTATCTTCAGAGACTTTACAATTTTGGTAGGAGTTTTACTCATCAGAACAATAATTTTTCAAGCAGTTTGACTTTAGGTTCACAATTTAAAATTTAGGTTTTTAAACATAATTTGTAAATCACTGGCTGCTCTTTTTCTTTCTTCCCTAAAGAAGCTTCAATTATGAGTTCCTTTTATATAATCACTATTCATTCAAACAATATTACAATAGTTCTTTACTAGTTTTTTCTTAGTAAAATATGATACATTTGTCTGGTTATGTAGTTAATTACTAAAATGACAGCTATTACATTTTGATTCTGTTGTCCTATGCTGCCATGGATTCCAACCACAGTCTGTCCGGTAAAAAATCTAAAAACCTTCCAACATGATGCCTTCTTCCTCTTTTTAGACTCTTCTCTTAGTCCTACTTGCACTTGCTGACTGTTGTTCTTTTCAAGAAAACTGGACAGAGGAGAAGTAAACTGGTCAAAAGTTAGGCACACAGGCTTGACAATTAAACATGTTTAAATTTAAGCCCTAGCTCTACCCCTTGTTAGTAGTATGACTCTGAGAAAGTTTCTTAAATGGTCTAAGCTGTGGTTTCCTCATCTTCAAAATAAGAATCATGACATCAGTTGGGTTTGTAATCTAATGAACTAATATCTATAAAGCACAAGTACTGTACTTGGCACTTTGAGTCAATTGATAAGCTTCGGAAGGTCTATGAACATCGTGACACTCTAATGTTTTCAGTTGCAATTTTCTTTTTCTTTTAGACAGAATCTGACAGTCAGACTCTGTCACCCAAGCTGAAGTGCAGTGGCGATCTCGGCTCACTGCAGCCCCCACCTCCAGGATTCAATTGATCCTCCTGCCTCAGCCTCCCAAGTAGCTGGGATTACAAGCATGTGCCACCATGCCCAGCTAATTTTTGTATTTTCAGTAGAGATAGGGTTTCACCATGGTAGCCAGGCTGGTCCCAAACTCGTGACCTCAAGTGATCCACCTGCCTTGGCCTCCCAAGGTGTTAAGATTACAGGTGTGAGCACTGTGCCCAGCTGCAGTTTCCTTTTTATAGCCTTGAAAATGGTCTTTGTGAAAAAAAAAGTCAGTGGAAAAATTGTTATTAAGGTATTGCATTACTTCAAAAATATGTAAAATGCTTCTCCTTTAATTATCAAATATAATTGGTAATCAGCTCTAATATGAGTTCTAGCAAATATTCCCAATAATAGTAATTATAAGAAATGCACCCTAGCATTTTGCATAGGGACATCTCTGTCTATATTTGGCCTACTTTAGATTGAAGGATGCCAAGGAAAATAAGGTACAAAGAAACTTGCCTATTCTTTGGGTTTCTGACCATCAGTGAATGTGATAAACATAAAAATTCCTAAATCTTTTGAGCAAGTTTCTTTTTTAATGAGTGCATTGATTCCTAAAGATCCTTTGTTTATGTCCACTTTGAAATATGTTGGAAAGGATAGATTTTATTTATGAAAAAACTTTTGATTTTAATGGAGATTTTCCAAAACTTAAAAATTATGTACCAGATGACGTAAAGACTAACATTAATAATAATAATATTAAAACAATATGACAGTAAAATTAAAAAATAAAAGAGAGAAAAACAAACCAATAATAAATATTAGACAAATGAAAATAAAGGCATCAAAGAAATATAGCAGGCATGAAAGACAGTATTTTTGTCTACCCAATATCCTTTCTGTTTTTTTTTTAACCAACAGAACCTCAAATTTTGCTTGGGATGCCACATTGCCTGCTAAAAAAAAAATCCGTATTTCTAACTTTTTTTGCATAGAGGGGGCCATATAAGCTCTCCATCTGTTGGGACATAATCAGAAATCTGCTGTGGATTCTGGTAAATTTTTTTCTTTATGCTGGTGCTGCCTTTTCCTCCTAGTTGCTTCTTTATTCCTCCTAGTTGCTTCTTTATTCTTCTTTCTGACAGAATCACCGTTTTTTTTTTTTTTTTTTTTTTTTTTTTAGACAGAGTTTCACTCTTGTTGCCTAGACTGGAGTGCAATGGCATGATCTCAGCTCACTGCAGCCTCCGCCTCCCAGGTTCAAGTGATTCTCCTGCCTCAGCCTCCCGAGTAGCTGGGATTACAGGTGCCTGCCACCATGCCCGGCTAGTTTTCGTATTTTTAGTAGAGGCAGTGTTTCATCATGTTGGCCAGGCTGGTCTTGAACTCCTGACCTCACATAATCCACCCGCCTCAGTCTCCCAAAGTGCTGGGATTACAGGCATGTTCATGCACCTGGCTAGAATCACTTTTTAGAAGTAAGAGATTGGGGTGACCATGGATATGACAGCTGCTGCTAAGGATAGCAGAGCAGAAAGAGAGAAAGTGCTGTCGATCTGCTGTATATGAACTGAAAGTAATACTTTCAACTCATTATGTGGGATAAACTAGTGAACTTTCAACTCCTTATGTGGGATAAAATAAACTCATATATGGTTAATCCACTGTAGTTGAATATCTGTTACAGGCCTCTGAAAATGATCCCAAACTGATATGGAATATCATTTTATATTGTTAAAATATGTATATTTCACACAACATCTCATTTCCTTTTTGTTTCTGTTAAAATAACCACAGCAATAATATTCATTGAGAACTAACTCTATGACAAAACTCTATTAAATGTTTTGTAAATACCATAATCAAATCAATATTGAAAACAGTATAATAATACACTGATATCTATTAAAAAACACAAAAGCAAACGCTTTAAAATACAAAGAAAATTTAAAAGTATATAATCATAAGGTAACTTTTAACAGAGCAGTAATCATCAATAGTAGATTAAGCATTAAAATTTAAACTAGATGTTAAAGCATTCAAACTAATAAACTTACACAAACTTTTGTATGATATATACATTTGTCTCACTTTCTTATAAAATGTCTAAAGAAAGTGAAAAGTCATATACTTAACCCTAAATAAAATATTAATAGATTTTTAAAAATTTAAAAAAATATTCTAGCTAAATTGTCTGATCATAACCTGTAAGATAAACCCCACAATCATTTGAAAATATGCAAATTGTCTCCCAAATAGCCAGTGTCTGAACTACCCCTTGCCTGCACACGATGCTACCCTGGGGTTCCAACCTGGAGGGGTGTTTTGAGATCTGGGTGTGGATGTTAGAATGGAGAATGATGGAATATGTAGTGTGCATGCTAGAACTTGGGTGGAGATTTCCCATTCTTTCCCATATAAAAAATTATCTGAATGAACTACCAGCTTCAGAAAAGCCAAGTAGAAGAAAAATTATCAACAGAGTGAACAGACAACCTAAAGAATGGGAGAAAATATTTGCAAACTATGTATCTGTCAATGGTCTAATATCCAGAATCTGTAAAGAACTTAAAGAAATCAATAACCAAAAAACAAATAACCCCATCAAAAAATAGGCGATGGACATGAACAGACACTTCTTAAAAGAAGACATACATGTGGCAAACAAGCATTTGAAAAATGTTCAGTATCACTAATAATTAGGGAAATGCAAATCAAAACCACAATGAGATATCATCTTGCACTGGTCAGAATGGCTATTATTAAAACGTCAAAAAATAACAGATGCTAGCAAGGTTGCAGAGAAAACAGAATACTTATACACTGCTCGTGGGAATGTAAATTTGTCCAGCCACTGTTGAAAACAGTCTGGAGATTTCTCAAGGAACTTAAAATAGAATTAACATTTAACCCAAGAATCTCATTACTGGGTATATACCCAAAGGAATACAAATCATTCCACCAAAAAGACACATGCACATATGTTCATCACAGTACTATTCACAATAGCAAAGATATGGAATCAACCTAGATGCCCATCAGTGGTGGACTGGATGAAAAAAATGTAGTATATGTACATCATGGAATACCATGTAGCCATAAAGAAGAATGAGATCATGTCTTTTGCAACAACATGGATGGAGCTGGAGGCCATTATCTTACATGTATTAATGCAGCAACAGAAAACCAAATACTGCATGTTCTCACTTACAAGTGGGAGCTAAACATTGAGTACACATGGACACAAAGGTTCAAGGGGTACATGTATAGGTTTGTTATGTGGGTAAATTGCGTGATGCAGGGATTTGGTGTACAGATTATTTTGTCACCAAGGTAATCAGCATAATACCCGATAGGTAGTTTTCCAGTCCTCATTGTTCTCCCACCCTTCACCCACAAATAGGGCGTGGTGTCTGTTGTTCCCTTCTTTGTGGAGGGTGGCAGGAGGGTGAGGATTGAAAAACTACCTATCAGGTATTATGCTGATTACCTGGGTGACAAAATAATCTGTACACCAAACCCCTGCAACATGCAATTTACCCATGTAACAAACCTGCACCTGTACCCCTTGAACCTAAAATAAAAGTTGGAAAGAAAATAAATGAATAAATAAAGGCTTTCCATCATGTGAAAAAAAAAAAAGTCAAGCAGAGAGGTGAACATATGGTACAAAGCAATATGGCTGGTATTTAGGACAGTGGAGTGGTTAATGTGGTTAAGTGTGTAAGGAAGAGGTACAGCCTAGAGAGATCTCCCTGGGTGCCCAGGTATAGCGTCAAGGGGTTTCTAGTATGAGTGAAGTCCCAGGAGCAGGGGTTTTCTCTTAAAGGCCCATTTCCCTTTAAGCATCCTGATTAACAGTATAAATAGAGGGTGTCTTAGTGTCAACTAGAAACAAGCTGAGGCAAATCAGGTCTTCTGCTGTTTTAAGCTGCACAGTCCTTCCCTTTCTTGAGAAGGTAAGTTTTTTTGGGTGGTCAAGATAGAAAAGTTGTGGAACAAACTGCCAATAACATCTAATGAACCCTAGGGTCTTGCTCTTCAGAGCGTACATAGCATGAGGGACTCTTGGTTGGACACAATACATCCTAAAACCTATACCTGGAGCCATGCTCATCACCAGATCACTCACTACCCTTCTATTCTCAAAATGACTATAGCATTCCAAAAAACATGGGATGGGGTGGGGGCAGGTTGGGGGGTGGAAGTGTGGTTTGGAGCCACAGCTTAGTTTGCAACAACTTTTCTGCCTCAAAGCAAAATAATATTCTAATAATCACTAAATGAAACATTATGGAGCTATTTAACTGTTTACTGTGATTTTAAAATTACATGTAGACTTTTCATGTTGTAATGTCTAACTATATATTCAAACTATATGGACATCATGCTTTAACTGTATATAAAAGCCATAGAAAAAGGTAAATGAGGGGAAATATTTTCAAACATATCTCTGGTATATTCAGATGAAGAAACTGCGGTTCATTTTATTCATTTTTTTACTTTACTGTTTTTCAAATATTCTTGAGTAGACAAATATTATTTTTTTAAAAACTTGTGAAATTAATGAATTGAATGCTAAATACTGCAAAATCAGAGATAGGTACTATGGGGACAAAAGGATACATAAGAGTAAGAGAAAGGATGTTTTCCTTAAAGAGCTTTATCACAGTAGAAGAGATGAGACTTTCACACATAACGTAATATATAGTAGAAAGTAGCAAATGCTATAGCACAGAGATACAGGGGAAGAAGAGATTATGACCACTACCATTAGTCATTTGTAATTTACTTTTGACTCATACAGGTCAGCTTTAGACTAGTGAATAACAAAGTCAAATTTATATAATAGATCTGTGTGTACCTGTAGGCTATTTTATTTACCATTCATATTTTGGAGAACAGGAACCTCATTGCTAGTATTTCATAGGATCTCTTTCCTCTCAGATTTGGAAAGGTGTTCTGAAAGAAGAAACAAGGTGTCACGCCCAGTGTTAGGTTCCAGCCCATGCTGAGGTCCGAAGGGAGTGGGTGGATGGGTGGGAAATCGCAGAAAGAATACTTGGGGTGGTGGGGATGGAGGCGTAAGCAGATAAAGTATGGTTTTATTCAGCAGCTTTCTTTTTCTTCTTTTTTCTTTTCTTTCTTTCTTTTTTCTTTTTGAGACGGAGTTTCACTCTTGTTGCCCAGGCTGGAGTGCAATGGCACGATCTCAGCTCACTGCAACTTCCGCCTCCTGGGCTCAAGCGATTCTCCTGCCTCAGCCTCCCTGGTAGCTGGAATTAGAGGCGCCCGCCACCAAGCCCAGCTAACTTTTTTGTATTTTTAGTAGAGATGGGATTTCACCATGTTGGCCAGGCTGGTCTCGAACTCCTGACCTCAGGTGATCCACCCACCTCAGCCTCTCAAAGTGCTGGGATTACAGGCGTGAGCCACCGTGCCTGGCCTATTCAGCAGCTTTCTTACACTGTCTGTCTTGGGTGCCTGGTCCGGCTCTGCAGCTCCAGCCGCTCCCACACACAGCTGCACGGCTGGCTCTCCCTACAGGGTCAGCAGCTTCACTCTCTCTCTCTGGACACGAACCATATGCACAGCATCAACAAGGCAGTTACACCTTTTACAAACGATAGCGACTCTGAGCCAGGTGATGAGCCTTCCCATATTATGGCTACACAGCTGTGATTATATAACAAGTGGAGTTATGCGTCTGTGCTCCAAACTCACTGAGTCACTTTGGCCTGGATGTCTCCCTTGGCCTATCCTTGACCAAAGCACATCCATATACCTTACACTCCAAACGCTAGCCCTAGGGAGACATAGGCCTTGGATACACAGGTTATACACATAAGCTTTGGGTACATAGGCTCGATATACACACACTGGCTTTATACATAAGTTTTGGGCATACAGATTTGATTCACCGGTTTGGCACACAGGCCTTACACAAGGGTAATTTAATTTTAACAGACCTGTTTTGACATGACTTGAATTGATTTGAAATACACCTGAGAATTACAGTAGCTTAAAGATAACCCTCGACTCATTTTCTGGTCAAAACATACATTCCAGAGAATTTTACATATGAAAATAACCTTTGTGAGACTTCTACAGTGAGGATTTTAAAAGCTTCTATAATTTAAGCAACAGTGTATAGACTGTCAGCAGCTGAACTCCTAATTTACCGAGCCTTTCTAAAGCATTACAAAAAATAAATCTCTTAGCAAATATTAAATCTCATCCTACTGTTTTCAAAGTGGTCATCTGACACCGAAATGGAAAGCATACATAGAGAATGATAGGGAGAAAGGACATCAAATATTTATTCTAGCTATCATTTCATTTCAATTTAGAATACAGTGTTGAGAAAGTTATACAGATCACATGTAGATACTATTCAAAGTGCTTCAATGATAGAAATATAAAATAGAGTTAAGCATTTTATTTTATTATTCAGTTTCCATTCTTTAGGTTATAAAGAGACAAATACAGCAAGCACACAATGACTAAATGGGCAGAAAAAGAGTTAAGTATCTAAAATTTAAATTACATTGTTCAGAATATATTGAGTACAATTAATAATAGCATTTTGGGAATTACAAAAGAAGAGAAACACAAGCATATTTTGATTGTGGTTTTATTCCATTCACATGGAAATTTTAATTTTATTTAAAGAAAAAGAAGAAATACTTTCTTTGATAACTGTATATACCTGTATAAAATAAATAGTTATAATCCAATGTTTAAAGGAATGTTTGGCATAATAAAGACATCATGTTCTAGCACACATCCATTTCAAAAGCACTTTGGGGTTCTGATAACCCACAACAGTAACTTCCTTACTTTCCTTGACTACAACCCACGGAAAGAAATAAACTGTCAAATCACAGCCAAAAAGATAATCTAGTTTACTTTCCCTCTTTGAGGCTGAATCATGTGTCAGCCCTGGGTACTACTGTGAAGTTGTTCTTCTATTCTTAAAACTACTACTATTCAGTTCATCTGTAAAATGAGTCTAATAGAGTTAGGAGGACTAAGTCAAAGAAAGTGGATAAAACACTCAGTATGGGTATCATACATATGAGGCAATAAAAAAAGCATCTACTACTACTATTATTATTAAGAAGATAATATGGTAACCTGCTTAAGCAACCTCTTTTAAACTATAAAAACATTTTTTCCAAGAAATTTTTCCTCTTATATTTCTTTTAGACAATTGAATTTCCCATGCTACAACTTATACTGTATATCTAGCATTGGCAATGTCCTCTAATTATTTGTTTCACGTTTTTCTCCACATTCCTCTGCCATTCTTTAACCTTTTGAGTTCCTTGAAGTTAGGATCCCAGTCTTATTCCAATTTTATGCCCAGTGCATAGCATGAAGCTGGGTATTCAGTCAATTCTTAACATACATAAGTTCAGTGAGTGCGAATAGAAAAATAACATTTTTAACTAATATATTCTCTTGTTCTTTTAAAATTAAATTTACTTTTGAAAAAGTTATATTTGCACATAGTTTATAAACCAAATAGAACAGAATGATATGTAACAAAATACAGTAATTTCCTCCCACTTTTCCAGTTCTCTTCGCTAGAGGCAATCACTTTTGATTTCTTTAGAGGTTTCTTCCTTTTATGTTACCATATTTCTAAATAGTATATATATATATAATATATATGTATATATACACATATGTATATGTATATAAACATATATATACAATTATATATATATATATATATATACATTTTTTGAGACAGAGTCTTGCTCTGTCACCCAGGCTGGAATGCAGTGGCACCATCTCAGCTCACTGCAACCTCTGCCTCCTGGGTTCAAGCCATTCTCCTGCCTCAGCCTCCCAAGTAGCTGGGATTACAGGTGTGTGCTGCCATGCCCGGCTAATTTCTGTATTTTTAGTAGAGATGGGGTTTCACCATGTTGCCCAGACTGGTCTCTAACTCCTGACCTCAGGTGATCCACCTGCCTCAGCCTCCCAAAGTGCTAGGATTACAGACGTGAGCCACTGCACCTGGACTCTATTGACTTTCTAATAAAAAGTCTAGCTAATATGAAATATGTCTAATATGAAAGTCTAGTCTAATATGAAAGAACTAGCTCCCTGAAACTTCTATCACTTGTGCTTCCCTTCCCTATTTCCTACAACAAATTTATATCAGAAGATTTTGTTTACAACTATATTTATTGCTTAAATTATTATGAATATGTGAGTAATATTTATAACTGAGCATTTTAGAAATTTATTAAAATTACATTTTCATTTGTATTTTTAATGTTTTAACACTAATGATAGCCTTGCTTTTTCATAAATGAAAAAGAATTCATTTAAAACTTTTGCTAATTTTTCATATTTTCCAACAGTCTTTTGATACCATTTTCACCAATATCATTCTTAGCAGGTAATCTACTAATTATTTTTATGGAGTTATACATCTAGAGATCTCCATCCCTTTTCTATTTGAATGAACTGCCCTTTAGAAATGCTTCACAGCACCTGTCCAGGAACTTCCCTTTGTTGCCTTGCAAAAAATTTCGTTGATTTTCTCCTAATTTGGGTGTCCTATTTTCTTCATCCTGTCTTTTCTTCTTTCTAGTTTATTTCCTTGTTTTGTTAGAGTATATCCTTTATTTCTTGATAAAGAGTGCATGAGAAATACAATATTTGAGAATTTGCATACTTGAAAATGTCTTTATTTTACCATATCACTGCTAGTGTGGGCATTGATTTCCATGATGTGAAAATTTTTTAGTCACAATCGTGAAGGTGTTTCTTCATCCTTTTCTAGAGAGCAGTGGTGTTGAGATGCCTGAAATTAATTTGATTCCTCATTTTTGCATGGCATACTATCTTTTATCTCTTTTTGAGGTTATCTCTGTTATCCTAAAATTTCACTTATATGCTTGAGTGTGGATCTATTTTTCATCTCTCTTATTAGCACTTAGTGTGCCCTTTTAATCTGGAAATTCATGACTTTCAGTGCTGGGAAATTTTCTTTAATTATTTTCTTGATGATTCTCTGGTTACTCTTTAATTTCTCTCTCTGAAAGATCTATAATTCAAATATTGCACCTTCGGGACCATCTTATTTTCTCATATTTTCTCTCATTTCCTATCTCTTTGTCTTTGCACTTTAATTACTAGATGATTTCTTTGACATTATCTTTCATCAGTACTATTGAGTTTTTCCTCTCTGCCATCATGCTTTTAATCATGTTCTTTTTTTGTTTTCTAAACATCTCTTTTTATCTAGCATCTTGTTTTGGTTTCATAGATGCAGTATTTTCTCTTATTTCTCTGAGAACATTTGAACTTTCTTCTCCCACTAAGGTCTTTGTTTCTATTATTGTTTTTGTCTCTATTGTTCATGTTAGAGCTTTCCTTTGATGTCCCCTTATCCTTGTCATTTCCTCATTTTAAGTGTGGGGAACAAAAAAGTCATCAACATTGAGCCAGCATTCTGGAAGCCATGAGGAAAGAATGGAGGGGTCTCAGCATTCAGTATTCAATATGTTTATGTTCACTTTTCCACCCAGTTTTCACACTGTGCTTGGCATTTCCCAGTCCAAAGACCTCCTGTTTTGTCTTTAAATAATAAAACTCCAGTATTTCTACTGGGTTAAATGAGAGTAACCACCCAGCTATAGAAAGTGATGGAAGGAATCTTTGACTTAGTACTTCTTGAACAACATCCAGTCCTCCGTTTTTAGTCTTGGGCCATTCTAGAGACGGTGCCATTTCCTGAGCCTTCTGTGCATTCTTGTTGTCATGTTGGTTCTCTGCTCTCTCCACTGCTACTTCTCAGTTCTAAATTTACCCTTTTTACTTGCTCTGTGTAAATGGAGATGGGCCAATTAAATATTTCTCTTTGCAGCTGCCATGATGTTAAGCTTTGTTACTAGGTGGTGTTGGAGATACACCGCAGAAGGAAGAGGCTTTCTTTCTTGGTTCCAATGTGTTCCTTTCGTCAGGCTCCTACAGTATGAGTAGCTTCTGCAGCATGAGTCTCTTTCTAGTGCAGATAGCTTCTCCAGGGCCTGGCTTTACAGTTCACGCCAGGTAGCATAACCCAGCGGCCAGCAGCTTCCTCAGCATCTCCACATCTCAGGCAGTTTTGTTGTTGTTTTGTTTTGTTTTGAGACAGTGTCTTGCTCTGTCACCCATCACCCAGGCTGGAGTGCAGTGGCACAGTCTTGGCTTGCTACAACCTCCACCTCCTGGGTTCCAGTGATTCTCCTGCCTCAGCCTCCCTAGTAGCTGGGATTACAGGTACGTGCCACCATGCCCAGCTACTTTTTTGTATTTTTAGTAGAGATGGGGTTTTGCTATGTTGGCCAGGCTGGTCTCAAACTCCTGGCCTCAAGTGATCTGCCCGCCTTGGCCTCCCAAAGTGCTGGGATTACAGGCGTGAGCCACCACGCCCAACCCATCTCAGGCAGTTTTAAAACAGATTGCCTCCAGTCTGCTATCTCCCTAGAAATAGTTTTCTCTGCACCCTAGATGGTGTATTTATTTCCAGCAAGTCCACCAGTGCAGCATCAAGGCATCCTCTTTGCATCCAGGGAGCCATTTCTATTCCTTTTCCAACAAGGTCTGGATCTCAGTCTTTAGGGCTAGTGGTGGGGTTGGGTGGAGAGTGGACAGAAATAGGTTCATCCTTGGGCTCTAGCTCATTGTAAAGAGTAGTGGCTACTCCTTATATCTGCTATTCCTAAATTCATTGGATTTTTTTTTTATTTCTTACTAACTAATCTGTTTATCCCAGTCTCCTGTTATAGTTAGTCATTCTTTATGATAAACTCTCCCTGTTCAAATTACTGCGTTCAATTTGTTCTTAGCAGCTACAGTTACTTAAAGCCTACCCAAAGCTCTCTGTCACCCGCAAGGTAATAGCATGGTCTACTCTGCTCTTCTTGATCTACCCCTGACCATTTCTCCATTTACCCCCTGGCTACCCTGACCACCTGTATTCTGCTCCTAACCTCTAAATACTCATTTTCTTTTCAAGAGTGTAAACTATTAGGTTGGTACAAAAGTAATTGCAGTTTTTGCCATTAAAAGTAATGACCAAAACCGCAAATTACTTTTGCACCAACCGAATACTCAGTTTTCAGGGTCCACAAAGCCGATTGATATCCTGGCCCTTAAATGCGTGCAGTTTCCTCACTCTAGAAATATCTGAACTCATCACCTTGTTGCACTCATCTCTCAAGATTGCTCAAATATCTTTTTTTTTTTTTTTTTTTTTTTTTTTTTTTCTGAAAAAGGCTTCCTTGACTCTTCGCTCTCATGAAATGAGTTGCTTTTAGTTCTTTCTCCTCTTAGGACACAAGCCATCCACAGGTCTGTCTCCCTGAGTTTACAGTGAACCATTTATCCTTCTTTATATTACCAGATCTTTCATGCTGACCTTTTGTTGTATATTAAGAACTCAGTAAAATTGTGAAATAAATGAACATGTTTAATTTTTAAGGAATCTAATTTACAGTTTCCTCCACAGAGAATTGAACTATGAATAAGCAAGAGAAAGGTGAGATTTCAGGAAAGGGAAAAAGATTAAATAGTAGGATGACTCTTCCTTAATGTGCAGCTATATTTTCACTCCTGTCACCACAAATACGACTGCACCACCCTGCTATCTCAAAGCAGCTGTCAGGCCAGCTGGAGCTTGGAGCTCTTCATAAATCATGCGAATGGAGCAAAGTGACACAGATGCTTCTAGTTTAGGGAAAAATTAATCATCAGTATATTCTAGTATTCTGGTGGACATTTGCATTTATAGGTCAACAGGTATAGCTGAGAATTTATAGTTCGCAAAAGCAATCAGAAATCAGCATTTCTTAGATTCCTTAAATTTGTCAATTAAATAGTTTGTACTACAGTGTTGGCATTTCCCTGGGCTGGAATTTTGCTTATACATGAGGACTACTAGACTACATTACTGTGACTTCAAACTATTTGTTTCTTTCTGATGAAGATAACACACTAGCCTACAATAATGACAGAAAAAGTAATTAATTCCACCTATAAAGCAAAGATTCTTGAATTTTCCAGGCATTGTCTCAATGATCTGCTTTGAAATGTAGATATTTAAATATGTGTTAATTAGCTTTCTATTTGGTTTAGACATTATGCAGTTCAATAGAAATATAATGTTAAATAAATCCTAGGGCACAGAGACTGTCCATGCAATGCCTCTCTAAATGTTCTGATATGTTTATTAGGCACATGATACTCACAATGCTTGCGTTTGAATAGTGCTTGTACTCACTTCAAAAACTCACATTTATACAGTTATAAGATGGGCAGGAATTATTATCTTCATTTTACAGTGGAAAGATAACTGAGCAGTAGTTGGGCTGTCTATCAAAGGTCACACAGCCAGTATGTTGGAAAACAGGGACTTTAATCGAGGGCTGTATTATTCAGGGGTAAGTATATAACCTGAACAGAGTAAACTTTAAAGAGATCAACATTTTAATGGACAGGTCAATTCTTTTCTTATATAGAGATTCATGCAAGGCTGGGGCACCAAAAAATCAGTGAATTGGACAGAAAATACCAGACTTTTCTAAGTGACCTCTAAACAAATCATTTCAAAGGAACACTCTGTTAGTAACTTTAGATAATTGCCTGCACAGCTATTTGGGGAAAAATAAGTTTCCTCTTAAAGATTTTAAATAAATCCAACAGAAAATTAAGGGGGGACAGATAGGGATATACCGTGAAGGAGTTAGGCAAAGCAGAAGGTAATACATTCATCAATTTATTTCTAGATCACATGTTTATGATGCTTCTTTTCTTTGTTCCAGTCATTGAGATAAACACATATAAATAGAGAAACAACAGCCTCTGTGAAAAGCGCTCTATTAGTTATGAACTATGTGCTGGGGGTAACTTAGAGATGGGACTGATCCACTGGTTTGGGGGAATAAGAAAATCAGAAAATAAAGGATATTTGAGTTGAGTCTCGAGGATTAATTGAGTAATCCACGAGAAGCAGAGGAGCAAAGTCATTTTCAGCAGAAGGACCAAGATGTACAAAGACTGGAAATTAACGTGAGGAATCCATCCTGACTTGAGAATAAGCTGCAGGTGTTAGAACCAAGGCCATAAAAACAGTTGGAAGTAATATTTGAAGGAGGTTTTTGGCTATGAGTTGTTTGCTTTTTATCTTGTAGACAGCAGAGAGACATTGGAATTTCATATATTGTGGCAAGGATAATTGAGAAAACTCAACATTTAAATTAACTTTAGACAAGACACAAAGTGCTAAAATCAAGGAAAAAAATAGAAGATAAAAGCCACACAGAGCTAGGCCTGAATGCAGCATTCTCTCTTTGATGTGGGGGGGATAATCTCATATCCTAATTTTGTAGTTTCCTATCCTGCAGGCCTTCTTTTTCTTTTCGAATTGCCGTTAGGACTTTAGCCTTTGGTTCTGTTTCTTATCTTAGTGTTTTGCTTTCTTTCAAAACATTACTTGATGGCTGGTTTGAACATCCTGTTCACTGTCATTTAGCTCTTGTTTATTAGTGTTGATACTTGTGAAAAGGCTAATCTCATTATAACATGTAAGAGAAAAACACCAACTTGGAAATGAAAAGATGTGTATAATACAGAAATATCACACAAAAGTTCAGGGGCTTGTCACCTTGGTGAAACTTATTGTGGTCTAGTGGTTTGGGGCATTTAGATCTATGCCTTTAAAGAAGAAGGATGATATGGTCTGGTTCTGTGTGCCCACCCAAATCTTATCTTGAACTGTAATCCGAATTTTAATCCCCACGTGTTGGGGAAGGCACCTTGTGGCAGGTGATTAGATCATGGGGGTGTTTCCTCCATGCTCTTCTCATGATAGTGAATGAGTTCTCATGAGATCTGATGGCTTTATAAAGGGCTTTTCCTGCCTTTGCTCAGCACTTCTTCCTGCTGCTATGTGAAGAAGGATGTGTTTGCTTCCCCTTCCACCATAATTGTAAGTTTTCTGAGGCCTCCCCAGCCATGCTGAACTGTGAGTCAATTAAACCTCTTTCCTTTATAAATTACCCAGTCTTTGGTATGTCTTTATTAGCAGCATGAGAACAGACTAATACAAAGGACAAGTTATTGCATCTGGCCCCTTCTAACACAAAAAGGGGGCACAACAACTTGTCAACCTCCTTGAATTTTTAGAAACAACAAACTTCTTATTTGGACATGCTATTCTGATCTATGTACCTAGTGTCTCTAAAGACTGCCAATTTTGAGTACGACCAGAACAAGAGAAGGCTCTTATAAGGTCCATGCTCCCATACAAGCTGCTCTACAACTTGGGCCATATGAATGAGCAGATCTGCGGGTGCCTGAGGTGTCAAAGGTATACAGAGATGCTGTATGGAACCTCTGGCAGGTCCCTACAAGTGAATCCTAGCACAGAGCTTTAATAATTTTGGAGCAAAACTTTGTCTCCTCTGCAGAAGACTCTCCTCCTTTTGAAAACCAGCTTCAGGCTTGCTACTGGGCAAGCCACAAGTAACTGAAAGCTTGACAATTATCTACTAAGTTACCAAGCCACATGTGCTACCTATCACAAACTAAGTGTTTTGCACCAAGCCAAAACACTGGATATGTATAATAACACTTGATTGTCAAATGAAAGTAATATATACAAGACCAGGCTCAGCCAGGCGTGGTGGCTCACGCCTGTAATCCCAGCACTTTGGGAGGCTAGGGTAGGTGGATTACTTGAGGTCAGAAGTCTGAGACCAGCCTGGCCAACATGGTAAAATCCTGTCTCTACTAAAAATACAAAAGAAATAGCCAGGTGTGGTGGCAGGCACCTGTAGTCTCAGCTACTCAGAAGGCTGAGGCACGAGAATCGCTTGAACCCAGGAGGCAGAGCTTGCAGTGAGCTGAGATGGCTGCACTCCAGCCTGGGCAACAGAGAAAAACTTCATTTAAAAACAGAAAAACAGGCTCAAGCAGATCTTCAAGGTAACAAGTTAGTGCATGAGCAAATGTCACAGATGTTCATGGCCCATATTTCTGCCTCATTGCTTCTTACAACTCAACCGATACCTGTGTTCTCATGGGGAGCTCCCTATAATCAACTAAGGAAGAACAAAATTTGGGGTCTGCTTTATATGACCAGGAGAGGATTGTTTTGGATTGTTCTGTGTCAACTTGGTTAAGCTGAGAACCGTATTTCCCAGAATCTTTTTCCCTGTAAGATTGTAAGTTAAAGCTGACCAAAAGAGAACTTGTGTAAGATTTGAAGGCACACATGTGAAACAGCAGCCTTTACTTTCTGGAAGTCTTTGTGGGCAGACAAAGTGACAAAACCAAGGAGCTCTTCTTCCCAGCTCTTGGCCCTGGCAATTAAGAGCAGTCCAGGTTCAACAACAGATGTTTGTCTGTAAATCAACAGAAGCCATAGATAACTTCCCATAGACCTCTCATTAGCTTACCTCTAACAGAATCACTTGATGGCTAGATGTGCTGTCCTCAGATTTACCTGCAATCATTGACTTTTTTTACTTGCACCATTGCTTAGGGAGGATCCTACTCCTTATTTGATCTTCCTACTCTCCCTTTGGATTTGCAGTTACCTAGCTCCTCCCACAATTGGGTAAGGTCTGATTTTTACAATGTATCCCTTACCCTGTTGCACTTATAGTGACCCTACTTCCATGACTGGACTATCATATACCCTCCAAGCTCCCGATTTTTTTTGGAAATCATCATAATGTTAACACAAGAGGTGAATAACTAAGTGAATTTTAAGAAATTGGGAAGTCCTATTTGTTAGGACTCTACATTTCAAAAACACATACTAAACTTACTGAAGCAGAAAGGTGAATTTATTGGCTCAAATTGCTGAGAAGTGCAGGTTGTATTTGTAGGGTTTAGTCATGGCTGAATTTAGATACACACACAGTGTTATCAAGTCTCTTTTTTCATGCTTCTCAGCTCTGATTTCTTGGCTGGTTTCATTCTCAGAAGCTCTGTAAGTGGTAACAAAGACAAATATTGACAGTTCCAGGCTTATGTTCTACCAGCTTAGTAATGCCAGTGGATTAAGAATATTCTTTCCTCAATAGGTTTAGCAAGTCTTCAAGCTGATTTGGTTCATGTACCTTGAGTCATATGTTCACCTCTTAAGCAGCAATTGTGGCTTCTACTAGTGAAAGGTACAGTCAGACTAGTCCCCAAGAACTATGGCAGCCCATCCAAACCTCACACATTGGAAATAGAGAAGTCTATAAGAAAAAATGGGCTTCCATTGTCAAGATGTTTGATAAGTAAAATCTACATATCTCCATTATATCATCCTTAGTTGTCCAGTAAATACATAAACTTTCTTTTAATTCATGTATCTTCAACATTTCTTTTAGTACATACATTGCTTCTATGTAATATAATAAAACTCCTTCATACACAAGAAAAAGCCACAGTCACCTCCTCTCTATTTTTTTAAATTTTATTTTTTAATCAATTGATTAATATATATTTTTTCCATAAGTTATTGGGTACAGGTGGTATTTGGTTACATGAGTAAGTTCTTTAGTGGTGATTTGTGAGATTTTGGTGCACCCATCACCTGAGCAGTATACACTGCACCATATTTGTAGTCTTTTATCACTTGCTTCCCTCCCACTTTTTCCCCACAAGTCCCCAAAGTCCATTGTATCATTCTTATGCCTTTGTGCCCTCATAGCTTAGCTCCCACATGTCAGTGAGAACATATGATGTTTGTTTTTCCATTCCTGAGTTACTTCACTTAGAATAATAGTCTCCAAACTCATCCAGGTCACTGCAAATGCTGTTAATTCATTCCTTTTTATGGCTGCATAGTATTCCGTCATATATATATGACAAAGGACTGATATCCAGAATCAACAATGAACTCAAACAAATCAGTAAGAAAAAAACAAACAGTCCCATCAAAAAGTGGGCTAAGGACATGAATAGACAATTCTCAAAAGAAGATATACAAATGGCCAACAAATATATATATAAAATAGATATATAATTATATATATAATATATATATGCCACTTTCCCCACTTTATGTTTTTGTCTGCTTTGTCAAAGATCAGTTGGCTGTATTTGGGTTTATTTCTGGCTTCTGTATTCTGTTCCATTGGTCTATGTGCCTATTTCTATCCCAGTATCAGGCTGTTTTGGTGACTATGGCCTTATAGTATAGTTTGAAATCAGGTAGTGTGATGCCTTCAGATTTGGTCTTTTTGCTTAGTCTTGCTTTGGCTGTGTGGGCTCTTTTTTGTTCCCTATGAATTTTAGAATTGTTTTTTTGTAATTCTGTGAAGAATGATGGTGGTATTTTGATGGGGATTGCATTGAATTTGTAGATTGCTTTTGGTACTATGGTCATTTTCACAATATTGATTCTACTCATCCATGAGCATGAGATGTGTTTCCATTTGTTTGTGTCATCTATGATTTCTTTCAACAGAGTTTTGTAGTTTTCCTTGTAGAGGTCTTTGACTCCTTGGTTAGGTATATTCCTAAGAATTTTATTTTTTGGCAGCTATTGTAAAAGGGGTTGAGTTCTTGATTTGATTCTCCATTTGGTTGCTGTTCATGTACAGAAGAGCTACTAATTTGTGTACATTAATCTTGTATCTGGAAACTTTGCTGAATTCTTTTATCAGTTCTAGGAGCTTTCTGGAGGAATCCTTAGGATTTTCAAGGTAAACAATCATATCATCAGCAAACAGTGACAGTTTGACTTTCTCTTTACTGAATCAGATGCCCTTTATTTCTTTCTCTTGTTTGATTGCTCTGGCTAGGACTTCCAGTACTATGTTGAAGAGGAGTGGCGAGAGAGGGCATCCTTGTCTTGTTCCAGTTCTCAGAGAGAATGCTTTCAATTTTTCCCCATTCAGTATTATGTTGGCTGTGGGTTTGTCATAGATGGCTTTTATTACACTAAGGTATGTCCCTTGTATGCCGATTTTGCTGAGAGTTTCAATCACAAGAGATGTTGGATTTTGTTGAATGCTTTTTTTTTGCATCTATTGAGATGATCATGTGATTTTTATTTTTAATTCTGTTTATGTGGTATATCACACTTATTGACTTGCATATGCTAAACCATCCCTGCATCCCTGGCATGAAACCCACTTGATCATGGTGGATTATCTTTTTGATATGTTGTTGGTTAGCTAATATTTTGTTAAGGATTTTAGCATCAGTGTTCATCAAGGGTATCAGTCTGTAGTTTTCTTTTTTGGTTATGTCCTTCCCTGATTTTGGTATTAGGGTGATGCTGGCTTCATGAAATGAATTAGGGAGGGTTCCTTCTTTCTCTATCTTGTGGAATAGTGTCAAAGGATTGATACCAATTCTTCTCTGAATGTTTGGTAGAATTCTGCTGTGAATCCATCTGGTCCTGGACTTTTTTGTTGTTGTTGGTAATTTTTAAATTACCATTTTAATCTTGCTGCTTGTTATTGGTCTGTTCAGGGTATCTAATTCTTCCTGATTTAAGCTAAGAGGGTGGTATTTTTCCAGGAATTTGTTTATCTCTTCTAGGTTTTCTAGTTTATGTTCATAAAGGTGTTCATAGTAGCCTTCAATAATCTTTTGTATTTCAGTGGTGTCGGTTGTAATGTCTTCTGTTTGATTTCTTAGTGAGGTTATTTGGATTTTCTCTGTCTTTTTCTTGGTTAGTCTTGCTAATGGTCTATCAATTTTATTTATCTTTTCAAAGAACCAGCTTTTTGTTTCATTTATCTTTTTAATTTTTATTTTTTCTATTTCATTTAGTTCTGCTCTGATCTTGGTAATTTCCTTCCTTCTGCTGGGCCTGGGTTTGGTTTGTTCTTGTTTCTCTAGTTCCTTGAGGTATGACCTTAGAATGTCAGTTTGTGCACTTTCAGTCTTTTTGATGTAGGTGCTTAGGGCTATGTACTTTCCTCTTAGCACTGCCTTTGCTGTATCCCAGAGGTTTTGATAGGTTGTGTCATTATTGCCGTTCAGTTTGAAGAATTTTTAAATTTCCATCTTGATTTCGTTTTTTGACCCAATGCTCATTCAGGAGTAGGTTATTTAATTTCCATGTATTTGCATAGTTCTGAAGGTTCCTTTTGGAGTTGATTTTCAGTTTTATTCCACTGTGGTCTGAGAGAGTGCTTGATATAATTTTAATTTTATTAAATTTTTAAAATTTATTGAGGCTCATTTTTGGCCAATCATATGATCTATCTTGGAGAAAGTTCCATGTACAATTGAGTAGAATGTGTATTCTGAGGTTGTATTGCTGTCTATCTCATTTCTTAGGTCTATTAGTAATTTTTTTTAAATAAATTTGGGAGCTCCAGTGTATGGTGCATATATGTTTAGGATTGTAATATTTTCCTGTTGGGCAAGGCCTTTTACCTTTATATATTGTCCCTCTTTGACTCTTTTAACTGCTGTTGCTTTAAAGTTTGTTTTGTCTGATATAAGAAGAGCTACCCCTGCTCGCTTTTGGTGTCCATTTGCATGAAATGCCTTTTTCCACCCCTTTACTTTAAGTTCATGTGAGTCCTTATGTATTAGGTGAGCCTCCTGAAGGCAGCAGGTAGTTGGTTGGTGAGTTCTTTCCCATTCCATGGTTCTATATCTTTTAAATGGAGATTTTGGCCAATTACATTCAATGTTAGTATTGAAATGTGAGGTACCCTTGCATTCATCATGCTCTTTGTTGCCTGCATAGTTTTTTTTTTTTTTTTTTGCTTTTTAACTTGTATTTTTGCTGTATAGTTCCTGTGTGATTTATGCTTTAAAGAGGTTCTGTTTTGATGTGTTCCCAGGATTAGTTTCAAGATTTAGAGCTCTTTTAGCAGTTCTTTTAGTGGTGGCTTGGTAACAGCAAATTCTCTCAGCATTTGTTTGTCTGAAAACGACTGTATCTTTCCTTCATATATGAAGCTTAGTTTTGCTGGATACAAAATTCTTGGCTGATAATTGTTTTGTTTGAGGAGGCTGAAGATAGAGCCCCAGTCCCTTCTAGCTTGGAGGGTTTCTGCTGAGAAATCTGCTGTTAATCTGATAGGTTTTCCTTTATAGGTTACTTGGTGCTTCATCTCACAGCTGTTAAGATTTTTTCCTTCGTCTTAACTTTGGATAATCTGATGACAAAGTGCCTAGGCAAAGATCTTTTTGTGATGAATTTTCCAGGTGTTCCTTGTGCTTCTTGTATTTGGATGTCTAGGTCTCTAGCAAGGCTGGAGAAGTCTTCCTCAATTATTCCCCCGAATATGTTTTCCAAGCTTTTGGAATTCTCTCCTTCCACAGGAATGCCAATTATCCTTAAGTTTGGTCATTTAACATAATCCCAGACTTCTTGGAGACTTTGTTCATATTTTCTTATTCTTTTTTCTTTGTCTTTATTGGATTGGGTTAATTAGAAGGCTTCGTCTTCAAGCTCTGAATTTCTTTATTCAACTTGTTCAATTCTATTGCTGAGACTTTCTAGAGCATTTCACATTTCTAAAAGTGTGTCCAAAGTTTTCTGAATTTTTTATTGTTTTTTTCTTTAAGCTATCTATTTCCTTGAATATTTCTCCCTTCACTTCTTGTATCTTTTTTTTTTTATTTCCTTGCACTGGGCTTCACCTTTCTCTAGTCCTTTCCTCATTAGCTTAATAACTAACCTCCTGGATTCTTTTTCAGGTAAATCAAGGATTTCTTCTTGGTTTGGATCCATTGCTGGTGCACTACTGTGATTTTTCAGGGGTGTTGAAGAGCTTTTTTTTGTCATATTACCAGGGTTGGTTTTCTGGTTCCTTCTCATTTAGGTAGGCTCTGTCACGGGGAAGGTCTAGGGCTGAAGGCTGTTGTTGAGATTCTTTTGTCCCATGGGGTGTTCCCTTGATGTAGTACTCTCATCCTTTTCCTGTGGATGTGGCTTCCTGTGCATCAAACTTCAGTGATTGTTGTCCCTCTTCTGGGTCTAGCCACCCAGTAAGTCTGCCTGGCTCTGGGCTGGTACTGGGGATTGTCTGCACGTAGTCCTGTGATGTGAACTGTCCTTGGGTCTCTCAGCCGTGTGTCTCAGTGCCTGTTCTGGTGGAGGTGGCAGGAGGTGCAATGGACTCCATGAGGTTTCTTAGCTTTAGTGATTTAATGCTCTATTTTTGTGCTGGCTGGCCTACTGCCAGGTGGTGGCGCTTTCCAGAAAGCATCAGCTGTAGGAGTATAGAGAGGGACTGGTGGTGGGTGGGGCCCTAGATCTCCCAAGATTAATACCCTTTGTCTTCTGCTACCAGGGAGGGTAGGGAAGGAACATCAGGTGGGGGCAGGGCTAGGCATGTCTGAGCTCAGGCTCTCCTTGGGTGGGTATTGCTGCGGCTGCTGTAGGGGATAGGAGTGAGATTCCCAGGTCACTGGAGTTATGTACCTAGGAAGATTATGCCTGCCTCTGCTGAGCCATGCAGGTTGTCAGGGAAGTAGGGGAAAGCCAGCAGTCACAGGCCTCACCCAGCTCCCACGCAAACTGAAGGGTCAGTCTCACTCCCACTGTTCCCCCCGACAACAGCCCCAAGTCTGTTTCCAGGCAGAGGGGATGACAGGCTTGAAATCTCCCGCCTCCCAGCTGTGAGAGAAAAGGGCTTGGTTCTTCCCCTGCTGGTGGAGCCTGCACACCAGATTTGCACACCTTCCCCCAAGTTCTGGTAAGGAGGCTTCTCATCCTGTTCATATTATTACAAAGTTCAGCTAGAGATTTCCTTCTCCTTATGTAGTTTTACCCTCACTTGGCTGTCTAAATTGGCTCAGCTCCAGGTAAGGTCGGAAACTTCTCCCGCAAACAGACCTTCAACTTTTCCAGTGGATATGTGTGTTTGGGAGAGGAGGGTTTCCCTTTCCCACTTCTGCAGTTGGGGCACTCACAGTTTTTGGGGTGTCTCCAGGGTCCTGCAGGAGCAGTCTGCTTCCTTTAGAGGGTATGTGGGTCCTCTTGGGATTGCTGATTTGTTCTTGCACTCGATCTGGAGCTAAAATTCACAATGCGAGCTTCTGCAAGCTGCTCTGTCCAGAGCTGCACTCTAGTCCTGCCTCCCGTCTGTCATGATGATCCTAGAATTCCATCTCCTCTCTAAAAAGTACAAAGCACACACATTTACTCTATGTACCTCTAGTAAGATCTTTGCTTTGTGCTTGTCTGTCAGTCTTAAAGGTAGCTTCTTATGCTTGAGCAGTCTATGACTAAGTGGTTTATTTGTTTAACCACCTACAATATAACATAATAGATAAAATAAAGTAAATAAAATATAAAATTTAATAAAATTTTCACACAGAAATGAGAAAAGCGGGAAATTAAGAAACAGTGGTTTTACTCATCAGAGTTTGCAAATTCTTTCTGCATGGAAGGGTAGTGAGCTCGTTGGTCAGCCAATCTGCATCATGGAGGATTTTATTTAACAGTTTCATATTCTTAAGTAAATTACTTGACATTTGCTATTGACATTGGGAAGGACCCTTTTTTGGTGACTGCTGTAGGTTAGGGACCTACTTCCCATTGGTGAAATTTTGGTGGTGTAGGAAACACTTAGGAATTGGATATTTCCAAGCATTTGCTGCCAGTGTTAGGATATCTCTGGAAGAAAAAATTTCTTACAGCCTTGGGAGGTATGCAGCTAATCTGTATTTAGTTAATGATATAGACTAGTTACTGAAAACTGAGACCATGTTGAGCATAGTCTCAAGAGAAGTGTGAGTTTGTGGCTTCTGTTTCTTAGTGTAAGACCTCAATGGCTTACCCATATTTTAACTTTTAGCTTAATGGTTTGTAAGTGGCACAGAATAATTAGCTGGGATTGGAAGTGGTAACTAATTCTCCTCGTATCTCTAGGAAGCAGGACAGGAAATTTTTTTACTGCCTTTTGATTGAGATAATTAAATTGGAGTTACTGTCATTTTTACCTACAATATCATAGCTAACACCTTCTTCTGGCAGAAAATACCACTCAAAGTTCTTGGGAAGGTCCTGGAGATCATATCATAGCTTCCCCTAGATTCTATTCTTATTTTCAATGTTCTTGTCAGCCTCTCTGAGTTTCCTTTGCATTAACTTTTTCTTGGGGTAAAGATTTTTCCTTTTTTGATTTTCAAAGCTCATGGTTATTTGAATCTCAGCTGTTTCAGATTGTTAGATGCAGATATAAATCAAGGTTGTATTTTCTTCTGTCTTTGCTTTTGAACAGGTAAGCTTGAGAGAATTGGCTAAGATATTCCAGTATCCTGACATTTTTCTACCAAGTTCCTTAAAATTATAGTCTCAGTAGACACATGAGTCTAAGAGTATGACAGGTAACAGTTTAACCAGTTTAACTGTCTACTTTTCTACTGTGTAGCATGGATGGACTACCCTATAACTACTGTAAAAAACACTAACTGCCCTGTTGTCCACCTCAACTTGGCCAATTCAACTTTTTAAGATTTTCCAGTAACAACAACTGTCTTCCATATTAGCCAAGATGTTTTTAGGTGAAAATGACAGCAACCCAATTTTGATTTAAAGAAAAAGGTATGAATTGGTTCACAAATCTGAAAAGGCCAAGGGTAGCCTGAGGCATGGCCAGATCTGAATTTGTGAGTGCTTTAATGACATCATCACAAATCTGTCTCTTACCACTTTTACCTCTGTTTTCCTTTGTCTTTTCTTCACTCTTAGGCAACATCTTTCATGAGCTGACAAACTATGGCTATAAGTGACTTCAGGCTTTTCATCTTCTGACAGTTTATTACCCCCAATGGAAGAAGCTATCTTTTTTTTCAAGTACTGAGCTGACTTTGATTTGCCTAACTTGGGTCACATGCCTAATCCTGTACTAATCATTGTGTGTTGGACTTTTAGTAGACAGGCTTGGGTCTACCACCTGCCCTTGAAGATGAGGGACGAGGAAAAGAAATAAAAAAAGAAGTTCACTTATTATAAAAGGGGTGTTGAACAAGCAAACACAACGAGTGTTCCTCACTGTCATGAGGAACACTGGGCCAGGAGTCAGAAGAAATATAGTCTGACCACAGTTCCATTACTTTCTAGCCATTTGGCACTTTCTGAGCCTAGTTTTATTATCTGTAAAATAAGGACATTAATACTGAACTCGATTATTTCACAAGATTTTTGTAATAACAGGTGAGGTTTTATATATAGCCTCAAAACTTATATATGGATAACAGATATTGTTATTAAAATATTTTTGAATGATCTTTATACTAATGCTTATGTTCCTTTAAAATACATTATTTTTATACTAAAAATATTATAACCAAAAATAATACAATAATATAGGCCTACTCCCAGGAAATCATATTACCATTTTGAAATAATTCTTCCCTTCCTCCGTTCCTCCCTCCCTCCCTCCCTCCCTTCCTTCCTTCCTTCGTTCCTTCCTTCCTTCTCTTTATCCTCCTGCACAAACATCTTCTCATATAGCAATATAATCTTCATAATTCTCAACTTTAATAGCAAAACTTCATCCAGCAGGCATACATAACTTTCCTAACCATTCTTATATTGTTGGATATTTAGAATATTTATTATTTTTAACATTATAAATAACACTGCAATGAATGTACACATAATTGTTTTCATGGAGCTCCCCTTAGTAGGAACATTTCTTTTTTTAAAGTAGAGACAAGGTCTCACTTTGTCACCCAGGCTGCAGTGCAATTGCAAGATCCTAGCTCACTGCAGCCTTGAACTCCTGGCTCTTGATATGTAGTGTCAAATGTCTTTCCAAAATAATTGTGGCAATTTACAATGTCCTTAGAAATATATAGAGGTAAAAATTTCAATAGGCTCTCACCAGCTGTGGTAGATGCTGCCCTTGTCCTGCTCATATTTCTCAGACTATCCCATTCTAGTCTACTCAGGTGACTTCCAATTGCTGATGCCTGTTACCTCTGTGCTTGGAGTTTTTCTGAGATGCAGAAGGCGTTTCTCTCCAAGTGTGTGCTGCAAGTCAGAAATGCTAGGAAATTAACATGCCTTGGGAGCAGTCCTCAAATAGTGGCTGATGAGAGTTGGTGAAAAGATACCCTTTGAAGTGTGTGCTTTATACTGATCCACAGAATTAACCTCTATTCACTCACAGTGGTAGCTGGTTTCATAATGCACTCTTGATTGGCCATCTTCTGTTCCTTGTTTCTATTCGCCAGTCCTTTGCCATGGTTCCCTGTATTGTGCAGATAAACTAACTATACTTGAAGCTTCATCTCAGAGTCAGCTCCTGGAGCAACCCAAAATAAAACACCAGAATTAGTTATCTTCACTCAATTTTTAAATCAGCTAATTTAATAGAAAATGAGTTATCAATTATTTGTAGCAACATAGATAAATCTGAAGTACTATTAAATGAAAAAAGCAACCTTCAACGAATTTATAAGTAGAGTAGTATTCATAAAAGAACTCTTATAAAACAACATAGGCAAAATAATGTATACATGCAAAGCAATAAGATACATTCAAAAATTTTCATAAATGCAAAATGATATAAAATATGTAACGAAACATACCAATTGAGCATGCTTGAAAATAATAAAGCCAAATTCAGAATTACAATAACCTCTAGAGAGAAGGAGGTTACTGTAGTTAGGAATACCATTGGGAGGATTATATAAGGAGGCTTCAATTATATTAGTAATGTTTTACTGTTGTTTAAAGTTGCATTACAGTTCTGTATAGCTATATCATTCTATGTCCTTTTTTTGTATGCCTGAAATATGCCATTATTAACATTATTAATTAAAATATAGACAGAATTAATTATAAAGGTTGTACATTTTCATATGTCAAAAAATGAATGACTCTTTTTCTTCTTTATGTTTTTGGTATTTTCCAAGTCTTTTATCACAAACAGCATTGCATTCATAATAAAAAAAATAGTTTCAAAGGTAATATGATGAAAAGAAGCAAATTTAATTTAAAGTAAAAAAATTACTGACAATGTTTACTTGTTTAAAAAGATACATTCTGGACAGAATAGTGTGTAGAGATTCACACCGTAAATTTTTTCCAAGAACCAGTGCAGGAATTTAACATAAAATCTGAAAGAATCCACAGAGCCTTTGAAATAAGTGACAGGCTGAAGTCTACTCCATGAGACAGGTGAAAAACTGTTAAGTCCCCAGAATGTGATAGAGGACAGTCTGCCTCCAGAGAACATATCCCCACCAGGGAATCTGAAAATCCAGGTCTTGGGAGAAAGCCTTAACCTTACACAGAGCTGGACAAATTGAGGAAGTGGTGTGAAATATAAAAGTAGAAGCAGCAGCAGGAAGTGCCTTGCAAGCAATCCCAGTCTTCAGTGTGAACCCAAGAAAGCCATTACCGACTATATCTCACAGGGGCCCTCAAAGAAGTCAGCCAATGAGCTCAGGAAGAGGTTGCAGGTGAAAGAAGCTCCCCGCTGAATTTTGTAATATAATCTTGAGTAGGAACAAACTCCCTTGACCAGAGCCCAGGGTTGGAGGTGGGGAGCCCAAATGGGAATTGCACTGCAGACATGAGCACAGGAGCTGGGTGCCCAGCCTTGTGGAGAGATAGGGATCGGTGTGGCCAGAAAGTGGAGGTTGCTATCTCTGTGGAAAGCTTATGGCCTCGGGCAGGTCTGAGTTCTGTGTGCAGACTGCCTGGATCTAAACCCAGTGCTGTTAGTGGAGCACTGTGGGAGTGAGATTGGCCTTACCAACTGCATGGGAGCTGGGTGAGGCTTACTGCTGCCTGATACTCTCCACTCCCTTTGCAAACTCTTCTGTGCACCAAAGGCAGTTATACTCCCCTCTGGAACTTTATCCCAGTAGCCTGAAACCCTCTCCTTGACCCTCACAGGGCCTGTGGCTAGCCCCACCCAAGGAGAGTCAGAGCACAGACCCGCCTAACCCTATCCCCACCTGGCTGTGCCCCTCCACCCACC
Source organism: Pongo abelii (assembly GCF_028885655.2). Taxonomy (NCBI): domain Eukaryota; kingdom Metazoa; phylum Chordata; class Mammalia; order Primates; family Hominidae; genus Pongo; species Pongo abelii. The sequence continues at coordinate 123,949,312 of NC_071990.2, forward strand.
CTGATAGCTTAACACAAAGAACATAAACTTTAAGGAGCTTTATAGCTCCACCCATTGCCTGAGAACCCAGAATACTTCCCCTGGGTAACTTAGGGCAAACTCAAATCCTACTGCTACTACCACAGCTGGTGCTCTTTTGAAAGTGCCATCTCTTGGCTGGAGGCCAACCAAAACAGTCCGTTACAGCACCTCTAGGTAGAATAATACTGCGTCCAGAATGGAGAAAACGGCTGCATGACCTCAGCTGTACTCATCACCACTGCGCACAACACCCTGGCTAACCAAAGGTTCTGAGTGGGTCCACGTGACAAGTTCACAATAATTATAACCAGCACTTGAGAAAGCCAGCACACTAAGCCTATCAACCAAGGAATCTCACAGAGTCTACGTCACTCGTCTACCACCTTCGTCAGAAATGGTGCTGGTATCCACTGCTGGGAGACTTGAAGACAGGTCACATCACTGGATCCCTTGCAGACATTCTTCAGCACCAGTCTGGAGTCTGGTAACTCCACTCGGTGGCTATACCCAGAAGAGCAATAACAATTACTGTAGTCTGGCTCTCAGGAATTCCTGTTCTTAGGGGAAGGGAGAGAGAACCACATCAAGGGAACACCCCGTGGGACAAAAGAATCTGAACGGCAGTTCTTGAGTCTCAGATCTTTCCACTAATGGGAAGTTTCTTACAGCAGAGACACAATTACAGTGCTGCTCTGAACCTCTATCCCAACAGGGAGGCAACCTCTCTGATCATTAAGGGTCTTGGAGACGGTGTCCTTATTCCCATGAGTACACCACTGCAGACATAGCTGGGGCTTCTCCCACAGGAATGCAACATGGATGCACCTACAGGCAGCTTTCCTAGAACAAGTCAGGGTGATTACATCCCCACAGGAAGAGCACTGTCCAGGTCAGGCTTTCATGAGAGGCAGAGTCACAACTCCTCTTTACTTAGAATATCAACATTCTTACAGATGAAAAGAGGAGCCTGTCTAACCTGAATAGCCAGAACACTGGGATAGAAATGAGGCTAGGAAGTAGATGCCTTCCCTGCTGGCCTGGCAGGGTAGCTGAGGTGCTCCCACCTTTCAACCTGATAAAACCTCAGTACATCTAATTGAGGGCTTCCCAGCCACCTTCAACAAGGCTGGGACGTCTGCCCACCATTGGGTATTACATCTACCCACCTGCTTTAGCTACAACCAGTGCCTACCCAGGGATAACTCCCCTACTGACCCGAAGCCTGGATCATCAAATCAGTAAATAAAACACTGGAGAAAAATTAAATAAATAAAAAAGTGTACACCATGGGAGAATGAGATAAGCTTCAAAAATCCTTGCCATTCCAACCCCATATGAGACAGTCAACTTGCCCACACACCATGTACATAACTACTACAACAAGCATCTGGAAAAGCCAGTGCACAAAGACCCTCTATAACTAAGAAAGTCATACAGAGTCTTTCCTGCTAAAAGCACCAGGAATTAAATTAGGCTGCAATAAACTATAAACATTAAAGTCAGATTCCTAAGAGGGAAAAAAAGAAATTAAATAAAAACCACAGTCAAATAAAAATAAATTCAAGAAAAATTTGAAGAAAAGTCTATCTAAATGAAAAGGAACCAGGAAAGTAATTCTGGTAATATGACAAAAGAGGGTTCTATAGCACCCCCAAAAGATCAAACTAGCTCCCCCAAAATTGCTTCAAACCAAGATGAAATCTTTGAAATACCAGACAAAGAAGTCAGAAGGTTGATTATTAAGCTATTCTAGGAAATAACCAGAGAAAGGTGAAAACCAACATAAAAAATTTTTTAAAATTCGGGATATGAATGAAAAAATTTTCAAAGAGATGGATATCATAAAGAAAAACCAATCAGAACTTCTGGAAATAAAAGACATACTTAGGGAAATACAAAATGTAGTGAAAATTTCAATATTAGACAAAAAGATGTAGAATAAATAATTTCAGAGCTTGAAGACAAGGCTTTTGAATTAACCCAATCAGACAAAGATAAAGAAAAAAGAATCAAAAGAAGTGAACCAAGTTTCCAAGAAATATGGGATTATGTAAAATGGCCAAACCTAAGAATAATTGATGTTCCTGAGGGGGAAGAGAAGTCTAAGAGTTTGGAGAACTTATTTTAAGAAATAATTGAGGAAAACTTCCCTTGCCTTGCTAGATACACAGATATCAAAATACAAGAAGCTCAGACTCCTGGGAAATTCCATTGCGAAAAGATCATCACCAAAGCACGTAGTCATTAAGCTATCTAAAGTCAACACAAAGAAAAGAATTTTGGTAGCTGTGAGACAAAAGCATCAGGTAACCTATAAAAGAAAAACTATCAGACTAACAGCAGATTTCTCGGCAGAAACCTTACAAGCCAGAAGGGATTGGGGTCCTATCTTTACCCTCCTTAAACAAAATAATTGTCAGCCAAGAATTTTGCATTCTGCAAAACTAAGCTTCATAAATGGAGAGATAAAGTATTTTTCAACAAATGCTGAGGAAATTTTCCACTATCAAAACAGCACTACAATAAATACTAAATGGAGTTCCATATCTTTAAACAAAACCTTGATCTATATCAAAATGGAACCTCCTTAAAGCATAAATCTCACAGGGCCTATAAAACATTAACATAATGAAGAAAAACAAAGTATCTAGGTAAAAACTAATAGGATGAATAGAACAGTACTTCACATCTTAATACTCAGGTTGAATGTAAATAGGCTAAATGCTTCATTTGAAAAGATACAGAATGGCAGAATGGATTAAAAAAACTGCTAACCAAATATCTACTGTCTTCAAGAGGCCCACCTAATACATAAGGACTCACATAAACTCATGGTTAAGGGGTGGAAGAAGGTTTTCCATGCAAACGGAAACTGACACATAAACTCATGGTAAAGGGGTGGAAGAAGGTATTCCACGCAAATGGAAACTGAAAGCAAGCAGGAGTCACTATTCTTACATCAGACAAAACAGACTTTGAAACAATACAATAAAAAAAGACAAAGAAGGACATTATATAATAACAAAATGATTAGTTCAACAAGAAGATATTACAATCCTAAATTTATATGCACCTAACTCAGGAGATCCAAGATTTATAAAACAATTACTGCTAGATCTAAAAGCAACTCACCCTCAAAACTATACAAATACATGCAAATTAAATAATCTGCACTTGAATAATTTTGGGGTTAATAATGAAATTAAGATGGAAATTGAAAATTATTGGAAATGAATGATAAAAGTGACAACTTATCAAAACCTCCGGGATACAGCAAAAGTAGTACCAAAAGGAAAGCTAATAGTATTAAATGCCCACATCAAAAAGTCTGAAACAGCAAAAATAGACAACCTAATGTCACACCTCTAGGAACTAGAGAAACAATAACAAAGCAAATCCAAACGTAGCAGAAGAAAAGAAAAAAACAAAGATCAGAGCAGAACTAAATGAAATTGAAACCAAAAAAATAAAAATGATAAATGAAACAAAAAGCTGGTTCTCTGAAAAGATAAACAAAATTGATAAACTATTAGTGAGATTAACCAAGAAAAGAAGAGAGAACATTCAAATAAGCTGAATTAGAAATGAAACTGGCAATATTACAACAAATACTACAGAAATAAAAAAATAACATTCAAGGCTAGTATAAACACTTTTATACACACAAACTAGAAAATCTAGAGGAAATGGATAAATTCCTGGAAACATGGAATTCTCCTAGATCAAATCAGGAAGAACTAGAAACCCTAAACAGACGAATAACAAGCAGCAAGATTAAATCAGTAATGAAAAAATTGCCAACACAGAAAATTTCAGGACCAGATGGATTCATAGCTGAATTCTACCAGATATTCAAAGAAGAGTTGGCATCAATTCTACTGAAACTATTCCAAAAGGTAAAGAAAGAGGGAATCCTCCCTAAGTTATTCTGAAGCCAGTATAATGCTAATACCAAAACTAGGAAAGGACACAAGAGAAAAAGAAAACTGCAAACCAATATCTCTGATAAAAACAGATGCAAAATCCTCAACAAAATACTAGCTAACTGAATCCAAAAGCACATCCAAAAGATAATACATCATGATTGGCTGGGCGCAGTGGCCCATGCCTGTAATCTTATCACTTAAGCCCAGAAGGTTAAAACCAGCCTGGACAACATGGCAAGACCCCATCTCTACAAAAAATACAAAAATTAGCTGGTGGTGTACACATGTTCTCCCAGGTACTCGGGAGGCTGAGGTGGAAGGATCACTTGAGCCCATGAGGCAGAGGTTGCAGTAAGCTGAGATTGTGCCACTGTCCTCCAGCCTAGGCAACAGAGTTAGACTCTGTCTCAAAAAAAAAAAAAAAAAAAAGAAAAAAAAAAAGAGAAGAGATAATACATCATGATCAAGTGGGTTTTATCTCAGGGATGCAGGGATGATTCAACATATGCAAGTCAATATATGTGATACATCACATAAACAGGATTAAAAACAAAAAAACCATATAATTATCTCAATAAATGCAGAAAAAGCATTTGACAAAATGCAGCATCCCTTTGTGATAAAACCCTCAGCAAAATAGGCATAGAAAGGATTTACCTCAAAGTAATAAAAGTAACATATGACAAATCCACAGCCAACATCATACTGAATGGGAAAAAGTTGAAAGGATTCCCCCTGAGAACTGGAACAAGACAAGGATGCACACTTTCACCACTTCTATGCAACATAGTACTGGAAGTTTTAGCCAGAGCAATCAGACAAAAGAAATAAATAAAGGGCATCCAAACTGGAAAAGAAGAAGTCAAACTATCTCTGTTCACCCATGATATGATCATATATCTAGAAAACCCCAAAGACTCATTCAAAAAGCTCCTACATTTGATAAACTCAGTAAAGTCTCAGGTTACAAAATTAATGTACACAAACCAGTAGCACTGCTATAAACAACAATCAAACTGAGAATCAAATCAAGAACTCAATCCCTTTTGCAACAGCTGCAAAAATAAGAATAAAAATACAAAAATCTAGGAATACACTTAACCAAGTAGGTGAAAGATCACCTACACTGCTGAAAGAAATCATAGATGACACAAACAAATGGAAACACATCCCCTGCTCATGGATGGGAAGAATCAGTGTTGTGAAAATATCCAAATTCACAAAGAAATCTACAGATTCAATGCAATTCCCATCAAAATATCATCATCGTTCTCCACAGAACTAGAAAAAACAATCCTAGAATTAATATGGAATCACAAAAGAGCCCATAGCCAAAGCAATACTAAGCAAAAAGAACAAATCTGGAAGCATCACATTACCCAACTTTAAATTATACTACAAGGCTATAATTAGCATAACAACATGGCACTGGTATAAAAATAGGCATGTAGACCAATGGAACAGCATAGAGAACCCAGAAGTAAAGCCAAATACTTTCAGCTAACTGATCTTCGACAAAGCATACAAAAACATAAACTGGATATTTGAATAAAAACCCTATTCAATAAACGGTGCTGGGAAAACTAGCAAGCCACATGTGGAAGAATGAAATTAGATCCTCATCTCTCACCTTCTACAAAAATCAACTCAAGATCAATCAAAGACTTAAATCTAATACCTAAAATCATAACAATTCTGGCAGATAACATCAGAAAACTCTTCTGGACTTTGGCTTAGGCAAAGAATTTATTATTAATATCCCCAAAACAAATGCAACAAAGTGAAAAATAAATAAGTGTGACCTACTTAGACTAAAAAGCTTCTGCACAGCAAAAGAAATAATCAGTAGAGTAACAGACAACCCACAGAGTAGGAGAAAATATTTGCAAACTATGCATCTGACAGAGAACTAGTATTCAGAATCTACAAGGAACTCAACAAATCAGCAATAATAATAATTTAAAAAACCGTCAAAAAGTGGGCAAAGGCCATGAGTAGACATTTTTCAAACGAAGATACACAAACAGCCAACAAACATATGAAAAAATGCTCACCATTGCTAATCATCAGGGAAATGTAAATTAAAACCGCAGTAAGATATTACCTTACTCTTGCAAGAATGGCCATAAGTAAAAAGTCAAAAAACAATAGATGTTGGCATGGATGTGGTGAAAAGGAAACACTTTTATATTGCTGGTGGGAATGTAAATTAGTACAACCACGATGGAAAACAGTATGGAGATTCCTTAAATAACTAAAAGTAGAACTATCTTGCAGCAATATGTGGTAGATCCAGCAGTTCCACTACTGGGTATCTACTCAAAGGAAAATAAGTCATTATATGAAAAAAAACCATGCACACTCATGTTTAAAGCAGCACAATTTGCAATTGTGAAGATATTAAACCAACCTAAGTGCCCATTGACCAATGAGTGGATAAAGAAAATGCGTTATATATACCCCATGGAATACTACTCCGCCATAAAAAAGGAATGAAATAATGACTTTTGCAGCAGCTTGGATAGAGTGAGAGGCCACTATTCTAACTGAAGTAATGCTGGAATGGGAAACCAAATATTGTATGCTCTTACTTATAAGTGGGAGCTAAGCTACAAGGATGCAAAGGCATAACAGTACTATAATGGACTTTGTGGACTCAGAGGGAATAGTTGCAGGGGTAAAATACTATATATTGGGTACAGTGTGTACTGCTTGGGTGACGGGTGCACTAAAATCTCAGAACTTACCATTAAAGAACTTACCCGTGTAAGCAAAAACCACCTGTACCCCCAAAACTACTGAAACTTTAAAAAAGAAACTACTGATACAGACAACAACATGAATGAATCTCAAAAGCATTACTGTAAGTGCAAGAAGCCAGACACACAACAGTACACACTACACAATGTCATTTATATGAAACTCTAGGAAAGACAAATCTAATCAATAATGATACAAGAAGACCAGTTATTGCCTGGAACCAGGGACAGCAGTGAGGAAAGAAGTAAAAGAAACCTTTTGAGATTATGGAAATGTCCTATAACTTGATGGTGATGATGATTACATGGTTCTTTCAATTTGTCAAAACACATTAAACCTTACACTTAAAATATATATTTTGGCCAAGCGCGGTGGCTCACGCCTGTAATCCCAGCACTTTGGGAGGTCACGGCAGGTGGATCACGAGGTCAGGAGATCAAGACCATCCTGGCTAACGTGGTGAAACCCCATCTCTACTAAAAATACTAAAAATTAGCCGGGCGTGGTGGCGGGCGCCTGTAGTCCCAGCTAATCGGGAGGCTGAGGCAGGAGAATGGCATGAACCCGGGAGGAGGAGCTTGCAGTGAAGCCCAGATGGCGCCACTGCACTCCAGCCTGGGCGACAGAGCGAAGCTCCGTCTCAAAAAAAAAAAAATATATATATATACACATATATATGTATATATGTATATTTATTCATTTTGTATAATTATACCTTAGTAAAGTTAATTTTAAAAAGAAAAAAGTAAAAGGAACTATTTAACATAGCACGTCTTGATTTTGTTAGACATATGTATATTATCGCTTGTATTTTTAAATTAAGTATAACTTGCCTGGCTTTGTGTGTAATTAAACAAATTGAAAACTATCAGAAGGAGAGAAAATAAAGGAAATAAATATGATATTTTAACATGGTGGATCTAAAGAATTCCTAGATAGCCACCAGGTCTATCTCTAGCATTCATACATTTCTTCATATATTCATTAAACATTGGAACACTTACCATGTGTCAGGGACTGCGCCATACATGATGATTGTGTCTTTAAGATTTTACAATACACTGGAAAGACAAACAATAATTACATTATAACATTATATATGGGGCTATATAAAAAATGCTGTGGGTACATAAATGTTGGGGCTACTCGTGGCTTGATTTCAGCATTTAGCCAAATAGTATCATATGCAGATTTCAAATCAGAAGTTCTAGAGAATAAAATGAGATTAAAACCTGACCTACATTACTTTTAAGTTAAAAAAAAGTATGTGGAATAATTTTTCATGGGATGAGGGATGCAGGGTTGGAGAAATGCAAAGAAAAAGCAATTTATGGCCCTTGAATTTGGATTCATTTTGTTTGTATATTTTTTTCTTAGAAGTTTATAGTAATTCATTACACTGCTTTTCAAACAGATTTGATGAACATTTGTAATAAAGACACAAAAAGATGTCAGATTTGTGAGTTGTCAAATCAAGTCCAAATTAATCTTGAAAAAACAGTACCCATTTCTTCTCAATGTCCATGAAAAAAAGAAATACAGAAACCAGCACTGAGGGGAAATAAAATGGTTTTATCTCATTTTATATGGGGAAGAAATATATTTATTGGGCCGGGCGCTGTGGCTCACACCTGTAATCCCAGCACTTTGGGAGGCCGAGGAGGGTGGATCACGAGGTCAGGAGATCGAGACCATCCTGGCTAACACGGTGAAACCCCGTCTCTACTAAAAATACAAAAATTTAGCCAGGCGTGGTGGTGGCTGCGTGTAGTCCCAGATACTCAGGAGGCTGAGGCAGGAGAATGGCGTGAACCCGGGAGGCAGAGCTTGCAGTGAGCCGAGATCACGCCACTGCACTCCAGCCTGAGTGACAGAGCAAGACTCTGTCTCAAAAAAAATAAAAAATAAAAAAAGAAAAGAAAAAAGAAATACATTTATTTAGAACACATTAACTGGGATAAACAGACAAAAGCATAGTTAGAGGAGTTTTTTTTTTTTTTTTGTAAAATTTAAGATAAAGGGGTAAAACTTAGTGGGCAGGAATTATTACAGGACAGTTTTAAAGAGAGAGACAATCTGATTTATGAGAAGTTAAGAAATACTGTTTAAATTAGAAGGAAGTGTAGATAGAAATGTCCAGGAAGATGGATTCTACTTTAAATGTGAGTAAAATGAGGCTGGGAACCATGGCTAAAAATTAAATCAGGGTTCAACGAAAACATTTTCACGGGATATGGAAAATAAGTTAGCATCATGTATGATGCTTCTGCTTCAAGGTGGTAAGTTTGCTACTTACATAAACAAAAAGGTGATATAGTTGTTTTTTATTTTGTATTTTTATCTTATTTTATTTAACCTTTCCTTTTTGGTATCTTTCAAGCATTTTGAATTCTCCGTGTTCAAAATGGAGCTCATCAGTTTCCCATGCAAAACTAATTTTCCTCTGGACTTATCTATTGTGATGAATTATAACACTATCTAGTCATCTAGATGCCAAAATGTTCTTTTATCTTTTCAATTCCCTATATTAAATTATTTACCTAGTTGTGCAGGTTCCCTTTGTCTAAGCCATCTTTCCTTCCTTCCCATTTCCACAGTCACTACCCTGATCTTGGTCTCTGTTACTCCTTGCCTGGGCCCACAGAGCCTCTCTCACATTGTACATGGTTAATGATGTTACTCTTGATAGCCAGGCCTAATTATATCACTTCCTGATGTGGCTTGGCTGTGTCCCCACCCAAATCTCATCTTGAATTGTAGTTCCCATAATCTGCATGTGTTGTGGGAGGGACCTGGTGGAAGGTAAATGAATCATGGGGGCAGTTACCCTCATGCTGTTGTTCTCATGATAGTAAGTGAGTTCTCACAAGAACTGATGGTTTCATAAGAGGCTTTTCCCTCTTTTGCTCCTTTTTCCCCTTCCTGCCACCATGTAAAGAAGAACATGTTAGCTTTCCATTCTGCCATGATTGCAAGTTTCCTGAGGCCTCCCCAGCCATGCTGAACTGTGAGTCAATTAAACTTCTTTCCTTTATAAATTACCCAGTCTTGGGTATGTGTTCATCAGCAGCTTGAGAATGGACTAGTACACTTCCCCTGCTCCAACCGTTTTCATGACTTCTCATGACTTCAGAATCTACTCAGAAGTTCAAGGTTGCCATAATTTACCTACCACCTACTTTCCAAAGTTTATTTTAAATGACTTCCTTATAGTCTTCTTACATTCTAATAAAACTGACCTTTCCACTGATGCCCTGACACAACACCTGCTTTTCCATCTTCATATCTTTGCACTTGTGTTTGTGGTGCACGGAATATCCTCCCTTTCCTCCTCTATCCCATATGCCCTAACCTATCTTCATCTCTCTGTAGAGATCTCTGGTACATCAAATTCTTAGGGCCTTTTCTCTTCTTTAAACTTTTACGATATTTTTGTATTTTTGTGCTGCATCCTTTCTGTTACAAGAACATATAATTTTAATTTTCTGTACTACATTACAGCATTTTCCAGAGCAGGAATTTGTGTATTACTCATATTTATGGCTCTTTAATCGATAGTAAAAAAGCAAAGTATTATTTTTTAAAATATCTTGTATTTTATGATTTATTCGAATTTTAAAATTTGAGATGTATCAGTTCCTAATGAAAAGTACTACACAACAAAATGAAAATTACTCTCTAGTATTTTCTCTAGGCCCCATGTATCAAGATCAGGTTGTAAATAAAGAATATTTTTACTGCAAATAAAGCAGCAACCTCTTCAGGTTCGGCTTGGAGAAATCCGAATTATTCTCACACAAGTAGCCACATAAATAAACCTTATCTGTACCTTGACACAATGTGTTTAACAAATGTCAATTAAACACAGCTGGCTTCTTCTCATTCAGAGAAATTAAGGTGCAAATAAAAGAAGACATTGTATACAGATACATATTGTAGTTAGCCTTGTTCTAAGATTATTAAAAATAGGTCTTAAAGTGCTTTCTATTCAGTAAAATTAATACCTCTCATTTAATTTTTAAAGTAAAAAATTATGTTCAGTGAATTTATACTGAAATTATTTAATCACTATTTTTATATTTGACCTGTGTTGCTAGTTTGATATATAAAAGCATTTACAATTTGTTTTTCTATCTTCAAAAAAACTAGAAAGTTCTATGTGAATGTAGTCAAATTCAAACATATTTGCTTGAGGATTCTTCTTTAGGCAGAAATGTTTCATGTGGAGTCTAAGCATGCAAACATTTTCTACTATCTTAAATTATAAATTACAGGAAACAAATAAAGCTCTAGAAATTGGAACTTGGTTGATTTTGATGGGAAACTGGGAGCTCTGGAAAATGATGTTGGCATCTAATGATGCTATTTGTTTTTATCTATTATATTAAATAAAGGTAATTGCTAAGCTTATTGCCCATTAGTATGTTATTCATTAAGTGAATTATTAAAATACATTTCTCCTATGTTATGCTTTTTCTCATTCTCTTCTTCTTCTGTAAAGATTAACTGGCTTTTTCCTTAGCATAATATTAAAGTGAATTGTTTGCCTACATAGGGTTTGCCCCATCTCAGATTATAAAGCCTCCCTGAACACTAGGCTTTTCAGGCTGCTGAAACTTGGGGACTGGTTTTATCCTGTATCGTATCTATATGCACTATACACTACAAGCAGCACAAAATATATTATTTTGTCTTGTATCTTCTTAGTTCCCAGCATCCCACCTTCCCCCCACCAACTTTTAAAAAAGATTGAATCTGTTTTAGTGAGCCTCCAGAATGAAACGTTAATGGATAAACGAAACAGTAAGGGTTGTTTGTTTTTACCGAATTGCACTGAATACCTTGTCTGACACAACCTGTGGTCAATCTGTTTCTTTTACACCCTCTAGAAAATATGTGAGTCATAGCTGATGGGGAAACAGTCATTATCATCAATTCTTGTCTGGGCTACCACTAGGTGGACGGTGCAGATTCTGTATTACAGACTGTAGCCTGCCAAATACCCAGGATCTTCCATCAATCACAGGCTGGAGATATACCTCGAGTCCCACCAGAGCCAGGGACCTTTAGCTATTGCACAGGTGGAATATCAACTCACTCTTCAAATAGCTCTAGTAATTTTGTGGAAATAAAAATTTAACTACTGCGTCACACTCTGATTTGGAAGAATTTAACCATTATAATACCATCATCATTTTTCTACATAGAGGACAGAATAGATGTTTCAGGTCTGAAGCAATTTCTTGGTATTGCAATGTAAGATTTCCTGGGAAATGTTGGTTTCAATATAGAGAATTTCTTCCTACTTTATCAGTCATCTCGAAGTTGTTTTTCTTGTAACATTTCTTTTACAATATAAGACTATCCTTTCCATCTTGACTTATGATTGTTAGTTATTATTAAAACTAGGCATTGTTAAGCATGAAAAGCTGAAAAGAAAATAAGAACTAATACAAATTACTTGGTCAGAGAGCCTCACAAAGGACTTAAACAGATTTGGAATGAAAAATAGCAAGACTAGGTTAATTTAAATAACTTGCCATATAAATGTTGGAAAACAATTACCAAAATCCCTAAAATTTTAGGCATCAAGATTACAGGTTTAAAATTAATTCATTTTCTCTTACACAAACATAATCCTCCTTTTAATGTGCTTCGTTCTTTTAATTCTGTGATTTACCTAGACGCATTTGCATTTATTGTATTTTTTTTTCTATTTTTCTTCCTTATGATATCTTAATCTCCTTTGTGGGCAGGGGCCATTAAAAATCTTTAATTGTGCCAGATGTCTCTGACTACTGAGTCAACATTTGCTGATTGAGCCATGAAGATTGAGTTATGAGGATATTGCCATCTTTCTATCCATTACAAATATAAAGTTTTTTTGTAGCTTTCTATCTCTATGGGCAAGTGTGGCCTGAATGGAAGGTGAGCAATGAGTGTAGGTGTGGGATATGACATCATTTTAATTTTTTAAGTGTTTATATTCTCTTACAAATTTATACTGCAGAGATGGTCTTTTACCACTATGAGCCATATAACATGTGATGTACATAGCAGTTGCTTGAAAAACATTTGCACTTCTTGATGATAGATGAGGACTTTGTAGTTGCTTATTTTTTGTCATCTCTATGGAACTAACATGGTAACAGTTACATCCTAATAGGAAAAAGTTAAAGTCCTAAAATCATCCAGGTCATTCTTAAGCAGGGCTGGAATGTCTCAGAATTTAGTAGCTATTCTTCACCAAGCAGAACTTAGTCATACCACTGTGGACTTCCCTTATTTTCTCCTATTTGCCACCAAAAAAGCAAGTGAAAGAATGTAAGAGAGGGATAAGGAGATGTGGTTACTGTTTAACAACCCATCCAGTTGTTGGCTCATGGCTTTCATCCAGATGAGAATGATTAGGAATGACTCCAAAGGCCAAAAAATGTTTATATTCCGTGATGTGACATTAAACATTTCTGAATCCAAAGTCTGAATTTTATTTTTCTCAAAAGCCATTTGCACTAATGTTTGTATTATAAATATGTCACTCAAAGAGGTTGAGCTAGAAATGGTATTATCTGATGGAGGGGCTAGACATATAGATATGTAACCAGTTATCTTTTCTATCCTATGTTCTTAAGACAGAAGCTACCTTCTTTGCAGCTATGGGAGGTGTTGACAGAAAGTGCATTTCCTTTGTACTGCTTGTGATAAAGGAACTGATGGCCAGGTTAATATTACATATAAACATGTTTAAGTACAGACTGTAATAGAGGCTCCACGAGATCAGGGATTTTTGTGTTTTCTTGTTCTCTTATGTATCCCAAGACCTAAAACAGTACCTAACACATAGTAATTACTAAGGAAATAGTTACTGAATGAAAGACTAGAATATGGTCACATTATTCTTGCATTTTGTTTTCTTTGGCTATGTAAGTTGTATCGTATTTTCCTGTTTTCATAATTATCTTCTGAATATTGACTAATTCTTAGTCATATGAAGAAATATTAATATAAGATATAGAATAGTCTTAACAATCAAGATAGAAAAAACATTTATATCCCAAGTGTTTTCTTTCTTTTCCTTTTTTCTATTTATCTTAAATAGGTTGGTTATGTTTTGATTTCATTGTGTAATACAGTGTTGAGGTCAAACAAACTAAGCTTTAGTGAAGATTATTTTGAAAGAAACAATAGAGCATTTAATAATTTTATTTGCAAAATATATTTCAGAAACATTTTATTTCTAGCCTTAAACAGAAATCTTAATAATATCTTCTACATTATGCAGGCAGCAAACTGTGAGACAGGCATGCTCAAGCATTTCTAGGGAAGGACTTACACATTCTTAATAGGAATTTCAATTGTTCCCAGATTTGAGAATTTTTATTCTAATAATGACATGGGTAATATGCCAATGAGACACATATTAAAGGTGAGACCTAAAATTCATCTTGTAAAATACAATTATTCACAAATGACTCTCTGAAATACCTCTTTAGGATTCTTCTTTGCTTTCCAGGCTGTTCCACGAAATTTTTACTGCTATTACTTTAGTATGCTACTACACCCCTTCCCACTGCTTACTTTAAGAAAATTCCCTCACACTTAATATGCACATATACATTTTGTAGTGTTAATTCTAATCTGTCTTTTCCGTTATCTTCTTGGCACAAATATCACCTCTAATAAACACCATTAATCATAATGATGGTATTAATATCAATAACAATGATTACCCATTCTAGATTAGTTTATTCATTTTCATTGACTTAAAATGATTGCTTCTTGACTTGAGAGGTAAGCAGTTCCTTAGAGACCTCTGAGACTAGTGAGAATAGAGCAAAGAGGCCAACTGTTAAGCTTGTCAGACTTCATTTTTTATGCTGGGCTATGCCCCTTTTCGCAGTTTCCCTTGGATGAAGAACTGGAGATTTAGTAGTTAGTGTCTTTGCAGTGTGGGAGAGTCTAACTTGGGAAGTCATAGAAGAATGAAGGTCTTATCTATTTATTTCTCTGGTATTTTTCTGGTAGCTGAATTGATTTAATTTTACCCGTGAGAGATTACACATCATTAAGGATTGTGAGTGAGGCAAATGGCTATTTAAAGGTTGACAGTGTGAAAAAACTAATTAAAACATGAACAGTCTAATCAGAAAGAAAATATATGAGAAAAGGGGAGAATGTAAAAATGGTTAAATTATTAAGCATGCACAAGATCTCAGGATAGTATCTCTACCTTATTGCTACATATTTCACCAAATAAGGTTTATTTTTTTCTTATCTCACGGTAACATCAAATGAATAAGTTCAAATTTACATCTACAAACCAGAGATTAAATATGTCAATAAAAAAGTGAAATATCTGTTGGAAATGATAATCATAAATTAAGTAAGCCATAAATAGAATTTCAATGAGGTGTTTTGATTTGTGTGAATGAATTCATTAAATAAATATTATAGCAGCAAGTTAGAGGCCTGTAACATACTGACTAACTACCTAGTGGGATTCTTTTCCACTGCATTCCAAATTTATAAGAAATATGCAAAAATTAAGTAAAGAAATAGATCTCAGAGATTATTAACTTTTATGTCATGTAGACTTAAATACAGTTTTAATGAACAGAACTGAAGAAAAATTGAATTATACTTACAATTTTTTATGCTTAGAAAAGTGGCTTCAATTTATTAAGAAAGAATCTTGAAATGGAAGATTGAAACTAAGTATGAATTGTCTGTTTAATTTACTGTTATCTCAAAATATTAAATTTATTAAATACTGTATTCACAAAGTGTTATTGAGATAGGACGTGGGATGCAACTGTGGAGGGGCTCAGACACTGGGACACAATGGGGACTAGCTAAAACAGGGATGGGGCAGAAACATCTCTCCATAAGACAAGCCCACTGGTGTGCCATGTCAGTTTACCATTGCCATGGCAACATCTGTAAGTTACTGCCCCTTTCCATGTCAATAACCTAACAAACAGCATGAAAGTTACCACTCTTTTTCTAGAAATTTCTGATAATCTGTCCCTTAATTTGCATATAATTAAAAGTGGGTATACATATGACTGCAGGACTGCCTCTGAGCTGCTATTCTGGGCACACTGCATATAGGATAGCCCTACTCTCCAAGAAACAGCACCTCTGCTGCTGCTGTATGCTGTTGCTTCAATAAAAGTTGCTGTCTAACACCACCAGCTCACCCTTGAATGTTTTCCTTAGCAAAGCCAAGAACCCTCCTGGGCTAAGCCCCAATTTTAAGACTTGTCTGCCCTGCATCTTTATGATCAATGCAAGAGTCTCCTGTGCAATAAGGTAAGGTATACAAAGAGCAGCAGATGGTCTACTGAATAATTGAACATCTTTCAACCTCACTTGGCCTGTTAGGACTACCCTTCACCTGCTACTTTTCTAACAGTTGACTTAGTTGTTGGGCTAAAGCTAAAAGAGGCCAGAGATAATTTTAATTTCTTTTCTCTCTCACTGGAATAGAGGTCTCACAAGGTCACAGGCTCCACAGGGCTCAGTGCTGAAGGAGAGGAATCTTAAAAACAGGGTGAAAAGTGTTATAGTTTTCTTTTTGGTCTTTAATAAGATTAAATTCAACAGTCTAAAGCTAAAGAAACATTAAGTCTATAGAAGTGAAATTAATTATGTAAGTGAACACTGCAAATTATTGAAAAAACAATAGTTACCTCATTTCTTTACTTCTGGTCCAATGTTCTTTCCATGCTACTATCCTGCTTCCTCCAAGCATTTTGTTACAAAATTTTTAAAAATGTGCAAAAATATATTTTCTTGAATTATCCAGAACAGTTATTCCTAATGTGTTTGGGGTGTTATTACTTACATGTTATGTTAATTATGCTGAACCTTTGTAAAATGTATGTATAACTTGTTTTTCTCTTTCTCTCTCTCAGGTTTTTCTTTCATTTAAAGATGACACACTCTGAAATTAATTTGATTTTGAGATTTGAGAACTTGGACATACATACTTCCAATGGAAGGTAACATCTTTTTGGTAGTGATCACGTTTTGTCATGTTTATGTGCCTAGCAGCTAATAGAATGCCTGGTGCATAATAAACATTCCCAGAACTGAATTAAACTTAAACAAGTTGATACAATTGACATGTTTTGTGACATCTTGCTTTAAAAATCATCTACTCAAGAGAGTGCTTCGAGTTTCCACTTTGTGTGGGTAGACACTCTCTAAATTGAAAGTAAACTGTGATCTGTTGAAACAAGGATGACATTATCAAACTTATTTATGGTTCTGTCCTGGTTAGGTTTTTCATTATTTGTGTTGTGATGGTTAAATGCAGTCTTGATACCATCATATGATTTTTCTCATTTTACTGTAACTATATTTTCTATAATTTATTCCCATCTGTCCTTTCAGCTGACTGATAATTCCACATTACAAATTACGTTGTCTTTATTTTGATTCATGTTTTTGTCCTCATATAGTCCTTTTGCCTTTGATGCTACTACAACTTCAAAGAGAGTTTAAATAAATGAAGAGAATGTATGGGCTCAGTGCTAAAGGGCAGAAATCTTGAAAAACATGGATAAAAAATGGTTATATTTTTCTCTTCAGTCTTTACTGAGTATTAAATTCACCAAAGTCTCTTTTTGAGAAAGTCCTTTCCCTGTACTTCCCCTCTACTGACCCCTTCTTTATTTAGCATGTGTGTGTACTCCTTATAATTGATGATATAGCCGAGGGAAGGGCTTATGTTTAGGCAGACAATGGAGCAGATGGATCTTAAACAGAATTTGGGAAGCTAGAGTCTGGAGAACATGAGAAACAACTCCAAGAACTCTCTCAGTACTGGGCACTGCATTTCCAGGAAATTACAGCTTTAGGGCCACAGAAAATATATTAAGCACCTGTTATAACGAATTTCCCTCTGCCTCCACCTGGGTGGGGTGGTAGGAGGGAGCGATAACTTCACTCCAGTACATAGTGTTTGCAGAGAAGGGTACCAAGCAGCCTCTTTATTAAATAAAACCAACTAAATAAGCAATGTTTTTTTTTTATAGTTTTTTTTTTATTATACTGTAAGTTTTAGGGTACATGTGCACAATGTGCAGGTTTGTTACATATGTATACATGTGCCATATTGGTGTGCTACACCCATGAACTCGTCATTTAGCATTAGGTATATCTCCTAATGCTATCCCTCTCCCTTCCTCCCACCCCACAATAGGCCCCGGTGTGTGATGTTCCCCTTCCTGTGTCCATGTGTTCTCATTGTTCAATTCCCACCTATGAATGAGAACATGCAGTGTTTGGTTTTTTGTCCTTGCGATAGTTTGCTGATAATGATGGTTTCAAGCTTCATCCATGTCCCTACAAAGGACATGAACTCATCATTTTTTATGGCTGCATAGTATTCCGTGGCGTATATATGCCATATTTTCTTAATCCAGTCTATCATTGTTGGACATTTGGGTTGGTTCCAAGTCTTTGCTATTGTGAATAGTGCCGCAGTAAACATACATGTGCATGTGTCTTTATAGCAGCACGATTTACAATCCTTTGGGTATATACCCAGTAATGGGATGGCTGGGTCGTATGGTATTTCTAGTTCTAGATGGCTGAGGAATTGCCACACTGACTTCCACAAGGGTTGAACTAGTTTACAGTCCCACCAACAGTGTAAAAGTGTTCCTATTTCTCCACATCCTCTCCAGCACCTGTTGTTTCCTGACTTTTTATTGATCGCCATTCTAACTGGTATGAGATGGTATCTCATTGTGGTTTTGATGTGCATTTCTCTGATGGCCAGTGATGATGAGCATTTTTTCATGTGTCTTTTGGCTGCATAAATGTCTTCTTTTGAGAAGTGTCTGTTCATATCCTTTGTCTTCTTGTTGATGGGGTTGTTTTTTTCTTGTAAATTTGTTTGAGTTCATTGTAGATTCTGGATATTAGCTCTTTGTCAGATAAGTAGATTGCAGAAATTTTCTCCCATTCTATAAGTTACCTGTTCACTCTGATGGTAGTTTCTTTTACTGTGCAGAAGCTCTTTAGTTTAATTAGATCCCATTTGTCAATTTTGGCTTTTGTTGCCATTGCTTTTGGTGTTTTACACGTGAAGTCCTTGCCCATGCCTATGTCCTGAATGGTATTGCCTAGGTTTTCTTCTATGGTTTTTATGGTTTTAGGTCTAATATTTAAGTCTTTAATCCATCTTGAATTAATTTTTGTATAAGGTGTAAGGAAGGGATCCAGTTTCAGCTTTCTACATATGGCTAGCCAGTTTTCCCAGCACCATTTATTAAGTAGGGAATCCTTTCCCTATTTCTTGTTTTTCTCAGGTTTGTCAAAGATCAGATAGTTGTAGATATGTGGCATTATTTCTGAGGTCTCTGTTCTGTTCCATTGGTCTAGATTCAATGCCATCCCCATCAAGCTACCAATGACTTTCTTCACAGAATTGGAAAAAACGACTTTAAAGTTCCTATGGAACCAATAAAGAGCCTGCATTGCCAAGTCAATCCTAAGCCAAAAGAACAAAGCTGGAGGCATCATGCTACCTGACTTCAAACTATACCACAAGGCTACAGTAACCAAAACAGCATGGTACTGGTACCAAAACAGAGATGTAGACCAATGGAACAGAATTTTTTGTAGTTTTTTTAAAAAATCACACATTTTGCAGCCTATGTGTATTTGTATAAATATGTTTACACATTGCTTTGTTTTCTGGTATTATTTCTTGTTAATTCCTTAAGGAAACATTGTAGACTCTTATATATGCCTTGTATATTCTTGTACAGTGAATGAATAACTTAAGAATAGAAATATGTCATGTAGATATATAAATTTCTGAGAAATAATCTAGCCCTATCTCCTAATTACTGCAGACAAAGAAACAGAAACTTGGAGAGGCTGCATGACTTCTAATCAGCAGCAGAAAGGGTTAGTCTTGGTTTCTTTTGATTCCCACTGCAATGTGTTTTCCATCAGAAAAATACAACTGCTGCCAAACTGATAGACTTCCTATAAGTCTTGACTACAGGATTGAAGAGGTTGTTATTTTAGTGCTGAGCCTTTATGACCTAATATAACTTCCTAGCACAGGAATATCTCTTCAACTAAGATGTATGCCACAACCTAGAAATTTTACCTCTCAATATCTACCCTAGAGTAATGCATGTTTATAAGGATTCATAAAAAAGGATGTTGCAGCAATGTTTGTAATAATAAAGTTGTGGAGAGAACTTAAATGTTTTTGTATAGGGGAATGATCAAATAAATCTTAATATTTTTATTCCATGAAATACTATGCAACAATTTAAAAGAATGAGTCATACCTATGTTTGGCAAAAACAGCTGAATTCTAGATGTTGTATTACAGTGTGTAAAACACATAGCCATGTAAGAAGCAATGTTATATAATATATCTAGATCCATGTGATGTGTGTGTAAAAGCATTAACAAAGGGTGGGAATTAAATATGTTAAACTGTGATAGAGATAGTCACCTATGGGAATGGTGGGACTAAAAGTTGAAGGTGGCTGTCAAAGGTGATTTGATTTCATCTCCATGTCTTAAATTTGTAAAAAAAATAAAATGTATTTATAAATGTATCAGTGTAATGTAAAAACAAGTTGGTTAAAGCACATTATCCAATAAAAGCTTAATATGTCCCTGTTTTGACATGATCTTAGACTAGGGGCAAGGAGAGAATATGCAGATGTGGGAAAGGAGGTTGTCATTCTAGGCTGGCTCATGTTTCACAAAGCAGATAACATAAATAAGTTATTGATATTTCATTATTACAGGAAAAAGAAAATAACAAAGAATAAGGGGGTAGCAATGAAAGAAGACAGTTAAGGTAGTCATGTTTTTACCAACAGAGCCAATTTAGTTAATAACAGGAAACCAATTTTCTTCAAGTTCAAATAAGTGATCCTCAAATATTTGCAATGCATAGTCTCTGTTAAAGTTCAGAATTTTCAGTCTTTGGTTATTCTGAAATATATTATCTTTTGGTGCTTCTGTACATAATCATAATATATGTTTTGACATTAATAGAAATCAGAAAAAAATGAGTAAAAATCAGGATAGAAAAAAGGGGAATTTTAAACATACACTTTCGGGAAAATGGTAAAGTATTCAGAAATGCCAAATTATTGGTAAGGATGAGTGGTATCTGATTAAAATATTATCTTTCTAAGCTCTGAGCCTGCTGCAGGCAAATGTGTCATTTTGAAATGATGCCTTATTTATAGGAAGAAGTGCTTCATGAATAGCTATTTTACATAAAAAATCATTCACAGTGAAACTTCGTGAGGTTTATTTATGGGAAGCTATATAGTGTGGAGGTTAAGATCACAGGCTCAGATGTATCTAAATTTTGAAATCTGGTTCCACCATTTACAGATTTTAAGATCTTTGGTAAGTTATTTACTCTATCTGTACCTCAGTTTACTCTTTCTTTGAAGACAATAATACTGCATACCTCACAGATTGCTCTAAAGAGGTAATAAATGAGGTAATAAAAGAAAAGCACTTAGCTCTGCAAGTGCTCAGTAAGCTACAGAAGAGATACTTTTTTCTCCCTCCAGTGGAAGTGTATAAATGTAGGCAGACTGCAAAATGATAGCCTTTTATTAGTGTTCTGCAAAACAAGGTGTAGATTATTTAGCTCTTTAGTTAACTTGGTGAATATAGACACCAAAGATATGAGAATTTTATCTCCATAGTGCATTTTTCAAGTTTAGATAAGGGCAGAACGATCAGACATTTCTCTTAGTCTAGCATGCCCAAGAAAAAAGGGAGAGTTGGAGCAAAGCCAGGGAGAGGCTGGAGATAAAGGTGATGGTGGGGAGGTGATGCATGCTTAGCGTGCGGTCCACAGGGCTGCCCTCTGCCCACAAAGGGTAATGACTTCTGTTGGCAAAGATTTGGGAGAAAAGGGATTGAGATAAAAGTGTAGAAGGTGTCTGCCAATGCTAAATCACTCCACAGTTGTGTGGTTCCTTTAGAATTGCCCCTGCCTATCATGGAGTATCTTTCACGAGTTTTGCCTTTTTTTAAAAAAAAACCAGACAAACAAAAAAACAAACCCTGATTTCAGACATCTGGACAGATTATAGTGTATCCACCTATTAAAGTTATCTCTAAGTTAGGAAATTCCGCAGGCTCCAGCTTCTCCTTATTAAAAATTGTATAGCAAGGAAGATATCTCCTTCATCTAATTCCTATCTCTCGACACATACACACACACACACACCCCCCACATACACACATGTTTTCCCAGATTAGACAAACGTTTTCTAACTATATGCCTTTCCTATGAATAACTGAAGGGCTACTGGAAGTTACTGATTTTCTGTATTTTTTGCATTGACATACTGATTTCCTCTTCTTCCTTTACTAAAATGGATAATATCTATTCACCATTCTTTGCATAACACCCCATAGATTTGAATGTCTAAGTCAATTGTCAAGGTGTTAGTTGAAGTCCAAGTCAATGACCCAGTATTTTGTTTTGTCCTTTTTAAAAAAGTTAAATTATATCTTTGCTCTTATCATTTTCATTCATTTAGCCAATGAGATTATTTTTGTATATTAGACTTCATTCAGTAGAATAGTATTATTCTAATTCAGTACATTAGTATGATGCCGAGCCAAATCTAAGCATCTTTCATTTACTGTAGAAATGTAACCCTTCAGATAGAAATCTGGTTCAAATTGATCATTTATATGTGGTTTGTATTTATTTATTTATTATTTTTATTTTTTTGAGACAAAATCTCACTCTGTTGCCCAGGCTGGAGTGCAGTGGCATGATCATGGCTCACTGCAGCCTCAACTTGCTGGGCTTAAGCAATCGTCCCACTTCAGCCACCCTAGTAGCTGGAATTACAGGAATTACATGAGTGTGTCACCGTGCCTGGCTAGTTTTTTTTTTTAATCATCCATATATAAGGTTTTAAAAAACAAAGTGAACTATTTGGTTATTAATGTCCTCAACTGGGATTCAACACATGGTATTGAAATGCTAACTTGCTATGTAGTCTCTTTTCCCTTTTTTTTTTTTAACCTTAATTTCCTTTTCCTGAACTTAATGAAGATTCTAACTTAATGGTCAATTTCAGTAAACACAGCTGAGGTGGTTGGTACACCTATTTGATTCCCCTTTACATTAAAAAATAAATCTAATTAAATAATTGTATTTCACATATGTAATCTTTTAGAATAATAAATTTATTTTGGAAGCTGGCAGGGCATAATTTAGCTAGAGGATAAATAATGAATTCTAAAAATTTTTGCAAATTACTTCCTATAAAATGCAAAGGAGATGGATGGACTGACTAGCATACTTTCTGGATCTAAATTTCTATTATTATGACTGGTTTTGAACAACTGTATGCAACCTTTCCATCAGAAAAATGAAAACTGGTTTATCTTAAGTTAGGGTTTGAGTAAATTCTGAAAAATTTTGATCTTTAAAAGAATCATGAAGAAGTTGCCTTTTATATATTGTCTAGCCATATAGTGTCTGATAATTTGCAGTCAAGAGATCAGGAACACGTTTTCAGGAAAGAAAAATCCCTGCTTTCTTGAATGGTGTCCCACATCACTTCTCTCACCCACCTGAAACTTTGCCTATAAATTACATTTGTCATCACAGAAATCAGATAAACGTAAACACTAAGATTATTGTGCAAAGATGAAAGCCATTGCCTTTTTTAGAGTAAAAGAAGCACAGTTAACCTAGAGTAAAAGAAGCACAGTTTTTCTAGAGTAAAATCTCAAGGGATTAGCCACTGAGTTAAGGATGCAAGTACAGCAGTGCTTTTCAAACTTTAATGGGTTTACAAATCAGATAGCGATCTTGTGAAATGCAGATTGTGATTTAGTAGTTCTGAGATGGGGTCTGAGATCTTATATTTCTAACAAACTCCCAGTACTACCAATTCTACTGGTTCGGGGTCTCAGGTAACAATAATGTACATAACTCTAATATTTGGAGTCAAGTAACGTTAATATTTTTGATATTAAATTTACAAATGTTTAGAGGTCACTGGCTTTCCTAAACATTCACAGACTAAAGTTTTGATGGTTAAGGTGTGTGGTGTCAAGCTACTATTTTCAGCCATAAATTGTCGCTTTACTGAGAGAACTTGTTTACTGGAATGAAACTAAATCTAATACACCAGGCCAACTGTGTCTACAGATTTGTGCACATAGGTTTTGGAGAAAATAGAGAATTTCCTTATGTACCTGTGCTTTTTAACTTTCTTTATTTTGGATGCTCCAGATGACCCGATATAATCCAGGGGCAGGGGTAGAAAAAAGTTGGCTGCAGCAAGTTTATATGCTTTTTATTTTTTTGAAACAAATTTATATAGACTGTTTATAGATAAATATTGTAGAAATATTTAGTGGGGAAATGGAGACATTCATTAATAAGGAACCATTAAGTCATTAAGTTAATGTACAAGCTGAGAAGACTATCACCATAGAACTGAAAAATATTTTTTATTTGTCCCTCTCCTCGAGATGTAGCCTCAGCATTGCTATTGATAGTGACTTTATTACATGAATTCCAGAGCACAGCTCAAAATCTGCTCCCTTGTTGATAATGAATAATTTGTAAACATAATATTCACAATTATTAAAGCTTTTCAAAGGCAATATAGATTGCCTTTCAATTGTATTTCAATGCAATCCTAGTTAAGACTGATTTCATTAAAATCTAATGTAAAAGCCTTACTAAATTTTATAGAGGGATGATAATATTAATTACAATTTTATATGACTTTAGACATAAAAAGTTAAGAACACAAAAGTTGTCAGGAACAGAATTGAGAACAGGCTGGTTATCTCAGAACGGTGTCCTGCAGATTAAGGATGGATCTGCCTTCCCAAGCCCACTGACTCAAATGTTAGTCTCTTTTGGCAACACCCTCACAGACACACCCAGGATCAATACTTTGTATCCTTCAATCCAATCAAGTTGACTCTCAGTGTTAACCAACACAAGTCCACCCCTTGTCAACCTGAACCCATACACATCTCCTGAGATCATACATAAATCTTCAAATGAAGACAATAATGAGGTCGTAATTATGCCTAACATAATACAACTATCCTTTGTACAACCAGAAATGCACCAATCCCCAACCCAAAAGCTATTACATAAAGTTAACAATACTTAAATGCTGATGTGAAGTCAATAAATCTTATGTTACATGATAAAGGAGAAAGGAAATAAAATAAAGACTTTTTTTTTTTTTTTTTTTTTTTAAGATGGAGTCTTGCTCTGTCACCAGGCTGGAGTGCAGTGGTGTGATCTCTGCTCACTGCAACCTCTGCCTCCCGGGTTCAAGCGATTCTCCTGCCTTAGCCTCCCGAAAGCTGGGATTACAGTCATGTGCCACCATGCCCAGCTAATTTTTGTATTTTTAGTAGAGATGGGGTTTCACCATGTTGGCCAGGATTGTCTTGATCTCCTGACCTCATGATCTGCCCGCCTCGGCCTCCCAAAGTGCTGGGATTACAGACATGAACCACTGTGCATGGCCAAGACATTTTCTTAGTACAGTGTATACATGCACAAACATATTTTTAACAAAAGAAGGAAACACTCATGACAATTACAGTTCTCGTTTCTGCAGCTGGTCATGTGGTCATAACTGGTATTGATGACTACCTTCTTCTACTACCCATTCTGTATTCCCTTTACCTTCAGCAAGTATCTCAACAGGTCGTGGTTTTTTTCCTGATGGAGAAATCTAAACCTTCATTCCTGAAGGGTCTGGACCATTTGTAGTCCTGCCTGGATTGGACTATTGTAGTTTCCCATTGACCTTAATAACAGGACATGGTAATACTGAGTCACCCTAATGGATCTCCTGTATTCCATGCGTACATTTCTTTACCTTGGTTATGGAGTAGTAGACTGATTTCATCTATAGTCTGAGGCAATCACAGGAGCCAACACTGTAGCTCCCTTCTTAGCCTGTTGACTTAAAGGTAGAAGGACCCCAAAGTGTCCAGGTGAGAATCTTAACTTCCAGTTTAATGGGATCATTGTTGCATCTCCTGGTGGCAGCTTTCCTCCCTCTGGAACTGAGGTCTCTAGGCCAGCAGAATGTAATGTTGTGGGAACAGGAAGCAAAAATTTTGCTAGTGGATCACTAGGGGTGATGGTGAGTGGTGCCACTTCCACTTCCACCTCTTGATTGCTGAATCCGTGAACTCTGGCTATGGAAGGAAACAATACCATATATTGGATGCTGATTCAGAGCATACATGGCTTTCTGGAGAACTTTTCCCTAGCTCTGCAAAATACTGTCACCTAGTTGGCATTGTAATTGTGACTTCAAAAGACCATTCCCCTGTTCTATCAATGCAGCTGCTTCAGGATGATGGCAAACATGGTAAGACTAGTGAATTCCATAAGCATGAACCCACTGCCGTACTTCTTTAGCCATAAGGTGAGTGCCTTTGTCAGAGGCAATGCTGTGTGGAATATCATGACAGTGGATAAGGCATTCTAGGAGTCCACAGATGGTAGTCGTGGCAGAAGCATTGTGTGCAGGAGAGGCAAACCCATATCCAGAGTAAGTGTCTATTCCAGTGAGGACAAACCTCTGCCCTTTCCATGATGGAAGAGGTCCAATATAACCAACCTGCCACTAGGTTGCTGGCTGATCACCCTGAGGAATGGTGCCATATCGAGGGCTCAGTATTGGTCTCTGCTGCTGGCAAATTGGGCACTGAGCAGTGGTTGTAACCAGGTCAGTCTTGGTGAGTGAAAGTCCATGTTGCTGAGTCCATGTGTAACCTCCATCCCTGCCACTATGGCCACTTTGTTCGTGGGCCTATTGGACGATGAAAGGGGTGGCTGGGGAAAAAGGCTGAGTGGTGTCCACAGAACGGGTCATCCTATCCATTTGATTATTAAACTCCTCCTCCGCTGAGGTCACCAGTTGGTGAGCACTCACATGGGAAACAAATATCTTCACAGTTTTTGACCACTCAGAGAGGTCCATCCACATACCTCTTCCCCAAATTTCTTTGTTACCGATTTTCCAATCACGCTTCTTTCAAGTCCCTGAACATCCAGCCAAACCATTGGCTATAGTTCCTGAATCAGCATATAAACACACATCTGGCCATTTCTCCTTCCATGCAAAGTGCACAACCAGGTGCACTGCTCAAAGTTCTGCCCAATGGGAAGATTGCCCTTCACCGCTGTCCTTCAGGGATGTTCTAGAAAGGGGCTGTAGTGCTGCAGCTGTCCACTTACGGGTGGTGCCAGCCTGTCATGCAGAACCATCCGTGAACAAGGCCCTAGTCTTGTCTTCCTCTGTCAACTGATCATAGGGAACTCCCCATGAGGCCATTGGTGCAGGCTTGGGGAGAGAAGGCAGGGTGGCAGGAGTGGAGACCATGGGCATTTGAGCCACTTCCTCATGTAACTTACTTGTGCCTTCAGGAGCTGCCCAAGCCCGATCACATATATACAACTTCCATTTGATGATGGAATGCTGCTGTGCATGACCCACTTTATGGCTAGATGGGTCAGAAAGCACCCAGTTCATGATAGGCAGTTCAGGTCACATGGTGACTTCATGACCCATAGGCAAACGTGCAGTTTCTACCAAAGCCCAGTAATAGGCCAAGAGCTCTCTCTCAAAAGGAGACTAGTTATCTAGTTATCTGCAGAAGATGGCAGGGCCTTGCTCCAAAATCCTGGAGGCCTTCACTGTGATTCACCTATGAGAGCCTGCCAAAGGCTCCAAACAGCATCCCTATTTGCCACTGACACCTCAAGCACCATTGGATCTGTTGGGTCATATGGCCCAAGTGGCAGAGCAGATTGCACAGCAGCCTGGACCTGTTGCAGAGCCTTCTCCTCTTCTGGACCCCACTCAAAATTGGCAGCCTTTCGAGTCACTTGATAAGTGGGCTGGAGTAATACACCCAAATGAGGAATGTGTTGCTTCCAAAATCCAAATAGACCCACTAGATGTTTTACCTCTTTCTTGGTTGTAGGAGGGGCCAAATGCAGCAACTTATTCTTCACTTTAGAAGGAATATCTTGACAGGCCCCACACCACTGGACCCCTAGAAATTTTACTGAGGTAGAAAGTCCCTGAATTTTAGTAAGATTTATTTCTCATCCCCTGGCATGGAAATGTCTCACCAACAAGTCCAGTGCGTTTGCTACTTCTGGCTCACTGGATCCAGTGAGCACAATATAATCAATGTAATGGCCCAGTGCGATATCTTGTAGAAGCAAAAAGTGATCAAAGTCTCTCTGAATAAGATTATGACATAAAGCCGGAGAGTTGATATAGCCCTAAGGTGGGACAGTAAAGACATATTGCTGGCCTTGCCAGCTGAAGGCAAATCACTTCTGTTGGACCTTAGGGACAGGAATGGAGAAAAAGGGGTTTGCCAAGTCAGTGGCTGCATACAAGGTACCAGGAGATGCGTTAATCTGCTTAACTAATGAAACCATATCTGGTCTAGCAGCTGCAATCGGGGTCACCACTTGGTCAAGCTTACGATAATCCACTGTCATTCTCCAAGATCCATCTGTCTTCTGCACAGGCCAAATTGAAGAGCTGAATGGGGATGTGGTGGGAATCAGCACACCTGCGTCTTTCAAGTCCCTGATGGTGGCACTAATCTCTGCCATCTCTCCAGGGATGCAATATTGCTTTTGATTTACATTTTTCTAGGTAAAGGCAACTCTAATGGTTTCCATTTGGCCTTTCCCACCATGTAGCCTTCCCTCACCCTACCAGTCAGGGAGCCAATGTGGGAGTTCTGCCAGCTGCAATTATGCATTCTGGCACTGGGGAAATGACCACAGGATGAGTCCGGGGACCAACTGGACCCACTGTAAGCTGGACCTGAGTTAAAACTCCATTAATTACCTGACCTCCATGAGCCCCTACTTTAACTGGAGGAACACAGTGACATTTTGGGTCCCCTGGAATCAACATCAGCTCAGAGCCAGTGTCCAGTAGTCCCCAAAATGTCTAATCATTTCCCTTTCCCCAATGCACAGTTACCCTGGTAAAAGGCTGGAGGTCTCCTTGGGGAAGGATGGGAGAAAGATTCACTGCATAAATTGTCGGCAATGTAGTGGAGTCCTTCCTCAAGGGCACCCGGCCTCCCCTTCACTCAAGGGGTTCTGGATCTGTAAACTAGCTCAAGTATGGAAATTGATTGAAGGGCTGTGATTCTCTGTTTTATAATTCAAATTAGTCTTCTGTCCATTCGACCTAGAAGTTTTCCGTTTGTAAAATTTAAGTAGGAATGCAGTAGGCTTCCTATCAATTTAACTTCTGGGAACACTGTGATTAATCAGCCAATGCCAGAGCTCTACACGAGTCAGACTATTCTGATTGCTGCTTTGCCTCTGCTGACCATTATAGTAGCTACACCCACCTTGCCTTTCACAGTTGAGTGCTGCCACTTGGCTCCTCCCACCTCGGGATTCAATTATTCCCATTGTATTTAAATTTTGTAGTTGAGTGACTGCGGTTCCCACCATTAGATCTGACATACAGAGAAGAGCAATTACAGGGCTCTTCAAAGATGCAGGTGCTGCCCTCACAAATTTATTTTGCAAGAGATTGGTGAAGGGTATATCTTCTGTTTGAACCCTCCCAGCTGGGATGAATAGGTCTAAAGTGACTAATCCACTCCACCATCCCAATCTCCCTAAGCCTTTGGATCCCTTCCTCTACATTAAACCAAGGGAGATCAGGCATTTCCAGCTCACTCATAATGGGCCGTCATTTAATCCATATTTCAGCTAACCAAACAAATAAACTATTATAACCTTTTTTAACTCCCTGAGCTGCAACATTAAATGCAATGCAGAGTCCCTATTTAGTGGGCCCAAATC
Organism: Pongo abelii; assembly: GCF_028885655.2. Taxonomy (NCBI): domain Eukaryota; kingdom Metazoa; phylum Chordata; class Mammalia; order Primates; family Hominidae; genus Pongo; species Pongo abelii. The sequence goes on from NC_071990.2 coordinate 123,978,916, forward strand.
AATAAATTCAGCCTGATCCAATTCTATGTTCCTTCCACCATTATCCCATACCCCTAATATCCATTCCCATGCCTGTTCTCCAGATTTGTGTGTATATAAATTAAAGAACTCAAACAGTTCTTTTCAAGTGTAGTGCACCTCCTCATGGGTCACACTCTCAACCTCACCTCTAGGGTCCACTGGTAGCTTAGTCTCATTATATGTCTGGAAGCAAACAGAGGTGTTGGGGGTGGCTTCTGAGGAGAATCAACATTATGTTGCCTGGCAATTGCCTCTGGGGAGGCCATCGCTGTTGCCTCAGGCAGCACAGGGTTTGTCTCCTCAGACAAAGGTGGAAAGGCTGATGGCAGCATGGGTCAGGAAGCGGATGTTGCCACTTCTGGGGATGGGGAAGCTGTTTCTTCTGGCAAAAAAGGTTCATCAGAATTTACAAATTCAGTATCCTCAGCTTTATCAGGGTCCTCCCACACATCCCTATTCCAAGTTGCAGGGTCCCATTCTTTTCCAATCAATGCCCTCACTTTAACAGTAGACACCTGGTGAGGCTGTGCATGCATTTTTCATTGCAGGTCAGCCACTCGCACGATAAGAGCTTATGTCTGTTTTTCCACAATTTCAGCTTTTTCTCTACAGGAGATAAGACTCACTCAGGGCAATCTTAGCAGATTTGAGGCTCAGTATCTGCTTTTGAAGCCGGGAGACAGAATCCCTTCATTCATCATTTTCTTTCATCACTTTGTCCACTGAACTTAGGAGCAGCCAACCAGCTTCATTATGTTCATTGGTTCTCCACATATGGTCAAAGGCATTATGTATAGAGTCACCTCATTCTGCCCGTCATGAGCAGTGAATCAGGAGTGTCAAATGGATTTATTTTGTATAACTCTCTAAACAGTTGCCGCCAAGCACTATCAGTGTTCTCTATACTATTAGAAGTACAGTCCTTAGCATTTTTTGGGTCTAATCATATTAAGCAGCCAACTCCAGAAACCCCAAAACCAATGAAATAACTCCATCCTTAATATTCTGTTCCTCTAGAACCACTGCTGCTACCAAAATCTGTATTAGTCAGGGTTCTCTTAGAGGGACAGAAATAATAGGATATCTCTATATCTATATCTATAGCTATAGCTATAGCTATATCTATCTATACAAAGGGGAGTTTATTAAGTATTAACTTACATGATCACAAGGTCCCACAATAGGCTGCCTGCAAGCTGAGGATCAAAGAGAGCCAGTATGAGTCCCAAAACTGAAGAATTTGGAGTCCGATGTTCAAGGACAGGAAGCATCCAGCATGGGAGAAAGATGTAGGCTGGGAGGCTAGGCCTGTCTCTTCTTTTCAGATTTTTCTGCCTGCTTTATATTTGCTGGCAGCTGATTAGATTGTGGCCACCAGATTAAGGGTGGATCTGCCTTTCCCAGCCCACTGACTCAACTGTTAATCTCTTGGCAACACCCTCACAGACACACCCAGGATCAATAGTTTGTATCCTTCAATCCAATAAGTTGCCACTCAGTATTAACTATCACAGACTGAGAAGAAACCACCTGAGGGAGCATAGGGAACAACAAGAAAAGGGCACAAAGAGCTGGGATTAGTTCTTGTTCCTTGCAGCAAAAGTGGAAAACCTCGTAATTCAAGAGACATCAGATAGAGTATTCAAAAAGTCATTACCTCAGAAAAGGGGCAAAATAAGCCCTAGATAAATTACTTCTTTCTAATACTACCTCACAAAACTTAATAGACAGACTCAGACAGATAAAGTCATTTCAGGTAACATAACTATGACCAAGACCAACATTAAGGAATACTAATAGAAAAACAAAAATATCTATCACCCACCATAAATGATAAAATCATGATGTCTGGAATCTAATAAAACATGAGTAGGCATGCAGGGAAGCAGGAAATATGACCCATAATGAAGAGAAAAAAGCAATCAATAGTAACAAACTCCAAATTGACACAGATAATAGAATTAATAGATGAGGACATTATGAAAGTTATAGTAACTATATCTCATATGCTCATGAAAATTGAGGAAAGATTGAGCATGTTAAATAGAGATATGGAAGATATGGAAAAAAACAGATCATCAAATTTCTTGAGATAATGAATGCATTGTATAAACTAACAGTAGTTTAAATATGACAGAGTAAAAAAAAAGTCAGTGAACTGTAAGGCATAGCAATAGAACTATGAAAAATAAAACACAGAAAGAGAAAGGGCCCCAAATTATGAACAGGGCATTAATGATCTGTGGGACAACTTCAAGTAGCCCAAGCACATGTGGAATTAGAGTCACCAAAGGAGATGGGGAGAAGGAATAATTATATGAAGAAATGAGTGAAATGTTTCCAACCCAAGAAGGTCAATGGGCCTCAAGTTTGTCAAGAAAATTATATCAAGGATATAATAATAAAATGACTTAAAATTATTAATAAAGAAAAAAAAACCTTAAAAGAAATTAGAGAAAAAGAGTTTGTACATGGCACAAAGTTAAGCAACTTTTTTAAAGTATTGGGAAAATAACCTCTCACACTAGAATTCTGTATCAATATCTTCCTTACTACTCAAGAAAAGGGATCTCCATCAAGTACTACTGACCCTTGAACAACACAGATTTGAACTGCGTGGGTCCACTTATCTGTAGAGTTTCTTCCACCTCTACCACCTCTGAGACGTCAAGACCAACCCCTCCTCTTCCTCTTCCTCCTGCTCAGCCTAATCAACATGAAGACGATGAGGATGAAGACCTTTACAATGATGGATTTCCACTTAATACATACTATATATATATTATCTCTTCCTTATGACTTTCTTACTAACATTTTCTTTTGTCTGGCTTACTTTATCAGTATATAGTACATATAACATACAAAATGGTGTTAATCAACTGTTTGTGTTATCAATAAGGCTTCTGGACAACAGTAGCTATTAGTAGTTTTGTTCTGGAGGAGTCAAAAGTTATATGAGGATTTTCAACAGGCGAGGGTTCAGTGCCCTTAACCCAGTATTGTTTAAGGGTCACCTGTAGTTTGGAATCAATTAGGAAAGCATGGAGTCCTCCCTTTTCTTTCCTTCCAAGCTTTTCCCTTCCTTTCCCTTCATTTTTTTTTTTTTTATAAATACAGGTTGGGAAAAAGATTTATCTTATGCGTATCTATTAACTGGTAGTCCTGAAGTCTGGTTGTAAAGGAAGATATTTACTCCTAGGAATCATAGCAGTGCTTCAACTCAAACCACTGGAAGTTATTCTCAGACATTATTATCTCCCTAAGATTCTTTTCTGTGATGTAAATTACTCTGCTTCACCTTCCTACGGCTGAACCCAAATAGTGTTTCACAAGAAGCTACTGATAGGGCCAGTGTGGCTTGAAAACCACTTAGGACTCATAGAAGAAGCTCAAGTGGTTGAGAATGGGAAGATGAAAAAGATGCAGAAAGGAGACAGGCTTTGTTTTCTCTAAAATTTTGTCTATAGAGCTGCAGCTAATGAGAATCATAAGATGCATCTTAGCCTTGGTGTTCTGAGAAATGTTGATGCCAGAGATTGTATTTCAACTGTTAAGATGCTTTAAGGAATACAACTTTGGTTGCTATTTACTTTGGATTAATGAGCTAATGTTAATTTTTATAGCTTTTCTAATTCCAGTAGAGTATAAGGGTAATTCCTTACAAAAAAAGACAAAAAACAAACTAACAAAAAATCCCGTATCCATAGGGTAAGTTGGCCAGGCGTGGTGGCACACGCTTGTAATCCCAGCACTTTGAGAGGCCGAGGCCGGCGGATTGTTTGAGGCCAGGAGTTCGAGACCAGCCTGGCCAATGTGGCCAAATGCCGTCTCCCCTAAAAATACAAAAAAACAAGCAAAAAACAAACAAACAAACAAACAAACAAAAAACAAAAAAATTAGCCGGGTGTGGTGGTGCACACCTGTAGTCCCAGCTACTCGAGAGGCTGAGACAGGAGAATTGCCTGAACCCAGGAGGCGGAGGTTGCAGCGAGCCGAGATCGCACCACGGCACTCCAGCCTGGGTGACAGGGCAAGACTGCGTCTCAAAAAAAAAAAAAAAAAAAAAAAAATAGGATTACGTTTACATTTTAGGTTCCTAAGCAAATTTTTAAAAGAGGCTAACTTTTAAGTCCAATTCCCCAGGAACATCTCAAAAGCTTCTCTTTTTTATTTTTTTATTTTTTATTTTTTGAGACGGAGTCTCGCTCTGTCACCCAGGCTGGAGTACAGTGGCGTGATATCAGCTCACTGCAAGCCCCGCCTCCTGGGTTCATGCCATTCTCCTGCCTCAGCCTCCCGAGTAGCTGGGACTATAGGCGCCCACCACCGCGCCCAGCTAATTTTTTTTTGTATTTTTAGTAGAGACGGGATTTCACCGTGGTCTCGATCTCTTGACCTCGTGATCCGCCCGCCTCAGCCTCTCAAAGTGCTAGGATTACAGGCGTGAACCACCGCGCCCGGCCAGCTTCTCTTTTTTAAAAGACTCCATTCACCCCAACTCTGAACAGTGATACAGGAGCTATGGTTAAATTAGAGTTTATCTAAATTAAAAAGACGTAATTCATTTTATAAGACAACTTAACATTCATTATATTTATCTATAGTTATTGAGTAATTTGGGATCATAATAAATAATATCTAATATGAATAACATAAATGTCATAAAGGTGCTACTTACTGGAGTTCTGATAAAATGTATATTTTCCAATTTAATAAGAGAAGGCATGAGAGACATCAGGATTTCCCATGTTAGAAGTTGTGAATTCACTTTTTAATTTATGATGAGCATCTAACCTTAGATCTAACCCAATCTTAGATTTTATGAATCTGTGCACAGAAGAAATTCACAAAAAGTATATTGAAAAATTTTGAAAGACATTTCTTTTTTTCTTTTTTTTGAGACAGAGTCTCACTCTGTTGCTTAGGCTAGAGTACAGTGGTGCTATCTCAACTCACTGCAACCTCCACCTCCCGAGTTCAAGCGATTCTCCTGCCTCAGACTCTCCCGAGTAGCTGGAATTATAGGTACGTGCTACCACGCCCAGCTAATTTATGTATTTTTAGTAGAGATGGGGTTTTGCCACGTTGGCCAGGCAGGTCTTGAACTGGTGGCCTCAAGTGTTCCGCCCACCTTGGCCTCCCAAAGTGCTGGGATTACAGGCATGAACAACCACTCCTGGCTTTCAACTACATTTTTTACAGGTATTAGTACAAATAAAGCTTATTTGGGCAAATAACTTACCACATACTTATGAGTCACAAAAATATCTTTGGTAAGTTGTGATTTCTTTAATTATTTTTGGTGTTTTGCTATGTGTTAAGGTCATCCTGTTGAATGGAGGAGAGAGTTGGGAGAATGGTTAGTGTGTGTGTGTATTTATGGTCAAATAAAAAGGTGCACATTAGCTTATTTACATATTTATACAAAAATATTTATTAGATGCCCACTCTGTGCCAAACACAGATGCTGCAGCATTAAATGGTTAGTTGGTTAGGGTTAGCAATTCATTTATTGGTCCTGAAACATTCAGAGTTGTCTCATTTACTTGAAGAAGTTAGAAAATACCAATTTTGGAATAGAAGAATCTCATGCTGACAATGATAGTAGAATTAGACAATATACATGAAAAGTTTTAAGAGCATGTCAAAAACTTAAGAGAATAATATTTTTCTTTTAAAATTGCCATACTCCCCAAACACATGGAGGAAAGTCTGTAAGATTGGATGGCAACTTGGCACATTTGAATGAATTGATCAGAAATGGAGAAAAATTCCTCAATAAGTTTCCCAAAGTAGAAGATTTGTGGACAGGAATTTCAAGAAATTAAGTGACACTGCTTAAGAGCAGAAGGTAATGAAAACAAATACATCCCCTTGCACCAATTATGAAAATTAGAAAAAAAGAGGTCACGTGGAGTGTCAAGTTGATGAGTTTATTTGGAAAGCAGGATTTGTGCTGGGAAGTGATAAGAATTAGTTAGTTGGAGGTGGATGGATAAAGTGTTCTAAATGTTGGGCTTAATTTCGATTTAATAAGGAGGCCAATTCAGAGACTTAAAGAAATTTAGAGCAGGATAATCCCTTAGCTCTTCATCTTCCCTTCAGTCATAAGAAAACTAATTTTACTCAGATTACGCAGCCTTGAGTGGCATTGCCAGTTGAGATTAGAACCCAACATTTTCTGTTTTCCGTGTTCTTTTCATATGCCCTGCTACTCTGCAAAACAATGTCCCATTGATCAGGAGCGGGGAGAGACACATGACTACAATGGTAATAAAGGAATACTTTGTTAGAAAATTTCTATTTTAAATACTGAAAAGAAATCAGTCTCTTTCCCATCCTTCTGCTTCTTACTTTATAGACTCTGATCTTTTAAAGGACAGTTGTGCCCCCAACTGTTTCATTGTCCAGCTTCTCCCTTGGTGAATGTGGGTCTGTAGCACCCTTTCTGCTATACAAAAGGAGCAGGGTCACTAACTAGTAGCACAGTCTGTGCCCCTTGTGCCCTAGGCCACTCTGTCACCCAAGCTTGGTTGCAGGGCAACATCCTTACTGGCCTTTCAAAGATGGATGCTCCTGTAATCTGTTCCAAACCTCGGCTTAGTTATGCTGCTGCCCCTGCCGCAATTTGGAATTCTCTCACATCATCACTCTGCAAATAATGGATGGAAGCTTTGGTGGAACTTATAGTTCCTGGTCTTTGGTGGAATTTATGGTTCCTGTCCTGGAGCAGAAAGAAGAAAAAGCCAGAGAGTGTTGTGTTTTTAAAGAGAGTTCCACTTGTCTCTGGCAGCTACTTGAATATTTCTCAGAGTGTCTGTCAGCTGGAGGAAAAGGATAGGGTAGCACTGATTTCAACATTTCCTTCTTCCCTCTCTAAGGATTTTAAAAATTTTCCTTTACAAGGTACGGCTTGAGAAACTAGCCCAGCCTCTCCCACAGGTGAACAAGGTCACTACTCTAGTCCTTCTGAATCTTATATTTTTAGAAAAGAATGAGATATGGTCATCCTGTAGACTCTCCCTTAACACCAAGGAACCACACACGTCCTCTGGAATGGAGAGTGGGCGAATCCTCCCCTCCCCTCCAAGAGGAGGAGTGGAGAATCCAACTTCCTCCCACACTTCTCACTGTCCCAGGTACATGATTTCTCAGTGGTTTTTGTCCCCAAGGCAGATAGCTACTCTCAGGGGTGTAAAGACTCTGGGCAGCTCTAATCTTCTGATTTTCATATGTATTAAATGTCACAGTTTGAAAGCTTTAGAAACATTGATAAGGTTCATATTATTGTAGGTATCTTTGCCAAATAGACCTGAAGAGCTATCATGCCAGTGTCATCCAGCCTTGCTATTCCTCTGGCCTCCATAGACTTGGCTACAGTGGACTGAATGGTGGTCTCTAAAAAGATATGTCCATGACCTAACCTCTGGTACCTGTGAATTTGACTTTACTTGGAAAAAGGATCTTCGAAGATGCAATTAAAGTAAGGATCTCCAGGGGAGATCATCCTGGATGAACTGGGTGGATGCAAATCCAATGACAAGTGTCCTTATAAGAAGAGGGGAATACCAATGCCAACAGTAGAGAAGAAACATAGGGAAGATGTGAAGATGGAGGCAGAGACTGGAGTTATGTAGCTATAAGCTAAAGACAATCAAGGATTGCCTGTGGCCATTAAAAGCTAGAAGAGGGCTGGGCACAGTGGCCCACGCCTGTAATCCCAGCACTTTGGGAGGCTGAGGCAGGTGGATCACCTGAGGTCAGGAGTCCAAGACAAGCCTGGCTAACATGGTGAAACCCCGTCTCTGCAAAAATGCAAAAATTAGCAGGGTGTGGTGGCATGTGCCTGTAATCCGTGCTACTCGGGAGGCTGAGGCAGGAGAATTGCTTGAACCCAGGAGGCAGAGGTTGCAGTGAGCAGAGATCGCGCCATTGCACTCCAGCCTGGGTGACAGAGCAAGACTCTGTCTCAAAAAAAAAAAAAAAAAAAAAAAAAAAAAAGCTAGAAGAGACAAAAGAGGGTTCTCCCCTGAGTCTTCACAGGAAGTGATACCCTGCCAACACTTTGACTTCAGACTTCTGGCTTCCAGAATTGTGAGAGAATAAATTCCTTCTGGTGTAGGTCACCAAATTTGTGGTAATTTTTAATGGCAACCCTAAAAAAAACTAATCCACTAGCATATAAAAACATGGAGTGGGATGATGGTAACTACTGTCCACTTCTTCTGCCCAGGTGTCAGCCAGCCTGGCCCTAAAGAGATGTGAAAACTAGATCTCACTTGAAACCTTGCAGCCACATCCTGCTCCCTGCATCTCTTGGTCTCCCCTCAAAATACAAACTTCTGCATTTAGTCTTTCCCAAACTTTAATACCTAGAAGGTAAATACTGATTCTTGCTTCACCCATGCAAGAATTTCTCCTTCCTTCCACACAGCATTGGTTACGTAATTTGCCGGGCTCAATGAAAGATGAAAATGCAAGTCCCCTTGGTAAAAAAAAAAATTTATTAAATATTTCAAGGCAGGGACAGGAGAGCATTAAACATTGCACAGGACCTTCTTAAAAGTAGATCCTGAGCAAGGCATGTGGCTTATGCTTGAAATCCAAACACTGTGGAAGGCCAACACAGGTGGATTGCTTGAGCTCAGGAGTTCGAGGCCAGCCTGGCCAACATAGCAAAACCCCCTCTCTACAAAAAACAAAACAAAAAAAACAAAAAACCCTACAAAAGTTAGCCAGGTGTGGTGATGTGTGCCCGTAGTCTCAGCTATTCTGGAGGCTAAGGTGGGAGGATTGCTTGAGCCTGGGGGGCCAAGTCTGGAGTGAGCCAAGATTGGGCCACTGCACTCCAGCCTGGGTGAGAGAGTCAGACTCTGTCTCAAAAACAAACAACACGTAGATCCCTGCTCAACATGGGTCATAGACCCATGAAGCCAGCCCTACCTCCCACCTCTTAACTACTCTGACCTTGGAGAATCCTCATTTAATATTGAAAAATACCACCAACCTCATAAACTATTTACACAGTGCTTTTCTCCATTTTCTGGCCTTAAGTGGAAATAAGCTTTCTTCTAAGAATTATTTCCCCTAGATGTCCCTTTGATATAGACTGTTCATTGTTTCACATTCTAGGGTCACAGGGGCAGTGTTGGGATCCTTCTAGCTCCCCAGTATTACTTCTGAAGTCTTAATTGTCTCTTTTACCAGTCCTTGATCCACTTAGGCTTTTCCTCCCTGGATATGCACCTTCTGCCCCAACTTTGCATAGTCATCCTCTCAGTTCTGGATCAGTCCACTACATTCACGGAAGTGTTTGTTATTAGCCTCACTCCTTTGTTTATTCTGGTGTTACTGTTGGTGGCTTCAATGTCCATATAGTTTCTTCAATACCTTAGTCCCTAATGTCTTGATCTTCATTCTATGTTAGCCAACCCCACCCTTAGCTCCTCCTAAACTACCTATCTTTGTACTTCTAAAACTTCAAAGAAAACGATCCCATTTCCTGACTACAATTTATCTTCCTATCTCTCTCATTTGATGTAGATTTGTAGTTCTTGGACTCTTCCTTCTTCCCCCCTCTTTGTCCTCACTTATTTTCCTATTTATTCTTGTTAACCTTAAAACCCTCTCTTAAAAATAGTATCCAAGCTTGCTCCTTGTTTTCATCACATTACTTGGCACAATCCCAAAGTTGGATTAAACTTTCTGCATTTAAAGTCATGTATTTGACAACAAATTCACAATTCACATGATTGTGTGGAATTACTGCTACCACCAATTCTTGGACTCAAAAACTCCTCCTTGCACTTATGGTCAGGTCGTGTCTAGCATTCCCAAAAGCAGCTACTGCAAACCTTTCCGCATCTTCTCCTTACTTTCCTAGTAGAAACCCAAAAGCAGCTACTGCAAACCTTTCCGCATCTTCTCCTTACTTTCCTAGTAGAAATGAGAGGCCATCAAAAATCTTAAATCTAAATACACAAAAGCATTCTATAAATAGTGTTCTTATAAGTCATTATTTGGTCTTAAGTGTGGAAACAAGGTTAATATTTATTCATTTCAAAACTGCCTGTGGAGTACCTACTTTGTGAAGGTACTATTCTAGGTGTTGAGGATATGGCCTTCATGGGCCATACATTCCAGTGGTTCTGATGATTTCATATGTAGGTTAAAAGCTTAGCAGTGAGGTCTAGTGGTTTTCTCACATTGATCCCAAAATACAGATTTTACAAAGCAAAATTTTCAAGTATACAAAATACACTTGCAGGATCATAAAAATCCAATCATGATACCATAATTCATAAGTTCAAACATTTTAGTATCACTCTCTGTCATAGTACCTCTAAAATAAATAAACATTAGAATAATTTGCCCTAGATAATAAAAATATATGTTATTATATAATATAATAATAACAGGCCTTAGAAGTATGCCAGATAATAAGTTTTAAAGTTACACTAATGATATAAATAACTCTCAATCTCTTTGATTAATGCTTGTGTAACCACACAAGTAACTATATTTTTATTAGGCGGGTGCAGAAGCAACTGCAGTTTTTGCCAGTACTTTTTTGCGATTACTTTTGCACTAACCTAATACAAAACAAAATGTGCCTATATCACAATTTAGAAAAATCACAAGCTTTATTAACAGAGTACAATTTAAGGAAGTCAATCAATCCTGAAGGCAGAAAGACCTAAGTTCAAAACTGATTTGGAATCTTCTCAGCTATTTAGCCTTGTTCAAAGTATCTAACCTTGCTGAACCTCAGTTTACTATCTGAAAATAGAGGAAATTATTACTATATTGTGGAGGTATGAATATTGAATAATTTAAAGAGCTTGATTGTACTACCATTAGCACACACGGAATAAAATATTAGTCTGATTATATTTTCATATTTCCATATTTAGGCTTTTGCCTAAAAAGGGAATTTGGAAGTGGTCATTGGCAGGTGTCATAGGCTTTGGGTGGCAAGTCAGAGCATAGTATGAATGAGCAAATTACTAAAGACTAGAGATAAGAAAAGACTTTGAGTACCAATTAAGAGTTTCAAGAGACCAGAGGAGATTTTAAGACTTCAGTGAGAAACCACTTTCTCAGGAAGCAGAGAAATTAATTTTATCAGCAGTATCGTCGTCCATGTAATATGGCTTTTAAAAAGCGCAGTGAGACCTTAGTAGTAACGACTTTATTTTTCTTAGTGAGAACCTGAAAGTGAAACTTGATATACATTATTTTCTGCTTTTATTGCACAAAAAGTTGTTTCCATTGCATATTGCTTCCTAATCTGTTAAAATAATCTGTTAACAAACTCGAAGACCCAGATTCGGGGCGTAGATAAGAAGCCTGTGTACCTTCCTACCTTCTCCAAACAGCCAACATTAGATCAAAGGGCAACCTTAATGACACCTGGAGCACAAACCCTGCTCAGGGCGCGTACAACCGGAGGGACAGAAAACAACGATGCGACGTCGGAAAGCAGGAAGGGAATTGAAATTCCCGCAGTCACGTCACAGAAATCTTGGCAGAACCTCATCATCGCCCAAGGGAACTGGGAGTGGCGGGCGGGGAGGACGCGGGTTGTGTGACGATCAACGATAATTAGTTGGTGGTTAACGCACAAGTAGGATAAAAGAGCTCGCCCCAGGCTGCCAGCAGAAAAAAGCCACCGTGGCACGTGCCCCGGGGAGTGCTGCGGTGGCCCGGTTTGCACGAAGAGCGGGACACCGCCTGGGGAGCCGCGCTCGTAGCCTGGGGGCGGGACTCGGCGGCCGCTCCCTCCGCCCCCGAGTAGCTGCCACCGCCTGGCTGCGCCCCAGCCCAGTAGCTCAGACGCGGCCGCATCCCGGTGGACTGTAGAGGCGGCAGCGAGCTAGAGCCCGAGTCGCAGCTCCGGGCCGCAGAGCGCTGGGCGACGGCGAGCGCCAGGGCACCGGCAGGGCGGGCAGCTGCGCGCGGCTGGTACGTACCTGGTGGAGCGGGCGCGTAAGTGGGTGTCCCTGTGCGAGGAGGGAGGCGTGGGACTTGGGAAGTCGGGGGAGACTGATCCAGGGAAGATGTGGTAAGTGCAACTTTCCTATTTTCTGCCCTGCTGGCACAAGTATGGGGGGAGTTCGAAGCAGATGCCTCTTTTGCTTGGGCGACCCGACCCATCGTTTAACTCACAAGCCACGGTACTTAGAGAGTGAAAAGGACGCTCACGCCAACAGGCGTGACGTGGGAAGTCTGTCACCTGCCTTTTGCCCACTCTGCCCTGCAGGTGGTCATTGATGACCTCCTGCCACAAGTCGCTGAGTCCTTCGGCTCTCGCGCCAGCAATGTCAAGTCTTTCCCCTGGGCGGTGCTTAGCAAGCCCCGGGTAGTCGCGAGCGGCCGCGGGGTTAGCAGAGACCCGAGTACTAACTCGCTCGGCCAGCGTCCGGCTGTGTGGCTTTAGCCAAGTCACCTCACTTCACTGGCCTCCGTCCATTCTTTGGATAAAATATGGAGGTGGGTAGACCGAGTAAACTCAAGGGTCGCCCGTAGCTATTGGATTTTCCCTGCTCTTAGGACCCCGGCAGGCCGCGGGGAGGGACACGAGTGCCAGGTGGTCGCGGGGCTGAGGGAGCGGAGGGCCTAGGTTCCGGTTGGTGCTGATGCTAGTGCTGCTCAGCCCCTTGGGGAAATTCCTGAAGGTGCATTCCGGAGCCAAATGACCCTGCCTTGCAGCAGGTTCCTTCTAAGGGAGCTGAGAGGACCAGGTCAGACCGGTCTTCGTAGAGCTCCTCCGGGGAACGCAGCCAACGGAACTCGGGTCCTTTAGAAAAGTGTATGCGTGAACTAGGCATGTGGGAAGCACTAAAACAAACAACAAACAACAAAACACCCTGCAGGTGGTAGTGTTATTAGCTGGAGTCTGTGCAGGACTGGAAAGTGGAGATTTGAGGCGAATGACCACTTAAACGTTCACCTAGAAAAAAAATTTAAAAAAAACCTCTTTTATCAGTGGTTTGCATACTGAAAGGTATTGGATAAGAAATATTGCGAGTATTGCATTTCTCTTCGTATACAGATAGATTTCAAAATTCATCCGTCCACTTTATCTCTTCACAAGATGCCTTCCTTCTTACTGACATTGCCACACATTCAAAAAAAATCCTCCTGGGATTTAATATTTAGAAAGCTCAGCATTTGGATTATTAAAATGAGAATTGATGACCATAATGCTCACGGAAAATGGGGTAGGTTATGGATCAAGGTTGGTTAAATCAGCAGTTTATAAATTTGTTTCCTGTTAGTGTGCCGGGTGCTGGTCAATGCCCCCCTAGTGACACTATCTCAAGAGATCATTTGTTAACACGGTGTTTTGGAAGTTCCAAAGATTCGATTTTGAAGGAAAGTATAGCTTTGGAAAGGAAGTCTTTTGGAAAACGTTTTTAGTAATGGACTTCTCAATCTTATCTTTACCACAACTCTCTTCAATAAAATATCAAAGACTAATGGACCACATTATGCAGAATATTTTAAAATGTGTCAAATTTCATTTTTGTTAAAGAGTTTTTCCTCCTTTTTAGTCGATTGCAAACATATGGTTTAGATCAATGATAGATCAATTTAATTTTCCTCACAGTTCTTACAATTATTTAAATTCTTATGCAGTTTGCATTACAACATTTTTTTACAACTTTATTGAGATATAATTTATATATTATAAAGTTCACCCTTTAAGGGTGAATAATATTTAAAAATTATATTTCAGTGAGTTTTAGAAAATTTCTTAATTTTCTAAAAGTTGTAAAACTTTTACCATATCTGATTTTGGAACATTCCAAAATTGTAAAACCATTACCATATCTGGTTTTAGAACAGTTTACTCACTTGGTAAGATTCCTTATGTCCATTATGTCTTTGTTCCCACTCCCATCCCCAGGCAACCATTAATCTACTTTCAGTCTCTATAGATGTGCCTTTTCTGAACATTTTATATAAATGGAATGATATACTATATGGTCTTTTGTTTATGGCTTCTCTTACTTAGCATAATGTTTTTGGGGTTCAACTATGTTGTGGCATGTATCAGTATTTCATTTCTTCTTATTGCTGAATAGTTTTCCATTGTATGGATATACCACATTTTGTCAGTTTACTAGTGGATGGACATTTGGGTTGTTTCCAATATGGGAATATTATGAATCATGCTGCTGAGAACATTTGCATTCAAGTGTTTGTGAGTACCCGTTTTCATTTCTCTTGGGTAGATGCTTAACAGTGAAATTGGTGGGTTGTATGACAAACTTGTGTCTAACTTTTAAAGAACACTGTAGAGTAATTTTTGTAGAAGATATATATATAAAAATGTAAAAAATTCTGGAAAAATAAATGTTTCTTACTGGATCATATATGATGCTATATGTATGTAGTGAGAGGCTTGGGAGAGGAACCATTACTTCTCTTCAAATTTAGAGCTGAGGTACAGCAAACACTTTTGAAAAAAATGTCGCAATATTTCTCAGAAATGAGCTATTTCTTGCCTAATGTTTTTTAATGCTAAATGAGCATGAATCAGGCTTAATCAAGACTAAATTTTCATTAATGTCAATTGAAAATGAGAAAGAATGCAGTTTGAAAATTGTATTTTAAGTGTTGAGACTCAGCCAGCTCTGAATGGCTTGGCAATAAATTCGGTGGTTTTCCATTTCTTCAATGCAAAGTTTTAATTGAGTTAGAAAAAACAAAATTATTCTTTTCTCAACATCAAAAATAAACTATACGTCTTGTGAACTATATGTCTTGTGATAAGCATTGTTAATCATGATTCCATATAATTATTTTAAATAATAATTAAGCATATTCTATTAGTAGATTTAGGGATCTAAGGCCCAAGAGTAAGTGATTTACATATACAAAAATCACATGTTAGGCCAGGGCTCTGGTTTTCCTGTTTTAAAACTTCCCCCATTAGTACATGTTCCTCTAAATCCTGTTAGTTTCGGACATTTTCATATGTTATATGTACTTTAAAAAAGTCATTACCAGGTAGTGACATTACATGGAAAGAATCTAGGTTAAGCACTTGAACATCCCCATAAAATCAAAGATGGTTATTATTTTTTTATTTTTATTAGAAGTACAACTGGTTTTGGCCCTGCATGGTGGCTCATGCCTGTAATCCCAGCACTTTGGGAGGCTCAGGTGGGCGGATCACAAGGTCAAGAGGTAGAGACCATCCTGGCGAACATGGTGAAACCCCTTCTCTCTAAAAATACAGAAATTAGCTGTGTGTGGTGGTGCACACCTGTAGTCCCAGCTACTTGGGAGGCTGAGGTAGGAGAATTGCTTGAACCCAGGAGGCGGAGGTTGCAGTGAGCTGAGATCGCGCCACTGCACTCCAGCCTGGTGACAGAGTGAGACTCCGTCAAAAAAAAAAAAAAAAAAAAAAAGAATTACAGCTGATTTTGAGAAATCAAATGGATATCCTACTTTTTACTGAAGTGAGGTACACTTTTTATTCTAGCTGTCAAATGGCAAATAGCAGTATTATGTGCCCAGAGCAGAGTGGATTTGTGTTCTTCAGTCACTCCTAGTTGTAAAAATGTGACATTGCCCCAGAGTTGGGTGCTTGGTTGGAGAAGAGAGTTCAGAGATGTTTAGATAAAAATAAAACAATTTAGATTTGCATAATTTCCTGAACGGGAAGAGGTATTCTCACCTAGAATCCTGGATCTGTTAGAAATAGGATTTCTCAGATTGGAAAGAGAGCCAAGGAAATGGAGATTCTTTAAGACAATGTGGTCTGCAGCCAAGATAGTTTTAATGTAATTGAAGAAGCAGCAACAGAAGCATCTACAGACAATATGAATGGAGCTGGATGCCTTCCTATACCTCCCAGACTCTCCGTTCCTGCAGTCTCTGCTTTCTTCTAAGCACTCTTATCGGCTATGCTGTTGAAAGTATTCTCATCCCCATGGGGGTGTGGAAGTAAGCATCCCCATGGGGGAGTGGGAGTAAGTAAACTGTGGGCTTTCTTTTTTTTTGAATAAAGTAAAGGGAGAACTGAAGTCCAGTGTGATAGCTTCAGGAATAAAACCATGGAAGACAGGAAATATTAGGTAGTCTTCTCAAGTATGCTTATATTTTAATGGTCACAAAATAATTTACATCTAGATTAAATTTTATAGATTGAGCTAATACATCTCAGAAGAAGAAAACACCATTCTTGAAATTCTTAAAATCATAAAATCTTAAAATCAGTGTGTGTGTATGTGTATGTGCATGTGTGTGTAAAGAGGGCTTACAACTCATGCAATTACATTAGTGTATTACATTAGTTTATTTTATATTTTAAAATGAGAATAAATACCTCTACCATGGAGCTTCTGGAGCCAGGTATAATATTAAATTTTAAAATGCTGAAATAAGCCCTACTTTTCTGACTTTTCCCAAAAAGGCCTTGAAATTTAATGAAAAGCCAGATTATAGGTATGGTGGATTTTGTTACACTCCAAGGGTTTGCAAAAAGTCTATCAAGCCAAAATTTATAAACGCCAGGACTTCCACAGAAACCACTCTTCTTTTCAGTTCCATCATCCTTGAAGAAGGGTGTCTATGTTAATTCTGTGTATTGTAG
This sequence comes from Pongo abelii, assembly GCF_028885655.2. NCBI lineage: Eukaryota > Metazoa > Chordata > Mammalia > Primates > Hominidae > Pongo > Pongo abelii. The sequence continues at coordinate 123,995,546 of NC_071990.2, forward strand.
TGAAGTAGCAGAACTTTTCACAGTAGTGAAAAGAAAAAAAATAATTTAAAAATATGTCTTTCTAACATGCCATGAAGCTGTGCATGTGTATATACTGTTGTAATCCTGAGGAGGTTTCATTTGAAGGCTACTGGAAGGACTGCTGTAGTAGGCCAAGCAAGAGATGCTGAATGAGTCAGGGCAGCAGAATTAGGGGTGAGGAAAAGTATTCAGATTCTAGAAATATTAGGAGATGAAAATAATTGAGTTTGATGGTAGTTGAGATATGAAGTTAAGAAGACATGAGAATGAAGAGTGCCTCTCAGATTCTTAGCTTGAAGTGAGAGCTGGCACAATTTACAAACATGCAGATTTAAGAATGGGGCAACTTCATGGGTGTACTGAGTTGGATAATGTCTCCCCAAAATTCACATCCTTCCTAGAATCTCAGGATGTGACCTTATTTGGAAATAGGATCACTACATATGCAATTAGTTAGGATGAGGTCATACTTGAGTAAGGTAGGCTCTTAACCCAATATGACTGGTTTCCTTATAAGAAGAGGCAAGAGACACAAAGAGAAAGACACATAGAAGGTAGACAACATGACAATGCTGGGAGAGATTGAAGTTATGAAACTGTAAACCAAGGGATGCCAATGTTTGCTGGCAACCACTAGAAGCTAAGAGAGAGGCATAAAACAGATTTCCCCTCTGATTCCACAAAAATGAACCAACCCTACTGACAGTTGATTGGATTGCTGCCATTCTGAACTGTGTGAAAATAAATTTCTGTTGTGTTAAGTCACTCAGTTTGTGGTAATTTGTTACAGCAGCTCTATCAAACTAATACAGTGGGTGTGAGTAAAAGATACATTGGGGTGCAGATATCCAAGAAGCTGTTGTATAACAATCTCAGAAGATGCAGATTGAGTTGACATTGGCACGCAGTAGGTAAATATAATGATGAGATCTCCTATGGGAATCACATGGAATCAGAAGGAAAATGGGAGAAAAATTAATCCTGGGAAATGAGTTCCAGTCAGAGCCCAAGAGGAGAAGCTGGAAAGGGCATTGTCATAGCAACAAAGGTATGTAGAGCTTCAAAATGTGTGGCATGATGAACAAGTCATAGACATAAGAGGACACGGTAGGAGAAGCATTGAAGGGACTTTTGTTTTGACAAGTAGAAAGTAAGAGTAATTTCTTTATGATTGGAAGGTTGAAGCCAGATTGTGCTGCGTGAGAAGGAAATGGAAAGTAAGGAGACAGGATCAGCAGTGTCCAGTAGTCTTCCCAGGATTATAGGTGGAAGATGGAGGAGAAAGTTGGGTATGCAGGGAATCATGACACAGTGTCCAATGAATTTTTGTTTAATATTTAAAGGAAAGCCTTTGTCCTGTCTTTAGGAGTCATTAGTGTGGGAGAGGCTGTTAAGTATAGAAAAGATAATTTATGGAGCTGCTTTCCAATAAAGGGGATTGGGTTAAGGACAAAAGTGGTAGGCCTTGAATGTACAATGTTTTCTATAACCCTTATCATAGCATCCAGCTTTCCTAAATTACCACATTACCAGTTTTGGAACATATAATTTTGTTGGTCCTGAAAAACAGCTAATTTTCAAATGCTTCAAGTCTCTGCTTTTATCATTCACCTGCTCATTTTTTCTCTTTGTGTTGAAACTTTGTTATATGTTTTGCTACCTCCCCCTTGACCCAATGTCTCCTTTGTATTCTTCCTTCAAAAGCATTCCATCATGCTATGTGGAACAACTGTTCAATAATAATAAATTAATCTATATTATTAACTTCCACCTTTTCCCTTAGCCCCGAAGCTTGACTCTCCCCTGGGTATCTTACTTCCCCTTAAGCCCTTTCTATTGGAAACTGTTTATTATTTTCAATTTTATAATCTCAGAGTAGTCGAGGGGGGCACATTCCCTTCATGCCCCCATATGCCACCTGTACAATATTTTTCCACCCTCTTATACTCACTCCCGGCTCCTTTGAGCACTCTGGCTATACCATCCTCTACCATTTCTCATTTCTATCATCAATGCTGAGGGTTTAGCACCTGAACAAACACCTCCTTTTCTGAACACTCTAGTAATTGGTGTACAGTCATCTTCTCCCATCCTTCTTCTGTCCTAAATCTGGTGCCTTCCTATGCACATCCAATATCCTGACCTCTCACTTACCATGTGGTCGTGTGTGTTTTTGGAATTCCCAAATGTATTCCAAAGAGAACCTAGTTAAAGAAGCACAGACTCAGAAGTATATAGAACCGAAAAGCTCATTATAGACTAAGAATTCTCTCTTGGTTTCTTAACACAGATAGGTTAATAATTCAGCTTTCCATTGATCAGAATTTGTGTTGCTTGGTTTAACTTAGACAATCGTTTACTGCTAGTATCAAAATATTTGAGAATATAGTTGCATAAGCATATGTGTAGAATCAAGAAGTTCCACAAAAGGGATGAAAGTGGTTATACATGTCTAGCTTCTGAGGCGGTGAGGTAAGAGGTTGAGTGGCTTTGTGACACTATGCCCGGCTGCTGCATTCATGGACTTTTGTGCCTTGTTTGCACGTGTTCCTATTTAATTTTTTAATTAGTATGTTGAGGGAGGCAGATGTTGAGTAAATGCTGTTTTGTAAATTTTTAATTAGGATTTTTAAAAATTGAAATACCTTTTTTTGATTTTTGTTTAGCTCTAAATTTTTTTGTTTTATATTATTTTCCCTATTTTAGTTGCACCAAAGATTTCTGCATTAACTACTTCAAGATTTGCTTATCTGAATGAAAAGTTATCTTCCCTGAGACCAGATCCAGACCAACTTTTGAAGATTTACTTACCTGACCATGTAGTTCCCTTGAGTTTCTTGTTATTATGATTATAATAAAAGGAGTACAAGCAATCTGGTCATTTTAGCCTACTACCGGATGGATTAGATCACTGCGGGATATTGGCTTATTTACCCCACAATGACTCATCACAGTTTAGGAGGAAGAAGACCAGCTTAGAGGTCAGGAGATTTACTTTTTTAGTTTTTGGTTAATTACTTTACTACCTGTCTCTAATATTATAGGTTAATGGCTTCTGGGGGGATTAATGAGATTAAAAACGGAGAGATGCCCAGTCCTCATTTATTTTACAATTTTGCCTAGGAGTACCGTTCCCTAATCTTAATAAATTATAGTATAAATTCCTCCTTGATGCTAAGGAATATGCCAGGTCTGAGGAGATCAGGTTGAACAGAACAAGATTCTAGCCCTTCAAGAGCACAGGATTAGTGTTGGATAGGTAAATAACTGCAAACACGGTGTGATGAAAGCCACCATAGCAGTATGAATCAAGTATAGACATGTCCAGAGGTGGTTATAAGTAATCCTAATATCAGGAATGGTTTCTCTGTAGAGGTGATGCTATTGTTAGATCTTGAAAGATAACCACTAGTTTTCCAGGTAAAGGGGAAAGTGTTCTAGGAAGAGGAAAGGGACTTAAAGTGCAGCATATGTTTAGGGAACTATAGTTAATTCAACATAATAGAAAGTGCACACTAAGGGACAGTGACAGGAGATGTAGCTGGAAATTTGATAGGAAATAGATTTAGAAGTGCTTTGCCTATTATGCTAAATAGCTTGGACTTGATTGAACGTTTCAAATTACAGGAAAAATGGAATCTTATTTGTATAGTGGTGTACTGGCTGAAAGCCCATGTCCCTCAGAGCACATGTCTCTTCCTCCATTACAGAGAAGTAAAAGATATTAGAGGAAATATGGGGAGGGCTGGACTCAAGTTCTGAGTGGGTAAATTTTTAGATGGATTGACTGGGTGGTTGCCTTCTAAGAAGTAAGTCACATATGGATTAAAGAAGCATGACTAATTTAGATTTGTTGAATTTGAGTTAGGGTGTGTGGAACTAAGGAGAAGTCAAGACTAAAGATATAAAGTGTGGGTTTAACTGTAGATAATTGAAGCCCCTTCCTAGAAATTGCTGTACTTAAACATGAGTTATGTGTTAAAATATTTTAGGAATAAGTTTGCCATAAGAATCATGTGATTTAACTCTTAAATTATGTTTTCCCCATTTTTTTGTGTTAGCACAAACTCGGTAAATAGCAAAATTCTATAAAATTATGGAAACTTTTAAAGTCATAATTTAAAAGGAACAGCCTTCTTCATTTTTTTTTGGTAAATACTTAGACTATTTTTGCCAAAGATTTTAGTTCCGATGCTTCAGTTTTTCTGACAGCTACTCCAAAGATTCAAGGATAGAGTTTAAATGAAGGATACATTCAAGGGTATCCTTTAGGTAGGAACTAGATCTGCTCTGATTTTTATTTAGCTATCATTGGGGAACATTCCAAAAAGTGTGTGTGTAGATTATGTAACCAGTCACTTAGGGGCCCTGACCCCTTGTTAACCTGGCCCTCTTGAGAGACAGTGAGCTGGGGGTGCACTGGGAACAGCTGGGTCAGACGCAGCCCTGTTGCTTAGCAGTCCCCATGGATCAGTCATAAGGGGTTGTTGCTGAGCAACCAATGCTCTAGTGGTGCTTCATCCCCTATGGCATTTTGCAGTAGTGGGGGCTCACCCCCACCGGAGAAGTAGTACAGTCTGGCAGGGTGCCAAACATCCCCCAGAGGCATGAGGATTCTTAGTAAGTATTTGACCTTAGAATCAGAGAAGATAACTTATGTTCTCTGAACGTGCAAGTGATTTATGGAATTATTGATGTAGATTTAATTAAACATGAACTTGGGGCAGGGCAGGTAGTTCTGGCAGCTAGAGTTCTCATTTCAAATACTTTGATTTCAGTTTCTTTCTTCTTGAGGCTTATTTGCAAGGTGAGTTTTCTGGGTCAATGCAAAGTAATTTTTTATGCCGCATGGAATACGTAACTTTCCAATTAGCATTATTAAGCCAGAGCAAACATTTATGTTTGAGAAAACCCGCCAAGCAAATTCTTACTTTGGTCATGTGGGCCTGGATGTCAGAGTATTCGATTTAATATCGATAAAAGAATTTTCCACTAATATTTGAGATATTCTTTGAATTTTCTTTCTGTATAGAAAGGTCAGAAAATAACAATTCACGAGGACCACGTCTTATTTTATTTTTAATATTTAACGCAGCACATAAATTACTCTTTAGGAGAGTTGACAAAAAGTTGAAACTAATTAGCTCTTGTAAGGAAGGCTGAGTTCTGCCAGTGTTGAGCAATGGGTTCTTCTTAAGATCCAGGTACATATTTTAAAGATCAAGACATAACATCATCAGTATGTTGAAGTAATGCACAGTTGCATCAAAGGCTAAAATGTGGAGTAGAGAAATGTGCCTTGTCAGATTTGAGAAGTAATGTTGCCAGCTCTTTCCCTCCCACCACTTTTTTATTCAGTACTTCTGGCCTTGGGCTGTAACTGTTTGCCTACTGATTCAAAGGGTGAGGAGGCACGGCTTTGTTCTGTATACAAAAGGGAAGCCTCTTTGTTGGCTTTGAGATCTGTACTCTCTGTAGGATCTACATTATTTAAAAAAATACTTAAAAACTTGAAAATTTCCCTCAAGCCTTGCACCCAGATACTTTACACGCATACATATATACAAATATATTGAAGATCATTCAATTCAAGTTATTTCTAAGGTATTACCTAAATAGTAATAGAACAATTAAGTTTTTTTCTAAGATATCATACTTAAACCTACTTTTAAGAGTGATTTTTTTTTACTGTTTCTATCATATATTTCATTGGCAGGAGCAATCCGTTTATCTTTCTTGTGTAAGAGTACTAATAAATCTAAAACATATTAAACACAATATGTGCCAGGCATTATTCTTTGTGACAAGAATTCAGTACGTCCTTTAAACCTCCTAACAACTCTATGTGATAAATACTATTATTATAGATATTTTTACTTATAGGGAAGCCTAGACTGTTCCAGAAAGTTTAAGTAACTTGGCCAAGTGTACACAGTAAAGATTTATAATCATTAAGTCTGTCTTCAGAATCCATGTTCTCAAACATGACAATATATTGTAAGTACCAAATTATTTCATGAAGGCAACTTAATCAAAATCCAAAGCAAACATGTTTCTAAGTTATAATGGTATGACGAAAGAATGCAAGAGATTGAATATTACAAAATCATTTAGGTAACAAGTTTTGTTTATTTTATTCTTTGGGCCATAGTCCATAGCAGGAAACCTTTTTGATCAAGCTTCTTTATATCCATCACATCCTATGAACATGAAACATAAATTCAGGGGGCATATTAGCACTCTTGTTTTTCTCCAGTATAAGATGTGAAGACATATTGTCTTTGATATGAGATATAAAGGAAGAGGAAATCCTTAAAACTTAAAAGAAAACTTAGAGGTAATGAATACGTCTATGAACTGCTTTTGAGTCAGTTCTCCAAAAACATTCATGTTTCTTAGAGCTTTGAGATATAAAAATATTAAGTATCAAGGAATGGTCATTTAATCATAAGAGAAAAATCATATAGAGGAGAAAATATATATAAAAGCCAGGTCAAAAGTCCAAGAATATTGTGAGGCACCATGATGTGTAGTGGATTAATTGTGGGCTTTAGAGTTGAACAGAGCTGAGTTTGAATCCCAGCTCTGGGACTTACTAGCTTTGTGATCTTAGGGATGCATCTCACTATCTTTAAGCTTTGCAAAAGGTCCACTCTGTGATAGACTAATTGCAATGATTAAGTGGACTAAAATGCAAGGTGTCTGCTAAGGTTCATGATACAGAACAGGTGTTTGTTAAATGTCAAAATCCCTTTATCTCCTTTTCCTCCTAACAGTAGCAAAGTAAAAAGAGGTTTATCCTGGGGACCTGAAGTGTGAAAGGAGTTTCACAGTGGAATTAATGGGTTAAAGTTCGTCAACATTTTTAAGACTTTGAGTCAACTTTACCAAACTACTATGTAAAAGCAGTTGCACAATGCAGATGTTACTTTTTTAATTAAGAAAACCTGATTTTACCTTGCCTATTAAAAAAGTTTATGGTTTTGAATTGAATCTAAGAAGACAATTAGATGAGATGTTTAACTACTTGTATAAACTGATACCTGAAAGATGAATATATCTCTAATTCTTAGTCATTTGTATCAGTTCCTTTTTATTCATTCTTCACCTACTGAGGCTTTTACTACTTGAATAAAAAATTTCAGATAAATTGGATTTTGGTCATTTCTGTATATTTTAAAATCAACTAGTCTAGTTCTAACCCTCCTTTCCACAAAAGTGGGTCTGTGTTTCCTCCATTGTATCTACCACATGGTAGATAAAAAGATTTGCCCATGAATGTATAAAGCAGGTTATTTGCAATTTTATGTAAATTAAAAAGCTGTGGGGCCTGGCTTGGTGGCTCACGCCTTTAATCCCAGGACTTTGGTAAACCAAGTCAGGAGAATCGATTGAACCCGAGAGGCGGAGGTTGCAGTGAGCTGAGATTGCCCCACTGCACTCCAGCCTGGGCAATAGAGAAAGACTCTGTCTCCAAAAATAATAATAATAATAATTAACTTTTTTAAAAAAGCTATGAAAATGTAGCAATTGCCAAGGTTAGTTTAAAAACTGTCACAGTTGTAGAAATCAAGCATATATAATACGGAAAGAAATAGACTACAGATTAGATTGGCCAGCTTCAGTGGCTCATACCTGTAATCCTAGCACTTTGGGAGGCCTAGGCAGGTGCTTAGCTTGAGCCCAGGAGTTTGAGACCAGCCTGGGCAACATGGACAAATTCCATCTCTACAAAAAATACAACAATTAGTCAGGTGTGGTGGCATGCACCTGTAATTCCAGCTACTCAGGAGGCTGAGATGGGAGGATCACTTGAGCCCAGAAGGTCAAGCCTGCAGTGAGCCAGGATTGCATCACTGCACTTCAGCCTGGGTGACAGAGAGAGATCCAATTTCAAAAAGATAGATAGATAGATAGATAGATAGATAGATAGATAGATAGATAGATAGACAGACAGATAGAGATAGATTAGAAGTCAATGAAATGAAAAATTAATAGTAGGTAAATAAGATAAGTTGAATAGAATAATGCTAATTTTGTTGTGAACACTTACTAATCAATATGCTTTAGTGGTTCATATTTTCACAACTGTATAAATTCATCCTTTTTGAACTTTATGGAGCAAAAGTGAGTGTAAAACACATTTGCAAATATTCTTTAAAGTTATTATTTACCTTTTGCTAATACGAGTAAAGATTTATGAATTTCCATTCAATGATCACTTATTGAATACCTACAGTATATTGTCCTAAGTCCTGCAGATAGTTGAATAAAACATTGCCATTCAAGATGTTCACATGCTCTGGGGAAGACTATCAAACACAGCTGTAACAGAAAGCATCAGAGAGTCATGAGAAGAATGATTTTGGGGCAGAGATTATGATTAATACCAATCTGGAACAATCCCTAAAGCTTCACAGAAGAGGCAGCATTTGAGTTGGGCCATTAAGGATGGCCCACAGCCTTCCAGGAAGAACAAAAGGAAATGTGCATTCTGGACAGATGAAGCAGAATGTTTTTTGTGTGGTCTATTTGTGTTAATCTTTTGCTATTTATTGCTAGCCCTGTGTGGCCAAGGGATCCAAACAACCACATTTTATCACAAGTTGTACAAGTTCTCATACAAAGGAAGCACTCAGTAAATATTGTTTTTTAGTATATGAATGAATGAATGAATGAACACACAGATCCTTCTTAATATGGGGTGATAACTTTCAAATAAAAATTATACCACATTGAGAGTTGTTTTTCTTTACCTGATAACAGCTGTGCAATCCAAAGGACAATTTGAATTTTCTAAACTCTGAGTAACAATCATCTCGGCTGGGCGCGGTGGCTCATGCCTGTAATCCCCAGCACTTTGGGAGGCCGAGGCGGGCGGATCACGAGCTCAGGAGATCGAGACCATCTTGGTTAACACGGTGAAACCCTGTCTCTACTAAAAATACAAAAAAAAAAAATTAGCTGGGCGTGCTGGCGGGCGCCTGTAGTCCCAGCTACTCGGGAGACTGAGGCAGGAGAAGAGCGTGAACCCAGGAGGCGGAGCTTGCAGTGAGCCGAGATTGTGCCTACTGCACTCCAGCCTGGGCGACAGAGTGAGACTCCGTCTCAAAAAAAAAAAGAAAAAAAAAAATCATCTCACCAAATTTTAACTCCTGTGGGTTTTAGTCTTAGCACTCTGCTCTTCTCTTTCTATAATTAATTTCTACACTTTTGTTGCCTTGTTTAAATGCATGAGTTCAAATGTATCACTTCATAAGTTACTCCCTGATTTACTCCCCTGGATTTGATCAATTGATTGTATTTACTGTTAATATTGTTTCCCATCTGCCTATTGGATAAGCTCTTCTTGGTTGAATCACACTCACTGAATACCTGAATGTCTTAATTAGAACTCATCGTGTTCCTTCCAACTTTTCTTGCCAATTCTTCCTTTTCTGGATAATTCCTGGGGTATATCTGACTCTTTTTTCTCCCTACCCAAATCAACAATCAACCCTGGCATAAATTCTTTTGACATCTTTCACATTTGTCAGCTTTTAGTCACAAACTAAAACACTTGGCTGGTTACCCCAAATGGCCTTCATTCATTTTTCTTCAGTCTTACAGACAGTTAATTGTTCTACATCCTTTCTTGACTTAACATAGACACTTTCATGGTCATCCCTTATTTACTGATAAAGAAAACTTCTTTTTATAAAATATCATTAATTTCTTTCTGATTAGAAAAGAACATGATTTAATTTATAAAATACATAAAATAGGGAAAATAAATAAGTTAACTCATACAAGATTTTAACTGTATATCATCTTACAGAAAACATTCATATTTTGTTATGTATGGGATTAACATATATACTTTTAAAAAACAAAATTGTGATTCTATTGTATGTTGAGTCTATCCAGTTCCTTCATTTAACATTTATGAAACATTTGCCATGTCTTATGATTACATATTCTTTAAGATTTGCTGAGTTGAATAGCATTACTTTAAGAGTAATACAGAGCAAAGTCTGAATCTCTCCAGTGGGCTTCTTAGCTATGTGATCTTGGGTAAGTTACTGAATATTTTTGAGCTTCAGTTTTGTCATTTGCAAAATTGAGATCTTAATAGTTGTAATGAAGATTTAATGACATAGTGGATACAAAGTATGCCCTGTGCATTAATAGCTAGTATAAATGTTAGCTACAATTTCTGGTTTCGTGTATCTAGATACTATTTCTCCCTATGGCTACATCATACTTTATTGGACTGCACCACCAGTTAGACTTATTGCCTACTAATTCAATCTTAAACCTTTTGCCTGGCTTTCAGGATTCCTTATAACCTAGCCTGATCTGACTCACAACATTTTTCACAATTTATATTCTCTCCTCTCTGTAACCAATTTCTTTCCAGTTGCTTGTGTTCAGTATGCTGACTCTCACCTTATCTCCCTTACTAGAGGTTATGTAGTGTTGTTTGTGTATGCAGGAAACATTCCTGGGTAGAGGAGAAAGCTGATTCCATGGGGAACTCAGCAGCTGGGATGTGCCCTCAGAATCAGTCCAAATAAGGGCTTAGCGCAGGTTCTTTATGCCCTGCAGTAACTTGTAATTGGAAGGTTTCAGTTGAGGGCCATCAACCGCCAATAATCAGCTGGGGAAATGAATGGTTCAGTCCTGAAGGGGGCATCTGGTGGCACACCACAATGTCCATTACAACTGCTTCATAATACTCCCCGTCTTTCATTGTACTTGAATAAGGCTTTTCTCAGCTGTGTTACCCAGATAGAGCTATATGCTAGATGTCAAGGCTGAAATATTGAGTGGTGATAGATAATGCAATATGTATTGCATTAACAGGAAAAATACTACAGGCGCCAACTGAAAGAGCTAATGATGACCCAATCTAGAACAATTTGCAGAGCATAATAAAGTACTATTGGATTATAATCCAAAGTATAAAATATAATATCTACCATGAGTTCATATCATTATGAATAAATAATTGAATACATAAATAAATGAGAAGAGATAAATCTCTTATGCAGAAGAATTCCAAATAATTTATGTAGATACAACATCCTCAAGGAGGTAGAAAATAACTCCTTTCTTCTTAATTGTGGGCTACACATAGTGACTTCTTTCCCAAAAATACAGACGAAAGCAGCAGGAGGCAGACTAACTTTTCAGTGGAGAAACCTGACAAACACTATCTCATCAAGGTCAACATCGGTAGTGATGCCGTACTGATATTATAGACCCTTGATATGATGTGATGAAAATGGCACTTTTCCTCTGTGGTCTTCCTCCCAAAATCTCATAGCCACAGTCTAATCATGAGAAAAACACCAGGCAAATCCTAATTGAAAGACATTCTACAAAATATCTGTCAAACTATTAAGGTCATTAAAAACAAGGAAAGTCTAAGAAAATGTCACAGTAAAGAGGAAACATTATGACTACATGTAATGCGGTATCCTAAATGACACTCTGAAATACCATAAGGGCATTAGATAAAAACTAAAGAGATATGAAGTATGGGATTTAGTTGACAATAGCATATCAATGTTAGTTCATTAATTGTAATAAATTTACCATACTAATGTAAGACACAAATAATAGAGGAAACTGGGTATGGAACAGTATAAGAACTTTCAATATTAGTTCATTAATTGTAATAAATGTACCATACTAATGTAAGATACAAATAATAGGGGAAACTGGGTATGGAACAGTATAAGAACTTTCTGTACTATCTTCAAATTTTTTTTGTAAATCAAAACTATTGTAAAAAAGTATGTTAAAAAGAAATACTATTATCATAGGACCTAGCAATTCCACTTCTGTGTATATATCCAGAAGATTTGAAAGCAGGGTGTTGAGGGGATATTGGTACACCCATGTTCATAGTAGCATTATTTATAATATCCAAAAGGTGAAAGTAACTCAAGTGTCCATTGATGGATGAATACATAAACAAAATATGATATATACATCAGATTATTTTTATTTAAGGCTTTATTCAGCCTAAAAAAGGAAAGAAATTCTGGCACTTGCTGCCACATAGATAAACTTTGAGAACATTATGCTAAGTGAAATGAGCTAGTCACAAAAAGACAAGTACTATGTGATTCCACTTATAAAACTAGATAGTAAAATTTATAGAACCAGTAAAATGGTGGTTGTCAGGGGTTTTGAAAAGAGAAATGGAGGTGGTAGTTTAATGGGTATGAAGTTTCAGTTTTGCAAGACAAAAAAGTTGTGGAGATTGGTTGTATAACAATATGAATATAATGAAGAATATTGAACTATATGCTTAAAAATGATTATGATAAATTTTATATGATTTTAACTATAATTTTTAAAAAGCACTATTAAAATTACCATTTTCAATCCATTAGCCTGATGAAATCGGTACTGCACAGATATGCTATATCTGTTTCTTTTCAGTTTATGATCTTCAGTATACTGTTTGGCTAATTACCCAGTGATCTAAAACGGTAAAGAGGTTAAGTAGGATAATCAGTATCATCCAAAAGTATTTGCAATGAATGCTCATCCAAAAGCCCATATAAAAGTTACCTGGAAACCAGCAGATGGGACGCTCATGAGAACTCAGGGGTTGAAGGAGAGGAAAGCATGGATTAGCAGCATTTTTTGTCGTTTTTATGTCTAAAATAAAGATTTCCTTGAGCTGAGGCCACAGTGCTAATTATATATTAAGGAATATTTGGTTGACATCTTTTATTTCCTCTTTGGAAACAGAACAAACAAACATCCTATTACACACACTCTACATTTCTTTCATTTAAAACTCTACAACACAATGACAGGGAATATGGACATATTTTCTATTAGTGTCCAGTAATGTCTGAAGATATTAGCGGAGTTTGAAAAAGATGGCATTAATATCTGTGCCACATATGGCAGTTGAGTTATTTTAATTAAATGGCAGGTTCAGCCAACTGAGATTTGTCACTGTTTTGAGCTCCCTTTCCTTTTTCTCACTCTTTTAGATTCAGAGTGTCTTTGATATCCAAATATATTACAGTATAACTCCTTTGGTGCTCTTTTTTTTGGGAAGCCAAAACAAACTCTTTAGAACATCACATTTCCAAAAGAAAGCTGTAAGACTTAAGAGTGTGATCACAGATACCTCTTGGGTCTCAATCTGAATTTAGTGTTAAACAAAGGAAGCAAGTTTATACTTTTGCAGATCTTCAGGGAGCGTAATAACCGTATATTTGAAATTTCATTGCATGTGATCTTCTTTAAATCTCAGAAGAACCTGGAGAGACAGGCAGGATTAATATTATTAAGCCATTTGATGAACAAAGGTCTGTCATTCACCTCCAGGAAAGGACATGACTCCTCAAAATCACCAGCTGATAAATAGATGAGTTGAAACTAGAACTGAGTTCAGTGCTTCTGCCTTTATGTTGCAATGCCCTTAGGACATTCTTTTACTGGTGCATTTGTAAGCTATGTGAGAAGCAAAGGAGAGAGTAATCAAACTATCTGAAAACTAACTTAAAGTGGCTAACATAATGATGTTGACATTTGGGGAAAAAGATACTTTATTTGAGAATCATAGTGAAATATCTCCACCATGTATAGTTCTTGGGTTTTATACAAATTGGAAGTTCAGTTACTGTCCCAGTGTGAAAGGTGTGTGGAGGATGGATTGGAAGGGGAATGACTCAGGCCAGGGATACTAGTGAGAGATGTCATAACCCTTGGAAGAATGGGTGGAATGGAAGAAGCTATGGCTGGGGAGAGTTGAACTAGATTTGCCCATGCAAATGGAATTGGAATGAAGAGTGAATTGAAGAACATTAAGAGCCTGGAATAGATAGAATTTGATGGTTTATTAAAAAGGAATAGAGAAGAGAAGACAGCAGACAACACTGATCCTTGAATACATAATATAAAACTAGACTCTTTCCTGCTCTGAATAACCCTAGTATACAAGCAGAGGAATGTTGACATTACTGGCCTCACATCTAGAAAAAGAAACAGATGATCTTCATAAAATGAAAGAAACATGGCTCATTCATTTTTAACATCTAAGCATTTACTATGTGTCTGCTCAAATATGTAGACTGCCTGAGTGAAAGGGCATCTGGTTAACCCAGTGATCAGTTGTAGCCAGCTCCACAGAAGTATATACGTAAATGAAAATAACTAGGTTGTTTTCCAGCTATTTAAAGCTAATAACTAGTTTTTAAATGGGGACTTTTTTACATATAAATACCTAAAAGAATACGATCTGCAAAAAATATGCAAGTTGATTGGCTACCTATTCATAGCAAAATGTTAGATTACCTCTAGATGGTGAGGCATTATGCATAGACTGGATTTTACTGGATTCATTTCTCTCCAAAAATTCCAGTCACTAGATCTTGTGATTGAGGAAAACAATGTCCTTGCTCCTTGGTATTTAAATTCAAAGATGAACGGTTGCAGGGATATATTACTTTTTAAAGCACACATTTGAGAAGGCTATCATTCACCTAGTGAATCTATTTTCATTGGAAATTTGAAAATCTAAAAAAAATCTTGCTTTCTTATTGATTTTACTATTTAGTAAGAATGTCTCTGACTGTTCATGTTACACAGTTTTAGAGCAAAACATGAGAAAGACTGCTCAGAATACAATTGATGTGTTTGAATGGTGAACAAAATAATACAAAGAAATACATTCCTTATTTATCCGGGTGTATGGAGCTGCTTACTCAAGAAAATTTGTCCTGCTCTTGCTATCAGAGAAACTGAATAAAACAATTTGGGAAAAGGAATAAAAAAGACAATGAATGTTGTTTTAACAACATGTGACATTTGGTCACTAAATTAGACTTTTTTGTCTAAGGAACAACTTGTTCTTTTTTGCAAGAGACTAGAAACTAGAGATGTTTATCTTAATAAATCTTTTCCTGCCTTTGTTTCCTTCAGGAGTCATGCTATACTGAAAAGACACTTGATCAAGAGAACTCTGGGAGAAGCAGAAAACCCTGTGCCAGGGACAGGAAAGATAGGAGTAAGTACATTTTTATTCCATTGATCTTGGAACATATGGAATAATGTATTGAAGATGTTCCTAAAAATATATTTGTTGCTATAAAGCCAGATGACAGCAAAGAAAATGTAAGGTGGGATATCTTCATTTTAGAAAACAATGTAGTTTAATATAAGATTGATAGAATATACTGTTAATTTCTAATTAATAGCAAACAATACATACGGGGACCTTGAGATACACATTTTCAACTCGTATCTGCCAGGGATAAGTGAGCTTGGTTTGATATTTCCACTCTTAGCTGTGCCTATTTAAATGGTTCTTGTAGAGGCAGGTAGCTCATCAGAATAATATTTTGAAATTTATAGCCTTTAAAATAGAAGAGAAATTCATACTGCCTATCAGGTCTTATAAACTGACTGCTTTTCTTATTACTACTCTCCTCAGAGACCATAGTAATAGAATTATAATCAGTACCTACAATTAAATATTCTTGATGACACTAATAGGTGAACATAAACCTCAAGTTAATACTTGTTTGAGAGACAGGTTTTTGTGTGCTGGTATCTCACAGATATCTGTCCTATCTATCTACTATCTATCTATCTATCTATCTATCTATCTATCTATCTATCTATCTATCCATCTATGACAGATATCTGTATATATTCATACTTGCCTACATCAGTAGTGCATCCTTTGAAAATTGAGGCCACATTCATATTGCAGTCTTATTAGTATTTCATAAAAATATTATCTGTTTGTAACAAGGAACAGAAAACCAAACACCGCATGTTCTCACTCATAAGTAGGAGTTGAACAATGAGAACACATGGACGCAGGGAGGGGAACATCACACACCGGGGCCTGTCAGGGGGTGTGGGGCAAGGGGAGGGATAACATTAGGAGAAATACCTAATGCAGATGATGGGTTGATGGGTGCAGCAATCCACCATGGCACGTGTATACCTATGTAACAAACCTGCACATTCTACACATGTATCCCAGAACTTAAAGTATAATAAAAATAAATAAATAAATAATAAATAAATAAATAAATAAATGTTATCAGCTTGGTAAAACTTGTATTTGAGGGCACCTGGACCCCTTAGTGCTACATTCTCCTACCCGGAGTGAGAACCTTGCTTCTCCACTGCAGCTTAGATGACAGAGCAAGAGAACCCAAGGTCAGCTGCTGCCTGAGGGAAGGCTCCAACGTTCTTCTCCCCCTCTCAGATTCCTACTAGAACACAACTCCAGGGAAGCAGGAAGGAGTGGAAGACATTACATTTGGTTTAGGCTCATTGCCTGGTCTTCTTAAAACCAGTGTACAACTTTCCTATTAACCCTCTGTGATTTCGTTTAACGTTGGCAATAGGTTCATTCCCATGGCTCATCAGAGCATTTTTACTTTGATGTGAAAATTTAAATTTATGTCAACATGTCTAAAAATAAAAAAATACAAAAAAATTAGCCGGGCGTGGTGGCGGGCGCCTGTAGTCCCAGCTACTCGGGAGGCTGAGGCAGGAGAATGGCGTGAACCCGGGAGGCGGAGCTTGCAGTGAGCCGAGATCGCACCACTGTACTCCAGCCTGGGTGACAGAGCAAGACTCCATCTCAAAGAAAAAAAAAAAAGAATAACATGTCTTAACTGAAATCTACTTTTATTATAAAATAATTTCACACAAATAATTTTACCCAAACCATTTATATTTCTACATAAACCACTAGAATCTCCATACTAGAACAAAATAAGTAGAATTATAAATATGAATTAATTTTGCACTTAAGGAAAATTAAAACTAATATATAAAATAATTTATCGGGTCTATATTGTGGGCTGAGTATACAGTGGTTTATTAGCATAATCTGCTTTAATTCTCGCAATAACTCTATGAGGAAGGTAAGGAAGGCATGGTTATTTCCTGTGATACAAGCATACCTTGCCAAATGCACACATTTAGCAAGTGGGTGGTGAGTTAGGACTTGAGCCTAATTTTGTCGGAAGCATAAGCCTATGTCCTTGACCAGCTCGAATAGAAATGTTTGATGGGAGCTAAAATACTACATTTAAATGACTATAGTATCTTATTTTCATCAGCTATTTATAATCAATTACTAGAAATATACACTCTTAAGGAACAAATTATCCCTATACTCTATGAATTCTTTGAAAAAGAAAACATTTTTCTGATTTATTTAATAAGAAGCACAGTACCAAAAAAGTAAAAAATAAACAAAACGAATAAAAGTATCACAAAAAAGAAATCATAAAAATTCATTGAAATACTAGCTAAATAATGTAGATATCAATAAAATAGAATAATACAACACATGGTGTTTATTCTAGGAATATTAAAGTGGTTTAGTATCAGGAAAGTTATTAAAGTGATTTCATAGTCTTAGACCAAAGAATAAAACCCCTATTTTAACTTCCAAATAGATTTCAAATGACATTTGATAAAATGCAACTATATTTCTTTTAAGAAAACACACATACATGTAGCATAGTAATTTAGGAATAGAGAGATGTCATTAAAATATAAAACGTGATTTCAAGAAAGCAGAAAAACCCTAGTGGCTTACTACATGACCAATTTCATCACTTACAGTTAATATCATTTAACAAATTTTAACCAACTCAATAAATGTTTTAAAAGACTAATATTTTCTGCATTTTTCTTATATACGCTAGGAACTGTTCTAAATACTTTACAAATATTAACTCATTTAATCCTCACAACAACCCTAGGAGATATGGACTACTATCATTCTATTTTACAAATTAGGAAGCTGAGGCCAAGAGATGCTAAGTAACAAGGCCAAGGTCATGAAGCTAATAAGTAGCAGAGCTGAATTAAAACTCATGTGGTTTGATCCGTGAGTCTTTAATCATAAATACCATGTTATGCTGCCTCTCAAAAGTTATAATTATTAGAAAAAAGGTTATATCTTTTTTTGCTAAAAATATATATTTTACTAAAAATCCCAAGAGAATTAACTGAAGAACCATTAGGGTAATGAACTTTGTTAAGTAACTATACAAAAAATAAATGTGTAAAAATCAGTTGATTTTTCTATGACAGCACCAAATAAAAAACATTTTAAAAATCTCATCATAGCAATTAAATATTATATAGCTATGAATAAACTATTAAAGAAATGTACAAGACTTAAGAAAATAACATCTATTGAGAAACACAAGATAAACAATTGGCTGTTAAGTATGTTATGCAGAAAGAAAAATTAGCAGTAATGAAGCTTTATATTGTATTCTTGGATGAGAGTAATAGATGTTGTACAGATGTTAGCTCCCTCAAATTAATTTATAAAGTTAGTACAATTTCATTTAAAATCCAAAAAAGGATTTGGGAGAGAGCTTGGCAAAATGATTATTAAAATTCATCTGGAAGCATGGGCAGTCTGGAAAAGGCACATTTTTGAAAAAAGAAGAAAGTTGAAACTTGCTATTTCCCAGTATTAAAGCATATTAAAAAGTTACAATTATTAAAATTGTGTGGTACTATTTACTAATATAGAAACTTAGAGAAGCCAAATCAGTTTGAGAATTCCCCAAACAGATCAAAGCACATGTAAAAGTAATGCATAAGAAAAACCACATTTCATGTTGATGGAGAAAGTAATGACTATTCAAAAAGCACAAGAACAATAATTAACGTTAGGAAAACATGTAAATTTGGATATTTTATTTATACAATATACAAATACTTGTCAGATTGATAAAAGCAGAACAACAACAGAGACATAACTGGAGGAAAATAGTTTGGCAAATAATTTCATAATCTTGTCTAACATGACATCAAAGGCAAAAATCATAATTGGAGATTGATAGACTTTATTGTAGATATATTAAAACTTCTGTACATATAAAACAGAGAAGAGACTCACATAGCATGAACCTAATAAATGTTTGAAAATTGCTTTTTCTTGATTTTTGAGGGGAAATGGAATTAATAAATCAGTAAGTTCTGACTAACATTCCAAAATATTACTGTTTGATGGCTTAGTAAAGTAGAAATTGTTCTGGGATAGTACTAATTTTCTATTTTATCTCCTGAAGGCACACAGCATCACAGAAATTTTTGTGTGAAGAATACATAATATGTCTTAGTTAAAAATAAAGATGAAGGCCGGGCGCGGTGGCTCACGCCTGTAATCCCAACACTTTGGGAGGCCGAGGCGGGTGGATCACGAGGTCAGAAGATTGACACCATCCTGACTAACACAGTGAAACCCTGTCTCTACTAAAAATACAAAAAATTAGCTGGGCATGGTGGCGAGTGCCTGTAATCCCAGCTACTTGGGAGGCTGAGGCAGGAGAATGGCATGAACCCAGGAGGCGGAGCTTGCAGTGAGTGGAGATCACGTCCACTCCAGCCTGGGCGACAGAGCGAGACTCTGTCTCAAAAAAAAAACATAATAATAAATAAATAAATAAAGATGAAGTTCCAGTAAAGACCAGTGATAATATGGAAAGGTGAATTATTCCACCTAAAAAGATCAATTAAATTTGGCTTAGAGTATCCAAGAGAGTAGAGGATTTCAACCAGACAGTTTTATAATTCTTACATGTGCCAGGGCATTTTATTTCAGTAGAAATTATTTGCAACCTCTTTGAGTAATCTCTGAATTAAAATAACATGTTAAAATAAGTTATCTCTAATAAAAATGAAATAATTCAATTTCTGTCTTGAATAATGCAGTAGATAATCGCAGAGGAGTGACACAATGATACAATTTGGAGAGAAATGTTTCCTGTTTTATTGAAGTTGATGATACAGGAAAGTTTGTTTGCTTCCTTCCAGAGTACTTCTGTTCCTTCAATGCTGGGGACTCAGAGGAAGTGTGAAAGGAAAATGTATTATAATTAATGACCAATAATTGTTTTATTAAAGTTTTAATTTATGTAAAATATTCAAGGTTGTATCAGCCTGTGCTATAACAATCAACTAACACTAACAAAATAGCAATTTTCTGTCCCAGGCCATATTAGCATAATTGCTATACTCTGAGGTCCAAATATCTCATAGGAAAGAGTAACCAGTGTACCCGTGAACTTCCTAGTCCTTCTGTTCACATCCAGCCCCTATCCATGATTCTAGCCAATGCACTGACTCCTGTTCACTGCTGTTCCTCCAGAGAGCACTCTGCTTCATGTCCTCACACTAGCAGTCTCTCAGCTGACAGGGAATCTGCTCCCCCACCTGTGTTGCCCTTTTGTTTCAGGGCTCAAATTGCCTGAAATTCTGCCTTCAGGCATTCATCTCTTGCCTTCTAACCCCGACCATTGTCTCTGTATTGAGTTTAGTACTTCAACTCTTTTTATCCATCCACCTTAAAGAGTTTTTTTCCCTCACTTACACAAGGACTGGGACTGTTAAGAAGTGAATTTTTGCCAGGCAGGTCTTGGTCCTGGGGTTTGGTTAACAACCATCATCATTGTCCTTCCTGTAAGAACTTTTAGACATTCATGAAGTTATATCCCTGGCAGATTCATCATGCTGGCTCAGGAGACATGCCTAAAAGTGCCTGAAACTAAAAAAAGACTACAGAATAGACCTTAGCTCTAATACCCTTGCTAAATAAACATTGATTTTTAAGCACGTATCTTTATTTGTTCATAAATCTACATTTAGTACATATATTCTTTGACCACCACCAGAAAAAAGTCTGGAAGTAGTCAAAAGAACTGTGTAAAATGTTTTCTTCTTCTCTTGGGTAATAAATGCAAAAGAGAAACTTAGCTGTTTTGTTTTAAGCACGACTAACCACATCAAACAAGCATAACCCTAAACTTAAAGAATAAATCTTGTTAATGTTCATGCTAACCATACTGTCACTTTTTGAAGACTGTCCAAACACTGTAAGCAGTGAATTCTCGAGGGGAAAATGGAAAACAAAACAAAACAACCAACAAACAAAGGAGCAGAACACACAGACACCCTTGTCAAGGAGAGTAAAGGGAATATATACAAAGAATGAAGGTGGTCATTAACAGATTAGCACTAATTCTTAGTGATCAAAGTCATTGTCGATTAGTGTTTGCAGTGTGCCAAATTCATTTTCTCATTTCTTCATTCAGTAAGTGTTCTTTGAGCGTTTATTCCATTTACCCTGTGCCCTGCACTGTTGTGAGCTGTGGGGATCAGAGCTAAAGACACTGCAATTCTCCAGAGTCTGTGAATCACTAGCATGGAAATTCTGAACTAGAGTAAAATTGACTAGAGGAGTGTGAGGAGACCCAAAAGGTGTTATATCAGAAGTGGCTGATGATTTACTTTGTGGAGGTCCTAGAGAAGATGTGCTAACTTCCTTCAATTATGTGAGAAATATCATGTCAAAAAATCTGTGTGATTGAGAAGGGAAAACTAGATTTGAGTGGATGGAATTAGAGGAGAAAACATTTTTGCTTAATCAAGGAAAAGGCCGCCTGAAATTATAACAAGCTACTTCTGATAACTGAGTTGATTGGTCATAAGTGGGAGGGTGAGGGGTTGGTGTTGGGGATGGGTAATTAATTAATCTCCAAAGACAAAAGTTCCAGGGTCTGTTGTTGAAACCATTGATGTGGGAAGGGTTCTCCTGAAGACAATACAATAAGGGACTACAAGGCTGCTTTTGAGTTAGACCTACCAGCTTTGTCATTTACTCTTAGGCTTTGATCAAATCTCTCATCTCTGATCCTTAGTGCCTACATCAGAGAAAAGGAGATAGTACGTGTCACGGGGCTGTGGTGAGAAGAGAAAAAAATAATGAGTGTAAATGAACTAATTCAAAATGGTTGCTATATAGTGGGCACTCAATAGATGATACTCAATACATGGGAACTAGAATGTCATCTTGGGAAACATTTGGACTCCCTTAAACAATCCAGAAAGTTAAAATGACACCCACTAAGGTAAAAAGTTCTTCTCTTCTTATTTGGGATTCATAAAAACAAAATGTTTCTAAAATGTACAGTGAGAAATGCTAAACATATACATTAGAAAAGCTACCAAGACAATTGTTCTACTTCATTACCATTTCCTTATTATTTGCCTATTCTTAGTTACTGGAAAGATTTTTTTTAGCTCAATTTCTACTTTGTAGTATTCTAAGAGACCTGTACTGTCAACTTCAGTTTGTCATATCAAAGGAGATCTTGGACAACACATTGTGACATGTTCAAAGACAGCCTGCTCATGCAAGTTGGATGAGTTTGAAAGTTGCTAGGGTTTAGTTCTAAGTATCTATGTTGTAATCAATTCCTATTTTTCAATCATGTTGTTGGTATCAACTGTTGCATAATTTGAACTAGCCAGTAAAAAGTCCAAAAGGACTCAGGTGGTGAACTAGAGCGAGATTATGCCAACATGAGACACATAAAGCAATTAGTGATTGCCTGTAAGAAAGTTAACTCAATGATTCACTTCTCACATGCCTACCAGCTGCAATAATGAATATTTAAATAAATAAATATTTCAATACTCTGGGCTCACTTTTCCAGGCCTATCTGTGATTAGTTTCACCTTCTCTTTGTTTTCATAGTCTGTGTTCTGTTTTTTTATTTGTGTAATTCATGTTATACGAATATGAATTCCAATAATGAGACATTTAAATAATGAGAAGAACAAAGAATAAAATCAATTTCTCACCTCCCAAAATTGACTCATTTTATTTTATAATGTCTGCTTAAAGTCTTCTTTATAAAGAAATAAAATGCAACAGTTAAGTCTCCTCTCAGAAGCTCCTATGAATTAGTGTGCATTGTTCCAGTCTATTTTATATTTTCACTCATGTATTTATACAACCATTCCAATATTTAGTCTTGATTTGTGTTTTTTAACTTACAAAAATAATATCACACTTCTTTTCAAAAGATTGTTTTTGAAATATATGTAGATATATATAGTTCTAGCTCTATTCTCCCTGTGAAATTTGTATTTCACTTGGTAAATGAAACACTTCATTTGCTATTCACATCTAGTGGCCTTCCCTACTCCTAAATTGGGCCCATGGATAGCAGAACGTTATTGCTAGAAAAGTTGGAAGAAAACATCATTCTAATTTATGGTTTTGTATATTACCAATGCTGGGAACTTTTGAAAACGGCAAAAGCTAAACTGGATAGGAAGTCAGGAAAATACGAATAAACTAGAATTTTCCCAGGCAAACCACAATGAAGGATCAGACTGCATATGAAGCAAACAAAGCTTTGAGAGGTGATGTGACTTTCTGGTGTTAAAGCCAAATAATCAGGAGGCCATTCATCTAGGGTTGTTTCTGTTTCCAGAACCCTTATACAAGCCACGCCAAAAGTTAACTTAGAGGCATTCCTTGTTACTGATTATTATTATTATTATTATTATTATTTTGAGATGGAATCTTACTCTGTCACCCAGGCCAGAGTGCAACCGCATGATCTCGGCTCACTGCAACCTCTGCCTCCTGGGTTCAAGTGATTCTCCTGCCTCAGCCTCCCGAGTAGCTGGGACTACAGGCACATGCCATCACACCTGGCTCATTTTTTATTTTTAGTAGAGATGGGGTTTCACGATATTGGCCAGGCTGGTCTCAAACTACAGACCTCGGATGATCCGCCCACCTCGGCCTCCCAAAGTGCTGGGATTGCAGGCGTGAGCCACAGCTCCTGGCTGTTACTGATTAATTTTGAATTGAGCTTCAGCCAATCACAGACACCCAGCTAGCTGATTGGTTATATAACAAGAAACCTCCCATTGAACTGTACGGAAATGCATAGCTATAGTTAAGTGATTTTTTTTACTTTGTTTCCATGTTCAGGCTATAAAAGCCCACTGCTTAGGCTGCTAGAGCAGAGCTCTTTGAACCTCTTTCAGTTTTGAGTGCTGTCTGACTCATTATTCTTTCTTTGCATAAATAAACTCTTAAATTTATTTTGTCTAAAGTTGTTCTTTTAACACTGGGTTACATAGCTAGTTAATGACAGTGCTTGAAATATCCAGCCCAAATCTCAAAATCAAAATATTGCATGGGGCAAGAGATAGAAAGCTTTTCTAGTTCATTGTTCTGTTTGTTATTCTGCTGCTTATGTTTAGAAAACACTCAGAGAGCTAAGATAAGGCGTTCTTAGAGCCACCTCCTTAGAAAAATGAAGTCTGATACCTTGCTTTCACAATGGCTGGTAAAAGTATAGTTTTAATCTATCATTGTTTCCTTATGCTTGCTATCTCACATGCTATTTGCTCCCTCTTCTCACTCTATCCCATTTGTCCCTCTAGGTAGGAGAATGTGGTCGGGAAAATGAGGTGTCACTGGTGATCAGACATCATCACTTTTCTAGTGACTGTCAGCTTAGTTTTGTCCTACAGTTGTCTTGATTTCCGGCTAGTTAATGAGTGTGACATATCTTTAAGGTTTGGGTGTGCCAAAGTACTGGAGACAGAAAATTGACTCACTAATTAAACCATAGCCTGAAACTTGCATGTTCAATACAGGCCTGCAATTTCCTTTACCTAGGCTTGGTCTCAGGTATTCTTCATAGTAAAGGTGATATTACTATTGTATCACTATGATTCGTGGTGTTAGGACACCAAATTCCTCATTACATCTTTATTTTAAACTTCTAAACTAGTATAGCTCCTAGGATTAAAAGGACTGCAGATTTTTAATTTTTTTTAAAAAGACGGAGTATTTAGGTGTACCTGGTAGGGGAGAGAACAAGCATAAGGAAAAATGAATAAATTAAAGCTATGCTGTTACCAGCCATTTTGAAGACAAGGTAAAGCTTTTTCATTTTTCTAATGAGGCAGCTCTAAGAATGCATTATCTTAGTTCCCTACATGTTTTCTAAACATAAGGAGCAGCATAACAAACAAAACAAAGGAGTAGAAAGCTTTCTATTTCTTACCCCATGCAATTGTTTGATTTTGAGATTTGAGCTAGGTATTTCAAGGACTGCCATTAACCAGCTATGTAACCTGGTGTTAACTATTAAGTTTTACTCACTTCAAATTTTTTTTTGTTTCTCCAAAACGTTTTGCACATTTATAAGATAAATAAAAATCAGCATTTTTAGAAGGCAGCTATGATCACCACTCTACCACCAATGCCACTAAAATCAGTATTCTTGATTACCTGCTGGAAATAAAAATGTAATTGCTAAAATACTCAGTATAAGTTAAGTGATACATTACAGTAAAGATCTGTCATGTGTTAAGTTTCAAGTTTCACTTAATGTTCTTAATAAAATAATGGTAATTTGAATTCTCTACAAATATGTTCAGCCTATAATATTCTAATTTACAGATGCTTGAGAACACATAACATTTTTGATTAACTTAATGTCAAACTATTATCCTACCTTGTAAATAGCATACAAATTTTAACTATAGTCTTTAAAAAAATCAAATTTCATTGGTAGGGAAGTGTATGGTTTTACTAAAACACAACAAAAGGTTGAGGTTATAACTTTCATAAAGATGAAATCACTATTTAAAAGCTGCACATACACTGATTATTATTGTTTGTCTTAGAAGATGTATCTTTAAATTGCTGGAAGACATCATGAATATTTTCATTGCTAATTATTGGTAAAGTCTTTAGTATATGTCCATTCTGTTTGTGTGGGTATGGTTGCTGTAGTGCGGCTTAAAAAAAAACAATGCTTCATATCAGTGAAAGCTCTTCTTTGGTTTAATTTGGGTTGTAGTTTTATTGTTTTTTCATATCATGGAGCCAATTGCAAGGGGTTAACCCAAAATGAGCCACTTCACTTAAAATTATTCTGTATGTTAGTTTGTGAATTCCGTTGTTGGTATTTAAACGGATATCATAGTTTAATCATATCACATAAAGTTGTGATTTCAGGAATACTTTATATTTCTTTTGCTGTTTTTGCTTGTGACAATTGACTAGTCCACCACATAGAATTTCTTAGTCTTTCTAACACTAGGTGAACATTTGAACTGACCGGATGATTTTATGTAAAGAGCATGAGACAATGGAAGTCAAATCTCTATTCTATACCTTGCTTTGCCCCTTTCTGGCTCAGAAGTCATTCAGAGATGCAGCAAAGTGCAGGGGATCAAACCGTTGATTGCTGAATTTGAGTCTTACTTTTGTCTTTTATTATTAGCTGTGTGACAGCTGGTAAATTAACTTAATCTCTCTGTCTCTGTGTTTTCATTTGTAAATGGTATTAATATTAGTGCCTCTCCCCCAGGGTTCTTAAGAAGATTAAAGCAGTTGATATTTGTAAAGTACTTAGAATATTGCCTGTACAACTAATTATTTAATAACATTTTAATGTGATGTGACCTCATTAGATCTGATGTCTACAAACAGTACTTTGAGTTTTAGAATTGTTATCATTTTAAGTGTTTCTTGCCTTTGTTTTCAATACATCTTGAAATTATTAAACTTAGACTGGTGAAAACATTGTTTCTATGTGGAGTGTTAATGATTATACAGCCAACACTGATGA
The DNA here is from genome assembly GCF_028885655.2 of Pongo abelii. Taxonomy (NCBI): domain Eukaryota; kingdom Metazoa; phylum Chordata; class Mammalia; order Primates; family Hominidae; genus Pongo; species Pongo abelii. Next base: position 124,022,032 of record NC_071990.2, read on the forward strand.
TTTCTTTGTCATTTGTTTTAAGTCAAGGCACATTTGCAGAAATAAAGGACTGCTTTAAAAACTAAGCAAAATATTCATATATCTTAGAGTTGTATGGACTGTGACAACTCCTGTAACTGGGTTTGGGACTTGTTTCTGCATTAGGTACACATTTTGTTTACCTCCTAAAGGGTTAATGTCATTTATTTTGTTTTTTAATTTTTGTCTTTGTAACTGTGCTATTAGATGGCAGACTGTTTGGAAAGCTGAATTTGATTATTGCTTTTCAGTTCTGTATTGCCAGTGAAAATATTCTGCTGTTTATCACTTTTCTTTAGTACAGGTTGGTACATGACTTCTATCTTTTAGGGTTATCATACACACATAACTCTTTCTTAAATAATCCACAATCTGTTTTAATTATGCTTGAAACCTGTTAAATTGGAATATTTTATAGGACAAAGAGTAGTGTAACTTGTCAGTATACGAGTTGGTGGTAAAGGGTGGGGTTAGTTTGTTTTTTAATGACAGGGCATGGTCTCCAGTGTGAAAGAGGCCATTGGAATTGGAACTTGTTTCCACTGATGGGAGAAAGTCCAACCGAGCTAGTAGGCTGATTATCTGGAGAGAATAATGATGTCAACAGGAGGCTGTCCTGGCACATAGGGGGTCGGAGTCCACTAGGACCAGCAAGGTGCAGCAGATGGTGTCCCAGCAGGTGGGTGGGCTGTGGTGACACAGAGTCTGGAAGCAGAGAATATCCAGGCAGATAAACAGATAGATATGTTCACAGATTGTGGGTCCCATGGATTGGGGCTGAGGCTGGAGCCTGAAATACAGGCCCTGGGAAACCTGGATAGACTAGCACAGAGGCCAATCTTGGAGGGAGTAGTGAACTACACAGGGCATTAAAGCAGAGACTCTGTTATGTGGGGCTACGGGTTAAAGGATACTTGTGACATCCTTAGGTTTGGGGGTTATGTGGATTGGAAGGATATTAGAGCTGGGAACCAGGAAGGTCTTTAAAGATGCTGGCTTCCATATTCCTCAGTGCAGACTCATGTGACGGTCACCTTTTGAAAACTGAAAAACTCAAGTGTGTTAATTACAAAATTGTGCTTTACTTTATTACTGATGAGGAGATTAAAAGACAACTTTGATACAATCAGCCTTACCTTTTTTTTTTTGCAAAGGTTGTAGTAACCTTCAGATCAGACTTAACTTCCTGCAGTTGAAACTGCTCACATGGGACCTAGGTGAAGTGAAGCATGCAATATGGAGGTGTTATTATTCCTTATTCTGCCTAGATTTATCCTTAGGAAGAGGTTATCTATCTAAGAAGAAAGTATAAAATGAAAGAATTAGGAAGTAGGTCTTTGTTTTTGACTGAAGCTTGCTTGTAATAGAAGAGAAAATTATGTGGAAGTTGCTGAAATTAATTTCCTTACAATAATATGAGTGTTAACTGGCTTTTTCCCTGACAATCATTATTTGGGGGAATATCAGCCCCAGTTACACTATTTGGGAATGCCCTACATCAAACCAGGGCCTTCACTTCTAAGGACTAAGAAAAAAATTGAACATTGACTCTTTTGCTTGAGTCTTAGCATTTAACAGCCTTCTGTTACTGATCTTAGACTTTATGTGTACCTATATATTTGTAATCAAAGAAAAACGAAACCCTCAAAACAAAATCCAAACATTCTCATGCTTTACATTTTGAAATTAAATCTCTAGTTGATGTCCACTTTTTAAAAATCTAAGTTACTATGAAGTTTCAAAGTGCTATCATTGTTTTTCCAAGTACTACTTTCAATAGAGGAAAAAATCCGTGTTTCTTTTTATTAGATTCTTTACAATGGTGAACCTTGTCTAGAGAAACAATGCATTCATTTATTAAATAGAAGTTAATTTATGTAATTAAAATAAAATAAATGTTTCTGTCGTAAAATCTAGCTTCAAATTATCACCTGTGTGACTTTGGGGCAAGTAGTTTATCATATTGGGTTTTGGTTTCGTATCTCAATTTACACCTTCTTCATAGAAATACTGTATTTCTAGTACACCCTTGGGAATCATGATGGATGACAAAGCTTTCCTTTTTTAATGGAATTTTTCTTACTGGAAGTCATTTTAATATGTTCCACTTTTACATGCCCTCACAATCTATATGCAATTGTATCAGTCAGGCTTCCACCAGAGAAATAGATGAAAAACAGAGAAACAGAACCAGTAGGAGATATACATTAAGAAACTTATTGCGAGGAATGGGCTTAAGGAATCCATACACTCGCAGAAGGGTAGGGTGGAAACTCTGGGGCAAGAGTTCGAGCTTCAGTCCACAGGTAGAATTTCTTTTTCCTCAGGAAAACCTCAGTTCTGCTGTTAAGCCCTTTCAGATGATTGAATCTGGATCACTAAGATACTGAGGATAATCTTCTTCACTTAAAGTCAGTTGATTGCAGATATTAGTCACATTTATAAAATTCCTTCACAGAAACACCTAGATGAGTGCCCGATTGATTAACTGGGGACTATAGACTAGTCAGGTTGACGCATGAAGCTGATCACCACATCACAGTCCACACTTTGCGACTTTAGACTCAAGCACATTTCCTGAAACCATATTTAATCTCAAAATAAAGAGCATAGCAAAGTCATTCTTCCACCTAATGCGATACAGCTATCTTGAAGCATGTTTTCAAACCCAAAACATGGTAAGCCTTTCCCTAGAAGAGGATGCAATGTCATTCACTGTTCTCCTTGACATTCTGTAACTTAAACACTTAGATGTAAAGTTAGCTATTATTAATATATCTTATGTTAGATAATAATGACAAAAGAGGGAAGAAAGCAAAAATCTTAAATACACGTGCACACACATTTCTAACAAAATAAGGGATGCTTAAAATTTACAGAATTGCTTCTAGAACTGGGCATGTGGTCAATGCTGGTATTTATGATTCCCTTCTTCCATTACCCATTTCATAATTCTCTGCTCTTAAGCAGGCACCTCAGCTGGTCATGATTCTTAGCCTGGTGGCATGACCCAAACCTTCATTCCTGAAGGGGCTGGGCCATTAAGCAGTCCTGTCTGAATTGAATTATTGTGGTTTTCTTCACAGAATGTGGAGTAATAAGAGATGCCCTCAGGGATCTCCTGTGTTTCAGACATGCTCATCCTTACCTCCATTGCGTGGTATAGCCCAATTTCCCCTTGGTAATCAGGATTCACCACCCCAACCAATATAGTCACTTCCTTCTTTGCCTGTTGATTTAGAGGTCTGGGGAGCCCAAAGTGACTGGTGGCAGCCTTAATTCCTAGTTCAGTGGAATCCTTTTGTCTCCTAGTGGAAGAACACCTCCCTTTGAAACTAAGACCTCTCCACCAGCAAAGCATAAGGTTGTGGGGACATGAAGCAAAATTTCTCTAGTGGATTGCTAAGTGTAATAGTTAGTGATGCCACTCTCATTTCTACACCTTGATTGTTGGATTCACAAATTCTGGCAATAGGAGATCAAGCACCACATATTGAGCACATACATATTTAGATTTAGAACATATACAGCCTCCTAGAGGATATTTCCAGAGCCCAGCAAAATACTGCCACCTACTAGGCACTATAACTGAGTTTTCAAAGGCCATTCCACTGTTTTCTATTATGCCATCTAACTCAGGATGATGGAGAACATGGTAAGATCAGTGAATTAGAGTTTCTTTGCTTCATTTGCTGTGAAGTAAGCTCCTTGATCAGAAGCAATGCTGTGTGGATTACTGTAAGCATGGATGAAGTACTCTGTAAATTCGAGGAGGTAGTTATGACAGACACTTTACATGAGGGAGAGTAAATTTATATCCACAGTAAGTATATAATTCCAGTAATAACAAAGCAGCACTTTTTCCAAGATAGAAGCAGTCTCATATAATCAACCTGTGATCAGGTAGCTTGGTTAATCACCCAGGGAATGATATCATATTGGGGACTCAGTGTTGGTCTCTGCTGCTGGCAGATTGGGGCACTCAGCAGTGGCTGAAGTCAGGTTGGCCCATCTCCAACTTCCTTGTTGAGTGGAAGTCCATGTTGCTGAGCCCACGCATAAACTTCATGCCTCCCCATGGCCATTGTTCACAAGCCCTCTGGTCAAAGACAGCAGTGGCTGGGGAAAGAAGTGCAGTATCCACAGAATGTGTCATTCTACCCTCTTGATTATTAAAATTCTCCTCTGCTGAGGTCATCTTTTGGTGAGCATTTACATGGGACATGAATGTTGTGTTCTATGTCCATTTAGAGAGGTCTATCTACATACCTCTTCTCAGCTATCCTTGTCACCAATTTTTCAGTCATGTTCCTTTTAAGTTGATGGTCATCTCCAAACTGTTGACCACAGCCCATCAGTCAATATAGTCTTGTACCTCTGGCCATTTCTCCTTCCAAGTAAAATGAACACCCAGCTTCACTGCTGAAAGTTGTGTCCACTAGGAAGACTTCTCTTTAGCACTGTCCTTCAGATATGTACTAGAAAGGGGTTGTAGTGCAATCACTCTCTACATTCAGTAGAGCATTGGCATTGGCATATCATGCAAGAGCATCTGTAAAGCACTCTGAAATCTTGTTTCCTCAGTCAATTGGTTGCTGGGAACTCCCCAGGAGACCCTAGGTATTGACTGGTAGAGAGAAGATAAAGGCAGGAGTGGGGACCATGGGATTTGGGCCACTTCCTTATGTAAATTACTTGAGCCTGTTTCAGCTCAATCTTATATATACCACTTCCATTTGATATTGGGGTATGGCTGTACATGCCCAATGTTAAAATGCTTGGTGGGTCAGACAACAACCATTTAATGATGGGCAGCTTAGATTTCATAGTAACTTGGTGGCCCATGGTGAGGTGTTCAGTTTCTATATAGGCCCAGTAGCAGGCAAAAAGCTGTTTCTCAGAAGAAGAGTAGCTGTCTTCAGAAGATGGCAGGGTTTTGGAACAAAGCCTCAGAGTTTGCACTTTGATTCACCTTCAGGGATCTGCCAAAGGCTGCAATCAACATCTCTATCTGCTACTGGCACTTCAAGCACCATCACCAGATCTGATGAATCATATGTTCCAAATGACAAAGAAGCTTACATGGCAGCTTGGACTTGTTACAGAGCCTTCTCTTATTTGGGGACTCACCTAAAACTAGCAGCTTTTTGGGTCACTCGATAAATTGGCCAAAGTAGTACACCGAAATAAAGAATAAGTTGCTTCTAAAATCCAAAGAGGCCCACTTGGCATTGTGCTTCATTTTTGGTTGTATGAGAAGCCAAATGCAACAACTTAATGTTTACTTTAGAAGGGATATGTCTAACATGCCCCATACCACTAGATCCCTGGGAATTTCATCGAGGTGGCAGGCCCTACACAGACCAAGTAGACGAGTAAATGAGATGTGATGGGAATCATCACCCCTGCATCCTTCAAGCCCTTAATGGGCTTGAATCTGCAATCCCTCTAGGAATACAGATTTGCTTATGATTTACACTTTTTCTAAGTGTAGACAGTTCTGGTGATTTCTACTTGGCCTCACTCCATAGTTCAGTAGTGTTATAACCCTTGTTTATATACAGATTAAGAATTTAGTAGATTACCTATTTCTTTTCTAGAAACACCATGATCAACTAGCCAATTCCAAAGGTCTCCACAAGTTAGACTATTCTGATTACTGCATTGTCTTTGCTGTTCACTGTGTAACCACCTCAATCTTGCCTTTGATGATTAAGGCTGCCACAAGGGAGCCAATTATCCTTATTGCATTTAGGTATCCCACACAGTTCAGTGGCAGCAATTCCCACTGTAATATCTGACCTGTAAGAAGAATGACCACAGAGCTCTTTAAGGATGCTGGGGCCCCCCTCACAAATTTATTTCTCACCATCATGATGAAATGTGTGTCCTCAGGATTCTCCTGGGGTATGTGAGTAGGTCTTACATGATAAATTTATTCTAATATTTCGATCTCCCTCTCTAGCCTTTGGATACCTTCCTCTTCAGTGTAGCAAGGCAGTTAGTTCTGGCATTTGATTTCATTTAATGTAGACTGCCTTGTAGTCCATGTTTCAGCCAACGAACCAAACTGTTAGAGCCTTTTCTAACCCTTTGAGCTAAAATACTGAATCCAGAATCTCTGCTTAGTGGGATGATAGCAATAAATTCATCCTAATTCAACTTTATGGGAATTTTACTATGGTGGAAGGCCCTACGCAGGCCAAATAGACGAGTGAAACAAGATGTGGTGGGAATCGTTAACCCTGCATCCTTCAAGTCCTTGATGCTGGCACTAATCCCTATAATCCCTCTAGGAATGCACTTGAAAGGAAATGATTTATGTGATTCAACTTTATGTTCCTTCCACAATTATCCCACATACTTAATATTTATTTACATATTCCTCAGATTGTATAAATTGGAAAACTCGTGCAATTCATTTGGTATGTAGCACACTTCCTTGTGGACTACACTTTGTACCTTAATCTTTAGGGCCTGTTGGTACTTGAGTCTTGTTATAAGTCTAGAAGCAAAGAGGGGTGTCAGGGATAAGTTCTGAGGAGAATCAACAGGGTCTTGCAAGACACCTACCTCGGGAGCAGCCATTACTGGTTCTTTAGGCAACGCAGAGTTAACCTCAGACAGGGGTGAAAAGATTTTTCTATTGGCAAATAAACTCATCAGAATTTAGAGTTTTGATGTCACAAGTTTGAGTGGGATTTCCCATATGTCCCCATTCTAATTTTCAAGATCCCATTTGTTCTCAATCAATTCTCCTACTTTAACGGGAGAAATTCATTTTGTGTTGTAATTCAGCAACCCACAGTGTTAGAGTCTGGTTTTGAAATCTTAGCCCTGTGGCTATAGGAGATAAGGATTTGCTTTTGGGCAGACATAGAAGTATTCAGGTTATTTATGCAAAGCTTGACAGGAAATTTCAAGCCCTGAGTTTATCTTTTTCTTTCCATTTTCCATAGCACAGTTGGCAGCAACCTGCCAATTTCATCATACTCTTTAGTTTGGCTAAAATGCTCTAAGGCGTGAAATATATGGTCACCTAAAACCTTGCCTTTTACAAATATTTGATCATGAGTACTCAGTGGTGATATTTGTGTTTCTCTATTGCCACATCATGCCATAGACTATCAGTACCCTCTTCGCAACTGAGAATTGTCTTTAATACCTTTAAATTTAATCACATTAGGGAACATATTCCAAGAATAGCAGAACCAAACCAATTCATAAAGCTTATCCTTAAAAATTCTATTCCCATGGAACCACTCTTAGGGCAGAAATCTGTATGGGTCAGTCAGGGCTCCACCAGAAAAACAGAAATTGCTCTGACATAACTTTAGGTGCAATTTATGGAGAATGTACATGTATGTGTATACATACATATATATGTGTTGTGTGCATATATGTTGGTTTGTGTGTGTGTGTGGACAGAGAGAGAGAGATTTATTGAAAGGAATTGATTTATGTGATTATGGAGGCTGGCTGGGCAAGTCCAAAATCTTTAGGGCAATCTGCAAGCTGGGAATTCCCTGGAGGAAACTTAAGCTGCATAGTCCACAGGTAGAATATTTTCTTCATCAGGGAAAAGCACTCATTTGTTCTTTTGATGATTGAGTCAGACCCACCCAGATTATTGTTGATAATCTCCTTTACTTAAATCAACTGATTATAGATGTTACATATATCTACAAAATTCCTTTACCACACCACCTAGATTAATGTTTGATTGAACAACTTGTGCCTATGGCCTAACTAAACAGTAGTTTAACTTTGCTCTGGATGACTCAGAGTCATCCCACATGTAGGCAGATGTAGGTGCTGTGTCCACAAAGATTGAAGCTAATTATCCACATAGGCTCTAGAACTTGGTTTCTTGAAGAAGTTGTAGGTAATAGTTTCTTTTTCTTTAAAACATAGAATGAAATATTGTGGCCACAAAACGCTCCTTGGTAGCATGATTTGGCTCTTCCCCCGGTTCCCCATCCCCCACTAAGATTTAATTGAGGCGGTCTTTTCTCAACAGATTTTTGTTCATTCTTCAGAAAATTGCCTGTGTTCTATTGTTATTAACGTCTTTGAATTGACACATACATAGCACAATGGGGTCATCCTGATCTTTGGGTCCAGGACCCTTTTCAATTGTACTCATGTATTGCTGCCTGTGCAGGGGCTAATTCTGCTAATAGGTTTGGAGTTTGATTTTGTTTGGCTAGTCAGGAAGAATTCTAGAATTGGAAAGTTCCAGAAAACTGGTCCCTGGATAGCTGAGCTTTCTCAGCCTATTATTTAAAAAGTTTAAAATGTACTAAAAAGAAAATAATGAGGTTGATACATGACTAGAGTGATCTCTTGGCTGAGTGAAAGGAGCACATTCCTGGGTGAACATTTGATTAGTCATCAACAAGCAAGGTGAAAGGGCTTCCTGGATTGTTTTTCCAGGTGACTAGCATCTCCGCCCAAGCTCTTGTGATTTGCTTATGTGGAATAATGGTGTGTGTGTTGGGCTGTTCTCCTCTCTTGGATGTGTTCTGGTGACCAAGAGGAAAGACATAAATTGCTCTGACAGGATTGCAGGTGCCAATCTACAGCTGTGAGAGAGATTTTTATGAAGAACCTCTAGAGCATGTTTTCTGATGTTTTATCATTCAAACCTGGTGGGGCGGGGATGAGGTGGGGGGAATTTGACTCCGAAACATGTACTTTATTCTCTCTATTAAACTGAGTGCATTTTCTTTAATGTAACTTGAAGGGATTATTTGAAAAAAAAAAAAAAAAAAATTGGAGTTAAGGGGCTCCTGGCCAGGCGCAGTGGCTCCCGCCTGTAATCTTAGCACTTTGGGAGGTCGAGGAGGGCGGATCATTTGAGGTCAGGAGTTCCAGACCAGCCTGGCCAACATGGTGAAACCCTGTCTCTTCTAAAAGTACAAAAATTAGCTGGGCATGGTGTAGTCCCAACTACTCGAAAGGCTGAGGCAGGAGAATGGCTTGAACCTGAGAGGCGGAGGTTGCAGTGAGCTGAGATCGTGCCATTACACTCCAGCCTGAGCAACAGAGAGAGACTCTGTCTCAAAACGAGCAAACAAAAAAGGCAGGGTGGGGGCTTCCTGACAATCAACAGTTCCCTCTTTCACTGGTTGCCTTTCCCTGTCTCCAATTATGGTCAGCAAGATATGCACCTCTATTTTATTTTAGGCCAGATAATGTTAGTGCTTGAAGCCAACCTGATTCTTTCTATTGCCTCGTCTAGTCTTTCTTAAGTCCTAATCTTTATGTTCTGCTCTGTCAATAAGACGAAGTGTGAAGATTTTAGGGTTTGGAGTCAGACCAGGGTTTGGATTCTTCTTAGGAGGTTAGCTGATTTCCTCATAAAGAAAATGTGGATAATTCAGAGCATTCTGTTGGAATAAGATCATGTTTGTGTAAAGTGCATGGTACAGGATAGATGCAAAGTGTATTTTCCTTGCTGCCAACCCTCCATTTCCTGAACACAAAAATATGGAAACAAATAGGATTTTGAGTGGAGATGAGAGTTGTCCTTCCTGCCATTTCTTCCAATCCTTTAACTGTGACTCCATATCTTACATGCTAAAGGTAAACTCACACAAGTTGCCATTTACCTCTAGAATATTGTTTGTATTAATAATGGGCATTTATTGAAGGTCTGCTATGTACAGGGTTCTTAACCAAGGCTAAGTAGGACCATAAATATCAGTCAACATTATTGTGTGATTGCAGATTTTAAGAATGTAAACCTACATTTTGGTGTTCTATCCTCAACTTTCAAAAACAGAGGTAAGCCTTATTCCCAGTCATCAGTTGTTATATTTTTCTGTACTGATTTACTCATAACCTGTCTGAATATATTACAGTAGATTTCAATTTTTTTAACTTCATACTATTTCACAATTTTAGTGTTAGAAAGAGAAATGTATCTTAATACTTCAGATTTTTTTTCTTGTAGGAGAAAAATATGACTCATGTTAGCTCACTTTTTGGTTCATTCTCCTAATATAATTAGAAACTTAAATTACTTTTGGCCTTCATGTTTTCTGTCCTGCATTTCAGTCAACATTCAGGGACTTTTTGTTTGTTTGTTTTTGAGACAGAATTTAACTCTTTTGCCCAGGCTTTGCCCAGGCTGGAGTGAAATAGCATGATCTCAGTCCATTGCAACCTCCACCCCCAGGGTTCAAGAGATTCTCCTGCCACAGCCTCCCAAGTAGCTCAGATCCAGGGACTTTTAATTCTTATGTATAAGTACCATATAGTCTATCATTATAAAAATTCATTGTTTCAATAAAAACATATTGAGTGCCTAAAGATGTGAAACAAAAAATGGAAATGGCACCTGACTGCTAGAGACAGAATATTTGTGTTCTCCTCTCCACTTAAAAATGTTTATATGTTGAAATCATAAATACCAAGGGGATGGTTTTAGGAGGTACGAACCTTTGTTAGGTGACTAGGCCATGCAAATGGAGCCCTCATGAATGGAATTAGTGCTTTTTGAAAATAGATCCAGGGGAACTCCCTCTCTTTTCCTCATGTGAGGATACAGCAAAACTGTAGCCATTTATGAACCAGAAAGCAGGCCCTCACCAGAGACTGGATCTGCTGGTGCCTCCATCTTGGACTTCTCAGCCTCCAGAACTGTAAGAAATAAATTTTTGTTGTTTATAAGCTGCCCACTCTATGGGATTCTGTTGTAGCAGCCCAGACAGATGAAGACACTGCCTTCATGGAGATAACAGTCTAGTAGAGAAGACAGACATAAATAAATAAAAATACACAAATATAGCTACTAATAATGAAGAGAATTATGGGAAAAATATATATTTTTAGAGAGAATAACCTTAATATTGATAATGCTAATAAAAATAACTTACTTTTTAAAAAATTAGATAGCCTTTATAAGGCTCTCTAATTATTGACTATTATACTAGCCTATATAAGGAAAAAAAGTTATTTTAGGTTTATTCTTCTATGTATAAAATACTGAGAACGAAGTAGCTATTTATGTTCTGTCCAGCTCTAGAGCTTTGAAACAAAGACTTAAAAAGGTGCTTGAAATTGTAAAAATTGAGCTCAACGGTAACCTTGTTATATTTTTGTATTTTTTTCTCCCCCTTGATAATAATTTATCTTTTATGGTATTGTGAGTTTTGTTTGTCTGGGTATGATATAATATTCCTAATAGATTCTTTTTCTTTCTTTCTAGCAAATCTTCAGGCTTAGCACTTACAAATATTTATACATAAAAACAATTGACTATGCAACTATTGTATGTACCAGTATAATCTGACCGGATGACTTTTTGTCTCCATTAAATAAAAGACCTGATAAGTCTGTTACATAAAAGAATAGTGTGTTGTAGACATATCATGAAAGTTTAAATCCTCTTTCAGAGAATAGTAACAATTGTATAAATCTCATTTTTTATTTTAGGTAAACTGCATGCTAAGACTTTAAGCATATTGCTATACAGTTGAAAAGAATCAGTTCATGGAGAATTAAATAAAATTTTTTACTTGAGTATATTTTAAACGTAGTATTTGAATTTGAGAGAAATTAAATTTGCCTATTGTGCTAAGAAATTTTTCCCATAACATCAAGGAAAGATTTTTAGCCAAACTGATGTATCACTACTGAGATTTGTCCTCATTCATGCCACATGTCTGGCTGTCACTGCCCCGACCCACAGTGAGGCAGGACCATGGAGTTGCAGCTTTAGCTCTTCAGCCAGAAACTCAGGTGGGAGAAGTGAGGGGGCAAGAAGGTTGATGGGGGTGTCAGGTGTCCAGGGAGTGGAACATGAGAGAAACAAGGGAATTCCAAAATTATAGATGTAGTACTGAGGGTGTCAAAGCAGAACTGGCTTATAGATAAAAGCCAGTAAAGGTAAGACCACCAATGATCCATATGTTTGCTCTATGCACACTAGCTATATTTGCCACGTACATCTCCAGGTTGTTCACCTCCTCAAAGACGCTGTCTCTGTCTCCTCATCTCATTTAAATACTCCTTAAGTTCTCATTATTATCTAATGACTTGTTTTTCCCTTTCAGAATTGTAAACTGTAAATTATATATTCGGTTACTTATATATGTTCTATATTCTCTTTTAGTCTTATCTTAAAATAAATTTTATTGTGTGTATTTGAGGTTTATAACATGATGTTATGGAATATATACAGATAGCAAAATAGTTAAAATAGTGAAGTAGATTAACATATCTATCATCTCACGTAGCTACTTCTTATTTTGTCTTTTTAGGCTTTTTTACACCAACTATCTTCCAGTTGTTCAATAAACATTTATTAAACGAATGAATGATGACCAAAGCTTTCAACCAGTTGCTGTTGGTGTTTCCCTTTATCCAATAGGACTTGAGTCTAAAATTGCTACTCATGGCTACATATTCATTAGGGGCACACACGAACATCACCAAAATGCTTGGAAATGTGCACATTTTTTCAAAGTGGTTATTCTGTTGGCTTGCAATAGATGTTAGTGATCACCTACCCCCAAAATGCAGCTATTTATCCCAACATAATATCACAATTATGTTAGTGTAATTAATTGTTTTTTAATGATGTCAATGATAGATGTAGATGATATTTTGGAGCTAACTTGGCTTTCATTTGTAGTGAAATGTGGAGAATTTCATACTGAGGAGAATTTATGAGTGAATGATTGCAGAAGTATTGGGATTGTCTCTAGTTTTGGACATATCTGCAATGCTACTTCCTTTTTCATCATGGTTTAGCAGGAATTGCTTGGAATCCTTCTTACATTGATATTTCCAGAAAACTCTGTTGATATTTGTTGCTCTTTTTTCGGCTGTATGTTTCTAATCTTTGAAAGATATGGAAGCAATCCAATTTAAACACTGGCTTTCAGCCACATGTCAATATACTCATAAAACCAATAAAAATTCTTTCAGTCCAGCTTCACAGATACAGGAATCATGCAGCTCTTTCTGGAGCCATTAAGGGACATAACTAAAGATAAGGGTTTTGTCATATATCAGATATGTGTTGTGTGTACGCTAGCCTTAAAGATAAACTCACAAATTCTAATTTTCTGCTATTGTCCTGAATCACTTGGTTAAGCTCTTTATATCATGTTGATTAAGATATACACTAAAATTAAATTTACTAATCTTTTATGCAAATTCAAAGAAAAAGCTTCCTGAAACCTTAGCTTATTAATTAAAAATAATTTAAAATATTATGTACTTTTGATCTGGGAGTCTAAAATATTTTTGTAATGGGTTGGTTTTGTGCTGGTTCTGGAATAATTAATTGAAAATATTAGACATAACTTATATTTGCAGAACTAGTTTGGGCCAAGTCATGTATATTATTCCTTGACAACATCAGGCACACATGATCACTAAATTAGTTACTGTATAATTACAATAATTAAATGATTTTTACTAAGTGATGAATCAGATTTGATTTACAAATTCCTAAAAGTAATGATACAATTTTTGGCTACATCTTACTCTACCACAGAGTAGGAAATGTATTGGCTTAGTTTGCTGAGTGCTTTAAGATTATAATTTAAATACTGTCCCTTGAGATGTTAATAAATCCAATTCCTTGATATTTCACATTTCACTAATTGCCTTCATTCATTTATACTCTTATTTTTTATATTTTCAAGCTTGAAATTGTTGTTTTCATAATGATATGATGCACAGATCACTATGGAAGTGTAACATAAACTTGGAGTTCAAGCTTGATTTTTCCTTATTAGTGGGGACCCTCTCTGGGCAGAGGTCTTTCTGAATTAAGGCCAGGGGAAAGCCTTGTTTGTTGGCAAAAGCAGACCTATCTCAGGACCACTACTGGCTGCAACATCCTCTTACCTTAAATCTGAACCAGGAATCACTGAAGATAAGGGATCTTGGTAACGCTAAATGTTTATGTTATCAGTAGCATTTATTCATTTGTTAAGCATTCATTTGACAAATTTTTTATTGAGTACCTACTTACCATCTGCCAGGCACTCCTCTAGATACTGGGAATATAGGGTTGAACAAAAAAGAATCACAGCCTAATGGAACACCCATTTTTAAAATAATATTAAACAGTAAGCTTGAATTATATAATATTATTAATCAAAGCAAGTTTTCATAAGGAATGAAAACTACACTTTACCAAATAGAAGTCATATGAACTTTTAAAATGAATAGACATTTCTATTTGCATATTATTTACATGGAAATGAATGCTTCTAAACAGTTTAAAATAATTTTTTTCCTGACAAAGTTTAAAGATCTCTAGCTCTCATTAGAATTTTATTTAGTCTGTAATTGACTTAGAAAGTTAATGAGGCTTTATATACATATAAAATAAACTTTAATGTATTTTTAAATGTCTACATATAGAGTTCTATGTATATGTGGATACTCTTTAGAAAGATATTTTCAAAATTGTTGACATCTGAAAGATTCACTCCTTACTGTGCTGTTTCCCTCAGAGATTATGCAAAATTTAATTGTGCTTTTAAACACATTGTGCATAATCGATCTATGGATAAATCAAACTGAATAGGAAATCATTTTGTAAGACCACTTGGTTCTTATATGATCTAGTTATAGGTACTTGATTGTTTTCCCCACAAAAGCACTGAGTAAACTTAACTTAGTGAAAGGAGTATTATTTTCCTTTCAAACAGTGAAATGGCAAGAGTGAAACATGGTGAGAGTTCCACTGTTTGAAGGGAAAGACATCTTCTTAACTAGTATTTATTTTTATTTTTAACTATTATTTTAATTTCAGGGGTACAAGTGCAGGTTAAAACTATAATTTAATAACTCTTAGTCTTGAGCTATTTTTCGGTAAAGTTGCCTATGTGTATCACTAGCATTGATTTAATGAAGTAGCGAGAGGAGAATCTGTAAATGCAGAAGTGAAGTAATTGAAAATCTATTAGCTGAGAGGTTCCTGCTCATGCTGTATTTAGAGAGCACAATTAAAAGAAAAAAATGGAAAAAAAACAAGGAACTTTTATGTGAAAAGACACAGAGAATGTCAGTGCACAATAGAAAGAGCTGCATTAAATAAAAATAAAAATGGAAACATTTATCCAGTGCAGCATGATATTAAAATATTCTGAAAGAGCATGAAAATTAATTATCTACTTTAGTTTTCCTTTACAAATGAGTTGGAAATGTCAAACAAATTTCTGGATAAATGAGAAGGCTAAGCACTGAATCATTTGCAGGTGCTTTCTGAACACAGCAGAGCCTGGTGGATTCTGACATATATGAGAAAAGCCCCCACCAATTTAGGTGGGTTTCTCATAGTCATATGCACTTCCACTATTGTGGACAATATGGTCAAGATTAAAGAAGCCCATGTTGCCCTTTGCTTTGAAAGACAAGGTGATATGTTGGAAGAAACACTAGGTTGAATCTCCAGAGACCTAATTACACTTTCACTCTTCATCTCAGCAACTCGGAGACCAAGCCATGTAGGATTTCAGCTATGGAACTAGAGGACTGAGATGAAAGAGTTAAACATATTCTCCTCTAAGGTCCCTTCCAAATTGATCATGCTGTAGCCTTGGGATATGTTGTTCTCTTACAGACTAAACCACAGATACAGTCATGTTCTCCATGCTTGGATCTCAGGGCTGAGAGGCCTTAGTGTATGTTTACAATTGTAATCACTGGAAAGTTTACAGGGCATGGATATATTGGAATTAAATAAGCACATGGCTACTTACACTAAAAAGTTTCTGTTTCATTAAGTACAAATTCTTGATTAGCATACAAGGAGGCAGTTCCCCCCACCTTTGCAATTCTATAGCCTAAAGGATTAAGCTAAGATGATCATGTTTATTATTAAGCAACCAAAGGAAAATGTTCCCATATGGAAATGTGTGATTTCTTCAAGAAAACATACTTGCAACAGGATTGTAAATGAGAGAGAAAATCCACTGATTGATATATTTCTGCAATAAATATTACCATTCATCTCAAGACCCACCCATTTGATAAACCTTTTATGTATAAGACACTTACATTTATAGATTAAATATTTATACTTAGACTTTTTTAGTGTTTTAGAAGAATAATCAAAAGGTAGAAAATATACATGATTTGTTAAACGTAACAAGCTGGCATCCTAGTTCTACATTTGAAAAAATAAAATAAGCTCAATTTGGGATCTGTAATCAATGTGTTCATCAAAATGCTACAAGAATAAATTGTATGGATAAAGATGATTGGCATATTGCACACCGTAATCCTCCCTCAGAGATTCACACTCAGCACTAACATCCTCTGAGTCAATTTATTTAACTTAAAAAAAACTTTATTGACATAATTTTCTACCATAAAAGCCACCCATTTAAATAGTTTCTAGTATATTCACACACTGTCATGTCACCACAATCCATTTTAGGTTATTTTCATCACCCCAAAGAGAAACCCTGTAAACACTAGCTGTGACTCCCTATTTCCCCAAAGCCTAGGGACTCCCTCTCCATCCTTAGGCTACCACAAATTTTTCTTGTTTTGTAAATTTGCATATTTTGGACATTTTATATAAATTGAATCATACAACATGTGGTTCCTCTCATTTAGCATAATGTTTTCCAGGATCATCAATGTTGTGGCATGTATCAATCCTTCATTCCTTTTTATTGCCAAGTAATATTACATTGTAAGAATATACTACATTTTATTTATACATTTATCAGTGATGATGGACATTTGTGTTTTTTCCACTTTTTGGCTATTATGAATAACATTGCTATGAATATTCCTGTAGAAGTTCTTTGTGGACATGTGCTTTCATTACTCTTGTTTATATATCTAGGAGTGGAATGGCTGGATCATATGGT
Source organism: Pongo abelii (assembly GCF_028885655.2). Classification (NCBI taxonomy): domain Eukaryota; kingdom Metazoa; phylum Chordata; class Mammalia; order Primates; family Hominidae; genus Pongo; species Pongo abelii. The sequence goes on from NC_071990.2 coordinate 124,038,906, forward strand.
AACCCTATGTTTAACAGTTTGAGGAAATGCTAAGCTATTTTCCAAAGAGACTGCACCATTTTACATTCCAGCCAGCAATGAATGAAGCCTTCCATTTCTTTATATCCTTCTCAACACTTGTCATTGCCTTTTTTATTATAGTCATCATAGTGAGTGTAAAGTGGTATTTCAACACGGTTTTAACTTGCAGTTCCCTAATAGGGGATAATGATGCTCTGTATCATTTAATGTGCTTATTGGTCATTTACATACCTTCTTTATAGAAATGTCTATTCATGTTCACTGCCCATATTCTAAATTGGGTTATTTATCTTTTTTATTTAGTTGTAGTTCTATATATACTTAAGGTACAAGTCTCTGATCAGACATATGATTGGCAAGTGTTTCTTTCCAATTCTGTAGGTAGTCTTTTCACTTTTGATGGTGTCATTTGGTGCACAAAGTCTTTTTATTTTGATGAAGTTCAATTTATCAATTTTTTTTGTCACTTGTGCTTTGGCGTCATATCTAAGAAATGATTGCCTAAACCAAGGTGTCTTTCTCTCTCTCTCTGTTTCTTTCTTTCTTTCCTTCCTTCTCTCTTCTTTCCTTGTCTCTTTTTTTTTTTTTTTGGAGTTTTGTTCTTGTTGTCCAGGCTGGAGTGCAATGGCACAATCTCGGCTCTCTGCAACCTCCACCTCCCAGGTTCAAGCAATTCTTCTGCCTCAGCCTCCCGAGTAGCTGAGATTACAGGCATGCGCCACCGTGCCCAGCTATTTTTTCGTATTTTTAGTAGAGAGAGGGTTTCCCCATGTAGGACAGGCTGGTCTCGAACTCGTGACCTCAGGTGATCCACTTGCCTTGGCCTCCCAAAGTGCTGGGAATACAGGTGTCAGCCACCACGCTCGGTCTCTTACTGATTTAAAAACATAAAGCTGAGGCATGGAGTAATATCTTTTCCATGAATGAGGTGGCAACTTAAGTTAACATTGAATTTAGTAATAACATTTCTAACAACTACTGAAAGCTTTCTTTATGAGGTTGGTAAAATTATTACTGCCACTTTACTGATGAGTAAACTGAAGTTTGGAGAGGGTATATAACTTGTCCAAAGACACAGAGCTAGTCAGTAGCGGAGCTAGCAAGACTCAGGGGTGTCTGATTCTAGCTGCTGTTTGTCTGCCTTCCAAGAGAGAGGCTTGAGCAATAAATTATGTAGGTTTAGTTCTGTGGCTCAATTCCTTAGGTCTATTTCTGTTGTTGCCCTTATCCTGATTGTTATTATTTCTTCTTCATTTCCTTTGCCTTGAAAAACTTCATGGAAATTGGACTCTGGTGATTCTGTTACGTCTCTGTTCTTTTCAGTGTGTTGAAACTTCTGGGCATGGGTAATGGTGGTGATAGCTTGATATTTGTTAATACCCACAGATCATGAGATGACACCTAAAAGCACTAGAAACACAAGCTATTCTAGAATACCTGGTTCATTTCAAACCATTTTAATGTATTCTTTAATCTAAGATCTTTTAGTCTGATCCTGGTTTTGCTTATCTTAGGAATTGGTTACGCATTTAAGGATGCTCTAATTTTAAAAAGATGAATCTGAGAAAATGCAACCTGAAAGAAGAGTCTGTTAAATTACTGTTTCCTGGATTAACATAGTTTATACCTGTGCCCTCCAGGAGCTGCTGTCTACCATCATCCCCAGGTGGATATCCCAAAATGGCTGCCACAAGAAAGTACCACAAACTGGGTGGCTTAAAACAAAGGAAATTTATTTGCTCATAGTTCTGGAGGCCAGAAGCCTAAACTCAAAGTGTTGCCAGGGCCATGCTCCCTCTGATGCCTAGAGGGGAGGATCCTTCTTGCCTCTTTCAGTTCTGGTAGCTCCAGATATCCCTCAGCTGGTAGATGTGTCCCCCCTATCTCTTCACAGGACATTCTCTGTGTGTCTGTCTTTACATTTGTCTTCCCTCTTTTTATAAGGACACCAGTCATATTGGATCAAGGGCCTACCCTACTCCAGTGTGACTTCATCTTAACTTGGTTACATTTGCCAAGACCTTATTTCCAAATAAGATCACATTCGCATGTACTGGGGGTTAGGACTTTAATATATTTTCAGGGGAAACGATGCAACCCATAACACCATATCTGTATTTGTTTTAGGGCTGTAGTGTGATTGTTTCAGACCAATGCCTCAGAGAAATGTGGAGGTGGGTGGAATCATTCTACTGAAAATTAGTATTTTAGCATTTAGAACATATGTTCTTTGTACCACTTCCTTCAAAAAATTTATTTACATATTCATGAGGATGTGGATATTCTCATATTGAAGGTCTCTACAAGATGATGTTATGTCAACTAGTGCAGTATGATATGACAACAGTAATACTGCAATGTGGTGAAAGTACCAACAACTGACAAAATCCACAGACTAGCTGCAACAGTCAGAGATTGATTGATGTTTGAAGCTCAGCTTTCAGCAGTAGCTGCTTCATTGAGAATTGGTTTTAGTGACTTAGCACTGCAGCTGCCATTTTTCTCTGAGCCAGACAAATCCTGACATGAACAACATACTGTTATAGGAAGTATACATTCAGCTAGTTATGACTGTCATTGGCCTAAATATGAGACTTGTAGTCATTCTCAGATTAAAGGAAGGAGATAATTTTGACACTTAATGTAAATATTAAATTTATTTATTTATTTATTTTAGAGATGGGTTTTTACAGGCTGGAGTGCAGTGATGCGCAATCATAGCTCACTGTAACCTCAAACTCCTGGGCTCAAGCAATCCTTCTGCTTCATCCTCCCAAGGAGCTGGGACTACACTTGTGTGCCACCGTGTCCAGCTAATTTTTCTATTCACTGCATTGCCCAGGATGGTCTTGAATTCCTGGGCTCAAGCAATCCCCCTACCTCGGCCTCCCAAAGTGCTGGGATTATGGATACGAGCCACTGTTCCTGGTCTGACATTAAATATATTTTCGTCAAGTTTTTTGTTGTTGTTATTTTTGTTTTATTTATAGCCTTCTTGCCTTTAAATCTAATTTAATGTAATGCCTTAAAGTGAAGCATATCTAAATAATTCATCTTCTAAAGGCAAATATATAATATATAATTGTAATGTTTAGAATTTAGTATGCCTAGTAAACACCCCTTTAGGGAAAAATAAACCTTTGTAAAAAGCATATTAATACATTTTTAAATTCAAAGTTGGACTTTAGTGACATCAATAGTGTTTGCATTTAGCTATTAGTCTTCCTTGGACTAGATTGAATGGCAGCCTTGAAGTACATAGTCTGTACAGCCTAATACAGTGAACTTCTATAAATGCTTCTCCAGTTCTAGAAAGATCATGAATTAGAAAAATTAAGCTTTTTTTTGTTCTTGTTGACTCATATACCTGGGTTAAAAAAATTTTCAAAATGACAGCAATGACAAAAAGAAATAAGGTTAGTCTGCATTGCTTAGTAAAGATAAGTAGCAAAACCAGAAGTGAAAACATTTCAACCTTTGTCTCTTCATTGTTGAGCAAAATATGAAACCTTAATTTGGCCAGTTTACTTTTGAGAGATTGTTCTTACAGATAATGCTTAAGAGTCACTCTTCAAAGGGCCCTTTAAAATGGATTTATTGCAAAATTTTATTTCAAATTATTTTCTTAGTCTAAAATTCAAAACTAACAATCTGCATCTTATTTAGATAAAAGCATCTAAATCTGCAGCATGTTAAATAGTTAGCCAAGAAATATTCCTCTGAATAAGATCCTTCTAATGCATTTCTCTGCTTTTGTGTGCTTTTTCTAGGATACAGGAGAATGAAATAGCAATGACAGTGTTAGGACAAAGTAGACTCGGGAGAGAGACCTTCAGCTCAAGAAATAATGAGATCAAAATCACGTAGGAATTCACACAGTGTTAGTTTTGAAAGGAAACAGACGTCAGGGAAAGGAAAAAAGAAAGTTGGTTGTAAAGTCAGTTTTTAATGAAAAAAAAACTTAAAATGCATTTGAAATTTTTATAGATATTTTCTGGTCCTATGCATATAATTGGTTATTTAGAGGTAATTTGGTTTTTGATGAAGCTGAGTTTATCCTCCACCCCCTAAACTGACACCTCAGTAAAGGAATGGCCTGTGACTTTGTGCTAGTCATTTAACCTTCTAAAGCACAGTTTTTTCTTCGGTACAAAGAATAGTCATAATAGCAACTTCTGTTTATTAAGCACTTACTATGTGTTAGGAATTACACTAAGTACTTTTCGGACATTGTCTCATTTAATCTTCACAACATCCTGTGAGCTGGAAGTTTTATTTCCACAGTACAAATAAGGAAATGTGAGCCGAGTTTGCCCAAGTCATATAGCTATTATGTTCTAGAGCCAGTCTGTCTCCACAGCTCATGTGCATAGCATTATACTGTCTTTAATGTTAGTCTTTTCCAGCCTTAGCCTTCCATGACCAAACCTTTATGACCATCTGACTTCCTTTGCCCAGTGCACTCACCATCGACACTGCCTCTCAGCCAGATTCAAGCCGGTTAACCTTGCAAAAGCCCTTAAATTTCCAACAGGTTACCTATGCAGAAGAAGAAACTAAAGTTCAAAGGGCTTATTGCTTTGTAAGAGGTCATTTAGCTAACCAAAATCATGTCCGTTTAATAGCAGTATCTTGACTGACTCAAAAGGGCACAAAATTATAATATCTACTTCAAAAACATTTTTTAAAACTGGGGATATGTGCTAGTTTTTTTTTATACTTCTCTTCCACCTTTCCCCTCTGTATCTCTAGGAGTTTATCAAGTCACTTTCTGGTGGATACGCAATATGACAACACATCTCTTAGTAGTCTCGAGGTGCCCTCATGGGCACATTTGTGTGTGCTTTTTGAAACAGACCAGACTCCTTTGAGCAGGTTACTGATCTTATCAAGGTAGGGAGTGAACATCCGGTATTAATCTATAATGCTAAGAGGGTATCTTTTAGAAACTATTTTGAAAAAATATGGGATATATCAAAAGTGACCTCTAAAGTAGAATTCATCAACTTTACTTTCAGACAAAGTCTGAAAAGTGTATTTCTTTTTGTTGCTCCTGTAAATCGACTTAGTCAACCACTACTACTAGTATTAAGTCAGTATGGCAGGCAGACCTGGATTCATGACTTGACCTTGCTTGGCACTGGTTCGATTATAACCTCAAGCTTCCTTAGACATCCAACGGTACTAATATTTTTTTTCTGATGGCTTTTGAAAGGATTCAGTGAGAGAATGTTTAAAGCATCTGGAAAGTCATGGACATTCCACAATTGTTTGCTCCCTTTCCTCCCAGTGAGTTGGTATGTTCCTTTTTATATTTAACATAGTTTTCATTGGCTTTCTTCTGTGAGCACAAATGTTTATAGATGCCAGATGGAAATATGCGTCTATGTATGTAACAATACTGGGGTTAGACTTAACTTTTTTCAATTTATTTTATAATTAACATCAAAATTAACTATGATGCCTAACAATTTCCTCTTTAACCTGAGATATACCTATTAAAATGTTGTAAGTCGGCCGGGCACGGTGGCTCGTGCCTGTAATCCCAGCACTTTAGGAGGTCAAGGAGATCGAGACCATCCTGGCTAACACGATGAAACCCCGTCTCTACCAAAAATACAAAAAATTAGCCGGGCATAGTGGCGGGCACCTGTAGTCCCAGCTACTCAGGAGGCTGAGGCAAGAGGATGGCGTGAACCTGGGAGGCGGAGCTTGCAGTGAGCTGAGATGACTTCACTGCACTCCAGCCTGGGGGACAAATCAAGACTCTGTCTCAAAAAAAATAAAAATAAAAATAAAAATAAAAGTTGTAAGTGAGATGAAAGATAACGTAAAGCTTATGAACTTTTTTGTTGGTGTTTGAGAATTATAATATAGGTAAGAAAGTAATATAAGCTAAGAAGTTTAATAGTTACAGAAAAAAATTAAAAGTTACTTCTTTTATTGAGGCTTTGCAAGCAAACATTAAGAAGCACTGAATAGTTTACCAAAAAAAAAAATGTGAATCTGCTGTTTCGGTGCTGTGGTTTTTATGTGGCACATGGTAAAAAAGTAAAGAGAAGCTCTTTCCAGGTTGATCTGAGTGGCTTTCAGGTTATATTTAAATGCCAGGAATTCTAGAACCACGCAGGCCACACCTGAAAAGATATACAGACAGATAGGAGTGAAGCAATGGCAATTTTGCGTGTCGAATGCTGTGTCATGAAATGCAACCCCCATCCTCTACCCTGCTCCCACTTAATATATACACACTCTTCTCTTACTCCAACTCAAAATAAGAAAAAAAGGTTTCTTTCCCCTCAAGCTAATTTCTTGTGGTACAGCAACCTTTGTTCAGGTATTCTGCAACCATATGTAAAGGAATGGTCATTTTAAAGCAGGTTTTCACACTCTGATCTACTTGGAGAAGTGAAAAGTATTGTCTGGTCATTAAGTAAAAAAATGACAGGGTTTAAAATCCCAAAATGTGCGCCAGTATTAAGAATTTAAAAGAATACTGTATATAGGATTCAAGGATAACACTAAAAACAACAGCGAAAACTGTCTTCCAAACAATTGGAAAGACCGTGGATAATGCAGTCACTATGTGAAGAGATAAAGGAGATTCCTAACTGATTTCTCTTCAAAGGAAGAGAGAGGGATATCAATTTCTCATACAAAGTGAATTAGTATGATCGACTTTTATGAAAATGTGCTGGTAAAGAAAAATGGAGTCTTTCCTGATGTCCCTTAAGCAGCTATACTACACACTCTGCAGACTAAAACTAGAGAGAAAACGGTCTTCAAAGAAAAAGCTAAAATGGTGTGTTTTGTCAATATGAAGTGGATAATGGAATACAAAACAGAAATCTTCGGTCTGACTTCTCCCTAAAAAATGTCCTCCTGGTTGGATCAACCAGGCCAGATGGGGAAGAAGAACTGTTGGAGGGCCTAGTATAATGTTGCCTGAATGTTCTGGAATGCTGATGACCTTCCAGGAATATTAGCACATCTCACAAGTGATACAGATTCCCCAACTCTTTCTTTTTATATGTAACAGTTGGCTTCTATGTTGCCAACTTTATTAACTTCAAAGCTTAATGTGAAATTTAAATCACTATATCTTCCAATGAAACAATAAAAATTGGAGGAGGATTTGTTTCAATTTGCCATTTCTACTTACAGACATCAGCCCCTGGCTGGGTGCGTTGGCTCACTCCTGTTATCCCAAAACTTTAGGAGACCAAGGTGGGAGGATTGCTTAAGGCTAAGAGTTTGAGACCAGCCTGGAAAATATATTGAGACCCCATCCCTATTTAAAAAACAAAACAAAAACAATCAGCCTCCTAGAAAGAATGTGTGAGTAGCAAGGCACTTATGCTTCATTTTCCCTTCATTCTTGTCACCTCTTTTCTTCCTCTATTGTGAGAATTTAAAAAGGACAGAATGACATAGGTACCTGTTGGGTGTTTTTTTTTTTTTTTTCCTCTTGGAATTCTGGAAATTTAAACTAAAGAAATTATTGTGATCTGGCTTGTTCAGAACTGTAATTAATGCCTTTCTGTTTCAAGAAATGATTGCTTTAGTTTTTCTTGGGAGCTTTAAATGGATTTAAGACATTTAGCCCACATTAGATTCCCTTTAAATCTGTTTGTCAGCTTGAATCAAGGTTAATTCTATTATTCTATGATTTTAATCATTAACCCTTTCCTATGTAGGATAATAACATTCTTTTTTTTTTTTTTCACCTTTGCCGATTACTGCTGCTCTCTTCTGCCTTCTGTGAGAATACCCCATCATTCAGCTTTTGGCATTCTCTGATCTTAGTCTTAGATTCTATTAATTTTCACATTTTCATCTGAATATACTACACAAAATTGCTGATATTTCTATTTTCAAATTTTTCCTTTTGTCTGAGTTCCAGGCCCATACTTTCAGCTCCTGCCTTGGCTATTTTCCACCATCTGAACTCCACCCATCTCCCTCTCACCTGTTATTTTGTTAGTGGTTCCACTATTGTCCTAGTTCCCTGGGCATAGGAATTGTTTGAGTTCGTCATTCTCCCTCATTCGGTGTAGCCTATCACCACATTCCATGGATTTTTCCATTTTGTAAATGCTTTTTATGTCCATGTATATTAGTTTCGGACATCAGTTTGGCAGTTATTGCAAAATCCAAAAATAACAGTGGATGAAACACAATGTAAGTTTAGTTCTATCTTATGTGCAATACAGGCAGGTGCTGTAGGGCTGGTATAGTGGCTTAACCAGGTTAGGGATGCAGGCCCCTTCTATCTAGTTGCTTTGTCATCTCCAAGGTATTGTGTTTGTCCACCTCATGCAGCATGACTCGCAACAACAGATGCAGTCCAGTTTTCAGAAAGGGCAAAAGAGGAAGGAGAGACCACATTCCCTTCTCTTTCAGTATGTAACCTGGAACTGGAATATATCACTTCTGCACCTAGCCACAGTTAATGAAGAAATCCAGTTGCATGACCTAGCAGCATGGAAGGCTTGGTAATACTATCTGTGGCTATGTACCCAGCTAAACTTTCTATTTCTATAGAAAGGGGGAGAGGAGCAAATAGCAGCCAGCCAGCAGTATTCCCTATACTCGTCTTCCTCCAGTTTTATAGTCCTCACCCTTTGGTGGGGCCTTATTGCCCATTGCCAAGGCTATTTCTAAAAACTTTTGCTGGATTTGCTATTTGCTCACTACCAATCCACCCATCACCCATTATTTCTTATAAGGAATCACATGTTTTTGTTGTTGTTGTTGTTGTTAAACCTCATCAAACCTTTGCTCAGTGGCCCACAGCATGAAATCTCTGTTTCAATATTCTTTACAATCTGGTCCTAGTATACCTGTTGCCAGCCATCTTTCAACTTTTATTATTTCATTAATTTATTCATTTAGTATATGTATGTTGAGTACTTACTATGTGTCAGGCAGAGTCATTCATTCTCCTAAGCTAGTTCATTTGAGTTGGTGGACAGAAAACATCCTCATGAATGCACATCATTTTCAATGTCACCATGATTCATCTCTGTGATGATTATGTTCACCATTGTAATGCTTGAGAGGTTAAATGCATCCTCTTAAGAGTAGACTTTTAAAACTAGGTCTTACAGTTGAAGTGGTTAATTTGCTTCACATAGTCAGATGATGTTCACTGGACACATTTTAACTTTCAGATTTTTGTGTATTTTAGAACTATGCCTTGCTTTTAAAAACAAAACAAAAATTTAAAAGAATACTTATTGAAGGGGCCAGGTGCGGTGGCTCACGCCTGTAATTCCAGCACTTTGGGAGGCCGAGGCGGGTGGATCACGAGGTCAGGAGATCGAGACCATTCTGGCCAACATGGTGAAACCCTGTCTCTACTAAAAACACAAAAATTAGCTGGGCGTGGTGGTGGGCACCTGTAATCCCAGCTACTTGGGAGGCTGAGGCAGGAGAATGGCTTGAACCCAGGAGGCGGAGGTTGCAGTGAGCCAAAATTGCACCACTGCACTCCAGCCTGGTGACAGAGAAAGACTCTGTCTCAAAAAAAAAAAAAAAGCTTATTGAAGTAGCTATAACTAGATTTAGTAGCTCATTGACATTGTAAAATAGTTCAAATGAAAGCATAGGTTAGGTCTTATCTCATGTGTTACAGTTGTCTAGTTGCTTATTTGTTCCCAAGCAACCTCATCTTATCCCCAGTCTTACAGACTGAAGTGTAAAAGCCTTTACCGGAACATGCCTTTGACTGGACTTTGTCCTCCAAACTACATTTCCTTCTCCTTCTACAGTCCTTGGTGTTTTGAGGCAGAAATTTGCATAATGTAACTAACCTGACATGATTTTTATGTTTACAGTTCATTTTTCAGAGAAGTCACTGAACCAGGTGAGATACATGAGGCTGTTACACAAGTTCAGGGTTAAATCTGTATTTAATACTTCGATATTTTGTTCATCATAGATCTTTGCATAAATTTCTATTTTTACAGTGTATGGCATTTACATGTTATTTATCTTTATTTCTGAGCTTTTGGGCACCCCCTGAAATTTTGTGCTTCAGACCCAATAGATTCTTCTCCTTTATCCATGTTATTTGCATGTTAACATGGCTGGCTGCTTGAGTAATTAAAACTCAAGTTAGAAAATATATATTTGGAAGAAAAAATAAGTATTTATTGTTTTACCAAACCCTAGTACCAAAAATTACCTTAAATCCTGTTAGTTAATGGTTTAAGTATTTATATTTACAACTGAGGTCAGCTTGGGACATGCAGAGAAATCAGTTCCTGCAAGCAAGTAGATTGTCCATCAAAAAAGAGGATGGACAAGCACCAAGATTAATATTTTTAGCTACGTTATTATATCTTTCTTGAAAAGGCTGCTCTTGTTCCATATCCAGCCTGGTAGCCTCATCTCTAAAGTGGCAGTGTAGACATGTAGTTTTCCCTGAGAAAGAGGAGCAGAGTAGGGAAGGGAGTGAGTAGAGCATCAGACCTTGAAGCCCGAGGTACCCAGATCAGTTCTGCTTGTATCCATCTTGAATGTAGGCCTTCTGCTAAGGGGTTCATTTAAAAAGAAAATATTCCTCATCTAAAAACAATAGTTTGAAAAAGATTGAACTAAATGACATTCAAGATCTCTGCTAATTCTGAACGTGCATGTGTTTCTACTGTGATAAATTTCTGCTGATTCACCCATACTTTGATCTGCTCCCTTTGTAAAGGGTATCAATACACCTTGATGAGTCCACTGACTTTTTGGCTGTTGGTATGTCTTAGCTTCCATGTATATCATCAAGTTTTCTCTTGATTTAGTTGTAGTTTCAGGAGAGAGAATGGAGAAAGAATCAGACCTTGTGTGGTAGAAACATCTGTAAATTCTGCATCGTATACTGAGGATCATGAAAAACATATTAGAACACCTAATTATATCTATTTATATTTTATTTTTAATGTCTGTTAATGTATTTAACATATATAATAATATAGCAAATAAGTTATATTAGACTATTAGGATAGTAATACTTATAATTTATAGTATAAATATTCATATATGGGAGATATGTACACACAAAAATTATTTTTGTATTTGTTAGGGGCATGCTACTGTTCTTGCAATCTTCCCAAGAATTACTGCACTTTCATTAGTAAAATATTTGATAACTGATATTTTAAAGGATGAGTAGAGACTGTTACAGTCTCTTAATCTTTAGTATTTTTGCGGTAAGCATATCTTCATTAAATCTGAATTTTTACATACATTAGTAATAAAAAATATGGATGAAATATTTTCAAAGTCCACCACGTATGTATATTTGTATGTAAAATAAACTGGAAAGAAGTGGAGAGGGAAAAACAACTATTTCACTCTTTTTTTTATTTTGGTTGTGTTGCAATAGACAGGGATAGGTGCATTTCTGTAAAATAAAATTAATCATGGAAAGGTTATAAAATTATAGGGATATTTTAAACATGCATTTTTAAAATGCAAATAGCAATGTTTACTTTTATCTAACAGACTTTAAACTAGATTTTTATTTATAGTTTCTACTAGATCTTTGCCAAGAGCTGTGTCCAAATGGTTGAAAATATTAAGACTACAAAATTTTGTTTTCTTAATTATGTCTTTTAGGGGTGTATATTTATATTACATTATATAAGTTTTGAAGTTTACAAATTTTTATCTTTTTGCTACTTACTGTATCATCATTTCTTCATTTATTTCTCACTTCCTTTTCTCAGTTCCTTTTATTTGGTCTGGACATATAGGACTCATTGAAGGAAAAAGTCCCAGACAAAGAGTGAGAGGAAGAGCAAAGATCATTTGAGAAACTGAGTATGGGAACAAGGTTAAAATGATGTCTGCTTTTAATTTTAAAATTCTTCCAAGGTGATAAAATATGCATTCAGGCAGCTCCAAGTCTGAAAAACACCTAATGCACCTTGACATTCAACAGGTATTTATTGCACTCCTCCTACCATCTGTGAAACACTGTGCTGGGGACAAGACAAATGAGTCACAGTCCATGCCCTCAAAAGGCTTAAAAAAATGTGTTTGCAGCAGGAAGGCAGACACTAAACCGAAATATGTAATACCTGTGATAAGCACAAAGACAGATATATACCAGGGTGTTTTAGAGCACATAGGAAGGAACCTGCCTAGACTAAGGAAGGCATAGAAGGCTCTGGAAAGGGTTGCCCAAGTTGACCCAGAATAGATGAAGAAGATATACTAGCAAGGGGATGGGGAAGAGATGGAGGGCAAAGAAACTCAGCCACAGGGGTGACAGAAATAAAGCACAGGATTCTACTGGTGGAGTGTGACTGTGGAGCTTTAGGATTGGTGCAGGTTGGGCATGGATGAAAAGGAAGGAAAAGTGGAGTGGGGCTAGTTCTTGGAGGGCGCCATGTACCATGTGAAGGGATTTGGACTTGATATTATAGGTGATAGGCAGACTAATAAGGGTTAATTGTAGAATGATCATGACTGTATTTACTTTGAAATAATTCTGCCTGACACCTGTGTAAAGAATGGATTTGCAGGTAGCAAGAATGCATACAAGAAAATCATCAGGACGTTGTTGCCACAGTCCAGGAAGAGTGAATGGTAGGTTGAACTAAGGCAGTGAGAGTGTGGTGAAGGGAATTTGCAAAGAGCCTTATTGCTATGAGTGGCTAATGTGCATACCGATGGTTCATACTCACATTATTTTTCACCCTTCTTATGCCAGATGCTAAGTCCTGAAATATAAGGCCCATTCTGTAAATAGGAATTATATATAGGTAGTTTACTTTGATTTCCAAGAGCAAGATGGTTCGATTCCTTTGACATGATCCTTATGTGGGTACTGGGAATATTGGTACAATGCCTTAGAATACTTATGGAGGGTGCAGAAGATTCTCTACAATTATATTCTCAAAGTCTGGTGTGTTTCTACAAGCTTCCAAAGGTGGTATCATGCGAAATATTGTCCTACAATCATTTTTATGTGGCTACAAATATTTCCTGTAATGATCAGTTGTTTTTACATGATGATTTCTCAACCTGACAATGATCCTTAACATCATCAATGCAGCAATCATCCACTGGATTTTGTAGCTGATAATCTTGGGAACTAATAACTGTTATTTGAAATAAGGTCCTTTTAACTTTTAATAGAAAATTTTATGTTTGAATTAGAGGTTCGGCTTTTCCTGAGAAAGTCAGGCAAGTCGTGATGTTTACCAGTTTTAACTAAATATTTTTAAAAGCCAAAAGTAATTAAAATTTATTAACTGAATCGCCATCTTTTCTGGTTCTTCATAGTTTTTTTTTTTTAATTTGCAGGAAAGAAAGTTTATCAGAATTTTTTAAACCTGTCTCAGAAATAACAACATATTTTAATCAGAGATTTGTAAGTATCCTTTTCTTCTTTATTTAGGAAATTATATATTGATTTTGTGAAAGAAATGGTTCCTACCATAAAACACTTGACAGGAAATGGATATTTAGTCTGAAGTGGCATGCAAAATTTGAATGAGAGAAATATATATGCAAAAATCTACCACTCCTCAAACAACAAAATAAATAAACCAAAGCCTCAATTAGAAAACCTTCACCAAATCTATCTATAGCTCATAAATATTTGGTTTATTCTTTGGACATTTCTCTTTGATGATGTCTTTTTCATTATCTTTCTGCCTTTTGTGAAGACACATGTGTGTCTACATATTTTAGAGAGTTTGTCACATCAATGAGAAGGAAGAGAAAAAGAGGTCCACAGGAAAGGGAAGAAATAGTATTCTGTTAAAAGTTAATATGGCTTTTCTATGACCACTTTTGGTGAATTTTTTTTTAAAATCAAAACTAGGTCTCATAATACTAAGGTCCATGCAGTTTCATCATAGTTCTGAAAGGCCTATTATTGTCCTATACCCAAAACTGATCAACTCAAGAATGAGGAATCTAGGAGACTTTTTCTATTTTAATTTACCAGAATTCGAGACAAGCACACATTTTCACAAATATTTTATTAGATAAATTTAGAAGAACCTGTAAGTGAAAAAAAATTATGTTTTATTCCCTGAAAAAAAATCATGTCTAATGAAGTTTTATTATAGCACTAAAGCAAATAATCAGCATATTGAATTTAAGAACACAGAGGTGATGGTGTAAAGCAGCAGTCCCTGACCATTTTTGGCACCAGGGACTGGTTTCATGGAAGACAATTTTTCCACAGACTTGGGGTTGGAGGGGATAGGGACGGTTTTGGGATGATTCAATCACATTACATTTATTGCACACTTTATTTACATTATTATTACATTGTAATATATAATGAAATAATTATACAGTTCATCACAATGTAGAATCAATGGGAGCTCTGAGCTTGTTTTCCTGCAACTAGATGGTCCTACCTGGGGTGATGGGAAACAGTGACAGATCATCAGGCATTAGATTCTCATAAGGAGCATACAACCTAGATCCCTTGCATACACAGTTCACAATAGGGCTCATGCTCCTATGAGAATCTAATGCTGCCACTGATCTGACAGGAGGCAGAGCTCAAGTGGTAATGTGAGTGATGTGGAGTGGCTGTAAATACAGATGAAGCTTTGCTTGCTCACCTGTTGCTAACCTCCCACTGTGTGGCCCAGTTCCTAACAGGCCATGGATTGGTACCCAGCCCATGGCCCAAGTGTAAAGAAGATCAGTAAAGCAAAGTCATGCAACTAAAGTCTGGAGCTGAGTGGGCTCTTCACTAGCTGTATGAGACCTTGGACAGCATAATTCTGGGGTTCTCAACTATAAATATTTGTGTTTGAGGGTTGTTGACTAAAATGATGACTACCCTAGATCATTTTATGATTCCAGGATATCACTGAAACATTGCTGCTTAGTAGTTAACAGTCACTTTATCTTGGTTAACTATTATTACTATATGACATTAACATTTGTGTAGTAGCTAATAAAACTGACCAACAGGAACTGAGATATATTTCTATCTTGCTTCATCAGATAAGACCTCAGCAATTGTTTAATGAAAAGGTGCATTAAATGTTTAATTACACATTTTGCAGCAATATAGGCTGTTTCATAGCTTTGCGACATTAGTTTTCAGTTTCATTGCATACATTTATTAATCTTGTGATTCCGGGTAAGTTGCCTGAACTTCCTAACACTTCAGTTTGTAAATATTAACAATGACATTAACCTATACTGTACCTGTGATTTCCTGTCTTTACTACATTGTTTTATAGATCTTGAGGTTTTGTCCTTGTAAATATTTCATTTGTAAGCATATATATGCTATGTTATGGATGATATTGGTATTTATAAAGTCACTGGAAGAATTGCTATAATGCAGATTCTTGGCCACACTTCCAACTATTAACAAGTATCTTAGATAACTCTTATGAAAGTAATTCATAAGCTAATCTTTGAGAAATACAAATTTTCCTTTAAAAATGATCCCCAAATCAAAATCGAAGGGGAGCTTTGTAAAAAATACACATTTCTAGGGCTCTATCTTGGAGCTCCTGATTTAGCAGCAGGGCTGAAGCAAGGCCTTGGAACTTGTTTTTTTTTTTTTTTAAAAACTGCCTCATTGATTATAATACTTTGAAAATTCCTGCTTTACAGCCTCACTGCATCGCTAACTTTTAGTTGAAGAAGGTTTTGGCTGTGCTGCTTACCATATATGGATGAGGGGATGTAGTCAGGCTTGTGTGCTTCTGCTAGTGCAGATCAAGTAAAGAATGAAAATGATGAGTTTGGATTGTCTGCAGTGCATACATTGAGATTGACTGTCTTCTCACCCTTGGCTATGTAGCTGCTTTAAGTAAATCCATATGTCAAGCCCATAAATTTCAGATTTCCTGAACCAGAAAAGACTGTTGGAGATCATCTAGTTCAAGCCCCTTATTTTGCAGAGGAGGGAATTAAACTCAGAGATTTGCCCCAAGGCCCCTGGAGAAGACCAGGACTAACAGTTGGATTCTTGCCCCAAGCTTACTTTCATTTTTATCACAATTGAATGACTCTAATTCTGCCATTTTAGGAACCTATGCTACTTGTGAAACCAGCTTTCTTTCCTTCCTTCTTTCCTTCCTTCCTTCCTTCCTTTCTTTCTTTCTTCTTTCTTTTTTTTTTTTGAAATGGAGTCTCGCTCTGTTGCCCAGGCTGGAGTGCAGTGGCGAGATCTTGGCTCACTGCAAGCTCTGCCTCCTGGGTTCACACCATTCTCCTGCCTCAGCCTCCCTAGTAGCTGGGACTACAGGCACCCACCACCATGCCCGGCTAACTTTTTGTAGAGACGGGGTTTCACCGTGTTAGCCAGGGTGGTCTCAATCTCCTGATCTCGTAATCTGCCCGCCTCGGCCTCCCAAAGTGCTGGGATTACAGGCATGAGCAAAACCAGCTTTTCTAGTGCTGACTTCAGGCTTCCAGAGCAGGCATAGAAAGTGCTCTTAACTGTCCAGCTCTATGAAAGTGAGAGCATCTTCCTTCCCAACTCCAGTTCTCTGTCCTGAATGAAAAGAGGCAGAAGGGCCACTGAGGGAATGCTCATACTCACCTGGACAGGACTTCTGTTCCTATAGTTGCACCATTTTCTCTATTGCCTTCTTGGTCTTTATGTTAGCCAGAGCCAGGCCTTTTCGTAAATTCTGTATGTCCAGAAGGCAGAGCCATCATCTTAGTTTGTTTCTTTTGTTTAATACTTGAATCTTTCTGTTTTTTTTTTTGTTTTGTTTTTTTTGTGGCACATCTTTACTTGCCCTAATTTGGACATTTTTCAGCTCTGGAGTGCAATTATGTTCAACAAATACTCAGTGCTTCTCTGTCCGAAGAGCAGTCCTGGGTACTAGAGATGTAAAATGAATCCAGTATAGTCCTAGTTTCAAAAGCATTCACAACATCATGAGAAATGAGATAAGTATGAAAATTGCTGCAGGAATGTTTGCAAGTGCCACAGGAGCACAGAAGCCGTGACTTCCACTTACTAGGAGAGTGAAAGAAGTCTTTGGAGAGGAGGTGACATTGGTCTGTTTTAGGTGCAAAACCATAACCCACAATATAAATGTACAACATTTTGAAACCACATGAAAATAATATATCTAAGTCTTAATAAAGAGAGCAAATGCAATGCAGATAAATAAGGCTGGCGTCAGCATGATGGAGGAAGAGGGACACTGCAACACGTGGCGGGAGGCCTGTGTCTTCTCACACCACTGCCTCCAACTTGTGTGACTCTCCACGATCCAGTCAGACTCCTGTGGCTACAGGCGATCCAACATACTTGGGATACCATGAAGTGAAAAAAAAGTGCATCCCAAACAAGGTGTTATGTGTGCCAAAACTTCAGTTTTGAGTAGTTGTTGCCCAAGTGAAAAGGAGTTTTGGAGGAAGAGCACTTCAGCCAGGAGGAAGCACAAATGTGCAGTGACCTGTGTTTGGAGGTGAAAGGGAGTATGTCTGAGAGTTGTAAGTCCTGAATGGAGGGTAGTTTCTTTCAACTGCTGGACCGGAGGGAATCAGAGGAGCAGCAAGAGAGAAGCCTGGGAAGTAAGCAGAGTGTATTTCATGAAGTGTGTTACAGGTCTTGTTAAGAAATTGGGTGAGCTTTTCCTGATGTAAGGGGACGGCTGAAGAGCTGAGATGGTAAGATTTGCTGGGCTGTTGTCAAGAATGGATGAGAGGGCAAAAACCGAGGCAGGAAACTCAGTGAAGAGATCATCTAAGCTGGAGAGGCTGGTGATCTTGGGTAGTGAAAAGGGATGAGAAAAGCAGTCCATCCACAGATTTAAAACCTATTTAGAGACCAGAGTTTATATGACTTGATCATGGAGGGTGAAGGAAAAGGATGCCTCCTGGGTTTCTGGGGTGGATGTACAGTGGTGTTCACTTGCAGGAAAATCCAGGAGGAGGAACAGGTTTCAAAAGGAAGGTGATATTTCTAAGCCAAGGTGATGAGATGAGCTGATTTGTCCTGGGGCTCTTCAATATTAACTTGCCTTCCACATGCCGAGAGAATCACGTACATTGTCACACTTCATCATCTCAGTTGTGAGAGGTATTCTTTTGTGAACTCCAAAGAGGTGGAAGCTGAGGCTTCGAGAGCTTAAGTGCCTTGTATAAGGTCCCTTAGATAATAGGTAGAGGAGCCAAAAGTTCAGAACAGATTCTAAACCAAACCACATGTACCTTCTATTATAGCATCTGCTTTCTTTTTTCTTTTGACACATATAATTCTGTAAAAATAGGTCAATTGTAGAACACAAATAACTTGGGACTTTATGGATTGTTAAATAGAACACATAAACTCTACTTTCTATAGAAGGTTTGCTGAAAAATCAGTTCACAAAGGCTGATTAATTGAAGAAAAGGCATACAAATTTATTTAACATGAATACACAGGAGCCTTCAGAATGAAGACCCCAAAATACAGGGGCTATTTTCCATTTTTACGCTTATGTTCAAAAAAGTATGGATTGCCATATGGAAATATGATTAGACAAAACTTGTATGATCTCATGCTAATAGTCTGACTGGGGAAACCCAGCAAGGTCTGTCAGTCTAGATTCTTCTGGGCTGCTCTAAGCATGCATTCTTTCCTTCTGGATTTGGGGGAGGACCCTCTCTGAAATGGAGGGGTTCTTCAGACCTATGGTTGAATGAGTTAGATAATTTCTTTGTGGCCAGTTTTTAGACAGAAAGGGAGAGGGAAGATTAGAGTCATATTTTTAGGTTTCATGGCTAGCTTTGGAAAAAAAGGGATTCTGATTTCTGCGACCTGCCTTGGGGAAGAGGGATTCTAGTTTTTATGACAAGCCTCAGGGGAGAATGGGACTGCCAGACAGGAAGGCAGGCCAAGATCAAAGAAAAAATTTTGCTTCTGAGGCTGCTTCTGAAGTTTTCACTTTGAGGTATTGCTTTCTGAGCTCCAACATGTCTGAGTTACCACCATCCCTCAGTTGAAATACTGCAATTGCCTCCTAACTCATCTCTTGAACTGACTTTTCCTCTTTTCCAATCTATTCTGTTTGCTGTAGCCAAAACGAACTTTTTAAAATTCAGTTTTGATTGTCATACTGTCACTTAAAATCCTTCAATGACCTCCTGTCACTATTAGGATAGAATAAATTCTTAATATGTCTAAATGCTGTGGCCCCTACTAACTGATCCACTTCATCTTGTGTCTATCTTTCCCTTCTTCCCTTTGCTCTGGCCACACTGACCTTCCTTCAGTTCCTAAAATGTGCTCGTCTCTCCTGCATGAAATACTCTTTTCCTACCTCAATACCAGTTAACTACATTTCTTCCTTTATATCTCAGTTCATACTCTCAATGAGCCAGGTCCTGATATACTCACATAAAACCTTGTAATTTTTTTTAATCTAAGACTTACCACATTTTGGAATTATATATGGATTTGTGTTAATAGTTTTTATAATGTTTTTTCTCATCCATTGGAGTTCGTTAAAACAATTATAAAACTGTTTGGGCAGGCATATAGTTGGCACTCAACAGATATTTTTCAAATGAATTAATACATTCATAAGTGAATAAAAATGACTTTGGATTAGCTAATTTATATTTGATCATTTGTTTGGTAAATTACTTTTTAGAATTCAGAAAAAGGACATTTCTTTTACACCTATAAAATAAACTGAGTTTTGCTCATATACAATATTGTTTTATTATACTCCAATGATATAACATTTCCCCTGGTATTATATTATAATTGAATTTCTCCTTCTGAAGTCAATTTTCTTTTGCTCAATAAATGAAGACGATTCAAACAGCAGAGGGGTAATTACCTAATTGACATTTTTTGGATTAACCAATTAAGAAAAAAAATTAAAGCTTGGAAATGGCAACTATAAAGATCAATATATCACCATTCAGTGTACCAAGGAAAGAGGAAAATATATCATAATTTACTTTAAATGTCACAGCTTTATTGCACTTGCTAATTAAATGATGCTTTTCCATCCCAGCCACATTGAAAATGATTTAGAATTTTCAGGAGTAATATTTAATTGTTCCCTCAAGAATGATTTTCTGCCATGTGACTGTGCACCATATAACTAATGAGGCTTGGATATGGCTTAAGAAAGGATGCACTAATGTGTCAGCCTACAGCCCTCAAGTGGTGATGTGCTATCAGTGCTCAATATTCGTTCCAGAACTCAGGACTGAACAACTGATTGAACTGTGGGATGGAGTCTAGCATGAGAAATTTCTACATCCTATTTTCCAGATATACTGCTGAGGCCCTCTGGGACTCAATCATAGTTATCTAGCCTTTCAATATCCATGAACCACCTCAGAGAAATAGATTAGATAAACACTAACTTTTTTTTTTTTTAGCTCGCATAGTCTATAATTCTAAATGGAAGAAGTGGGGAGTTAAAGATAGGTGGAGGAAGGCTTATGAGTTAGAGAGCAAAATTATACTTGTTACAGGACACAGTTGTGTCAGGGGGTTGGCCAGTAGGGCCATGATTTATGATACAATTCAATGTTTGCCAACATGGAGGTCCTGGTCTCCTAGGATTCTATAGAATTATTAGAGGAGTCCACAAAGCCATGTGTCTGTGTCTAAATAAATACTGTCACATTAATGCTACCATTATCTAAATATGCATAGATTATTTTATAAAAATAATTTATTTAAAGTATTTAATTCACAAAAATGCTTTTTTGTTACATATATTCTGAATCAATGGATTATCTAAAAACTGTAGGTTTTTTCAACTTGAGGGGTTATTTTGGCATAAGACCTCAATAAACATAGTTGTAACTTTTACACCTCAGAATGTGCCATATTTTTTAGTATTACCCATACAGAGTGTTTCTGACAACCCTCAGATTCTATGAATCTATCCTGGATGCTGCCCATCACCTCTCGTCTGCTGCTCTGGTCTCTCTGCTCTCTTCCAAAGAGAGACTTCTGCTGTCTTCCAAAGCTTCTTGAGCCTGCTACAGTTTTCTCTGGTCTACATCCTCCCGGGATTGTTCTCAGCAATTTTACTTTATTGTCCAAAGCAGAGGCATCACTAGGATGATTATGGTGCATAGTAAACTTTACCAAGCCTTGAGGATAACATGAGAGAATTATAGTGCAGAAATGGGAAACCTGGAATTGGTTATTCAACATCATTACTAAAGTTCATTAGTTGGGCCCATTCACAAGGGTCCCCAGTTGATTGGCTCTTTCCTTACTTTGTAACCTGTTTCAGGCATCTGCTCATCTCCCACAGGCAAGGTTGATTTAATTATGTGCTGCCTTCCTGGAATCGAGTCAATAATTCTCTCTGCACATAAATCAGTACACATTATGATTATTAAAATTTGGCAGTTATGGAATTCAGAGCCTGAATTGGGCTGTTCTTACATTGCTATAAATACCTGAGAATGGATAATTTATTAAAAAGATTTAATTGGCTCATGGTTCTACAGACTGTGCAGGAAGCGTGGTGCTGGCATCTGCTTGGCTTTTAAAGAGGCCTCAGGAAGCTTCCAATCATGGTAGAAGGCAAAGGGGGAACAGTCATGTCACATGGCAAAAGGAGGAGCAAGTGAGAGAGAGTTGGAGGGGTAGGTGCCACACTCCTAAATTACCAGATCTTGAGGGAACTCACTATTAGGAAGAGAGTACCAAGCCATAAGGAATTCACCCTCCATGATGCAAACACCTTCCACCAGTCCCTCCTTCTAGCGTTGAGGATTACAATTCGGCATGAGATTTGGGTGGGGACAAATATCCAAATTACATCAGACCTCAATGAGTACAACTTTGAAATCACATCAGTAAGGAACTTTTATCATTCAGAATATTATTGTTTCAAAGTGGAGTTCTCATTTAACCAAGTCTCCTCTACCCCAACAATCTACTCCCAAGCAAGATGGCTTTACCAATGTAGTAAATCAGTTTTTTCATAAAGCCTTAAAAGAACACAGACTGACTTCTAAGCAAGACTCAAGGGCAAGAAATGTACATGTCTTTCCCTAATAGACCTTACAATCAGAAACTTTCCCCTAAACTAACAATAAGACTATGATATGATCCAGCCGTCATACTTCTGGATATTTATTCCAAAGAATTTAAATCAGGATATTAAAGAGATATTAGCACTCCCATGTTCATTACAGCACTATTCACAGCAGTCAAAATGTGAAAACACTGAATTGTTCACCAATAGATGATTGGAAAAAGAAAACTTGGTATATTTATACCTTTAAAAAGAAGACAATTCTATTAAGTATGACAACGTGGATAAACCTTGAGGTGAAATAAGCCAGT
Organism: Pongo abelii; assembly: GCF_028885655.2. NCBI lineage: Eukaryota > Metazoa > Chordata > Mammalia > Primates > Hominidae > Pongo > Pongo abelii. The sequence continues at coordinate 124,061,197 of NC_071990.2, forward strand.
CACAGAAAGACAAATGCTGCATGAGCTCACTTACATGAAGCACTTTAAATAGTCAAATTTGTAGAAGCCAAGAGTGGAATGATGGTGGTTGCCAGGAGATGGCAGAACAAGGAAATGGGGAGTTACTAATCAATAGGCATATAGTTTCAGTAAACCAAAATGAGTGAGCTCTACAGATCTGCTGTACAACTTGTACCTTAGTCAACAATACTGTATTCTACACTTAAAAATTTGTTAAGCACCTAGATCTCATGTTAAGTGTTATTTTTATCACAATAAAATAAAAATTGGGAGGAAAAAAACGCTTTCCCCTAAGTACAATAAAGACCTAGCCCTCAAAGAAGGATATCAGAAAATCTATCTTTCTCTTCCACATCTCCCCCAAACTGAGGCTGGGCCTTTTACCTTTACAAATCACACCACCATGTCCACTAGTAATCTGATGTTAGAAACTGATGTTTATTCTTGAAAAAAATTATAGAAACCACCATTATCTTATAAGTTTGCCCTAGAAGTCCAGTGACATGAGCTTTAGACTGGATTTTCAAATTAATCAGATGATTAGTCATACCAGCAATCTGGTCTCCTATACACATCTTTGAAAATAGACCTGCTTTTTTGTTTTTAGTTTAGTTTTGTTTATTAATGAGCTGATGATTAAAATTCTTTCTAGCTCCAAAATTCTCAGATATCTACAAATTACACATTGATCGTCACTTGTTTTGTTTTCCTCTTGACTGCCTTTAATAGCATTGATTAATTTGGCTTTGCATCAATTCTCTTAAGTTGTAAAATAAGAAAAACTGGATAAGGTATGCTTTGGTCAAGGTCAGATACACATGTGAGTCTCATGTAAAATGTACATTGCAATCTTAAAAATTAGTCTATTGAAATATTTCTATAAATTTTTTAAATTCAGAAAACACATTTATTAATTTTCTTCCAGCTGCTAAACTTCTCAGATTATTGAAAATATGTTATGAAAAGTTAGTCACTTGCCCCCAGTCATAGACAGTGATAGAATTAGGAACTGGATCCTATCACTATCTTTAATTTAAGAAATGAGATCATCATGAATTAAAGGGGGAGATTGGGCCAAAGCGTAGGTAATACCAAAAAGCTGCAGTTTTAAAAAGACTAAAAATTCTATTGGCATTTATAATTACTACAGTGTATATAAGCAATAGAGATAAGAATGACCCAATTTGTATTTCCCAGATAAATCTCAAGGCAAGTTTTAAAAAGGATAAAAAGAAAAAGAAGAATCTTAGGTTCAAATGAGTTTACATCATGCATAAGCACAGCAGCAAAATGCCCGTTCTATTTGGCCTCAGTTGGACAACTGCCTATGAAAAAAAGAAATACTCAAGGAAAATTTCTGCTGTAACTGGGCTAGCTTTTTAAAATTAATTAATTGATTAGTTTTTGTTGGCTTTTTATTTTTAATTTTTGTGGGTACATAGTAGGTGTATATATTTATGGAGAACATAAGATATTTTGTTACAGGCATGCATCAGGGTAAATGGGGCATCCATTACCTCAAACATTTATCCTTTGTGTTAAAAACAATCTGATTATACTCTTTTAGTTTAAAATATAAAATTAAATTATTACTGACTATAGTCATCCTGTTGTGCTATCAAATACTAGGTCTTATTCTTTCTACATTTTTTTGTGCCCATTAACCATCCTTTACTACCATCCCAACACTACCCCATGATCCCCTTCCCAGCTTCTGTAACCATCCATCTGCTCTCTGTCTCCGTGAATTCAATTGTTTTAATTTTAGCTCCCACAAATAACTGAGAACATGCAAAGTTTGTCTTTCTGTGCCTGGCTTATTTCAATTAACATAATGTCTTCCAGTTCCATCCATGTTGTTGCAAACGACAGTATCTCATTCTTTTTATGGCTGAATAGTACTCCATTGTGTATATGTATCACATTTTCTTTATCCATTCATCTTCTGATGAACGCTTAGGTTGTTCCAAATCCTAGCTATTGTGAATAATGCTGCAGTCAACATGGAAGTGCAGACCTCTTTGATATATTGATTTCCTTTCTTTGAAGTATGTACATTGCAGTGGGATTGCTAGATCATATGGTAGCTCTGTTTTTAATTTTTTGAGGAAACTTCAAAGTGTTCTCCACAGTGATTGTACAAATTTACATTCCCACCAACAGTATATGAGGGTTCCCTTTTCTCCTCATCCTCACCAGCATTTGTTATTGCCTCTTTTTTAAATAATAGCTATTTTAACTGGAGTGAGATGGTATCTCATTGGTTTCTATTTGCATTTCTCTGATAGATGAATAATATGGAGCACCATTTCTTATACCTGTTTGCCATTTGTATGTCTTCTTCTGAGAAATATTTTTTTTCAAATCTTTTGCCCATTTTTAAGTTTTTTTTTTTTATTTTTTGAAAAAGGATCTCACTCTTTCATCCAGGCTTGAGTGCAGTGGCATGATCATGGCTCACTGCAGCCTTAACTTCCTAGGCTCAAGCCATCCCCCCACCTCGCCTCCCAAAGAGCCGGGGCAACAGGCAGGTGTCACCATGTCCAGATAACTTTTTTAATTTCTGTAAAGATGGAGTCCCAGTAGATTGTCTTTTGAACTCCTGTGCTGAAGTGATTCTCCTGCCTCAGCCTCCCACAGTGCTGGGATTACAGGTGTGAGCCACCACATCCAGCCCTTTTTGCCCATTTTTAATCTAATTATTAATTTTTTCCTATAAAGTTATTTGAGATCCTTATATATTTTAATTATTAATCTCTTGTCACATTGGTACTTTGCAAATATTTTATCCCTTTCCATGAGTTATCTCTTCACCTTGTTGATTGTTTCCTTTCCTGTGAAGAAGCTTTTTAACCTGATGTGATCCCATCTGTCCATTTTTGCTTTGGGTGCCTGTGCTTGTGAGTTATTACTCAAGAAATCTTTGCCCATTTCAGTATCCTGGAGAGTTTTCTCAATGTTTTCCTTTAGTAGTTTCATAGTTTGAGGTCTTAGATTTAAGTCTTTAATTCATTTTGGTTTGATTTTTGTGTATGGCGAGAGACAGGGGTCTAGTTTCACTCTTCTGCATATGGATATCCAGTTTTCCTAGTACCATTTATTGAAGAGACTATCTTTTCCTTAGTATATGTTCTTGGCACCTTTGTTGAAAATGAGTTTACTGTAGATGTATAGATTTGTTTCTGGGTACTTTATTCTGTTCCATTGGTCTATATGTCTGTTTTTATGCTAGTAGCCTGCTGTTTTGTTTACCATAGCTCTGTAGTATAATTGAAGTCAGGTCATGTGATTCCTCTTGTTTTGTTATTTTTGCTCAGGATAGCTTTGGCTATTATTCTGGTCTTTTGTGATTCCATACAAATTTTAGGATAGTTTTTTCTATTTCTATGAAGAAAGTCATTGATATTTTCATAGGGACTGTATTTAATCTGTAGATTGCTTTGGGTAATATGGACATTTTAACATTATTGATTCTTCCAATCCATGAACGTGGAATATCTTTTCATTTTTTGTGCCCTCTTTAATTTCTTGTGTCCTCTTTAATTTCTTGTGTCAGCGTTTTAGTTTTCATTGTAGAGATATTTCACTTCTTTGGTTAATTCCTAGATATTTTAATTTTAGCTATGGTAATTGAAATTACTTTTTTGATTTCTTTTTCAGATTATTAAATCTTGGCATAAAGAAATGCTACTGATTTTTGAATGTTGATTTTGTATCCTGATATTCTACTGAGTTTATCAGTTCTAATACTTTTTGGTGGAGTCTTTAGATTTTTCTAAATATAAGATCATATCATCTGCACACAAAAGTAATTTGACTTCTTTCTTTCCAATTTGGATGTCCTTTTTTTTAAAAAAATTTTATTTAATGGCTCTAGCTAGGACTTCCAGTACTATGCTGAATAACAGTAGTGAAAGTTGATATCCTTATTATATTCCAGATCTTAGAGGAAAGGCTTTCAGTTTTTCCCCATTCAGTGTAATACTAGCTGTGGGTGTGTTACATATGACTTTTCTTATGTTGAGGTATGTTTCTTTTGTATCTGTTTTTCGAGGGTTTTTATCATGAAAGGATGTTGAATTATATCAAATGCTTTTTCAGCATCAATTGAAATGATCATATGTTTTTCGTCCTTCATTCTGTTAATGTAATGTATCACACTCATTGATTTGTGTATGTTGAACCATACTTGCATCCCAGGGATAAATCCCAGTTGGTCATCATGAATGAAACTTTTAGTGAATAGTTGAATTGGTTTGCTAGTGTTTTGTTGAAGATTTTTGGATTGATATTCCTTAGGGATACTGGTGTGTATTTTTCTCTTTCGGATGTGTCTTTGTCTGGTTTTGGAATTAGGGTAATATTGGCATTATGGGATGAATTTGACAATATTCTTTTCTTCTGTTTTTTTGGAACACTTTGAGTAGGATTGGTATTAGTTCTTCTTTAAATGTTTGGTAGAATTTAGCAGTGAAGCCATTGGGTCTCAGGCTTTACTTTCCTGGGAGACTTTTTATTATGGCTTCAGTCTTGTTACTTCTTATTGGTCTGTTCAGGTTTTGTATTTCTTGTGGTTCAATCTTGATAGATTGTATGATAGATTGCATGTCTAGAAATTTATCCATTTCTTCTAGATTTTCCAGTTTATTCCATATAGTTACTTATAGTAGCCACTAATGAGCCTTTCTTTTTTTTTTTTTTTGAGACAGAGTCTTGCTTGTCGCCCAGGCTGGAGTGCAGTGGCGTGATCTTGGCTCACTGCAAGCTCCGCCTCCCGGGCTCACGCCATTCTCCTGCCTCAGCCTCCCGAGTGGCTGGGACTACAGACGCCCGCCACCACGCCCGGCTAATTTTCTTTTCTTTTTAGTAGAGACGGGGTTTCACCGTGTTAGCCAGGATGGTCTCGATCTCCTGACCTCGTGACTCACCCGCCTCAGCCTCCCAAAGTGCTGGGATTACAGGATTGAGCCACCGCGCCCAGCCAATCCTTTCAATTTCTGTGGTATTGATTGTAACGTCTCCTTTTTCATCTCTAATTCTATTTATTTGGGTCTTCTCTCTTTTTTTCTTAGTCTGCCTAAAGGTTTGTCAGTTTTGGTTATTTTTCTAAAAACCGAATTTTCATTTTATTGATCCTTTGTGTTATTTCTTCATTTCAATTCCATTTACTTCTGCTCTGATGTTTATTTCTTTTCTTCTACTAATTTTGGGTTCAGTTTTCTCTTGCTTTTCTAGTTATTTAATATGCATCATTGAGTTGATTACTTGAAATTTTATTCTTTTTTGATGTAGGTGCTTATTGCTATTAACTTCCCTCTTAGTACTGTTTTCGTGAATTCCATAGGTTTTAGTATGTTGTGTTTCCATTATCATTTGTTTCAAGAAATTTTTCAATTTCCTTCTTAATTTCTCCATTGATCTACTGGTCATTTAGGAGCATATTGCTTAATTTCCATGTGTTTGTATAGGTTCCAAAATTCCTCCTGATTTCTAGTTTTATTCCATGGTAGTCAGAGAAGATGCTTGATATTATTTCAATTTTTAAAATGTTTTAAGACTTGTTCTGTGGCCCAACGTATGGTCTATTCTTGAGAATGTGCAGTATGTTGAGGAGAAGAATGTGTATTCTGCAGCTGTTGGATAAAATGTTCTGTAAATATTTATCAGGTTCACTTGGTCTATAATGCAGATTAAGTCCAATGTTTCTTTGTTAATTTTCTGTCTAGCAGATCTGTCCAATGCTGCAAGTGGGATGTTGAAGTCTCCAGCTATTATTATGTTGGGAGTCTATCTCTCTCTCTAGCTCTAATAATATTTGCTTTATATATCTAGATGCTCTAGTGTTGGATGCATATATATTTAAAATTGTTATAACCTCTTCCTTAATACACCCCTTTATCATTATATGACCTTTGTTTCTTCCTATAGTTTTTGTCTTGAAGTACATTTTGTTTGATATAAGTATAGTTACTCCTGCTCTTTTTTGACTTCCATTAGCATGGAATATCTTTCTCCATCCTTTATTTTCTGTCTATGTGTGTCTTTATAGGTGAAGTGTGTTTCTTACAGGCAACAGATCATTGGGTCTTTCTTTTCTTTCTTTTTTTTTTTTTTTTTTGTTTTTTAATCCATTCAACCACTCTGTGTCTTTTTATTGGAGAATTTAGTCCATTTACATTCAATGTTACTATTGATAAGTAAGGACTACTCTTGCCATTTAGTAGTTTTCTAGTTGTTTTGTGGTCTTTTCTTCTTTCCTGTGTTCCTTTTAGTGAAGATGATTTTCTCTGGTGGCATAGTTTAATTTCTTACTTTTTATTTTTTTGTGTATTTGTTGTATGTTTTTTGATTTCAGGTTACCATGAGGATTGCAAATAGTATCTCATAACCCATTATGTTAAACTGATGACAGCCTAACACTAATTGCATAAACAAACAAACAAGCAAAAAGAAAACTAACAAAAACTCTATACTTTAACTTCCTCTCTCTGCTTTTTAAGTTTTTGATGTTTCTATTTATGTCTTACTGTCTATATCTTGAAAGGTTGTCCCAGTTATTATTTTTGATTGGTTCACCTTTTAGTCTTTCTACTTAATATAACAGTAATTTACACACCACAATTTCAGTGTTATAATATGCTGTATTTTTCTGTGTGCTTATTAGTACCAGTGAGTTTTGTACCTTCAGGTGATTTCTTCTTGCTCATTAACATTTATTTTTCTTTCTGATTGAAGAACTCCCTTTAGTATTTCTTGTAAGACAGGTCTGGTGTTGATGAAATCCTTCAGCTTTTGTTTGTCTGGGAATGTCCTTATTTCTCCTTCATGCTTGAAGGACATTTTTTTTTTTTTTTTTTTTTTTTTGCCAAATATACTATTCTGGGGTAAAAGGTTTTTTTCCTTTAGCACTTTAAATATGGCATGCCACTCTGTCCTGGCCCTAAATTTTCCACTGAAAACCCTGCTGCCAGACATATTGGCGCTCCATTATATGTTATTTGTTTCTTTTCTCTTGCTGCTTTTAGGGTTCTTTCTTTATCCTTGACCTTTTGGACTTTGATTATTAAATGCCTTAAGGTAGTCTTCTTTCAGTTAAATATTCTTGGTATTCTATAACCTTCCTGTACTTAGATATTGATATTTTTGTCTAGGTTTGAGAAATTTTCTGTTATTATCTTTTTGAATAAACTTTCTACCCCTATATCTTTCTCTATCTATTCTTTAAGGCCAATAACTCTTAGATTTGCCTTTTTGAGGGTATTTTCTAGATCTCGTATGAGTGCTTTATTCCTTTTTGTTCCTTTTTCCTTTGTCTGCTCTGACTGTATTTTCAGATAACCTGTCTTCAAGGTGACTAATTCTTTCTCTGCTTTATCAGTTCTGCTATTAAGAGACTCTGATGCATTCTTCAATATGTCAATTTTATTTTTCACCTCCAGAATTTCTGCTTGATTCTTCTTAATTATTTCAATCTCTTTGTTACATTTAACTGATAGAATTCTGAATTGCTTCCCTGTGTTATCTTGATTTTTTTTTAACTTTCCTCAAAACAGCTAATTTGAATTCTCTGTCTGAAAGGTCACATATCTCTTTTTCCCCAGGATTGGTCCCTGGTGCCTTATTTAGTTCATTTGGTGAGGCCATGTTTTCCTGAATGTTTTTGATGCTTGTGGATGTTCATTGGTGTCTGGGCCTTGAAGAGTTAGGTATTTACTGTAGTCTTCTCAGTCTGGGCTTGTTTTTACTCATCCTTCTTGGGAAGCCTTTTCAGGTATTTGAAAGGATTTGGATTGTGATCTAAGGCATATCTGCATTACAGGGTACCCAAAGCCCAGTAACACTGTGGTTCTTGTAGGCTTATAGAGGTACCACGTTAGTGGTGTTCAATAACACCCAGAAGAATACTCTGGATTATCAGGCAAAGACTCTTGCTCTCTTGCTTTACTTTCTTCCAAACAGAGTCTCCTTGTCTGTGCTGAGCTGCCTGGAGCTGGAAGGAGGGTGACACAAGCACCCCTGTGACCACCAGTGCTGGGACTGCTCTGGGTCAGATCTGAAGCCAGCATTGCATTGGGTCTTGCCCAAGGCCCGCTGTAACCACCCCCTGTCTATAGCCTATGTTTGCTCAAGGCCCTAGGGCTCTATGATCAGCGAGTAGCAAAGCCAGTCAGACCTGTGTCCTCCCTTCAGGGCAGTGAATTCCCTGGCACATTGAGTGAATTCAGAGATGTCAAATGGGAGCCAGGGACTGGAGTCAAAACCTCAGGAATCTATCTGTTGCTCTATTCTACTGCAGCTAAGCTGGCACTCAAACCATGAAACAAAGTCCTTCCCACCTTCCCCTCCTTTCCACAGCCAGAGGAATCTCTTTCAGTGGCCACCACCACAGCCCCATGGGGAGTACTTCCAGGCCATTGCTTATTTTCACTACTTGCCTAAAGCTCTTCAGTCAGCTTGTGGTGAATGCTTCCAGGCTTGGGACTCACCCTTCAGGGCAGTGGGCTCCCATCTGGCCCATGGCAGGTCCAGAAATGCCATCCAAGAGCCAAGGCCTAGAATTGGGGACCTCACAAGGCTGGTTGGTGCTCTACCCCACTGTGGTTGAGCTAGTACCTGATTTTTGGTTCTTATAAACGTGTAGATAGTTGTTAAACTAAATTGTTGTTTCTGTCAGGGGGACAATAGGAAGAGGCTTCTATTCAGCCATCAAGATCTATCCCTCATCTGGGCTACCTTATTTTAGATTAAAAATACATCAAAGAAATATTATGTTTCAGACTACATAAAGCCTTCTGATTTATAAGTTACTAGGAAACAAGTTTTGAATTTTAATCTTGGCAATTAACAATACTTTAAATTATAAAGACTATTCAAATTAAGAGAAGGTAGGCACCTCTGCTTTCTCTCCATGTTCCATAGAGGATTTGCTGAGGATAAAGGACTTGCATTTACATGCAAGTACATAAAAACAAGACAAGAACCAATGCATATCTGCATTGTTTTTTAAGATCCACAACTGTAACTGGGGCTTCTGAAAATGTCAGAACATTCTATCCTCTGTACCCTGTGATGTATAATTAATTTCAGGGTCCAGCAGACCCCAGAACACAAGGCTTCAAGGTTTTCTGAAACTTCAGTACTCTAGGGTGGAGTACGTAGCTTGGAAGTTAGAGTCAACTAACTGTTGACTTTCAGTGTTTCTATACTTCGTTTACTCCCCACCGCCCCCTGCTAGTGAGGATATTTAAAATTATCTTTAATTATACTAGTTTTCAAATTATGACAAGCTGAGTCAGCTTTTTAGTATTTTCTTCAGCTATTTGAATTATGATAGATTTGTGGGAATTTTCTCATACTAAAATTCTTCAGCATCCTTAATCAAATGTCAAAGTATAATATTTGAAAGATCTGATGTGGAATGAACAAACTGGCAGGATGACTTGAAAGGTTTTTCTTGGTTCAGACATGCTGCCTAAGATATAAATGTGACAATACTTAAAATGCCAACAGAACACTTTTATGAAGTTTGATAACATACACTTTCTCTCCCCATAGACAGGATCTGCAAATGATGTGGACTACACAGTGTCAGATCAATGTTAAGTTCACTTGGAAAGCACTCAATGAATATTTTCTATCTACTTTCCACCCTTAGAATCTGTTCTTACCTCTCGGGATATTTTAGTCTTCTGGGGAAAAACCATTACCCATAGAGAATGTTTAGTGAACATCATATTAAACTGATTTAGTGGTGAACTTCAGGGTTGATTATCAGAGTGAAAAGTAAAAAACTTTAGGAGATGACTGATCTAGACAAGGCCATCAGCATATATCCTGACAGGGCAGGTATTGAGAAAGTTAATTTTGAGATTTAAATTTTTAATTTACTACAAGGCAATTTTAAATAAGGTCTGAAATTGGATGAGTAGGCTTCCAAGGTCATGTGTATGCATTTCTACACTTTGTTAAAACCACAGTAAATAGTCCATTCATTTTGGTATATATGCTGTTAGATCCTGAAGATACTTAATCTTAATGGATATATGTGGCATACCCCCACCCCCAAGAGTATTATTGGAGAAAGATGGAGGAGAATGTTGCCTAACCTTTACTCCAATTCATTATTCTCAAACTGTGTGACCACAGTTACCTAGGGTGCTTGTAATGCATATGATGTCAGACATACTGAATCAAAAATTCTAGGGAAGGTACCTGGAATCTGTATTGCTAACAGACTTCTCAGCTGAGTCTTATGAACAGAAGTTGGGGAAACACTGTCCTGGTTTAAATGGCGTAAGATTAATTTTCAGTAAATAGGTGTTTTATTCAAACTTGCTTTATCTCTCCTGTATTTCTCCCCATCTCCCACGTTAAGATTTGTAAAAAAAATCTTAGGAAGAGCTAATTTGCTTTAAATTAACTTTTTCAGTCTCCAAGCTGGCACAGGTGAGATAAAGTTTTCTCAATTTTTTTTTTCTTCTCCTTTCCACAATTTAATCAAGTGTTAAAGTGAAAAATCTGGTTCTTTGTGGAGTGGTGCATTAAAAAAAAGGGGAATTAATTTACACTGCCTGGTGTCAGGATGTAATATGATTATGTTGGCAAAGCTATAAAAAGAAAATACCCAAAGCTCATAAAAAAATTTGAAGGAGGTCACTGTTAGAGCAGATGGAAGGAGCAGAGTGCCTGATCATTGAACAGCTACTGAGCTAAAAGGATATTCAGGTTGAGGTGTACTTAGCTGGGAGAAGGTCACAAATCTTAATTAAAGCTTTCAGGGGGAATGTCCTGGATTTGACAGTAGACGCATATTGATTTGCCTTACTGTATAGAAATGACTAAAAGGACTGGTAAATACAGTGTAGTCAGCTGTCAATTTCAATTACCCTGAGGGAATCTAATACAGTAGAGGGTTCCTATGCTGCATTCTTTGGGGCCTTCTCTCCTTTGTAACCAGAAAATACCCTTTCATGAAATGCAAACTTATTTTCATATTTTAACAAAAAAGCTACAAAGATTAAGTGCATTAAAAAGTCTAAAATTAAACCAAAAAACAGGATTATTAAACAAAAATTTATATTGACCTCAATATTTTTAATGAATTCTGCCAATTGTTGTGACATGAAAGATAAGCTAGGAGGCAAAACTCACACACCTTAAAAACAACAAAATATTTAAATTATATTAGATAGGATTATACCACCAATGAGAGAAGTATTTGTTTCTGTTTTATTCTGTGAAAGAATTTTATGACATCTAAATGTGTGTGTGTTCATGGATTACACATATTATATACATTATATTGTATGTGTATTACATAATAATAGGTATAGAGAACAAAAAATAAATTTTTTCAAAATTGTGCACATTATTCAATTGTATGATCTTCTTTTTTAAGTTTCAAAAATGAATTAAAGTTTTCATATCAGATGAATTACTGAAACAATATTTTGGGTTTGCTGAAACACTATGGTGAATATGTGGTTCAAAGAAGAAAAATATTCTTGTTGAAACGATTCAGGCATATTGTAGATGGCTGTACTAGGTGACTTTTAGGTGACTTCTTTATAACTTTATAAAGTTATTTTAGTCTAATCTCTTCTAAATTTATAAGGGCCTATGACTCTAGAAAAGGCAATATAATGAAATTTTTAAAAATCCGTGTTTTGGAATCCTATGTGACAGGGCTTAAATCCTATCTTACGGCAAGTTTCTTAATATCTAAAAGACTCTATTTCAGTTGTTTCTTTTGAATTGTAGGGCATCTCTCTCTCCTCCCTCTTCTCTCCCTCCCTCTCTGACATCTGTGGTAAAGATTAAATAAAATATTGCGTATAAAGCCATGTACAGTATATATTAATAAAAGCCACTGCCTAGCTAAGGGCCCAATTAAGAGTAGCTGTTCTACCTGTGTATGGCTGATAACATTTTTAATTATCAACTGAGATTTCTTTACTCCTTTATACTTGCTTTAATACTCTATAAAGGCTGTTTACTGAGGGTTGATGCACTTAATCTAGAACAAACGATCACTTAAGTTTCTGTTTTTTAAAATCTAAACAAAGAGCCATAGTCTTGAAAGTCAGCATTATTTATGACAATAGCCTGACTTTTTGAAAGAAAAGATTTCTTGAGCTATCTGAAACTGAAGAACTGAGAACAAACCGTAGAGTGGGAATTACTATATGATGATGTAAAAGTTTTGATGTTTCTGGGAAGGGAAATGAGTCATTGACTAGCTAGTGGGAGAAGAATTCAGGATGTAATGAGACCCTAGTCATTATTCAAGTCTCTGTGAAGGTGGCCAGGACTCCAGCTCACTGGGTTGAACAGAAGGGAGATTGAATAATAAAAATTCTAATGAAAATCCAAGTGTAAAGAGGACTATCCCTCACTTCCCAGGGAAAATTTTGGTATCATAAAGAAGCTCTCTCTATATGTTCTTCGACCCTAGAAAGGTAGACAAGCAATGGTCAAGAGAAGTGCCCAAGCAGATGGGCCTGACTGCCACCTCACAGAGTTCCCAGCCCCTCAGAAGAGTGAAACTCCGAAGTGATTTCATGGACCTCATGGAGGGCATAGAACGATTTAAATAGACCATCAACCTTAAAGTCCAGAGATGGAACAAAGAGGATGCAGATGCACATATCTCTACCTGAAGTAATAGTTATACCTGAGACAATAGCAGTGGATCCCTGTGCACTGATGTAACTGGACACATTGCAGCTCAGTGAGGGTCAGCGTGGACACAGGATATGTGTGAACCTGATGCCTTTTCTCTACACTTCAGTCTCCCTTTCATGAAAGAAAGGAACATGCTATTAGTGGTAGGCTGTCTTAGTCACCTCCTATTTACCCTGCTGGTGAGGGAGAGCTAAACACCACCTGACCCTGAAGAGATGAGACCAACAGCAGGTTATTAGTCACATCTACTGAATGCCTGGGGGAGGAGGACACAGCACACCTTGCAGGGCCACACAGGAGTTGCACTCAAGAGCAGAGTGAACAACCAGGGCTGTAGGAGGTAGGCTTTGGAGAATTAAGAGGGTAGGGTGCTCCCAGTTCTTGTGGAATGAGGTGATTCAGTTGTTTGATTTGGCAGGCAAACAGAGAACAAAACCTGCTACTCAAGGATAAACAGAAACTGTGCCTGGTCCCCTTGGTAAGGATGGTGGTCTGGCTAGGATACCTGATCTATGGGAGCAGAGTGGGGAGGAGAACTTGTAGTTAGGCCATTAGAGACCTATTTTATCAGATATCAAGCCTTAATTTTTGGCTTTATGCTACAATTGATCACTTGATGCTTTGACATCAGTTTAAATCTTGATGATAACTGAGACTTTTAGGGATTAGGAGACATGCCTTCCTAGGAAGCAAAGTAGGCACCTGACCAAGCAGAGAGGGCCACATTTTGAGGTGGTCGCTAAAAACATGAACTTCGGTTATGTCTCCATATATAACCAGTAAAGGCCATTGAGAGACCTGTGTGACATTGATGCAGAGAGGTGTTCCCAGAGGGTGTGAATTGAGACTAACCAATGCTTGTGGCAGTGGTGACATCAAGGGGTAGAGGGACATTTTTCTCATTGTGACTTAAATAGTTCTTTGAAAGCCCATTAGGCTTATCAATTAAAGTAGCTGCCTGGGGCTGACTACCTGAGGCCTATGGGAAGGCTGCATTTCAATGGAAAGCTTTCTTCAAGATTCCATTTTGTATTCTGAGACATAAAATGAGTGCCTTGGTAACAATCTAGTGTCTAAAACTCCAAATGAGATAAGGAATATCCTGTTGAGGCCTTGTATTGTGGCCTTAGGATATGTAGAGAAACCTGTTAATTTGGTTTATATATTTATATATGGGTACCTGTGAAACAAGAGATTCACAGAGTTCTTTAAAGTGTGACTCTTAGGCAATGGTCTAAGAGTTGTAAAAATATACATATGAGGCAAAATGGCCAGGGCATCCATTGCCAAGATAAATGTCTAGAGTGTGCCAATTGTGCTGACCCTTGGATTCTATTCTTTATCAGGGACATCTTGGTTAAGGAATTAAGAGCAACAACTCTCTACTGAGCTCTATCATGTATAATTGTGGCAACATCATTGGTAAAGTGTATGGCCTCATATTGCTGTTCATTCAGTTGATCCCAGGGGGCTCTCCAGGTAGCCAAGGACTCTAAGAAAGGGATGACTTCCCCTAGCACCACGGTTTTGGCAAAGGACTGGTGGTAGAGGAGGCTACCACCTTCTACAGATAGAATATGCCAGAAGGCCCAAGCTTGACTCCATCCTGTCGCAAAGAGGTCTCATAGCTATGCCAAATTCATGGGGGTGCTGCTCCAATGCATTACAAGGCATTGCAGTAGCTGGGTACAGTGGGTCACAGGCTCAAAGTCTGTGAGACCCTCTATTTCCAGAAAAGCCCGGTGTGTGGCCAGTAATTGCCACTATAACGGTGTATAGTACAAGGCCAGGAAAGGCAGTTTCTTGCATCAGAAGCCCATGAGCAACTTATGACCATCACAGGTGGCCTAGAGACTCCAGGAGGCGTGAGATGAGGTCGCTGAAGCCTCTGAGGGCATTAACTGGAGTGCCTGTTGATTTCATTTTGGACGGCTTCTACAGCCTTTTGTTGAGGAGGTTCCCCTTTAAGATGGGCAATCTGTAAGTAACAGCATTAGTGAAATTAAAGAAAATTTGCAAAAGAATATGTTGTCTCCAGAACCCAAAAAAGACTAAAAGATGTTGGACTTGTATTAACCTTGTGGGTACTGAGAGGGTTAATACCTGTTTTTTGACAGTATCAGGGATGAAGCAGCTTTTGGTTTACCAAATAACTTTCAGGAATTTTAACAGAAGTCATAGGACTTTGTACTATGTGTGAAATAATGATCCACCCTTTTTGTGTGAGTTCCTTTGTATTTGTATGTTCTTAATGAATACGTCAAACAAATCTTCCTGGAGAAGGATGTCATCAATGTAATATACCTGTGCTCTTGGAGGAAGGTGGATGTCATTAAGATCCTGCCTGCAAAGACTGTGTGCAGTGGCAAGGCTGCTGAGGTAGCCCTTGAGTAGCCTGGTAAAAATATATTGTGTCTCGTGGGAGGTAAAAGCAAACTGTGACTGCTAAGCTGCTGACATTGGCACCAAATGGATCATATTAGCCTAATTCGTAATAGCAAAATATTTATCAGTTGCTGATTGCATGGAGTCAGAAGTTTCAATACTCAGTTTGTTGGAAATAGGGGCCTGAACTGTATGGGACCATGGCATTAAGGTAGCAGCAGTCTACTGTGCTGCACCATTTATTTGTTCCAGGTTTAAGAACAGGCCAAATAGGCCAGATTGGGTTGTTAAATGGAGAAGCAGTGGGGATAATCACCCCTGCACTCTATAGCTGTCATATAACAAATTTTAATCCTCAAAAGCCCTGTTTTAAATTACTTTGAGCCATGTTAATAATTATTTTAATTTGGGGTGGAGGCAGAAGAGTCATGAATTTCCATTTTGTCAAGCCAATTTATAAGTGTCAAGATTTAATCTAATTTCCATTTATTTTTCATTGGGTCAGAGCGTCCATGTCCATTATGGGATATTTTAGGGCAATGATTGCTATGACCATGATGGGAAATTTAGGCAAGACAGTAATTATGATGGTTAAGATGAGACGTATCTTTTTGTCCTCTATTTTATATTCCAGAACTCCCCTAATGTTATGGGGGATACCATGTTTAAATTTAGTAAGATCCTAGTCATAACTGTAATCTGAGCCCTAGTGCCAGTTAAAACCATGAAGGTTTGCCAATTGGTGCATTTCAGCAGGTATTAAAGTTAATTAAGAACCTATACTGTAGAGGCACAAAAGCCAGTCAGTGCCCCTTTATCTTGGCTATATGAATGCCTTTAATATATTTTCAATTTCCAATTGGGTCAAATTGTAGATCTTTGTTTTAGGGTTCTTTTGTTGTTGTTGTTGTTGGTTCCTCCCTGTATCCAGGATTTTTTTTTCTTTGCTTTTTTTAAATTTCTTTTCTTTCTTTCTTTCTTTTTTTTTTTTTTTTTTTTTGGTGGTGGTCACTGGACATATTTGGTGGTGGTAGGGTGGTGGTGAGGGATCCTCTTTACCCTGATGATATTTATAAGTCTTTTCTCTCAGAGAGCTTCAAATTAGTATCATCAAGGTTAGGGGTTTCCCCCACAGCAATGGTTGATTTATATGGTTTAAAGACCCTGGGCTTAAGTTGAGTTTGAATTAATGGTGCCATGGAGTACCACCATGCCACAAAGGTAACATAGGATTTTTTTCTATAACCTCAAGGATTAGGATCTTTATTGCAACAGAGACATAGTAAGCAGAGTGGTACAGGGAAAGAAAGCTAGGTTTATAACCCAGACTCAATAGACCAAAATTATCTCCTGCTGCCACTGCCCTACCTTTTCTGTCTTGTGGACTTTTTTCCTCTTTCTTTGTTTCTTTCTCTGCACAAATTCCCTGAGAATATTTTGAGTTTGTAGCTAGGTGAAATTGGAGCTTTCTGTACAATCACCTCTGGTGCAGACTTTCTGGGTACTTATGGGAAAACAGGGAGCTTAGTGGCCTTTCTCAGAAGTGGCTGCCTCTTCCTCTAGGGAGTGCGAGTCCATCTCTCTGGAGTTGAGGTCCATATCCAGTAAAGTCATTAGTCTATGGCTTGGATAGGGCCAGCAAGCCCATGATTGCAAGACTGGCCATTTGGTGTGTTGGTAGGCAGCAGTGCTGAGTCCAGACATACTGGCTGTGGGTTTTGCATTGGCAAATCATTTGAGTACCAAATGCTCCTTCCTCTCTCCACCCTTTTCTTTTTTCATTAGCACCTGTGCCACAGGCCACCATGGATCTGCACCTCGATGCCCTTCAGAGTCATGAGAGCGCAAGCAATAGCAGCTCAGGAAGCAGCAGCAGAGGAGACCAGAAAGGTCACTACCTTTGCATGAACAACAATGGCAACCAGGATACCATGCTTGGTTCTCCATGGGGTGGCCACCTTCCTTCCCACAAACCTCACACAGGGCTGCCTCTGTGCCTGTTCCATAGGTGTACCATTACAAGCAATGTCTGTATTGCTGCTCCAAGCAGCCAGTGACAGTCACCAGGCTAGATATGGTGATCGGAGAGCTCTAGCCTGAGCTCTGGTAAGCAAGACTGAAGTACTGACTGGTTAAGGCACTGTTTTCTCATTGCATTTACAGGCTGAAGCTTCAGAGATCACCTGCCAAACACAGGCTGAACCTGACAGCATGTCACACCAGGGTATAGTTAACAACCATTTTCTTCTTGGGGACAAGAGCATTGCAGAGTTAAAAGAGATGGCATAACAGTGCCACATAGGCCATAGCTCAAGCCCATCAGCAGTTAGCAGTTCTGTCTCAGGTATGCTTGCCAAATAACTCAGAACCAAATAACCAAGGAAGAGTTAATTGTAACTGACAAGGTGTCTTCTGAAATGGTTGGGCATGTCATATGGTTCATAACACCAGTGGATTTTATTGCTTTCTATTCACCCCATTGGTGAACGAAAGATTCCTGCCCTGGAGATTCAGAGATGCCTAGACAACCAACACCCAACACTGGACAGATGAGATCCACAGCAGTTTACTGGTCATACATACTCACCACCAAAGGAGAAGAACATTGCAGGGCATGCAGGAGCATGTGGGGGTTGTAACCAGGAATAGTATGAACAACCAGGGGCTGTGGGAGTAATAGTAGCAAGAGTTACTATTAGTTACATTAGGTAACCAGAATAAGACTTGGATTTCTAAGAGTGACATGCTCAGTAAAAGGGTAATATGACAAAACCCTAACCTCCAAGGAAGACAGTAAAGCGACTTTCCCAGTCTTGACTTTGCCTCAGATGGAAATGGGGGAAACGCTCTCTTAATAACTTATGAACGAAAATGAAACCTCACACTGAGTGTGCAAATTTCCAACTGTGTAGTCTGTGTAATCCGAACAAAAGTCATGCTGAGAATATAAGGCTAACCAATCTGTTATTACCCCAGACACCCAGCAGAGGCAAATTCAGATCTAGGTAGAGGAAAACACCTTAACCCCATTTAACCCAGGTCTCAGGTAATTTTTTTAAAAAACTTTCTTTTTTTTTGAGATGGAGTCTCACTCTGTTGCCCAGGGTGGAGTGCAGTGGCATGACCTTGGCTCACTGCAACCTCCACCTCCTGGGTTCAAGTGATTCTCCTGCCTCATGCTCCTTAGTGTCTGGGATACAGGCACACACCACCTCACCCAGCTAATTCTTATATTTTTAGTAGAGACAAGTTTTTGCTGTGTTGGTCTCGAACTCCTGACCTCAGGTGATCTGCCTACCTTGGCCTCCCAAAGTGCTGGGATTACAGGCATGAGCCACTGCACCTGGCCTTAAGGAAAATGTTTTTAAAAATATGATCTCAGAACCCCAAATCACAAAGCGACCAAAGAAATAAGTCTCCATGAGAAAGTTTTGACAAAAACAGTAAACAATGGGATCAGAGTATAAAGAATTTAGATATTGGAATTTTTCATAGAGAATTTTTTTTCACTATTTGAGAAGAATATATTTTAGTACTGTGGCATAATGTATAAATTTTTATAATAATAACTATATATGATGTAGTATGTAGTATAGGTCTTAACTGTATCATTCATCATACAGTTATATGTTAAAATAGTTAATATTTATATTCTATAACATGAAGCATGATGTCGTGTACTTTCTCCTCTATTTTTCATTTGGAATACATTCTACAACATGACCCAAAATGTAAGAACTTGTGACTTGTAACTTTTGTTTAAAGCCATAATTGTTCAATAATGTGCTACAGAAAGATTCAATTGACTTCTCTTATGAAACAAGCTTCATTGTATCAGCTCTACTGTTCTGTGAAATGCCCTTTAAGTAAAAGATAAAATAACATTTTAATGCGTTGTGTATAATGTACACATGCATATTATCTATGTACTGAACACACATTGTATATGATATTGTTATTACTATTTGTGAAAAATTTTTATAGCCTTACTATATTTGAAAAGAATAATTGAGGGTTTTTTTATTTTTTATTTCTTTTAAACTTACAGAATTTTAATGGGAAAATGCTCATGTCATATGTTAAGCAAACACAGCAGGAAACAGTACAGTATTTTGAAAACTATTTAAAACCCCACAGAAAAAAGACTGGAAGCAAACAGCTGCTCTTGTGTGATAAGACTATTGTTTTTATTTCAATTATTAAAACATTCCTTTATTATTTTTACTATGAGAAAAAATATGTAAGTATAAGTAACTAAGTAATAAGATACTGTAATACAATGAACTAAACTTGAAAAAGAGCAAAGTAGATTGCCTAGAAATAAAAATATGATAATTGGAAATAAAAACAGTGTGTGGATTATGCAGCCGATTAGACACAGCTGAAGAGAGAATAGTGAACTATATACACTTACGATGCAATTCTCTGAAGAATCTAATACATTTATGATGCAGTTGCCATTCTTATGTAGAGCGTTTTTGCCGTTGTTATGTAGAGCTTTTACATATATATACACACACATATATATATATACACATATGTATATATGTAAAAGCTATATATACACACATATATATGTGTATATATGTAAAAGCTCTACGTAAGAACGGCAAAAATGCTCTCTATATATCTAAAAAACACTATATATACATATATATAGAGAGAGAGAGAGAGAGAGAAATTGGTTCATGCAATTATGAAGGCTGAGAGGTCCTAAGGCTTTGGCAAGCTGGAGACTCAGGAGAGCTAATGATATGGTTCCAGTTTGTGTTCTAGTCTGATAACCAGGAGACCCACTGTTGTCAGTTCCAGTCCAAGTCCGAGTTTAAGGCAAAAGATTGAAGACTGAAGACAGCTCGAAGACAGGCTGAGAAAGAAATTGTCCTGCTCTCTATCTTTTTATTCCATTCAGGACTTCAATGCATAGGATGTGGCACACCCATATTGAGAAGGGCAATGTGTTTTATGCAGTCCACTGATTCAGATGTTAATCTTATCAGGAAACACCCTCACAGACACACCCTGAGAAATGGTTAACCAAGTATCTGAGCACTTTGTAGCCCAGTCAAGGTGGCATATAAAATTAGCCATCACAATTAGCAAACTTCTTAACAGCAAAAATAGAATAATGTGGAATAATATTGTTGGGTGCTTTCATCCTAAAATAGTGTATTTGTAAGAATGAGGATAAAAATAGATCTTTTCAGGCATCAAAAAAACCCATAGTTCCCAAAAGAATTTCAAAGACTAAACTCCAGGGGAAAAGGTGAATTATCTCAGGAATTGGAACATGAAAAAAAATAACATTGTGGAAATATAACGGTATTATGGATATACACAAAAGACCAATTCTTAAATACTTAGATATATGCTAAGGTATTTAGATATGCAGTATCATGTTATTGGCAGCTTGCTTTCAGTTGGTGAAATAATAACTGTGTGTGTGTGTGTGTGTGCGTGTTTCTGTTTAGAGAGATTAAATATAGCAAAGTGTTGATCATTGAATCAGGTGGAGGCTCCTGCTTGAAACCCCAGTACTTTTGGAGACCAAGGAGGGAGGATCACTTGAGGCCAGAAGTTTAAGACCATCCTTCAACTCTACAAAAAGTTTTAAAATTAGGCAAGTGTGGTGCTTCCCACCTGTATCTCTAACTATTCAGGAGGCAGACAGTACATTGCTTTTAGCTCAGACAATTGAGGCTGCAGTGAGTTATGATCATGTCACTGCACTCCAGTCTGGGAAACAGAGGGAGACCCTGTCTAAAAATAAAATATACCAGAAAAACACTATAGCTGAAAGCCATCTATTTAATAATCCTTAGAATTTTTCTCACAAGTTATTATAAACAAGATCTGTTGTTTCCGTGATCAAAAATTTCTCCACCAATATCTAATTTTGTGGTGCCTTTGTGAGTCCTCCAAGATCATCATGGTTCAATGACCACATTAATAATCAAAGCCTTTTTCAGAAATCAATGGACAATGAGTGTATTTGTCTATTTCTAGAGCGTCTATTTTATTTTTTATTCTATTTGTCTACCCTTGAGGAATACCACACAGAATTAAGCCATCAAGTCTGATAGTGTAAGTCCTTTGCTTTTTCCTTTCTATTTGAAATAAGTTATTCTCAGTCTATTGCATTTTCATATAAATTTTTGGAATCAGCTTATTACTCCTATTGTGGTAGATTTGATTTAAAAACTTCACCTTTTAATATGCTTTAATGGTTCTCCTTGACATCTGTCTCTATTTTCAGAAAGTGCATCTTTTTTTTTTTTTTTTTTTTTTTTGAGACGGAGTCTTGCTCTGTGGCTACACTGGAGCGTAGTGGCGCAATTTTGACTCACTGCAACCTCCAACTCCCTGGTTCAAGTGATTCTCCTGCCTCAGCCTCCCAAGTAGCTGGGATTACAGGCACATGCCACCACGCTCAGCTAATTTTTTTATATTTTTAGTAGAGACGGGGTTTCACCATGTTGGCCAGGATGGTCTCGATCTCCTGACCTCGTAATCTGCCTGCCTTGGCCTCCCAAAGTGCTGGGATTATGGCATGAGCCACTGCGCCTGGCCAGAAAATGCATCTCATACACACCTTTACTACGTGATTTAGAAGTTTCATGATTCCCTGGTGCTTACAGGATACGTTCACATATTGTTCATGGCATTCATTTTCTTTGCAACTATGTTATGACTATGCTCCAACTCATTTTTCCGGCTCCACCTGGGCATAACACTCCATGGCAGCAAAATGTTTCCTTTTCTCTTATTTAGAACTTGCTTTTTACACTCCCCCCTTTTAGCTTACAGATATTTCTCTGACTTAGTAAGCCTTTCATTCCCTTTCTACCTGTGTAGATTCCTCCCAAATTTTGAGGCTCTGTATGTGTTCTACAGCCTTTGTGAAATATTCCTTAATCACCCCAAAATTCAATAACCATTTATCTTTTACATTTCTATAGTAGTTTTATTTATAACACTTATTTGAATATATCATATATTTACTTCTATTTTTACATTTCCTTTAATATGCACATATTCCATCTGTACAACGAGTTCACAACTCTTTCAGGGTGGGGACCATATATTAAGCATCTTCATGTGTCCCCACTGTTTCTATCACAATGCTTAGTCTTATTTGCCACTGTTTCCCCAGAGTCTTGCACTGAACGGAAGATATAGTAGATGCTTAACAATAATTGATTGAATGAGGACTGAGACTGTGCTCAATAAATGTTTGCTGAGGTGTAATTGAAGGAGAAAATAATGAGTTGTCAGATGAAATGGGTTCCAATCTTGTCTCTGTTACTTGCTAGCTAGGTTTAGCCAAACCCTTTTATTTCTATGACCTTCAGTTTCCTCACCCTTAAAATGAAGATAGTAGTGACTAATCCACAGTATAGAATCACATGAACAAATTCTCATTAAAGTGCTTTAAAACAATGCATGCTTAACACATGTGTATGCCATTTTTCATATCATAAAAATCTTTATTATAGAAAATTTGGAAAAAAGTAAAATTCAAAGAAGAAAGTAGAAATCATTAATAATAACATACACAAAGGGAATAACTATTATAATTTCAGTATATTTCCCTTAAAATGTTTTTCTGTGCATGTATTTTAAAACTAATATATGCATAGTGGTTTTAAAGTTTTGAAAATTTATGTTTTTAAATATTTTAGATATTTTTATGGCGTCATTTTTCTATTTAACTTATATGGTACTAAAGGACTATAGTAGCATAATTTTGTACAAAAGATTTTTATAAAAGTTAAATGTATCGATTTAAATAATGTTACTTCTATTAATTGCAGGTTAATATGAACATGCATAATTTGATGAAAAAATATTTCAATGAGATGATTTTTCTTTCTAAAGTAGTTTGCCATTTGGTTGGGTTTTTTTTCCTCTGTGACCCAGAAAAATTCTCAAAACTACTCTTAATTTTTGTTCCCGTAATTTTGATTGAATTTTTTGCTTGCTGCAACATTATAATGATTTCTTCTGTAAAGTACCGAAGATAACTTAGAAAACAAATCAGAGCTTAAAAAGGCTTAATCATTTATATTCATTTAAATAAGGACTAAGAGACATCATAAGAGTTTTTCTTTAAATTGATGAAATAGAAGAAAAAGACACTACTGAAACTGTGGGTGCATTTAAAAAAGCATTATACCTATTTTATACCCATTTTATTTATCCAATTGAAGAAAAATTTATAAATAATTTCAGTACTCAGCCATGTTCCTTGCTTTTTGGCTATGCATATTTAAGATAGTTGGTATATGCTCTGTAATGTTAACATTCAAGAAAATTTTATTTTTTCAAAACTGTCATTAGAAATTTTGAATTATGTTGATTTGAGAAAGATTGCATTTTTAAGATATAATAAAATGACGTCAAATAAATATCATCTAGCTTCAAACTAAATGGTGTGTAAAATATGTTGTGATATTCTTGTGTATGTGCCGCTGAAAAAAATTCTGGCAGGATATGCACCAGAATTACAACAGCACTGTTACTGGATAGTGGGATGGCAATCTCTTTTTCCTTCTTTGTCTTTCGGAATTGTCCTTTTCCCAACAACAAGCATATATTAATGTCATATGCAAAAAGAAAAAAAATTCCTGTTAAAAAGAAAAGTGGAAAGACAATTATTTTATTTATTGAGTGCCTGCTGAATAAGAATCAGGCATGGCTTTTGGTCCTATGAATACATCAATGAAACAACCTACAAAAACAAAAGCTCTGCTTTGTGGAGTTTACCTTCTAGTGAAGGGAGACAGACAATAAGCAACAACTGCAATCATAAGTAAATGAGAATACATTTTCAAAGCTGGTAAGTGCTAAGAGAAAGTAAGAGGAATCAGAAGCTGGAGGGATGAGATGCAATTTTAAACAAGGTGGTTAAAGCAAGCCCCACTGAGAAAGCAGGACTCTGTCAATATTATCTTTTGTGACCCTTTTTCCTCTGCCATATTATCTCATTTTAATATTACTCAGATTAAGAATGCTTTTTTAGGCATCATGAAGAAATCAAGAACTTCAATCCCATTTTAACCATTGGAAAGAACACTTAAACATGGTTTGTTTCTGAAAGTACGTGAAAATTTCACCTTCAGGGAGAAATCTTCCTATGGGCAGTGTAGGGGAGATATGGTTTTCTGTGACTGGTGACTTGCATGGTTCAGATGTTGCAGAAACGTAGACAAGTTTGAGGGTGTGCTCGGAAGCAGATTGTAAATGATTTTTTGAATGCCTTTTTAAACAATATCAACTTTCTGGAAATGTCTCAGAGTTAATCTCTTTTTCTTGACGTGGAGTCTTGCTCTGTTGCCCAGGCTGGAGTGTAGTAGCATGATCTCAGGTCACTGCAACCTCCTTCTTCCGGATTCAAGTGATTCTCCTGCCTCAGCCTCCTGAGTAACTGGGATTACAGGCAAGCATCACCACGCCTGGCTAATTTTTGTATTTTCAGTAGATACTGGCCAGTAGATATTGACCAGGCTGGACTCAAACTCCTGACCTCAGGTGATCTGCCTGTCTCAGCCTCCCAAAACCCTGAGATTACAGGCATAAGGCATCACGCCCAGCTGCGTTAATCTCTTTCTGTCTACAGTCCAACATCAGAGGCCGTCTCTAGAGCCACGTCAACACTGTTGCTTAAAAGAATAATTGATATTCATAATGATACTCTGTCATAGTGCCTATAAATTTATATGACTGATATCTAAATAAATTCCATTTGTGTAGTTGTTAACCAAGCACGTTTATAGCATTAGTTCATTTGAGTCCAGGGTAGTAAAGTAGATAATATAAATCCTACTTTTTAAAAATGTAGAATGCTAATCAACAAAGAAGTTAGATGTCTTTCTAGGAGTTGGAAGTTCAGGATTCAACTTCAGAAGTGTTCACTTTCAGGCGACCAAACTTCCCATTGCTCCATATAGACCGTGTAACAAACAAGAGGACTAAGTCAGGGCAGTCACTTTGAGAGTGTGTTAATGCAGTTCAGTAGTGCCCAAAGCTCTGCTTTCAAATCGTCATTTAAAATAGTTTTATTTTGAATATGTGCAAATCTAAATTACTTAAGGAGGTTTTGGAAAGTAGCTAAAGTCATTCTTAGTACAAAGAGATGGGATCAAGTGGGAGTTTTTTTTTTTTTAATTATAAACAGTTTACTATAAAATATGTTATATTTTAAATAGAACATGTTACCACTATTTGATGTATGAGTATAAAATGAGTTTCAATGATGGAGTCACAAAAACAGTTTCAGAAGTGGAATAAATATGTGGCTACTTAAAGTAATTGCTTTGATAGATGATACTCATTTCCACCTATAAATTTTGGTGTGTTAGTAAAAATAGTTCTATTATTTGGTATCACACTGCATTTTCCCTTTGAAAGATAAATAAGTATATATTAATCATAAATGCTTTCTGAAATGAAAGCATAAAATTTAAAGTGTCCATGTGTATAACCATCAGATGTCCTAGATGAGGGTGGTGCTGTATGAGTTTTTGCAGCAACTACTGCTCTGGCTCTACCAATCCAGGTTTACTACCCACATCTAAAAGCCATTGTATTTGCCATTAGTCTACAGCCTGACTCCTATCTATTTTGATGTTAACAAAACAAAATCTATTTTAATACTGAATAACTGAACTTTCAGTCTTATTTTATTCTTTATTTACTTTCGGTCTTTATTATGACTATTAATAATATAAAGGACCTTCATTTTCAGCTCATAATCGATAGGTATCAGCTATTAATTCAACACTGATTTATTGATTGTATTAAGCAGATATGTTCCAGTCTCTCTACTAGGCAGAGGGATACAAAGGCATTTCTACTGTGACCACATTGGTAAGAATTAACTTCCCCTTCTCTTCTTCCTACTGATGTCATAAACAGTCATTTGACATTTTAAAGCCATATATCTCATTGAAAAGGGAACTGACTTTTTAGGCCTTGCATGTAAACCCCCAACACAGACTGGCTGTGTTCCCTCTTTGTAGGGAAGAGTACAAGCAGACCACAAGAACTTCAAAATCACATTGTACACAAGAACTTCAAAATCACATTATTTTCCTACTAGGGCAAATTCAGTGCTGGGGATTTTGTGTACTTGGAGTGTATTTGTGCCCCCTTTGAAATCTAAGAATACTTTGTGTACAATAGTAGTTGGAAAAGCAACTAAATGAGAAATGGGTGGTCTGAGGGCAGCCCTTCTCTGAAATTTGCTTACTTATTTTCTGGGGTTCCATTAAATGCTATGTTCCCTGTGAAGCCTGGCCTCATTTTCTATCCTGGAATTAAGCACTTCCTCCACTGCTCACATGGTAAAGGTGCCTTGCACGCAGCCTTCACAGACTGCCAGTTAAGGCATGGGAAGACCTTACTTACTGTGCCAAATTCCACAGTATCTAGCGTGGGGCTTCGCAGAGTTGGTGTTACATAAATGCTTTTTGAATTGAACCCTAACTTCTTTAAGGAGGCTCCAGTACCTCAATAAAATAAGAACCAACAATATTTGAGTCACTGGTTAGAAAGAATAATGTGAAACAAATGAAAGTGAAGGAGTATAAATAGGGTTTGAGGTAAGGTGGGAAAAAAGAATGAGAAGGATTTCTTCAAATCCATGCTAAATCCTCTCGATTCTGAATACTCTGAAGCTAGAAATAAAAGCTAAACTACATAAAATGTAGACAGTAGGGATGCTTTGCTATGGTTATAACCACTTATATTCATCTACAGGAGAAGTGAAACTATCACTCTATTCTGGATACCACCCACTATACATAGCACACACACACACAAACACACACACCACACAGGGACACACACACCCCACTCAAACTAATGTATTAAAAAGGAAACCTGTTTAATTTTTAGAAAGACTTTTTCATATACAGTGAATTTTCTTTTTTCTTTTTATCCCTGTAGATAGCTGGGTTTGTTTTCGTTTTTTGTTACGGAAAGCAGCAGGAGGAATCATGGTAATGGAAGAAACAGTACCGTCTAAACTTAGGAAAGACTTTGACACAAATTAAGCTATGTTATATTGATGCATCACTTAAGTGTCTGGATCTGGAAGTCTGGACTATATCATCTTTTCAAATGTAATATCCTGCAATCATGTGAGAAATTTATTAGTCCTTTTGGGAATCTGCAAGTGGTTGGGAGAAGCCCAACTAACTCCCTGCAAACCTTTATGGAGGGTACATGTTGAATAAGTCTTTCTAGCATGAAACTAAAAAGAATAAGATGACCAGCTAAATCTGACTCCCCCAGACACAGACACATACTCAAGGGGGCTACATAGTTTATTGCAGTTCATCTTTTTTATCATTAACAACATTCATGTATATTAGTGTTGTAAGTGGCCCTATGTTAGTATAAGAAATAACATTGTGGTGGAAAGGTATTCAGCTTTGTGCATTAATTTATCTGGAAAATTATGAAAAAATTAATTTGACTTTGCGTTTTGAATTTTATATGTTTAAGCTGTCAAAGATTCTCTGTGGTAAAAATAACTTCCATGTGCCTACCAATGTATATTGAAGGATCTGTCTATGCAATTAGCAAGCAAGAACATAAGCATTAAAAAATGTGCGTGTCAACAAACAAAAGGTAGAGTTCCTTTTGACTTATACTACTAGCACAGAAATACCATCTTTGGAAAAATTTCAAAAACAGGAAGGTTTCTAAGTTGAAAAAAATTACACAGGTCTACATTTCATGTAAGTTCTGTTTAGCTTAAAATGATCTTGATACTTAAGTGAATAGGAGATATGTAAAGCATTTACATTTTAGGAGTGGGTAATTTTACTTTATTTCCAAATAATAGGATTTGAGGTCAAGAAAGGTAACTGGAAAGATCAAACTGTGTCTCATCTCACTGGACTGTGGGTAACTCTTTGTAACTTGTGGGCCAACAACAAGGCTTTGCACTTAATAATTTAGTAGGAGCTCAAGAGATGACTGGATGAATAAATAATGATCTGTTTTTGTTGGCACACAAAGAAGTAATTCTAGTTCTTTCACCTTTTTTGGAAGAGGTTCATATGTTTCAAAACAGAAAATTATATGAAATAAATGATTCGTAGGCAGAGAACTGAAAACATCTAGCATAAGGTATTAGGATACTGAGAGCTGGAGAGAGGCAGATAAGGCATTTGGTTATCAGGGGAGACCAGTGTCAGTCTGTCCATTTGTCAGTCTCTCCTTCTCTCTCAGTCTTTGGTCAGGAAAAGCACCGACATTTTTTCCAAAATGCACGTTTTTACTTCTTTGTTATTCTGTGTTTTTTCAGAAAGTCTGACTCATACCTCCAGGGAACTAATTTAGTGGGCAAGAAGTTTATTTGAAGTCTTAGGTACAAAATGAGCAATGGTTTCTCTGTGGAAGATAGGGTGAGTGATATGTGTCTGGAGATGAGAAAAGAATGTATCTACCATTTTGCAATCTTGGCTTCAAGTAAGGAAGCTTGAGAAAATAATGTGTATGAGTTAAGAAAATGGACCTGTTGTGGGTAAGAAAGAGTTTGCAAAAACTTCTATTTGTTTATAATTATGCTTCTAATATACTAACATCCTCTTTTTCTTAGCAGGCTCTTTGGGGCCCACTGGGTTCTGACTGGTGATTTTTTAATATGCCTTTAGTGCTCCGTTTATCTTGAACATCTTGTCCTCTTGAGTTGTGCTGGTGTTGCATTTTCAATATTTCAGAGACTGTAAAGATGCTGGCATGTGTACATGTGTATATATATATATATACACACACAGTCATACATATACATGTATATATATATATACACACATGTATATGTATGACTGTGTAATAGTCTTTTGTCAAGCAGCCTGAAAATTGTATATTTTCAATAGAGATAGAAGTGTGTCTCAGGCAATGTAAACTGCATTACCTTGCTGTGGGATTGTAAGGACTTTTGTGAAATCTCCAAATGTCTAAATGGTTCCAGCTCCTGTAAGCAGCCACACTTGACAAAGCAGCACTCATCTAGAGTCCTTTGTTAATTCTATAGAAGAGAAAGAGGAAGAGTTGCTAGTGAGTCAGCTGCCTTGGTTAGCAAACATAACATAATTAGCTATTTAAGCCCAGAAAATTAAAAGAACCTCAAGTTAATCTGTCATTTTTCTCTGTAGTATTTCCTCATCTTTCTGTGGGCTATATATTACAATTGTCACAAGCCATTTGAAGAGAGCAATTGTCTCTTTTCTATATGTATATCACCCCTTTTAAAAAAACCAAGCATATGCAATCGGTGTTGTATAGAAAACTAACAACAGACAAATGAGAGATGGCTACTGGGGGAAGGAGAAGCTTTCACTTAAGGATATGCTATCATTTGGTTTAATTTTCAAAATGATACTTTTAGAACCTTTCTGTGCTAGAATATCTGTTTATTCATAGTTTTTCCAGGTGGATGTTTCAATTCTTTTAAATTACAAAGGTAATATATGCTCATTAGTACAAATCAAAATATGTAAAGAGGTAGAGAAAAAGGTTAATATTTTCTTTGTTCTACCTTCCATTCCCAACTAGAATTTTTATTATTTGTATAAAGTTGAGATTACATTGTATTCATAATATTCTCCCCTTTTCCCGCACACTATAAATATTAATTTTTAAACTTGCTTTATTTCACAGTGTGTCAGTGGATCTAATACATTCTTTAACATTGTGGTATAACATTCCATTACATAATTACATAGTTTATTCATATACTTTTTTTCTTGTTGGGCTTTCAGGTTATCTCCAGTGGTACAATAAATCTCTTTGCTTTGGAGTTTAAAGAGCCCAGCTAAGAGTCACCTTGTGGATTCCAATATTCCTGCCACTGATTTCCAGGCCATTGACACATTTGGTCAGGAAAATAGCTTTTCTCGTAGAAAGTGCCATCTTCCTACATCGCTGTGAGGCTGGGCGGGGTTAGCTATTTGGTCTACCTGTGGGGAAGCATGACATCTTTGTTAGTCAATATCAGTGGCAGACTGAAAGGAAGGTAGTGCCAAATGTGAGTTTGCCACGGCCAAGTACAGCCTGGAAGTAAAACAGTTTTGTTACTTAGCCTCCCTCTATGGCCAGTTCTGTTTTCGATCTTAAAATAGTAGTTAATGAATATAACTTTAACAAACTTTTAGATAGTTTTGTGATTCTTTTATTTTCCAGCATCAAGCTACAAAAACGACTAATTAGAAAGCCTCTATCTGAAATAATAATATAAAGGCAAAAGGAAAAACTTCCCAAATAGCAGTCAGCTAGCAGCAAAATAATCTTGAAATAAACGTGAAACCCAGAATCTCTTTTCCATACTGACGGCCCACTCCAAGGGCCACTTTTTAGAAGTTCTTTTTTAACAACAGACATTGGGGTTCACTTGAGGGTGGAGGGTGGGAGGTGAGAGAGCTGCAGAAAAGATAACTATTGGATATTGGGCTTAATACCTGGGTGATGAAATAATCTGTACAACAAATCCCCATGACCCAAGTTTACCTATGTAACAAACTTTCACATGTCTTGCTCCATCACCCAGGCTGGAGTGCAGTGGCGCAATCTTGGCTCATTGCAGCCTCCGTCTCCTGGGTTCAAACGATTCTCCTGCCTTAGCCTCCTGAGTAGCTGGGATCACAGGTGTGAGCCACCATGCCTGATTTTTTTTTTTATTTTTTATTTTTTAGTAGAGACAGGGTTTCACCATGTTGGCCAGGCTGGTCTCAAACTTCTGGCCTCATGATCTGCTCACCTCGGCCTCCCAAAGTGCTGGGATTACAGGCATGAGCCACCACGCCAGGCCAAAAAAAATTTAAAAAAAAAGAATTTCTCTTTCAATATACAAATTTCAACTCAATATTCATTTAAAATGTCCCATCTTGGTGAAGAAGTTTACCCATTTTATTTTATATAAAATATATAGTATTTTATTTAAATATTTAAGATCACATATCTTAACATTTTAAAAACTATTATTACATTTAATTTTAAGGTTTTAGACTATCAGGCAAGTAAGAATTCAGTTATTCATGGAGCTGTTCCTTTAAGACCAGCAGAGTTAACTTCTTTGCAGTTACACAGGAAGAGATACTTGCAGCCATAGTGGTTTCTGATGTGATGTGAATTGGTGGAGGACAGAGTGGAGGCCAGAAAATGCAGTCTACTTCCAAACTAGCCACTTCTCACAACCTGTTGAGAAGATATCTAACTGAAATTAATGTATCATGGGAGGGCTCACAAGATAACCAAACATTCAAACTAGAGATGAGCACTGTGAAAAGACAGGGAACCAATTATATGCATCAGTTGTATATATATTTGAAGAGAGAGAGAGAGAGATTATTTCATCACTCAGGTATTTTATATATATATATACACACACATATACATATATATAAACTTTAACAAACTTTTAAATATATATATATATACACACACACACATTTTTCCCCCATTTTCTCTATATAAAAATAATAAAGGCAGAATCTAAAGTAGCTTTATATGGCTATCTATGTGCATTATGGGGATTTGAAGAGAAAATTTTGTGATAATCCATATAGTGTTGCTTTCAGAGTTAACTGAAATTGATTTGCATGCCTGAGTGCTGACTTAGCAGCTGTGCAACTTTAAATGAGTCGCTTAACCTCTCTGACCCCCAGTTTCCACATCCGCAAAGCAAGGGTCATACTTCAGTACCTCATGGGATTATTGGGAGGTTTAACTAATATAAAGTATAAAAATGTTCATGTAGTATTGAATAAAAATGCTGGTTTTCCTCTTAGAAAAAGCAAGAGGTCTTCCCAATAGGAAAATACTTTTTGTTAGGATTAAATGGGATACAGAAGAAGGTGGTAGAATAAAGAACATTTAGTGAGATACGAACAATGATGCCAACAATCAGACATATACCTTAGAGTTACAAAGAGTTTATTTATTCTTTATCTCATTATTGCTTCACAAGCATCTTGTGAATCCATAGGCTAATTGCTATACCCGTTATATAGGGGAGGAACTGTGACTCAGAGAAATTAAATGGATTGAACAATATCACCTTCCAAGTCTATAATGGAGCATATTCTTTTTGACCAATAGTCTAGTGCTCTTTACAGTACTCTAAGATATCTATACATTCTCCACAGTTGCCAAATACCAAGCAGTTAAAAGTCTAATGGATTCCAAAATTGGATCTCAAAACATAGCTCTGTTCTCAAATTTCCTGTGATTCCTGGAGAGACAATAATATCTATGGAATTAATAGAATGACTCTTTTTTGGGCAATTCCAAACTATTCCTGGACTCCTAAGGACCATGCTAAGCTCAATTTGCTTTTCTTGCATTCTGTGAACCAAAGATGTTGTGTTTCTAATGTCAAATGCACCATGTTTTGTGACTATGCCATTTAGTGTTTAGCATTTCCTGAATTGAAGTTACTCCCTCCAACTACCATGAAAAGTTGGATTTGTTCTGTGTAGCCCAAGGTTTACATATTTCTGCCCTTTTTAGGTATCACAAATGAGCATCTCCACCCCTCGGTCGATACTTAGTGCATTCTGTGTTAGGGTGTCTATCTTTGCATGCATATATTTTCTCTCCCTTTTGAGAGTGCAAGTTCCCTAAAGATGGAAAGTATACCATACATCTGTACTCTCACGCCTAGCTGAGAGGCTAGCATTAGATAGCTTTTCAATACAATGCTTCTGCTTTCGAGATGCTTATTCAGAGTTGGCTTCTCAGGAGAGATTCATTCGAAAACATAATAAAAAGAAGGTCAGTTTTAGAGTAAGCAATAACTGTTACCTTCCTCCCTCTATAGTGAATGATCTCTTGAGAATTCTTTCTTAGAGAGAGACAATTGCTAGGGAGATAAAGGGTGCTTAGGAAAGAACTAGTAATTACCATGTCGACCTGAAGGTAAAGAAACCTGAAATAGGTCCTACTCTTCCAACCATTAACATGAGTCTATCGAAAATTAGGTCTCAGAGCAGAACAGATCAAAATATATAGTGCTCTCTAGGGAAAAAGCTTTTGAGATAAAGTGGAATTTCTTATTTCTAAGAAGTAGGAAAAGAGTGTTTTGTTTGGTCCCTACAAATTATAGTTATTTGGTTTCAGCCTGAACAACCACCACAAGCAAATACTGGCAGGCAGAGTCTCTACAGGAGTGGTCAAAAAAGTCAGTTTTCAATTCCTTCCAAGCCCTAGTTTGGCTGATCCATCCACAGAAAAGCAGAACAAAAGGCAAGGGATTACTGCACCCTTAAGCATCCAAGTGGCTCATTCGGCTCAGGGGTTATTTTTAGCAATCTGGCTCACACTGAGGACTTCCTGCTCTATTCAGCAAATGTGCAAATGGACGCTGCAGGACCGTAACAGTAGACATTGATGGAGGTTGTGATCAATGATTAGACTCTCAAGCCTGTTGTGTTTTTGATCTAGCCATGCCTTTCAACCACTGTGGTGAACATTTAGCTCTGAATAGGCTCATCTTCTTCATATGCACGTTCTATTTGTAGATGTTGCTATGAGGACAGATTCATCAAAAATGACTGATGTGGAGTCTGGGGTCGCCAATTTTGCATCTTCAGCAAGGGCAGGCCGCCGGAATGCCTTACCAGACATCCAGAGTTCAGCTGCCACAGACGGAACCTCAGATTTGCCCCTCAAACTGGAGGCTCTCTCCGTGAAGGAAGGTAATACTCAAAATCCTCTTACAATTAACAGCCCTTGTCCCTTCTTAACCAATCCTTTTCGCTGGACAGTCTTTCTTTTATCTAGTTAAAAGTGCTCAGTTTCCTTATTTGTTTACTTAAATCTCTCAGCTTTTGTTTAAGGCTTAGTAGATGTTCAGCCTTTTCCAAAGTAGAATATTTCATATTTTTGTCTCATGCTGTGTATGTGGAAACTGAAGTTTTATTTATTCATTGCGTGTGTATAGTCATGCACAAAGCTAGTAATTGGGAATACAAAGGTGAACAAATATGATCTTTCTCTCAATGAGCTTTCAATTTTTTTGAGAAGTATTCATAAATAAAATAATTTTTCTTCTGCCATCCATTTTCTTCTGCCATCACTTTGGAAGCTTCGGCTTCACTGTAGTGTGCTACAAGCCCTTTAATTCTCAAATCTAGGAAGAAGTTTGCTATCAAGTAGGGATGAGATTCTTTCAAGAGAATTTTTGTATAAAAAGTGATACTTTACATAAAAGTATAAGGATACTTTAAACAAAGTGTTAAAAGGTGCCTTTCATTTAAAAACCCTCATGGAGAGTTAAAAAAACAAAAAACCCTGAATCAAAGTTAAAAAATTCACTCAGAGGGATTAAAGATCATTTTAGTTCCAAGCCCTTTGCAAAATACTCACGTTTTGTGCCCCATTTTAGACTCTCAGGTGGACTCTAGTGTATGTTTTGGAATTTATTCTTGGTGACAATGAAGCAAGTGAGAACCAGAAGCCGCTCACATCTGGCCCATTCCCGGGAGCCCAAGAAGAAAGCTGTTGGTTCTTTGCTTCAGGAGGTTATTTACTACCTGGTAAAGTTGCAAATGTTCCTGGTTCATTCTCTATGAAATAGTTATATCCCTGTAGGCCAGGAGCTGTGACCAGATCCTGCAGTTCCGTGTTTACCTCATCTTTTTCCAAAGGCCACTATTTCTCATATGCAACACTATAGGTGAGAGTAAAAAAGCATACACATCAATGTAAAATATTATAAGAAGAATGAAAAGATGGAAAAGATAAGGGAAGAAAGAAATAAACATATATGTGATGTTTTTGGCCTTTTAAGTTTGAAAATGTAATATGACCATAGGAACATGACGTTGCTGTTCAAGAGTCCATTCTAAACTAGTGAGGTAGAGAAGGCAATTACTTGTTAGTGTAAAAACCCTAATTAAATTTTATATAACTTCAACACCACAAAACCTTAATGTTTACTGACATTACTTAATCAAGCAAAAGAGAGCAAATACACTGTGGGAGAGTCAGCAGTGTTCTCCATTTTATTTTGGTCACTAGAGAGACTAGGATCTGAAAGAATATGTTCCTGTTTTTATATTTTTATATTTTTCTTCATATCATTTTGAAATAAAGTCAAAGCCATCAGTTAAGAAACTGAAAATGTTAAAAATGAATTCACAAATAACACCAGATTCTAAAGATTACACAAAAGGATGAAGGCAAGTTGTAAAGTGAAATAGGCCAGGCACAGAAAGGCAAATACTACATGATCTTATTCATGGAATCTGAAAGAGAC
This sequence comes from Pongo abelii, assembly GCF_028885655.2. Taxonomy (NCBI): domain Eukaryota; kingdom Metazoa; phylum Chordata; class Mammalia; order Primates; family Hominidae; genus Pongo; species Pongo abelii. The sequence goes on from NC_071990.2 coordinate 124,096,556, forward strand.
AAACTGCTAGAATCAGAGAGTAGAATGGTAGCTACCAGGAAAATTAGGAAGATGATGGTCAAAAGAGAGAAAATTACAATTAGACAGGAGAAATAAGTTCAGGGGATCTATTGTAGCAACATGATGACTATAGTTAATAACAATGTATTGTATACTTGAAGATTGCCAAGTGAGTAAATTTTGAGTGTTCCCACCACACATAAACACACACACACGCACACACAGTATGTGAGGTAATGGGTATGTTAATTAGCTTGATTTAGCCACTCCACAATGTATACATGTATCAAAACATCATGTTGCACAACATAAATATATATAATTTTTATTTGTCAATGAAAAATTAAAGAGTAGAAAAAAATACACAAAAGGATATAGGCTTACATAGGTAGACGACATAGATAACATTTTATTAACAAAGTTACAAGTAAGCAGTTTGAAGGCTTATCTTTTTCTCATTAGCTAAGCATAGATATTATTATGAATTTTAAAATGAATGGTTTGCAATTGCTAATGAAAACTGAAAGCGGGGGTCTGTCTCAGATGTTATGGTTTCAATAATTTATTCACTTAAACATACAAATTCTGAGGTGAGGAAGATCTGCAGATTTCCCTCAGGTCTATCCTCTTTTGTTTTTATTTAAAATTTTTTTCATAAATATGCATAAGTGGCAGGAAATCTAGGATTTCAAGTGTTTTGCATGAAATTAACCTGAGATTTGCCCAGTTCATAATCTGTCTTAATCTATCCCTTATAAATTGATAACCATGATAAAAAAGTCAATGATATTTGATGACATATGAACAAGAGGTGACAGAGGGTGCCATCCTGGGATGGAGAAAGGTCAGTGGATTTGGGATGTGTTTTGTAGGCAGAACCAATAGGACTTGCTGATGAATTGGATGTGGCAGAGATGAGGAAGAGAATTGGAGGGTAACTCCTAGAGCAGTCAGGCAGGTGCTGATGCCATACACTGAGAAGGGTTAGCCTAGAGGATGGGCAATTTTAAGAGTTGGAGGAGTGAAAATTTTTGTCTTCAGGATGCCTACGAGACATCTAAATGGACAAGCCAATGAAGCAATTTGATATATAGGTCTGGTGGACCAGATGGAAAAAGATTCAGAGATATACATTTTTGAATATTTTAGTTATTTTTTATTTTTTATTTTTTTGAGATGGAGTTTCACTCTTGTCTCCCAGGCTGGAGTGCAATGGCGTCATCTCGGCTCACTGCAACCTCTGCCTGCCGGTTTCAAGGGATTCTCCTGTCTCAGCCTCCTGAGTAGCTGGGATTACAGGTGCCCACCACCACACGCCGCTAATATTTGTATTTTTAGTAGAAACGGGGTTTCACCCCGTTGGTCAGGCTGGTCTCAAACTCCTGACTTCAGGTGATCCGCCCGCCTTGGCCTCCCAAAGTGCTGGGGTTACAGGCACGAGCCACTGTGCCTGGCCTTGAGTGTATATTTTCAAAACATATTTTATATGACTGAGGAGAAAACAGTGCAAATGAAATTCTCCCATACCTGACAAGCCATATGAGTAGATTACCTTTTCAGTACAAATGGAACCACAGAATATGAGAAGGAAAGACGGAGCCTTAGAAGGCCTCCACTCTTTTGATATATAGATGTTACCATAACTAACCCCAAACAGGTTAAGTGACTTGCCCAAGCTCACAAAAATTAAGTGATAATAGAATTTCTGTTTCCAAAGCCTTCGTCTTTCCCATTATACCAATTTTTCTCAATAAATGTTTCTTCTGGTTGTTAATGTGTCACCCAGAAAAAAGGGGTGCTGTGGTCAAATAAGTTTGGAATTGCTAGTTTCAACATAATTGGCTTTTTACACTTCTCGGAATGTTTCCTTTTTAGACAAGGACTTCTCAGAGCCTTTGCTACAGAGACTTTAAAGTAATAGTGTGTTTACACCCTTCTAAAAATAGAACATACAGCATTTTTTTTCTCTCATTTATTTGGCCATCTCTGAAGAAGCATCTTGCAGAATTATTGTTCTGGGAAGCACTCTAAAAATGTGACAAGGAGTAGAAAAGGCAGTTGATACAAGGAAGAGAAGAACACAAGGATGGAAATAGAAAATGTAAAAAAATAGACTATTATATCTGATTTATATTAAATGTATATTAATGAAAAGCCTAATTTAGTAAACAGTTAAAGTGGTATGTTACCTAAAAGATATATAATAAGGATCTGAATGTAATATTTATATTTATATTTACATAAAGTAACATGTTACTACATATATATAAATACATATACAAAAATATATGTATTTATATATAAATATATATATATATATAAAAAATATATGTTTTTCCAAGCTAGGCTTCTAGAGAACAGAATCAAGCCAGATAATCTAGAACTCAACATTTTCTTACTTTCCCAAGAGTTCTTATTATGATCAAAAAAGTGAGATAAGTAACTGTTCAAAAAAGCTTATTCACATTTGAAATGACTGTAACAGGCTTGAAAGGGAAGTTTGATGTTGCACTCTCAGAGAAATTATGTTGAAAGAATATATTGAAAATATATTCAATTACATTGAAAGAACTTGACATGTGCAGAAGGTTGAAGAATAACAACAATGTTAACTAGGAGGCACATAATATATGAAACATAATTTTCCTCTCGTTAACATCACAATACAAAAAGTTTTCCTTTCATTAACATCACAATACAAAGTTGACAGCAATCATAACCTCTTGAGCAGATTATTGTTTCTTTTTATCTGCAATCATCTTTCAATGTATTTCTAAACACTTTCACATTACAAAGCAAAAAATGACTGTAAGAGGTATTTGGAATCATGTTTTATATTTTAGTTAATAATCCTGAGCAAGATACTAGATTGACAACAAATGATATCCTGTTAATTTTCATCTAATTATTATCTTGAGTTCCTAGTTCATTTCACAGAAAGATAACAACTTAAGGGGACTTCATGTCATCATCCGCTCATTAGACCAACTTAGAGATAGCAGATATAACAACTCTTCTCTGAAAGCTATAAAGCTTTGTGTGTAGCTTGCTTAGAATCAGTGGTGGCAAGTGCAGCTTACAAATAATTTAGGGCTTTGTATTGCATACTGTTATAGAGTACCATTTTCTACCAAGCTTATTTTTCTGAGGGATTTCTTTCAATAAACACCTATTAAGCACCTGCCATGTTAATTAGAAGGCAACCAATTATGATTGTTAGGGTGCAAATTCTCTTGATCCCAATTCTCCCTCCAGCTACTGTCCTAGTTCTCCATTTCTGTTTTGTAACAAAACTCCTTGACAGAGTTATCTGCTTCTGTGGCTCCAAATCTTTGGCGTCCCATTCTTTCTCTCACCCTAATAAGATTTTCACCTCACCACATCACCCCACTGCTATTTCAGGATCACGAATGACATCATTTCTGCTAACATCAGTGGTTCATTCTTAGCCCTCCTCTTGCATGATCTCTTAGTCATAGATGATTGTCACTCTTTCCTATAACGTTTCTCTTCCCTTGTCTTTCCGGACACTCCACTCATCTGGTTTTCTTCCTGCTTCCCTGGCTGCTCCTCCTTCAGCTTTTCTTTCCGCATCTCCCCTAACTCTTAATAAATTGGAGGTTATCAGAATTCAGTCTTTGAACGTCATCTCTATCAACACTCCCTCACTTGTGATGTAATCTGATTTCATTGGGATAATGATTGTGCTTTTGATGACTTACAAATTTGTATCTCCAACCTGGAGCGCCCCTGAACTGCACATTCATATACTAATTGCCTAATTGGCATCTCCGCTTGGATATCTAAAGGGAATCTCAAACTTAATGGGTATAAAAGCAAACTCCAGAAACTCTCTCAACAACAGCTTTTTCTGCATTTTCCCATCTCTGAGTGGCAATTCATACTTCCAGTTAACAAAATTATTGCCAAAAATATTGGAATGATCCTTATCTCCCCTCTTTTTCTTGTATTCTCCATCCCATCTATCAGTGAATACTGACAGCTCTACTTTCAAAATTGGTCCATAAATCTGCCATTTTTCACTCACAGGATCTAGTTTTTTTGGTACCTTTATGACTCCATTTTCCATTCCAATTTTCTCTACCACTGTCCCACTTGCAAATCCTTCCTGCGTATTATTGTCTTTGGCCTTGCTTTTCTCTGTGCTTGGAATGCTCTTCTCCCCACTATCTATATAGAATTCTTCTTCACCTTTTCAGGCCTTTACTCATATGTCCCCTTCTCAGTGAGTCATTCCCAGCTAACTCTGTCTAGAATTGCATCCTCCAGGCCACAAGACTTCTCGAAAATTTCTATTTTCCACTCCTGCTTTAATGTCTTCATTAGCCCTTTTTACTTCTTATTGACCACACATTTTATTTATTTTGTTTATTGTCCATATTTCTCATCAGATTTTCCTTGAGAGCTGGGATTTATATTTTGTTCATTGCCTTGTACGTAGTACATGCTTAATAAATATTTGATGAATGAGAGTTGAAGAACTGAACAGAGTCCATCAGATTTCAAAGATGCCATTGATGACTTGGTAGGAGCAGTTTTGCAAGAGTGGTAGACCTAAATAGTTTTACTTAGAAATGGAGACAACAAAGGAGGGATACCCTTTAAAGGATGAAAGAGAAGATAGTATGTGGAAGACTTATGGTTGAAAGAGGGTCTTTGTTAGTTTAAAGATGGTAGTGACTTGCAGGAACGAAGGAGCCAAGAGAAACGGAAAGTCAGATAAAATGAAGAGCAGCAGATGATTACTAGAGTCAGCCTCTTGATGAAGCAAAAATGGATAGGATGGGGGATCATGAAGGTATTAGACTGCATAGCAGGAGTAACACCAGGAGCCAGCTCCAAAATTGTGCAACCAGGGTGGTTGCATAGGGCTCCTTGGTTAGAAGAGACTTGCACTTGGTTTAATGTTGTATTGTTGCTGTCTTGAAATTTTTCATTATTTTTGAACAAGTGTACTGCATTTTCATTTTGCACTGGGCACCAACAAATTACATAGCCAGTGCTGACAAGTGCATCTTCCATTGTAAAAAGAGGGAAGGCAGAAAGAATAAGCACAGATCACAGGGAGTTTTGGACATTTAATGGCAGGAAGTTGAGGGAGCTCCTGTCTGATAGCTTTGATTATTATTTTTTTCCTATCAAGTAGAAAGTGAGGTTATTTCCTAAGAAAGAGCAAAGGGAGTAGAAAGTGTGAAGAAGCTGGGGAGAATGCAATCCTGCATAGGGAATTGGCTAAGGACATGGACCACGGAGTCAGTTGGCCCAAGCTCAAGTTGTGACTGTCACTTACTAGTTTCTGACTTTGGACAAGTCACTTTACCTGCTTGTGTTTCATTTTAGTAATCTGTAAATGGAGGCTCTGAGAATACCCTAGAAGACTGTCAGGCACTTAATAACTCTGTAGAATAGGAGAAAGTTGCTCAGGAGAAGACAGATTCCCAAACCTACTCATATCTCTCTTCTTTGTATAGTTTCCATATCTGAATTGAGGGCAAAATATGGACAGTGGACAAAGGAAAAACCAATGGTTTTATTCCAACATAATATAAAATAAATTTCAATATATTCCACATATGAATGGAAGGTTTTTTTTTCAGATGCAAAAGAGAAAGATGAAGAAACAATACAAGACCAATTGGAAAAGCCTCAAAATGAAGACAAATGAAGGCTCATAATCTAACAAGAGTGCTGAATTTCCGCATGTTGAAAGACTTAGTGGTTCTGTTTTCCTGAGACATTTAATCTGGTGGTAACTGTGGTAACATTGCAGCCCTAAGCAGCATTTGTATATTAGATAATTGTGTTGTGATGCTACTCACTTTGATTGCAATGATGATGTCCAATGTAAGCTATTAAAAGGCAGGTTACTTCCAAATCGCACTGAAGGAAAAGGTTAAGAATAATACATGATCATGTAAATGCATATCATTGTCTGTAAACCCGACAAAATTCACTGTTCTCTTTTGGATTTATTTAGCCTGATGTATTTTTAATTCGATTTTTATGGTGATGGGCAAATCATTTCTTGGTAAATGTAATCAAGCACGATTGATTTAAAACTTCATGGAATTTGTAGAAAATTATGGACTTTTTTTGGTGAGAAAGAACAATGGTCAAAACTCACATGGATAGAATGTGTTTATTTTTAGCCAAAAATGCCCCAGACTTTTTCCCAAACTTCAAAAATGATTTGGAAAAACTGTAAAAGTTTGATAACAGAAACATCTTTAGGATATTTTTGTCTGACATATTTTGCTTCTAGTATGTGCCTAATGTGATTTTTTTCACGTGGAAAATGCAAAATTTGTAACAAAATGGTTATATGGAACATGCCTATTAAATGAATTTTACTATCTTCCTTAACTTTGGTATGTGTATGTGTGTGTGTGTGTGTTTTACTTTAATATGAATTATACAAAATACTAGTTGTTTTACACTCTCTTTTCTTATTCTTAGGGCTTTTGTGTATGTCTGACTTGTTTTAAAATACCTTCCTCAGGAATGCAGACCTTAATTTTTATATTTTTGTAAAGTAGCTAACATAGCAGTAGGCACTTAAGCATTTAGTCAATGATGTTGGTAGAAATAGTAAAATACATCCTTTAAATATATATCTAAGCACATATTTTAAAAGGAGCAAAAATAAAACCAAAGTGTTAGTAAATTTTGATTTATTAGATATTTTAGAAAAATAATAGAATTCTGAAGTTTTAAAAATGTCAGTGATTATTTTCATTTTCAGAAATATATGCATGCAGTTATATTTTATTTGATTGTTGACTTAGGCCATGTCTGTATACAGTAACCAAATAAACTCTTTCACTATTAAAGAGATTTGTTACTGACACAAGTCTCCTTCATTTTATCTTCAGAAGTAGGCTGGGTAAAAAGTGGTGACACATTTTATAGAATGAAGTTAACAGTCTTTGCAATATAAATCACCTCTGGCTTATTATTTTATTGACAGAGCTTACCTTTATATCTTATATACACCAAAGGGGTAGATCTCAAAGAACCTGATTGCTTTAAGTTTTCAAATATAATTTTTTCTTTATTAAATAATCAAAAGTAATATTTTAAGTATAGCACTAATTTAATATTCAATAACATTTATCACAGCCATTAAAATTATAGTTCTAAAAGTTATTTAATGACATGAGTTTATATAATCAGATAAAGAGGGGTTAGAGTGGAACAATAGTTTTCAGCATGGGTGGAGAAGAAATTTTGCCCCCTAGAGGGCATTTGACAATGTTTGGAGACTTTTTGGCTGCCACAACTGGAGGTGGAAAGCAAGGGAGAAAAGGTGCTACTGTAATGTAGTGGGCAGAGGCCGGGGATACCACTAAGCTGTTAAGCATCTTACTATTCCACAGGGCAGCCCTGACAGCAAGGATTACCCGGCCATGTGTGTCAACAATGCTGAGGTTGAGACACTCTGGAGTAGAGTTAAACTGTTAAGCATGTGGATTTTAAATTCAGATTATCTGGGTTTGAATTCTAGCTCTGCTACTCAGTAGTTGTGTGATCCTGGGCAACTTACATCATGTCTCTAAGTCTCAGTTTTATCCTCTGTGGAATGGTTTTAATAATAGTGCATACTTTATAGGGTGGGTGGAGGCAGTAAATGAGATAGTATATGCAAAACAATTGAACAATGCCCAGCAAAGAATAATTATTCAATAAATATTAGCTTTCATCATCATAGTTGTCATATTTATTCAAGATGCTCTTGCCAATACGGTGGTAGTGGAGGTGGTAGGAAGCTCAATTTGTTTATTTGTCTGTCTTCTGCCTTTCTCTGTGACTTCACAAAATCTCTGTGATATCCCCAATGCTTGGTGCTGGGAGAAAACAGGATGGTAGAAATAGACAATTCATGGTAATTACCACATGAATGACAATTCAATCATGCTAATGGGTGACTGACAGGCCATGAGTATTACCATTTAACAATGAGTCTACTCACTAGTGTTTTATGACAGTTACTGCAAAAAAATAGAATCTTGAGTCAGTATTTAAATGAGTAATTTGTTCCATGAAAATGTAGAAGAAATAAAGTAACATCGTTCTTGGGTCATAGTTTTCTACAGTATTTTCCTCATTTAGAAAACCAAAAGTAAAGCCATGTCCCTCCTCATTATTGCTAACAGTTACATATATTCTGAATGATATATATTCTAAGTCACTTATTCACTGCAATGCACACACAAATGTTCCATTATTTTGCATTACCCAAAGTATCAGGCTTGTTAACTGAGAATATGTGCCAACAGAAATGGTTTATTTTTACTGAGGAGTCCAGACAAAGGAGAATGAGAGGTCAGTAGCAGTTTAAAGACAACGCTGAATTTGCCTGCCAGCTTTTCAAAAAATCAAGCTATTTTGAGGAAGCTATGGTATTTTGTCATAGCAAGTAGACACTTTTACCAAAGCTATTTATTTGGGACTCATTAAAGAAAGTGTCCTTGCCCATTTTGCCATTGTCTTTGTACAAGGCACTTGCTTTAGTCAATAGCTATAAAGTCTAAATTAACACTGTCAGATAATCGGGCTAAAACGTGACAATAAAGCTATAAAGCAGCTGTCTGAAAACTTAACTCTGTATAAAAGAGAAAGAACAAAAAGAATCTATTCTGTGTCATGTACCCAGAAATATTTTGTGATCTGGGTAGAAAAGATTTGAACTTTCTTAAAACGTTAGTGAGTATAAGGGGAGGTGCCCTACTTAGAAAATAAACCACTAGTTTTCCTCAGGTGACTTGACAACTTGGGCAGATGTTTGGTAAGGGACAGGGGGATAGAGAGGAGCCAGAGGAAAATGAAAATTCTGGTGTTCTATGCCACTGTAGAATGACTATACTTAGTAATAATATATAATTTAAAATAGCCAGACGGGGCCCTGTGCAGTGGCTCACACCTGTAATCCAGCACTTTGGGAGAGCAAGGTGGGTGGATCACTTGAAGTCAGTAATTCAAGACCAGCCTGGCCAACATGGTGAAATCCCCTCTCTACTAAAAATACAAAAATTAGCTGGGTGTAAAAAAAATAAAAATTAGCTTGATGTGATGGCGGGTGCTGTTGTCCCAGCTACTCGGGAGGCTGAGGCAGGAGAATCACTTGAACCCAGGAGACAGAGTTTGCAGTGGGCCGAGATTGTGCCACTGCACTCCAGCCTGGGCAATAGAGCAAGACTCTGTCTCAGAAAACAAAAACAAAAACAAATTAAAATAAAATAGCTAGGAGGATGTTGAGCATTCTCAACACAAAGAAATGACAAATGCTTCAGATGATAAATATGCAAATACCATGATCTGACCACTCTAAATTGTATGTATCGAAACATCACTATGTACCCCATGAATATGTATAATTACTATTTGTTAATTAAAAAGTAAAATAAAAAAAGATGTAACCAAAGCTCACTAATCTGTTGCCCTGTCTGTGGAGACTGACCTCTCAAGTTCAAACTACAGCTCTGCCATTTGCTCTTATGATTTTGTTTATCTTATTCCTTGTGCTTCCATTTATTCAACGTGTAAAATGATAAATTATTATGAGGATTAAGTGAGTGAATGTTGGTCATTGATAAGGGCAGTCCCTGGCATACTAGCAAAAACTCGTATTATTATTATTTGCCAGAACACAAAGGGTGATAAAGACTTTTTTGAATGTTCTAGACTTGTTGATTTTTTCCTATGTTATTTGCCAGAATAGATTTCCTTCTATTCTTCTGCTCTTTTCTTTCCCTTAGCAACACCTCCATGGCTAAAAACAGGACTGATTAATCAGAGTGAGTCCCTTTTTTTTTTTTCAGTTATTGATGACAACTCTCAGAACATTAAAAATCTGCAGCCAGTTAAAAACTGGAAGCATTGGCTCAAACAAAGGGCTGGGGCAATATTGTTGTTACTTGTTAAAATCCTAGAATGGATTTCTCAGTGGGCACACATCAATAGAAATCATCATCACAGGCCGGGCGCAGCGGCTCGTGCCTGTAATCCCAGCACTTTGGGAGGCCGAGACGGGCGGTTCATGAGGTCAGGAGATCGAGATCATCCTGGCTAACACGATGAAACCCCGTCTCTACTAAAAATACAAAAAAAAAAATAGCTAGGCGTGGTGGCAGGTGCCTGCAGTCCCAACTACTTGGGAGGCTGAGGCAGAAGAATGGCATGAACCCAGGAGGCAGAGGTTGAAGTGAGCTGAGATCGCACCACTGCACTCCAGCCTGGGCAACAGAGCAAACCTCCGTCTCAAAAAAAAAAAAAAAAAAAAAAGAAAATCATCATCATAGCCAAATTTCTTGTGACTGGTGATTACTTAGCACATAGTAGATCCTTTTGAATCTTCATAAAAAATCATATAAAATAGTTGTTAATGTTTCTCATTTTTACAGATGAAGAAAATGGATTCAGAGAGTATCTTTGAGAGTTCACCCAAGAAAGTGCAACAGTGACTTAGGACAGGGCTCTCAGAATTTGGATGTGCACAGCCTCTCTTGTACCAAAAGTCCCCTCTTCCCCAAACCGGCTCATCCATGAGCATATTAGATTTGTCTGGATTTACTCAAAATTCTTAGGGAAATTTAAAAGTTGTATAAGAAGAATAACATGTGAGCCAACAGGAGCACTGATATCTCAAAACAGCAGTTTTATTTATTTATTTGGCTTTATTCTTTCATTAACTCATATTTTACCTCATTCCAGAAATGATTTTACATGGCAAGCTGTTGGTATTGTTGTCATTTAATTTGCCATTAACTTGTAGGGCCCTGAAGGAGTGCAGAGTTGGTGAGAAGCCTGGGGTTCCTTGGGGTGGGAAGTAGTAGCTGGAAGAGAGGCAGAGAAGAAAGCCTCCCCATCCTTGGCTCGGCTCACACTCGGCTTGGGGCTAACCATGGTTGTGAAGAGGGTACACGGACATTCTGAGACACAAACTGCATCTGGCATGAACTAACTGAACATTTTTAGAGAAGGGCCACACAGGTAAGTGAAATCATCTCATTTGTTCCTCAGCGATAAATTTCAGAGGCTGAATTATTTTTGGCAACGTTGATGGCAGAGAAGCATCCGAAGTGCCAGATGGGTCGCTACAGAGACCTCAGGGAACCATAAGAAAGCCAGAAATCTGAAAAAAAAAAAAAAAAAAAGCCTCACCTTAGAGTCTGTGGCATTGAGCTCTCATAGTGTTTTAGGCATACCAGATATTCAAAAAAAGCCTCACCTTAGAGTCTGTGGCATTGAGCTCTCATAGTGCTTTAGGCATACCAGATATTCAAATAGTCCTGTTTTATAACGTATTTGTCACCTAAATTGAATTTCCATTAGTGGAAGGGATTTGCTTTTTACGTATTGCCTTTCTTTGGTGTAAAATTGTGGAGAATAATAGGAGAAAAAGCATGGGGCTGTCGTCAATAAATGTGGATTTGGTTCCAGGATTTTGACCTAAATTTCACCTATATTGACTACGTGCCTTTGGGTAAATTATTTTCACCCTGGGCAGTTTTTCTTATTTGAGAGAATTATTCAAAACTGACACTAGGTGGTGCTCTCCTCCCACTGGCTCTACAAAAAATTTAATCGAGGCATGCCTGAGGTTTCCAGTTCGTTTTACCAATTCTGCTACATATGTTGGTCAGGATTACTGCAAAAACAAAACAGCAACCAAAACTACAGTATTTCAAACACAATTTTTTCCAGAGACACAAGAAAAATAAAATTATAACAGTGTGCTATTCTGTGGCTACCGATTTTTTAGGATACCCTATGTTCTTAGGTACCAAAAGGTGTTCTAATATAGCTTAAAAATATACTTCTCCCAAAGGAAAAATAAATCATTATGTTAAAAAGATACCTACACCAGTATATTTATCATAACACTATTCATATTAGCAAAAATGCAGAATCAACTTGTGTCTATCAACAGATGACTGAATAAAGCAAATGTGGTACAATACAACGGAATACTGCTTAGCTCTAAAAAGAATAAAATCATATCTTTTGCAGCAATATGAATGGAACTGGAGGCCATCAGAAAGTTTCTGAGTTATTTTACTTAAGTACAACATGTTCTCACTCATAAGTGGGTACTAAATAATGCATACATACAGACATAGAAATTGGAATTGTAGACATTGGAGACTTGGAAGGGGGTGGGAGTGAGATGAGAAATTATCTATTGGGTACAATGTACACTATTCAGTCAATGACTACACTGAAAGCCCAGACTTCACCACTAGGCAATATATTCATGTAACAAGATGATACATAACCCCTAAATCTATAAAAATAAAAAAATACACTTCTTAAGAATATACGGGGAGCAAGGGGAGGAATAGCTTTAGGACAAATACCTAATGCATGCGGGGCTTAAAGCCTAGATGATGGGTTGATGGGTGCAGCAAACCATCATGGCACATGTATACCTATGTAACAAACCTTCACTTTCTGCACATGTATCCCAGAACTGAAAGTATAATAAAATAAAAGCTAAAAATAAATAAATAAATAAATAAAAAGAATATAAAGTCTATCGCTTTTTCTGATGTGTAACAAAGAGTTCCTTTTTCTGTGTAACAGGGTCATCTGGATCTTTTTTAAAAAAATTTAAAATAGCAATACACAAATGTTTTAATCATTAAAATCAAATTACAAGCTGAGTTCTCTACAAGCTTCAATTCAAAATAGACCTTTGATGTCTTTCAAGTTTAAAGCACTGTTTTCAATTGTAACTTTTAGACTTGGAAGAGCCCCCGGCAGTTTGAACTCAAGTAAATGTGTAAATGCTGTGTGAATGTGTGGTTTTATTCTTGATTTAATTCAAAATATCATCTTATTGCTTAATAGTTCCTCTTCCAATTAGAAGAAAGATTGGTGTCTCCTAAGTGGAGGAATTGGGGTTAACAAGATGATTATTCCTGGTTTTCCAAGAGCAGGAAGGAAAATAGGGAGAACGTTTTCCACAAATCCTACTGTGTGTTATGTGGGAAAGTTGAATGCACAAAGGGGACGCTGGCCAGGTAGTCTTGGTGAGGTTCTATTGGGGTGAGAGATTCTGAGCACAGCTTCTGAAATCTCTGGTGTGCTTTCGCTCTACAGGACAACGTACATTCAGTGACAGGCCCACATGTGGGTAGTTAACAAGGGGAAGGAACCGATAGTATATAACTAACCCTTTGTATATATTAAAACTGTTCTCAGTGCTTTACGAGATTATTTAATTCTCACAATAGGCCAACATATGAGAAAATAGGCCCAGAGAGGTACTGTCCAAGCTCACATGAGTAAATAGTAAAGCCAAGCTTCAAACCAAAGCAAGTTTGTTCCAGAATCCATGCTTTTAATCACTAATCTACATCATCTCCCCAAATGAGAGCAAACACACAGTGATACTGTTCTAAGTGCTTTATCCATATTAACTCTTAATTTTCACAACAACTTCATGACACAGGATTTATTCTTGGCCTCCTTTCACAGCTGAGGAAACTGAAGCACAGATTAGTTAAAAGGTTAAGAGGATAATTAACATTGGGGGTGTGCTTAAAGACAAGACTGCCTCTTCTTAAAGTCTGTTTGAAGGGCACTCAGCAGGTGCAGAATTGAGCTCTGATCTCCACCACCTTCTTTTTTCCCTGGGGTTCCTCTTACTTGGTTAGATCCATGCTGCACAGCCTCCGAAGGCTTTGGTCTAAGCATAGGGATAATTTTGGTTCCTGGTGCCTCTTGTCATAGTTGGGATTTAAAAAAGACACTAAATATAGAGGAAGAACAGGACACACTTCCTCTGCACTGAGCTCTACACCTTGAAAGAGTGCTGCTTTAGCAACAAAGTTCTGAGGCAACTTCACAGACACCTCCTGCTCCCTAGCACCAGCCTGCCCTCCATGGGCGCCATCTTCCTAAGTCTTCCCTTTTAACACCACAGTCAAGAAGGGCTTGGGTCTCCTCCCCAGGTGCTTGTCGCCTACTGGTAATTAACGAAATGAATCATTTCACTCTTCTGATGAAAACATCTGCTTCCCTATAGCAATGGATGTTTCGGCGGTTGGCCAGGAGGGGGAATGTGTAGACCCAAGGAGATACCTTATTAGTTACTTTACCTATTAGCAGAAAATGAGGTCCAGTGGCTGGATGATCGTGTCACCAAGAATGACAGAAAATCCAAAAGAAAAAGAGTGGTTCTCTTCCATTTACAGGTTCTTTTCAATACAAGTGTTCCTTTATTTCTTGGAACTTCAGTTTTCTAATATGCAAAATGAATTTATTGAAAAGCCCTCTAAATTCTAGCTAATTCGGATAGTCCCTGAATTTTGGACTCATTTTAAGAGAAATTTGAGACAATAAAATGGATTATCAGTAATAATATATGTATTTTAACTTGCAACTAAACTAATATTTCCTTTTTTAATTTGTTTTCTATTTTTTCTGTGTTTAGTTTTCAAGCTGAAAGAAAACAGGCTGTATTATGCATACAGTATCTACAACTGCACATTCAACAACTGAGTTATATCATTTCTCAGTATTAATTGAAGAAATGATCAGAATCCCTATAGAAAGTAATGCTGTGTTCATTTACTCAATTACTTTGATGAATGCCTTCCTGAAGCTGTCCTCACTCCCCCTCATTTCTTCTCCAAGGTATGGAAATAGGCAGCCCCATACTGCCACATGTCTAACTATGTTACATATGTGTTATACCATGTTATCCCGGGTAATGAGTCATCCTATCTGACTGGCTGGGAACCATAAGGTGTTCTCCTTCTCTTAAGATTTTTGCTCCTTGAAATAATCTTCCTGTTTCTCCTCACACCAATGAGTCCCTATTCTTAGATGCTTCTGGAGTTTCCATATTTGAGTTCTTCTGGCAATGATGGCCAGAGAGAAAGGAGAGGAAAGGAACCCACCAGTAGCTGTCTTTCTGCTGCCTGTCTGAGTACAGGTATGTACAATGATGACGGGGGACATGGTGCGTGGAAACACATGATGAGCGTGAGCCATGCCAATCGGGGGCCTGAGTGAGGGCCACTTACAGGTGTGGTCACAGAGGGAAGATGGACTTGGGTCCAGAAAGACGGGACAGAGAGATGGGCAGGAAAAGGGAGAGTACTTCACATGAGGAGAAGCTGAGAGACGGCAGAAGTGCACACGGCTATTTCGAGAGAAGCAGGCTGGGGTGGTTGGCACTGAGGCGCAGAGAGAAAGTGGTGGGAGACAAGAAAAACAGGGTTGGAAATGAGGCTCAAGGTAGATTCTAGAGATCCAGGAATGGCAGGCTAAAGCACCTGGCCTTTATCCTGCAGGCAACAGGGAATCTTAAAAGGCTGTGTGTGTGTGTGTGTGTGTGTGTGTGTGTGTGTGTGTGGTAAACGAACGGGATGAGTGCTATCAAACCTTGGTATTTTTCTTAAGTTGTATAAAATAAATTATTTTCTATTTTATTCTTAGCCAATAAACGGGATTGAGTGGCAACTAACAAAAACTAGCCTACTCTGTCAAAAAGATCTCCACATCAGAGACCAAGACCTGGAAGCTGTAAGAAGCCTGGATCCACACAAACGACTGCTTAGCATTCAAATACTCCCCTCCCAGAACACTTGGTGTGTTTCTTGCATATCTGACTTACTCTGCTGGCCATCTACTGACAAAAGCAATCTCTCCCCAGATGAAAATTTCTCTGGCCCTTTCTCTTTGTTTGTTTTTGGTGTTGTTTAAGAAACGGCATTTCAAATCCCCTCAGCCTTCCAAGAAAGCAGACAGATGTGTAAATTAGATTCCAAAGCACTAAGACTTCTGCATCTTAATAAGCTGGGACACAACCCTGCCCTGGAAGCAAAAGTGAATAGAATTTCCACATTCACGAAGGGTCTACTGTTGATTTTCTAAAAACGAACAAAACAGTAACCAGATGGTAGTTGACAGGGCAACTTTAAACACAAGTATTTGTTTTGATCTCATGCCTAAGGGAAAGAAAGTTAGATAATTAATAGCGGGAAAGAACAGGAGAGAAAGGCTAGAGGAGAAGAAATATCAAAGACAATGTATAAAGAGAAATGTGAGGAGAAATGGATATTGGAAAATAAGGGGAAAAATTAGACAGTTCTAGAAAAATAGAAAATGGGATGAAATGAAATATAACTGCACATTTTTCACTAAATGGTTGCCTAGCAAACAACTAGGAGTGTTTCTCCCTGTACTGAATAATCGTTGAGAAACACACTGGACTTAGGGTCTCTTGGCTTTATTGTATCAACTGGGAAACTTACGTGTCAGTCATAGTAGTTACGAGCACCATGCTTTCTATATCGTGCTTCTAACAACAGAAGTAGTCAGTTTCAACAATTTTGGAGGGTAATAGCAGAGGAATTGTAAGTTTGAAACCTACAAACACAGGCAGGTTGAGACTTGAAAATCTGATTGGTCTAGGATGACACATTAGTATGTGTAACACTAAGCAACAAATCGTGGAAAAGTCAATTAGAAAAGCAGCTGAAGGCCCATTTGGCAATGTGAGATCATCTTTACAGTTTGCCTGGTATCTGTTGAAAACCAATTTTCCATATAAAGAGCTTGGTGCACTTAAAGTCATATAGTGTGGAGGCAAAGTTTCATGTTACAAAGCAGTTCTTTATCTTCCATTAGCGTACAGCCCCTATGGATCTTATTATCAGTGTTTTCCTTTTAATCTAATAATTATAAAGAACAAAAAGCATTAAAAAATGCTTTACTGCTCCCATTTGAATTTGCCTTTCCTATAGTTTAGTGAATTTTGCAGAAAATATTTATATACATTGTCTTAAATAAGCCCATCTCTATAAAGTTGTCCCTCCTCTATTTCTTGGGCTGAATTCTCAGCATGTGCGTGCATGCGGGCATGCATACATGTGTGCATGTGTTTGTGTACACATGCGCATACATGTGCACTTAGAGAATTGTGAGAGGGGTAGGGGAAACAGGTGTGGGAGGGATTGTTTTTCATAGTGACTCATACTATCCTTTTCCTAAACAAAAGCAGGAGTTAAGAGTGTGAGAACGTTTGCTGTTGGTTGGAAATAGACCATGGTTATTTCATCTTATTTTTTTCTTCACATTAACATAGAGAAGTTTTCTATAAATTTGTAAGGTCATACGTATCTTATCCTGTGAGATACAGTGAATCCTAAATTGTAAATATTTTTATTTAGAGACAAATTGGAAAGGCATAACAAAACAAATAAGAAATTATCTCGGGCTCCTGACAAATGTTTGAATTGCATCCTTGGAATTCATTTTGTCAAACATTTATTCATCCTTGTATTGGTATTGCCTCGTCACTTTCATTTATTGTAGAAAAAAATAAAATCTCAGTTCATAACAGGACCAGCAGCAAAGCAAACATGACATTCAACCCTCGGCCATCTGTCTGGATTTAGGTCAAGATTGTTTCCAAAACTGGAATGAGGAAGAGAAAGCCAATAAAATCTTGATGGGTTTTTATTTTGGTTGTATTTATGTGTTTTCCTGGTTTAAAAAAAAATACTGGGGAAAAAACGGTCAGTTATAATATGTACCATATCTCTGCATATTTCACAACATTTAGACATAGTTTATGTATGTATATATTCTGTCTTCTAGATCTTATGTTTTAGTGAGGAAGACAGCTACATATCTTAATTCTAAGTAAATCTCACAAATAAGCAAAAAAAATTTAATTCAAGAATACTGATTATCATAAAACAAATAATTGCAGAAGTTCCAATAAAAATTTGATATTACAATGTTAGTATAGTATATATCTTACCTACTGCCTCTCAAGCTATACTCAGAGATTAGCAATTAGCTGAGTGTATGTCCCTAACTCTCCTCAAATATATGAAAAAATTGGCCCAGAGATTTTTAAAAATTCTGTTCTGAAAAAAGTCTATAGATTTTTCTATTTAAAAATTCCTTATATAAAAATTAAGAAAAGATAAAACTTGGGAACATATTTATAATTACATAGATAATATAAGTGAATACAAATAAAACAATAAGAAAAGTATTAGTATTCTAATTTTAAAATAAAAGACAATTCCAGAAAGAAGTTCACAAAGGAGAAAAAACATGTGTTTAAAAAAATAATAAAAGTGCAAACATATACAAGTTGTTTCTGTTTTGTTTTTTAAACTATTGCATTAGCCAAAATGAACAAACAGTGCAGTGGAGACGGACAAACCTGACTGGCATTGCTGTTCAACTTTTGTAGGTTGTGGGGCCTAGGGCAAGTCTCCATTTTCCTACTAAAATTGGAAATAACAATAGCACCTATCTCATAGTGTGATGAATGAAGATTTAAATGAGATGACTGTTATGTGCTTAGCACAGTGCCTACCATATATTAAGAGACTGATTTTAATGAATTATTGTCATTCAAGCAAGTGGAAATGTAAAATGGTACAGATATTTTAATAAGGATCTGGAAAATGTATTAATGAAATATTAAGTTGTCTTTAACATGCTTCAAATAGTTTTTAATAACAGAACAATGGACCCAGCAATCACAGTTTGGGAAGCACAATGAATTAAATGTTCTTATATTTTCCCTTAGCCAAGGCTGTCAACTGTTTTTTTTTTTTTTTTTTAGACAGAGTCTTGCTCTGTTGCCAGGCTAGAGTGCAGTGGCGCAATCGCGGCTCACTGCAACCTCTGCCTCCCAGGTTCAAGCAATTCTCCTGCCTCAGCCTCCCAGGTAGCTAGGACTACAGGTGTGTGCCACCACGCCCAGCTAATTTTTTGTATTTATAGTACAGATGGGGTTCCACCATGTCGGCCAGGATGGTATGACTCTCTTGACCTCGTGATCTGCCCGCCTTGGCCTCCCAAAGTGCTGGGATTACAGGCGTGAGCTGCCCAGCCGACTGTCAATGTTTAAGCTGTTTTGACTCAATACCTTATTCTATAAGAATATGTGTATGTATAAGCAAAACAGCAACAACAAAAAAACACTAAACATTAAAACTCATCAATGTCTGGCAAAGGAGATGTTTTATTACTATTGTAGAGTAAATTCTGTATCTAACTTTAAAAGTTTGAAAATGAGATTCTGTATATGGAAGTTAAGAAATTTATTTTACACATATTCTCTGGAGGTATATTAATTTTTAAACAACTTTTGGTAATGTCCACAGGTCTCCAAAATTTCAAGTTTATATTTTTAAAAACTCAGTATCTGCAAGTTTATACTTAAATTCAGTAAACTTCTTGATTTGTAAATATACTGACATTTTCTACTAGTCAACTGAATGATTCAACCATATTGTTCACTTTTCATGTGTTATGATATTATAGAACTATGAAGTTATCACCAGTTTAGATTACAAGATTCTTGAAAGATTCTTATAGTTTGTTTAATATATTTACAATACATCTATAGCTACTGATAGTTAGGCTACTTAATCTCTAAGAAATGCAGAGATATTAGGCATAAAACATATTTTAAACTAAGAAAACATCTTTTCCATTTGATGAATTATGCACAGCAAAACAAACCTGCTAGGTAACAATAAATATTCATATAAGTAATATTTATATAGCTATCATCTATCATTTTTCTATATATATTATATTGCACCTTGTAGAATATTTTGACAACATATTCTGAATAAAAGACTTCCAATATATAAGATTTACAAAGGCTAAGTTAGATGGTAAGTTTTTAATTTTTGACGAGGATAACAGAGTTTTTTGTTTTTTGTTTTTTTTTTTTAAACTGGCTATCAGGCATAGTGGCTCACGCCTGTAATCCCAGAACTTTGAAAGGCGGAGGTGGATGGATCACCTGAGGTAAGGAGTTCGAGACCAGCCTGGCCAAGGTGATGAAATCCCATCACTACTAAAAATAGAAAAAATTAGCTAGGTGTGGTGGCGGGCACCTGTAATCCCAGCTACTTGGGAGGCTGAAGCAGGAGAATTGCTTGAACCCAGGAGGTGGAGGTTGCAGTCAGCCGAGGTTGCGCCATTTCACTACAACCTGGGCACAAGAGTGAAACTCTTTCTCAAAAAAAGATAAATAAATAAAAAATAAAAATAAAAAACTGGCTATCATAATATGAAACTTGTCATATGTGAAACCTTTTCCTTATGATAGTTCTTAATTTCTATTAAAACAGTGAAAGGATTTAAATCTTGATTTCCAATGTATTGTAAGAAAACACTTTAATTTATTAAATTGGTATTTTTCTGTGGCTCTTTGGCAATGGAATAATTGAACTTTATTGTTGGTATGATCTCTTAGGCAAATGATTATCAGGATTTTTAAATTTAATGATTTGTTATTCAAAATTTGCTGTTTGTAGCCAAGTAAATTTCAAAACAAAATGTAAAAACAGAGAAATCTTAACTATATTTTACTTTTTTTTTTTTTTTTTTTTGAGATGGAGTCTCACTCTGTCGCCAGGCTGGAGTGCAGTGGTGCAATCTCAGCTCACTGCAACCTCCACCTCCCATGTTTAAGAGATTCTCCTGCCTCAGCCTCCAAAGTAGCTGGGATTGTAGGTGCATGTCACCACACCCAGCTAAATTCTATATTTTTAGTAGAGATGGGGTTTCGCCATGTTGGCCAGGGTGGTATGGAACTCCTGACTGCAGGTGATCCACCAGCCTGGGCCTCCCAAAATGCTGAGATAACAGGCGTGAGCCACCACACCTGGCCTATTTTACTATTTCTTACATATGAGCTAAAGCTAAAGAGATTGCTAAATTAAATTGTTTTTTTTTTCTTAAAAATTTGCTAAAAGGGCAGGCAGATTTTATGTTAAATGCTCTTATCAAACAAAACAATAACAATAAATAAAAGGGCGGGAGGAAGCTTTTGGAGGGAATGGGTATATTTATGGTATAGATTGTGGTGCTGGTTTCACAGTGTATACTTATCTTCTAATTCCTCCAGTAGCATACATTAAATATGGACAGCTTTTTATATATAGATCATACCTCAATAAAGTGGTTTAAAAAAATAAAATAGATTTCCCCAAGTACTCCATTTTTCTATTATTTTTCACAAAGATTAATTACCTTAATATTCTTGATGCAATTTTTAAAAATATCCATCTCTCAAAACAAAATAATTGAAATAGTGCAGTTTGTCCTGCAAATCCAAGATTTCAGATTTGCTCCACAGAACCCATGTGGTGTGAACCAGTAAGGAAGTGCAGGCAGCAGAGATGGAAGTACTGATGATGACTTTATTCTTAGTGTCATGCAATGTCATTCACATCCTATGTACTTTTACTTTCAACACTTCAATGACAACTTAAAAGTCTATTATGTAGGGACACCAGACCAACACACCTTTGCTTCACTCTATACTATAATATAGTATACTATATTATAGTATCACTCATATCAGCACTAGAAATATAAGCAAAGCTCATTTTCCATCTTCCTCCATCCCACTTGCCATATCTAGATAGTGCCTGTTTTATATATATATATATATGTTTTTATATATATGTATCTCCATACTTAATCATCTATTATAAATGACCTTAAAGTCCCGTCAGTGCTTTTTTTTTTACTGCAAGAAGAAGATATTCAATTGAATTTAAGCAAAAAGAGAGGATTTATTGACTCATGTAACTAAGTACAGAGGTGTAGCCAACCTCAGAAAAAGAGAATTTAGGGGCTTCAATAATGCTGTTGTGCTCTGCCTATATTTCTGATCTCTCAGTGTCTGTGTGGCCTTATCTGTAGCTATTTCCAGGAGCTCAGGCTTTGTCGACAGGGTTCATACTCTTTTCCTTTGTTCAGCTTGTCTTTGCTTGGCTTGATTTGTCACATTAGAACCAGGTATGTGATAGGCAAGATGGCCACCAGTAACCCCAGACTTCTTACTCCTAGCTTCAACATTCCATCCCACAGGGGAAGGAGACTGTTGCCCCCCAACAGTCCCAGCAAATAATTTTTGGAATAATTTGGTCTTTCTGACTTGAGAAATGCTCCTGCCACTGAACCATCTAGCTGTGGAAAGAAGACACGTTGATTTGCTATGACTGAGAGTTGTTCTCCCCACTGTGGCAAGGAATGGAGAATTGGCCCCATCTGAACCTGCAGCAGGATAAGCCCCAGATAAAAACCCCTCAGACACCGAGTCAAAGAAGGAAGCAGTATATTCGGCCGGGAGCATCAGCAAGACTCCTGTCTCAAGAGCCGAGCTCCCTGAGTGAGCAATTCCTGTCCCTTTTAAGGGCTCACAACTGTAAGCGGGTCCACTTGAGATTGTCGTGATCGATTGAGCAAGCAGGGGGTATGTGACTTGGCGGGGCTGCATGCACTGGTAATTAGACTGGAACAGAATAGGACAGGGATTTTCACAGTGATTTTCTATACGATGTCTGTAATTACAGATAACCAATTAGGTCAGGGGTCCATCTTTAACTACCAGCCCCAGGGTGTGGTGCTGGGCTGTCTGCTTGTGGATTTCATTTCTGCCTTTTAGTTTTTACTTCTTCTTTCTTTGGAGGCAGAAATTGGGCATAGGACAATATGAGGGGTGGTGTCCTCCCTTATTCCCCCACTTTGAGAATCTCACTCAATAGTGGGAGTTTTCACTTTCATTCTCACTACACATGTCTTCTTGCAAGACAGAGCAATAGTGATTCATATAGTACACCTGTACTGAAGCATTGTGGTGAACTAAGGTAGCGATGAAGCTTTTTATCATTTGAAGAAGTACAGGTAGCAAGTAAGGGAGCAGTAAGCAGGTTCTTATTACTATTATAACTCCTATTATAAGAGTTTTAAATCCTCCTAGTCCTGTGAACCATTTTCCAAACATGGCCCCAGGATCAAATCCATGCCACACTTGCACAGGCACATGTGCCAGTTTTGTCATATCTCTAACTATGTCTTCAACTACTTGCCCTTGATCATCTATGTGTAGACAGCAATTAGTAAGGTTAAATTTTCTACAGACCCCTCCTTCAGCTGCTAGCAAGTAGTCGAGAGCCAATCTATTTTGATAGATAGCATTTCTCATCTGAGTTTCTTGCTAGGCTAGAATAGTCAAGGCTCTGGCGGTTTTATTAGTGATTATTTCTAAGACAGCTTGTAACCGTATGATTTGGTTGATCATGTAAATGGGGGTCCGGTATCTCCACGAGCCATCTTGTGCCCAAGTAGCAGGCCCATAATATTGTATGATTCTCTCAGGGGGCCATTCATCATCTTTCCAATTTCCTATAGCTATGCTTCTCTTTTCGCGGGAAGCATAGACAGGGAAGCCCAGGAGTTCACCTGTTTTTATGGGCAGTAGGAAGAAAGATGGTTTAATAGTGCCAATAACACAACTACCTGCCCACTGGTCAGGTAATTTGGCATAAGCTTTATGCCCACATATCCAGTATAATCCAGTGGGGCTGTCCAGTCCCAGTGGGACTCCAGGTGGGTCCACATGGTTTGCAACTTTGCGAATATGCTAAATGGATTCCTCTCTGTGTGATTTGAACTCCACCAAGTGACTGTTTTTGTGGTACCATTATACAGTTTCTGTCCCAGACAACTAAGTCGTCCTATGGGGTGAGTGAATTCTTTTCCTTCTCTAGCTATGCAATATTGTCCAATAATTGAGGCTTTTAGGACCCAGAAATTATCAGGGTGATTCTTTTGAGCCGGAAATTCATCAGGAACTGTGTCTGTAGGTACTAATTCTTGGGCTTCCCACGGCCATTGATTTCCCATTACAGTTCCTCCACATACAAAACATGAAGTGACATTGAGAGACTGGGCCACATGCTCGGCTAATTACAAAAACAAATTTCTTGTTTTTCCTGGAGTTTCTGGTACTGGCACATTTAGTTCATCATAGAAAGTTTGAAACACTGGCTCAGGAAAGTGTTTGTAAACTTCTCCTCAAACCCAAGATATTTACTGGAGGATCTAGTCCAGCCCTGTGGATTCCTAAGGTCACACACTCCCCTTTTTTTCCAGCGAGGATGAAGGGGATTGGTTATTACTAGCTTTAAGGGGTTACATTGTCCCTTAGTAAAGGAAGGGCCATTTTTTCCTTTCTGAAGGTGGACTGGATCCTTTTCATTTTTTATCCAAGTAGCCCAAATAACACAAGACCAGTATCCATATTCATTTCCACGCAGTCCTAATTCATGGCAAATGTACTTATTTTCGGTCATATAGCCTTTTTCCTAACTAAAGAGCCACATCCCCTTCCTAACTTATTGCTATTAATGACAGTACAGGCATCAAATTTCGAGATTATGCATTTGGGCATCCCTTTTTCTTCTGTTCTGGCTAATACTTGTATCATTTATGAGTCCTCACCAGTCTTCAGTCATTAATCTTATTTCAAAAACTGTGGACATGGGAGGCTCAGAGGGGTCATAACACACATCTGGTTGGTCGTTTCCTGGCTACATACCTTGTACTGAGTGTCATTATATAAATATGTTCCTTTTAAAGTTCCTAGGCATTCATAGTAACTATAGAACAGAAAGATTGTTTTAACTTGTTGCCCTACCTCGGTAACCTGATGTATACACTGAGAGCAGTCCTCCATGCAGGGAAAATCAGTGGAAGTTTTTACTATACAAGTCCAAATTACAAGGAAAATGAGTCTCATGATGATTCTCCTCATGCTTCGGCTGTGCGTGGACCAGTCAGCTTCCAGGTGTGACTGGGGCAGGGCTTGTCGTCCTCCTCAGAGTCACTTTGCAGGGGTTGTCCAGGCTCTGTTTTGCCTCCCAGGTTTCAGTGGCTGCAGGTTTCACATGGCTGTAGTGGATCCAGGCTGGGATTCCTTCTACCTTTACAGCCGTGGGGGTGGTCAGGATGACGGTCTGAGGTCCTTTCCACCGTGGCCGCAAAGGGGCTACATTCCAGTCCTTGATCCACACACGATCACCTGGAGAGTAAGGGTGAACTGGGGAGAATAAGCTGATGGGACACCTCTCATTTACCCAAGTTGAGATTGTTTGTGTAATTTTTCCTAAAGCCTGTAGCTGTCGCTGTAATTCAATTTCACCTAACTCTTGGGGAGTGCCTGGAAGTTCCTGTAGTATTGGAGGAGGCCTACGATACAGCATTTCATAAGGGGAGTATCCTATTTTCTTAGAAGGAGTGCATCTAATTTTAAACAATACCATAGGAAGGGCCTGTATCCACTTTAGTCCTGTTTCATGATATACTTTCCTTAAACTATTTTCGATAGTCTGATTCATTCGCTCCACCTTTCCAGAACCCTGAGGTCGGTAGGCGGCATGTAGCTTCCAAGTGATTCCTAATGCCTTTGCTGTTCTCTGTACCAAGTCAGCCACAAATGCCGGCCTGTTATCTGAGCCGATTCATAAGGGCAGTCCAAACCTAGGAATAAGATCTCGGAGAAGCACACGGGTTACCTTGTAGGCCTTTTCAGTTCATGTTGGATAAGCCTCTACCCACCTAGAGTAAGTACACACAAGAACCAGCAAATACTTGTTACCTCCACATTTCAGCATTTCTGTGAAATCCACCTGAAGATCCTCAAAAGGAGCCGCTCCACAAGCTTGTATGCCGGGTGGAACAGTGGGGCCTTGCCTCGCATTGTGCTGTCGGCAAGTAATGCACCATTGTGCTACTGCTTTGGCAAGGGCTGGCAAGTGTGAGACATAGAAGTATCGGCCTAACAATTTTTCAAGTGACTCTTGTCCTAGATGAGTGGTTTTGTGCATGGCCAATATGATTATGGCTCCTAGCAACTGCGGCACAGCTACCCTTCTACCTGGCAGTCTGATCCATCCTCCTTTTATTACTTGCCCCCTTCTGTGTGGAAGAAGTCTTTTTCTTCCTTAGAATAGGTAGGTACCAGGTCAGGTGTTTGAGGGAGTAAGAGGGCTGCTACTGATGCCCGGTAAGGGGTAGATGCTGCTGTTCGAGCTTCTGAATCAGCTGTAGTGCGCTATGCCAATTGGGTGTCTGATCTAAGTTCAGCATCAATACGGTGACCTCCCGGGAGCAGGGGAACACCAGGTTGCCTAAGGAGGGGTGAACCGGCCCAGGTCAGAAATGGAGCAGGTCAAAACTCCCGTGCTAATCAGTAGTGGGATCGTGCCTGTGCTGTCTGCAGCTCTGAGCTTTCTTCTTGGACACCTTATACCCACAGTCTTCCAGGTGCCGAAGTAGGGCATCCGTCCCTTTAGCACACCCGACTGCCGTGGAGTGTCCCAGCAGAAGGTTGTCCACGTACAGGAGCAAGATGCAGCCTAGGTCTTTAGCAGGAAGCTTTTGCAGGTCTCAAGCCAGGGCCTCCCCGAAGATAGTAGGGGAGTTCTTGAACCTTTGGAGAAGCCGGGTCCAAGCGTACTGAGTAGTGACACCTGATTCTGGATCTTCCCACTGAAAGGCAAACAGCTTCTGGCTCTCAGGAGCTAGTCTGATGCTAAAGAAGGCATATTTTAAGTCCAGACAGGTAAACCAGCTGTCCTCAGCTGGCAGCAGCCCTAATAATGTGTAAGGGTTAGGAACTGTTGGGTGCAGAGTCACTGTAGCTTGCTTGACCAAGCGCAAGTCCTGTACTGGCTGGTAGTCCTTGGTCCCTGGATTAGGCACAGGCAGGAGGGGGGTGTGCCATGGAGACTGGCAAAGAACTATAATTCCATAGGCTTTGAAGCGACTGAGATGAACCTGGATTCCCTTAAGAGCTTCTCTGGGAACCGGATACTGCTTTTGTCTAATTGGTTGTGCCCCAGGCTTAACTTCTATGAGTATGGGGGCTTGGTTGACCACCAGTCCTGCAGGATTATCCTCTGCCCATACTCGGGGCCATTGCTTAGCTAGAGCTGAATTTATCTCTTGGCCTGGCTTGGTTAGAAAAAGTCTCCATTCTTCTTCCTGGGGGACCGTAAGGGTCTTGATAACTCCTGTTCCTGGTAACTTTAGCTGTAAAGAGCCCTGTTTTGTAAAGGAGATGGTGGCTCTCAGCTTGCTAAGCAAGAGTCTTCCCAGCAAGGGCAAGGGACAGTCAGGCATGTACAAGAACTGGTGAACTATCTTATGTCCCCACACCAAGCAGGTCCGTGGTAGACAGCCTGCTTAGTGGAAACTCCTGTTGCTCTGATTATATCAATGGTTTTCTTGGATAAGGGGGCGACCAGGGTTGTCACTACTGAATGTTCAGCACCAGTATCGACCAAAAATTTAATGTCTTTGCCCCTAATTGTAATCCTGACCATGGGCTCCTTGGGGGCGCTTGAGCCTGGTCCCCTTCAGTCCAGTAGCCCTTCAGCCAGATTGAACAACGCTCCCTCATCTTTATCTGAGGTCTTTTGTTCTGAATCACGTTGCTTTTCCTTCAGCTGGGGACACTTATCTTTCCAATGTCTTATTTCCTTATAGTAGGTGCACTGGTTATGTTGCAAGCGTGGGTGATTAGACTGGGTATTCTTCCCGGAACCCCCCTTTCTCTCTCCTTTCGGAGGAATTCCCCTAATGGCCACGGCCAGTAAGTTGGCGTTTCGCCTAGCCTGGTGTTCACCTTCCTTACAGCTTTCTCTGCGGCTGGTTGCATCTCTATTCACAAACACTTGATTGGCTATTTCCAGTAACTGTGAGGTATTCACACCTGAAAACCCAGCCTTGTTTCTGCAATTTTCTCCTGATATCTTCCACGCTTTGAATAACTAAGGCCATGCTAATCATGTGCTGATTTTCAGGGCTATCTGGATCAAAAGGAGTGTACATACGGTAAGCCTCACACAGGCTTTCATAGAATTGTGCTGGACTCTCCTCTTTTCCTTGGATGACCTCAGAGACCTTATTTACATTTGTAGCCTTTTGAGCCCCTTTCTTTAGACCTTCTATTAATACTTCACAGTACCATCTTAGCCTCTTCACGTCTGGTCCCTCATTCGGGTCCCGTTGGGGGTCTGTTCCTGGCAGCTGAATTCTTATATATTCTTGGGGGTTTTGGTAATCTGCTGGGACGTGCTCTTCTAGCCATTAAGTTGCTGCCTGGAGCACCCTTCGCCTTTCATCTGTATTAAAGAGGTACATGAGCAGCTGGTGGCCATCAGCCCAAGTAGGATTATGAGTCTGTATAACAGTTTGGAGCAAGTCAATTAAAGCTTGAGGCTTTTAAGTGTAAGATGGAGTATTAGTTTTCCAACTGAGGAGGTCAGCAGAGGTGAAAGGTTGATACACAAAGGCACACCTTTCCACCATGTGTGCATCCTCATGTACCCCAGTATATCGCTGCTCTCTCAGGGGCATTTGGATTCCAGTCTTGGGCGGTAAGTGAGCTGCCAAGGGAGGAGTTTCTCCTGTGGCTTCACTTCCTCTTTTGTCTACTCTGGGCGGTCTAGGGGTATGGTTATCTGGTGGAAGTGTAGGTGCTGTGGGCTCAGGGGTGGGGAGCCTTTCCTCCCCACCCCTGAGGAGGGAGTACTGCTGGTACCAATTCCTGCCATGATTCTTCTGGTGTTGTGTCGAACAGACTTTTGGTGCCAACTTCCCTCTGCGGGTGGAGCGAGAACCTTCCTTAACAAACTGTTCCTTTGCTACTAGTACTGCTGCTGCCTGTCCTCTTAACCACTGTGGGGGGTCCAAAACTAGCTGTAACCAAGAATCTATATATGGGAAGTGATCTGGGTGTCCTGGCTTACAGGTTACCCTGTGCCATACTTTCGAGACAAGGGACCTGTCCAGGCTTCCTTCTGATGGCCAACCCACCTTTATGGCCAGTCTATCTCACACAAAGTTCTAAGTTTTCCTGGTGTCATGATGACTCTATAGTCTCCCCTAAATCCCTTTTTGAAATTTTTCAATATAGTTCCTAGTGGGGTGGGCTTACTTTGTGCCTGACCCATATTTCCTCAAGACAAAACACCACACTCACACCACACGCACACCACAAAACAAAGAACGGGTAAAAAGGGCACACACACACTTTTACGGTTTACACCAAACCAGAACCAAAACCAAAATCAGAGTATCAAGAAATCCAAGCCAGGTCAAAATTAAAACCAAAGTATCAAGCAATTCAAGTCAAGTCAAAAACAAAAACCAAAGTGCTAGTACAGGCACGCTGTGGGTGATCAGGCCACGCTTCCACTCAAATGGAGTGGGCAAGTTCCAAAGACTAGTCTTACCAAGTTTCAGATGTCCGGACTCCAAGTGCCAGTTCCTTCCTGGTGTTCAGCCACTGTGTTGATCCTCCACAGGGGCCTGCCACATGCTGCTCTGGCGAGGCATTCCACCGGGGCAATTGCCTACCCGGGAGCGCTCTCAGGATCCATGTCGCTCAAGCTGGCCGGAGTCCCCTGCAGGGGTGCTCCACAGGGCAGGCCTAAGCCACCTAAGGGGCTGCCTCGACTGTCCATTAATCACCTCGTTTCCTGGTCAGGGAACCAAGAAATATAGCAGGACAAGTCGCAGACAAAACCCCTGAGACACTGAGTTAAAGAAGGAAGCAGTATATTCGGCCAGGAGCATCAACAAGACTCCTGTCTCAAGAGCTGAGCTCCCCAAGTGAGCGATTCCTGTCCCTTTTAAGGGCTCACAACTCTAAGGGGGTCCACTTGAGAGGGTAGTGATTGATTGAGCAAGCAGGGGGTACATGACTGGGGGCTGCATGCACCGGTAATTAGAACAGAACAGAATAGGACAGGGATTTTCACAGTGCTTTTCTATACAATGTCTGTAATCTATAGATAACATAACCAATTAGGTCAGGGGTCAATCTTTAACTACCAGGTCCAGGGTGTGGCACTGGGTTGTCTGCTTGTGGATTTCATTTCTGCCTTTTAGTTTTTACTTCTTCTTTCTTTGGAGGCAAAAATTGGGTATAAGACAATATGAGGGGTGGTCTCCTCCCTTAAACCCGGTGGAATTCAACTGAAGGAGAAGGATTGGAGATCTGCACTTATCAAAACAGCAAATCAAACACCTTATTTTTCTGAATTTTGAAAACATTTTATGATGCTGCCCACATTTATTAAAGAACACATGACCATAATGATAATAGTGAAAATTAAGTGATGATTAATAGTCTCTCTATATGGTTTTATGTGTGAACATTTCCATATTAGGAAAAAGAAGTGTCTTTGTTTCTTAAGGTCCGATGCTCCAAGATGGAATAACGTGACTTATAACCCTAAATATCCACTCTCATGACTGACACCACCCAAGACCCAGGGAATCACTTCATATATATCCTTTCCAATATCCTATATCCTTGAAAGAGAAGGCAGCTGTATTTAAATGCCACAAATGTTTGTGGGCAGTTTCCTTGCCAGTCTGCAAAACAAATAATGCTTTGAGTAGAGGGAAGATTTGAGCAGGGGAATCATTTAGCTAAGATAAAAGACAAATTAACTTGTCAAATGATTTCTCACAGACAGGAAGAAGGCAGTAGATTCTTGCATGATAAAAGATCATTTCCTGTAATACCAAGCATACTGTTTCTTGCTTCATTTCATGTTGCAGTTTATGGTTCCAGTATTAACCACAAATCATAATGACATTCACAACAGTTGCACCTGGTGGCTGAGGGACATTTTATAGAATTTTATAGAATTAAGCTATTTATGTTACTTCTAGACATGAATTGTGATACCAACTCAGCTAGCTGAAAATTGAACATGGGAATTATGAGTAGTTTTAATTGCATTAACGTATACAATAAGATTTATGTAAATTTTTAAAAATTAAATGAAAACCTTAAATATTCCATTTTAAATTTGTATGTGTTTTATAATTTTAATAACTAATGTTGACTATTTCATAAAAAGATAATTTTTTGGAAACATAAAAAATAATTTTAATTTTTGAATTATTTTACATTAATTTTAATTTGTTTTTTTGATGAAATAGTATTCAAGCTTTGCGTACATTGAATATGATTACATATTGTCTTTTCGTCTTTTAGAATAATTGCTACCAATAGATCTTAAAATAGGTGAAAATATTAATTATTATAAAATAATCATTTTGCTAAAATGAAAGCAAGAAAAACACATTTTATGTAATAAATAATAGATCAAAAATTAAACTTGTCTTTATTACTCATTTATACATGAATCATGCATCAACAGTACAACCAGACATGTGCAATAATAACTAAATTCATTTGTCTTTGATATCTTGCTAGTTTTCAGCCTTATGAAACCATAGCGTTACCCATGTCTTTGGATTTTTTCATTAGGAAAGTGTATTTGTCAAGGTAGGGAGATAAGACATATGTTTAATGGTATGTGGGCCTCATTTTTACTCTCCCCTGGGTCCCACTGATGTTAAAGGAAGAACTAAACAAAGACAAGAAACTTGGTCTAAACCAGGATGTTGTGTGATAATTTAAGGTGTTGATAAAAGCAGCCTTTAGTCTCAGGCAAAGACAGTGAAGAGAGAAAACTGAAGTCAGGAGTTAGCTGATGAGTGGAAGAATAAGAGAAGGTTGAGAGACTGTGCTGAAAATGTTGGATTTTGAAGCTTTGCCTGTTCTTTTGGACTGCTTGAGTTACTCTGACTTCTTCTGTGTTTTCATGCCAATTGTGCTGTTATTTTCAGTCTTTATTAGCTGGTTTATATATCACCTCATAATTCCCAATAGGTATCTTTAGTGGGTTCACATGTCTGTGTGAAAATTTAGGTATGTAATAAATTCATATGTATTATGAATAAATAAATATGTATGTGTGCTTAAATTTTTTCTTTGAGTTCTCTAGTCTAGAAAGTATCATAAAATTGATATCAATCAGTTCCACTTACTCTAAATTAATTCAAAATTTTATTCTTAACCTCTACATGCCTGTTTTCTCATCCATAAAGTGAGTTCTATAGTGGTATTTACATCATAGGGTGGTTGTGAGAATTAAGTGTGTTAATATATGTAAACTACACAGAATATGTAAACTACATGCCTGGTCCCTATATAAATGTGTGCTTCTATTCTTACTGCCTCATCCTTCCTGTTGTCTCTATATTCCAGATGATGGTGATGGATTGTGAGGAAGCCCGGTACTGTGGGTGCATCTTGTCCTTGATTTTCACTATCTATGCATGCAGGCATCTATGCTGAGAAGTCTCCTTCCTTTAAAGTTTCCACATAGTTACTACCACATCCTGTCTAAAACACCCTTCTGGTTTCACTTTACACTTAGTTATTTTCACACTTTTTTTGAGCACATAAGAAACATTTAGCTCGGAAATTCTGTGTCAGAGACATCTATTTAAATAAAGCAAATGGCAGATTCTATTATTATGCTCTGCTATGCTGCAGAATTCAACAAAGCTTTCCACCTTCCACTTCACCTGGGAACTGAGGTACAAATGCTTCAACCCTCACATCCTTCCCAATTTAAGAAGAATTTCTACCTTGTACACCTATTTCAGCACTCAGCCTGAGGAAGGGAAGCCCACAAAAGAATCTGGGGCTCCTCAGGGCCTTGCTAGCTCCCAGGATCTCTTGCTTCCTCCCCATCTCCCTCCTTGCTTTCCTCTCATCCCTCTGCCCCAACCCAGGTCATCTTTATTTCCTACAGATCTTATAAAACCTGAGCTGGAGGACTGGCTCTTATGTCAGCAGACATTCTCTCAGACCCATTGTTTATATCCCTGGGTCCCCAAAGCCAAATGATTTGACTTCTGTAACTGAAAAACCACCACCCACCCCAGCTTTCCACCCCTAACCCCATCACCATCTCCCAATTTTCTTTGTTAGCAAACCTCCCCTGGCAACTTTTCTAATGTACTAATTTGATTGAGGAAAAGGCCAAGGAGCAAATATAAAAAAAACAATGATGTATATTTCAAAATGTTATTTTGTTCTAGTAACTCTGTGTTCTGAGGAAGAAAATTGACTTCTCATTTAGATGTGTTCATCCTTGCCTGCAATCTTTAAAAGGGTGAGAACTAGTTTTCTGTACAGAATCTATTTCACAAAAATAGTAAGTCCCTCAATCATGCATGCATGCACTCTGTGGTTCTATGGATAATATTTCCTAACCCCTCTGCAGGGTTAAACCTAAATAGTGGGTTACATCTGCAATCTCCTTGGCTAGAATTGTCAATATTTTATATATAGGGGATTTCTTTCCTCTAAATGCTGGCCTAAGCCATTCCCACCCTCAACCTTACCCTCCCGGAGATATTGGCATGATGCCGGCTGAATTTCTCCTTTATGAATAAGCTCTGAGGAAACTTCTTGCATAAGGGGTGAAGAGTTAGTTTTTCTATAGATAGAATCTCTTGGACCTTTGTCTAAGCTAGTACACTTCTGAAAGTGAAAGGGGACACTTAATAATTATGCCAGGACACCATGCGTGAATTTGGACAGTCTCCAGTGAAGTAAGCCTTGTGGCTCTATTTAGAGTTTACAGTGTAGTCTGTTTCCCAACCCAAAATTTTAGCCATCTCTACCCCCTCCACATTGTCATTGACTAATCTTTTGCCATCACCTGCTTAGTTCAAGAAAGTTATTAGTCAAGCTGAGGCTTGCATAGGGTTAGTGGTCTCTCTCTGGTTTGTTGAGTCCACTAACTAAGCCTGTGTTGTTTCCATTGTTTTTTGCTGTGGTTTCTTTAAGAGTCCCAGCTAAAGATAAAATGCCATTTTCATAAAGGCAAAGCAAAAGAAAGATGCTTACTCTAGACAAAATGCTTAGCAGCTCTCTGAAAAAAATTCTGTCTGCGAGACTAACTGATTCTCTGTGGCTTTATAATGAAATCCCAACTCCTCTTAAAAAACAAGATATGTCTCCCAGCAGGTGCCCAGGCCACTGCTTTCTGGCAGTCCTGCAGGGTAACTTGGGCTATCTGTATTGCTGTGCTTTTGTAGATATCTGTTTTGGAAATTCAGAACTTAAAGAATGGGCTCCAAAGATAATTTTCACCCCTCCCTAAGTGTTCTCCACTGATTTAGCAAATTGAATCTTGGCAATTTACAAGGCTCTGCTGACTCTTGTTTCTTTCTTTACGTATACTTCTGTGCATCTACTCAGAAAATTGAAAGCATTCAGTAATTCGCTCACACTCAGGCTCATCACTGTCCACTGGTTTATCTAGAACTGTATTGACCTTGGAGTCTGCCTCCTCCCCAAGTTCTCTCCCATCTGTCACCTCAAGATGGCTTGCTGTGGTGCACGTATTTGTCATGGATGAGCTCCTACACACAGTGGGTACTGTCACCGATAGAGGGTCATGACTGCAGGTTGTCCAGGTTCTTGGCATTTTGAACAAAGAACTGGATAAAACGCCCAGCAAATCAAAGAAGGAATGAAGCAACAAAAGAATGAAAGCAGGGATTTATTGAAAATGAAAGTACACACCACAGTGTGGAAGTGGACTAGAGCAGCGGCTTAAGGGCCTGGAGACAGTATCTTCTTGGGTCCAGATACCCCCCCACAGAAGTTTTCCATTGGCCACTTCATGCTCACTTCATGTAACTGAAGTAGCTGGCAATCAGTCTGATTGGTTGCAGACAGCTACCATTCAGAGGCTAGAGTGAAGTTACAAAGTTGCAAACAAAGACCAGACGGGCACTCAGGATGATTTGTTGCCAGTCTCCCATCTGCCACCCAGAAAAGGTCAAAGGGAGAAGCCTCTGGTCCTTTTATTACTTAGGCATGGAAAGTTAGGGTTTTCCTTTCAATTTAGTTATAGGAAGTCAGCATGAAACAGCCTTAGGTTCCCTGCCTTCAGACCCTATTCTCCTGCCTCAGGTACCATTATCAGTTCACAAGACTTAGCTGTATAAGAAATATAACTTTATTTTTCTAAATTTAAACTTAGTTTTAAATAAGAGTTCTGCAAAGTGGTTTCTGCCCAATCTTTTTCAATCCTAGATAAGCTCAGTTCACTTAAGGATTGTCTTTAGTTGATGAATGTGTTATATTTCATAGAGAAAATCAAACAAATATTTCCTCATCTTCTTCCACCAAATCTGCCAGCTTCCTGCTTCAGTGTCCACGTGCTCTGCCTTCCTCCTCCCTATTTCAATGGAAGAAATGTCTCCATTCCTGAGGCAAGTCCTCCACTGTGCTGCAGCTCTCAGACGCTTCCAACTTCTGGATGACTTCTTTTCTGAAATGATCCACCTTTTCTTCATTTGCCCCGAGACCTTCAAGATCTCGACTTTTGTCAAAGGTTCGGGCTTCTTAAACTGAAAAACATTCCCTTTAAAACTACTTCCTCCCATGCCCCCCCATCCCCCCACCCCCCACCCACTTTTCAGTGGTAACAATGGGTGTTTTCTCCAATTCATTCAGATCATTGTTTCCTTCTGTCTCTGTGTAGCCTCCTTTGAAGTACATGCGCTAAGACTATCCTCTTTTCCGTCCCCCCTTGTTAGCCTAAGAACTTCCTCTCGCACCTCTTTATTTCATGAAAATTAAATTACCTGGCTCACCACCTATCTCTTAAACTCAGCATCATTTTCATAGCCCTCATACCCACACAGAAGATCTATCCAACTCCCAGGACTTGCAGTTCCCTGGTGTCCCTTTTAATTACAATGTTCTCCACCTAAACTCACCAACCTTTCTACTGGTTATTTCCCAGGTATTGACATCACCAATAACTGTACCACTCCCAGATTCTCATTCTCTAACAATCACTTTTTTTCTTCCAGTTCACTGCTTCCAATAGTGCTACTCCAAAAGGCTTTAACACCAGGGATTTCTAATCAATTTACTCTACCATTTCTTCCGTGTGTCCTCTCTCTCTCACTTACTCACCTTGCCAATACTTGGCTTATATGCCATGACCTATTGCTGTACTTCCTTGCATGTATCATAAAGTCACTTGACCCTTTCTCTCTCCATTGTCCTCACCAAGTGAAACTCAACCCTAGCAAAATTCATCTGTCTTCCTACTCTGGGCTGCATTTGAACACTAAAAAACATGTACTTCTTTTTATTATTAATTTATATTTATGTTACATCTCATTATAATATAGTATGAACTATTATATTATAAAATGTATTATAAAGTGTGAATTTTTATTTATAGCCATGATTCTTTTTTCTTTTTCTCTTAAGATTCTTTTTATTTTCAATTGACTTTATTTTTTAGAGCAGTTTTAGGTTTACTTGAGACAAAGACACAGAGATTTCCCCTATGCCCCCTGCCCCGTACACATGCATAGCCTTCCCCGTTTTAACATTCCCCTACCAGAGTGGTACATTTGCTACAATTGATGAGCCTACATTGACACATCATTATCGCTCAAAGCCCATAGTTGACATCAGGATTCACTCTCGGTGCTGTGGATTCTGTGGGTGGGGAAAAACGTACAATGGCATGCATCCGCCATTATAGTGTCACACAGAGTAGTTTCACTGCCCTAAAAATCCTTTGTGCTCCCCTTCCTCTCTCAAACCTCTGGAAACTAGAATTGATTCTTGAACAACATGGGTTTGAACTGCATAGGCCCAATGATATGCATTTTTTTTCAATAAAAGTTGCACTAAGTATGCCTGCCTCCCCTTCCACCTCCTCTACCTTGCCACCTCTGCTACTTCTGAGACAGCAAGACAAGTCCTCCCCTTCCTCCTCCTCCTCAGCCCACTCAGTGTGAAGATGTCAAAGATGAAGACCCTTATGATGACCCACTTTCACTTAATGAATACTAAGTATATTGTCTCTTCCTTATGATTATCTTAGTAACATTTCTTTTCTCTAGCTTTCTTTATTGTAATACAGTGTATAATATACAAAATATGTGTTAATTGACTATGTTGTCAGTAAGTCTTCTGGCCAACAGTAAGCTATCCGTAGTTAAGTTTGGGGGAGTCAAAAGTTATACATGGATTTTTTTTTCCTTAAAAAAAAAAACTTTTTATTTTGAAATATCTATAAATTCATAGAAAGTTGCAAAGAAATGTATAAGGAAGAAAGATGCAACCGTGATTCTTAAGTGAGAATTCAACATTTTCTACTCCTCCCAGTATGTTTTTTTTTTTTTTTTTTTTTTTTTTGAGACGGAGTCTCGCTCTGTAGCCCAGGCTGGAGTGGTGCAATCTCGGCTCACTGCAAGCTCCGCCTCCTGGGTTCACGCCATTCTCCTGCCTCAGCCTCCCGAGTAGCTGGGACTACAGGCGCCCACCACCACGCCCGGCTAATTTTTTTTTTAAATTTTTAGTAGATATGGGGTTTCACCGTGTTAGCCAGGATGGCCTCGATCTCCTGACCTTGTGATCCGCCCGCCTCAGCCTCCCAAAGTGCTGGGATAACAGGCATGAGCCACCGCGCGCGGCCTCCTCCCAGTATGTTTTTTGAATGAATTCCTTCCCACTTTCTATGAGGTGCTGGGTCTGACCAGCAGACCCTAGCCAAACGACAGATGAAAAAATGCGCACAGACACAGGTATCCATTGAAAGAGTGGGTTAGGGGACCGGGCTACTTAAAGACATCAAGGAGGATGCTGTAAAGGGCCACAGCGGCTGCAGTCCCGACAAGCCAGTGCTGCGGGCATTTATACAGTACAGATTTAATGACAAAGGTTTTGAGTCAACATACTTGTGGGTAATTAACATGGCCGCCCCTCCTCCGCGGATAGAGCAGTTCTGCGCTCCCCCCTTTCCCCCCCTCCCCTCCACGGGAGAGAGCAGGTGATTACAGGCCAGGTTTCTGGAGACATGAGTAAACAAGCTATTCAGATAAACTCCTCTGCATTCTTTTGTACCTACTTCTCGCCCTTTGCCCCGGAGTAAGAACCACCGCCTTTGGCTCATTCTTCCCTGAAGCTTTGCAAAACCTCCTGGCCTTCCAAGAAGGTTTGTGTCTTTCTATAATTTTTATAATTTTTCCCACTACCCTGATTGAACTCCTACAGTGAGGTAACTATTTCATATTTTCCTTAACTGCTCAAATACCTTCCCCTTTTCATTCTATTAATGAAGTTGCTTCTAATTTCAATGAGAAAATAGACCCAGTTAAAAAGGACTTCCTGTCGGCACCACCATGCTCACCAACATATATGCATCTGTAGCAATATAATCTGCATTCTACTCTCATCTAACCTCAAACTTCTACTTATATCCCATGTCCTCTGTTCTCTTGCTCACTGAAATGCTTTGTTCCTTCAATCCTCTCTATCTAACTACTGCCCCAATTTCTGAGTCTTCTTTATGAAAAATTCTTTAAAGGACTTGTAGATAACACATCCCATTTTTCTCTTCTTAGTTTCTCTTAAAGCCACTCTCCTCCAGTCTATGGAAATCACTCATCAAAGTCATCAATGACTACTACATTACCCAGTTTGAAGATCAACTCTATCTTTGTCTTTCCCAGCTTCTCATCAGCACTTGACAGGTGACCACTCACTCCTTACAGAGCTTCTTCCTTTGGCTTCTGATATATGACACTATCCTTGTTTTCCTCTCACTTCACTGGCCTCTCTTTCTCAGCTTCCTTGTCTGGATCCTTCTGTTCTTCCTGATTTATGAAAGCTGGAGAGTTCCTAAGGCTCAGCCTTTTAATCACTTCTTTGCACTGTCCACATTCACTCATGGGAAACTAAGGGTTAAGTGATCTATTACTAATTTGGTCCCATGGCTTTAAAGATCAATCATATCTTCTGGTTTCTCCTAAGTGTATATGTTAACCATAAACCTCTCTAATGAACTCCAGACTGCTATATTCAAAAGTCTACCGTCTGATATCTGCCTTGAGTATATAATAGACATCTCAAACTTATTTCCAAGAGAGAGATGCTGATTTACCCCTTCCAATCCAATTTTTTCTCTTAGTCTCCACAGTATGCTAAGTGGAATTACAATTCAATCAGTTCTCCAGCCAAAAGTCTTGTGCTCTTTCTTGACACCTCACTTTTTATATGTGGGACAGCATCAGATGCACTGGCGCTGAGTAGGAATCACCGAGAAGATGACTGAAGACTAAATGTCGTGATACTACTATAAAGACCATAAATTCCTTTCTGGCCCTAGGCTCCTGCCCCTGTCATGTCATCCCCTGTCCTCAGATATTAGATGCAATGTCATAGAGGAGGAGGAGGGAGTCCTTAAATTGATTTAGTGAAACATTCAAATCCCTCAATAATCACAAATTAAACGAAGTTTGCAGAAAAGTGACTGAATAGAGCTTTCTGCTACTAGATACACATGAGAAGTTGAGTCGGTAATGAAGTTCAGATAAAAACAAGACAAAGAAATACGTTACTATATGTAGGTCTGAGCTGAAAATTTATACCCACTATCCTTGAGGCTTCTCTCCTACTTGTGTGGATTGCAGGCTTTCTTTCATGATTGGCTGGTTCCTTTAGGGGAGGTGCATGCGTTCCAAGGAGTCTGTTAAGGTGCAGGAATAAAATATTAAGGTACTAGAAGAAGAAAATATTAGTATTCCCGTTACTATTTAATTTTATATAAAATGAGATAGAATTTTATCTTTACTAAGATTTGTATGTGGATTGACACTGGTCCTTTACTTAGACATGTGTCAGTCACTTTTCATAGTATCCTGAGGACAGAGTAAACAATGGACAGGGGCAGTCTCACTTTTCATCCATTTTACCTGACTGGGCTTTACTTCATTGCAATGCAATAAAGCAAATTAAGTAAATTTGTAAATTATATTATCTAGGTTTTTTTTTGTTTGTTTGTTTGTTTGTTTTTAACAGAGTCTTGCTTTGTTCCCAGGCTGGAATGCCGTAGCACAATCTTGGCTCACTGCAAACTCTGCCTCCTGGGTTCAAGCAATTCTTCTGTCTCAGCTTCTCAAGTAGCTGGGATTACAGGCACGTATCACCACATCTGGTTAATTTTTGTATTTTTAGTAGAGACAAAATTTTGCCATGTCAGCCAGGCTGGTCTTAAACTCCTGACCTCAGATGATCCACCCACCTCGGCCTCCCAGTGTTATCTAGTTTTAATTAAAATGAGACTAAAAGACTGGGAGAATGTCTGTAAAACAACTGAGGATATAAAACAATGCTAATACTATGTGTATAGTCTAGCAACAAAAGATGAGTGCTCATAGGTGTTCTATTCCTAGTGCAAGTTCTTGTCAATCAAATTCTAAGGTATAAGTTTGGGCCATATAAATAGTTTTAATGAAAAATGTCGCTAAGGAAGTTCATAATTACAGGATGACTTGAAATGTGAATTTATGTCCATTGTTCCTGAAGATAATCCTTACCCTAAGTGTATACTGGGCTTTGAAATTGTAGCCAACAGTATTATGAAGCAATCTACAATTAGGAAGACAATATATAAAAATATTACTTATGTCATCTTCATCTCATTGTCTCCACATTATATTTTATATATTTTATATGTTTTATAATGTTCACACTATGTTAATATAGTAATATGTGCATATAAGTTATGAATAAATAAATATACATATATCGGGTTGACAAACTTTTCTGATGGGGTAAAACATAAAAATTATTTAGGGACCACTGCTCAATAGGACAGCAATTAGCATGACTGCTTCTAAATCTTATAGTGGAAAATGGTAGAGCTACACAATGCTCTAAAGAGTTATTTAAAGAAACAAGCTCCCTTGGGACCAACATAATGTTCTGTTCTCTTCTTGAGTTTTTCCTTTATAAAGTTATAAAGCAGGGCCACTAGGTTTCACATACTTAGAATGAATTCCATGCTCTCCCATTCATTAATTTATTCAAACATACTTATGAAGCCTTTCCTTTTTGTAGAATTTGACAGTGCAGAGCCTAGATGTTCCTCATGGGCGTTTCCAAATCAGGTAGCAAGAATTCTTGGCAACAATTCTAAACTGTTCTCGGTATTTGGCCACAAACTTCCCCCATATGGTGTGTGCCAGCTATGCAAATTCAATTACGGAAAGAGGTCTGTCATTGCTCAAGCTAAAAATCTAGACATCCAAATAAATTCTAGTTAATTTGGTTAAAAACTGATTTCCAACAAAGGGCTATTTTTCTTCCTTCTTCTTTTCTTCGTATTTTTCTCCTTTTGATGCATTAAAATAATGCTACAAATCATTACAAGCATCCAATCTTAATCAGGCTTAATCAGAGGATACAGAATTTAATAATAGCTAACATGGATTGAGTACTTGCTGTGACATTCTTCTAAGCACTTTATTTGTAGTAACTCATTTAGTCCTTACAACTACTGTTTAACTGTGACAATAATGCTTATTTTAAAATTAAATTGAGGCACAGAGAAGTTAAATTAGTTAATTTTATATATGGTGAGGAATATAAGGAGGCAGGTTTAGCCCCTGGCAATCTGGCCAAGCATACATGCTCTAAATAACTATGCTACAATACTACTCTAGCCCACTTATGATTCATTTGGAAATGCCATTTTTTCTTTTTTTTTAACTTTATTAAGATATAATTTACAGGCCAGGCGCAGTGGCTCATGCCTGTAATCCCAGCACTTTGGGAGGCCAAGGGGTCAGATCACAAGGTCAGGAGTTTGAGACAAGCCTGGCAAATATGGTGAAACCCCATCTCTACTAAAAATACAAAAATTAGCTGGGTGTGGTGGCGGACGCCTGCAGTCCCAGTCCCAGCTACTCAGGAGGCTGAGGCAGGAGAATTACTTGAACCCGGGAGGCAGAGGTTGCCACTGCACTCCAGTCTGGGTGACAGAATGAGACTCTGATTTAAAAAAAAAAGATATAATTTACATACCATAAATGTACCCATTTAAAGTGTACAGTTTAATAGTTTTGACCAAGGTACACACCCAAGTATTCAAAGAGTCAGTTGAGATGGAGAACATTTCCATCACTGTTAAGAAGTTCCCTCATGCCCCTTTCAAGAAATAATTGAATAATTGATATTTTAATCACTGTAAAATGTTCCTCTTTGTCCCCAGTAAGGTTCATTGTCCTGAAGTCTACTTTATCTCATAATATAACCATACCAGCTTCCTTATGACTAGCATTTGCATGATACATTTTCTTCATCCTTTTAACATATGTGACTTTATATTTATAGTCAATTTCTTGTAGACAGCATAACTTGGGGCCTGTTGTTGTTTTTTTAAGTTCTACCATCTTGCTCTTTGATTTCTCTTAGTCCTATCCATCTGCTCTTTGTTTTTATTTTTTTCTTTCTGTTCCTGCCTTCTTTTAGATTAATTGAATTTTCTTTAGCATTGTAATTTATAGCCACTTTTGGCTTATTAGCTATACTTCTTTTCACTTTATTTTGACTATGAAAAATATGACTGGGGAGTGATTTAAATTGTTCTTTTTTACAAACAGAAAATATCTTAATTTGCTGTAAC
Source organism: Pongo abelii (assembly GCF_028885655.2). NCBI lineage: Eukaryota > Metazoa > Chordata > Mammalia > Primates > Hominidae > Pongo > Pongo abelii. The sequence continues at coordinate 124,138,762 of NC_071990.2, forward strand.
ATTATATTGAATTTAAATGATATTTAAATCAATGTTGATATATAATGGTGGCCAAAATTGATATAATAAAAACTGCAAAATGCTAGAAATGAGAAAATGAATATATAATAGTGATATATCACTATTATAACTTAAATGAATGCTTTGCAGCTTTGTAAAAGATTAGTACATGGTTCCTCATTAACTAATCAGATTTTTATTAAAATTCATGTCAAAGCAAGATTTATGAGACTTCCAGGTTAAAGTTAGCTTTATTTATCTGTGAACTCAAACATAACTATTTAGTTCTGTCCCTCTTCCCCAATTCTGTCTTTTAAAAGTATAAAAATATTTTCTATCTCAAAGTTATATTTTGGTAGAATTGTTTCATTTGCTTTGAACTTGAATAGTGAGAGCATCTAGATGACTGCTTCCTGAGGTATGAGATAATGTTTTCCTACAAGGTGATTGTTAACATACACAGGGGAAGACATTTTAACTTGTCTGATAGGGTTTCTATGAGGTTAAATTTGAAAATGAGCCAAATAATATAGAAATACCAAAGAACTCTACGACATTAGACAAAGAAGAAACCTAAGAGATGATCCAGAGTAACACTGATTTTCAGACCATTACTTATATGCTAAAGTAGTTAGGTTATCTAAAGATATACCCTGTGTTTTGAAACTGGCCAGGCTATATCATTTATGTAAAGATGTACCCTGTATTTTGAACTTGGACAGTAATCTTTCAGAGTTAAAACAAGAAAATCTTCTCATAATAGGATTTCAATATAGGGCAGTCAAAGTTTATTATATTAATTGATCTAAGTACTAGATCCAAACAGACTTATGATTAAAAATGCTAATCCCTGGGTTGTAGAGTTTGCTTCATTTTGGTTTTGTTTTAATTATTTTGAAACCCACGGCTATCTTAAGGAGAGTAAAAGAATTGATAACACATACTTAAATGTAGAAAATAAATATGTTACCCAAAGAAGTATCAAATTTTGGAATAAATGAAGTCAAAACCTCATGGTCTCTAAATGAGAAGACTTCATATAATAATAATTTAATGCTTTCTGAAAAAGAAATCAATTTTAACTCAATTCTGTTCTGTTTTTCAAGTTTTGAAAAGAAGATGTTCAAATTGAGGCAACAATTAATAGCCTACCAACCAAAAATTGTCCAGGACCAGATGGATTCACAGCCGAATTCTACCAGAGGTACAGAGGAGCTGTTACCATTCCTTCTGAAATTATTCCAATCAATAGAAAAAGAGGGAATCCTCCCTAACTCATTTTATGAGGCCAGCATCATCCTGATACCAAAGCTTGGCAAAGACACAACAAAAAAAGAGAATTTTAGACCAATATCCCTGATGAACATCGATGCAAAAATCCTCAATAAAATACTGGCAAACCGAATCCAGCAGCACATCAAAAAGCTTATCCACCATGACCAAGTGGGCTTCATCCCTGGGATACAAGGCTGGTTCAACATACACAAATCAATAAACGTAATCCATCATATAAACAGAACCAATGGCAAAAACTACATGATTATCTCAACAGATGCAGAAAAGGCCTTCGATAAAAATTCAACAGCCTGTCATGCTAAAAACTCTCAATGAACTAGATATTGATGGGACATATCTCAAAATAATAAGAGCTATTTATGACAAACCCACAGCCAATATCATACTGAATGGGCAAAAACTGGAAGCATTCCCTTTGAAAACTGGCACAAGACAGGGATGCCCTCTCTCACCACTCCTATTCAACATAGTGTTGGAAGTTCTGGCCAGGGCAATCAGGCAGGAGAAAGAAATAAAGGGTATTCAATTAGGAAAACAGGAAGTCAAATTGTCCCTGTTTGCAGATGACATGACTGTATATTTAGAAAACCCCATCGTCTCAGCCCAAAATCTCCTTAAGCTGATAAGCAACTTCAGCAAAGTCTCAGGATACAAAATCAATGTGCAAAAATCACAAATGACAGACAAACAGAGAGCCAAATCATGAGTGAACTCCCATTCACAATTGCTTCAAAGAGAATAAAATACCTAGGAATCCAACTTACAAGGCATGTGAAGGACTTCATCAAGGGAAACTACAAACCACTGCTCAATGAAATAAAAGAGGACATAAATGGAAGAACATTCCATGCTCTTGGGTAGGAAGACTCTATATAGTGAAAATGGCCATACTGCCCAAGGTAATTTACAGATTCAATGCCATCCCCATCAAGCTACCGATGACTTTCTTCACAGAATTGGAAAAAAACTACTTTAAAGTTCATATGGAACCAAAAAAGAGCCCACATTGCCAAGACAATCCTTAGGAAAAAGAACAAAGCTGGAGATATCACGCTACCTGACTTCAAACTATACTATAAGGCTACAGTAACCAAAACAGCATGGTACTGGTACCAAAACAGATATATAGACCAACAGAACAGAACAGAGCCCTCAGAAGTAATTCCACACATCTACAACCATCTGATCTTTGACAAACCCGACAAAAACAAGAAATGGGGAAAGGATTCCCTATTCAGTAAATGGTGCTGGGAAAACTGGCTAGCCATATGGAGAAAGCTGAAACTGGATCCCTTCCTTACACCTTATACAAAAATTAACTCAAGATGGATTAAAGACTTAAATGTTAGACCTAAAACCATAAAAACCCTAGAAGAAAACCGAAGCAACACCATTCAGGACACAGGCATGGGCAAGGACTTCATGACTAAAATACCAAAAGCAATGGCAACAAAAGCCAAAATAGACAAATGGGATCTAATTAAACTAAAGAGCTTGTGCACAGCAAAAGAAACTACCATCAGAGTGAACTGCCAACTTACAGAATGGGAGAAAATTTTTGCAATCTACCCATCTGACAAAGGGCTAATATCCAGAATCTACAAAGAAATTAAACAAATTTACAAGAAAAAAATCAAACAACCCCATCAACAAGTGGGGGAAGGATATGAACAGACACTTCTCAAAAGAAGACATTCATGCAGCCAAAAGACACATGAAAAAATGCTCATCATCACTGGTCATCAGAGAAATGCAAATCAAAACCACAGTGAGGTACCATCTCACACCAGTTAGAATGGCAATCATTAAAAAGTCAGGAAACAACAGGTGCTGGAGAGGATGTGGAAAAATAGGAACACTTTTACAGTGTTGGTGGGACTGTAAACTAGTTCAACCATTGTGGAAGACAGGAAGGCGATTCCTCAAGGATCTAAAACTAGAAATAAAACCAGTGATCCCATTACTGGGTATATACCCAAAGAATTATAAATCATGCTACTATAAAGACACATACACTTGTATGTTTATTGCGGCACTATTCACAATAGCAAAGACTTGGAACCAACCCAAATGTCCATCAATGATAGACTGGATTCAGAAAATGTGGCATATATACACCATGGAGTACTATGCAGCTATAGAAAATGATGAGTTCATGTCCTTTGTAGGGACATGGATGAAGCTGGAAGCCATCATTCTGAGCAAACTATCGCAAGGACAGAAAACCAAACACCACATGTTCTCACTTATAGGTGGGAATTGAACAATGAGAACACTTGGACACAGGAAGGGGAACATCACGCACCAGGGCCTCTTGTGGGGTGGGAGGAGTGGGGAGGGATGGTATTAGGAGAAATACATAATGTAAATGATGAGTTAATGGGTGCAGCACACCAACATGGCACATGTATACATATGTAACAAACCTGCGCATTTTGCACATGTACCCTAGAGCTTAAAGTATAATAAAAAAAAGAGAAAATAAACAAGACAAAAAAAGATGTTCAAAGGAAATCATGAACTGTTTCATTTATGACCCATCCCCTTTTTGTTAAAAACTGCATATCTTCCCTTGATGTTGTAAGTCAAAACAATGGCAATTTTGAACATGGCTTATGAAACTGAATACATCTTCCCTGCCCACACGCAAGACCCTTCCCTTTGGAAAGGGATGTGTGTATGTTTGTCTTTTCTATGAGTTGATGATCATTGCCTTAAAGTGTTTGCCATTGTTCAGAATCTAGACTTAATCCTGAGGATTTTGAAACATGATTTGACAGCAAAACTTGATCTTGTCTCAAACAGCAGACTCAAGTCAACTAGGCTGTCAAGACTGTTGTATGCAATCAGACTTTACTAATTTGCAAGGGAAATATAATTGCAGAGTAAATGGTGTTACCAAGTCCACTGCCTAATGTAGTTTCTTCCTACAGATAAGTAACATGAAAACATTATAATGAGAATGCCAGTTGATTCATTTTCAAAGAGAAAAATCTTTTTTTACAGGCACATGTAATGGGAAAAAAATGAGTCTCAGCTTTTTCAAAACATTTGTAACGTTGCTGTGTGTTCATTTGGTATCTCAATTCTACAATGAAAAAACTATAGGCAATCATACTTATGACATTGCAGGCATCTTTTTCTCTGATTGAATGTTTATTGGATTTTTTCACTTACGTTTTATATTTATTGATCTGAATTATATTTGATTCAAAATACTGCTAGAATTAGAAAGTTTAGGTCCTTTTTTCATTAACTAAATCAGCTGGCATGGCATTTTGACCTCTATGTATCTATATATAGAGAGTTTAGATAAAGATAGATCAATATAGATATTTATCTATATATATATAGCCTATTTTCAGCAAATGAAAGGTTTCCTCAATAATGCTTTTGTTTATTGCATATATTTTATATTCCAGTTGTTTTGATGTCATTCTTGGTAATCTGTGCCTCTTAGGCTGTCTATTCTGTCTTGTCTAATATTTTTATTTTCACTATTCATGATGTCTCTGCATTCTGAAAGTTCTCTTCAAACAATGCCATTCTATTCATTACTGTCTCCTACGTTGATCTGATTCCTTCTATTTAATTATTAATTTTCTTGAATCTTTTCATCACCTCAGCTTATTTTTTAATTTTAGCCTCCCCGCCTCCTTTTCATCTGGCTCATTTTTAAAATTTCAATCTGTTCTCTTCTTAGGACTCTTTGCTCCTGTGTCATAGAAGCCACTTCTACCTACTGATATGCCAAAGAGACTTTTTTTTCTTCTTTTTGCTTTGATAATTTTCCGAGAATATACCCTTATTCTCTGTCTTCAAGATTATGTGGCTTCTACTACTTTATTGTTTTTACAACTCTGCCCACAGATTTCATGCTAGATTTGATTATATTTTGCTTCTCTTATTCAAGCAAAGAGAAATATTTATCACGACCTGAAATTTTGTTACAAACAACAGGAAAGGATCTTTTTTTTTTTCTTTCCCTCAACATGCTGTCATATGGTAACTGATAGAGTTCTGCTCTCAAATATTTAGCTAGAGAATAGGTTTAGAGGATCAGCTACCAGTTTAGAAACTGCTGTGAAATGAGTTGGGGTATTTTCTACACCTACTGCCTACTTCCCTGAGGCTTTTTAACATATTGTATGCATATTCATTAGTTGCTGCTTCAAGTGGTTTTTAAGTATTTGTTCAAGATGACAGCAACCTTTATGTAGGTACTACACTTCTTAGGGTACAATATGCTACTTTCAGTCCTTCTCTAACTTCGAGTGGTTGAAGAAAGAAGAAAGACTGTGCAGGAAAGAAGGAACAGAGCTGTAATCACTTAAAATGTAGTGTTTCTGTTTGCAATATCTAAGGAAAGATATACTGCCAGATTTCTGGTTGGCACAGACCTAGCATCCCATATCCTGGAGGCAGATGGTAGAGGAGATCAAAGACTTGCTTGTTTTATTTTAGGTCTTAAAGTCCATACAGTATTAGATGATAAAGAGCATATAACCCACCAGCATACACATTCATAATAAAAATGATTAGGGTATCAGGAATTTTAGGGAAAGGTTTTACTATTAAAAAGTGATTTTCTATAGAAAATTAACATCTAGAGGTGATATAAATAGGCGAACATTAGAAGTATTCCTGGAAAAATCAAGAATGAGACAACAATACACAGTGTGGTAGCTTATAGTTAAACTGAATTGAAGTCCTCAGTGCAATAATATTGTAAGAAATATTAAACTGGAAAGGAGGAAATTAAAATACCACTAATTGCATGTTTTATGATCATTTACATTGAAAAATATTCTACAAATTGTTACAAATAATAGAATAGTGTAGCAAGCAGACTAGATATAATATGTTTGCCAAAGTCAGTTGTATTTCTATATAACAGTAACAAACTATTAGAAAATTAAAGGGAAGACAACATTTTCAGTAGTCTCAGGGAACCTCAATTATCTAAGAATAAATCTAAAAAATATGTAGAAAAGCCCTGCAGGGGAAATTATAAAATATTATTATGCAATATTAGTGACTACATATGTAAAAAAGTACATCATTTTCATGACTAGGAAGTCAGTATCATAGAAGTATCAATTCTTCCAGATCAATATATAAAATAGATATGATTCCAATGTAAAAACATAATTTTTTATGGATGATAATAAAATGATAGTACCATATATACATATATTAAAGGGCCATAAATAGGATATTTCTGAAGAGTAACAAATTGGGAGACTTGCTCTTCCGGTTATTAGGACTGTCATGAGGCTATAAAAATTGACAGCTTAGCAATGTTAGAAGGTTACAAACCTAATTGATTAGTGGAATAGGGTTCAGAGAAATATATTAAAATACATAGAGGACTTTGGTAAATCACAGAGATGGTATTCCCTTTAGGTGGTGAAATGTTCAATAAGTGGAGTGGAAAAAATTATTATCTACATATTAAAAAGTGAATTTGAAACCCTACTTCTTATGATATACAAAGATCTACTCCAGCAAGTTAAGGGTTCAAATGTTAAAACTTTAAATCACTTGGTGGCCAGGCACAGTGGCTAATGCCTGTAATTCCCCCACTTAGGGAGACAGAGGTGGGAGGATAGCTGGAGCCCAGGAGTTTGGGACCTGCCTGGGCAACATAGCAAGACCCTGTTCTCCACAAAAAGAAAAAAAAAAAGAAGAGAGAGAGAGAGAAAAAAAGGGCTTGGTAAAAAATGTAAGTGAATATCTTTTGGACCGTGGGTAGGTGGTTTCCTTAAATAAGACATGAAACATATTGACAATGACATAAAATATTAATAAATTGGGCAATATTAAAAATAAGAACTTTTGGTCATAAGAAGCTACTTTAAAGAAAGTGAAAGTACGTTACAAACTGGAAGAATATATTCATGACTCCCATACTACAAAAATTAGGATCAATAATACAAAATAAGAAAAACACAACCAACCTATAGGAAAATGGGCAGGAGAACAGACATTTCACAGAGGTAGAAATTATAGACCAATAAACACATGAAAATATGTTCACTTCATTCATGATTAGGAAAATACAAGTCAAGAAAAAATTAGATTTTGAAACTCTGCCAATATTAAGTGTTGAGGAATATGTTGATCCACTGGTGAGAGTATAAATTGGTGAGTCCACTTTAGAAAACAATTTGGCATAGCCTTCTAAAACTGAAGATTAACCTATGACCAATCAATGACCCATCAATTTCAATTCAAACTATGTGCCCAAAATAAACTATTGCACATGTAAAAAAGTTAATTCCTAGCATATTACATAACAATGTAAAACATTTTATGAAGATTACATTAGTATATATGTTTTAAGAAAATATGTAGATGCACTGAACTAAATAAAAGCAAAAAAACAAATGATGAGCATGAGATTCAGGAAGATGTTTACTTTGAGTTGGAGAAAGTAAGGAAATGGATGCAGGAATGTTTTCAAAGTCCTAGGCTTTGTTTTGAAAGGAGGATTCACATGTGGGTGTTTATTACATTAATGAAAATAATTGTGTAATTAGCCAAATAAATGAAAATTGGACCAGCATGGACAAGTGATAAGATTATGACACTAACCAAGGGGTATGATTAATATAACTTTGTGCCCCAGATAATCAGAATTTTCTCTTAGAGAAGGAGCTGTATTATATTAGAAAATACTTTAATAAGCAATTAGTACTGAGGTCATGGATTAACAGGTGTCAAAGAAATAAAAGAGATGGCTACATTACTCTGGATTAGAAATGAATGGTGATTTCTTCCTTGTTGGAAACAAGGAGAAAGAAATGAGAATATCACCATTTGAACAGGTTTTGCGTTTTTGCAATATTAACTGTGGCTTCCTAAAACTTCAGGAAAAAGCACCAGACTCTTAAATGCCTCCTGTCCGGTGGTTTCTCTGTGGAAACAAAGGAATGACATAGAGTTCCACATCTACCTATCATAGTTCAAAACAGCTTGAGCACTTGAGGATGGAAAAGCAAACCATACCCTGATATTCTCCATTGGTAGCAGCAGCAGGAATCTGGAAGTGACCCGGGAAAACTCACCTCAGGGTTTTAAAGATACCATGATGATGACATGGACTTTCAGGGGAAATTCAAGGTTTCCCCAATAATGTTTTCTATCAACTTTTAATTTCCTTTTATATATTACAGATTACACAATGTATAAAAGCAGCACTCCTCAAGACTCAATAGTCTTCAAAAATTGCTGCTCACTATAATTTATAAATGAAACGATACATTTGTAACATAATTCATAACATAATTTATAAAATTAAATCCTATTGTAAGCTCTATTTCTGAAAGTACATAAATATACAAAATTTATTATTATATGTTTACGTAGCATCATTTTACTTTCCTTCTAGGATTAGCACTTTCTTGTAAGTACTGGAAAGGCAGAAATAAATGCATTCAGAAAATGTATTTGGTTTCAGAAACACCTTAACTTACACAGAATCTCTCATATTTATTTATGTCTACAAATGTTATTTTTAGGATATTAAATATTTCCAAAAGGATAGAAAATTAATAGGCCGAGCAGAAAACTTACGAAATGCTGGCATTTTCTTGAGTCCCAAATGGAGACTTATCTGTCAACAAATTGAGGAGTACAAACATTTGTAAAGTCATTCCCATATTCTTAAAAACAACAGCAAAAATAGTGTAATCCTAATGGTTTCAACCGATATGTTCACTTAAAAAAGTTGCTTTGTGGTGAAAGAAAAAGTAAAATAATGCCCCAATTTTATTTTATTTTAATTTTATGCTGCTAAAATTCAAACAAAGGCTTATAATACTATGTTTCCAATCAGCTATTGAATGCGAATTTCAATGGCTCGCTTGTAATTTACAATGATGTTATTTATCAAACCATATCGATAGCTTCTTCAACAAATTCTCTTGCAAATAACGTGTTGCAAAGACTTAAATTTCAGTTAGAAAATATTTACATGAGAATTATCTTTTTTTTAATGAGAATAAATATATTTCACTCATCTGGAGGCCCAAATGAACCAGTGGCTCTCTTGGAAGAGGACTTTTTAATGTCCTCAGGCATGTTCCCATAAAAGTTAATAGAGAGTTGATTAAACTTTGTGGATCTTGGAAATTTATATTTTGATTGGGGATAATCTTAATTGTAACACAGAGCTTTTCATGTTAACATTGGTTTAGCATATTTCATCTTTAGGGTAGTTATAGGTCATATTTCTTCCTTGCTGCATAACACAAGACACTTTTATCTGATCTGGAGGCAGTCTTGGCATAAGTCACACACCATTTCTACGATCATCAGTAGGGTCAGGGAATTAGTAGTAGCATCAGTGGTCTTGTAGTCCTACTTTGTACTTAGCACTGAAGAAATATTAGAATCTAAATTTACTAATATGATTCTGACAGATTGGAATGTACTAGTTTACAAGTTAATAAGGCATTAAATGTATTACATACATAGGATTTCAACTTAAGATTTTGTTTTTCAATACGAAGTTCAGCCTTACCCCCAGACTGCCTATGTCAAAATCTTGATAAACTTGAAATCTCCATAAATATAAATCTTTCCAGATGATTCTAATGATCTTCCAGTTTTAGATACTACTACTATAGAATATTTTCAGACCTATACGATCTCTGTCTTTACTTTATTCTCCCCTTTTAACAAACACATTTAAAAAATGTTCATTTATCTGTGTGATGGATGGGGTGTGGTAGACTGACTTATCTGATTCATGCTCTGCAGAAGCAGCAGAGGGTAAAACAGTGTTTCCAAACTTCCCTACACCTACACTTGATTTAGGTTTTGCCTATTGCATAACTTGTGCAATATACTTGTGTAAGACTAGATTTCAAAATGTAAGTAAGTGGTGAGAGAGTATGCACACAAGTCACACATTTGCTGTTGAGATTCAGCCCATATGGTGTGGTTTTGGAATCAGTATTTCTGAGCAAAGCTCTCATTTCTAGGCAACAACTAGCAGGATATTTGGGAGCCAGCAGGTGGCAAAGCAGGTTCCTGATTCTCAGCTTCCCAATTATGTAGAGATAACTGTTGCCTTAGCAGGTCAGTTTATGCGGTGGTGTTCTGGGAGTATTCCTGAAAGCTTAGCCCAACCTAAAACCTGCTATTTCGACTCTTCCAAGTGTTTTGTAAGCATCTGATTCCCTATATGTTGTCCTGTTTCTGTTAAAAATAGCTAGGGTGGTTTCTGTAATCTTCAACTGATCCCAGATTAGTAACTTCCTTTTATAGCTACCTACCTGATAATCATTGCTCAATGTACACAGCAATCAACAGAGATCAGTAAACAAAAAAGATCTTCAAGGAATATAAGAACAAAAAAATTCTTGATTGATTTACAAGTGATAATAACCCATAGTAAACAGACCAGAGGATCTATAAAAAGGACAATTACCATGCATACTCATTGGCATCAGGCTTCCAAATATGGCATGGCACAAAACTCTTCTACTCTTGCATTATTAAATCCATCATGCATTTGAACGCTTATTAAAACTATTCTGTGTGCTTTCATTTTAAAGAAAAAACCTAAAAACAGTGAGCCTTAATTTCCTCTTAAACATTAACATGATAGGATTAAAGAAGAAGCTTAGATACCTGTCTTTGGGGATCATATATGTTGCAAAGAGAAGAAAGGTTTGGCTGAAAACTTAGAAGAGATCATATGAACTCTAGTTTAAATTCTTACTTTTTGACCCTTTCTGGTTTTCTGTATATTTCTATATTTGTTCATATGTTTGACATTTGTGGAGCACATATCAAGTGGACTTGACACTATGCTAGACAATGGTTGTAGAGCACAATGCATAATAAAATAGATGTTTCAAGGAACTTGTGTTCTTAAGGTAGGAGAAAGATACTAAATGACCGATGACAAAAGTAATTGAAATTATTGTATATGTGTAATACATAAATGAAACCATAGGATGACATAACCATGGGGTTTTGACCCAGTCTTCCTTGAGGAAATATTAATTGAATTAACCCTAAAAGTGAAATTAAACAGGAGGCTGGAGAGAAGAGTTTTCTTGGCAGAGTTGTGGCATATGCGTGACCCGAGCAGAAGGAAGGTCTTGGGACTTTTTAATAATAAACCCGGAATATGCAAAAAGTTCTCTCCTCAGTCACTATGTCAGATCTAGAAGCAGGCTAAGAGTGGAATATTTAAATAATGGTAGGTAAAAGGAGAAAAAACTGCAGAAAATAGTAGAGAAATGAGAAGGAAATTTCTCCAAAATGCTTCTTTTCAAGGGCATGCCATACCTGGAGATGTATCTCCCTCTGACCTAGTCTATATTGCTCAGGCTGGACTGCAGTGGCACAATCAGCTCACTGCAACTTCCACCTCCTGGGTTCAAGCAATTCTCATGCCTAAGCCACCTGAGTAATTAGGACTACAGGCATGTGCCAGCACATCCCAGCTAATTTTTGTACTTTTAGTAGAGAAGGGATTTCATCATGTTGCCCAGGCTGGTCTCGAACTCCTGAGCTCAACTGATCTGCCCACCTCTGCCTCTCAAAGTGCTGGGATTACGGGCATAAGCCACCATGCACAGCCAAGTCTATACTTTCTAAAATGCAATAAGATAAAAGTTACATATCACCAATAGACAGATAATTCACTCATTTTTTCCTACCCCCACACCTCTTCACACCATCAAATTCCATTACTGATATTGCATTTAGCTCTTGCTTGAAGATTGGAATCCTCATCCTTCCTGGGCAGGAGCTGGCTTAGCTGGTTGATTGGTGAGGGTAGGCATTGATAAAATGTGTATACATGAATAGACAGGTAAGCCCCTAGGGAATGTCTGTACTATTGCTTCAGCAAAAACAGTTTGTCTGATCTTCCTGAGGAGAGCAAAGATCACCTGGTGGCCAACAAGCAGATCGTCCAGAGGCAAAACTCTTTATCAGAGGAATTCAGAAGTAATTAGATTTCCCTATTATCTAAAGCAGGCATCTGGTTGCAGGTTTCTTTCCCAAAAATTTGTAAGTAACTAGAATTTCTATGTGTCTCCAGAATACATGCGAATCCAAACTCATTATGCAACCCTTGCTGACATTAAGGCGCCAAAATGTCTACAAATGTAATCATTTATCGTGACCTAAATGGCTGATATGATCTAAATTACCCTTAAGTTCCTCCTTTAAGGACCATAAATACTCCTAAGGAAAAATCCACTGCTGCGCACTCAGTCCTCTTTTAGTGAGGTGCCCACTGCACTCTTCTGGAGCATTCTTTCTATCTAATAAAACTTGCTTTTTAAAATCTATACTGTCACCTGTAAATTCTTTTTGCCAACCCTTGAGTTGACTACTTTCCGATGCCAGGGCTCTGACACCTTGCCCAGCATTACCTATTATGGGAGATACTGTGGGCCAATGGTGCTTTTATTGTGTAATTACATTTCATTTCCAGCTACAGAGATATTCAATTACTATTTTATTCTTTGTAATTTGGTAAGAAAGAGAACCTCAAGCAGCAAGTACTTTGAATGTTAATTTTTGTTGCTGCATGACCTTGGATATCTTACAAGAAATAATGTCATAACCTCAGTTAGCTTACTTTGCTCAAAACAATGTTAAAACTTTATTAACACCTTCTATTTTGTTAAAAAGGAAAAACTGTTGTAAAGCGAGGCCAAGAGATTCAGCATCACGTGAACATTCTGCCAGGATCTCCTAAAGCAATTTACCTTTGTTTCTTTTATTTCACAACTTTTTTTTTTTTAAACACGTCTTTATAATGAATTATTTACCATTAGTGCTATTAGTTAATAAATAAAGGTAACAACTCTGAGTGAGGAGTCAATCTGTCATAATCTTTCCCTTATGAGACTGTAGATGCATTTGTATGACAAAAGCCACAGCAAAATCATAAATTGCTCTCAGGTTTAGAAAGCTTGGAAAAAGCCAGGAGTGGTGGCTCACACCTGTAATCTCAGCACTTTGGGAGGCCCAGGAGAGTGGATCACCTGAGGTTGGGAGTTCGAGACCAGCCTAGCCAATATGGTAAAACACCATCTCTACTAAAAATACAAAAATTAGCTGGGTGTGGTGATCCATGCCTGTAATTCCAGCTACTCTGGAGTCTGAGGCAGGAGAATTGCTTGAACCTGGAAGGTGGAGATTGCAGTGAGCCCAGATCACGCCACTGCACTCCAGCCTGGGCAACAGAGATAGACTCTGTCAAAAAAAAAAAAGGGAGCCAAGATGGCCGATTAGGAACAGCTCCGGTCTACAGCTCCCAGCGCGAGCGACGCAGAAGATGGGTGATTTCTGCATTTCCATCTGAGGTACCGTGTTCATCTCACTAGGGAGTGCCAGACAGTGGGCGCAGGTCAGTGGGTGAGTGCACTGTGCGCCAGCCGAAGCAGGGGCGAGGCATTGCCTCACTCGGGAAGTGCAAGGGGTCAGGGAGTTCCCTTTCCAGGGGTGACAGACGGCACCTGGAAAATCGGGCCACTCCCACCCGAATACTGTGCTTTTCCTACGGGCTTAGGAAACGGTGCCCCAGGAGAGTATAGCCCGCACCTGGCTCAGAGGGTCCTACGCCCACGGAGTCTCCCTGATTGCTAGCACAACAGTCTGAGATCAAACAGCAAGTCGGCAGCGAGGCTGGGGGAGGGGCGACCGCCATTGCCCAGGCTCGCTTAGGTAAACAAAGCAGCCTGGAAGCTTGAACTGGGTGGAGCCCACCACAGCTCAAGGAGGCCTGCCTGCCTCTGTAGGCTCCACCTCTGGGGGCAGGGCACAGACAAACAAAAAGACAGCAGTAACCTCTGCAGACTTAAATGTCCCTGTCTGACAGCTTTGAGGAGAGCAGTGGTTCTCCCAGCACGCAACTGGAGATCTGAGAACGGGCTGACTGCCTCCTCAAGTGTGTCCCTGACCCCTGACCCCCGAGCAACCTAACTGGGAGGCACCCCCCAGCAGGGGCAGACTGACACCTCACACGGCCTGCCAGGTACTCCAACAGACCTGCAGCTGAGGGTCCTGTCTGTTAGAAGGAAAACTAACAGAAAGGACATCCACACCAAAAACCCATCTGTACATCACCATCATCAAAGACCAAAAGTAGATAAAACCACAAAGATGGGGAAAAAACAGAGCAGAAAAACTGGAAACTCTAAAAAGCAGAGTACCTCTCCTCCTCCAAAGGAACGCAGTTCCTCACCAGCAATGGAACAAAGCTGGACGGAGAATGACTTTGACGAGCTGAGAGAAGAAGGCTTCAGACGATCAAATTACTCTGAGCTACGGGAGGATATTCAAACCAAAGGCAAAGAAGTTGAAAACTTTGAAAAAAATTTAGAAGAATGTATAACTAGAATAACCAATACAGAGAAGTGCTTAAAGGAGCTGATGGAGCTGAAAACCAAGGCTTGAGAACTACGTGAAGAATGCAGAAGCCTCAGGAGCCGATGCGATCAAATGGAAGAAAGGGTATCAGCCCTGGAAGATGAAATGAATGAAATGAAGCGAGAAGGGAAGTTTAGAGAAAAAAGAATTTAAAAAAACGAGCAAAGCCTCCAAGAAATGTGGGACTATGTGAAAAGACCAAATCTACGTCTGATTGGTGTACCTGAAAGTGACGGGGAGAATGGAAGCAAGTTGGAAAACACTCTGCAGGATATTATCCAGGAGAACTTCCCCAATCTAGCAAGGCAGGCCAACATTCAGATTCAGGAAATACAGAGAACGCCACAAAGATACTCCTCGAGAAGAGCAACTCCAAGACACATAATTGTCAGATTCACCAAAGTTGAAATGAAGGAAAAAATGTTAAGGGCAGCCAGAGAGAAAGGTCGGGTTACCATCAAAGGGAAGCCCATCAGACTAACAGCAGATCTCTCGGCAGAAACCCTACAAGCCAGAAGAGAGTGGGGGCCAATATTCAAGATTCTTAAAGAAAAGAATTTTCAACCCAGAATTTCATATCCTGCCAAACTAAGCTTCATAAGTGAAGGAGAAATAAAATACTTTACAGACAAGCAAACGCTGAGAGATTTTGTCACCACCAGGCCTGCCCTAAAAGAGCTCCTGAAGGAAGCGCTAAACATGGAAAGGCACAACCGGTACCAGCCACTGCAAAATCATACCGAAATGTAAAGACCATCAAGACTAGGAAAAGACTGCATCAACTAACGAGCAAAATAACCAGCTAACATCATAATGACAGGATCAGATTCACACATAACAATATTAACTTTAAATGTAAATGGACTAAATGCTCCAATTAAAAGACACAGACTGGCAAATTGGATAAAGACTCAAGACCCATCAGTGTGCTGTATTCAGGAAACCCATCTCACATGCAGAGACACACATAGGCTCAAAATAAAAGGATGGAGGAAGATCTACCAAGCAAATGGAAAACAAAAAAAGGCAGGGGTTGCAATCCTAGTCTCTGATAAAACAGACTTTAAACCAACAAAGATCAAAAGAGACAAAGAAGGCCATTACATAATGGTAAAGGGATTAATTCAGCAAGAAGAGCTAACTGTCCTAAATATATATGCATCCAATACAGGAGCACCCAGATTCATAAAGCAAGTCCTGAGTGACCTACAAAGAGACTTAGACTCTCACACATTAATAATGGGAGACTTTAACACCCCACTGTCAACATTAGACAGATCAACAAAACAGAAAGTCAACAAGGATACCCAGGAATTGAACTCAGCTCTGCACCAAGCAGACCTAATAGACATCTACAGAACTCTCCACCCCAAATCAACAGAATATACATTTTTTTCAGCACCACACCACACCTATTCCAAAATTGACCATATACTTGGAAGAAAAGCTCTCCTCAATAAATGTAAAAGAACCGAAATTATAACAAACTATCTCTCAGATCACAGTGCAATCAAGCTAGAACTCAGGATTAAGAATCTCACTCAAAACCGCTCAACTATGTGGAAACTGAACAACCTGCTCCTGAATGACTACTGGGTACATAACGAAATGAAGGCAGAAATAAAGATGTTCTTTGAAACCAACGAGAACCAAGACACAACATACCAGAATCTCTGGGATGCATTCAAAGCAGTGTGTAGAGGCAAATTTATAGCACTAAATGCCCACAAGAGAAAGCAGGAAAGATCCAAAATTGACACCCTAACATCACAATTAAAAGAACTAGAAAAGCAAGAGCAAACACATTCAAAAGCTAGCAGAAGGCAAGAAATAACTAAAATCAGAGCAGAACTGAAGGAAATAGAGACACAAAAAACCCTTCAAAAAATAAATGAATCCAGGAGCTGGTTTTTTGAAAGGATCAACAAAATTGATAGACCGCTAGCAAGATTAATAAAGAAAAAAAGAGAGAAGAATCAAATAGATGCAATAAAAAATGATAAAGGGGATATCACCACCGATCCCACAGAAATACAAACTACCATCAGAGAATATTACAAACACCTCTACGCAAATAAACTAGAAAATCTAGAAGAAATGGATAAATTCCTCAACACATACACTCTCCCAAGACTAAACCAGGAAGAAGTTGAATCTCTGAATAGACCAATAACAGGAGCTGAAATTGTGGCAATAATCAATAGCTTACCAACCAAAAAAAGTCCAGGACCAGATGGGTTCACAGCCGAATTCTACCAGAGGTACAAGGATGAGCTGGTACCATTCCTTCTGAAACTATTCCAATCAATAGAAAAAGAGGGAATCCTCCCTAACTCGTTTTATGAGGCCAGCATCATCCTGATACCAAAGCCTGGCAGAGACACAACCAAAAAAGAGAATTTTAGTCCAATATCCTTGATGAACATTGATGCAAAAATCCTCAATAAAATACTGGCAAACCGAATCCAGCAGCACATCAAAAAGCTTATCCACCATGATCAAGTGGGCTTCATCCCTGGGATGCAAGGCTGGTTCAATATACGCAAATCAATAAATGTAATCCAGCATATAAACAGAACCAAAGTCAAAAACCACATGATTATCTCAATAGACGCAGAAAAGGCCTTTGACAAAATTCAACAACCCTTCATGCTAAAAACTCTCAATAAATTAGGTATTGATGGGACGTATCTCAAAATAATAAGAGCTATTTATGACAAACCCACAGCCAATATCATACTGAATGGGCAAAAACTGGAAGCATTCCCTTTGAAAACTGGCACAAGACAGGGATGCCCTCTCTCACCACTTCTATTCAACATAGTGTTGGAAGTTCTGGCCAGGGCAATTAGGCAAGAGAAGGAAATCAAGGGTATTCAATTAGGAAAAGAGGAAGTCAAATTGTCCCTGTTTGCAGATGACATGATAGTATATCTAGAAAACCCCATTGTCTCAGCCCAAAATCTCCTTAAGCTGATAAGCAACTTCAGCAAAGTCTCAGGATACAAAATCAATGTACAAAAATCACAAGCATTCATATACATCAATAACAGACAAACAGAGAGCCAAATCATGAGTGAACTCCCATTCACAATTGCTTCAAAGAGAATAAAATACCTAGGAATCCAACTTACAAGGGATGTGAAGGACCTCTTCAAGGAGAACTACAAACCACTGCTCAAAGAAATAAAAGAGGATACAAACAAATGGAAGAACATTCCATGCTCATGGGTAGGAAGAATCAATATCATGAAAATGGCCATCCTTCCCAAGGTAATTTAAAGATTCAATGCCATCCCCATCAAGTTACCAATGACTTTCTTCACAGAATTGGAAAAAACTACTTTAAAGTTCATATGGAACCAAAAAAGAGCCCCCATCGCCAAGTCAATCCTAAGCCAAAAGAACAAAGCTGGAGGCATCACGCTACCTGACTTCAAACTATACTACAAGGCTACAGTAACCAAAACAGCATGGTACTGGTACCAAAACAGAGATATAGATCAATGGAACAGAACAGAGCCGTCAGAAATAATGCCACATATCTACAACTATCTGATCTTTGACAAACCTGACAAAAACAAGAAATGGGGAAAGGATTCCCTATTTAATAAATGGTGCTGGGAAAACTGGCTAGCCATATGTAGAAAGCTGAAACTGGATCCCTTCCTTACACCTTATACAAAAATCAATTCAAGATGGATTAAAGACTTAAATGTTAGACCTAAAACCATAAAAACCCTAGAAGAAAACCTAGGCAATACCATTCAGGACATAGGCATGGGCAAGGACTTCATGTCTAAAACACCAAAAGCAATGGCAACAAAAGCCAAAATTGACAAATGGGATCTAATTAAACTCAAGAGCTTCTGCACAGCAAAGGAAACTACCATCAGAGTGAACAGGCAACCTACAAAATGGGAGAAAATTTTCGCAACCTACTCATCTGACAAAGGGCTAATATCCAGAATCTACAATGAACTCCAACAAATTTACCAGAAAAAAACAAACAACCCCATCAAAAAGTGGGCGAAGGACATGAACAGACACTTCTCAAAAGAAGACATTTATGCAGCCAAAAAACACATGAAAAAACGCTCACCATCACTGGCCATCAGAGAAATGCAAATCAAAACCACAATGAGATACCATCTCACACCAGTTAGAATGGCAATCATTAAAAAGTCAGGAAACAACAGGTGCTGGAGAGGATGTGGAGAAATAGGAACACTTTTACACTGTTGGTGGGACTGTAAACTAGTTCAACCCTTGTGGAAGTCAGTGTGACGATTCCTCAGGGATCTAGAACTAGAAATTCCATTTGACCCAGCCATCCCATTACTGGGTATATACCCAAAGGAGTATAAATCATGCTGCTATAAAGACACATGCACACGTATGTTTATTGCGGCATTATTCACAATAGCAAAGACTTGGAACCAACCCAAATGTCCAACAATGATAGACTGGATTAAGAAAATGTGGCACATATACACCATGGAATACTATGCAGCCATAAAAAATGATGAGTTCACGTCCTTTGTAGGGACATGGATGAAATTGGTAATCATCCTTCTCAGTAAACTATCGCAAGAACAAAAAACCAAACACCGCATATTCTCACTCATAGGTGGGAATTGAACAATGAGAACACATGGACACAGGAAGGGGAACATCACACTTCTGGGACTGTTGTGGGGTGGGGGAGGGGGGAGGGATAGCATTGGGAGATATACCTAATGCTAGATGACGAGTTGGTGGGTGCAGCGCACCAGCATGGCACATGTATACATATGTAACTTACTGCACGTTGCGCACATGTACCATAGAGCCTAAAGTATAATAATAATAATAATAATAATAATAATAATAATAAAAATAATAAAAAGAAAAAAAATTAAAAAAAAAGAAAAAAGAAAAAAGAGAGAGAAAGAAAGGAAAAGAAAGCTTGGAAAAAGGTTTATTTGTTAAATGTTAAATCCTTAGCACAACACACTCTCTGTTCTTTCACTTTATCTTCTATTAAACTCCTCAGTAATCAGAGCAAATAAGCTAGTATTTGAAAGCAACCGTTCTTAGGTGTATACAGCCACTATATTCTGCATAATGTAAAATAAGTCAAATATGTCAGTATATGGAGTTATAGAACACTCAAGTGGCTTTTATTCAACATGGTATTGGAAGTCCTAGCCAGGGCAATTAGACAAGAGAAAGAAATAAAGGGCATCCACACTGCAAAGGAAGAAGTCAAATTGTTCTTGTTTGCTGATGACATGATCTCAGATTTAGAAAAACCTAAAGACTCTTCCAAAAAAAAAAAGGTTAGAATTGATAAATTCAGTAAAGTTGTAGGATACAAAATCAACATACAAAAATCAGTAGCATTTCTATATGCCAACAATGAACAATCTAAAAAAGGTATCAAGAAGGCAATCCCATCTATAATAGCTACAATAAACAAATACCTAGGAATACACTTAAACAAAAAAGTGAAGGATCTCTACAATGAAAACTATAAAATACTAATGAAATAAAATGAAAAAAACACACAAAAAGAAAGATATTGCATATTCATGAATTGGAAAAATAATATTGTTAAATTGTTCATACTATCCAAAATGATCTACAGATTTAATGCACTCTCTGTTAAAATACCAACGACATTCTTCACAGAAAAATAAATTCTAAAATTCATATAGAATTACAAAAGACTCCAAATAGCCAAAGCTATCCTAAGTAAAAAGAACAAAGCAAAAAGAACACATGGAAGCATCACATTACCTGTCTTCAAAAGATACTACAAAGCTATAGTAACAAAAAGTGCATGGTACTGGCATAAAAACAGACACATAGACCAATAGAACTGAATAGAGTACACAGAAAAATGTTTTTGCATTTACAGCCAACTTATTTTCAACAAAGGTGCCAAGAACATACACTGTGGAAAGGATGGTCACTTCAACAAATGGTGTTGGAAAAACTGGATAACCATATGCAGAATAATGAAACTAGACCCCTATCTCTCACTGTATACGAAAATCAAATTGAAATGAATCACAGACTTATATGTAAGACCTGAAACTATGAAACCGCTACCAGAAAACATCGGTAAAATACTTCAGGACATTGGTTTGATACAGATTTTTTAGTAAGACCTCAAATGCACAGGTAACCAAAGAAGAAATGGACAAATAGGACTATATGAAGTTGAAAAGCTCTTCACAACAAAAACAAAACAGAAAAACACTAAATAAAGTGAAGAGAAAACCTACAGAATGGAAGAAAATATTTGGAAGCTATCCATCCAACAAGGGAAGATGTAAGAGATTCAAATGATTGAATGGCAAAAAAATATATATATATATATAATTTGATATATATATATATAAAAATCAAATTATCTGATTGAAAATTAGCAAAGATCTGAATAGACATTTCTCAAAGAAGAGATAAGAATGGACAACAGGCATATGAAAAATACTCAACATCACTAATTATTAGGGAAATACAAATCAAAACCACAATGAGATATCACCTCATCCCAGTTAAAATGGCTATTATCAAAAAGACAGTAAGAATGTTGATAAAGGGGCAATGCTTATACACTGTTGTTGGGAATGTAGATCAGCCACTATGGAAAACAGTATGGAGATTCCTCAAAAAACTTAAAATAGAACTACCATATGATGCAATAATCCCACTGTGGTGTATATAACCAAAAGAAAGAAAATCAGTATATCAAAGAGTTATCTGTGCTTCCATGTTTATTACAGCACTAGTTACAATAGCCAAGATTTGGAATCAACCTGTGTTCATCAATGGATGAATGGATAAAGAAAATGTGGTATATATACATAATGAAATATTATTCAGCCATAAAAAAAGAAGGAAATCTTGTCATTTGCCACAACATGAATGGAGCTGGAAGATATTAAGCGAAATAAGCCATGCAGAGAAAGAGAACTATCACATGTTTTAACTCATACGTGGGAGCTAAAAAAATTAGTCTCATGAAAGTAGTGCATAGAATGGTGGTTACAAGAGGCTGGGAAGTGTAGTCAGGAATGTGGGATGAAGAGGGAATGGTTAATGGGTACAAAAACACAGTTAGGTGGAATGAATAAGTTCTAGCCTTTGATACCACAACAGGTTTACTATAGTTAACAATAATTCATAGCATTTTTCAAAATAGCTAGAAAAGAATATTTAGAATGTTCCCAACAAAAAGAAATGACCAATGAGGTGATAAATATCATAATTACCCAAATTCAATCGTTACTCATGTAATGCTTGCATCCAAATATCTTATGTACCTGATAAATATGCACAACTATTATGTATCCATACATGATTAATTAAAAAATAGTCACTTGACTTTTTCTAAAATTTCTATTACAGATATCTGTATGGCAACATGTATTCTTTTCTGCCTATTACAAGATTAATATGCAACCAAAAAAACCTGCCTCTAAATTGTGGGGCTTTCATGTTTTTGATAAGGTTTAAAGGAATCAGAATTACAGGAATATATGCTCTACGAATAAATATGTCACCATCTCATATTCTTTATCTAGAGAGTGGAAGAAATAAATGGGTATGCACAAATATTTCAGCACTTGTGATCTATAAAGGGCTGAGATGAAGATATCTAATACATGGTTCCTGCTCTCAACAATTTTATGTTCTTAGAATACAAAAAGGAAATGATCTATTATATTTTAGAACAATACTTACACATTCTACCACTTTAAATGTGTTTTATTAGATGAAACATATAGCAATAACTTGTAACAAAACAACTGTTTGAGAACCTTTACTAGAGAAATAGTTTGCATAGATGAAACAGTCATTGGAATTTTAGCTGTAAACTGGAAATAAAATCCTAAGCACTCCCACATACTGAGCAGACCCCCTTTTGGCCAAGGGACCCCCCCCTCAAAAAAAACCTTAAAACCTGAATTCCTGGCCATAAAAGGAAGGGAAGTCGGACATACTTCTGGCTTTTTGGAGTTTAGACACAACTGACAGGTATTCATGTTAAAATAGAGATTATAAAACTGACAAAACAGACTCTTTGTGTCAATAAGACACCAAACTATAAACAAGATCTAAGGTAATGCAAGGCAAGAATTAGGCCACTCATCTTGCCACAGAGCATCCTTATGTTAATATAAAACATTTCTCTATGTCCACCCTGGGCAACATGGCAAGACCTTGACTCTACTAAAACTACAAGAAAATAGCCAGGCATGGTGGTACATGTCTGTTGTCCCAACTACTCAGAGGGCTGATGTGGGAGGATCGTTTGAGTCGTGGAGGTTGCAGTGAGCTGAGATCGCACCACTGCACTCCAGCCTGGGTGAGACAGCAAGACTCTGTCTCCAAAAATAAATAAATAAATAAATAAATAAATAAATAAAAATAATTTTTTATGTGGACTCCAAGTTTTAGACAGAGACTTATTCCTTTAACCAAGTGCAAATTAAAGAATCTCCGAATTCATTTATAAGTTGTAAGCCCCCAGCTTCAAGATATCCCAGCTTTTTGAGCTGAACCAATGTATGCCTTCCATGTATTGATTTATGTTTTTGACTGTGCTTCTTGGATCCCTAAAATGTATGAAACCAAACTGTAATCTGACCACCTTGGGACCACTTTCTCAAGGCTTCTTGGGTTTGTGTTTTCCCTGGGCCTCAGTTGCTTATATTGGCTCAGAGTAAACTTCTGTAAAACATTTTACAGAGTTTGGTTTTTCTGTTAGCAAACCAAGAGAGATAGGCCTTGACATTAAGTTTGATTTTAGTGGTAAAGTATTAGAAACGATTCAGAGGTTTCTGGCTTGTACAGTTGGGTGCATGGTGGTATCAGTCACAAATACAGTGAAAATTGGAAGAAAAGCAGTTGTGAAGGAAGACTACAGTTTTTGTTAAACAAGAGCCCTTGAGAAACCAAAGAAGAATCATGTAGCCGCCAGCTAGGGTAGGAGGCCTTCTGAGCCTTCTCTCTTGGATCTGGTGTGGATTGGGTAGAAATGTGCTGGGCTGCAGTTTAATTGGGAGGGGAGAGAGAAGGGCAGGGAATATCAAGTCGGATTCTCCTGCTCTGTCCCCAGGAGAGGCAGGTAAGCTGCTTTCATTGCTGGTCAGCACTAGTAAGTCAGGAAGGAATCTCTTTGGGTGAAGGGGAATTTTAGAGACTTCCTTTAAATACTCTACTTAGAACCCTCAAGGTATTTGCCATTCTTGGGGGACCGCGAGCCAGGGCAAACTGAAACCAAAGCCCTTCTGATTCCTACCGCTCCTCCAGTTCCTGCCCTTCCCCATCATTAACTCCCAACAAATGTACACAGATTGTATTTGTGTAGATGTGGCCTCAGGAAATCAAAAGGTCCTAGAATGCAGGTAACTTAAAGTCTTACTAAATAATCTTCTGTCCAGTTTTTCCACATGGATTCTATAATCTGTTCAAGGAGGTCGGGGGGAAAAGCATTCTTTTCTTTATTTTTGTACCTCATTAGTAAGTCCTAACCATACTCTTCCTTAGGTCCCTTTTCCAACTCAGTCTTGTTCTCACATTTTTAGAAAGGACAACGAGATCTTTAAATTCTCTCGGTTTGTGTTGGGAAAGGACCCAAATTAGTGTGCTTCTTCACTGACAGAGTAGCCTTCAAGCAATATATCTAGGGAAGGCATTTACACCTCCTCCCCGCCCTCTTTTTCAGTTTGGCATACTCTAGCCTGCATTTCGCTTTGCCTGTAACTATGAGAGAAAATAACACACACTATTCACTCTCCTTTGTCTGCAAAGTCTGGCATTTCAGTGGTTTTCTGTAAGGGGGGTCCTCATTTGTGACCAGCTTTGTCATTAACGGAAATCAATCTGAATGCCCCATTGTGCATCTTTTTTCTTTCCTTGCAGTCTGAGATTGCCTTTGCCAAGTTTTTTCTCACTGAACCTGAAAGCCCTTCTCTCATTTTCCCGTTCCCTGCCTCCAGCCCCATTGAATCCCTGCCGAGCTTTCTCAGGCATAAGGGCTGTAGTGTGAGGATCGGGAGGAACTCGACCTACTCCGCTAACCCAGTGGCCTGAGCCAATCACAAAGAGGATTGGAGCCTCACTCGAGTGCTCCTTCCCTTCTCCTCTCTCTGTGACAGCCTCTTGGAAAGAGGGACATTGGAGGGGTGTGTTTGCAATTTAAATCATTGGATTTTTGCCCACCCTCTTTCCAAATAAGAAGGCAGGAGCTGCTTGCTGATGTGTAAAGGGTCTTCTGAGCTGCAGTGGCAATTAGACCAGAAGATCCTTGCTCCTGTCTCTAAAGAGGGGAAAGGGTAAGGATGGTGGAGGCTTTCTGTGCTACCTGGAAGCTGACCGACAGTCAGAACTTTGATGAGTACATGAAGGCTCTAGGTAGGTTACAATAAGACCGGCTGTCTCTTCTTAACGTGCAGCTTTAGATATTTGCAGATTCCATTTTTCACTCATCAGGTCAGCAAGAGGCAAAGACAGATCACATTGTCCTGATCAGATGCTAGGCTATGCATTTTCCACTGAATGGATTTTTAATGTGGCACTTGCTTGCCTTCTTACCCAGGGCTAATAAAAACAGAACATTTGCTATTCTGTGGAGAATATGAAGCTTCTCTGACTTTTTTGGTTTTCTTCTGCATCCACTTATTATCACAGTAGTGTTTTACATGATTAATGGGCTAATCATGTTCTAATGAAACTTACACTTTAGAACCTGGATTCCAGAATCAGAAAGCAGACTCTTGCTTTGTGAGTTATTTTGGAAGTTGCTGCAGACTGTACTGTTTCCTTTGCTATTATAGGCGTGGGCTTTGCCACTAGGCAGGTGGGAAATGTGACCAAACCAACAGTAATTATCAGTCAAGAAGGAGACAAAGTGGTCATCAGGACTCTCAGCACATTCAAGAACACGGAGATTAGTTTCCACCTGGGAGAAGAGTTTGATGAAACCACTGCAGACGATAGAAACTGTAAGGTGAGAAACTGCTTCTTCTCTAGAGTGGGGATGGGGAGGGGAGAATAAAGATAAAGATTTCCAATGCATGTTTTTTTTTAAGATGTTGGAAAGTGTAGAATATTTTCAGCATTTCAATCCAAGGAGCAATACACCAAAATTAGTTTAGTGTGCATATGTTATATTTTGAACAGTGGGTACTTGCTATAGCATAAATCTCAATTGTATTTGTCTCTTACCATATACTGTTCACATTTTATATCAAACTTGTATTTCAGAAAATATTTAATAAGATTTGTTTGAAAGAGAGATTGCATTTTAATTCCCCAGGTTGCCTCAGATTGACTAAATAGACAGTTTGCCTCATTCTAAGGCTTTGTTTAGAGGGACGACTAGCTGCAAAGCACTAGTTTAGGATTTTTGTTTTTAATATATTAAATTTTTGTATTTAGATGTATACTTTTTAATCAAATTATGAATTATTCAAATTTACATAATAGAAAATCTAGAAGTAATAGAAATAACAATAAGATAATTAATTGATCATGATTTATTCAATTATACAACTCTTTCAAAAATCACATCATTTGTTTTTGGTATCAGAAATCTGAATTGTATTTATTGCTATGTTCTGCATTTTGTTGTTGGTCTCAGTCTGTTGTTAGCCTGGATGGAGACAAACTTGTTCACATACAGAAATGGGATGGCAAAGAAACAAATTTTGTAAGAGAAATTAAGGATGGCAAAATGGTTATGGTAAGTAATGACAATTCTCTTTTCTTCCTTGTTTTTTGCTCCTCTCCCCACACCTCTCACCTCCTTCCTTCTTCTTCCCTCCCCCTTCCATTCTTCCTCCTTCCTTCCTTCTTTAATAATACATCACTGGCAAGGTTCTTTAACTATATGTAAAACAGGGGAAACAAAAAGATCCTAGTTAATTGTCTTCTTCAGCTCAACTTCTTTGATTGCAGAAAAAGAGAAAAATTCATGTGTAGTTAAAAAAATAAAAGTTGCCACTGATTTGCCTAAAACTGTGTCAAAAGATTTTTTGTAGGATAACTATGGATGTCTCACAAATAAAATTTAATATAAAGCCCATAATCACTGAAATATATAAAAATAATTGCTATTATAAGAGAATCTCAGACAGATGACTTTATAGCTCCTGTAATAAGAGATCTTTAAACAGTTTATATTTTAATTTATAAAGTTACACAAGTTCAGGGCAGATAATTTACAATATAACAGAAAAGTATAACCAAAAAATTAAAATCCCCTCTGATTTCTTATCAGAGATAACCTTTTCTTTTTTGAGATGAAGTCTTGCTGTGTCACCCAGACTGGAGTGCAGGGGTGCAATCTTGGCTCACTGCAACCTCTGCTTCATGGGCTCAAGTGATTCTACAACCTCAGCCTCCTGAGTAGCTGGGACTACAGGTGCAAGCCACCAACACCGGGCTAATTTTTTTGTATTTTTGTAGAGACGGGGTTTCGCCATGTTGCCCAGGCTGGTCTACAGCTCTTGAGCTCAAAGTGATGCTCCTGCCTCCTGCCTTGGCCTCCCAGAGTGCTGGGATTACAGGCCTGAGCCAAGGCTCCCAGCCCCCAAAGAGAACCATTTTGATGTTACTTCTTTCCAGTTTTTTTCTCGAATACATAATATGCCTTTTAAACATATATATTCAATACTAGGTAGCCATGAAAAATATTTTTTTCAATCAGCCTCTTCTTACTTACTAGGAATTATCTGATTTATTAGTGTCCTAAGGCTGCCACAACAAAGTACCACAAACTTGGTGGCTTAAAACAACAGAAATGAATTTTCTCAGTTCTGAAGGCTAGATGCCTGAAATCAAGGCGACCCTAGTGCCGCTGTCCTTCTCCGGGCCCCCTCCCTTGCTTCTTCCTACTTCCCGGATGGCTCCTGGCAATCATTGAGGTTGTTGGGCTTACATTTGTATCACTCTGATCCATTTCTGACTCCCCCTTTACAAGACTTTTCCCCCTGTCTGTTTTTGTCCTAAATTGATCAAATATAAAATAATTAACAAATAATTTCTCTAATGATGGAGTAGTATCACAAACTAGGAGAAATATTATGCCTTGATCAAGCCTTCCTCAGACACTTTTTATGTGACCTGCAATGGTATATTGATGATACTGACATAAGTGGGCAGGCTCATTCAATTTTGGAGGAGGGTGTGAGAATGCTTTACATAGTCCTTGTAAGATGACAGCAGAGAAAGTTTTGTTGTTTAAGAATGGGGACTCATGTTTCCTTCTCCCCTTGACTACTGCAATCAGCACTGTTCTACACTGAGATATGCATGTTTCTGTGGAGATGGAAGTGGGGAGCAGAGGGACAGTTTTCCTTTCATGTTAAAGGATATTTGCTCACATTTTTTTTGGCAACAATCAATAAAAGAAAGGACTCATTTCTAAAAGATTCGCTCTGAAGTTCTCCTTTATGCTTTTACCTCCATTTTTTTCATGCATGACCATGATCAGGCAAGACTGAGTTCAAAAAGGAAGATTAAAGCAATAGACTACAAGGATATACTATACTCCTGAACATCACATCAATACATGAAAACGATGACCACCAAAACCCCCTAAGTTCTGTAAAGTGGTTTTATAATAACTCTTCAAGTTAGATTTGACATTAGAGTAATAGAGCTGATGTTCTACATCCTATCCACCTACCTACCTGGGTTCACTTAGGCTAAACCATGACAACCAAAGCAAGGAGAACATTTGTACCTTTACATGTTCCTCGTGATTTTGGAACAAGTCATTCCAAATACCATCAGCTCAAATGATTGAATTTTCTAATGACTATTCAAAATTTATCTAGGTTAAGAATTGAAAACTGTTATGTAAACCTATTATACAACTCATTCACTTTTAAAGCAGACAGCTGAGAAAACAACATAGACACTCCATTTCTCACACCTGATCTGCTCAATTACCCTGATAATTTAAGGCTAAAGAAATTCTTTTGACTTGAATCTAAATTGCTAATCCTAGTTTTTGCTTCATTCTCATTTCAGAGACATAAACTGTATATCAATATAGGTTCTCTTTTCAAGATGTGAAATGCTTATGCAGCATTTAATGTTTGTAAATGTCATTCTTTTGCATAATACTTAGATCACATATATGATGGTCTTTAAAATTCAGTGACTGACGTTCCTGTATAAAAAGATTTGATTATTTTTTGAACCTTGCAGACCCTTACTTTTGGTGATGTGGTTGCTGTTCGCCACTATGAGAAGGCATAAAAATGTTCCAGGTCTGGGCTTGGAAGAGCTCTTCAGTTTTTCTGTTTCCTCAAGTCTCAGTGCTATCCTATTACAGCATGGCTGATCATTAATTAGAAGGTTACCCTTGGTGTGGAGGTGGAAAATGGTGATTTAAAAGCTTGTTACTCCAAGCAACTAGCCCAATTTTAATCTGAAAATTTATCATGTTTTATAATTTGAATTAAAGTTTTGTCCCCCCCATTTTTTTAATAAACAAGTGAATACATTTTATAATTTCTTTTGGAATGTAAATCAAATTTGAATAAAAATCTTACATGTGAAATTTTGTTGTTGTTTCTAATATCATTAATCTGGCTAAGAATTCTATATTAGACAATTTTAAGTAAAATAGTCACTCTTATAGCATAAAGGAAGGCTGAAAAAGCTAGCATTTTGTTTAAAATACTAATTTAAAAAATAAGCAAATGCCTTAGAAAATACAGAAATGCCACAGTTTTGGTTGAGCCTTCCATGAAGAATCTGTGATGGTAAAACTCATTTGGCCAGGACCCAGAGAAGCCTTGTATAGTGGGTTGGGCTACGGAAGTGGTGTCGTTTTTTTTCTTTTTTTGAGACAAAGTTTCACTCTTGTTGCCCAGGATGGAGTGCAGTGGTACGAACTCCGCCTCCCGGGTTCAAGCGATTCTCCTGCCTCAGCCTCCTGAGTAGCTGGGATTACAGGTGCCCGCCACCACGCCTGGCTAATTTTTGTATTTTTAGTAGAGACGGGGTTTCACCGTGTTGACCAGGCTGGTCTTGAACTTCTGACCTCAGGTGATCCACCCGCCTCGGCCTCCCAAAGTGCTGCGATTACAGGCATAAGCCACCGCACTCGGTGGAAGTAGTGTCTTTAGAAGAAACAGTTTGAAGAAACAAAATGGTGTATATCAAAATATCTTGTTAAACGGTAAATATAATCAAAATACCATGTAATCAAAATTTCTTATTGAAAGGCAACAGAGAAAAGGAGTGAATTTTATCCTGGATTATAAAAAATGTTTCTCCAGACAACTAAACTGAGTTGGATAAAGTCAATGAGAGTGCAAATGGAGTGCTGCGCATAAAGACACTCAAAATTTCAGGGTGGTGGGGCGGGGTGGGGAGAAGAAAGGGAAGGTGATTGAGTTGACCAAACCAAATTAAATACCTGTTTGTGTCTGGCTGGGGTCTGAATTTGTGAAATACAAACAAACAAATATTATTACATATTTCATCATTTACAAAATGCTTTTTATACATTTTCTCAACCATACAATGTTTAGCAAGAAGGCAGGTATTATTTTTACTTTACCAACAAGGAAATTGAAGGTTAGATTTGCATGTCCAAGTTCTCATGAGTAGTAAATAATATTGAGAGCTGGAAATCTTGCAATATTTCTCTTTATTTCCTCTCCAAAATTAATATTTCAGCTAACTTTTCTTCTGAAACAAAAACACAAGATTTTATTCTCCCGATCATTCCTTTTGTTTGTTAGCCTCTTGGGAGGCTAGGGAGGTAAATATATTTCAGCACTTATATGTAATACTGTATTCATTTTTAATCAGCCCAGTGTTTTCAGTAAGTTTTTATAAATTAATTCAAAGTTCAGTTAACTGGCCGGGCATGGTGGCTCACACCTGTAATCCCAGCACCAGCACTTTGGGAGGCCGAGGCAGGTGGATCACGTGAGGCCAAGAGTTCAAGACCAGCCTGGCCAACATGGCGAAACCCTGTCTCTACTAAAAATACAAAAATTAGCCAGGTGTGATGGTGCATTTCTGTAATCCCAGCTACTCAGGAGGCTGAGTTACAAGCATTACTTGAGCCGGGAGGTGGAGGTTAAAGTGAGGCAAGACTGTGTCATTGCACTACAGCCTGGGTGACAGAGAGAGACTCTGTCTCAAAAGAAAAAAAAAATGTTCAATTAACTTACAGCTATAAGTATGAGAAAATTTTCCTTTTTTTTTTTTCCTAAGAGATGGGGTCTTGCTTATTTGCCCAATCTAGTCTCTAACTCCTGTGCTCAAGCAATCCTCCTACTTCAGCCTCCTGAATAGCTGGGACTACTGGCACATACCACTGCACTCAGTTTACCTGTCTTTAAAAGCATGAAACAGAACATGAACAGGTTGTTGGCTCCAACTGTTCTGACAGCCACCATCTCTGCTTCTAGTGGAGGGCTGCTTAACAACTGGATTTCAGCCTACACTCTACCAGAAGCCCAGATTCTGGCCTCTCTCTTATTAAAGATACAAAGCCAAAGATAGATTTATCTTTAGCTCATTAAAATGAAGCCAAATAACACCGGCACCAGTTTCCATAACAACTGTCTCCCAGAGTGAAGAATGAGAAGGTTTTTGGGTGGCCTAAATGGGAAACAAAGATGCAATGGTCTGAAAGATCAAGGGTTGCAGTGGTAGAACAAATGATTTTAAGAGGGAAGATAATTAACATGTTTGCTTCCTAAATTTTTCTGGGTAGTCGCAAATCATCTTTCTTCAAACCAAATTCTATTTCACACTGTCAATCTGTCAATGCACTAACTTTTCTGGTTTGCCACCTTTGTTTTGTTTCTTAACATAGTTAAGAAACATAATTAAAGGAAAGGAAAAATGACCAAGACCAAAGGCAATTTGACCAACAGGCCCTGGAAGAACATTTCTGAAATGATACAAAGGTCTCAATGATACAAACTAAGCTAAGGCTGTCTTGTGAAGCTTCTGCTCGTCTTTCATGTGATTTCCCTCACCCAGATACACACACTCACGATGACATATTTGTACACCTGGAACATGGAGACCTACAAATATATGCCCATGGTTGAGATATACCTGTAGAGATGTTGGGGCACTGTAGTTTTTTGCTTCTTAGTGAGTATTAAGGAAAAAAAAAGAAAGTGGAGTGAGTAGAAAGAAGGATGGTGTTTCTACCCACTAATTTTAATATACTGTACTTTTTAGGATTTCAAACATTTCTTAAGTTTCTAAATGTGTATGCCTTGTTTCACGCTTACTGAAAAACTATTTTGCAACCAGCTACTTCCAGTAAAGTATATTGAAATTGGAAAAAAAAAAAAAAGGAGTGAAAAGAGCTATTTTTATAATTTATCCTTTTCCTAGCTTTAAATGTTTGGACTAAAAACTTCTAAGTTGTTTTGTTAATCCTTACAGTTGTTTCCTCTCACCAGCTCACCATTTTTTTCTGGCTCCATTTTCTCCCATACTCTAGAGGTTGTGAACTGAGAAACTCCAGGGACCATCTTGTACACCACTGGAATGCACTTTGGTTCTTGCAAGCTTTTGAATCATCCAAAAGCTGAAGCAGGACTTGGGCTGCCCTGGCAGGACTTGAAACTGTAAAACAAAAATACCTGAGACAGGTCTCAATCAATTTAGAAAGTTTATTTTGCCAAGGTTAAGGATGGGCCAGTGACACAGCCTCAGGAGGTCCTGACATGTGCCCAAGGTGGTCAGGGTACAGCTTGCTTTTATATATTTTAGGGAGACATAATACAGCAATCAATACATGTAAGATTTTACATTGGTTTGATCTAGACAGGCAGGACAACCTTAAGCTGGGCGGCGGGTGGGTGTTGCCAGATCATAGGTAGATTTAAACATGTCCTGATTGGCAATTGGTTGATTGAAAAAGTTATTATCAATAGAAAGGATGTCTGGGTTATGAGAAGGGGTTGTTAGACCTAGATTTTATCACACAGATGAAACCTCCACGTAGCAGGCTTTAGAGAAAACAGACCTTAAATGTTTCTTATCAGACTCAAGGTCTGTGTTGATGTTAATTACACATGTCCAACCCCCCCCCCCCATCCCCCTTTTCATGGCCTGAACCAGTCTTTTAGGTTAAATTTTAGAGTGCCCTGACTGGGGAAAGAGTCCATTCAGATGGTCGCCCATTCAGATGGTTGTGGGGGGCCTTCAAATTTTATTTTTGGTTTACAAAACAGAAAATGGAAGCACCTTGCTTCCCACTTCAAAGCCCCTTTCATGACACACACTCCCATTAAATTACATGGGATACAAAACAAAGCTTTCTATGCTGGGAAAGAAATACACTCTACAACATCTTTTTTGAGGTTAGTAATTATGGAAAGCATTTTCTTCTGCAAAGGAATTCCACGCCCTATAAATTTAAATTATTAGCTTGTCATCTCCAAGAGATCAGCATCCTCATAAATGGTGAGAGAAGGAACACAGAATACAGGATCCAGCACAGTTTCGGGATTCTGGCTTCTTTGCCAGACTTATCTTTGCTTACTTCTTTGTACAGACTTAATTCTTTGCCAGAAGTATATTCAAAAAAGTTCCGTGGAAGCATCAAATCAACCACCTCTACTTATGATTTCCATGCATCTCTGGAATGCATAAAGCATGATTTCAGAACATGTTATAATTCTAAGACCCTTCTCTTCCCGGCAGTTTAAAAAAAACAAAAAACAAAACGTGATACCTTTGAGCATTGGTTTTCAAACATCACAATCACTTTAACATGACCTGAAATGCTTGTGAAAACACAAAATGCTGGGCTCCAGCAGGTTTCTGACTCAACAGGTCTAGGGTGGTGCCTGGGAATTTGCATTTCTAACTAGAGTTCCCAGGTGGTGCTAATGTTCCCAGTCCAGAGACGACAATTCGAGATCCACTGCGGTATCCAGAGCTTTTGCTGATTTCCTTCAAATCATGATACTTCAGGGCTCTCTCTGCATCACCTCAACTGAGGAGCCCTACCCATTAAAGCTGGGTAGGTTGGCCCAAGAATGGAACCGGGATCGTTGAGATTTCAGCACCCCAGCATTTTTTAGTGACTGAAATAATGAAAATTCTGATCAGGCTCCTGCTTGCTTGCACATTTTAACCACTGGCTTTTTGCCCAATATTCTCCTTGTTTCCACAATATAATTATGAACTGCTGATGTACTGCTTCCTCGTCTAGAACAAAGAGGTAACTTCAGGGTCACAAAAATGTTTGCAGAAGGGATGAATACATCCAAGGGCTTTGCAACCAGCTGCGGATGCCTGGACGTCTAATTGCTCAAAGGTGTTATCTGAGACTGAAGAAACAGAATTTTCCCCTGGATTCTTTGAAACTCCCCCTCTCTTATTCTCTAGCAGAATAAAAACTCTCTGCTTTTTCCTTTTTACACACGGATTTGAGAGATCTTGTTCTCCCTCCTTCTGGCTTTTACCAAATTGAATGTCTTTCTCTATCCCCAAGCACCAGTATGTCAGTGTTTGACATCAACTGCACCACTAATACACGAGCCGGAATCTGAGCTTCTACAAGTACATTCCTTCCTAGGCCAAACACTGACGCTAAGAAATACGAGAACAGATCATCGCTAAACAGCAGCTGAAGGTCAGGCGAACTGACTCGCGCGCAATCTGCCTTTGCACGTGATCAGCCGGGCGTCTACACCCGCAGCCGTCTTCTGCCTCCGCCTCACCCTCAGGCCTGACGGTCCGTGTGGAGCTGCGGGACAGCCCGAGGCTCCGGGTCAGCCCCGCGGCCCTCCATGGCGCTGCTGCGCGCCCTCGTCTGCTGCCTGCTGACTGCCTGGCACTGCCGCTCCGGCCTCGGGCTGCCCGTGGCGCCCGCAGGCGGCAGGAATCCTCCTCCGGCGATAGGTGAGTTGTCCGCGACCCTTCTCTTCCCAGCCGGGGCAGAGAGCGCGGAGCGGCGGCGCCTGCGCATAGCAGGAGAAAGTGCGTGGGGGCAGCTGCCCCCGGCAGAGGCTCGGGCTAGCGGGGCACCTGACGCGTCCGGCGTTGACTACGGCTGCTGGGCGCGGGGAGGGCGACCAAGGGACTACAGCGTCAGGGCGTCCAGCCGGGAGGCCGGGGCTGGGCGGGGGAAATGCCCTCGCCGGTGGGGGCGCTCCAAGGGCGCGTCAGCCGGATTTCGCCAGCCTGGCTTTTGTTTACATCCTGCATCTCAGTTGTTTTGCTCCTTGGGGAAGGAAGGAAAAGCTGCGGGACTCAAGGGAAGAGGAAGCTGGGAGTCCGATGTCCAGCACAGCAAGAGGCCCCTAATCGGTCCTGAATGGAGGGGGACTGCAGTTTCGCCCTCAGCTCAGAGATGTAAATTTCAGCGTGACTCAGACTATCTTCTGTCTTGCTCGACCGAGGTCGGTGGCTTTCTCTGCCACTCACCCAGCCAGAGCGCGAAAGCACCCTCAGGTAGACTCACCCCTTAGTCTACCGTGGAACTCACGGGGACTTCATTTCACCTGGATGTCCACTAGGCTTCTTGCGGGCGGGACCCATTTTATTCATTCCCAACACTTAACAGAGTGCCCGTTACAGTAGTGATTCTCTAAGTGTGCCCTGGACCGGGGTGGCAGCAGCCGCCGCACCTGAAATTGTTAGCGTTGCAGATTTCCAGCCCATCCCAGACCTACTGAATCTGAAACGCCGGCTTTGGGGTTCCACAGTATGCAGTTTAACCCACCCTCCGCATGATTCCGTTCGGCTAAGTTTGAGACTCACTGATCCAGAATAGATACATTTTGGTGGGAGATTGTACAATGCCATCTGAGCCTCCAGTTTCAAAAATCAAGGTGCCCCCACCTCCTCAACTCCCTTTAAAAATAATTGCACTCTTAAGAGGAAAAACAAAATTAGAGAAGTGGGGTTCTGTTTTCTTTTGGGGGAGAGTTGTCCCTGAGACTCGGTAGCAGCACCTAGTGCTGAAACCTCTTTCGCTCCCTCTGTGCTTTCTCAGGACTTGGGAACGCTCTAGGGCAAATATCTTCTCTTTGAAGGCCAAGTCCTCACGACTCAGCTGTCAGGTCTGAAGCAAAAACTGTAAATCTGGTTTCCGAACTGTGGCAAATGTCAGTCATTACAAGAAATTTCCCCAAAATGTTTATGTATACTGGTTTCTGCTTTTATTACAGCTTAGCTTGTGTTCCTTTAATTATGTGACCGGTTAGGGTTTTGAAATAAAATGTCTCAGGTTGCTTGAGGCCACACAGTGGCAAATTCACCTGTGTTTTAAAGAGGCCTCAATGAGCGCTTTCTGGGGACTCTGAGTCTTCACACCTCCTATTTGGTTGGGAAACTGCAAGGTTGAATCCCCTCCTACTAAAGGGGAAGGAAGAGGGGTTACTGGAGTTCAATGGTCTGAAGCGTTACTGGAGTCACTGGAGTTCAAAGGTCTGAAGTGTTACTGGAGTTCAAAGGTCTGAAGTGTTCACTCAGCAGTTTCACAATTCTCCTTGTTTGTAATATTTTGCATATTTTCCACTTGATGTGACAACTCCCCTGCCTCCTCCTCTCAGCCCCAAATGCTTGGACTTCCTTTCAGCATCCACCCTGCCTGGCTACTGCTTTCTTGTTTTGTGTTTTTGCGTTTACATTCCCAGTCTTAGTTTTCTGCCTTGTCAAGTCCTGGTGCTCGGACGACAAAAGTCCTAAGAAGCTTCACCTGTGTGTTTTTGGCTACAGTTCTTTGGATTTAGTAGGCTGGGACTGGCTTGTGTATTGGTACTGTTAAAGCAAACTAAATATGGCCTGAGAAGGACTCCTTACTTGTATATTTGAATCCTTGTGAATGAACTGTAACCTAGCTTAATAGTCAGATGAAACTGAAAACTTAAGAGTATGCACCGGTAACAATAGCTAAGTTTGGCCAATCTCAGCAGCCATACTTCAACCGTTCATATACTGCTGAGTGTTCAAACTGCGTTCAAATAAAGCATAAGGCGAGCTGAATTATGTCTGAACTATGGTTCATTGGATTCTTGAGGAGAAGTTATAAAGTCTTTTGGATTAAAAGATTTTCTGGTATAATTTTGAGCGTTTTTCTAGATATATTGAACACACACATATTTTTGGAAATTTTTTTAAAAATTTTTTTTTTATTTTGAGACGGAATCTCGCTCTGTCACCCAGGCTGGAGTGCAGTGGGGCTATCTCGGCTCACTGCAAACTCCGCCTCCCGGGTTCACGCCATTCTCCTGTCTCAGCCTCCTGAGTAGCTGGGACTACAGGCGCCCGCCACCACGCCCGGCTAATTTTTTGTATTTTTAGTAGAGACGGGGTTTCAGCGTGTTAGCCAGGATGGTTTCAATCTCCTGACCTCGTGATCTGCCCACCTCAGCCTCCCAAAGTGCTGGGATTACAGGCGTGAGCCACCGCACCCGACCTGGAAATCTTTTTAGAGATAGTCTGCAGAACAGGAAAACGTGGTGTAGTAAAAAGAAGTTTGGACTTTGAACTAGGAAACATGGATTAGAGTGTGGGCTCTGCCACAGGCCAGGCCTTAGAAACACATATGCGCACAGTTTAGTTAGGGGAGGGACATGAGGCTTCCAGATGTTCATTATTTGTGAGTCCCAGGTTAAGAACCTGTCAGAGCTCTGTTCTTGGCTTCTATTTAAAGACATCTTTCAGTGAATTTAAATGATTATCCCCTAATTTATCTGTCTGGCAATGCCATGCAGTAGAAAGATCACTAGACCGGAAGTCTGAAGAGACTGGTTCCAGTTAAGCTTTCATTACTGAGTCGTCTGTGATCTTGAGGATATCATGAAATTTGCCTAAATGTCATCATATATAAATTAAAGAATGTTTGTTGAAGGGCTACTATAAGTCATGCATATTCTAGATGCTGGTGATATAAATCTAGGTACTAAATTATATCAGAGGGGTGTACTCTTAATGCGTTTCAGGTTTGGGTTTACTGAAACAGATGCTGAATATGTTTATAGTCTCTTTTCCCCTAATCTTCACAGTATCTCGTTTGTAGATATTGTTGTTATCTGTTTTCTTTCTTCTTCTTCTTCCTTTTTTTTTTTAAGAGACAGGGTCTCTGTCACCCAGGCTGGAGTGCCTTGGCCCAATCTTGGCTCACTGCAGCCTCAATCTCCCTGGCTCAAGAGATCCTTCCTAAGTTTTGTATTTTTCGTAGGCATGGGGTTTCACCATGTTGCCTAGGCTGGTCTCAAAATCCCGAGCTCAAGTGATCCTCCTGCCTCAGCCTCCCAAAGTGCTGAGATTACAGGCATGAGTGCCCAGTATCATTATCTGTTTTCATGTGAGGCAAGTGAGACTGGAGATATTTGAACGTGAAAACACAGAGAGGATTTGTATGTGGATAAGGGCAATGTGGACTCTGGAGTCAGATTTCCTGAATTCAGTTTAGCCCTGTTGCAGATGATAGTTTAGCTCTGTTGCAGATGATGCATGTAACTTGAATTTAATCTCTGTGTGCTTCAGTTTCTTATCTGTAAAATGGAGTATACATAATAATGAGCTCATACATGTGAAGCATAAAAAATAGTACTAAACATGTAATAAGTACTTGAATTTTAAGTATTACTTGGAAATGGGGTTTGAAGTTAAAAAAATAACAGTAAAACTAACATTGAGCTTACTTGGTTCCATACACCTTCTAAGGGCTTTACTTCTACTAAGTCACTTAACCCTCACAGTAGGCACTATTATTATTCCCATTTCATCAATGAAATAGGCCAAGATCACACAGCAAGATTAGTAGGTGGTGGAGCTTGGGTTGGAAAGTCAAACAGTCTGACTCTGGCCTCCACTCTTAACCACGACACTGTATTGTTTCATGTTCGTTTACTATACCCTTAAATTCTCGAAATAATACAAATACATGTTCACATTAAAACGATTCTCTGGGATGACTCTGAGCTATTTGCCATCTTTATACTTTTTGTGCTGGGTAAAGTATATCTAAGATGGAAATAAAGATTGGGGTATTTTCTGCATTATGGAATAAAATAAAATTGCTTTTGGCAGATGTTTTCAAATAGTGACTAAGTGCCAAGTAATTGACCGTACTACTACTTTCTTCTGGATCTTTTGTCTACCATTTCTTAGTTGTGAACATAAATGTGTTATGAAATTATAATGACTACTATGTTGGGAGGAAACAACAACCACAAGATAACTCGCCCCTTTCACCTTAACTTATCAACTGTTTCACCTTATCCCAGCTTTGGGTTTTATTCAGTTGTAACATATTGGTAGAGTTTAAAGTTTGCATCCTACCTGTTTGCTCTGTGCTTCTGGTGTAGTACATGCTACTTTGTCACTTCTGATGTGTTTCTAGTCATAATCAGAGTAAACACAAAAACTCAAAAGTGTGGAAAAAAATCTCTATTAAAACAATTTGAACATGGTCTATAAGGATCATTGAATACATATATAAATGATGTATAAACAAACTTGGAAGCCCTTCAGTATGGGAGTTCAAATTTATTAGCTGTGTATACTTTAACAAATTTTCTGTTTGACCCAGCACTGGTTTTTCAATTCTAAAATGAGAACTATAATTCCTAGTTCAGAGAGTAGTTTTGAGAATCAAATGACATAGTATATTTAAATTGCTTATCACAGTGCCTGGCACATAGCAAATACTTAATAAAGAGAGATACCGCTGTGATTATTTGTTCTAGTATTACCTTCAATAGAGGAAACTTTCTTGGCCGGGCGCGATGGCTCACGCCTGTAATCCCAGCACTTTGGGAGGCTGGGGCGGGCAAATCATGAGGTCAGGAAATCGAGACCGTCCTGGCTAACATGGTGAAACCCCGTCTCTACTAAAAATATAAAAAATTAGCTGGGTGTGGTGGCATGCACCTGTAATCCCAGCTACTCAGAAGGCTGAGGCAGAAGGATCGCTGGAACCCGGGAGGTGGAGGTGGCAGTGAGCCAAGATCACGCCATTGCACTCCAGCCCAGGAGACAGTGCGAGACTCTGTCTCAAAAAACACACACACACACACAAAACTTTCTTAAGATGATTTCCAAGTAAGGATGCTATCAAATGGGCTTGGCTGCTTCCTAAAAACCCAATGGAAGCATCCTTTTTAACAACTGCTTCCCTTAATATTATTAACTTTTTATATGAGTATATGATAGAAGATGTACCTCTATTAAATAACTTTTAAGAACCTTTGGGAATTCCTGTTTTTGGCTTAAAGCTTGTATTAGAGATTTATGTTCTTTGAATTAATGTTGAGAGGCAAGGTTTATGAGAAAGTAAGAGTGATATATAGTTCCTGGTTCTGCAGTCTGCTTACTCACTGTGTAACCCTAACAAACAACATCGTATTTATACGTCAATTTTTCTACAAGAAGAATGTAAATAATTTGTAAAATCTTAAATTCTTAAAGGAGACATGCTATTAAGACACAAGGTGATATCATCATTGGCCTCTCCGAAGAATATTTTCATACATTTTATTATGGAAACATAGCTTTGCTAAGTACTCTTTGTTAGGTTATCATGCTGATACTAATACTGAGCTCATCGGTTCTTTTTTTTTGAAACGGAGTCTTGCTCTGTCGCCCAGGCTGGAGTGCAGTGGCACAATCTCAGCTTACCACAACCTCTACCTCCTGGGTTGAAGTGATTCTCCTGCGTCAGCCTCTCAAGTAGCTGGGATTATAGGCGTGTGCCACCAGACTCGGCTAATTTTTTATATTTTTGGTAGAGATGGGGTTTCACCATGTTGGCCAGGCTGGTCTCGAACTCCTGACCTCAAGTGATCCACCTGCTTCAGCCTCCCAAATTGCTGGGATTACAGGCATGAGCCGCCGCGCCCGGCCTGAGCTCTTCAGTTCTGACACACTTTAGTAAATTGTTCCTACAGTTCCTTGAAGCTCATCTTCTCACAGAGAAGGATTGTATTTAACTTCAAGGCGTATGAACATTTAAATTATCAAGGCTTTCCTCCATCACAGGGAGGAACAACCGTCTCTAGTCTTAATATAAATATTTGTATGAGAATTCCAAAAGAGAACAAGTAGATTTATCTGCATTTTTTGTGTAATCAACAGGACAGTTTTGGCATGTGACTGACTTACACTTAGACCCTACTTACCACATCACAGATGACCACACAAAAGTGTGCGCTTCATCTAAAGGTGCAAATGCCTCCAACCCTGGCCCTTTTGGAGATGTTCTGTGTGATTCTCCATATCAACTTATTTTGTCAGCATTTGATTTTATTAAAAATTCTGGACAAGAAGCATCTTTCATGATATGGACAGGGTAAGTGATTATATAAGTACCATTAATTACTCAATATTTATTTACAGTGTCCTAAACTTCATAAGAGTGCTGAATTCCGTAAGATTAGTTACATTTTAAGAGTTATTTGAGTTAAAAAAACACTAGGTCAAACTAATCAACATTATTAGAGGTAAGAACAATTTTAGAAGTTTTTTTTATTTTGGAATACAGATTTCAGAAAGATGTCAGTGTTAACTAAGAGATGAATCCATAAACAGCACACTTGCTTCAATATCTTGAAGTGTTGATACTAGGTCTTCATGAAATTATCAAAGACGAAAGGCAATAAATGGAAGTTTACCTGTCATGACAATTTTGTAAAGCATCATCTTCTGGCAGTATAACTAACTGGTTCCCTTCATCATTATAGGGTGAAGAGGCCCATATTTCTTTACCTGGAATAATGACCATGGCTAATACTTGTAGAGTATTTACTTGGGGCTTGGCACTGTTTTAATTAACTTATACATTGTAACTTATTTAATTTTTACAATGGGTATTATTATTCCCATTTTACAGATGAGGAAATGAAGGCACTGAACATCTAAGTAACTTATGAGTATACACAGCTAGTAATTGGCAAAACTGGGATTTGAAATAGGCATTTGGGCTCTCGTTCAATTGGCATCTGCTTTTAATTATTGCAGTTTTTAGCCTCTTATAAATCTTCAGTCAGGTAGTGAAATAGGCTGGGATTTCCAGCTTATTTTTTGTATTATATTTTGTTAATTTTCTTTTATAGGATTATCTGTAGGGTAGAGGTAGGTGAAGAGTAGTCTATCAACTCTTTAGCTGTAATCTGCTGTTTTAAAATGGAAGTCTGCAATGATAGATATAGCAAGGCATCATGCATAAGTCTAGTAACTCTTCATGAAACTGATTTTGTTCTTTACAATCTGTCTCTTTTTCAGGGATAGCCCGCCTCATGTTCCTGTACCTGAACTCTCAACAGACACTGTTATAAATGTGATCACTAATATGACAACCACCATCCAGAGTCTCTTTCCAAATCTCCAGGTTTTCCCTGCACTGGGTAATCATGACTATTGGCCACAGGTAAATTTGATAGACTTTCAGAAATGCTTAAAGAATTTTTCCTATTAGTAGTGTCAAAATTGTGACAATAACTAGCTAGTGATAGGGCATGGGAATGGGTCTTATAGAGGGAGAATATGGTCTTAATCCTAATCATCAAGAAAGGCAAAGACAAGTACTTTGGGGACTGTAAAAGTATTCTTTTAATACTTCATGAGAAGTTATATCAATAGTGAGTTTTCAGAATAAAATTATCCAGTTTGTGGATTATTAATTTATGTTTTCCTTCATAATCTTCTTCAATTTCTCTTTTCTTTTGAGTAATGTTCTGGTTCATTTGCATGTCCATGACAAGGTTAGCAAGTAAGGTTAATATTGATAAATATTTACTTTTTCCAGAATTCTTATTAGGCCTACAAAGATGTGCATACCCTGATCTAAGCTAGATTGTAAATAAAAACAAAA
This sequence comes from Pongo abelii, assembly GCF_028885655.2. Taxonomy (NCBI): domain Eukaryota; kingdom Metazoa; phylum Chordata; class Mammalia; order Primates; family Hominidae; genus Pongo; species Pongo abelii. The sequence continues at coordinate 124,181,297 of NC_071990.2, forward strand.
ACATTACAAATTACCATAAGAAGCAAAGAGGAAGGAGGTCCATGTTCAAGTCATAGTTTATCTAATTAAGACATGATTCAAGGCAGAAACCATGTTCGGAGCATTTAATGCCTGAGATACCCCTGGCTCCAACAGGTTTTTATTTGAGAACCAACCGGTGCATAACAGCAAGATAGCCATCCTGTTCACAGCATCGTATCGTAGTAGTGTAAAATCTTAGATTTGTACCCAGAGATTTTTGTTTAGTCCAGGGCTTGGCAATTGTCTCCTGTGGTACAAATTCAGCCTATTGCTTGTTTTTGTAAATAAAGTTTTATTGGAACACAGCTATGTTTCCATTCATTCTACGTTGCTTTTGATTGTTTCATGTTTCAGAATAGAGCAGTTGAAATGGATAGAAAAAGTTTGCTGACTCCTGGTCTAGACCTACCCTTCATTTTGTAGGTGAGAAAATGAAGGCTCAGAAATGTGAATTACTTGTCCAAGTGCTCAGAATCCCTTGGGAGCAGAGCCCATGCTCTAGATCTTTTTACCTCAGATCTGTGTTCACTTAAACCAACATCCTTTTGCACATCCCTTGCCTTGCCTGATTAACATACTCAGTATTTCCCAAACATATCTACTTTCACGCCTGTGTCCACATTTTTCTCTTTGCTTAGAATATCTTCCGTCTCATGTCAAATGAATGCTGAATGAGGGTTTTGATTATTTTTAGTTAATTGAACCTGAATACAGTAATTTTGATGAGTTGTATTCTAGAATAAGCTTAAGTTTCAAGTGACTTCTTGACCCTGGCCTACTATCTTGAGATGAGTAATATGTGAGTCTTTTTGAGTCAGCCTGTCAACGAGCATTTGTTCCTGTGGATGTGTTAGACCACATAGTGAAGAGGCTTGGGAACAAATGAGCCCCAGCAGCCCAAGGTCACACACATTGTGTTTATATGCCTTAGGTGGCAGGAAGACTGGAATATTGGAAAACACAGGAGTTCATAGTCACTAGAATGTACATCTTTAACCAGCCCTGCTTTCCGCTCCCTCCCTCCCCGCCACCACACCTCCCTCCCAGCCCTGCTTTTAATAGCTTGGCCAACTCGGGTGATTCACTTAACTTTGCTGATGCAGAGATCACTCATTTGTAAATAGAAGCTAGAAGTACCTACCTTTCAAAGCTTTTGTGAGCATTGGTGATATGAAAAAGGCATAGCTTACTATCTGGCACAGCATCAGCCCTCAGTAAGTGGGCTGGTGGTGATTGTCACATTAAGTGGTGACAAGGGGATACATGTTTGTAACTCCTTTGAGGATTTGTTTCATTTTATTTTTATCTCTGTCCTCTTTTTGTCAAGTCAGATCTTACAATTCAAAGACAGAAATGCTACCTAACTTCTATAACATATCCTGTTATATTAATATATACAGCTAGGGTAAATTGGGCAGCCTACATACCTTTAACAGTTAATTTTTTTTCTCTTTCTAGCTTATGATCTGATATCTAAAAATGTTCTTTCTGTTATTCTACTACCATCTTTCCACCTCACAGTTTCGGAAATGTCAAATGTAACATGAAAGCTCCGCAACAAAATTTCCTAGAGGCTGATGTCTGAGATCTAACTCTGGAGAATGTTAGAAACAAATAAATTTCATAAGTGCTATTTTTTCCACTGAAATTCTATGTTCATGCAGCATAGCTACATAAATATACATATACAGATGCATGTCCCCACCTATGACATCAGAAGTAGGTATCAGTGTGGACATCCTGGAGGATTCTTCCTGTTGCCATCCAAGGAAGGGTCCCCATTTACTCCTACACTGGCAAGACTGGTGCCACTGAATTTGTGGGTGGATCACTTTCCATTAGGCTTCATTTCTCAGCAGTGGTTATGTCAGAGCCAAAAAGGATTGGGAAGGAAACATGGTGCAATAGACAATTGACTGTGAGAGTAATCATGGGATTTAGACCAGCCCTGAGACTGACACCTATCCCTGGATAAGCCATCTAACTTCTCTGGTGCTTGTATTTCTCATGTTTAAAAGAGAGAAGAAAGTCTAAAGTGATTTTTACATAACTCTAAGCTTCTCCGTCACCACACCATACTTGGCATCCATCCCAAAGTAAACAAATGGCCAAGACTTTATGGCTTTTTATTATATGATGATAATGATGCATACCAATTTTCAATCAGAATCTAGATTGGCCTAAGCTGTTGTGTAATTCTCAGATAGGCGACCCTGATCTTGGACACAAACTGAAAATACATGTTTAGTCCAATTGAAACAAGTCATTTGGTTATTACTTGCCCTATGTGTATCTATATGTTCATCATGTATTAGACACATGTATCAAGAACTACTAGGACTTGGGCATCTTCTTGAAAAATAACTTTTGATAAACTTCTCTCAGAAATAGGTCTATTTTACCAATGTAGAGAAGTAAATGAAGAGAGTGAAGAAGGGATTTCAGTCATTTAACATAATTTTTTAAAACAAAATTAAAAACAATTATCCAATTCACAAATGATTTATGGGTTTTTACTCAGTATTTACTTTTTTTTTTTTTTTTTTTTTTTTTGCAACAGGGTCTTTTTCTGTCGCCCAGGCTGGAGTGCAGTGCAGTGGCACAATCATAGATAAATGCAGCCTCGACCTCTGGGGCTCAAGCTATCCTCCTGGCTTAGCCTTTCAAAGTGCTGAGATTACAGGCATGAATCACCATGCCCTGCTTCAGTATTTACTTTCTTAAAGTTTTGTTTGTTTGTTTTCCTCCAGGTGAGGGTCCCCATTTACTTCTACACTAGAGCTTATGTCATCCTGAAGATACTTTATGATAATAAAAATGTTTTGTACTTAAAATGTGTTATTTAAAAAATCAAAATATTTTGATATAATTTATGCTACCCTAAAGAGACTTCTCCAAATCAAAAGCATGTGGTTGTAAATTTTTATTCAAAGAGTTAAGAAGCTTATAATAGTTTGAACAGTTCAGAAGACTTTGTTAAATTCTAAAACATGATGTTTTCCTGTTCCCTCGGCATGCTGCATCAGGCAGCGCATGTGCAGGCTCAAACCTGCCTTTGGCATCTCTTTAATGAGCACACTCCCACATCCTTCCCATATCCTAGCCATGCTAAAACATGAGCTTTTCTCTGTACATGGTACACACCTATGGAACTCTGTGCTTGTGCCTGTGCCTATGCCTGTGTTTGTATCTGGGCCATTGCATTTGCTTTGATGCCCTTTTGTTAAGTTGATAAAGTCCTTATTTAAGGCCTGGCTTAAACAGTCTCTTCACTCTTTAATTCCCTGGGCTACACCTTCTTTTTTTTTTTTTTTTTGAGCCAGAGCCTCACTCAGTTGCCCAAGCTGAAGTGCAGTGATGCGATCTTGGCTCACTGCAACCTTCGCCTCACGGATTCCAGTGATTTTCCTGCCTCAGCCTCCCAAGTAGCTATGATTATGGGTGCTCACCACCATGCCTGGCTAATTTTTGTATTTGTAGTAGAGATGGGGTTTCACCATATTGGCCAGGCACTTCTTGAACTTCTGACCTCAAGTGATCCGCCTGCCTTGGCCTCCCAAAGTGCTGGGATTATAGGCATGAGCCACTGCACCTGGCCCTTGGCTACACTTGATTATTCTTTCTTCTACACTTGATTGTTCTTGCTTGATTGTTCTACACTTGATTGTTCTTGTTCTAGAGGTTCTAGGCTCCCCGGACCTCTGGGTAGTGCCCAGCACATTGTCTTATAGTTAATTGGTTACATTTTATCCCCCAGTCTCCAACTAAGTTATAATTCTTTGAAGATGAAGTCTATCTAATAATCATCCTTGCATCTCTAGATGCCTAACGTAGTTGTCAGTGCTCAAGTAGTGTTTACATTAATTCAGTTGTGTATCTTTAAATTTCAATGGTGGATTATATTGTTTGTGGCCAGGATCAACTGCCTGTAGTCACCAGTAAAGTGTACAATGCAGTAGCAAACCTCTGGAAACCATGGCTAGATGAAGAAGCTATTAGTACTTTAAGGAAAGGTAAGTGAAAGACTTAGTTATTCCTATTTTGCCTCAATTTTTATTCATGTTATTTAGACTTAAATTTTTAATGTTTGCTTGAGTGTGCCACTTCTGGAGCACAGCCCCCAGTTTTTGTGGAGGACAGTGAGTAGTAATGCTGCCTGTGACACAGGTCATGAACCTGTTTATCTTGCAGGGAGCTCTTCCTGTTCTTCTTCTACTCTTTTTTCTTCTTCTACTCTTAATTAGGTAGGTATGTTCCCCATGGAGCAAAAGCTGAACTTTGGATTTGAATGTAAATAAAAGTATATGTTTCTAATTGGAAAATTGATTGAGAAGAGAGAATGGACACTAACTTCTAACCAAGCAGCACAATTTTATAAAACAAACAGCTGGTAAAGTGAGGATAACTAAGCTTTTAACATGGACTTTGAGGTGCTTGGGAAAGTAATGCATAATTAGTGCATAATAAGGACTTCCCTGGGTCATGTCTAAAGGCCCTCTGCTCCGGTGGCTCTTGACACATCATTATGTAAATCCCTGACATTTTGTGAGCTTAACTGAGGTGTCCAGCTGTTAAACTAAGACTTTGGCGTTTTCAGAATGTTGAGACAAATATTAAGTTAATGGCTAGACTTCTCTCAGTTAAAACACTTCTTTCGGTATTTTTGTTAACCCTTTGGCTTTTGCCACTATTTTGTTATTGTTTTTGCTAGCATGCAGCAAATCATAGTATATATGAATTTGAGAGATGATAGCTTAGAATTAGACTATGGTTCTGATTAATCTAGGGAACTATATCTAGTCTTTTTTTTTTTTTTGAGATGGAGTTCCACTCTTGTTGCCCAGGCTGGAGTGCAATGGCATGGTCTTGGCTCACAGCAACCTCTGCCTCCTGGTTTCAAGCGATTCTCCTGCCGCAGCCTCCTGAGTAGCTGGGATTACAGGCACCCGCCACCACACCTGGCTAATTTTTGTATTTTTAGTAGAGATAGGGTTTCACTATGTTGGTCAGGCTGGTCTTGAGCTTCTGACCTCAGGAGATCCACCTGCCTCGGCCTCCCAAAATGCTGGGATTACAGGCATGAGCCACCATGCCCGGCCTATGTCTAGTCTTATACTTCACATCCTACAAGACACACGGAGAGCTTATGCAGGTTGAAGGGAGAGCCATAAAGAATGATCAAGATTCCTAAAGAAATGCTCTGCCTTCTAAGGAGACTCAGCATAAAGCAGGGGAGGTAGAAAAAAGCTGAGAAGTGGAATGCAGGCCCTAAGAAAAAGCCATATGAGTTTCATAATGATATCCATTCCAATGACAGCCCTCAAAGCTCCAGTTAAACACTGGAGTATAATATTAAGTTAAAAGTCATAGAAGCAATCCTGAGAAAGTCTTAAAGGCAAAAGTGATTTGGGGCAGAGATGTCTTGCATGAGGGGCCTCAAACTTTGTCATCCCAGAGGCCCTAGTGAGACCTGTTGTCATTTTCTACTACTAGGACATGAAAGGCAGCTTCTCAAAAATAACTTCTGACAAAGTCAAACCCAACTGCCCTGCTAGTACCATAATAAAAATAATAAGGTGTTATAACTACAAGAAAGAATAGAGAAAATTAAAGGGGCAGTGATCCATCATGATTGAAAGCTAGGGAAAGCCGTGCATAGTGAGTAGGCTCAGGGCAAAGAAAGCTGGGCCAGATCTTAGTGCCCAGCTCTGAAAGTGTCATTGCAACAGATCCTCAGGTGTCCCATCACCAGTGGTTCAGAGGCGTGGGTGGAATGATGCCTTTAAACCTCCTCTCCCCTGAGATTGTAGCAGCTGTGGTTTGTCTGACCTTTTTTTCCGAGTAGTCTCTAGCAAGATCCATATGTGTTACCATTTTTTGGATTTTATATTTCACAATGTCTCTCTTCTTAAGCCCCTAATCATAAAAGTAGAAGTTGTTGTGTAAGTCTTTCTTTCATAAAATCTCATTGCTTACTGCCAAAACACTTATTTATCTTTTCATGTGAATATTGGATACAGCTGTTGTTATCTCAATATGTTGGAAGTGATAGCACGGGGCCTGGCACCATAGCAGGTTTGCAGTAAATGCTTGCTAAATCTGATTCTTATCTAATGACAGCCTGTCTATGTGCAAACTAAACAATGAGAAATAAGCACCAACCTCCTGACTGGATTGTAAACCTCAGGAATTTGCTTTCACAATGTTTGTGTGTATGTGTATGTTTTCCTAAATGTGTTTTAAAATTGTTTTTATAGGTGGTTTTTATTCACAGAAAGTTACAACTAATCCAAACCTTAGGATCATCAGTCTAAACACAAACTTGTACTACAGCCCAAATATAATGACACTGAACAAGACTGACCCAGCCAACCAGTTTGAATGGCTAGAAAGTACACTGAACAGCTCTCAGCAGAATAAGGAGAAGGTAGATCCCATAGACCAAAACCATCTGGGAATAGACGGAAGGCAAAATCTGTATGTTTATTAAACTTGGGGTGGACTCCAGTATCAATAAAAGTATTAGAATTTGAAGATTTTTTTGCATAAACACTTTACAATTCACAGATTTTCTTTTTTTTTTTTTTTTTTAATTTCGAGACGGAATCTCACTCTGTTGCCCAGGCTGGAGTGCAATGGCATAGTCTTGGCTCACTGCAACCTCTACCTCCCAGGTTCAAGCGATTCTCCTGCCTCCGCCTCCCCAGTCGCTGGTATTACAGGCATCCATCACCACGCCTGGCTAATTTTTGTATTTTTAGCAGAGACGGGGTTTTACCATGTTGGCCAGGTTGGTCTCAAACTACTGACCTAGGTGATCCACCCGCCTCGGCCTTCTAAAGTGCTGGGATTACAGGCATGAGCCACTATGCCTGGCCAACTCATTTTAGTTTTAATTTTTTTTTTTTTTTTCAGAGACAGGGGTCTCACTCTGTTGCACAGGCTAGAGTGCAGTGGTGTGATCATGGCTCACTGCAGCTTCAGCCTCCTGGGCTCAAGTGATTCTCCCATCTCAGACTCCTGAGTAGGTGGGACTACAGGTGTGCGCCACCACACCTGACTAATTTTTTTTTCTGTTATTTTTTGTAGAGACAAGATTTCACCATGATGCCCAGGTTGGTCTGGAACTCTGGGCGGGGCTCAAACTCTGCTTTGGCATCCCAAAGTGCTGGGATTACAGGCCTGAGCCACCTCGCATAGCAAGTTTTATTTTGTTTTGCTTTTACTGCTTTTAGGATTAGTGGACATCTATTGGTATAAAAAGAGGCCAATTCAAAAAATTGTGACTGAAGTCACAGTTGCCTTACATCATCAACAGTGTGCAAATATAGTGACCCTAATAGTTTTATAATTTCATCTCTTTTTGTTATAAATAGAAGAGATGATATATTTGCTTTCTAAATTTTAATTAATATACTTTCAATCTTGGGTATCCAAATGTCATTTAGTTATGATGAATGTGCAGAAAGATTCTCATGAGGCCTTTTTGTGTTTCTTTTTCCAGGTGTATATCATAGCACATGTTCCAGTGGGGTATCTGCCATCTTCACAGAACATCACAGCAATGAGAGAATACTATAATGAGAAATTGATAGATATTTTTCGAAAATACAGTGATGTCATTGCAGGACAATTTTATGGACACACTCACAGAGACAGCATTATGGTTCTTTCAGATAAAAAAGGTAATGTAATGCTGTGTTTGCATCTCCCCAGTCTAAGAGTCTAGAGCAAAGTGGTGAATATCCAGTAAATTTGCTGATTTAGTAAATTAAACATTTTATTTAAAAATCTGCCAGCACTAGCCTTTTCTGAATTATCCTCAATGGTTGTATGATGAGTGTCCAAATCACAACATTAGGCCTGCAGCTAGATTTCTTCAACATAAGCTCCTATTAGCTCCACAGGGCCAGCGTTATTTATTTGCTGTCAACACCAAAGCCTCAGAAACCCTCAGCTCACTCAAATTTTCTTTTAAATCTTAGAGTTTAAAGAAATATCACTCTATTTTAACTGCTACACTGAAGTTTCTTTTGATGCTACTTGTTTTATTTCTCAGAATTTAGAAAGCAAAGCACAATTTACACAGCGGCTTAAAATAAAATATATTAAGCTCTTACTTGTAAGTTCTTATTGATACATATATAAGCGGAGAGAATGATACAAACAAACCTCCTATGTACTCCATCACTCACATTCAACATCTATCAAGACTTTTCACTTTTTTTTTGTTGTTGTTGAGACGGAGCCTCGCTCTGTTGCCAGGCTGGAGTGCACCCTGCGATCTCGGCTCACTGCAACCTCTGCCTCCCTGGTTCAAGTGATTATCCTGCCTTAGCCTCCCAAGTAGCTGGGACTACATGTGTGTCACCATGCCCAGCTAATTTCACCATGTTGGCCAAGAAGGTCTCGATCTCTTGACCTAGTGATCTGCCCGCCTCGGCCTCCCAAAGTGCTGGGATTACAGGCATGAGCCACCACACCTGGCCTTATATTCTTTTAATTTTTTGCTGGAGTATTTGAAAGTGAATCTCAAACACTGGATCCCTTTCAGCACTACATATTCTATATTCTTTGCTAAAATATATGGATAATTTACATAACCACAAACTTAGTTAACAAAATCAACAATAATTATCCTGTATCAATAACAAAAATGCCCCTATTTTCTCAAAATTGTCTCTTTGCAGTTGTTTCAAGTCAGTATCCATCAATGATCACATATCACTTGGTTATCTCTGTTAATCTCTTAATCTGGAGCCTGTTTATATTTTTAATATAGTTAAACTCTATTATTTAAAAATGTATGTTTATGTGCATGTGTTTTGTTCAGGGCGTCCAGTAAATTCTTTGTTTGTGGCTCCTGCTGTTACACCAGTGAAGAATGTTTTAGAAAAACAGACCAACAATCCTGGTATCAGACTGTTTCAGTACGATCCTCGTGATTATAAATTATTGGTAAGTTGGCAGATTTCAGAGCTGACCCCATATTTATGCATATCCTTGCAGTTTTCATTAGTTTAGTTGAATTTTTCTCAGGACAGTCATGTGAGATGTATTTTATGTTGAAATCTCCTGGCATCCTTCTTCTTTTTTATACTTGCAATGTTATCAGGACTTACTAAGTGTGAGCTGATGAAGTTAGTCTTTGGAAGGCTGTTTCTGTTCTGTTCTTCTAAGGACTTCACATTTATTTAGATGCTTTCATTGGTTAGTGCCATGTTTGTGGACTTGTATACATACTGAAATGTTTCACTAAGTCATGTTCATTCTTCTTCTCCAGAATATAAGTATCAAGAAGAGGGTAGGCTCTGTTACCATTCCCCCATTCCCTCTCATGAGCCATTATTTCTAAACTTTTCTGTGTCCCAGTCTATTTCTCCATGAAATGGGAATTAAAATATTATTTAATTCACTGAGTTGCTATGAGGATTGCATGAGCAAATCTATGTGAAGCACTTAGAAAAATGCTTGGCTCATACTAAATGCTTAATAAATGTTAACAAACAAGATTTTATTTTCAAGTTCTTGTTCTGTTACCCAGGTTTGGCTCATACTAAATGCTTAATAAATGTTAACAAACAGGATTTTATTTTCAAGTTCTTGTTCTGTTACTCAGGCTGGAGTGTAGTGGTGCGATCATAGCTTACAGCAGCCTCAAACTCCTGGGCTCAAGTGATCCTCCCACTTCAGCTTCCCATGTAGGCGGGACTACAGGCATGCACCACCAAGCCCAGCTAATTTTTATAATCCTATTGTAGAGATGGGGGGTCTCCCTATGTTGCCCAGGCTGGTCTTGAACTCTTGGGCTCAAGTGATCCTCCCACATTGGCCTTCCAAATTGCTGGTATTACAGATGTGAGCCACTGGGCCCACCCAAAAAAATTTTTTAAAGGAAAAAAATGGTAGCTGAAGCCTGTAATCCCAGCACTTTGGGAGGCCAAGTTGGGTGGATCATGAGGTCAGGAGATCGAGACCATCCTGGCTGACACGGTGAAACCCCGTCTCCACTAAAAATACAAAAAAGTTATCTGGGCGTGGTGGCGGGTGCCTGTAGTCCCAGCTACTTGGGAGGCTGAGGCAGGAGAATGGCGTGAACCTGGGAGGCAGAGCTTGCAGTGAGCCGAGATTGTGCCACTGTACTCCAGCCTGGGCGACAGAGCGAGACTCCGTCTCAAAATAAAATAAAATAAAATAAAGGAAAAAAAAATTGAATTGGATATTTGGGACAAAAGTTCTTTGGAGCAGCTTCATGGCTCCTTGCTTTAGAACAATTTAGCACAAAAGACTGGCCATTTAGCTTATGGGTACTTCAGTTTGGGTAACTTCCCCTTTCTACAAACATAATTTGAAAATAATTCACTTCAATTAAAGCCATTATTGGTATAACTGCTTTTTTTTTCTAGATGAATTTAAATAGGAGATGGTTCTGTTATTCCCCAGAATAACAGGGAGGAGGTATGGTGGCAGAAATCTGGTTTTATTCATAAATATTTGATTAAATGGGAAAATGAAACAATTATGTGATAAATTAGTCCAAAAGAATTTTTTCTACAACTTTCAGTTGCCTAATTTTGGATCTGAACCTCAGATATGTAGGTCCACACACACACCTATATATCCATCTATATATGTGTTTATGTATCTAATACACAGCATCTGAGGTTCAGACCCCGATGTATATTTACGTGTGTACATATGTACCGATGTGGGAAGATTCTCCTGATATAGCACTAAATAATTTCTAAAAATATAAAAATAATTTCTCATATAATTTCTAAATAATTTTCTAAAATACAACAATGTATATAGTAAGACTCCATTTTTTTGAAAAAGCCAAAAATGTAAATAAGTATGCACGTTCCAAATATTTATCTTTGTTTTGATATAAAGCCTAGATCACCACACATACACTGTAGTACTGAAAAATGTTTAACAGCTGGTTCACTGAGGGGAAAAGTGCCTTAATTTGTAGTGTTTGCCAATTTCCATGACAGAAATACTCACATCATGGACAATTTCAAGCTACCAAAGTGCCACAGATTGACTAGCAACATTCCTAAAAATTTGACAGTCGGCTGTTGTGAGCTGGTACAAGCTGCCTCCAGCACACCACTGATACACACAACCATTAGTGATGGTTACCTCTGAGGTTGTGTGAATTGAAGGTTTTTTGTTTTGTACATCTCTCTTTGTAGTTTGGATTATGTGCTGTTATGTTCTTTCATCCTTTTTAAAATTGAAAAAGTGATACAGGTTTTTTATTGAACCTCTTTTCCTTCCTTCCCTCCCTCCCTCCCTCCCTTCCTTCCTCCCTCCCTCCCTCCCTCCTTCCATCCCTCTCTTTCTTTCTTATTTATTTATTGACATGAAGTCTTGCTCTGTCACCCAGGCTGGAGTGCAGTGGCGCAATCTCGCAATCTCAGCTCACCGCAACCTCCACCTCCCGGGTTCAAGCAATTCTTCTGCCCCAGCCTCCTGAGTAGCTGGGATTACAGGTGCCCGCCACCATGCCCAGCTAATTTTTTTTTTTCTTTTTTGTATTTTTGGTAGGGATGGGGTTTCACCATGTTGGTCAGGCTGGTGTCAAACTCCTGACCTCAGGTAACCCACCCGCCTCAGCCTCTCAAAGTGTTAGGGTTACAGGCGTGAGTCACAGTGCCCAGCCTAAAATGTCACAGAAATTTAAACATGAACGCTTCTTGTTGTACAATGCCTCATGTGCCAAAAAGTGAACCAGGTTTTGTTACTGTTCTTAACTGCAGGATATGTTGCAGTATTACTTGAATCTGACAGAGGCGAATCTAAAGGGAGAGTCCATCTGGAAGCTGGAGTATATCCTGACCCAGACCTATGACATTGAAGATTTGCAGCCGGAAAGTTTATACGGATTAGCTAAACAATTTGCAATCCTAGACAGTAAGCAGTTTATAAAATACTACAATTATTTCTTTGTGAGTTATGACAGCAGTGTAATATGTGATAAGACATGTAAGGCCTTTCAGATTTGTGCAATTATGAATCTTGATAATATTTCCTATGTAGATTGCCTCAAACAGCTTTATATAAAGCACAATTACTAGTATTTCACAGTTTTTGTTAATAGAAAATGCTGATTCTGATTCTGATTCTGAGATCAATTTGTGGGAATTTTACATAAATCTTTGTTAATTCCTGAGTGGGCAAGTAGACTTCCTGTCTTTGCTTTCTGTTTTTTTTTTCTTTTTGATGCCTAAATGTAGATATCTTTATCATTCTGAGTTGTATTATATATTTAAACTGCTCATTAATAGAATGATGGATATAAATTGGATGTAAATATTCAGTTTATATAATTATATCTAATTTGTACCCTTGTTGAAATTGTCATTTATACAATAAAGCAAATTCTTTATCTCTAAATATGATGAAGTTTTCTTAACATGATAATTTTTAGTTAAAATCTATGTGTTAACTGAGGTCCAAATTGTTTACCTCTCATATGTAAACAGAGGTTACCACTGTTTACATGCACTATCTGTTCTTGGGAAAATACCATGGTCATTAGGACCATGCTGAAACATCACAGGGCATCTATTGCCTAGCTTTCTTCATTCTGTGAGTCTTTGGCATTGCTAACTTTTAAGGATGAGAATGTCACACATACTTATTGCAACTGCAGTACTAGCACAAGGCCTGGGTCCTAGTCCAGTGCCTGGCACCTAGTAAATAATTGTTGAAATGAATTGAAAGCTGTGAATATTTTTCAAAGAAACGTCCTAGATTGCAGTGGTGGCATTTTCTTTGTCACAGTATTCCAAGATACGATAAAAATGAGCCTTTTATTTAATGGGATTGTTTTTAGGACTCTCCAATGGCTCAAGCTGTTTTCTGCTTTCAGGTTAAGTAGGAGAATTAAAGTAGAAATGGAAGGGAGAGTGGGAGGGACTGGGGGATTTAAAGGAAGAGAAGATTGTATATCCCAACACTTTGGCATAGTGGAGAAGACTGTTAAAGAAAAAAAACTCATCATGACACTTGTTAAAGATGTTAAGGCAGACGTTATCCAAGGTAGGCCCTAGTGATAGGTATAGGGACCACTGCAATGGAATCCTGCAGTGAGGGAGAGAGAGTGGACTCAGTTCTGACTTCAACAAGGCTGAGTAGGGAATTATAACCAAGGAGCAGAGTGGGGATCAATGAATGGAAAATCACCAGGAGGAAAAACATCAAAGGTAAGAGGTTTCTGGCTATACCAACTTGATAGGATTATTGCTGAAGGCAGGCCAGTGTGATAGGATATCAAAGGCAGTCAGATACCAAGGGTGGGGCATTCTCCCTAAGCCAACTTAACAGGATTCTTGCTCAAACTGGATCCTGCAACAACAAAGAAGGAAGCCCAATGTTGGCCTAGTCAAGCGGAGGAATCGGAGGAGCCTGACTAAAGTTTTGGTCAAAAGAGAGAGTCTTTGTCAAGACATAAAATGAGCAACCTTAGATTGAGGAGAATGGAACTCATCATCCTTGTGACTGTCTTGACTTCATGTATTAAAATGACTTTTAGATGCAACGTTGCATAATAATGAAACCAAATTATCCTGATTTCCAGAGAGCTAATAAAATAAGTATTACAAAACAAAGATATCATATCTGAGAAGCAATCATGATTCATTAGGTAAAGTTTCTTTTAAAATTTTTACTTTTTAGGTTTCAACAAATAAATTAGTATGCTTTAAAAGTGAGAATGCTGAAACAGCAAAATTGTGTTATAAAATAGTCACATCATTTAGAAAACTTCATGCCTGCAATTATATTTAAAGTTGGTATTTTCAAATGACTAGATTGTGTATTCATACTTTTTTTAATTTTTAATTTTTGTGAGTACATAGTAGGTGTATATATTTATGGGGTACATGAGATATTTTGATACAGGCATGCAATGCGTAATAATCACATGAAAAATGGGGTATCTATACCCTCAAGCATTTATCCTTTGTGTTACAAACAATCCAATTATACTATTTTAGTTATTTAAAAATATACGATATTCATATATTCTTATACTTACGGACAGAGGTTCTAAGAAAGCAAATTTGCAACATGTAGGAAAATTTAGAAACAGTGAAAAGCAAATATGGTTTTAGCTGACTTGGAAAATGGGTCCCAGCACTGGAAATGCTTGCAGGGTTATTGTGGAGAAAATTTCTGCATCTGTTGGGGGTTTGGGGCAGTGAATATTTAGGGTCTATCCTACTTTATTCTACAGTTTTTACATTTTTAATTACACATTTTTGTATTCAGTTTACTTTCCTCTTGAAATAGAAATGATTTTAAAATCTGAGTGACATTTAGGGACATTATCAACAGTTAAATTGATATTTCCATTGTAAAACCAGAGCATGTTACAATTATTTATTGTGGTTTATTTCAGATTATGTTCAAATAAATTATGAATTTTATTATGTCCACAGTAAAACTTACCTTAATATTTGCGTCTGTTTATTGGTGGTGCTTTGGCAAATTCATAAACTGTATCCTGTTTAGATATAGACACTGCTACTTTGAAAATGGTTTTGAATGAACATTAACCATATATTGGTAGGAAAAAAGGGGACTGGGCGTGGTGGCTCACGCCTGTAAGCCCAGCACTTTGGGAGGCCGAGGCGGGCAGATCACTAGGTCAGGAGATTGAGACCATCCTGGCTAACATGGTGAAACCCTGTCTCTGCTAAAAACACAAAAGATTAGCCGGGCATGGGGGTGGGTGCCTGTAGTCCCAGCTACTCAGGAGGCTGAGGCAGGAGAATGGTGTGAACCCCGGAGGTGGAGCTTGCAGTGAGCCAAGATCGTGCCACTGCCCTCCAGGGTGGCGACAGAGGGAGACATCCTCTCAAAAAAAAAAAGGAGCGGGGGAAGTAAAAGTGAAGAGAATAGGAAAGAGTCCTTAAATGAAAACCACTGTTTTAGGAGAATAGAAAGATTTAAGGGCAAACTATACCTTACTCATACACACACACACACACACACACAGAGAAATATCTATTTGAATAAATTTTTTCCATTCCTGATGGCAATACTCTCCCATATTATGAATGGATTGGCTAAACTGAGCAGGCACCCCCCTTCTTAATATGCAGTAGAGGAATCTGCTTAATAAACTCAGTTGCTCTTCTGGTGGTGCCTAGCCTAGGACACCACTTGAACTTGTGTACAGACCTCTAACAGAGCATTCTGTTTCTCTATATTCTTGGAAGATGAGCTGAATCCTTGTCACATCTGCCTTGAGTGACACTTTTAGGCAATGAGCTTTATGCCAAAAGGAGAAAACTAGAACTTCGTTAGGCTAATAGTACAGGTAATGTGACTATTTCTGGACCTGCTTGCTGAATAAAATCTATGAGATTTGCTTTCATTGTTAAACTCATCAGATAACAAAATTATGAGGGAAGAAGGCAATAACCTTCACCTTCCTCTTACTATTGGAGCTACCTATAAATTTCAAAATACCAAATAAGTGCAAATAACTACATTGGGTCAGTTCTACAATGTTGAGTTAAGGATTAAACTTGCTATTGCTTAGCAATTTCATTCTAGGGATACACTTAAGAGTAAGCTCTCAAAAATATGTAGTAATAATCATGTATAAAATACCTGGTTAGCATTGTTTGTAATAACAATAACAACAACAACAAGAAAAACATATAAACCACTTAAATACACATCAACAGGAAAATGGATCAGTGAAGTATTGTTTATTCAGAACGTGGAATATTATACAGAAGCAAAAATGAACGAGAATAAATGTCATAAGCATAATGATGAGATAACCAATTGCCAAAGAATAAATACAATATCATTTATACCAAACTTTAAAAATGCAAAAATAATATATATTGCTTAGAGATAGATTTAGACAACCAAAAGAAGTATGTTAGTAAAATAAATATCAAGTACAGGGTAATCGGAAGATAATGAACAGCATAGTTAATTGGGAAGAGATACATAAGGAGATTTAAATGTGTAGTGGCTGTATAGATGTCTGCTCTATTTTTCTTAAATACATGTATTCAGTATTATATAATCACTTGTTTTAAGCGGAGACAGAGGTCCAGCCTTTAAAAATGATTACTTTCGCTCTTGTAGGGAGAATGATTTATTGGGAAAGCTTGGAGATATTGGAGAGTTTGACGAAATCTAGCTGAGAGCAGATTGTAGTTGGACTGAGGAGGTGGCAGTGGAGAGAGATAGCTCAGTTTATGATATGTTTTGGAATTAGAAGCAGTGTGATCTGTTGCTGACATAGATGTACAAAATGAAATACAGAGAGAAATAAGGTTTGACTGTTGGATTTTTCGCTGGAGCAACTGGTAGATAGTGGTATCATGAGGGAGTTAAGATTACTAGAAGGACTCCTGGGGAGAGTGTGAAGTGCAGAGTGAAAGACTGAGGGTCTTATTGTGTATTACAGCTAACCCAGAGTACCCAAGAATCTCTCTAGTTCTTTAAATGCTTTGCTATTCTAATTATCTCTAAGTGGGAGGCTTTCTTTTAAAAGTTTCTTTTAAAAAATAAATCACTATCTTATAAAAGAAGCCTAACCAACCCAGCTTCAGTCTACTATGATTGTTTCTACAATATTTAAAATTTGTGCCAAGCGCAGTGGCTCACACCTGTAATCCCAGCACTTTGGGAGGCCGAGGTGGGTGGATCACCTGAGGTCAGGAGTTTGAGACTAGCCTGGCCTATGTGGTGAAATCCCGTCTCTACTAAAAATACAAGAATTAGCCGGGCATGGTGGCAGGCACCTGTAACAACAGCTACTCAAGAGGCTGAGGCAGGAGAATTGCTTGAACCCAGGAGGAGGAGGCTGCAGTGAGCTGAGATTTTGCCACTCCACTCTAGCCTGGGCGACGAGAGACACTCCCTCTGAAAAAAGCAGAAAAAAAAAAAAATTGTTAGAGATAAACATGACTTACTTATAGGAGTGTATTATCTGCCCCGTCCCTTCTGGTACTGCCTAAACCACGCTAGACAAATGTTGAGGAGATAAAGGAAAGGACAGATAAAATGCTTGTTTTTTTAAAATTTGTTTTAATTTTAATCATTATGGATACATAATAGTTATAGGGTACATGTGATATTGTAATGCAAGCAGACAATGTGTAATGGTCAGGTCAGGATAACTGGGATACCCATCACCTTAAGCAGGTATTATTTCTTTGTGTTAGGAACATTCCAATTCTACTGTTTTAGTTATTCGGAAATACACAATAAACTATTATCAACTATAGTTGCCCTATTTTGCTACCAAACACTAGATCTCATTTCTTCTATCCAACTGTATTTTTGTACCCATTAACTATCCCCTCTTCATTCTGTCCCACCCCACCAACTACACTTCCCAGCCTCTGGTAACCATCATTCTACTCTCCACCTTCACGAATTCCAATTTTTTTAGCTCTCACATATGAGTGGGAACATGCTGTATTTATCTTTCTCTGCCTGACTTATTTCACTTAACATAATATCCTCCACTTTCATCTATGTTGTTGCGAATCACAAGATTTCATATTTTTATGGTTGAATAATATTCCATTGTTTATATGTACCACGTTTTCTTTTTCCATTCATCCATTGAGAAACAGTTTGATTTCATATCTTGGCTACTGTGAATAGTGCTGTAATAAACATGGGAGTACAGATATCTCTTTGATGCATCAATTTGCTTTCTTTTGGATAAATACCTAGCAGTGGGATGGCTGGATCATATGGTAGTTCTATTTGTAGGTTTTTTTTTCTTTAAGAAGCCTCGATACTGTTCTCCATAGTGGCTGTACTAATTTATATTCCCATCGACAGTGTACAAGGGTTTTATATATATGAATAAAAACCTCTCTCTCTCTGTGTGTGTGTGTATATATATATATATATATATATATGCAAAGGACCTGAAATTATACATGAAATATGTATTACATATTTATTATAAATTTAAATAGAATGTATATTATATATTTATATAGAATATGCATGTTATATGAATATATCATATATTATATATTATATAAAATATAATATAGATATCATATATTATATATTATATAAAATATAATATGGATATCATATATTATATATTATATAAAATATAATATAGATATCATATATTATATATTATATAATATATAATATAGATATATATTATAGAAATATATAATATATATTAATATATATTATATAAATATATATATTAATATATATTATATAAATATATATATTAATATATATTATATAAATATATATATTAATATATATTATATAAATATATAATATATATTATATATTATATATAACATAAATATATAGTATATAATATATAATATATATTATATAAATATATTATATACAAAATATATAATATATAATATATAAATATATAATATAGATATCATATATTATTTATTATATAAATATATAATATAGATATCAATATTATATATTATATAACTATGTAATATAGATATCATATATTACATATAAATGGATATCGTATATTATATATTATATATTATATAAATATATCATATTATATATTATATAAATATATCATATATTATATATTATAAATATATATCATATATTATATGATATATTTATTATATATTTATATAGAGAGCCTCTATAGAAGTTTACGTATTATGTTTATATATATTTATATATTATATTTATACATATTTATAAATATATATTATATATAAATTTATACATATTTATAAATATAATTATATATATTTATATGTAATTATATTTATATTATATATAATTATATATATAGCATATATTATGTACATATAATATGCATATTATATGTATATATTATATACATATATTACATATATTATATATAGTATATATTTATAAATATATAATATATAAGTTTATATATATTTATAAATATACATTATAAAATTATATATATTATATATTTATATATTATATTTATGTATAAATATTTATATATTTGTATATTATATTTATATATATATTATATATAAATATTTATATATTATATTATATATAAATATATTATATTATATAAATATTTATATATTATATATAAATATATTATATTATATATAAATTTATATAATATAATATATTTATATATAATATAATATATAAATATTTATATATATTTATATATTATATTTATATATATTTATATATTATATTTATATATATTTATATATTGTATTTATATATGAATATTTATATATTGTATTTATATAGAAATATTCATATATTATACAGAGGCTCTCTCTATATAATATATATGTGTATATATACAGGGAAATTTTATATATGTAAATTATATATAGTGAGAGGTTTTATATATATAAACATATATATTTTATAGATATAACTCCCCTCTTTCTGTATGTGTGTGTGTATGTATATATGTGTGTGTGTGTATATATATATATATATATATGGAACCTCTCTTTCTCTCTCTCTACAGATATATAATACATATTATATATTGATTTTTCTCTGTATATACAAATATATTTATATATTTATATATTTTTCTGTATACAATATATATAATATATAAAATATATAAAATATATATAAATATATATTATATAATATTTATATATGGGGAGTTTTATATATATAAAATATAATGTATAGAGGCAGTTTATATATGTATTATTTTATGTTACATTAATAATATATAATTGTATATTATTAAATTTTATATATAGAGAGAAAGAGATGGTTTTCTCTTGAACTCCTGGACTCAAGTGATCCTCCCACCTCAGCCTGCTGAGTAGCTGGGACTACAGGTGCATACCACCACACCTTGCTAGAAATAGTTTTAATTAAATTATTGATGAGCTATCTAATTTTTTTGTTGGAGAATGGGTTCCCTTTTCTTTTAGAATCCCCTGCTTGGATTAGTTCTCCTTGGAGCAATTATATGGATTAGCATAATGTGGGTAATCACTCCATGGAACACTGGACAAAATAAGGAAAAGATAAGGATCATATCTATTCTATGACTTCAATTTTCTGAGATATACCAAAAGTTTCTATTATACAAAATTATCCTTATTAAACGTCAGCATGATTCAGCGTCCTTACTCATTAATAGAATGAATTTCTTTATATAATGTGTATTAGTTCTTTAATTTAAAATTTTAAATCAGTATAAACTTTGTATCTTTTATTGTAAAACTTCAGATCCTTTGCATTCTGCTTTATATATAATGCATTTCCTATTGAAAGTTTGGTGTCCTCAAACTTTTAAGAACTAATGATTTAAGAAGATGGCTGTGAATATCCCCTGACCATTGCCTTGTAGGCCTGGAGGACTCCTTTTCATACAAGACCAGGGACTGATATGGCTCTATTGGTTTCTGTAGCTTTTTTTTCTTTTTCAATGCAGACTCCTTCATCTCCCATCACCACCCATATTCTAATTAATTAAAACAGATTGTCAGTTTCGAAACACAAATGCAATACCCATATCTTTACCTTTCTCATATTATTCCTTTTCCCAGTCTAAACTACCCTATTTCTTCCTCTCCCAAACTATTATTTTTTCTAGAAGACCCAACATAAAATTTACCTCTGTTGTTAAGACTTATCTAACATTTTTAGGTAGAATTAATCTTTTCTTCTTGAGGCCATCATAGCACTTTACTTACAATCAGTAGTGCCACTGATCACACCTCCTTTTCTCTATCTTCCTCACCGCCATTAATTCTGAGCAAATAAGGGCTCTGCTTTACTCGACTCTGTATCCCTACTGTCTAACACAGTGCTTGACAAATAGGTAAGGAAGTGTATTAGTCTGCCTGGCACCACAATAAAATGCCATGGACCGGGTGGTTTAAACAAGACAAATTTCTCATAGTTCTGGACATGCCAAGATCAAGGCGCCAGCAGGGTCAGTTTCTGGTGGGGCCTCTCCTCTTGGATTGCAGACAGCTGCCTTCTCTTGGTGTCCCCACATGGCCTTTCCTCTGTGTGTTCTCAGAGAGAGAGCACGTTAAGCCCAGAAGTGAGTGAGCTCTCGTCTTTTTCTCTTCTTATAAGGAACTAGTCCTATCAAATTAGGGGCCCGCTCTTATAGCCTCATTTAACCTTAATTACCTCTTTAAAGACCCTATCTGTAAATGGAGTCACATTGCGGGTTAGGGCCTGAGCATATGAATTTTCAAGGGGGCAAATTTCATTCCATAACAATAAACTTTACAATAAAATGTGTTGAATGAATGACATTATTCTTATTTTCAGAAATGTTTTCCTCAACTACTTGCAGATGTCTAAATTCCTTTAGAAACAGATTAAACTTTGAGCAGCAGAGATGAATGGTTTAAGATAGAAATGTTTGGGTGAGGCAATTTATTGAAAATCATTTACTCTAAAGTGTAATGAGTTGATTAGTCACCATCCTACATGACTGAGTGCACCTCGTTCCAGTTCAGACAGAGAGGATGGATTCTGGCATTGGAGGGTTGGGGAAAGTGAACTGGAACGAGAAAGATGGGGATAGTGAGTTATTAGAAAAGAAAAGACAAAATATTATCTCATGTTCTGATAGTGATGAAGACTTAGTGACTAGGAGGTCATTTGGAGGTGATATAATAAAGCTATCATGGCCAGAACTTCTAGTTGGAGGCATATGAGACTGATCCCAGCTCCTCCAATTTTTTCAATTGCAGCCAAGTTATTTACCTATCTGTAATTCAATCTGTCTCATCAAATAAATGAGGGTTATAATATCACCTAATTTACAACTTTGCAGTGGTGGTTAAATAAAAACGTATAGTGCACACTCCAGTTTCTGGACATAGTTAGCATTATGAGAAGTTAGAAGTATTAAGACTTTTTTAATATTATTAGATGCTCAAAGGAGCTGTTAGTGTTACAGCACTGAGCATAATAGACAAAGATTCCTGCTCAGGTAGAGCTTGGTGTAGCGCAACATCTGTGCTTGTGTGTGTGTCTGTGTCTGTTTGTGTACAGCTTCGAAATAACACTGATTGTCTTTGAACCACACCACACATAATAAAAATGATTTAATAATTAATGTCTTCTTACAGGGTCACCTTCAGTGTAATGGACTTCATTCCCAGAGCACTAATTAATAGAGGCTGTGATTGTCAAGGCACAAAACAAAAATGCTGGAAATACTGTCAACTATATTACAAAGATATCCACTTGAGTTTTAAATATTTGGGAAGAATGATGAAAACTTACTAAAATAACTACTTTGTCTAAAACCATGTAGTTATATAAACATGGAAATGATTATCATAATATAGAATAAAAATCTATTTTCTGATTACTTTCATTGGCAGATTTTATTATTTCGCTGATCAGTGTGGAGGTGCCTGTCTGATACTTACAAAATCCCTTTTTATGGATGTGCCTTCAAAGCATTTATTCTCAGATCCCTCAGACTGCAAATGGAATTGTGCTTGGAACAATGACTAGTGTTATGTGGAGCATTTTGCTATAGTGTTCATTTGTCTTCTTTCCTGTTAAGCCCTTAAATCGCTGCCAAGTGGTGTCAAAGAACCATAGCAACAATAGGAGTTAGTTTCTATTCACCTGAAAATTCATTAATCACAATTTCCCTTCAAATCTAGCTAGAATCTTTAGCTGAAATTTATGTAGTTTTTTATAATCTTTTGTTTGGGAAGAGTTGGTAGTAATTATCTTAGAATATATAAATATTAAATCCTTTGAATATAAAAAATGACTTTAAAAATTCAAAATACCATTTACTAATTATTTATATTTTAATCAATATGTTTGTTTCACCAGAAAGAACCAAAATCTTTCATTTGAAATCTTTGTGCTTTGGAAGGAAAACAAGATTACTTCAATAAGTGCATATTTAAGATTCCGTTTATATTCTTCAATGGGTGTCTGTAAGCCACAGATAATTAAATTGGTGGTTCCTTTGTTTAGAGGCTACAAATATGTTTATTTAAGTTACTCATATGTTCAACAACTGTTTTCGTAAAAAGGAGGAGTGGGCTCATACATTTATTCATCAAGCATTTTCTTGGAGCCTGTTATGTGCAGGGCCTGGGCTAGGTATGGAGTACAAAGATAATTAAAATAAAATATGAAACAAAAGGGAAGATAAATACATATGTAGACAAATAAAAAGAATATATAGTAGAGAAATTATGTTGATTGAGCTGGCACATTTTGCCCAGTTCTTTGTAGCTTTGAGTTGTGGTGTTTTGTAGTTTTGATTTGCAGTTTTCTGCATTCAGTTGAGGATCTTAATAAGTTTCCTTAATTTAGTTTTGGTTCTCATGATGAATTATTTTAGAAATATAGTATTGCTGTGAGTCTTAAGGCAGTGTTTTCTTTCCTTTTGTTGTTAGTTTTCTATAATATTCATGGTGGACGTTTTCTGTCAGCCAGCTTCAAATGACGTACACCTATTTCTGTATTTTACCAAGAGAAACAAAAGAGTGTTTTCCATTTGTGAAGCAGAAATAGTAACAGTACTTCACAAAGAGTGGTGTTGTGATGATTAGAGTTAATCGTTTAAAAGCATAACAATGTCTGGCACATAGTAAGTGCTACAAAATGTAGTTAAATAAAATAAATAAAATAAAATATACCCGATTCCCCATTCCAGTCATTGTCTACTTGGTGGTTGTGGTTGACCGAAGTCAACTAACTCTTTCTTTTTGGTAGAAATGGTAGCCATCCCGAAATTCCTGGGTTTCAAATAAAAGCGAAAGCAAACTTCAGCCAAATTATACCACATATACAGACATTTATTAACTAAATATTGATTAGTAAGAGAACATATAAAACAAAAATTGAAACAAATATTTTGTACAACTCATTTTATAGTTTCTAGATAGCTCCAGTTCTCCAGCCATGAAGTGCTTTGAGCACTACCCTGAATGAAAGATTTGCTAGAACCAAATGCCGAAATTCTAGGACAAGACATTTCAGCTTTGTAGACTCTCAGATGCTCAGAATCAGGGTAGTGAGGCACTTATCACAGGTGCAAAATTTAAGGAAGTGCCAAAAACTCAGTAATCAGGAGTAGTAATATTTTTTAAAATAATTCTTTTAAAAAATATATTTATTATTTAGAGACTAGGTTATGAGACTGGCTAATTTTTGTATTTTGGGTAGAGACAGGGTTTCACCATATTGCCAAGACTGGTCTCAAACTCCTGGCCTCAAGTGATCCACCTGGCTCAGCCTCCCAAAGTTCTGGGATTACAGGCATGAGCCACCGCACCCCACCAGGAGTGTACTTTAAGGCAGGATTGAAAAAAAAAATTCAAAACAAAAATCGTAAAGAAAATATCAAAATGTTACATAACGGGAGGCTGTTGTTTGTTTTATGTCTCTGGGTTACTGTGCAACAAGAAAAGTTATATCCAAATAACCGATGGTTCTGGGGCTGCCAGATGGTTTTATAGGGGTTGACAATGGCATGCAATCCCCTTGGGCAACACAGCGGATAACGTGGAGCTTTATATATAGCCATGTTCTTTTATTGTAGAGATGTTATTAACTTTTTTCACTTAGTTCAAAATATGGGAGAATATTTTTGTAAATATATATAGGGGCACACTTCTTTTCTTTGCTGAACTCAGATTCCAGTATGGCTTGATGGGGCACTGCTTAGATCCCTCAAGAGTTCACCTCTGGAGGTAGGAGGGGGTAGAGATTGAGTCCAAGGCATTATCCCTAAAGGCAAGACTTTTGACCTTTCAGGGTTCTTCTACTTGGTCATGCATATTAGGAGGAGTCAGTGTCTCTGTAAAACAAACAAACAACCCAAAAAACCCAAAACTACATACTTCAGGTATTTTAAATTTCATCATTGAGAGTTTCATCATGCTACATGCTAATCCACAGGCCATTATTTCCACCAATAAAAACCTATTTCTGAGATCCAATATGCTAATTAGCAGAGTAACAGTTCCTGATTAGAGCTCTCACTGACTGCCTGTGGGCCCTGCATTCTTGATGGTAAATTAACGTGACCACTCCCAAATGTGAAATTTGGATTACAGTGAAACTGCCCCTAGATTTGAGTTGGTATCTTCTTTTGTCCCTACTGTTTGGTTGTCTGAGATGCTAAAACATGAGAATTACGGGAAAATCCATAATTTCCCACATGGAGTAGTATTTGGGCTCATCTTGACTCCATACATACATATAATTTTATTTAAGGAGACTACATCTCCCAGAGTTCTACAAACATTTCTCCTCTATAATTCTTGCCCAGTT
Organism: Pongo abelii; assembly: GCF_028885655.2. NCBI lineage: Eukaryota > Metazoa > Chordata > Mammalia > Primates > Hominidae > Pongo > Pongo abelii. The sequence goes on from NC_071990.2 coordinate 124,206,593, forward strand.
CTTTTCTAGGAATTGTAGTCACTAATTTTACATAGAAAGAGATAGACTTACTGAGGATGCAAGGAGACCAACACATAGGTTTCTGCACTCTGTCTGGTGAGAGGTATATGCCTTGATTTCTGGCTAGTATTATAAATGCCTTGTATTTCTGTGCCAGTGGCAGATAAAGGGGTAAAGACAAAGCATTTTCCTTTTCTTTCAAGGCAGCAGATTTTCATTGCTTGAGTGTATATTGTGCAGGGGTCAGTAATTGTCTCCCCACCCAACTGTCAGTTGTAATTCTTTTCAGATTCTGGCAACAATATGACTCTTAGTCCTGGTTAGTTAACTTATTCTTTCATCAAATGTTTATGGAATTTTTCCTACATACTAGGTGCTATTTTAGGCACTGGGAACACAGATAAAATAAACCTGCCTTTATAAAGCTTAAATTCTTGTTTTGCCTTTTCATCTCATTCTGTGAATTCATGGATAGGAGTAAGAAGAGCTGCTAGATAGATATCATTTGACACTGAAGCCCAACCTAAAACACTTTGGCATATCTAGTGAATTTCAAATATTAGGGTAATCAGTTTGATCTTTTCTCATATCCATAAATTACTCATTGAGGAAATTTAAATTGTTAAATAAAGCTGCACAGCATTTTATATATCTTCTACATGGACTTTTAATATAATTCATTTAGTATTTTAATGTTTCAGAAGCATTTCAGTCCATCCACCACATTATTTATGGGCAGAGTTGGTGCAGAAAGATTAAATAAACTGCTTAAGGGATATTCCTAATTAAGTAAAGAAGCTGAAACTCAAACCCAAGACTTCTGACTTCAAGTTCAGTAATAATTCCATTATACTAGTCAAATATGCAGTTTTCAGTACTTTCCATGTTGATGAATAATTCATTAAATTCACAGGGCAATAGATAATAAACTGTTCTACCAAAACAATTTCAGTTTTTTTTTCTTTTTTTTTCTTTTTTTTTTTGAGACATAGTCTCTCTCTGTTGCCCAGGCTGGAGTGCAGTGGCGCGAACTCGGCTCGCTGCAAACTCCGCCTCCTGGGTTCATGCCATTCCCCTGCCTCAGCCTCCCGAGTAGCTGGGACTGCAGGCACCCTCCACCACGCCCGGCTAATATTTTTGTATTTTTAGTAGAGACGGGGTTTCACCGTGTTAGCCAGGATGGTCTCGATCTCCTGACCTCATGATCCGCCTGCCTCGGCCTCCAAAAGTGCTGGGATTACAGGCGTGAGCCACCGCGCCCGGCCAGTTGTTTTTTTCACAATTGAATTAGGCCATGGATTTTTTCCAAGATTGCCTGTCAGTAGTTCAAAATGCTGTGTGTATTCAGTAAGCCTCTTGCTTCTTTGACCTGTTAGAGTCTGCTTGTTCTGAGTGCTCACTATCAAACACTCTTCTGATGCTACAAGCCTCCTTATGAGGACATACTCATTTCGTTGTTATCAGTGAGTTGAAAACACAACTGACACTAAGGCCACATGATGTTTCTTGGTCAGCTTCTATTGCATTAAAGCTCCCATTTTATATTTTGGTTTCCTTTTTCTTCTGACCAAGATATAATTTAGGAACCATAGAAGAAAGAGCCCATCTTTTTTCCATTACCTCAGAGAAGATAAAATATATCTTTTCAAGTTTTAGATTTTTTTCAGTCTTGATTTTCATATATTAAATGCATAATGACTCTCAAGTATGTTGCTAGAAAGCTTTCTTTTATCCTCTAACAGCCCATTACATATTTAATGAGGCTCAGTCAGTTACACATTTAACATGGTCTAGTAAGCATCCATTTTAAGGAAGGTGCACAGTTAGTTCCTACAGGCTCGATTGCTTCAGTTTATGGAATGGTTTTCAAGTTTCTGCATTGGTACTGGATTATCAAGGTCCCCAGAACATCTGATATTAAAAGAGGCCTTGGACACCCATCCACCAATCCCTTCGTTAAGAAAAGAAAAAAAAATCCTACAATTGCATGTCAAGAACAATAATTATATTAAGAAAAACACACTGATATATGGTTTATATCATGCCCCAGAACTTTCTCTGAATAGAAGAAATATGAATAATAACTGCTGCACACACACACGTATACTTACACACACATTAAGGTACTCTTACAAGAGGAAAGGCTTTTCACTCAAAGATACGTGAGTGGGAAAGAAATATTTCTATATTTCTCAAAAAGTCAATTAAATTTTATGTTTGATCAAATTGCCCAAGTATCTCTTAATACATATCTAAAGGCATAAAAGTGAGAAATGACACAACCCAAAACTCTTTTCTTAGTTTCTACTAATATAGTTTTTTCAAAAGATATTAAAATGATTTTTCAACCTACAGAGTAATAATTATTTCAAGCAAGTATCATCAATGTTTGCTAAAACTATAGAGTGAAAATCTGAATAAGAACAGTATATTGTATTATCCCAAAGTTTCTTTCTACAGCTCACAAACCAATTACAAAAATTGAAACAGTGACTTTCCAGTAGAGAAACCTGGCAGATGCCACCTTAACCAAAGTATTCATAGTTAACATTGCTAATAATGGGACAAACAGCTGATCCTCCTGTTGTGATGCACGAATGATATACCATTCCTGCCTAAAATACGTAAAATGAACATACAGTTAAGGAAACATCAGACAAATTCACATTGAGGGACATTCTACAAAACAACTGGCCTGTAATCTTCATAAGGGTCAATGTCATGAAAGAAAAAGAAAGAAAGATGGAGGAATCATTTCGGGTCAAGAGAGACTAAAGAAACCTGACAAGTAAATGCAAAGCATGATCTTGGATTGACACAAAAAATTTCATAAAGGATGTTATCGGGATACTTGGTGAAAACTGAAAATCAACTGTGTGTACTATAATATTACATTAATGTTAAGTCTCCTGAATTTGATAAAACTAGTGTATGAATACACAAATACATGTTCGCATATACATGCATATATACACATATACAAATATATATGCATTAAAATAAAAAGTTGAAACGTAAAATATGAAAAAGTTAATTCAAGAAAAACATTGTACCTAAAAAATAAAACAAAGCAAAGCAAAAGGGAACAAAAATTATTGAGACTACAATGGTTGTTATTCCTTCTGTCTGTGTCTTGGAAATAATGAAATAATTTAACCAAGTTATAAAGATGAGGAACAAAATTTGTGAGACTTGTTTTGTTTACAATCCTTTTGTTATGGCAAGCTCTCTGAAATACCTTTTTGTTTTTGAGTGTCATAAACTACTTCTTAATTGTTTTAGGTAGCTTATAAAATTTCATATAGAGTGCAACTTAATTATGTTTTCTTGAAGCTTTTTTCTCTCTCTTGCTATATTCACCATTGAAGCAAACTTTTGTTGCTATAAAACAAGGAACCATTGGATTTTATACAGCCCTATCCCTGGTGCCTTTATGTAATCTACATTCACACTCTGCATATTTAGCATCGCTTGTAATGAGGCTTCCTGAACCATGGTAACCCTTGTAACTCAGTAAATAATGGAAATTAGATGGATCATTCTTTCTAGTGGCATGTTGTGAGGTAATCGGCTCTCATTACAGGCTTTCTTGCAGAGGTGATTTGGATTAGATGCTGTAAACACAGAGCAGAATACATTCCTTTTCCCAAAAAGTCAAGTTCAAGATTTGTATGAATCACTGTTGCTACTTTCCCACAGCCATTTTCAGCTTCTTCCTGAGCCTGTAAATGGACAACCTTGCTTAACATGTCTGCCTTCCATTTTCTTTTTCTTTTTCTTTTTTTTTGAGACGGAGTTTCACTCTTGTTACCCAGGCTGGAGTGCAATGGCATGATCTCAGCTCACCGCAACTTCTGCCTCCGGGTTCAAGCAATTCTCCTCCCTCAGCCTCCCGAGTAGCTGGGATTACAGGTGTGCGGCACCACACCCAGCTAATTTTGTATTTTTAGTAGAGATGGGGTTTCTCCATGTTGGCCAGGCTGGTCTCGAACTCCCGACCTCAGGTGATCTGCCCGCCTCAGCCTCCCAAAGTGCTGGGATTACAGGCATGAGACACCGCACCCCGCCTCCATTTTGAACATCTCTTTAAGGGATTCTGGTCCCTCTGTGGAAATCATCCGGAAGAAAATCTTTCTTTCTTTCTTATATAAATTTTGCAATGAGTAGTCTCTATAACGGTAAGCCACATTTTCCTGCAGAAAAGGGACTGTTCTCTTAGCTTACCTTGGAAGCTTAGAAGAGAAAAATAGAAAGCTTTATTTTGTGTATGTGCTTGTGATGACCTACTGTCTTATGCAGAATCAATTAAATATATTCATTTATACTTTCAAAATTTTCAAAGTTACAAAACGGCGGGTTACAATGAAAGAGCTTACCCAGCACTTGTATAGAGCACAGCTGCCCCTTGGCATCTGTGAACAACATGGATTTGAACTTTATGGCTTTATTTTTTAATTTTATTTGTTTATTTATTTTGAGATGGAGTTTCGCTCTTGTTGCCCAGGCTGGAGTGCAGTGGCGCGATCTCGGCTCACTGCAACTCCTGCCTCCCAGGTTCAAGCGATTCTCCTGCCTCAGCCTCCTGAGTAGCTGGGACTACCTGCTCCTGTCACCACACCTGGTTAATTTTTTTTTGTATTTTTAGTATAGACAGGGTTTCACCATGTTGGCCAGGCTGGTCTTGAACTCCTGATCTCAGGTGATCCACCAGCCTTGGCTTCCCAAAGTGCTGGGATTACAGATGTGAGCTACCATGTCCGGACATATAGGTCCATGTATACACAAGTTTTCTTCTGCCTCTGCCACTCCTAAAACAGCAAGACGATCCCTCCTCAGGCTACTCAGCATGAAGATGATGAGGATGAAGATCTTATGACAATCCATTTGCACTTAATGAATAGTAAATATGTTTTCCTTATAATTTTCTTAATAGCATTTTATTTTCTCTAACTTACTTTATTGTAAAAATAGAACATATACTACATATAACATACAAAATTTGTGTTAATCAACTGTTTATGTTATCAGTAAGGCTTGCAGTCAACACTAAGCTATTAATACGTAAGTTTTGGGGGAGTCAAAAACTATACACAGATTTTCAACTGTGCAGGGATCGGTGACCTCTGCGTTGTTTGGGTCAACTGTATTTTCATAATATCAGTGACCTGGGATTGTCATCATTTTCTGGTGCTTCTTCCTGCTATTAAGTCATCATTAAGTGAAAAGTGCTTTTTAGTGTCAAGGGATTTTGTTGTAAGGCACACTTTGTCCTACTGTGTCTCTTTTACTATAAAAGTTACTACAAGCATGTTTCTCTTTGACTGTATTTCTCTTTGAAGCATTTTGATTTGATAATTAAATAATATAGTCCTCCCTTATCCATGGGTATAAGTTCCAAGACCCTCGAGTGGATACCTGAAGCCACAGATACCGAACCCCATATATATTATGTTTTTCCTATGTGAGCATACCTATGATAAAGTTTAATTTATAAATTAGAAACAGTAAGAGATTAACAACTTCTCTTTGGCATACGTTTGGGTTTCTTTTGGTATATCCAAGTTGTCAGCATCACTACTCTTGCACTTTATTAATTAAAATAATTAGTTGAACACAGCACTGCCATAGCAAGACAATCAATCTGATAACGAAGATGGCTATTGAGTGACTAATGGATGAATAGTGCATATCGTGTAGATCTGTTGGACAAACGGATAATCTACCTCCCAGGCAGGACGGCATGAGGTTTCTTCACTTTACTCAGAATGGTGCATAATCTAAAACTTATGAATTATTTATTTTTGGAATTTTGCATTTAATATTTTTGAACTGCAGTTGGGTAATTGAAATCACAGAAAGCCAAACTGCAGATAAGTGGGGGCTGCTATAGTGGTTTGCACTATTATATTTGGAAGAGGAAAGGTCTAAACATTTGGCTTTTGTTGCAAATGAAGAAATTTTTTTGGGTAGGAGTAATCACCTAAAAACCTTAATAAGTTGTGACCTTGCTCGAAAACCCAAGAACTGTTCCTTTTTTTTGTTTTTGTTTTTGGTTTGCATATGTAGCATTATTTGTGTTTGTTTGCCTGATTATAGATGAAAGTGCTTGATGAAATTCCCAGTATTTATTCTATCTCTAGGATAATGTGAACATAGCAATTAAAGCTTATAAACAGTGGAGTTTCATGCCCAGATAACTATGGCAAGAATTTTTCAGGTGCACGCTTTCTAAAATTTATATGCCTAAGGAAGAACTTATGATTGAAAGCATGAGGATAATTCTTTTTCACTGCCCCATTCATAACCATTTTTTTCTCCCATTTTAAATAGAAAGGATTTCTGCTTATCTATTTAGTATCTTTATATGATTGATGATCTCACCATGTAAAAATTTCTCAGATACAAAATAAAGGGACACTAGAAATATTACAGTGTTGAGACAGTGAATACTCTAATGACTGGTAAGCAAATCCTTTTGAAAGCCAGATGACTTCTAATTCTTTGCTATCAATATATACAGATAGGTTATTTAAAATAATTTTGATGATTGATCACTATAGGAGTTTGCAATTAACTTGGAAACAATTCAAATAATGGATTTGCCACATGCTCATGCCTATATCCTAACATTTTGTAGAGGCTGAGGCAGGCAGATTGCTTAAGCCCAGGAGGTTAAGACCAGCCGGGACAATATGAGGAGAACTCATCTCTACAGATAATTTAAAAATTAGCCAGATGTGGCGGCATGCGCCTGTAGTCCCAGCTACTCAGGAGGCTGAGGTGGGAGGATTACCTGAGCTAGGGTGACAGAGCAGGACGCTGTTTCAAAAAACAAGAAAAACAAAGAATAGATTGATATTTCAATACTAATGTTACATTCACCTCAACTATTATTTATGTAAATGTTTCTCAGTACATATGTCCATGAAAAAAAATTTTTAAGGGAGAAAATAAATTCTCACATCTGTCTTATTCTAGCAATATGACATATCTATAATATATAAGCTAACTGGAAAGAAAAAAAAATCCCACAGTACCATCAATATCCTTAACAGATGCCATGGTAAACTATGTTATTGGCCTCGATTCTTCACTTTTTCCATTCTTTGCCTTGAAGCTTTGCAGTTCTCCTCATAAAAGTAGCAGATTATGTTTCTGAGTAGGAAAATCTCCTTTTATACTCTCACAACACTCTCAATCCATCATTTCTGACACCAGATGTCTGGATTTTTTTCTACACAGACCAATTCTTTGAGACTAGCAGAGTGTTCTTTAATTTAGTTAAATGTTGACACTGTCTACCTGGAGACAGCATTAGATCCACAGGTTAGGTCCCACAAGAAAGGCCCCTAGTCTGACGTCAATCGTTAAGTCCAGGTTGTCACTTCTGAGTGACACACTGTAGTGATTCCCATTGTCCCTTCCTCGGGTCAGGTCATTTGCTAGAAGATCTCACAGAACTCAAGAAAACAGTTTACTTGGTAGATTAGAATTTATTGTAAAAGGATGAAACTCTAGAATAGCCAGATGGAAGAGATGGATAGGGCAAAGTCAATGGGAAGGGGCACAGCTTCCACAGCCTCTCCAGGCTTGCCACCCTGTTGCACCTCAATGTGCTCACCAGCCTGAAAGCTCTCTAAACTACAATCTTTTAGGTTTTTATGGAGGCTTCATTACATAGGTATAATTGATTAAGCCATCAGCCATTGATGATTAAGTGAATCTCTAGTCCTTTTTCCCTCTCTGGAAGAAGGCGTAGGAGGGTGAGGCTGAGATTTCTAGCCCTCTAATCACCTGGATGGTTCCCTAGCAACGAGTCCCCACCCTTAGGGACTTTCCAAAAGTCACTTCATTAACATAAACTCAGGTGTGGTTGAAGGAGCTTGCTATGAATAACAAAAAATGGTCCTTTCACCTTTATCACTTGGAAAATTCCAAGGGTTTTAGAAGCCTGTGCCAGGAACTGGGATGTAGACTAAGTATATGCCTCTTATTATAAATCAACATATCACAATTTCCCAATCCCTCACTTCTGGGTTTGACTTTGAGACTTGCTTTAGCTAATAGAATTGGCTGGAAGAGACAGTGTGCCAGTTCTGGGTATAGTCCTCAATAGAGCTTACATGTTTCTGCTTTCTTTCTCATGCATCTGCCAGAGCTGTGGCAAAGAAGTGACCAGGCTAGGCAGCTTGTGGAAAGACAGGGTGAGAGACATGTGAAGTAGAGTTGTCCCAGATGATCTGCCCCAGCCGAAGCCAGCCAGAAGAGCGCTGACTCCCCTCTGCCCCACAGACACATAAATTAGAATAACTAGTAAACTGAATCTACTGAGTTTTGGGTAGCAGCAATTGCTAACCCACATAGATATTTAATAGTTAACAATGTATTATTCTTGTAATTTGGATCACTTGCTTACTATTAATAACAAAAGTAAGAAGGAAATCGGTAAGACATATTTTAATACATGTCTTAGAGCATTATGGCCACAGACAATTAAAAAATTATTTTAGGTACCTATTTTTGTTGAAGAGAAGTATTAATGGGTGGTCACATTTGGGTAAAACAAAAATGTAATTCATTTGAATGAAAATGCAATAAGCATGTGAATACAAGAAATGAAAAAGAATGAAAAAAATAGATGATTTTTTTTTTTTTTTTGAGACAGAGTCTTGCTTTGTCACCCAGGCTGGAGTGCAATGGTGCAATCTCGGCTCACTGCAATTTCTGTCTCCTGTGTTTTTTTAAGTGATTCCCCTGGTTCAGCCTCCTGAGTAGCTTGGATTACAGGCGCTCACCACCATGCCCAGCTAATTTCTTTATTTTTAATAGAGACGGGGTTTTGCCATGTTGGCCAGGCTGGTCTTGAACTCCTGACCTCAAGAGATCTGCCCGCCTCAGCCTCCCAAAGTGCTGGGATTACAAGCATAGGCCAACATGCCCGGCCTAGATGGTGTATTTTTAAGATCAGTAATGGTGGGTATCAATTCGCTATGGTGCTTAGGTTTCAATCAGAGATGCAAAACCATTAGGGAGGTCTCTCTATCCATCTATCTGTCTATCTAATTGATTAATTGGTTAACCAATGTATCTATTTTTGTAAAAGAAAGGATTTGTTACAAAGATTTGATTTTATGCCCTTTTGGGATCTGGTTAAAGTCTCTGTAAGGTGGCAGCTTCTGCATCTAATGCTGAAGCTTCAATTCCACAAGGCAGACAGTCTGGAAGGGGAACTGAATGTAAAGTCAGAGAGAGTGAGAACAAGCTGGATCCCTTAAGCATGAGCTTAATCAAGAACAGACTGAGATCCACATTAGTTCTTACTGCCCCCAACCATAATGATGTGGAGATGCTGCTGGAGAGGCTGGTGCTCTTCATCAAAGAGCTATACACACATTCGTTCCAGGAATTAGAGAACTTGAAGGAAGATCCAGGGACAGGTAGAGCAGTTGCAGATCAGGCAGCTGATCCATGCCAACAAGGTGAGCAGGCAGAGAAGCAACAAAATATATGAGCTACAAAGTGGCCACCACTTCTATCCTGCAATTTCCCACAAGGTTCTCTTGTGTGGCCACCCTTACCAGAAGCATACGGTAAGGAGAATTCTAGAAAAAATAGTTTGGCCTAATCTCATGGACACATTAGAGTGATAATACTTTTAAAGAGTTTCTCACAGATTTATTTTAAAATGGTGATGGGGTTCACAACATGTTACCCCCAAAATATGGCACCTTCGCATTTGAGAAAATGGTGGAAGCTAGAAGGTCACACTTACCTTCCTCTTGCCCTTCTCTGAAGCAAGTCGTAAAACCTAGAAAGGTCAATCTCTGACCTTTTTCCACCTTTCTACCCTGAAGCAGGTCATAGGACCTTCGTTCCAGAAGGGCCCTGCCCATGCCCAGAAGAAAGAACTTCCTTATCTCTGAAGGCACAGGGACACGGAGAAGAATCTGAGCAAACAAGTCTCACTAGGTTTTCCCCAGTTGTTAACCATCAGATTATACCTACTTTGTCTGATCATACTTCTCAACCCTCCACTTCATCATAGCTAGCATAAGAAACACAAAGTTTTACCTGTTTTATTGAGCCTTCACTTCAGAAGGCCCCAGATCATAGAAAAGTATTAAATAAATGTATATGTAATCTGTTTTTGTTATAGGAGCCTTTTAATAATAATAAAAAAAACCCCTCAGGAGTTAAAACATCTTGAAAGGGACTGATAGAAAATCTTAAATATACTTGAATACAAAATGGCATAATACATTGTCTGACATAGAGATTAAGAACTCAACTTCTAGATTTAGACAGCTACAGTTTAAATCTCATCTTTACTACTAGTTAGCCATAGGAATTTGGCAGTTTTCTGGGCTTCAGTTTCCTTACTCATAAAATTGTTACCTGACAAAAAGTGAGGACTACCTAACTGTAAATAAATGAGGTGAACTCTGCGCAAGCGTGAACTAATCTCTTACCTTTTAAATTCTAAGTGTCATTCTAAAACCCTGTATATCTCACATTCAAATTATAGTAGGCTCAATGTTTTCATTATTTTGTTAACTCAGTTAGAAGTAAATTGACATTTGCATGCTATCAACTTGGAGTTCAGCAGCTTCCATATATGGATCTACCAAAACTGTCCTTTTGAAAAAGTATCACAAAAGGATGTGACTTGGTATTGTTGAAATCTTTTAAGAAGAGGGAGGTGATGACAAAGAGGTAAATACAGTGAAGAAATTAGTGAGCTCCTTGGTGAGTGCTGAATGGGTAGAAGGATGCATACGTAGGGATGGGGAGCAAGTGTAGAGACAAGGTTAATAGATAAGTAAAGAGAAAAGGCTCAGATCTCAGGGCCACATTAAGTCAGAGCTGGTATATTTCTTCTTGTACAATCCATTTGTGAGATCACCAATGATGTCATTGTAATTAATTTATAAAGGATTAACTAACCATCTGCCCAGGGAGAACAGATGTATTATAGTTAATCCAGATTTTAGATATCATTTGATGATCTTTAGTCACTGTTACCGTTTTTAAAGTGTTTCCAAACAAAAGTCATCTGTACTTTCAAGAAATGACTCTTCCCACTGCTTACATTAAAAAATAAATGACATGCAAACTATATGTAAACTATAAATTCACAAAAATTCTGCTTGGAAATAATTAATTGAGTTCACCAGAAGCCTAAAATTCAACAGACATCACCAGTCCCTGGTGTTACCACACTGACACTGCATTTCCTTCTTATTTTTATATCTCTGTCTTTTTATTTGTTTATTTTGTATCTTGACACTTTCCTCCCACTCCTGATGTTAAACATGCAGCTTTGCCCAAGTGTGAACTTCAGAGAGTATTCCATCAGTTACTCTCCCTCTGTGGTCTGCACAATGCCCCAACAGACTGGTATGAATGTTGAAAGCCTTCTCCCCACAGAAGCCTCAGGGGCTTCTTTTCTTTCCTGCTTTAGGGATGCTTTGTCAGCCTGTGAATGTTGCCTCTTTGGTTGGCTTTGTGGAGACAGCTTGTGCTCAGATGTGATTTAGTTGTAAGCTCATTGCTGCTCCATATGTGAAAACAAAGAGAGTGACCAGTTCTGAGGCAGCCAGTCAGTGTGTCCCAGACCATTACGTCAGTATCGCATGATGGTGAACCGGGCAGTGCCAAACAGTCTCTTCTTGGTGCCCTTTCTTTCTTTCTTTTTTCTTTTTTTTTTTTTTTGGTCTTTCAAAGAAAGATAAGAAAGCCTTGGAAAACAGCAAGAAGAGATGCAAGATACGCCTGCCTTTCCTTGAGAATTTCTAAATGCTATTTATTATAAAATACATTTTTCTTTTAAATTGAGATTCTGTAAGGGAGGAGGGGAGTAAAGAAAGATAGAGTCTTGAGGAAGAAATAATTTATAGTATATTGAAACTCTGGTGTGGTATATATCAGTTTTATCTGTTTTGGTACTTTATTGATTTCCCCCTGCCCCCAACTTGCTCCTAGGTTTTTGCAGTGGTTGTATTAATTTTTATCTAGAAATATGTATGTACATTAACAGAGCAGAGGCAGAAAATAATACTTCTTTCAGTTGGGAGGAAGGTTAACCAACATAATTAGAATGTTTCTTCTATGATCTTAATGTTCTGGTTATTCTCCCTCAGACTTCATTGCTTAAAACAGACTGTATGCTTTAAAAATATAGTAGGGTAGTCCCCATATGTTTCATCAATATCACATATTGTTCAGGGGGGGCTTATTTGAAAGTAATGTGGCACATTGGTTTTACCAGTGTTGTTATCTGAGGACTGTACCGTGGAGATTCCATATGCCTGTGGAAGCAATTTTAGTTGGTGTTGATAACCCATTTTCACAATAGGTTTCATGGCAATCAACAGTGTTTTGACCCTCAGTTTGAACATGTGATCAAGAAGGTTTTTAAAATAAGAGCCTCATTCTACTGAGGTCCACTAACTTCTCCGTAACACGTGAACCAAACCCTAAAAGCATTTCTTGTTGCTTATCTACAATAGAATTGCAAATTATTTGTTTGATCACATGGGGCTAACAATGGTACCCCTCCTGATACTACTTTTTTTCACAAATTAAAGGAAAGAGGAATTTGTGTTAAAAATAAAGGAAGGAGGAATTTGTGTTAAAAAAATAAAGTATGTTTTCTTATTCTTCTGGGAAGAGATAAAACTTTCTGAGAAAATTTATTCCAGTTTTGAATCAGAGGCACTGAATCACACACTTCAAATCTTTCTGTCACTTTTAACAAAGCTGATTGATTATGTGAGTTTATGCCTGTCACCTTTCCTGTGGTAAAGGAAGCCTTAGCTTTGTCTTTAATGTCTGAAATGTTAACAAGAATATCTTTATGTATTATTTAATAAATTTTTTATTTGATAAGTAAAGTAGCATTGTCACTGTAAAAAAATTAGAAAATGCAGAAAACATGAAGGAGAAAAATCATTCCATTATTCTATTACATAAAGGGAACCTCTCTTATTATTAAGTGATTGATTGGCTGACAGGTTGTTTGCTAAAAAGAAAGCATCCAACTATCCAAGTTGGTTTTGGCACTTTTCTTTTTTAGTACTTGTTACAGCTGAAATGATCTAATCCACGGGTGTTCAATCTTTTGGCTTCTCTGGGCCACCTTGGAAAAAGAATTGTCTTGGGTCACACATAAAATACAGTAACACTAATGATAGCTGATAAGCTTTAAAAAATTGCAAAAGAGATCTCATAATGTTTTAACAAAGTTTATGAATTTGTGTTCAGCCACATTCAAAGCTATCCTGGGCTGCATGCAGCCCATGGGCCATGGGTTGGACAAGCTTGATCTAGTCCTTTGTGAAATTTTTATTTTTATTTTTGGCTATCTCTCCCCAATAAATATATAAGCTCCATGAGGACAGGTGTTGTTTTCTATTTTGTTCACTGTCATGTCCCCAATACTATTAAGAACAATGTCTGACACTAGAAGCCATTCAGTATTTGTTAAATAGTGCATTAATGAACAAGCATGTGTTACCTTTCAAGAGTCCTTGTGCAGTTGAACCTATCCTGTCTTAAGCAATTTTTTCTCTTGATACTTAAATTAGCATCATAGAAAGAATCTTTCCCTAAGCTTTACATAATGTTGCAAAATCAGAAGCTAAGATTGTTGAACACTATGGGTTTGGATGGTTAGGGCAGGTTCCTTTGTGTTTGTTATTAAATGATTGTTCTATTACTGGACTTCTTGGGTTGTTCTTTTCAAGCTACTTTTCTTTGGTTTTCATTGAAAGGAATGGCATGGATGTGTGGCCATGCCTTCCTTCAACAATTCCTTCTGGCCTCACTGGCCTTTTGAACCTGCCAAACTCTTGTGCAGGACCTTTGCATGAGCTGTTCCCGTGCCTAGAAGTCTCTTCTGTGCTCTTCAGGGGACAGTTCTTTCAACTCTGTGCTTGGCTATCAGTTACCCAGAGCAGACCCCTGACATTGTAGAGGTGTCTGTGTACACACACTTATCACTGTCTGATATGATATCATAATTGCTTAACTATTCATACATATGGTATTTGTATCTATTACCTCTGTTTTCCCATCTTGCACTAGAATGTTTTCATGAGAACATGAAATGTTTTTTGTTTACTGCAGTATCCTATAGACAGACTAAAGTAGCCAAAGTTTTATCCAAGAAACCTTACATTTACATGATATGTGCTAAGTACTAGGAATTTTAAGATGACTATGAGACTATCCCTGAGCCTCTGCTATGAACAGGCATTGTGAGTGTTGCCAGGGATACAACCTTGAAGGAAGTAAGGTGAGGTGGGGCACTCTAGGTGGTGCAGATAGATAATTAGAAAAATACAAATCATTAAATAATTACAGTTTTGATAAGTGCTACAAAGGAAGTCCCAGGTACTAGAATATAGCTGGGATCTAGCTTGGATGATTTTGTTACAGTAGGTGGCTAGTCAGGCATGAATGGGGCAAGAGAGGGCTCCCCCAACACCCCATCAGGAAAGTCGGGTGAACATCAGGTGATGGTCAGACAGTTGTCACACTGCCTCTCTAAAATAATAATTGGTTGCAGCCAGTGCCAGGGAAAGGCAGTTTCCCTATAGATAGAAAAAAACTGAAACCAGTGATCAGCAGCTTCCTGATGAGATCTTAGGAGCTGGGCAAGTGGGCTCACACATGTGCACTAAGAGGCAAAACGGTGGAATTTAACTGGTATATGACCTTCCGCGCCCATTCCACGGCAAAAGGGAAGAATGCCTCAGGTGAGCATGCGTACAACTCCAGTAAACACACCGTGCATGCTCCCCTCCCAAGCACTAGCAGGCCATTGTGTATGTGGACAACTCACACCAAGAGAAGAATCAGGGGAGAAGGAACGCAAGACCCAGAATCATGCCAACATATTGGGGCCTGCACCCCAAGTCAGGCCGGGTGCAGTGGCTCACGCCTGTAATCCCAGCACTTTGGGAGGCTGAGGCGGATGGATCACGAGGTTAGAAGTTCAAGACCAGCCTGGCCAACATGATGAAACCTCGTCTCTACTAAAAATACAAAAATTAGCCAGGCGTGGTGGCAGGCATCTGTAATTCCAGTTACTCAGGAGGCTGAGGCAGATAATTGCTTGAACCTGGGAGGCGAAGGTTGCAGTGAGCCCAGATTGCGCCACTGCACTCAAGCCTGGGCAACAGAGCGAGACTCTGTCACCAAAACAAAAACAAAAAACAAACAAACAAAACAAAAACAAAAAAACAAAACCCAAGTCAAAAGGTCAAACCCTGCACTTGTCCTTCAAGTCGCTTGCTTGGGCCTCTTCCAAATGTATTTTTTTTTCCTTTTGTTCCTGCTCTAAAGCTTTTTTTCCCCTTTCCTTTTCTTTCTTCATTTCTTTTCTTTTCTTTTTCTTTTTTTTTTTTTTTTTTAAGACAGGGTCTCACTTTGTCACCCAGGCTGGAGTGTAATAGCGTGATCTTGGCTCACTGCACCATCCACCTTCCAGGCTCAAGCAATCCTCCCACCTCAGCCTCCTGAGTAGTTTTTTAAAAAAATTTTTTGTAGAGATGAGGTTTCACTATGTTGCCCAGGCTGAGCTCAGATGATCCACCTGCCGCAGCCTCCCAAAGTGCTGAGATTACAGGCATAAGCCACTGAGCCGTGCACCTGCTCTAAAATTTTTAAATCAACTTTCACTCATGCTCTAAAACTTGCCTCAATCTATTCTTCTGCATTATGCCCCTCAGTCGAATTTTTTCTTCTTTGAAGACAATAATTGAGGTGGCTGCAGACCCATATGGATTTGCTGCTTGTAACTCAGATACTCACCACTGCTAACAGTTTGATTCATTCCAGGTACCCTATCTAATATTGCTCAGAACATTAGACAGAAAGACAGAGAAGTTCACTTAGTGCCCTTCAGATGCACGGTGTGGATGCTTTCTTTCTCCATTTCTCTAGCAGCCCTGTACATTTCCAATGAGAGACAACCACACATATCTATAGAGTTAGGACAAAGACACAAGGCTCCTAGGTTGGTTTTTACTTTAAGTAAAATTCTGTGAAACAGGGATGTGAATTAGATATTCTGAAATAATTCAAATATTTGGATTAAGAAAAAGAATTGCCCTAAAATAGAAATCAATAACCCCATACAAGATATGGATTTAAAGTCATTTAAATACCTGATCCTGATAAAATCATTATGATTTTCTATGGTTGCAGTCTTCATATGCAATGGTAAAATGCAATTTGGGGAGTATTTATTTTGAGATGTCATGTTAAGTCAATGTCCAAACTCATCTCCACAAGCCCTTTGATGACACTTTAATTCAAGCCAACAAAATGGTGAGTGAATTTTATTATGGGCAATACAATATAAAAATAAATTAGTTTAGACTATAATTTTTCTCTGTCATACAAATACTTTATTGACCAGACAGCAACTCTTTACTGCCCTCCCCTGATCTGTTGTGGAAATACTGCTTCTATTGGAGAAAACTAAATTATTCTATGATAGTACTAAGAAAAGAAAATTTAGTCTTTTCATCCCATGGATAAAGTTAAATGGCTTCTTTTCTAGGATGCAATATTGCCTATGTTTCAAATTGCTGTACATTAGCTTCTCCCTAAAAGTAATAAGAAACTGTAGCATTTAGTTGATGCTATCTTAGAGCCCCGGGATCTCCTGAGTGGTGCTAACTTTTCTTCTCTTTCCGGAAATATTACTCATTCTCATTAAAAAAATAGATGTGGGAATAACTAAATTGAGTCAAGCTCACTCCCTGATATAGCTTTACCTCACACAAAAGGGCCTTTCTATTGAACCTGTGGGTATTTAACTGAATTCCAGTAGCTCAAATACAAATTTATGGGAAATTTGTTGCCCCTTTATTCCAGTCTGAATGTGAAATTAAAATAGGCAGGAGAAGTTGAGAGGGTGTCCTGTTTAAGCAGGGGGGTTAGACCATTTACATTCAAGTTTAATATTGATACATGAGGTTTCGATCCTATCACGATATCGTTAGCTGTTTGCAGTTTCTGCCGTGTTTTTGCTTTCTGGGGTCTGGGGGCTTTGTACTTCAGTGTGATTTCTGTTTGTTTTAGAATCATGGAATGTTAGAACCAGAAGTAAATGAGAGTCAACAAATCAAGTGCTAGCCCGTTGTGATAGTTAATACTGAGTGTCAACTTGATTGGATTGGAGAATACAAAATATTGATTCCAGGTGTGTCTGTGAGGGTGTTGCCAAAAGAGATTAACATTGGAGTCAGTGGGCTGGGAAAGGCAGACCCACCCTTAATCTGGGTGGGCACAATCTAATCAGCTGCCAGCATGGCTAGAATTTAAGCAGGCAGAAAAATGTGAAAAGAGAGACTGGCTTAGCCTCCCAGCGTATATCTTTCTCCCCTGCTGGACGCTTCCTGCCCTCGAACGTTGGACTCCAAATTCTTCAGTTTTGGAACTCCGACTGGCTCTCCTTTCTCCTCAGTTTGCAGACAGCCTATTGTGGGACCTTGTGATCGTGTGAGTTAATACTTAATAAACTCCCCTTTATATATATTTATCTATCTATTCCATTAGTTCTGTCCCTCTAGAGAAACTTGACTAATATGCCCTTGAATTAATATGCTGAAACCAAGGTCCAGAGAGTGAAGTGATGTTCAAGGTCACATCAAAACAGAGGTTGATTCTGCTACCTCTGATTTCCTCTTCCATGTAGGCTCTTCTTCATGGTCTGAGTTTGGAAAATTCATCTCCTCTGTGCGCACCTGGGTTGTAATAGCTTCCCCAGCTTTTATCAAACCCTTAATGCTGTTGTGCTGCCCCCTGGTGACAAAGATTATCCACTACAGCTACAGAATTTGGCCCAAGCATGCTCCTCCCTCTGTATTCACTCAGTTGACAAATATTTATTGAGATCGACATTATGCCAGCCACCTTCTAGACACTGGAGTTTCAGTAGTAAAAAAGCAACGCAATATCTCTGTCAAACACATCAAATAACGCATAAGGCTATGGAGATGATAAATCAGAGAAGGGACAGGCATATGTGGCTGGAGAATTGCAACTTTAAATCATGTGTTCCTAGGTTGGCCTCTCTGGAAATAAGACGTTTGAGAAAAGACTTGAAGGAGGTGAGGGCATAAGCCGTGTTGGGGCCAGGGGAAGCACGGCCCGGGCCGCGGAAATGTGAAGATGCCAAGGATCAAGAGGGCATCTGCTGGTTCTGAGGAACGGTAAAGAGGCCATTGTGCTCTGAGCTGAGTGAGATGCAGAGAATAGAGACAAGCACAGAGCCGTGAAAAGGCAGAGAAGGGAAGGACCAGTGGGGCCTGTGGGCTGGAGCAAGAGTTTGGTTTTTCTCTGGATATGGGGACCACTGGCCTTTCGTGAGTAGAGGTATGGCATGAACCTTCGGAAGCCTTTAGAGTCAGTCCTCCGACTGCTGCATTGCGAATACACTGTGGAAGTACAGAGGCCTAGCATGAGGCCATTGCAATAACCGAGACAAAACGATGGCAGTGAGTAGTGGGGAGACGGCTGTGAGGCGAGACCCTGTGCATGTCCTGAAGTTAGAGCCATTAGCCTTTGCTGATGATGTGATGTAGGAGGTGTGGGAAAGAGACACATCAATGTTGACCCTCAAATGTTCTACCTGAACATGAAAGAATGGAGTGGCCATTAAATGTGCTAAGAAAAGGCTGAGTGAGAAGCAGATTCTCAGAAGAAGATGAGGAGCTCAGTTTAGAACGTGTTAATGTTTCTATTTATTTACATATTGATTACTTACAGTGCTCTTCCTTCCCTCATGTAGATCCAAATTAGCATCTGGTATAATTTTCCTTCTATCAGAAGAACTTCCTTTAACATTTCTTTTAGTCCACATCTGCTGGTGACTAATCCCCTCAGCATTTTCTGAAAACATCTTCATTTTACTTTCAATTTTGAAAGACATTTTCACTGGATATGGAATTCTGGGTCAGCAGTTCCTGCCTCCCCCCACCTCCTACCCCTACCCCAATCAATAACTTCGGTTGCTTCAATGTCTTCTGACTTTTATAGTTTCTGACAAGAATTCTGTTGTCATACTGAGCTTTCTCCTTTGAATTTAATATACTTTTATTTCCTGGTCGAGCTTAAACTGTTCGCTTCGTCATGTGTTTTCAGCAATTTGATTATGGTGTGCCTTGGTGTGTTGCCCTGTATGTAAGTCCTAATAAACTCATCTAGTTGTCAAGCTGGACTTGTCTGAGTCATTCTCTGGTCTCTTGGCACCTTCCTTGTTTGGGGGGAGAGAATGTTATAGTCCTAAGTTTTTCTCATAACAGTAGTTTCCTTGATATGCTGGAGGGTATTGCCAATAGGCAAAGGAAATCTTTTTTCTCTCCTTTCCATTTTATAGGGCTTATCACTGGAACCCAGTATTTTCTTTCTTTTAAAATTATATACATACATATACATAAATTATGCACATACATATATGTGTGTATATATATATATATGTAGTCTGTGACAAAGCTTCAGGAGGTCCTGAGAACATGTGCCCCTGGTGTGGTTTTCTTTGTGTTTCTTCTGTTTGGGGTTCTTAGAGGTTCTGGGATATGCGGGTTTATGTTTTCATCAAATTAAGAACATCTTTTATCATTTTTTTTAAGGGTATTTTTTTCTGTCAATTCCCTTTACTGAGTCTTCAACTACATGCTGTTAGATTGCTTGATAGTGTCAAACAATATCATTGATAAGGTCATGATGCTTTGTTCATTTTTTAAAAAGTCTTTTTTTCTCTGTGCTTTATCTTGGACATTTTCTATTGCTTTAAGTTTACTTTAATATTTTTAAGTTCACTGATCTTCAATTTTGTAGGGTTAAGGGTCTGCTAATTTCATCATCTCTGTAAATCTGATTCTGTTGCTATTGAGTGACTTTCCTTTTGGTTATGGGTCATATATCCTCCTTCTTTGATGTCTGTTATTATTATTGTTTTTAAAATTATTATTTTTTTTTTGAGACAGAGTCTCACCCAGGCTATCACCCAGGCTGGAGTGCAATGGCATGATCTTGGCTCACTGCAACCTCTGCCTCCTGGGTTCAATCCATTATTCTGTCTCAGCCTCCCAAGCAGCTGGGACTACAGGCATGTACCACCACACCCGGCTAATTTTTGTATTTTTAGTAGAAATGGGGTTTCACCATGCTGGCCAGGCTGGTCTTGAACTCCTGACCTCAAGTGATACGACCGCCTTGGCCTCCCAAAGTGCTGGGATTACAGGCATGAGCCACTGTGTCTGGCTTGATGTCTGTTATTTTTTATTTGAAGACAGACATTATACATTTTGTGTTGTCAGGGGCTGTATTTTGTTGCATTCTTTTAAATAATGCTGAACATTGTTCTGGCACGCAGTTAGTTAAGTTGCTTAGATTCAGTTTGATCCTTCTGAGGCCTGCCTTAAGCTTTGTTAGGGTGAATCCAGGGTACCTTTTGGTTCAAATTTAACTTATCCCCAATACTAAGTGTACACTCTTCTGAGGATTTTACCCAATGCTCTATGTATTTCAAGGTCTTTCTTCTTTGGCTGGTGGAAACATTGAGTATTTTCCACCCTGTGTGAATGTTTAGAATTTTTCTGCCTGCTGTTTTTTAAAGGCGTTTTCTCCAGTCTCAGATAGTTTTCTGTCATGTATGCTCACATCAGTACTCAATGACTGAGGTGCTCCTCTGCAGTTCTTGAATCCTCTCTGTGTAGCTCCCTCCTCTCTGCCTCACAGATTCTAGCTGTTTTGGCCTTTCTCAACTCAGATCTCTTCTTCTCTACTCTGTGAGATACCTTGGCTCTGGGTTTCTTCTGTCTCCTCTACAGCCTGGAAACTGTCCAAGCAGTAAGCTGATAGTAAGGATAGAGCTCATCTTACTCGTTTTTTTTTCTTCTCTTGGGGAATCACTGTGCACACTACCAATGTCCAATGGCTGAAAATTATTGTTTCATATATGTTGTCTGATTCAGTACATGTAAAAGCCTAGGATGCTGCTGGTGGTGGTTAAATCCAATTTCTGTTATTCCAAATTGGTAGAAAGCAGAAACTCTTAGGGCATTTTAATTTGGGGATATGTCTGTTGAACATGCAAGTACTGTTGTCATGCAGGCATTTAGATATGTGTTTGGAGATCAGGAAAGAGTTCCAGATTAGAGATACACATTTGTTATATACATTTAATCACATATTGCCTTGGAAAATTTCTTTCCAATGGCCCCATCCCTCTTATCAGAACTAAACTGTTACACATTCTATCTTATCAGGTGTCACTAAGGAGATAGACTAAATAAAATAAGGTAATAGTGTCATTGAGTCACTCTTTCCAGGTACATATTTATTTGTTAACAGGGCCTACCCAAGTCAATATTCTTGCCAACCAAACATAAATAAATTTTACCTGAATTGCCAGTTCTTTTCCATTAATAGTGGCTCTCTGAAGTGCTATGTACAGAAGAAATCTGAGGCCATGTCCAGGCAAAGAATGCCATGGCTGATTACTTACTTCTGTTGTGGAAGCAGGAAGGAGAATAGAGATAACTGTACCATGTGTTATGCTGCCTGTTTTGGCATGAAACAATAAATGGATATATTTGGGGCAAGTGATATACAAACAACACAATATAGACTATCAACTATTTTGCTTTTATTGAGAAAGATATTAGCTAGTTATTTCTGTAGAATAACTCATAAGCATATATTCCCAGCCCCAAATTAGTTAATAACACAAATTCATGTTGGATTTTTTTCTAGCACAATGTAGTTGGAAAATAGAACATCTCCTTTTTCAAATAATAGGTGGTTGTGGTGTGACAGGTCCCTCACTAGGCTACCTAAGGGCGTATGTCTGCCACCTGAACCCTGAAGGCTGGGCAGTAAGCCAAGGCCATGGCGCCCAACCCAGGTGTCCCTGAGAAACCAAACATCCTGGAGAATATCTGAGAACATACCAAGAAAAACAGTCTCATTGTTCAAACACAGTCAGCAAAGAGCCAAAAAATTAGCTGAATAGCATGCCGCCATCCAGGAATGCCCTGTATGTAAGTCAAAATAAATCATCTACTCATCAATCTGGACTTGTTTGAGCCATTCTTTGGTCTCTTGGCAACTTCCCAGTTTAAAAGGGGGGAACGTTACAGCCCCAAGTTTTTCTCTTAACAGTGGCTTCATTCGATATATTGGAGGGTGTTGGCAAAGGCAAAGGAAATCTCTTCTCTCTCTTTTTCATGTTATAGGGCTTATCACTGGAGCCCAGCTGTCTTTCCTATATAAGGGGAAATCTAGAAGAAAAAAAATCATATTTTTTAAACTAGAAGTTAAGAAAAGCTCTACCTGGAACATCAGAGCTAAACCTTCTTTAGATTATATTGAATTGTATCTTCAAGTTTATTTGAATGATACTTGGAATATAGTAGGCTTTCAATAAACAATTTGTGAATGCATTAAGTGACTTTTCTATTTTCAACCTTGAATGGATACTGTATTAGTCCATTCTTACACTGCTATAAAGAAATACCTGAGACTGGGTAATTTATAAAGAAAAGAGGTTTAATTGACTCACACTTCCACAGGCTGTACAGGAAGCATGACTGGGGCAGGGGGACCAAGGAAATGTACAATCATGGCAGAAGATGAAGAGAAAGGAGGAACGTTTTACATGGCCAGAGAAGGAGGAAGAGAGTGAAGCGGGAGGTGCTACGCAGTTTTAAACAACCAGATCTCTTGAGAACTCACTATCATGAGAAAAGCAAGGGGGTAATCTGTCCCCATGATCCAGTTACCTCCCACCAGTTTCCTTCTCCAACACTGGGGTTATAATTCGACATGAGATTTGGGCGAGGACACAAATCCAAACCATATCAAATACCTAAGCTTATTGCTGAGACCTTTCCTTGCAGCCAAATGTTGACACTCTGGGATCAAAAAACACCTCAGGCAAGCCTTGAAAGACCTCAGCCACATAAAAGATACTAATTGTGGCTGAGCAATACCTTCAAAAGGGTGAATTTAATCCAGATAACAGGGTCATGATAGTCAATTTTATGTGTCAACCTGACTGGGTTAAGGAATGCCCAGATAGCTGGTAAAACATTGTTTTTAGGTTTTTATAGGGGTGTTTGGGGGGGTGTTTCTGGAAGACATTAGTATTTGAATCAGTGAATTGAGTAAAGAAGATCCTCTCTACTAATGTGGGCAGACATCATTCAATCCACTGAATGCCAAGACAGAATAAAAAAGTGGAGGAAGGGCAAATTCTCTCTCTCTTTCCCATCGCATTGGGACACCCATCTTTGCCTGCTCTTGGATGGCAGAGTTCTTGGACTCTGGGACTTACACCACCACTCTCATCTCTGCTTCCCTGGTTTTCAGACTGGGAGTTTTGCCACTCAGTTTCCTGGTGTTATTAGTCAGCCTTCTCCCAACGGACAGAACCAATAGGATATATGTATATATAAAAGGAAGTTTATTACGGAGATTTGGCTCACACATTTACGTGGTGAAGTCCCTTATTAGGCTGTCTGCAGGCTGGGGAAAGAGAGAAGCCAGTAGAGGCTCAGTCTAAGTCTGAAAGCCTCAAAACGAAGGAAGCTGACAATGCAGCCTTCAGTCTGTGGCCAAAGGCCCAAAAGTCCCCAGGAAGCTGCGGGTGCAAGTCTTAGAGTTCAAAGACCAAAGAACCTGGAGCCTGATCTCAAAGTACAGGGGAAGTGAAAGCATGCATCTGGCACAGGAAGAACAAAGAGAGCCAGGGGACTTGGTAGGCAAACTTATCCCACCTTCTTCCACCTGCTTTGTTCTAGCAGTGCTGGCAGCCGATTGGATGGTGCCCATCCACACTGAAAGCAGGTCTTCCTTTCCCAGTCCACTGACTCAAATGTCAGTCTCCTCTGACAACACCCTCACAGACACACCCAGGAACAATACTTTATCAGCCATCTAGGCATCCCTCAATCCAATCAAGTGACACCTAATATTAACCATCATGCCAGGGTCTCCAGTTGCAGATGTCAGATTGTGGGACTTCTGGGCCTTCATAATTGCTGAGTCAATTCCCATAACATATCTCCTCTAATATAGAATTTATATCCATCCTATTGGTTCTGTCTTTCTGGAGATCCCTGACTAATACAAGGGCCCAACGTGAGGTGCAGTTTCCATCTTTCCACACAGGTTACCCATCATGATTTCTCTTCAGTTTACTCAAGCAGAGTTAGTTGCACCTGGGAACTTTGTTTGCGCTTCTCATTTAATTCAGTCTGACAAGCATTTAACAAGACCTTACTCTGTAGCAAGGTTTCTCAACCTTGCCACTCTTGACATTTTGCCTTGACATTTTGTTGTCTAATTCTATGCTGTGCTGTGCTGTTCTGCACATTGTAGGATGTTTAGCAATATTCCTGGCATTCACTCACTAGATGCCAGGCGTATGCTCAACCCCCCTTAGTCTTGATAACGTCTGCAGATATCAACAGATGTCCCAAGAGTAAAATCACTGTTACTTGAGAAGCACTGCCCTAAACTCTCACCTTTGTAAATAAACCTTCCTTGAATTATCGTATTTTAAGTATGACATCTGTATCCTGTTGGAATTAGTGACTGATACAGAGTGTGCAAAGCTAAATGAATTTGAAGTTCATTTTGAGGTGCACAAGGAGAAATAACATGTTTGGTCTTAGACTATTTGGTTATCTTATACAGTAATTAAAAAAATAACTTTGGCTAGTGGAAAGAGTGAAGTGTTTGATCTAGAATTGGCAGAATGCCTAGACAGGTGATGATGAGGGCCTAAGTCAAGGCTTCCCTACTGAATGAATGGAGAATAGCTGTACAAGAATATGGACCCCTCACCCCTCGGGATGGTTGAAGGAGTCTGAGTCTTGTTTCCAGTAACTTACACAATCAGATATTTTTGGCCAGGCACAGTGGCTCACACCTGTAACCCCAGCACTTTGCGGGGCTGAGGCAGGTGGGTCACCTGAGGTCAAGAATTCAAGAGCAGCCTGACCAACATGGCAAAACCCTGTCTCTACTAAAATACAAAAAATAGCCAGGTGTGGTGGCAGGCGCCTGTAATCCCAGCTACTCAGGAGGCTGAGGCAGGAAAATAGCTTGAACCCAGGAGGCAGAGGTTGTAGTGAGCCGAGATCATGCCACTGCACTCCAGCCTGGGCAACACAGTGAGACTCTGTCTCGAAAAAAAGAAAGAAAGAAAAAAGATCTTTTACCCCTATGGCCTATACTTATAGAATATAATTATTTTCTAATGTGAAAATAATTTCACTTTTATGTGGAAAGTGTGAAAACCCTGGCCTAAACTAATTCATGGGCAATGAGGATAGTAAAGAGGAATTATATTTCCAAGATGCTGATAAGGCAAACTTGATTAGACTTGGTGATTGATTAATATGGGAGTGAGAGATAGTGAGGAGTCAAGGATGACCCAGGTATTGCTTAGGTGCCTAGATAGATAGCGGTGGTTTGCCAACTAAGATTGGGAACACAGAAGGAAGAGAACAGTATGTTTTGGAGCAGTGGTTCTCAAAGTGTGGTTCCTGGACTAGCATCATCGGCATCATCTGGGGACTTGTTGGACATGCAATTCTCAGACTGCACCCTCGTCTACTCTGGGGGTGGGGCCCAGTGATCTAAGAACCTGTCCAGGTAATTCTGATCTATGTCGGAATTTGAGAGTTTCTGTTTGGATGTAAGGTAATACTTTCCACCCGAGGCTTGTTGAATGTTCCAGCAGGACGTTCAGCGAAGTTCGAGTGGCCTTGAACTTCCTTGGCTTCCTTGTGCTTAGTCTTATGGGTTTTTGTTGTTGTTATTGTTTTGTTTCCTTGTTTTTTTTTAGTGAAGGAAGAGCTGTCAAGCTCCTTTTTACCCCCTTGTTCCTTGAGGACAAACAGAATCACAGAGAACATTTCTTTTAGAAAAATGATACACACAAAACTTGGATAAACGATAGTTATGGTGTTGATATTTCAGTCTGAAGTCTACTTTTTTTCAGAAGAGCTCTGGAATTCTGTGAACTGACGGGAAGATTTAGGTTCATCTCTTTCTATTTTCCTTTCTGTGTCTTATTCTTAATTAGTACATGGCTTGGGTACTCTGTGCACAATTCTGAAGTGGAAGCAGGGAAGTGCATGTATATTGGGAGGTACGTTGATACCATCTGGGCTCATCACTAGGTGTCAGGACCAATGAAAGTGAAAAGGTGAGGAAGGAGAAGTAGTGAGCAAACCTGCTGCCTCTTCTTCCTCTCACCCATTTGTTTTCTGTATCAGGGATCAGCAATGGCTCATGGGCCAAATCTAGTCTCTGACCCATTTTTGTAAACAAAATTTTATTGGAACATCACCATGCCCATTTGTTAACATATTATCTATGACTTCTTTTGCACTACCCAGCAGAGTTTGGTTGTGACAGAGAATGTATGAAGTGCAACATCTAAAACTT
This sequence comes from Pongo abelii, assembly GCF_028885655.2. Taxonomy (NCBI): domain Eukaryota; kingdom Metazoa; phylum Chordata; class Mammalia; order Primates; family Hominidae; genus Pongo; species Pongo abelii. The sequence continues at coordinate 124,233,074 of NC_071990.2, forward strand.
TTCTTCTCTGGCGTTTTAGAGAAAAAGTCTACTGACCTCTCCTTGAGACCAGCAGTTCTCAAAGTTCAGCATTCATCAGAATCCCTGGGGTGGGGAGAGGGGTTTGAAACACAGGTCACCAGGCCTCCCCTCCAGTGTTTCTGATTCAGTAGGTCTTGAATGCAGCCTGGGAATTTACATTTCTAACAAGTTCCCAGGTGATGCTGATGTTGCTGGTCTGGGGGCAACACTTTGAGAATGTATTAGTCCACTCTTGCATCTCTCTAAAGAAGTAACTGAAACTGGGTAATTTATAATGAAAAGAGGTTCAATTGGCTCATGGTTCTGCAGGCTGTACAGGCAAAATAATGCTGGCATCTGCTTGACCTCTGGGGATGCTTCAGGAAACTTACAATCATGGTGGAAGGTGAGCGGGGAGCAGGCACTTCACATGGCCACAGCAGGAGCAAGGTGGTGGGGGTGGTGCCACACACTTTTAAACAACCAGATCTTGTGAGAACTCACTCACTCTCATGAGTACAGTACCAAGGGAATGGTGCTAAATCACTCAAGAAATCCACGCTCGGGGAGAGGAGCCAAGATGGCGGAATAGGAACAGCTCTGGTCTACAGCTCCCAGCGCGAGCGACGCAGAAGACGGGTGATTTCTGCATTTCTATCTGAGGTACCGTGTTCATCTCACTAGGGAGTGCCAGACAGTGGGCGCAGGTCAGTGGGTGAGCGCACCGTGCGCCAGCCGAAGCAGGGGCGAGGCATTGCCTCACTCGGGAAGTGCAAGGGGTCAGGGAGTTCCCTTTCCAGGGGTGACAGACGGCACCTGGAAAATCGGGCCACTCCCACCCGAATACTGTGCTTTTCCGACGGGCTTAGGAAACGGTGCCCCAGGAGAGTATAGCCCGCACCAGGCTCAGAGGGTCCTACGCCCACGGAGTCTCGCTGATTGCTAGCACAGCAGTCTGAGATCAAACAGCAAGTCAGCAGCGAGGCTGGGGGAGGGGCGTCCGCCATTGCCCAGGCTCGCTTAGGTAAACAAAGCAGCCTGGAAGCTTGAACTGGGTGGAGCCCACCACAGCTCAGGGAGGCCTGCTTGCCTCTGTAGGCTCCACCTCTGGGGGCAGGGCACAGACAAACAAAAAGACAGCAGTAACCTCTGCAGACTTAAATGTCCCTGTCTGACAGCTGTGAGGAGAGCAGTGGTTCTCCCAGCACGCAGCTGGAGATCTGAGAACAGGCAGACTGCCTCCTCAAGTGGGTCCCTGACCCCTGACCCCCGAGCAGCCTAACTGGGAGGCACCCCCAGCAGGGGCAGACTGACACCTCACACGGCCGGCCAGGTACTCCAACAGACCTGCAGCTGAGGGTTCTGTCTGTTAGAAGGAAAACTAACAGAAAGGACATCCACACCAAAAACCCATCTGTACATCACCATCATCAAAGACCAAAAGTAGATAAAACCACAAAGATGGGGAAAAAACAGAGCAGAAAAACTGGAAACTCTAAAAAGCAGAGTACCTCTCCTCCTCCAAAGGAACGCAGTTCCTCACCAGCAACGGAACAAAGCTGGACGGAGAATGACTTTGACGAGCTGAGAGAAGAAGGCTTCAGACGATCAAATTACTCCGAGCTACAGGAGGATATTCAAACCAAAGGCAAAGAAGTTGAAAACTTTGAAAAAAATTTAGAAGAATGTATAACTAGAATAACCAATACAGAGAAGTGCTTAAAGGAGCTGATGGAGCTGAAAACCAAGGCTCGAGAACTACGTGAAGAATGCAGAAGCCTCAGGAGCCGATGCGATCAAATGCAAGAAAGGGTATCAGCCCTGGAAGATGAAATGAATGAAATGAAGCGAGAAGGGAAGTTTAGAGAAAAAAGAATAAAAAGAAACGAGCAAAGCCTCCAAGAAATGTGGGACTATGTGAAAAGACCAAATCTACGTCTGATTGGTGTACCTGAAAGTGACGGGGAGAATGGAAACAAGTTGGAAAACACTCTGCAGGATATTATCCAGGAGAACTTCCCCAATCTAGCAAGGCAGGCCAACATTCAGATTCAGGAAATACAGAGAACGCCACAAAGATACTCCTCGAGAAGAGCAACTCCAAGACACATAATTGTCAGATTCACCAAAGTTGAAATGAAGGAAAAAATGTTAAGGGCAGCCAGAGAGAAAGGTCAGGTTACCATCAAAGGGAAGCCCATCAGACTAACAGCAGATCTCTCGGCAGAAACCCTACAAGCCAGAAGAGAGTGGGGGCCAATATTCAACATTCTTAAAGAAAAGAATTTTCAACCCAGAATTTCATATCCTGCCAAACTGAGCTTCATAAGTGAAGGAGAAATAAAATACTTTACAGACAAGCAAATGCTGAGAGATTTTGTCACCACCAGGCCTGCCCTAAAAGGGCTCCTGAAGGAAGCGCTAAACATGGAAAGGCACAACCGGTACCAGCCACTGCAAAATCATACCGAAATGTAAAGACCATCGAGACTAGGAAGAGACTGCATCAACTAACGAGCAAAATATCCAGCTAACATCATAATGACAGGATCAAATTCACACATAACAATATTAACTTTAAATGTAAATGGACTAAATGCTCCAATTAAAAGACACAGACTGGCAAACTGGATAAAGACTCAAGACCCATCAGTGTGCTGTATTCAGGAAACCCATCTCACGTGCAGAGACACACATAGGCTCAAAATAAAAGGATGGAGGAAGATCTACCAAGCAAATGGAAAACAAAAAAAGGCAGGGGTTGCAATCCTAGTCTCTGATAAAACAGACTTTAAATCAACAAAGATCAAAAGAGACAAAGAAGGCCATTACATAATGGTAAAGGGATTAATTCAACAAGAAGAGCTAACTATCCTAAATATATATGCACCCAATACAGGAGCACCCAGATTCATAAAGCAAGTCCTGAGTGACCTACAAAGAGACCTAGACTCCCACACATTAATAATGGGAGACTTTAACACCCCACTGTCAACATTAGACAGATCACCGAGACAGAAAGTCAACAAGGATACCCAGGAATTGAACTCAGCTCTGCACCAAGTGGACCTAATAGACATCTACAGAACTCTCCACCCCAAATCAACAGAATATACATTTTTTTCAGCACCACACCACACCTATTCCAAAATTGACCATATACTTGGAAGTAAAGCTCTCCTCAATAAATGTAAAAGAACAGAAATTGTAGCAAACTGTCTCTCAGATCACAGTGCAATCAAGCTAGAACTCAGGATTAAGAATCTCACTCAAAACCGCTCAACTACGTGGAAACTGAACAACCTGCTCCTGAATGACTACTGGGTACATAATGAAATGAAGGCAGAAATAAAGATGTTCTTTGAAACCAATGAGAACCAAGACACAACATACCAGAATCTCTGGGATGCATTCAAAGCAGTGTGTAGAGGGAAATTTATAGCACTAAATGCCCACAAGAGAAAGCAGGAAAGATCCAAAATTGACACCCTAACGTCACAATTAAAAGAACTAGAAAAGCAAGAGCAAACACATTCAAAAGCTAGCAGAAGGCAAGAAATAACTAAAATCAGAGCAGAACTGAAGGAAATAGAGACACAAAAAACCCTTCAAAAAATCAATGAATCCAGGAGCTGGTTTTTTGAAAGGATCAACAAAATTGATAGACCGCTAGCAAGATTAATAAAGAAAAAAAGAGAGAAGAAACAAATAGATGCAATAAAAAATGATAAAGGGGATATCACCACCGATCCCACAGAAATACAAACTACCATCAGAGAATATTACAAACACCTCTATGCAAATAAACTAGAAAATCTAGAAGAAATGGATAAATTCCTCAACACATACACCCTCCCAAGACTAAACCAGGAAGAAGTTGAATCTCTGAATAGACCAATAACAGGAGCTGAAATTGTGGCAATAATCAATAGCTTACCAACGAAAAAAAGTCCAGGACCAGATGGGTTCACAGCCGAATTCTACCAGAGGTACAAGGAGGAGCTGGTACCATTCCTTCTGAAACTATTCCAATCAATAGAAAAAGAGGGAATCCTCCCTAACTCATTTTATGAGGCCAGCATCACCCTGATACCAAAGCCTGGCAGAGACACAACAAAAAAAGAGAATTTTAGACCAATATCCTTGATGAACATTGATGCAAAAATCCTCAATAAAATACTGGCAAACAGAATCCAGCAGCACATCAAAAAGCTTATCCACCATGATCAAGTGGGCTTCATCCCTGGGATGCAAGGCTGGTTCAATATATGCAAATCAATAAATGTAATCCAGCATATAAACAGAACCAAAGACAAAAACCACATGATTATCTCAATAGATGCAGAAAATGCCTTTGACAAAATTCAACAATGCTTCATGCTAAAAACTCTCAATAAATTAGGAATTGATGGGACGTATCTCAACATAATAAGAGCTATTTATGACAAACCCACAGCCAATATCATACTGAATGGGCAAAAACTGGAAGCATTCCCTTTGAAAACTGGCACAAGACAGGGATGCCCTCTCTCACCACTTCTATTCAACATAGTGTTGGAAGTTCTGGCCAGGGCAATTAGGCAGGAGAAGGAAATCAAGGGTATTCAATTAGGAAAAGAGGAAGTCAAATTGTCCCTGTTTGCAGATGACATGATAGTATATCTAGAAAACCCCATCGTCTCAGCCCAAAATCTCCTTAAGCTGATAAGCAACTTCAGCAAAGTCTCAGGATACAAAATCAATGTGCAAAAATCACAAGCATTCTTATACATCAATAACAGACAGACAGAGAGCCAACTCATGAGTGAACTCCCATTCACAATTGCTTCAAAGAGAATAAAATACCTAGGAATCCAACTTACAAGGGATGTGAAAGACCTCTTCAAGGAGAACTACAAACCACTGCTCAAGGAAATAAAAGAGGATACAAACAAATGGAAGAACATTCCATGCTCATGGGTAGGAAGAATCAATATCATGAAAATGGCCATCCTTCCCAAGGTAATTTACAGATTCAATGCCATCCCCATCAAGCTACCAATGACTTTCTTCACAGAATTGGAAAAAACTACTTTAAAGTTCATATGGAACCAAAAAAGAGCCCGCATCGCCAAGTCAATCCTAAGCCAAAAGAACAAAGCTGGAGGCATCACACTACCTGACTTCAAACTATACTACAAGGCTACAGTAACCAAAACAGCATGGTACTGGTACCAAAACAGAGATATAGATCAATGGAACAGAACAGAGCCGTCAGAAATAATGCCACATATCTACAACTATCTGATCTTTGACAAACCTGACAAAAATAAGAAATGGGGAAAGGATTCCCTATTTAATAAATGGTGCTGGGAAAACTGGCTAGCCATATGTAGAAAGCTGAAACTGGATCCCTTCCTTACACCTTATACAAAAATCAATTCAAGATGGATTAAAGACTTAAATGTTAGACCTGAAACCATAAAAACCCTAGAAGAAAACCTAGGCATTACCATTCAGGACATAGGCATGGGCAAGGACTTCATGTCTAAAACACCAAAAGCAATGGCAACAAAAGCCAAAATTGACAAATGGGATCTAATTAAACTCAAGAGCTTCTGCACAGCAAAAGAAACTACCATCAGAGTGAACAGGCAACCTACAAAATGGGAGAACATTTTCGCAACCTACTCATCTGACAAAGGGCTAATATCCAGAATCTACAATGAACTCAAACAAATTTACAAGAAAAAAACAAACAACCCCATCAAAAAGTGGGCGAAGGACATGAACAGACACTTCTCAAAAGAAGACATTTATGCAGCCAAAAAACACACGAAAAAATGCTCACCATCACTGGCCATCAGAGAAATGCAAATCAAAACCACAATGAGATACCATCTCACACCAGTTAGAATGGCAATCATTAAAAAGTCAGGAAACAACAGGTGCTGGAGAGGATGTGGAGAAATAGGAACACTTTTACACTGTTGGTGGGATTGTAAACTAGTTCAACCCTTGTGGAAGTCAGTGTGGCGATTCCTCAGGGATCTAGAACTAGAAATACCATTTGACCCAGCCATCTCATTACTGGGTATATACCCAAAGGACTATAAATCATGCTGCTATAAAGACACATGCACACGTATGTTTATTGCGGCATTATTCACAATAGCAAAGACTTGGAACCAACCCAAATGTCCAACAATGATAGACTGGATTAAGAAAATGTGGCACATATACACCATGGAATACTATGCAGCCATAAAAAATGATGAGTTCATGTCCTTTGTAGGGACATGGATGAAATTGGAAATCATCATTCTCAGTAAACTATCGCAAGAACAAAAAACCAAACACCGCATATTCTCACTCATAGGTGGGAATTGAACAATGAGAACACATGGACACAGGAAGGGGAACATCACACTTCGGGGACTGTTGTGGGGTGGGGGGAGGGGGGAGGGATAGCATTGAGAGATATACCTAATGCTAGATGACGAGTTGGTGGGTGCAGCGCACTAGCATGGCACATGTATACATATGTAACTTACCTGCACATTGCGCACATGTACCATAAAACCTAAAGTATAATAATAATAATAATAATAATAATAATAAAAAAGATTAAAAAAATAAAAAATAAAAAAATAAAATACAACCCCAAAAAAAAAATGACAGCTATAATATTGTTTTATTGATGTAAAGGATGTGTAGCTCACAATTTAAAAATTATGATAAAATACACAATACTGTTTAATGTAAATTTTATAAATCCAATTTATTCTTATACAATGTTTTTATTAATTTTTGCCAAGTCCTTGTACCTATAGCAACCAATCTATGGTTGCAACTGATGAATAAATGCAGTCCTAACATAAATGTTGTGTAAATGTAAAAAAAAAAAAAAAAAAAAGAAATCCACGCTCATGATCCAGTCACCTCCCACCAGGCCCCACCTCCAACACTGGGGATTATGGTTTAACATAAGGTTTTGGTGGGGACACAAATCCAAACTATATCAGAAAACTACTGCTTTCAACAGTATCTTTGTACCCTCAGAACTCACCCTTGCCTAGATCAAGGAAAAAACTGCCTGTACAAGCTCAATCAGGCTCTGCTGCTACCTCAGCATGGACTGTCGCTCTTATGGAACTCCATTTTCACCCTACTGGTTCCCTCTATGTGTGAGTCCTCTCTGCACAAGTCTTTAAGATAAGCTATTTGCTTACATTAAAAAGAAAGCCTTCCTTTCTCCTTATTTTTTCTGAGGTACAATATATTAGAATGTTGACATCTAGATCTTTTTAAGAATTAGCAACTATTCTCATTGATTATGCTTATGATCATCTTTTTCTGTCTGTTTATTCATATCTATTTACCTTGTTCCTGTACCAAATCAAATAAATAATTTGAAGACACAATTTTTGTTTTCCTTATTTGAGTGAAAGCTTTTAAAGAGAGGGAAACTGTTTTTCACAAGTTGGAGAAATTTGTGAAGCTCACAAATTTCAAATTTCTCCAACAAACACAGTATCAGCCTGAAATAGGATTAGGAAGAAGTTGAGATAGAATCAAATAGAGGTGTTGACTACTTTCTCCATTTTTATGAGCTAGGCTTTTACAAGGTTGTTTCATTACTTTGTTAGAAGTGCTGTGGCTTAATCACCAGAGCACCAGACAGGGCCATATGTGAATATAGGTGAGAGTACATCCAATAATAAAAGCTTTTGTAATATTCAGGACTTTTCATATGGTTGCTTTCTTCCATTCCTACAGAAAATATAAAGGTGACTGTCTCTGTGTTTATAATGTAATATGATTGATATAATTTAATTTTGAACTGTAAGTTCATAGGAAGCAGGACTATATGTGCCTTATTAGTTGACCAACTATGAGTAAAGTACTATATCTACCCAATAGCTTAATAAATTCATGCAATAACATTTCTCTTCCCCTTCTTCTCATACTGTATTTATCAGAGTCTATGGTTGAGGAAAAAAACTACCAAGGAATAGTGAAGGTTTATAAGTCAGTTTGTTTCTCCCCGTTTCTGCCCTGAAAAAAAAATTGGTAGTAGGAAAATCAAAGTTCGATAAACTTATCATCCAACTTTTAAAAAACATAAAAATTGACGAATTGTTGGGATGAAGAGCCAGGAAAATAGCTACCCAATCTATAAATTGCTCAGCCAGAATGACGTATTAGCAGCCACTCTTTAAGTATGAAATGTACTAGTACTGGTTCTATCCATTTATCATAGATTTTATGCCTCAAATATATTCATAATGTATTACAGTGCTGAAGTTCATTTCTCACACATTTATATATTTAATATTTTCCCCCCAGAAGATTTGAATGTGGTTAAAGGCAAAGTTGTATTTCTTCTTGATAATAATAAAATAATAAAGTGTTGCTCATAAAAGAAGTTCACTATGAATTTATGGCTGGAGCCAGGCTGTATTTTATGCTGCAGTAGTAATGCTGTTGTTCATCTGACAGTGGCTTCTTTCAACATCATTACTCTTCTGGTTTAGGACTTTGTGATAAAAAGTCATCTTTTTAAAACTGGCACTTTCAGTTCTTGATAATTCAAGATGATGGGCTTTCAGAAAAGCACATGCCCTGAAGAATACCTTAAGGAAACCAAGTGTCTCTAATTACTGTGTCTTTGACTTAATACCAGATGGTAATAATACAACTATTACAAAATGGCAGAGTTGTTTCTACTTAGGAATACATTAGTAAAACTATTCCATGGTATTAGAAGGAAGGATGGTTATACCAGTTACATCTGGAAGGGTCATTACTTACTGGAAAAGAGCATGAAGGGTCTTTTGAGGTGCTGGAACAGTGCATTCTGTTTCTCCGTCTCAGTGCTCATTTCACAAGTGTGGTCATTTCATGTAAATACATTGACTTAGGATTTGGGTCCTTGATATATGTTAAGCTTCAGTAAAAATGTCTATTAAATAAGAAAAGGTACAATCTATTAGGGTGACTTGGAAAATCAGCCCTATCTTTTTCTGAAGTTGTCAACTCTATATAAATTACTCTATATAAATTGTCAACTCTATATAAAAACCAATTATTTTCTACTTTGGAAAATCTGCTTAATTGTTTTTCTTTTTGTATTGTACAAGCAACATGATGTATGGTGCTTAGGCATCCCCTTCTTCTATTTTCTCTGGGATCCTCCCCCTTGCTGCTGACACTGCTTCTTTTGTGGCATACACATTTAGGGGAGGTCTCCATGACAACATGGCAAGAGGTTTTATTTTTTGTTTTATTTTATGTAATTTATTACAATTGGAAGGTTCTTGGAATGACCCTGGAAAGATGCTGATGGTATCTATTCTTCCAGTTTACTTCCACAAATTGAAATAACACTTTAGGGACAAAATGTTATATATATACACATACACAAGTGTGTGTTATATTTTCATTCCATAACAATGGATATGCGTATATCCATTTGAACATCCCTACACCAAAAATTCAAAATCCCAAATTCTCCAAAATCCAGAACTTTTTGGTTACTGACATGATGCCACAAGTGGAAATTTTTTTTTTTTTGAATTTTGATGAATCTTATTTTATTCAGATAGCAGTCTGATCACACATGCTCCAACAACATTCAAATAATAAATCAAATATAATCAGGTGTTAAAGACCGGTCTTCAAACATCATAGCCAATGATGCCACGTTTGCCTATGATCTCTCTGACATAAAACCACATCAACACCTCAGTGGCCACCAAACCATTCAGCACAGCTTCCTTAACTGTGAGTTGTTTGAAGCTACCAGTCTGAGCACTATTATTTTTTTCAGACTCTGAATAGCTCTAGGGATCTCAGCAGGGGTGGGAGGAACCAGCTCAAACTTGGTGTAGTACCAAAATGTGGCCAATCGAGGCTTTGAGTAAGTAAGTCACAGCAGCATTCACCAGCGCCAGGGTCTTCTCCACAAGGTTACGGACAAATTGGGCCATGGTTCTGGGATGGAAAGTCTGTCATCCTGAACGCCACAAGTGGAAAATTCTACACTTGACCTCATGTGATGGCTCACAGTCAAAAGGCAGTCAAAACTTTGTTTCATGTAATTAAAACATAAAGAAATTTTGTGTTTAGAGAAAATCCGAAATCTGAAAAACTGGTCCCAAGCATTTTGGATAGAGATAGTCCACCTGTAAGTAACTTCTGCAGTGAGCTGCCATCAGCTGAACAGGAGCTGATAAACTCTTTCACACAGAACTGCCAATAGACAACACTTGTTATCCTTTCCAGACCTATATGCTTTATTGTGGAATGAAAACATTACACACACATATAATATATATGTATATACTATATATTATATATAATATGACATTATATGTATAAATATATGTAACTTTATATATACATATATAATTATACATAAAAATATATATAAAACACATTATATATATATACACACACATATATATAATGTAATACATTATCCAAAATGCTTGGGACCAAAAGTGTTTGAGATTTTGGATTATTTTGGATTTCAGAATATTTACATGTATGTAGTGAGATATTTTAGGAATGAGACCCAAAGTCTAAATATGAAATTCATTTATGTTTCATATACACCTTATACACATAGCTTGAAGGTAATTTTGTGGGATATTTTAAATAATTTTGTCCATGAAACAAACTTTTGACTGCATTTTGACTGCAACCTATCATGTGAAGTCAAGTGTGGAAGTGGAATTTTTCACTTGTTATATCACGTCAGTCCTCAACAAGTTTTAGATTTTGGAGCATTTTGGATTTTGGATTTTCAGATTAGGGACGCTCAACCTCGATATTATGTTGTTTGGACTGGAGATAGGAAAGCTTTGGGAGGAAAGGGGTCATTTAGTATTTGGGTGGGGGACATGCTTTCCATTCTGACTGAGCACCACAGAACCACTCCCCAAAACTGGTCATCTATGACCATATTTTGGCAAATCCCTTTGCAAGGGGTTTCCTTCAGACATGGGTAACGTAAATGGGTGTAGTGGTGAGGACGCACCACTGGATTTGGCTCTTGCAGGTGCTTTGTCAGGACTCATGTTTGACTGGCATGAACAGATTTTGAACATGCACAGTTGGCTACTCCAGAGGCCCTGGCCTGCTGGATAGACAAATAATGAAATGCTTCAAGCCATCAAGTTAATAAAAGCATCTGATAGTAAATTACATCTACTCCTCTAGATTAGATTTCTACAGATGAGTGTATCTGTTTGCATTAAAGGCACTTATGCATGCATTCAGATCATTATGCTCACAACGCTAAGAGAAACATTTTCACAATTTTCAATATATACATCTAGTAGCCAAAGTATACATATAAAAACATTATGTTAGCATAATATTTTTATATGGCAAGACTGAACATTTTAAATATCATAATTAGAGTTCAGGATAGGTCCTCCTGTCTCTTCCATAATCCCTATCCTGAAAATTCTTGAGTGAAAATAATCATCTTCAGAAAATTTCTTATAGTCTTTCCTCAGGAAATAATTTATTTATTAATAATATGGCAGAGAGTGGCTCAGAAAAAGAAAAAATATAACTTATAGATTATATTTTTAAAATTCCTAGAAGCTAAAGAGAATTAGAAAATGAAACCCAAGGGATCAATGCATCTTCCAGAATGTTGCTGGATTGTGCAGAGATTGCACTGGCTATCTCTTTGTGAAGGGTACTTGTCATTTACAGTTGACGCATGCACTTTGCAAATGCAAAGCACAGCCCAGAATATCCTCATTTAAATGAAGGACACAATTAATCGCCCACCTGCTGGGCTAAGGAGAGAATAGTGTGATAGCGAAGCTGAGCTAATTCTTTGATGCTAGGTTAAAAGTCTTGGTCCTTAACCTCGTTTCAAATAAAGAGATCAGAAGTCTCTGCAAATAAAAAGAACAAGGGAGCCCTGGTTATATTAGGGGAAGAAAAGATGAAGAATCTGAATGTTTGAGTCCGGACTCTGCCATTTACTCCTTTTATGACTAAGCTTAAAACCAATCTCAATACCAGCTTTTCCATCTGTAAAATTAGCATACTGTTGCTTTACTGAGATAAGACATGGAGATGCAGCAAAAAAATAAAAAGCCTCTAAAAACAACTATAATTATGATTGATACAGAAATGTCAAGCACCTGCTATGCTTTGTGCCTTAGGACAGTCCTATGAAGCAGGCTGGGAGAAAAGCCTTGGAAAAATTTGCTAAATTCTTCCTTCATTTGAGAATGAATGGGCTTGAGAAACTGTTTTTAAAGAAACATGTACAGCAAGGCTGGGGTTATTCCATAAGCTTCAATATGGGGAGAGAAAGAAAGGATGAGGCATTCTTCAGCCCTTCCAACTTGCTCTGCATCTTGTTTGCTAATTTGTCCTTATTAGAAAATAGAGATGTCTGCCACTCAGTGCTCCAAACGAGAATGGAAAAGCACAACTGGGTGTCATCAGTGTCAGTCATGTTGGGTGTAAATGAGGAAATCTAGCAGGGAGGAGAAGCAGAGGAAAGAACTTGATTATGGATAGTTGTGGGTTAGGGATGGCTGTTTCCCTGATGCTCTACTTTTAAAAGAGGTCCAGGAGAGAGGCTACACCAGCAGACGGCTGAGGAACAGTGTGCATAATTCTAGTGATTACTTAATGTTATCTTGAGTGGAAAATAAAGGAATATTGTTACAAAACTCTTCATAGTACTATTTGTCTCTGGGAGTTCTGAAACTCTTTTTGCTGACGCATAGATGCATTACTTTGGGACTTGGTAAAAAAGAGTGGTTTTCCCTAACATTTGTCAGAAATTCCCCTAAAACATTATTTCTTGCATATAGCAAGTGACATATTTGATTGTTCAAACTCCTCTCTCTTTTCCTTAACTTTTATTCACAAATTGCTACTTGTCTGCATTCCCGTTTTCCATCAGCATGGCCACACCCATGAACTCTGACTGCTACCAGTGTTGGTTATTGTTTGCATTCTCTTTCTTGAGCTCTCACTCCTACCTCTCCATTCGATTCCATCCTATAACATAGCCTAATATTCCTGAAGCACATCTTAAGAAAACTTTCATAGCTCCCCGGTGCTTACCAAACTATATACACAATCCTCATTCAATCCTCCTCAATCCTCATTCACTGCCTTCTCTAGTTTAATCCCAACATGCCTCAGGGTTTTTTTTTTTTTTTTTTTTTTGAGATGGGGTCTCACTCTGTCACCCAGGCTGGAGTGCAGCAGCACAATCTCGCCTCACTGCAAGCTCCGCTTCCCAGGTTCACGCCATTCTCCTGCCTCAGCCTCCCGAGTAGCTGGGACTACAGGCGCCCACCACCATGCCCAGCTAATTTTTTGTATTTTTTAGTAGAGACGGGGTTTCACCGTGTTAGCCAGGATGGTCTCGATCTCCTGACCTCGTGATCTGCCCGCCTCGGCCTCCTAAAATGCTGGGAAGTTTTAATTCCCCACTGCTCTCATGCATTTGCCAATCTTGTTGAAATACTTGCAGTGGCCAAACATAACCTGTGTTCCTCCACTCAGGCCTTGATCTTCCCAGTAAGATCTCTACCAGTAATGTTTCTCATCTTTCTCTTAACAGGAGCAGGTCAGGTGCCAGATCTTTTTGAATACACAGTTCATAAAGAGAGGAAAGAACTTGGGCTGTTTGAATATCTGCTTCCAGGGCAAAGTGAGGAAGGGAGGAAGAAACCTTGACTACAGAGAAGGAAACCAGGCAGCTCTGGCACATTAAGGTCACAACAGTGTCTATTCTACTTATGAGAGTTTTGAACCTGATGCCAATACTTCATCCCGTTGTATCTCCCACTAGTTGCCTGTATCTATTCTACTGCCTTTCATCTACAATAGGCTAATTTATGGTTCTCTCTCTTCTTTTCTTTTCTTTTCTTTTTTTTTTTGAGACAGAGTCTTGCTCTGTCATTCAGACCAGAGGGCAGTGGTGCGATCACAGCTCACTGCAACCTCTGCCTTCCGGGTTCAAGCAATTCTCCTGCCTCAGCCTCCTGAGTAGCTGGGACTACAGACATGTGCCGCCATGCCCGGCTAATTTTTTTGTATTTTTAGTAGAGACGGGTTTCACTGTGTTGGCCAGGCTGGTCTTGAACTCCTGACCTCAGGTGATCGACTTGCCTCGGCCTCCCCAAGTGCTGGGATTACAGATGTGAGGCACTGCACCCGGCCTCTTTCTTCTTTTCTTATCTCACTATTTTTTTTTTTTTAATTTATTTAGAGACAGACTCTTGCTCTGTCACCCAGGCTAGAGTCCAGTGTGTGATCATGGCTCATTGCAGCCTCAGTCTCCCTGGGCTCAAGCGATCCTCCCACCTCAGCCTCCAAAGTAGCTGGGACTACAGGCATGCACCACTGTACCTTGCTAATTTCTTGTTTATTTTTTTGTAGAGACTAAGTCTCACTATGTTGCCCTGGCTGGTCTTGAACTCTTGAACTCAAGTGATGCACCCACCTCTGCCTCCCAAAGTGCTGGGATTACCGGCATGAGCCACTGCCCAGCCTCTAACTTTACTTTAAAAATAGGCTTCTTTGGTGTACAGTTCTATGAATTTTAACATATATATAGAGAGATGCATGTAATCATACCACAATCCGAATATAAAGAAGTTTCATCACCCCTCAAATGCCTTCATGGTATCCCTATAACATCACACCCTCACTTTATCCATAACCTCTGGCAAGCTAATTTATTTTCTGTAACTATAGTTTAAAAAAAATTAAATATTTTAAAAAATTTATTTTATTTTAAGTTACAGGATACATGTGCAGGATGTGCAGGCTTCTTACACAGGTAAACGTGTGCCATGGTGGTTTGCTGCACCTATCAACCAGTCACCTAGGTATTAAGCCCAGCATGCATTAGCTATTTATCCTGATGCTCTCTCTCCCCTGCCGCCCCCTCCACAGACCCCAGTGTGTGTTGTTCCCCTCGCTGTGTCCATGTGTTCTCACTGTATTTTCTGTAACTGTAGTTTTATCCCTTAAAAATATTTAATAGAATTTGAGAATATCACGTAAATGGAATCAGATAAATACATAGATAGATTAAATAGAATGTTACCTTTTGAGTATGGCTTTCTTTACTAAGCATAAGGCTTTTGACAAAATAGACATTTTATTTATTTATTTAGAGATGAGTCTTGCTCTGTCCCGCAGGCTGGAGTGCAGTGGTGCGATCTCGGCTCACTGCATCCTCCATCTCCCAGGTTCAAGCATTTCTTGTGCCTCAGCCTCCCAAGTAGCTGGAATTACAGGTGAGTGCTACCATGCCTGGCTAATTTTTGTATTTTTAGTAGAGATGGGGTTTTGCCATGTTGGCCAGGCTGGTCTTGAATTCCTGGCTTCAAGTGATCCAACTGCCTCAGCCTCCCAAAGTGCTGGGATTACAGGCATGAGTCACTGTGCCTGGTAACATTTTTTATTTTAATGAATTCCAATTTATCAAGTTTTTTCTTTCATGGATCATGTTTTTGGTGTCATGTCTAAGAATTCTTTGTCTAACTACAGTTTATAAAGGTTTTCTCGTATGTTTTCTTCTAAAAAGTTTTATAGTTTTATATTTTACATTTTGAAGGTAAGATGTGAGGTTTAGGTCAACATTTTCTTTTTTATTGCAGTTTTATTAGTGATTAGCATTGAAAAGTAGAAATGACTCAAAAGTCCGCCAGCAGGTAACTAGCATTGCAGTATATCCATTCAATTGAATACTACTCAGTAATAAAAAGAATAAACTATTGATACAAGCAGCAGAATAGATGAATCTCACAAAAATTGTACTGAGTGAAAGAACCAGATACAAATGATTATATGCAGTATGATTCCATCCTGTTAAATTCTAGAAACAACAAACAAATCCATAGTAACAGAACATAGATTAGTGGTTGCCTGGGGCTAGGTAGGACAGAAGTGAGGATCGACAAGAGGAGCAAGGAAATTTTTGGGGTTGATGGCTGGGTTCACTATCTTAATTGAGGTGATCAATTCTTAGGTATATAAATATGTCAATACCTATCAAACTGTATACAGGTATGTGGGCCTTATTATATGGCAATTATATCTCAATAAACTGTTATAATGTTTTTATTAGTTATATATGAGCAGTATTTCACCACAGCTCATCTTAAAGATATTTTATACTTTATCCTCTATTTTTACAGCAAAATGTCACATTTTTGTCAGTTGATAATAATTTTTTTTTTTTTTTTTTTTTTGGAGTTGGGGTTTTGCTATGTTGGCCAGGCTTGTCTCAAACTCCTGGCTTCAAGTGATCCACCTGGCTCAGCCTCTCAAAATGCTGGGATTACAGATGTGAGCCACCATGCCTGGGAGATAATAAATTCTTGAAAGATTCCCAATACTTTACCAACTTGCACATTAAATTAATCTTCCCATTTTCTTTGTCCAATTAAGTTTTAGAGCAAAATAATATAAATATTTGTAGACCCAAATTGTAAACACATTTCAGTTTTGAAGAACAATATAAAGTAAATATAATATGGAATTACAATTAGAACACAAAGTTTGCACTGATACTTTTAAAACTTCTGTGGGGAAATGAGTTTTTCAAGTTAAGAACACCATGTATTAACTTAGAAGGTATTTCCCTTCACTAATGAAAATTTTCGTTTTTTAATTATCTGTTGTTTTCTTTCAAATTTTGGGTTTAATGGTGACCAATTAATATTGCTTAAAGTTACAACATAGACAAACAATTCAAATATCTTAGCAAATTGTAGTTCTGGTTATTCTCATATCATAATACGTAATTTAGAGTGATGACTCGAGATTTAAAAAATTAAATAACATGGCCATACGATTTTCTCTAAAATGTTCCCTTCAGATTTTAGGTCAACATTTTATTTGTTTTTTCCTTCTGCATATTGATGTAAATCGTTCCATCACTATTTGCACTATTTGTTGAAAAGATATCCTCCCTCCATTGAATTGCTTTTGCACTTTTGTCAAAAATCTATGGGCCAAATCTATTTGGGTCAATTTCTGCGTTCTCTATTCTGTTCCACTGATCTTTGTCTACACATCTGCTAATATCATGCTCTCTTGATTATTCTAAAGTCTTAAAATATAGGAGAGTGATTTCTCCAAATTTATTCCTTTTTTCAAAATTATTTTAGCTATTCTAGTTACTTTGTCTTTCCATATAAATTTTAGAATTAACTCTTCTATAGCCACAAAAAATCATGCTGGAATTTTTATTGACATTGTATTAAATCTATAGATCAATTTGGGGATAATAGACATCTCTACTATGTTGAGTCTTCAGACCTTTATCATTGTATGTCTCTCCATTTAGTTGGATTTTCTTTAATCTCTTTCATTAGTATTCTGTAGTTTTCAGCATACAGATCTAGAAAATGTTCTGTTAGATGTATACTCATTTCACTTTTGAGGAACCTGTTATACATGGTAGTGCTTTTAAATCAGCTTACAAATATATATTGCTAAAATATAGAAATACTATGGATATTTGTGTCTTCACTTAGTATCTTGTGATCATGTTAAACTCACTTTTAAGTTCTAGGAGTATTTTTGCAGGACTGTTTCATTTTCCCCCAGATTGGCCTTTGAAGTCTTGACCTTTCTTCCAGCCCTTTCTTAAATACAATTTCTTCTCTGAGGCCTTTCTAGTTCCCTTTACCAGATGTGATTTCTTCATCCGTTAAATTTACAAATCATTTTGTCCCTACATGTCACTTGTCTTTTTTTCTCTATATTATGGTGAACTGAATACTACACTCATTCGTCAGTACAATATGGGATTATCATAGTGTTAAATACTTTTAATCACAATTCTGTCTTTTCTCACTATGGAATATTGGGCAAATTCTTAAATCTTTTTGGCCTTCAGTTTTCTTTTCATTTGTAATGAGTGAAATAATAATTATTTTGTAGATTTATTGTGAGAATAATGCATGTTAGGTGCTCACTAAATATTAGGGTTTTTTTTCCCCTTTAGAGTTATACATTCTTGAGAACTTATTGCTACATACTTGCTTGAGTTCTCTGCAGTATCTGGGATGAAGTACAGATATATGTTTAATTGTATCAACAGAACTCAGCACAGGACAAGGAACACTATCTATGTTTAGTAAACTCTGGTCTTACAACTCTTTATTGTATCTATAACAAATTTTAATATTATGTGATTGTGAGGATCATTAGGAAATTAGCCAACTTGCAGCATTAACATAAGCAAAGCATGCAGATAAACTAAATTATACCAGATTCTCTAGGCAGCTATTAAACTAAATTGAGGTCATTATTAGCTGAGTAAGGGAAATGGTTAGAGGAGGGCAAGAAAATGGTACCCTTTGGTGAGCTACCAGAAGAGCAAATTTTACAAGTGAAGAATGGATGATGTTATGGTTTGAATGTGTGCCCTAGAATTCATATGTTGGGAACGTAATTCCCAATGCAACAGTATTGGGAGGTGGGGCTTAATGGAAGTTGTTTAGGTCACAAGGGTTCTGCGCTCATGAACAGATTAATGCTGTTATTAAAAGGGCTTATGGGAGTGGATTCCCTCTTTTGTACTCTTGCCCTTCCACCTTCCACCACTTTGATAATACAGCAAGAAGGCACTCACCAGATGTCGGCACTTTGATCTCAAAATTTCCAGCCTCCAGAAGTGTGAACCAATACATTTCTGATCATGATAAATTAACTAATCTTAGGAATTTTTTTATAGCAGCACAGAATGGACTAAGACAAATGAGGGTATGAGGAGGACTACCAGTTTAAAAGAGATTCCTTTGGGATTTCAGGTAGAAAGGCAAGCAGGGGAGCATTATGCTCTTTGTATTAGAGGAGAGGAACAGTAGTATCTTCACCATCACTGGTGACTGGGAAATTTACTGGCAGGGTTAGAATTCTTGTTGCTATCACAGTGCCACTAGGCTATCTGACAGACTGAGTCTAGAAGCATCTGTCTGTGCTGTACATAACAAATAGAAATTACTTTAGCTTTCAGAAACTTGAAGTTAACTGGGATCTTAGTCAGTTGGGGCTGATATAACAAAAATGCCATGGACTAGGTGGCTTAAATAGCAAACCTTTATTTCTTTACAGTTCCACAATCTGGGAAGTCCAAGATCAAGGAGCTGGCAGATCTAGTGTCTGGTGACAGCCCACTCCTTAGCTTGTAGACAGCTGCCTTCTCTCTACATCCTTATATGACTGAGAGCTCTTTTCTTTTAAGGACACTAATCACACTTATAAGGGCTTTACTCTCATGACCTAATCACCTCCCAAAGGCCCCACCTCCAAATACATCATATGGGGGATCACATTTCAACATATAGATTTTGGGGGAACACAAACATTCAGTTCATAGCACTAAGAAAGCACAATCATTTGCAGAAATTGCTGACATCTAAATATTAGCTGGGTCAGTCTGTGGACCAAGAAAGAGAAGGAAAATATTTGTGGGATCTTAGCATTACAGACTATGATGCATCTGTTAATGTGTGTGTGCGTCATTTAGAGTATATAAATGAAGCTTGTTCTTATGTGGCAGTCTAAGAGCAGGTGGTGTTCCTGAGGAAGTCCAGCAGGGTGCACTAAGAGGCCAGGGGAAGAGAACACACTGGGAAATTGTGCAACCTTATAGGAGCTGAGCATAATATTAAGTTTATCATGACCTTCAATGAGAATTACCTAGGTGAGGGTGGGAGGGTATTGCGACAGAAAAAGATAAAAGGTAGCAGTCAAACATCACAAAGTATTTCTGGAATACTATTTAAAAATACCACTTAAGCATTTAATCTTTGTATCTAGATTAAAAAGTTGTCCTGCAAATATTCACATGCTTTGCCACTAAAACAAGCTATAGAAATTTTATTTAATAATTTTATTCTTTACAATATGAGCCTGGTACATACTAGGTAAGATATTTTTCATAGCTCTTGGAAATAGTTATGCCTTTATCACGTATATGAAAGAAGACAGGGATAGTAGATGCTATGGTTTGAATGTTCCCTCCAAAACTTGTTAAATTTAATTGTCATTGTGATAGCATTAAGAGAGGCAACTGTTTACAGGTGATTAGGTCACAAGTCTCTGCCCTCCTCATAAATTGATTAATGTAATAATCACAGGAGCACATTATTATTGTGGGAATGGGTTAGTTATTGTGACAGTAGACTTGTGAGGCAACTGTTAATAGGTGATTAGGTCACAAGGTTTCTGTGCTCCTCATAAATTTATTAATGTCATAATCACAGGAGCACATTATTATTGAGAGTAGACTTGTTATAAAAGTGAGGTTGCACCCCTCTTGCTGTCTCTCTCATGTTCTCTTGCTCTTCTGCCTTCTGCCATGGGATGACACAGCAGGAAGGCCCTCATCAGATGTAGGCACCTCAACTTAGGCTTCTCAGCCACCAGAACTGTAAGAAATAAATATCTGTTCTTTGTAAGTTGCCCAGTTTCATGTACCATGCTATACCAGCAGAAAATGGACTAAGACACAAAATTGGTACCATGAAGTGGGGCCACTGCTATTAAAAATGTTGAAGTGACTTTGAAAGTAAGTAATGGATAGATGCTAGAAGAATTTTGAGGAGCAGGCTAGAAAAAGCCTAGATTGCTATAAAAAGAGCAGTAAGAGTGATTCTGGTGAGAGTTGAGAATAAATGTGAAGAGGCCTGGAACTTCTTAGATATTACTTAATTGGTCATGATTAGAATGTTGGTAGAAACATGAATGGTAAAGGCCATTCTGATGAGGTCTCAATGGAAATAAGGAACAAAATATTGTAAACTGACATAAAAGTTATTTTTGTGACACAGTTGTAAGGAACTTAGCAGAATTGTGTCCATGTCCTAGGACTCTATGGAAGACAAATTTAAGAGTACTGAATTAGAATGTGTGGCAGAAGAAATTTCTAAGCAAAACATTGAAGGAGCTGCATGGCTACTTTTAACTGCATACAGTACAATGTGAGAGGAGAGATACTGGAGACAGAATTTATAATAAAAGGGAAGCAGAGCAGAAAAATTTGAAAAATTTGGAGCTTAGCCATTGGTCAGGGTACTCTGGAGGGACAGAACTAATAGGATAGAGGTATATGTAAAGGGGAGTTTATCAAGGAGTATTGACTCACATGATCACAATGGGAGGTCCCACAATAGGCTGTCTGCAAGCTAAGGAGCAAGGAAGCCAGTCTAGTCCCAAAGCTGAAAAATTTGGAGTCTGATGTTTGAGGGCAGAAGCATCTAGCATGGGAGAAAGATGTAGGCTGTGAGGCTAAGCCAGTTTAGTCTTTTAACATTCTTCTGCCTGCTTTTATTCTGGCTGGGTTGGCAGCTGAATAGATTGTATCCACCCAGATTGCGGGTGGGCCTGCCTTTCCCATTCCACTGACTCAAATGTAAATCTTTTTTGGCAACACCATCACAGACACACCCAGGAAGGCCAAATCCTTCAATCCAACCAAGTTGACACTCAGTATTAACTATTACAGCCATGTAAACAGTGAAAAGGACTTTTACATTTGCTTTAGAAGAGCAAACCAAGGGTCTAGCCAAGCAACTATTTGCTAAATTGGTATTGATAGAGGAGAGCCAGGGGCTAGTTTTCAAGAAAATGGGCGAATGACCCAGAAGGCATTTCAGAGATCCTCCAGGCAAGCTGTGACCTTGAGGGCAAAGTTTCCAGAGAGGTACCCAAGGAAGCTCAGGATTTGCTGCCCAGGGTTATCCCAGACTTTGGTCCCTAAATTCTGGTGCAGCACACCTTAGCTGCCCCATTTTTTTTGGCTCAAATGGGCCCAGTACAGCTCAATCAACCACTCTGGAAGGTACAAGACATAAATCTTGGCAATGCCTATGTGGTACTAATTCTGCAGACAGGTGGAATACAAGAGCTGTAACTTTTTCCACTTAGATTTCAAAGGATGTCGTAGACAGCATGGCCACAGGCAGAAATGTCTCAGGGGTGGAGCCACCACAGACAGCCACCACCAAGGCAATGCCCAGCAGAACTGTGGGGCTGGGGTCACTGCAGAGTCCCCACTTGGGCAACACTTACTGGGAGCTATGGGAGTGGGGCAGCTGTCAAGACCCCAGGACTGTAGAGCTACCAGCATGCCAACTCTAGCTGGGGAAAGCCACAGGCATGAGACTCTAATCCATGAGAGCTGCTGGGTAGACTGAGCCTAGCAAAACCTCATAGTGGGGCTGCCTGAGGCCTTGGGGGCCCAACCCCAGCCCAGGGTGCCCAGAATAGGAGACATGGAATCAAATAAGATTATTCTTCAGATTTACAACTTAATGTTGTTTTCCTTGTTGGATTTTGGACTTACTTGTTACAGCTACCCTTTTTTCTTGCCTACTTCACCCTTTTGGAATGAGAATGGTTATCCTATGTCTTGGCTATTTTGGAAGCACGTAACTTGTTAATTTCACAGGCTTACAGCTGGAGAGAAATTTGTTTAAAGATGAATCATGCCTTGAGTATCACTCACATTTGATTCAGATGAGATGCTGGACTTTGGACTTTTGAGTTGGTGCTGAAATGAGTGAGACTTTTGGGGCTATTGGCATAAAATGAATGTATTTTGTATATGAAAAGGACATAAGTTGTGAGGTGCCAGGGTTGGAATTCTGTGATTTAAATGTTCCCTCTAAAATTTATGTTGAAATGTAATTGCTATTATAGCAGTATTATAAAGCAGGACCATTAAGAACTGATTATGCCATGAGGGTTCCAACCTCATGAAAGGATTAATGTCGTTATCTCAGGAGTGGGTTAGTTATTGCAACATGGGGCTTTTTATGTAAGTGAGTTCAGCTCCCTCTTGCTCTCTCTCTCATCCTCTCATTCCTTTCTGCCATGGTATGACATAACAGGAAAGCCCTTAGCAGATGGGGGACCCCTGACTTTGGACTTCCAGCCTCTAGAACTCTAAGACATAAATGTATTTTTTTGATAAATTATATCTAGACATTATTCAGTTATATCAATGCTTGAGAGGGAGTGAGGTCAATCTGAATTCAGTGTCTTTTTTTCACAGCTTTAGTTCACCAAGAAATGAGAAGACAAATCAGAGGGGAACAGTTGACACCACTCATTAAATATGCCATTTTTTCTCACTGAGGTGAAATGTGAGCTTCATCATATGCTGAATGATTACATATCCCCAAGTCTGTTTTTAGATATGAATTTATTTTGTTGATTTATTTGCCTAGTTCTCTTCCAACACTATGTTATTTTAATACTGTTTTGATATTTATTTTTATTTAATAAACATTTACTTAACACTACATGCTGAACATTATTTTTAGGGATTTATAACTTTGAAATCATTTCATCTTCAAATAAACTTGTGAAGTGGGTCCCACTGATTGAATCCATTTTACAGCTTAGGAATCTGAAGCACTGGGAGGAGTGACATAAATTCTAGATCCCCCAACCTATGTTCAGTAAAAACGCCAGTGCCCTCCTAAGAGTCCCAGGAATTCCAAAGTACTTGTTTTCTCATGGTAACTGATCGAATTTTTTTTCCCGTAGGAGTTATTAACATCAATTGAGTCTCACTACACAGAACTGTTTTGTGCTCTCTGCCTTGTACTTCCCAAGCTAAGAAAAACCACCATTTCTCTTGTCCCTAAAACACTCCTTTTCCCACAAGATTTTTTTTTATGTCATAGTCACATTTACTGAAGGTTTGACAATTGGACAACTGTTATTACATCTCAGGACTTAAAAGTCCTTTAGTTCACTATCAGGGATATGTCATTGGCTAATATTTCTCATTTCCAGTATCAAGATACCTAATCAATCTATCATCACCTATCTGTATGTATTTTTTTCTCTTCTTCCTCCTCCTTCCCCTCCCCCTCCTCTTCCTCCCCTCCCCTTCTTCCTCCCCCTCCCTTTCCTTTTCCCTCTCTCCCTCAATCTTCATCCTCCTCCTTCTTCTTCTCCTCCTCCTCCTCCTCCTTTCTCCTTCTTCTTCTTCCCTGTTTCCCCACTACGCTCTTTCCCCTTTTATTTTGTATTCCCCTGCCTCAAAATCATATACATAAAAGATGAGCTTTTATATCCAAAGTTGCTAAAAGAATGAAATGGGCATGTCCTCTGGATTGAAATTATTCCAACTCGCTTAGGGACAGAAACAGCTGCAGGAAATGGTAGACTTAAATAGTAATTTACCCCTTCCTTCTCATCATCATTAAAATATTGCTTGTGAATTTATAGTTGTGTTTATAGTCCCAGCTATTCAGGCAGCTTAGGTGAGAGGGTTGCTTGAGGCTAAGAGTTTGAAGCTGCAGTAAACTATGATTGTACCTGTTAATAGCCACTGCTCTATAGCCCTGAGCAACACAGGGAGACCCTGTCTAATAATATTAATATTTGTGTTTAGTAAGCATAAACTCATAGACTGTTAGAACTGGCAGTCTAAGTCTTCTTTTATAGACCAGTAATTCTGAAAGTTGGTTGTGCCTTAGAATCTCCTGGGACCTTTACAAAATACTGATGTCTGGGAACAGTGCTTGCTACTCTGATTAAATTAGTTTGGAGTGTTGTCTGGCCATCAGGAATTGTTGTGAAGCTCCAAGGTGATTCTAAGGTACAGTCAAGTTGAGAATGACTGTTATTGATCCAGAAAAAGAAATCTACACAAGATCAACACAATTGGGAACAGAGCTAGAGTTAAATTCAGCATGGTATTTAAGTCCAAGTTTTATCATTTACTGTTATCTTGGGTAAGTTTCTTCCTTTTTTTCTTTTTTTTTTTTCTGGAGATGGAGTCTTGCTCTATCACCCAGGCTGGAGGGCAGTGGCGCAATCTCAGCTCACTGCAACCTCCGCCTCCCGGGTTCAAGCAATTCTCCTGCCTCAGCCTCCAGAGTAGCTGGGATTATAGGCGCCTGCCACCATGCCCGGCTAATTTTTGTATTTTTGATAGAGATGGGGTTTCACCATGTTGGTCAGGTTGGTCTCTAACTCCTGACCTCAGGTGATCTGCCTGCCTCAGCCTCCCAAAGTGCTGGGATTACAGGTGTGAGCCACCGCGCCTGGCTACCTTGGGTAAGTTTCTCTGAGTCACTCTGCACACCACTTGTACTCTGTCACTCCGAGTCCTTGGGTATGGTTCTCCGAGTCACTCTGCACACCACTTGTACTCTGTCTGGGTTTGAAGTTGGACACGGTGAGAGCTGGCATGGTAGAGAACAAGGACATATGTGCATGCACACGGGAGTGCTACTGCTTTTTTAGGAGTCACTCCTGGCATATTTAAAATAATTATTTACTTTCAATTAAAATAATAAAAACAAGGGCTCTTTTAGCCAGATCGATACAGGAAAGAGAAGGAGGTTAAGGAAAGGATAATAGAGAACGGCTGTTTTCAATGTATTTCAAAGCCCCTTGTATTGAATTACCCTGTGTAATGAATTACCACAAACAGCGGCATAAAAGAATACCCATATTAGCTCACAGTTTTGTGGGTCAGAAGTCTGGCATGGCTGGGTTCTCTGCTCAGGGTTTCATGAGGCTGAAACCAAGATGTTGGCCACATGAGGTTCTTTTCAAAAGGCTCTGAGGAAAAATCCTCTTCCAAGCTCATTCTTACCATTGGCAAAAATTCATTCCTTTTGGCTCTAAAACTGAGATCCATGTTTCCTGGCTGGCTGGGAGCTGAGAGCTCCTCTGAACTCCTACTGATCACTTGCATTCCTTGCTAAGCTATCCCCTCCATCTTCAAGCCAGGGATGTGTGTTGATCAAATCTTTGTTATGCTCTGAGTCTTTGACTTCCTCCTCTGCCATTTGCTAGAGATTTGTTTTTAAAGAGCTCATGTGACTAGGTCATGTCCATCAGATAATCTCCTTATGTTAATTTAAGGTTGACTAATTTGAAATCTTGACTCTCTTTGCAAAACTCTAGGTACAGCAGTTCCTAGATTAGTGTTGGATTGAATAACTCAGAGAAGGTATATGTACACAAGGCACCAGGAATCTTGGGGCCACCTTAAAATTCTGCCTACCACATTCTATTCAAGATTCATACATGGTTTGGAAGCTTCTTATTTCCTATACCATCCTCAATTCTGAGAGTAGAGTAGTGGTGTTTTTTTTTTTTGTATTTTTAGTAGAGACAGGGTTTTGCCATGTTGGTCAGGCTAGTCTCAAACTCCTGACCTCCTGATCTGCCCACCTTGGTCTCCCAAAGTGCTGGGATTACAGGCGTGAGACACCGCGCCCGGCCTGAGAGTAGTGTTGAAGTGTTATTGAAAGGCTTTCATGATACACTGGCTAAACAGCAAATTTGTTTAATAAAATAAACTAATCAAACAGCCAATCAACTTAATCCCTGAAATATAGAAAGTAATCAACCTTCATTCCCTACAAGTGTTAAAGTGAGGAACTATTTTCTCTTCACCAAAAATTTTCTCATGAACAAGAGTAGGAACAGCATTCTGGGGCAGAAACAGTACAAAAACGGGCATACAGAGTGAAAATTTGCCTAGCTTTCCAGAAACTGGAAGTCAAGAGCTTAAGCTATGGAATAGCTTGGTCAGGTTTATGCTTTAGAAATATCAGCTTTTCATCAGAGGACAGATAGGGGGTGGCGGTGGTGAAGCAGCTACATTTTCTGGGGTACTCAAGGTTCATCGTCTTGCGCCAGGAAAATTTAGGACATAGACACACATGAGGAGTTTAGGAGCGGAGGTTGAATAAGCAAAAGAAAAAGAAAGAAAAATAGTTCTCTCTCTAGTGAGAGAGAGGGGACTTCCAAGAGAAAAGGCCAGCCGGCGGCAGATGTGCTGGATTTTTTAGTCAGGTTTGAGGAGGCGGTGTCTGATTTACATAGAGCTCACAGATTAGTTCAATCAGGTACAACGTTTACATATCAAATATCATATAATTATTAAAATAGTTCTTATCCTTAGATACATATTGGAAACACCCAAAGAGCTTTATAATCTACTCATGCCTGGGTTCCATCTCAGAAATTCATACTTAATCAGCATGAGGGCTGGGAAATGAAAAGATCTCCGGATGCTTCATCTATGCAACCAAGGTAGACCCCCTAGACGTTGTGGGTATGGAGAAGTTCAGGAGTCAACAGAGATCTCCAGAAAGTCTAGTATTTCCTATATCCCTAAGATTTCTTAGATTTCACAAAATATTCGTGTTTTGGATCTAACTATATGTAAAAACTAGTAATGAAAAATGAAAATCTCTGTGTGTAGAGATATTGGCAAAGTTATACTAAGAAACAGTATAGTAAAAGATCCTAAACCATAATTCCTCTGCGACAAAGAAATTATGGCTAATTTTTACTATTTGTAAGGCACTTTAAGGGCAATATCTATTTTATCTCATTTTACCTTTACAGTAAAGCTCTGAGGGAGATATTATTAATCCTAATTTTACAAATGATGAAACTGAGGCACAACTATTAAAATGCAGAGTCATGATTTAAGCCTTGACTGTCAGTCTGTTGAATTTCAAAGCTGATGCTCTTACCCAAACAATTGTAC
This sequence comes from Pongo abelii, assembly GCF_028885655.2. Classification (NCBI taxonomy): domain Eukaryota; kingdom Metazoa; phylum Chordata; class Mammalia; order Primates; family Hominidae; genus Pongo; species Pongo abelii. Next base: position 124,260,615 of record NC_071990.2, read on the forward strand.
TTACTGATAACTTTGAAAAATATAATGCAGCTTCAACAAGTTAAGACATTTATTTTGTCATTATCACCTATTAAAGAACAGAAAATATGCACAACATATACACTTGTGCACTTAACTTAAGATTTCCATATACACACATGAATGGATCCAGTAACAGGAAGACCTATGTACCATATTTATTAATATTGCAAGTTAAATGACATCTCTGGAAAGCTAAGTTTAACATAGCTAACCTATGGAATAAGGATTATAAAGGGGATTAGTGTGATGGAGTAGAAATGAACTAGAGATTAGGAAACTTGAGTCAGTGACCTCTCCCAACCTGCCTCTCCCAACCTAGAAGAGTTCCAGGACCCTGAGTTAGCTACTGTCCTTCTTTGCTTCTGGGTGTCCAAAGTTGTACAATGTAGCATAAGCATTGAATTATCTTTTAGAGCCTTTCTATTTAAAAAGGCAATTTTTTAAATGATTTGAAGCTATTGTGTATCTGTTTTCTTTTCTTCGGTACTTATTCATTTATCTGTTTATTAGTCTTCGATTATTTGTTTTACTGTTGAAATTCAATTTTATATCAGAAATAATTTAATAATGGTAAAATAAATGATGATTATTATGATAATAGCATAGATTTATCAAACACTAAATTCTAGACACATTTATGAATTATATATGTTAACTCATTTGATCCTCATGACAGTCCAAAGAAATAGGAACTACTATTATTACCCCCATTTTAGAACTGATGAAGCAAAGAAGTCACAGTACTGATGGTAGGCAGCCTTCCTGAGGTTGCAAAGCCAGCATATGGCAGAAGAATGAGGTAGTTCAGTCTAGAATATTTTCTTTAAACTGTTTTACACTCTACCTTCCAATGTTTTCAGTGCTATAAATGGGAGATTTACATGCTTATTTAATGGAGTTTATTTAATGACACACTACAATTTGAGGAACCCCCAAATGATAAAACTGTTATCTACATTTCAATGGTATTTGACTTAACAAAATTCTTTCTCTCTACCACCCTCCCCGACACATACTGACACACATATGTGCACATACTATCTCTTGAAACCCATTCTTTATTTTATATATGGCCCAAGTGACAGATAATCTCTGGGATATTACTCTCTGAGAACAATATAAATATCATATTTAGAAAAGATAAGAGCATCTGTTTTTATGTTCAGGACATGATATCTTCTCACTTTTCTCTGCCTTCTGGGGATTTAATTAAAACAATAAAATAGAGCTACAAGAGTTTGTCACCTAATGATAGCAAAAGGCAACAGCACATAGTTAATCCCTTCTATGCAAAATGTTGCCTTATATGCACATTCATCCAAAAATTAATGATGCCAGTCATATCAATAAAGGGCAACGAGCTGACTGCACAGTCTGAGGGATTGGCTGATTATACAGCAGTGTTTTAAGTCTCAGCTGTAAAGATCTAGAAAATACACAGTGGCACAGGAAGTTGCCTTTGCTGTGGTGGTTAGTTAACATGGTTTCTGGGTCTAAAGGTAGAACTGTTGCAGAAGAGAGGCTTCTGAGTAGAAACCCTTAATCCTAAGGCAAAATATGGAATTGGAGCAATAGTCTAGATAATTCTTACAATGTGGAGCAAAAGTAGCTTTTCTTTTTTTTTTCTTTTTCTTCCAGGGATGATCTGTCTGGATGGCAACTTTCAATCATTTCCCATTGTCAGCATAACATACTGCCTACCCCTCCTGCAACATGTGGCTTAGCGAGATAGACAGCACTGTGCTTTATTTATTTATTTAAAATTATGCTTAAGTTCTGAGATATATGTGCAGAACCTGCAGGTTTGCTACATAGGTATACATGTGCCATGGTGGTTTGCTGCACTCATCAACCCATCATCTACATTAGTTATTTCTCCTAATGCTATCCCTCCCCCTTCCCCCCACCACTGACAGGCCCCAGTGTGTGATGTTCCTGTCTCTGTGCCCATATGTTTTCATTGTTCAACTCCTACTTACGAGTGAGACCATGCGGTGTTTGTTTTTCTGTTCCTGTGTTAGTTTGCTGAGAATGATGGTTTCCAGCTTCATCCATGTCCCTGCAAAGGACATGAACTCATTCTTTTTTTATGGCTGCATAGCATTCCATGGTGTATATGTGCCACATTTTCTTTAGTCTATCATTGATGGGGATTTTGGTTGGTTCCAAGTCTTTGCTATTGTGAATAGTGCTGCAATAAACATACGTGTGCATGTACCTTTATAGTAGAGTGATTTATAATCCTTTGGGTATATATACCCCATAATGGGATTGGTAGGTCACATGGTATTTCTAGTTCTAGATTCTTGAGGAATCACCACACTGTCTTCTACAATGGTTGACTAATTTACACTCCTACCAACAGTGTAAAAGTGTTCCAATTTCTCCACATCCTCTCCAGCATATATTGTTTCCTGACTTTTAATGATCTCCATTCTAACTGGCGTGAGATGGTATCTCACTAGGATTTTGATTTGCATTTCTCTAATGCCCCGTGATGATGAGCTTTTTTTCGTGTTTGTTGCCTGCATAAATGTCTTCTTTTGAAAAGTGTCTGTTCATATCCTTCGCCAACTTTTTGATGGGGTTGTTAGTTTTTTTCTTGTAAATTTGTGTAAGTTCCTTGTAGATTCTGGATATTAGACCTTTGTCAGATGGGTAGATTGCAAAAATTTTCTCCCATTCTGTAGGTTGTCTGTTCACTCTGATGATAGTTTCTTTTGCTGTGCAGAAGCTCTTTAGTTTAATTAGACCTGGCTTGTCAATTTTGGCTTTCCTTGCCATTGCTTTTGGTGCTTTAGTCATGAAGTCTTTGCCCATGCCTATGTCCTAAATGGTTTTGCCTAGGTTTCCTTCTACGGTTTTATGGTTTTAGGTCTTCATTTAAATCTTTAATCCATCCTGAGTTAATTTTGTATAAGGTATAAGGAAGGGGTCCAGTTTCTGTTTTCTGCATACGGATAGTCAGTTTTCCCAACACCATTTATTAAATAGGGAATCCTTTCCCCATTGCTTGTTTTTGTCAGGGTTGTCAAAGATCAGATGGTTGTAGATGTGTGGTGTTATTTCTGAGGCCTCTATTCTGTTCCATTGATCTATATATCTGTTTTAATACCAGTACCAAGCTGTTTTGGTTACTGTAGCCTTGTAGTATAGTGTGAAGTCAGGTAGTATGATGCCTCCAGCTTTGTTCTTTTTGCTTAGCATTGTCTTGGCTATACAGGCTCTGTTCTGGTTCCATATGAAATTTAAAGTAGTTTTTTCTAATTCTGCACAAAAAGTCAATGGTAGTTTGATGGTGATAACATTGAATCTATAAATTACTTGGGGCAGTATGGCCATGTTCACAATATTGATTCTTCCTATTCATGAGCCTGGAATGTTTTTCCATTTGTTTGTGTCTTCTCTTATTTCCTTGAGCAGTGTTTTGTAGTTTTCCTTGAAGAGTTCCTTCACATCCCTTGTAAGTTGTATTCCTAGGTATTTTATTCTCTTTGTAGCAATTGTGAATGGGAGTTCGCTCATGATTTGGCTCTCCGTTTGTCTCTTATTGGTATATAGGAATGCTTGTGATTTTTGCACATTGATTTTGTATCCTGAGACTTTGCTGAAGTTGCTTATCAGCTTAAGGAGTTTTTGGGCTGAGATGATGGGGTTTTCTAAATATACAATCATGTCATCTGCAAACAGAGATAATTTGACTTCCTCTCTTCCTATTTGAATACCATTTGTTTCTTTCTCTTTCCTGACCTGGCCAGAAGTTCCAATACTATGTTGAATAGCAGTGGTGTGAGAGGGCATCCTTGTCTTGTGCCAGTTTTCAAAGGGAATGCTTCTAGCTTTTGCCCATTCAGTATGATATTGGCTAGGATTTGTCATAAATAGCTCTTATTATTTTGAGGTATGTTCCATCAATACCTAGTTTATTGAGTGTTTTTAGCATGAAGGGGTGTTGAATTTTATTGAAGGACTTTTCTGTGTCTATTGTGGTGATCATGTGGTTTTTGGCATTGGTTCTGTTTATGTAATGGAGTATGTTTGTTAATTTGCATATGTTGAACCCGCCTTGCATCCCAGGGATGAAGCCGACTTGATCATGGCAGATAAGCTTTTTAATGTGCTACTGGATTTGGTTTGCCAGTATTTTATTGAGGATTTTCGTATCGATGTTCTTCAGGGATATTGGTCTAAAATTCTCTGCCAGGCTTTGGTATCAGGTTGATGCTGGCCTCATAAAATGAGTTACGGAGGAGTCCCTCTTTTTCTATTGTTTGGAATAGTTGCAGAAGGAATGGTACCAGCTCCTCTTTGTACCTCTGGTAGAATTTGGCTGTGAATTCATCTGGTCCTGAGCTTTTTTGGGTGGTAGGCTATTAATTCATGCCTCTATTTCAGAACTTGTTATTGGTCTATTCAGGGATTCGACTTCTTTCTGGTTTAGTCTTGGGAGGGTGTATGTGTCCAGGAATTTATCAATTTCTTCTAGATTTTCTAGTTTATTCATGTAGAGGTGTTTATAGTATTTGCTGATGGTAGTTTGTATTTCTGTGGGATCAGTGGTGATATCTCCTTTATCATATTTTATTGTGTGTATTTGATTCTTCTCTTTTTTTTTTCTTTATTAGTCTGGTTAGCAGTCTGTCTACTTTGTTAATCTTTAAAAAAAACCAGCTTCTGGATTCATTGATTTTTTGAAGAGTTTTTCGTGTCACTATCTCCTTCAGTTCTGCTCTTATCTTAGTTATTTCTTGTCTTCTGCTAGCTTTTGAATTTGTTTGCTCTTGCTTCTCTAGTTCTTTTAATTGTGATGTTAGGGGGTCGATTTTCGATCTTTCCCACTTTCTTCTGTGGGCATTTAGTGCTATAAATTTCCCCCTAAACACTGCTTTAGCTGTATCCCAGAGATTCTGGTACATTGTGTCTTTGTTCTCATTGGTTTCAAACAACATATTTATTCCTGCCTTAATTTTGTTATTTACCCAGTAGTCATTCAGGAGCAGGTTGTTCAGTTTCCATGTAGTTGTGCAATTTTGAGTCAGTCTCTTAATTCTGAGTTCTAATTTGATTGCACTGTCGTCTGAGAGACTGTTTGTTATGATTGCCATTCTTTTGCATTTGCTGTGGAGTGTTTTACTTCCAATTATGTGGTCAGTTTTAGAATAAGTACTATGTGGTGCTGAGAAGAATGTATATTCTGTTGATTTGTGGTGAAGAGTTCTGTAGATGTCTGTTAGGTTCGCTTGGTCCTGAGCTGCGTTCAAGTCCTGGATATCCTTGTTAATTTTCTGTCTCGTTGATCTGTCTAATATTGACAGTGGTGTGTTAAAGTCTCTCACCATTATTGTGTAGGAGTCTAAGTCTCTTTGTAGGTCTCTAAGAACTTGCTTTATGAAGCTGGGTGCTCCTGTATTGGGTATATAAATATTTAGGATAGTTAGCTCTTCTTGTTGCATTAATACCATTCCCATTATGTAATGCCCTTCTTTGTCTTTTTTTTATCTTTGTTGGTTTAAAGTCTGTTTTATCAGATACTAGGATTGCAACCCCTGATTTTTTTTTGCTTTCCATTTGCTTGGTAAATCTTCCTCCATCCCTTTACTTTGAGCCTATGTGTGTCTTTGCATGTGAAATGCATGTGAATACAGCACACCAATGGGTCTTGAATCTTTATTCAATTTGCCAGTCTGTGTCTTTTAATTGGGCCATTTAGCCTGTTTACGTTTAAGGTTAATATTGTTATGTGTGAATTGTATCCTGTCATTATGATGCTACCTGGTTATTTTGCCCATTAGTTGATGCACTTTCTTTATAGTGTCGATGGTCTTTACATTTTTGTATGTTTTTGCAGTGGCTGGTACTGGTATTTCCTTTTTCGTGCTTCCTTTAGGAGCTCTTGTAAGGCAGACCTGGTGGTGACAAAATCCCTCAGCATTTGCTTGTCTGTGTAGGATTTTATCTCTCCTTCACTTATGAAGCTTAGTTTGGCTAGATATGAAATTCTGGGTTGAAAATTACATTTTTTTTTTAGAATGTTTTACTTTGGCTCCAACTGTCTTCTGGCTTGCAGGGTTTCTGCAGAGAGATCCGCTGTTAGTCTGATGGGCTCCCCTTTGTGGGTAACCTGACCTTTCTCTCTGGCTGCCCTTAACATTTTTTTCTTTATTTTAACCTTGGTGAATCTGATCATTATGTGTCTTGGGGTTTCTCTTCTCAAGTAGTATCTTTGTTGTGTTCTCTGTATTTCCTGAATTTGAATATTGGCCTGTCTTGCTAGGTTGGGAAAGTTCTCCTGGATAATATACTGAGGAGTGTTTTCCAACTTGGTTCCATTCTTCCCATCATTTTTGGGCACACCAATCAAATTTAGGTTTGGTCTGTTCACATAGTCCCATATTTTTTGGAGGCTTTGTTCATTCCTCTTCATTCTTTTTTCTCTAATCTTGTGTTCATGCTTTATTTAATTCAGTTGATCTTCAATCTCTGATATCCTTTCTTCCACTGGATCAATTTGGCTATTGATATTTGTGTATGCTTCACGAAGTTCTCAGGCTGTGTTTTTCAGCTCCATCAGGTCATTTATGTTCTTCTCTAATCCAGCTATTCTAGTTAGGGTTGACAGACACCTCATACAAGAGAGCTCTGGCTGACATCTGGCAGGTGACCCTCTCAGACGAAGCTTCCAGAGGAAGGACCAAGCAGCAATCTTTGCTGGTCTGCAGCCTCCAGTGGTGATACCTAGGCAAACAGGGTCTGGAGTGGATCTCCAGCAAACTACAGCAGACCTGCAGAAGAGAGGCCTTTTAGAAGGAAAACTAACAAACAGGAAGCAATAGCATTGACATCAACAAAAAGGATGACCAGTCAAAAACCCCATTCGAAGGTCACCAACATCAAAGACCAAAGGTAGAAAAATCCACAAAGATGAGGAAAAACCATTGCAAAAAGGCTGAAAATTCCAAAAACCAGAATGCCTCTTCTCCTCCAAAGGTACACAAACTTCTTGCCAGCAAGGGAACAAAACTGGATGGTGAATGAATTTGATTAATTGTCAGAAGTAGGCTTCAGAAGGTGGGCAATAATGAACTCCTGGAAGCTAAAGCAGCATGTTCTAATCCAATGCAAGGAAGCTAAGAACCTTGATAAAAGGTTACAGCACAGTGTTTTAATGTGAAAACTAACTCGCAGCAATTTTTGAGTATTTTTGTTTTGCTAATGAAATCGATAGGGTTGTACATATTATATGTTTATAACATATTACATAATAAACATATGTACAACATGATGTAAACATATGTGTTTTAGATGTAAGATAGCTGAAACATATAAGGACAAAAATATAACATTGTAGATAGTGTCCAACTCACCAATATATCACTTTCCCAATTTATGTATAAATTAGTTGTTTAGAAACCCATTGAGTGTTTTCCTACACAAAATAAGTAAATAAGTATGCTGTATTTCTTTTTTTCACTCTCACTTTGTGAAGACATATTTAGTGTTACATGTGTTTTGAAGTACACTGTGATTTTTCTTCTAGTTCTTGTAATCAAGGGTCTTCTGTTGTTACAAGAGAAGGAATCAGAAGAAACTGGAAACATTAGAGATGGGTGTATGGGAAATTCCTAGTTACTTAGTACTTTCTCCTGTGTCCTATTCAACTGGGCCCCTGGTACCTGCTCAGGGCTATGAGCTGTCCTGAATCTCTTTCCAGGGCACCACACTGAGGTGAGCCCCACCATGTCTTCACAAACATTCTATTCTTTAACTTACTTGTATATTATTCTCTGGATTCTCTGCGCTTACCGATCGAAAGCAATCTGAAGTGAATAATTAATACCAATAACAAATCCAAATTCCTTACACAAAAGGAATACACAGATTTTTTTAAAGTAGATCTTTACCATGTTTACTTTGCAATTATCACAACATTACTTAAAAACTTATAGGCCTATTACAGGGATACATTTCTTACACTTTTTGCTTTTACCACAAAACATTTTTAAATCAAATACAAAAAATACCAGAAAACTCAAATAACATTAATATTATATAATGGGCCAGGTGTGGTAGCTCATGCCTGTAATCTCAGCACTTTGGGAGGCCGAGGCAGGGTGAATCACTTGAGCCCAGGAGTTTGAGACCAGCCTGTGCAATGTAATGAAACTCTGTCTCTACAAAACATACAAAAATCAGCTGGCTGGTTGTGGTGGTGCACACCTGTAGTCCTATCTACTTGGGAGGCTAGGTGAGAGGCTCGCTTGAGCCTAGGAGATTGAGGCTGCAATGAGCCAAGATTGCACCACTGCACTTCAGCCTGGGCAACAGAGAGAGACCCTGTCTCCAAAAACAAAAAAACAAAAAAACAAATAAACAAATAAACAAAATAAAAAAAATATATATACACAATGAATTATCTTAGGCTGAAACTAAATAATTGATGTTGACTTTAATAGTAGGAAGATGTATTGATGTATTTTTTTATATTTTACTTGTTGTTAGATTGACTCTTAATTTTTGAATGTGAGACACATCAATTGGGTCACATATTATTGTTTTTATTATTTTTTCCTGTTGAACAATAACCTTTTTTATCATCAATTATCATTTTTATTGAAGAGCCAATCAATTTAATGGTATATCTAAAAATAAAACTGAAAAGTGTTTTTTATTTATTAGTGGCAATCAGCTGTTATTAGCTGGAACATATATAGTGATCTGCTAATGAGCTATTATAAGTTAGTATCAGAAGAAATAGAATCTGCAAGGTGTATCTGTTCTTACTGAGAGTGGGGAAAGGGCTGCTATGAGGAGAGTTCTTTTGAGTTTGGCAATTCTATACCTCTATGTTCATATAATAACTCAGTTCTGTTTTCAACATTTAAAAAAAAAAAACTTTTATTCTAGGTTTGGGGGTACGTGTACAGTTTGTTACATAGGTAAACATGTGTCATGGTGGTTCGTTGTACATGTTATTCATCCTCAACATTTTTCTACTTGACCAATTTAGGAAAGTTTGCTAAAATCTCTAGCAACGCTCTCTCCTTCGCTGCCCGGTACTTACAAATGTCTACTAAGCCATTCAAGATTTGCAACCCCTGCTGGGTTACCACACTGACTTAGAATCTCAGCTTCCCTTAACTGCTTCCACTTTTCCTTTTTTTCCCCACAGAATTTTATTGTCGTTCCTTTCCTGCTAAAATGTAAACTGCATAAGGCCATTCTTTGTTTTGTTCACTGATATATTACAACAGAATAGTACCTGTAACATGTAGATGCTAAACGACTATTTGTCAAATGAATAAAAATAATAGATAAAGTTTATTAACACATACGATGTTCCCCCATTGCTAAAGAGAATTTATATTTACTAAACTGTTTACTTTTCCCCAAACCTAAGAATTTTCTCTTTTCCAGTCTTGTGTTTGAAGTAGTGTGATTCAGAATTAGGAATATGGACTGGAATTTAGAAAAGAGGACAGAAGAAACAAAGGAATTTGAGAGGAGGACAAAGAAAAAGATCCAAAGCTAACTGGATATGGTAGAGCTTCATGAAAGTTAGCAGGCAGGGAGTTGGAGTAAGGGTTTAGAGAAAGAGAAATTCTGGAGGATTAGAGAACGAGAGAGGCAGTGAGGGATTGTTTTAAGAGGTGTTGCTATGCGTTAAAAAATTGACCTCCTTTAAATTACTTCTACTTGAGTTTTTAAAGGGAGTTTATCTGCATTATACACTATTCCCTTGAGGTCCTCTGCCTCATATTCAGAGCACATGTACACTTGTCCTTTTCTTGGACTAAACTGATTATTGACACAAATGGCGGACAATAGTACTGTATTTAGTTATAAATTATTGAAAGTCGGTACTAACTAATTAGATAGGTATTTGAATGACTATCTCAACTTTAAAAAGTTATCAAGGAAACCAGAAAAATTAGAAAAATACCTAGAGATTTTAAAAACATATATAACTCCAAGAATATAATCTTTGCTGAATATGATAGATGGCCTTTAACTTTACCAGAGGGGATTTTCAAAGAGCAGAGGTTACTATGTAGATGCCTTGCCAGTTGGAGAGAGCTCTCTGCATTTCTCCAGAGGGATCACAGAAGACCACCCATTCTCCAGAGACCTAACTTTATTCTGTTCTTAAAGTAGGCTTTTTAAATGGAGTTTGGATCCCAGGACTCTCTAAGCTCTCTCTAACTCCTGTGAAGACCAAATCCTAAACCTTATAACAGGGCCAAGTGGAAAACATACAAAACATATGCATTCTGGGAAAATTAATAATTCATTTACTGAAACTCTTCTCTAACTATTATACATGGCTCCAAAAGTTCCCTAATCTTAATTTTCTTAAGTTAAATTCAGGCATATTTGGTAGAATAGCATTCCAAGTAAAATGGAGGATGGTAGAACTAGATCCATTATAATGAGATATTATAACCTTAAGAATTATCCCTAATAAAAGTTGATGGCGTGCCTTTCTGTGTGGCATTAATGGTGGCATCACTGGCAGAAGACTTGCCATCACAGAAATTGTTGCTAACCTCATTGCCTCTTCTGTCCATCTGTTCTTTTGGCTCCTTCAACTTCCAATTCCCTGTTTGCATTTGGCTGACTCTGATAAGCTTTCAATTTGCTCTACCTCACATTTTCTTTTGGGCAATCTTGCTAATACCCAAGCATCATGCATATATTGTTATTTATGTCCCTGGTAGTAGATGTATTGTCTCAAGATAATTGCTGATTTAAAAATCATAAACAGCACACATTGAACATACACTCATGATCCTTTTTATTCATGCAAATTTAATAGCATCCCAATAGAAAACCTTACACTGAATGGAAACTATGATACCTCTTTCTGCCTTCTTGTCTTTCAATTTTCATATCATGAAAATTTCATTTCATTTTCATACTTATATTTACTTTCACACACAGCAAGAATAAACCAACAACCTTAACAAGGTATTATAAATATGAAAAAAGTATCAAATGCAGGCAAAAATACTCTTTTAATCCATGTACCATATGACCCTAGCTACTGGGAATAACAGAATTCAGAGATGAAAAGGTCTTGAGGGATTATCTGATCCAGCTATTTATTTAGTGATAGAATTCCCTCTACTTAGAACACTTAGAACACTATTTCTGATGAATGACCACCTGGTCTCTTCATGAAGTTTTAACATATTACTCACTCCTAAGCAAGCTCATTCTACCTCTAAAGAGCACTGTTTGAAAAGTCTTTGTTAACATAATCGTAAGTCATTTTGTTATAATTTCTAACAGCTGTTTCTGTAAATTCTTCCCATAGAGCTATTTTATAATTTGAATTTTTGTATCACATGACGACCCTTCAAATATCTGGAGACAACTCACATTTATAGATAAAGCAAAGGAAATATCATAAAATGAAAAGGGAAGTTTGTTGTATTGACAAGGGGGAAGGAAACAAAGGTATTAATTGATAGAACCAAAAGTAAAGAAAGAAATGAGACTTGGCACAAGAATAAAGCAGACAGTTCACTGATTCACTGAAACCAAAGAATGTGTGAAAGTCCCTAAATTCACAGAATGATGCTTGATCTTCATGAGGAAAAGCTGTGTAGAATTCTGAAAAACTAAGTGTGATGTGCAAGGGAAAGTAAAATTAATCAGGTGATCGCCGACTAGAGTAGAGTGACCATAGAGAAGGTGAGCTGCTATTCTGGCCATGCAACGTGGAGTTCACTAACAAGAAGGGATGTTCTGTGATTGTAATGGATCCCAGTACGTACAGGCAATGACACCATCACTCAAAGATATCATCAAGAAGTATTTCTTCTTTTTCTTAATGTGTGAAATGGGATGAAAAAGAAAGTGTTCTTACATGTAAAACAAAGATAATACACCTGATTAAGACTATGTCATCCTGTACTGATAATCACAGTTGTCAAATTGTGATTTGAGTCATGACCGAGCTAGGCAGGTAGTGAGACAGGCTATACAACTCTATAGTGGTATTGTGTGTGACTGTTTTCTCTATGAGATCTCTTCTCAAGAACATCTTCTCGGTTTCTCTGAATCTGGCAGTCAGTAGCTTTACACAACTTGAGTTTTCTCAATCCCTAGTAAGTGGCTAAGGACTGGAGGTTACTGAAGACTTCTAATATAAAGAGAGTCAGAGATTTCTGGAAGAGATGAGATTACTTATGTTCAGCTGCACTTAGTAGTGGTTAGTTTATGTATTTGTGGTAGAGTGAATAATGGTCTCTTACAGATATCTTCATCCTAATCCCTGAAATCTGTACCTGTTATCTAATGTAGTAAAGAGATATTTTTAGATATGATTAAGTTGAGAATCTTGAGATGGGGAGATTATTCTGTATTATCCTGAAAGCCCTAAATGTAATCACAAGTGTCCTTATATGAGGGATGCAAGAGATCAAAGTTAGTAGTAGGAGATATGAGGACAGAAGCAAGAGACCCAATAGTGTGGTCATAAAATAAAGAATGCAGGCAGCATCTAGAAGTGGGAAGAGGCAAGGGAAGCAAGAGATGGATTCTTCCCTGGAGCATCCAGAAACCGACTCTTTAGAAACCTTGATGTCAGCCCTGTAAAATTCATCTTGGATTTCTGACTTCCAGAATTGTAAGAGGATAAATGTGTGTTGTTTTAAGCCATTAAGTTTGTGGTAATTTATTACAGCAGAAATAAGAAACTAATACAATATTATGTATATTTTCTATTAATTTAACATCTGCCTATCTATCCAGTATAAGAACATTTCTTATTTTTTTTTAAATATACTTTAAGTTTTGGGATACATGTGCAGAACATGCAGGTTTGTTACATAGATATACATGGGCCATGGTGGTTTGCTGCACCCATCAACCCATCATCTAGGTCTTAAGCCCTGCATGCATTATATATTTGTCCTAATGTTATCCCTCCCCTTGCCCCTCATCCCCCTGACAGGCCCAGGTGTGTGTGATGTTCCTCTCCCTGTGTCTATGTGTTCTCATTGTTCAACTCCCACTTATGAGTGAGAACATGTGGTGTTTGGTTTTCTGTTCCTGTGTTAGTTTGCTGAGAATGATGGTTTCCAGCTTCATCCATGTCCCTGCAAAGGACATGAACTCATTCTTTTTTATGGCTGAATAGTATTCCGTGGTGTATATGTGCCACATTTTCTTTATCCAGTCTATCATTGATGGGCATTTGGTTTGGTTTCAAGTCTTTGCTATTGTGAATAGTGCTGCAATAAACATACATGTGCATGTGTCTTTATAGTAGAATGACTTATAATCCTTTGGGTATACACCCAGTAATGGGATTACTGGGTCATCTGGTATTTCTGGTTCTAGATCCTTGAGGAATCACCACACTGTCTTCAATAATGGTTGAACTAATTTACACTCCCACCAACAGTGTAAAAGTGTTCCTATTTCTCCACATCCTCTCTAGCATGTGTTGTTTCCTGACTTTTTGATGATTGCCATTCTAACTGGTGTGAGATGGTATCTCATTGTGGCTTTTATTTGCATTTCTCTAATAACTAGAGAGATGGGCTAGTGGTGATGAGCTTTTTTCATGTTTGTTGGCTGCATAAATGCCTTCTTTTGAAAAGTGTCTCAAAAGTTCATATTCTTTCCTCACTTTTTGATGGGGTTGTTAGTTTTCTTTTTCTTGTAAATTTGTTTAAGTTCCTTGTAGATTCTGGATATTAAACCTTTGTCAGATGGATAGATTGCAAAAAATTTTCTCCCATTCTGTAGGTTGCCTGTTCCCTCTGATGATAGTTTCTTTTGCTGTGCAGAAGCTCTTTAGTTTAATTAGATCTGATTTGTCAATTTTGACTTTTGTTGCAATTGCTTTTGGTGTCTTAGTCATAAAGTCTTTGCCCATGCCTATGTCCTGAATGGCTTTTCCTAGGTTTTCTTCTTGGGTTTTTATGGTTTTAGGTCTTACATTTACATCCTTAATCCATCTTGAGTTAATTTTTGTATAAAGTGTAAAGAAGGGGTTCAGTTTCTGTTTTCTGCATATAGCTAGCCAGTTTTCCCAACACCATTTATTAAATAGGGAATCCTTTCCCCATTGCTTGTTTTTGTCAGGTTTGTGGAAGATCAGATGGTTGTAGATGTGTGGTGTTATTTCTGAGGTCTCTGTTCTGTTCCATTGGTCTATATATCTGTTTTAATACCAGTACCATGCTGTTTTGGTTACTGTAGCCCTGTGGTATAGTTTGAAGTCAGGTAGTGTGATGCCTCCGCCTTTGCTCCTTTTGCTTAGGATTTTCTTGGCTATATGGGCTCTTTTTTGGTTCCATATAAATTTAAAGTCGTTTTTTTCTAATGCTATGAAGAAAGTCAATGGTAGCTTGATGGTGATAGCATTGCATCTATAAATTACTTTGGGTGGTATGGCTATTTTCACAGTATTGATTCTTTCTATCCAGCAGCATGGAATTTTTTTTCCATTTGTTTGTGTCCTCTCTAATTTCCTTGAGCAGTGGTTTGTAGTTCTCCTTGAAGAGGTCCTTCATGTCTCTTGTAAGTTGTATTCCTAGGTATTTTATTCTCTTTGTAGAAATTGTGAATGGGTGTTCACTCACAATTTGGCTCTCTGTTTGTCTGTTATTGGTGTATGGGAATGCTTGTGATTTTTGCACATTGATTTTGTATCTCGAGACTTTGCTGATGTTGCTTATCAGCTTAAAAAGCTTTCAGGCTGAGATGATGAGGTTTTCTAAATATACAATGAGTTATATGCAAACAGAGACTATTTGACTTCCTCTCTTCCTGTTTGAATACCCTTATTTCTTTCTCTTGCCTGATTGCCCTGGGCAGAACTTCCAATACTATGTTGAATAGGAGTGGTGAGTTAGGGCATCCTTGTGTTGTGCAGGTTTTCAAAGGGAATGCTTCCAGCTTTTGCTCATGCTGTGTGATATTCGCTATGCATTTGTCATAAATAGAAAAGCATTTATTTCTATACAGACATTCCCAGGGTGCTGTGAGAAGAAGGCATCTGGGGGAGTGAACACTAATCTATGCAATGCTACACAAAAATAAATTCTATTGGTTAATGTCTATTAGTTGCAAGGATCAGAAAACAACTCAGATAACAGAAAATGAATTTACTGACAGGATATTAGGAATATCACAGAAACTGCAGAATTAGAAAAATACATAAGAACAAGGGAGCTAGGTATCAGCCAAGACCAGGCTAACGGCACTCTCCAGATGAAACCTGTGAAGACACTTCTGCTGCCGCCACTGCCACTCACCACCATGGCTCACTTGGTAGTCCATCATGGTACCAGAAACCAAACACCACCCTGCTCAGCGGACCCTGACATCTCTGGAAACCTACTTTTTTTGCTGGTGTTGCTATCCCGTGCCACTAGAATAGACTTTTTGTGGACCTTGTATCTTTGAATCTTTAACTCCTGTTCATAGCCTCAATTGGGTAAATCTGATTGATCAAGGCTGGGTCACATGAGGCACACCTTAACTATTATACAAGAGAAGCTGGGAAAATGTGCAACTGGTGCTTTAAGCTTCAGAGAGATTGCTTTATTTCTCACTAGGACTAATAAGGTATGAATTTCCCCAATATAGGAAATAATTTCAAATGATGAGTGGCTTTAAAATGCACAAATGTTTAAAACCTAAATGTTAAGGAAAATTGGTATAAAATGCACTGATACACAAGCAGGAAAATGAACATAAGAATATGGTATAGCACATATAGTAGAGTAAACAGGATATTTTGAGATTTGGGAGAAAAGAGCTCAAAACTTAAAAAAAAACCCACAAATGAAAAAGTATCCCTATTCAAAAGAAAGTATACAGTTAATATTCATCAAGTGCTTGTTATATACCAAGCACCCTTCTAAGTATTTAACTCATGTTAACTTTGTTCGTCTTTGTAGGAAAGCACTATTATTTTCATTTGTAGGAAAATAAATAAGACATCAGATGTTTAAAAAAACATGCCCAAGGTCACACATGTGAAAGTAGCAGACACAGAGTATAAATACAGGCAGTGTGATCCAGAGCTATAATCACTAGAGTTTACTGATGGCTGAGAAAAAAAAAAAAAACCAGTGTCTTAAAAAAAAACAAACAATACTTTTGTGTGTTTTTAATTTAAAATCAGACGTGCTTAGTGTAGGAAGAGTGCTTAGTGTAGGAAGAGCTAATAATACAAGAGTTTATTTGAGTAGAAGGTAACGGTGTTCTTTTTTCCCATAAATCTCACCCCACCCAGATGGACATTCACTGGTGTAGTGTACTTTCTTTTACGGTCTCTAAGGTTAGGCTGGCACTGTGTTCAGGTGACTATGTGTCTATAAAATCTCATGAAACTGAAATCTGATAACCTCAGGAGGCTGTCTCAATGAAGATTTAAAAAAAGAGAGAAACCTGATGTTTCTGATGTGGTAAGGTTCTGTTAGGCTTTTGTTCTATCCATTTTCTTCTTGACCCCCATCTTTCATACTTGGGTTTTGGAGAGACTTAATGAAAAATTTGAGCTCAGGTAATGAGCCGATAACAATGATACAGTGAAATTAAATTACACTTGCACAATTTCTTTTTTGTTATTGTTTGGTTGGTTGATTAGTTTCAAGATGGCAGAGTGAATTTGGCTTCTCTGGCCTAATGAATTAAATTATAATAGAAGACTATACTATTTAAGAACATTTGTCATTTGTACTAGGGTGGGGTGTGTAAAGTCCCCACCATCATACAAAAACTCTTTCAATCCAAAACTCTCTCAATCAGTAGTTTAAAAAGTTTTTTAATCAAATATTCCCACTCTTTCCATCAATGGTCCTTCTCCATTGATTTTTGTCATAAGCACTTCTGTTTGAGATTGTAATTTTCAGGTGTTAATCACTGAATTACATCACAGGATAAAATGCCTTTTGATTTCGGGCAATTACATCTCAGAATGAAGTGGAAATTTGTAAGAAATGCACATTTTACTCACTCCTCAAACTTCCAACTCTCTTAGCCAAATTTTTTCTCCCAGCTAAATGCTCCTGCTTTCTTACCCATGTGTGAAAATATTGAAACTATCAGAAGAGAACTTCAGTAAACTGCCACACATTCTCGCACATCTTCCCAACTATCAGCTTCTGCCTTCTTGTACGGTGTCGCCTGCCACATTACAACAGAACTGTCTGTGCTGCACCTGAGGCCCACCCCGCATTTTGTGCTGGAGCCCACTCCTTCTCTCAGACTCAAGGTCACTGCTCCAGTGATTCTCCCTTCAGTGGAATGGCAGTGGAGAAAACACTGCCATGTTGACTGCTGTCACTTTAATATATTTTTCCCTTGCAAAGTTATTTAATTATTTACTAAAGAGTTTTTTAATGGAAAATTACACAGACTGACACAGCAGAATATCCACTCATCTTTCCCCAAATGTCTATCATAAGTCAGCTGCCTCGACCTTTGAGTTTCCTTCTTTCTTCCATATTTTCTAACAAAGCCCCAAACTGGGCTAGTTTTCTTATTTTTTTTCAACTCCGTTTCACTATCTCCACCCCCTGACTTGCCCCCATCACTTGCCTTTGAAACTTTTTCTGATCTGTCTGTGTGTATGTTGGGTTGTGGGGCTGGAGCGGGGAAGGGGATTCAGTGAGTTTTGAGCAGGGAGGAGAGATCCTTGATGTTTCTTTTTTTTTTTTTTAAAAAAAACAACTTGTTAATTGAAAAATACAGCATGCATCAACAAAACATGTAAAAGGTAAATGTTCAGTTAGAGAATAATTATAAAGCAAACATCATTTAACAACCACGCAGGTAAAAAAAAGTTGAATGTTAACAGTTCCCTCATGTGTCCCTTTCCAAACATAATTATTTTCCTCCTTGGTCTTAAGTAATTACCACTTAGAATTATTTTAAATAATTTCATTGAACATTTTAAAATGATTTAAGTATGCATTTGTAAAAAATATTGGCTAGGTTAATCTGTTTTTGCATTCTATTGTTATAACTCTAATGTATGTATAATATATGTATAATTTTGTGTCTTCCTTATTTTGTACAATGTTTTAAGATTCATCTATGATGCTGTATGTACATGTAGATTGGGCATGTTTGTTGCTGTATAGTTTTCCATTGTATAATTATACCATCACCATCAATTATGTAACTGTTTTACTGATGTTACAGTTGTTGCGAAAACAAGAAGAAACAAATACAATATTAGAGAATAAATTATAAAACAAATTTATAATTATTGGATCTGCTGTTGACAATCCTGATACGATCATCCTTTGATATATCTTTGATGTACATATGTTGAATACTTACGGTTGAAATAGATGGGTCATAGGCTATGCATATATTTAACTCCAGCAGATACTACAAGTCTTAGCAATTTATACCTTCACCACCTGTGTTTGAGAGGTGCAGTTCTCCACATTTTTGCTATAACTTCACATTATCAGCTTTTATTTTTTAAAGTCAGCCATCCTTCTGGGTAGTACTGGCCTTTCACTGGTCCATAAACACCTCTGTCATAAAACCAGTATTAGTGTAGACATGTCCCCTGCTTGAGCTCTTTGTTTCTCACCTTCTGTTTCTGACATTTACTTCAATCAGGCCTGTAGTCCTACTACATTCCCCTAGTGGCTCCTTCTCACACTGTCATAGTTGACTACTTCATTAGCCTCTTTTCTTATAGTAATATACCTAGCCAACTTTTTCCTGACTCCATACTTTTGTATCTAACTGCCTAGTTGACATCCCACTCAGAGGCTCTAACACTTAAACTAACACTTAAAAGGTCCAAAATTAAATTCCTGGCCCCTGACCCCAAACCTGATCCATGTCCACAACTTGGGTCATGGCAACTCCATCCTTACACTTCCCCATGATCCATACCTTCAACTCAATGAAGATATACATTTCAGTGTGATTGCTCTTTAGCTCCCCATTTGAAATTGTGCCTCTCCATCTTAGTAGTATCTGTTTTTCATGTCTTGTTTTTACAGCATCACTAATTATCTAACATAATACAGACATATATTTACCTTATTTGTTTTTAGCGACCCTCAGGTGGAAAGTAAGCTTCAAAAGAAGAGGTTTTGGATTGTTCTGATTTTTCTTGTATCCCCAGCACCTAGAAAAGTTCCAAACATATAGAGATTGCTCAATAAATATTTGTCAAATGAAAGAATAAATATAAGGCCCTGTTCTTTTGGTCTATTACATGAATAAACATGCACACTGTCTCATTTACCATTAGGAACATTTGTAAAAAAGACTTGGAAATCTCAACTGATACCAAACTATAGGAATTGGCAGTGGGCCATAATTGCCTAAAAGCTATTCTTATCTTAGGTTACATTATACGTTTAGAATCATGGACAAAGGAGGTAAGATAAAACATGAATATTTTATTCAGTTCTATTGAAAAGAAACACAATCAAACTGGGAGTCAGTAACAAAGGAATTTGGTTGTGAAATAGTATAGGAAAATGGAATACAAACATTTAAGAAATGTGACTCTGGGAAGACAAGACAGTTTTCTTCACATATGTGTAATGACTCCTGTTTTAAATAAGTTGTAAGGCAGCTTTTGCAAGACCCCAAAGGATGGAACTACTAATAGCTTCAGTAACCATGAAACAGAGTTTTATCGAATGTAAGTATGAGGTTTCATACTGTCATAATCTGATAGATGGAAGGACCTTTCTTATGCTTTACCTCCAGCCGTGCCTCCATAGATACTGTAGGGTCTTCATCCACCCCCAGGAGCTCCCAGACTGCAAGCCCTTCTGTCACAACAAAGTCTATAATCAAGCCCAGAAACCAGGGTGCCAGCAGCCTTGAGCCTTTAGTCTCTCTTCTTCTCTCGTCTTGAATTCAGACACCTTCCAAGGATTTTGGAGATGCCTTTATTTTCCAGAGACCCAAGTTCAGTACATATGCCTGCACAGTATTTTACAGTGTAAGTGTGCACAACGGTAGACAGTTACCCTTCTGAATGGTCATCTGTTTAGACTTCAGTTGTATTCCATGAGAGCTAAGGGTTCTCATATATCAACAGAGGACAGAAATGAAAATTAATTATCATGCATACTTATGGTCACCTAAATACACATCACTCTCAACCACTTTATCGTTGTTCACTGCCAGAAATGAAAGTCCCTATGGTTGTGGATCACATGCTGTTTTTATTCTCTCATCTGAATTCTCATTTTTATTTTCTTTCTCCAGACTCAATTTTTACTTTTCTTTCCTCTTCACACCTTTTGTTATGCACTGTTAAGCACATTTCTGTTGTTAAGAAATCTTTTACATCCTTGATTTCTTTACTGACATTTCCTCAACCTCCTGTTCTTCCTTGAAAGCTAATTATCCCTGAGGACATCAAGGCCCTGCATCCCTCCCAGATTAAGGCTATAATATCTTATTCCCAAATCTTAAGGTAATGGAATGTGTTTGATGGGTTCTCAGCCCATGCCACCATGTCAGGACCATTAATCACTCTCCTTCATGTAGCTCTTCTTCTCTTTTGAGGCTCATGTAATCAGCTGTACTTCTTGTGTTGTTTGTAGTTACTGTCATCATTCATTTATTTCATCCTCTGCTCAGTCATTCCAGAGATATTCATCCACATCTCTGGATAAATATCTTGCATCCTGGCTGCCCCATTCCTTGGGAGCCTCATCTGTAATGACATCTTCAACTTCTCAGTCACACATTTTCATGTCTATGCTCTGGACCAAATCATCACTCAGAACTGTTCCACTCTTGCACTCCAACTTTTAATCTTTCCACCTACTTCACTTAATATTAGGCAGGATTCTTTGTTGCAAAAAATAAATCTGATTTGGATAGCTTAAGTAGAAAATCAATTAATTGAAGTATACTAGATAGCTTGAGGAAGTCAGAGAGCCATGTCTAACTGCCAGAAGCCAGAAATGGTGTTTGACTGGCTCCCTTGGGGACTGCTCTAGTAAAAACATCCTTGCTGCCACTACTTAGCACCACCATTGTTGGTGATGCCAGTGATGCCAAAGGTTTCACTGGATGCTGAAAGCTCCCTGCTAATTCTCCTGAGGATCCAGGTGTCTTTGTTAATATGGTTGCTAGCTAGAAAGTAAATTCCTCTAGCCAGCATCCTTACTTTGCTCACTCTCTATAGTGATGTTCTGAGAGGATGCACCTGATTGCTGTTCACATGCCTACACTCCAGTCAAAAAGGTTTCCAGGGAAATTTCTTGGTCCCGACTGTGGATAGGTAGGATTCATAAGGCAGAAAATATGCAAATATTTCACAGATAATCAACAGGTTCCTAAAACTCAGAACATATTACAAATAACTACCATAATAATTACTCCCTTCTTCCTTGGTTTTGCCTTACCAGGAATTTTAGCATAGATCCTTCTAATTCAATCTCATTTTATCTGTTTTCCATCTTCATGTCCCCTGACAGGTAGCTTAGATTTCATGGTACACAGTTCCAGTCACTCCCTTACATGTATACTAAGCTTCCTTGCTCTATTATTTTGTCACACGGATAGACCCCAGTGCTGAACAAATCCAACTATTTAACTTTTTTTGTCTGCGTAGGAGCTGCGCAGTACTGTTGGAAACAATCACACAAGCCGATAATAGATGCTCTAAATGAATGGTTCTGAGGATCATACTCACCCCATCCTCAAGATTTGTCCAATGATACTTGCTGTTTGCCTTGTGAGTTCTCTCTACGTGTGTCATTTCAAATGTTCTATAATCTTCTCAAAATTATCATTCTACTATTCCACTGATCCCCTTCATATTTGGGTACATTATCTTATCCCTACTTCAGAAAGAAAATGGGGCCATCAAACATAACATTTTAAAAATGTTGCCCACAAACCTATAAACCTAGTTATATCAACATCAATACTCTCTTCTTTTGCACCTAATATCAAAGATAGAACTCTTTGGCGTGTGTTTCCTTCCCTGAGGGACATCACTTTTAAAATTCTTTGCACTCTGTCCTCTCTTTTGTTTCTATGGTCTCCTCTGTCAGCACTTAATCACACTCATATTGCTCCATATTAAATTAATTTAAAACATCAAAAGCCAAGCAACAAAGTAGCTGATTTTACAAAAGCAAACATTTATATAAACAACCCACCTACAATGCGCCAGCTACTATGTTATTACTTTCATCCTTTAAATAAAAACTTCTTGATTTCTGCTTCAACTTTTCCACTCAAACAACTCATGAGGTTATTCATAATCTACTTTTCCTTCCTTCCTTCCTTCCTCCCTTCCTTCTTCCCTTCCTTCTTTCCCTCTCCTTCCTTCCCTCTCCTTCCTTCCCTCCCTCCCTCCTTCTTTCCTTCCTCCCTCCTTCGCTTCCTTCCTTCCTTCTCTCTTCCTTCTTCTTCTTTCTTCTTTCCTCCTCCTCCACCTCCTCCTCCTCCTTCTTCTTCTTCCTCTTCTTCCTCTTCCTGTTCTTCCTCTTCCTGTTCTTCTTCCTCTTCTTCTTCCTCCTCCTCTCCTCCTCTCCTTCTTCTTCCTCTTCCTCTTCTTCTTCTTCCTCTTCTTTCTTCCTTCTTTCCTCCTCCTCCTCCTTCTGCTTCCTCTTCTTTTTTCTTCTTCGTAATGTCACTGTCAGCTTTTCTGACTTTATCTTACTTGGCCTCTGTAGATCCCTCAGGATATGGCCTCTGCTTACCTCTTAGCCTCATTATGTGGAGCAAAGGGATGTAATATTTACCCTAGTTTTATTCTGGAAAAATTACATCCAATGGATCCATGATTAAAACTCAGGGTGTCTGAATTTAAAAATGTATTAAAAACTTTGCTAAGGTTGCACTCCATGAGACTTTTTGTCATAGGAGAGAAATATTATGAAGAAGAGAAACACATTAAAAGTAATTTAACTAAAAATGAGAAAAAATTGGAAGGCTTCAGAGTTGCTTTGTTGTGTTTACCAGCTGGAAGTTCAGGTGGGCCACAGGAGGGCCTGGAGCCAGAGCTGGACAGCAATATGGCCTGGCTCTCCTTGCTCCATCTCTTAGTGCTAGGAGGTCTCCCTTGGTGTCTTCTCAAGCAGATCAGCTTTTTTCTTGCTCTCTGTAGACTCTCCTTTGCTTCTGAGTGCACATAGACAAATGAATTTGGTTTTATATTCTCCTCAATACAATACCAGAAATATTTCTCAGAGATTCCTTAGTCACTGAGGAAGAAGGGTTTTTGTCCTGCCTGCATCCCAGGGTTGTTCCTTAATCCTAGTAAGAACTGTTTTTCAATTATCTGAGCTCTAAAATCAATGATTTTCTTACATTTTATTCTGGATTCAGACATCTTCCTGACTTGGCCTCTCTTTTTCTTCCTGCTCTAAAACTTGTGCACAATATTCTGGCTGATGACTGTATTCAGGTGTTTTCGTGACCTTGAACATATTATCTTATTTCTCTTCTAATTTCTTCATGCCTTCTGCTCCCATTTCTCTAAAACACCCTTTTTTACCCATCACATGTTAGTCTTCTCTTATTTTTTCAACAATTCACAAATTGTTCTTCCTTAAGTCTACCTATAGTCCTCTTAATAAAATGTAGAAAGTCTTAATCCAGTAACCATAGCCTTAAAAATAAAGCCATTATTTATATAGCCAATAAATATCTATTGAATGTATACGTGTATTGTGTGCTGTGTCAGTCTCTGAGTAAACAGAATGCCTCAAACTTATTTTTCATCCTCCATCTTCTGGCTCAGAGATTAGGGGCATTGTGGTTATTATTTCATAGATGAGAGATTTAGACTTGAGTTTATGTAATACTTGTCCTAAGTCTTATGATTATAAAAAACGAGTCAGGATTCAAGCTCAAGTTTGACTTCAAAGTACTTGCCTCGTAATCTGCATAAAATTCTTATGGAAACTTCAGTGGGGACATATCTCCATTCCATTTGTTTGGTGAGAAATTAGGTTGAACGGAGGCTTCCAAATGTTATTTGGCCCCAGAAGTGATAAGAAAGAAAGATATTTGATTAGATTGATATGTATGCCAATCAAAATATAAATGTAAAGTTGTAATTTGTGTGTGTGTGTCTAAGAACCTATTCAAGGGCATTGTAAAAAAAGTTCCCCCAAATATTTTGATTACTGTAAACCTCCCTGGAATAAATGTGTATTATAATCTTTCAAGGTGAAGGATACTCTGAAGGATAGCCTTTAAGTGTATGTACACGCTTTTTGTTTGGCATTTAAAAAGATATCTCATTATTTTAACATTTGTTCTTAAAGACTTTGAGTAGAAATATCTTACTACATTATCCATCATTACCACCTTACAATAGTAAGTTTATCATGTTAATTTCTGTTACTTAAGCTGCCCAGGGAGAATGAGATGACAAAAAATGTTTATATACTAAGCAAAAAACATTTTAAAATACAATAGGGTCTACCATAAGTTTGACTTAAGTGTCTGCTTGTGCAGTTGGGTTAGTTGATTGAGACTTATACAGCATCTCAAAGCATGTATTTCCTACATTTTTATTTGGGCTTTGAGTCAATGTTCTTTAGCATGTAGTGTTTATAATTGAGAGAAAATATGCTATCTCCTGTTGTAGAACATAAAATATACTTATCTTTACTGTTTGCTCACTAGGTCCTTCTTAAGGTGATTTTTCTGTCCTTCTATAGCTCTCTGAACCATCATTTAAAATTAAATAAGTAAACATCTCTTTATTTTGTTAGAAAATCTAGACAAATACCATCTGTTCTTTGAATTGTTCCAGGTACAGCGACCACCTATCGTTCCCCATCTGTCGAATGTACATTTATTCATGTCATCTGTGCTGCCAGATGATTCTATGCTTTAAAACAGTGGCTGGTTTTCTGTATCTCTTTTCATGTTAAGTATAATGTGGAATTCTGATTTACAAATAAGATATGAAACTATAAAGCAGTTAATACAGTTTCCTAAATTGACTTGGAAGGGCATTTTACGGGAGGATTTCCAAAAATAGTTGCAGCATCACTGGCATGTATTTAGCCTTTCAAGGTGAATTGTTTGTATAATGACATTCATATGAATGTTTACTTTTCAGTAAGTTAAATTTAAAAGTTAAGCCTATTTGACTGTCACAATTCATACAAGTAAGTAGTAGGAACTACATCAGATAAATTTAGAAAAAGGTAGGCACTTCAGTGACAAAAAATTAGCCTTTTCCCTTAAAATTATAAGTAGCTTTTATTGGAACTTTAAAATTTTAATTTAAGCAATATTCTTATTGAAAAGCAATATCTTAATATGTATGTTAAATGAAACTCAAGTGGAGAACTCTACAAATCACATGGCATTTGGCCACAATTACTAGGCTTTTAACAATATATAAAAATAATTCTATCTGTCTTTATAGTTAAGAAGTTAGCTAGGGATTTATAAAATATTATAAAATTTATATTCATTTATAAAAAAGTGTATTTACAATACAAAGAAGAATAAAATTAAGAAGTATGACCATGCAAGCTAATAAATAGAACATTGCCAACATTCAGAAGCCCTTATGTAATGTACCAAATCATATATCTTTTCATTGTCCAGCAGCTAACTACTAACCTGAATTTCGTGTAACCATTTGCTTGCTCATTGTTATAGGTTTATGATATGATTTAACTGTGTGCCCACTCAAATCTCACCTTGAATTGTGGCTCCCATAATTCCCATGTGTTGTGTGAGGAACCCAGTGGGAGGTAACTGAATCGTGGGGGTGGGTCTTTCCTGTGTTGTTCTCATGATAGTGAATAAACCTCATGAGATCTGATGATTTTATAAAGAGGAGTTCCCCTGCACGAGCCCTTTTGCCTGCTGCCACGTAAGACATCCCTTTGCTCTTCCTTCGTCTTCCATCATGATTATGAGGCCTCCCTAGCCATGTGAAACTGTGAGTCCATTAAACCTCTTTCCTTTATAAATTACCCAGTCTTTGGTATGTCTTTTTTTGCAGTATGAGAACAGACTAAAATATCATCCACGATAAATCCATAAACAATGTACTGTTCAATTATACCAACTTTTAAACTTAAATATATTCAGTGTTATATATAAGTTTCTGTGCTTTGCTTCTTTTGATGAATATTATGTTTCTGAGGTTCATATATGTGGGTGGACATTTGTACTTCTCCACTGTTCAACAGTATTACACTATTGTGACTATACATTCTAGGACTGGTAGGCATTTGACTTGTATCCAGTTTTTGGCCGTCATAAATAAGGGTGCTATAAATATCCCTATAAAAGTCATTTTGGGAGCATATGTTTTCATTTCTTTTGAGTAAATTTGAAGGAGTGAAATTACTGGGTTATAAGGTTTAAATGTACAAGAAACTGCCAAATAGTTTTCCAAAGTGGCTGAGACATTTTATTTTATTTTTATAATTTCAGCTTTTATTTTAGATTCATGGGAGTAAATGTGCAAGTTTGTTTCATGGGTATATTGGGTGATGTTGAGGTTTGGGTTATGAATGGTCCCATCACCCAGGTAATGGGCATAGTACTCAATAGGTAGTTTTTCGGCCCTTGCCCCCTTCGCTTTCTCTATCCTCTAGTAGTCCCCAGTGTGTATGGTTTGGCTGTGACATTTTAAATTCACAACTGCAATTTAAAAAGTTTCAGTTGCTCTGTATTCTCACCAAAATTTGGTATTGTCAGGTTTTGAAATAGTAACCAAGCTAATGGAGTTATAGTGGTATCTTGTTGTGAGTTTATTTTGCATTTTCTTGGTGAATAATTTGAGCATTTTTCTATGCTGATTGGCCATTCACAAATCATTTTTTGTTTGTTTAAATCTTTCGGCCATTTAAAGATTGGGTTGTCTTTTTATTTATTATTGGTTTAGTAGCAATGCTTAATATTTTGTGGGCACAAGCCTTTTTCTAGAAATATGTATTGCAAATATTTTCTTCCATACAGTAGCATCTCTCTTACTTTTACTTATGGTGCCTTCGATGGACGGAATGTTTATTTTGATGAAATCCAATGTCTCTTTCTTCATATTTCCTTTTTTGTCTTTTTGCTTTAGGGTTGGTGTTTTTGTATCCTCCCTAAGAAATGTTTATCTTACCCAGGTTCTGAATATACTATTCAATGTTTCATGTTAGAAACTTCATAGCTTTGCTTATAGTTTTAATTATAAAATTGATCTTGAATTAATTTTCTCTCTTTCTCTCTCTCTCTTTCTTTCTTTCTTTCTTTTTTTGAGACAGAGTCTCACTCTGTTGGCCAGGCTGGAGTGCAGTGGCATGATCTTGGCTCACTACAACCTCCACCTCCCCGATTCAAGTGATTCTTCTGTCTCAGCCTCCCGAGTAGCTGGGACTACAGGCATGTGCCACCACTCCCAGCTAATTTTTTCGTAATTTTAGTAGAGATGGGGTTTCACCATGTTAGCCAGGCTGGTCTCGAACTCCTGGCCCCTCAGGTGATCCACCCATCTCGGCGTCACAAAGTGCTGGGATTACAGGCACGAGCCACTGCACCTGTCATGATCTTGAATTAATTTTTGCATACATTATAAAGAATGGGTAATATTCATTTCATTTTTTTTTTTTGAGACAGAGTTTCATTCTTGTTGCCCAAGCTGGAGTGCAATGGTGCAATCTTGGCTCATTGCAACCTCCGCCTCCTGGGTTCGAGAGATTCTCCTGCCTCAGCCTCCTGAATAGCCGGAATTACAGGCGTGCGCCACCACACCTGGCTAATTTTTTGTATTTTTAGTAGAAACGGGTTTTCCTTATGTTAGCCAGGCTGGTCTTGAACTCCTGACCTCAGGGGAGCCACCCACCTCAGCCTCCTAAAGTGCTGGGATTACAGGCGTGAGCCACCGCGCCCAGCCAATATTCATTTCTTTATATGTTTTCCAATTGTTCCATCACTACTTGTTGAAGATTTTTCATTTTCCATTGAACAATCTTCGTACTTTGATCAAAAATCAATTGACTATATATATTTTGGGGTTGGTTTTTAATTTTCTTCTGCATGTTGATATATTTATCTATTCTTTTTCCAATACTAAATTTTATTTATTACTATAGGTTTAGAGTAAATATTGAAATCGAATAGTGTAAATACTCCAGCTTTGTTTTCCCTTCTCAATATTGTTTAGTTAGTGGGCCTTTGTTTTTTTTTGTTGTTGTTGTTTGAGACGGAGTCTCGCTCTGTTGCCCAGGCTGGAGTGCAGTGGCGCGATCTCGGCTCACTGCAAGCTCCGCCTCCCGGGTTCACGGCATTCTCCTGCCTCAGCCTCCCGAGTAGCTGGGACTACAGGCACCCACCACCACGCCCGGCTAATATTTTTGGATTTTTAGTAGAGACGGGGTTTCACCGTGTTAGCCAGCATAGTCTCGATCTCCTGACCTCGTGATCCACCCGCCTCGGCCTCCCAAAATGCTGGGATTACAGGTGTGAGCCACCACGCCCTGCCGAGCCTTTGTATTTTCATATAAAATTTGTCAGTAATCGTAAAATACTTGTCAATGTCATAAAAAAGCCTTTGGGATTTTGATTATGAATGCAATGAAGTTACATATATCAATTAATGGAAAATGAAGATATTAATGATATTAAGCCAACTAATCTGTAAACATGGAATATTTTTCCATTTTATTTAAGTCTTTGTTACTTTATTTTTTATTTTAATTTTTTTAATGGAGATTGGATCTCAATCTGTCACCTGCTGGAGTACAATGACTTTCTTAGCTCACTGCAGCCTCAAACTCATGGGCTCAAGCGATCCTCCTGACTCACACTCCCAAAGAGCTAGGACTGCAATGTGTGCACCACCATACCTGGCTGAATTTTTAATATTTTTGTAGAAATAGGGTCTTGCTATGTTGCGTAGGCTGGCCTCAAACTAATGGCCTCAAGCTATCCTTCTGCCTTGCCCTCACACAATACAGTTATCTTTAACTCAGTTGTGGTTTCATTTGCAAAAAAATGTACATTTTTGGTTAAATTTTCTAAGTGTGTTATATATGGAGGATGTTCTATTCAATGGTAGTTAAACATTTTATTTTCCATTTGTTTGCTGCTAATATATACAGAAATAGCACTGATTTCTGTTTATTGATGGTTTACACCGCAATCTTATTGCTTTTACTTAGTAGATCTAATATATTTTCTGGTAGATTCCTTAGGTTTTATACCCACACAATTATTCACTTATATTTCATTTTCTTTTCTTAGAGTGATATGATTTGGCTGTGTCCCCACCCAAAATCTCATCTTGAATTGTAACCCCCATAATCCCCACAATTCTCATGTGTCAAGGGTGGGACCAGGTGAAGGTAATTGGATCATGGGGCAGTTTCCCCAATGCTGTTCTTGTGATAGTGAGCGAGTCTTATGAGATCTGATGGTTTTACAAGCATTTGGCATTTCCCCTGCTTGCACTCACTACATCTTGCTGCCCTGAGAAGAAGGTGCCTGCTTCTCCTTTGCCTTCCACCATGATTGTAAGTTTCCTGAGGCCTCCCCAGCACTGCAGAACTGTGAGTCAATTAAAACTTTTTTGTCTATAAGTTACCCAGTCTTGGGTATTTCTTCATAGCGGTGTGAGAACAGACTAATACATACATTGTATAGGTACTTTATTACAATGATGAATAGAAGACATGAGACAACATGCTTACTTCCTTCTCAGTCTTAGAGGGAAGTAGATTAGACATGGTATTACCATCATGTTCTTTGTTTGTAAAGATTTCCTTTATCAGACTGAAGTCCTATTTCCACTTCCAAGATTTTGAAAAAAATTATAAATTGATATTAGATGTCCTCAAATGTGTTTTTTACATTGGTCAAAATGATTATGTTTACTTTCTTTCATCTATCTATTTTTATCTTTTTAATGTGTTGAATATACATTGATTTTCAAATGTTAAACAATTCCTGGAATACAGTAGAAATTACATCCCTGGATTTCTAAAATCAGGGTCATAAAAAGTCCTGCAGCCTCCATCCAGGACTCTTACAACATTCTCTCACTGCAAAATCTGAGCTGTCATAAAAAAAAGATCAGGTTCTTTGAAACCGTTGTGCTGTAGAAGCCATGTGTAGGAGCTGTGGTCAACAGATCCAGCTGAGCCTAGTTTCTTAGGCATCTCCACTAAAGTGCCAGACATGTGAGTAAAATGACCTCAGACTCTTTAAGCCATTCCAACCACCAGCTGAGTACCACCTAGTGACTTTTGTTATAAGCCTTCACATGGTTAAAAAAAATCAGCTAGCTGGGATCCACCTGAATTTCTGATCCAGGAGTAATGAGATACAATGTGGCTGTTTGAAGCCACTGAGTTTTGGGGTAGTTTATAACATAGTAATACGTGTTTTGGAATATGCAGTAAATAAGAAAGTGTGGTACTAGGTTTAAGAATAGATTAGCCATCATAGTAGAATAAAGAACTGAGAAACAGACTCATATATATATGTTGACATGTAATTTAAAATAAAGGTGACATTAAAGCGCAATGGGGGAAATGCCAATCTTTTCAATAATTAGTGTGAGGGTAATTAAATACTCATATGGAATGCAAAAACGAAATCAGATCCCTACCTCACTTCATAAACAAAAATTAAGTGTAGTTATTTTATTTATTTATTTCTTTTTAAAATGCTGGTTGACTCAGCCACTGGGAAAAGGCTGAGATTCTGCCTTCTTTTTTTTTTTTTTTCTTTATAGATGGGATCTTGCTATGTTGCCCAAGCTGGTCTCAGATGCCTGGCCTCAGCAATCTTTCTGCCTTAGCCTTCCAATGCATTGGGATTACAGGCATGCACCACTGCATTTGGCCTATAGTTGTTTTATAATTGAATTCAGAAAGCAAAACAGTAACTTTTAAAAAAGATAATTATATCTTTTTAATAACTCTTGGTATGTAAAAAGACAGGTCCTCTGATGTTAGAAATTTTCCTTATTTTACATAATTTTAGAATAATTATCAATTATTATTTAAGAAATAATTATCAAGTTTTATAGAAATCATGTTAGGATTCTGATTGGAAGTGCATCAGAAATAAATTAACTTGGGAAAACATGGATATTTTAAAAATATCAAGTCTTTAAGCCATAAAAATAGTAAACTACATTTTAAAAAACCTTTGTCAATGTCTATTAATTAAGTTTACTATTATTTTTATAAGCAAATTTCATTTATTTTGTTAAATTAATCTTAGGTACTTTTCAAGGATATATGTATTTATTTAGTTTTACTTATGTATTTAGTTTTCTTGCTCTGTCACCCAGATAATCGTGCAGTGGCACAATTATGGCGCACTGCGGCCTCGACCTCCTGGTCTAAAGTGATCCTCCTTCCACAGCCTCCCGAGTAGTTAGGGCTACAGGCATACACCATGATGTCGGGCTAATTTTTAAATGTTTTCTGTAGAAATGGGGTCTTGCTATATTGCCCAGGTTAGTCTTAAACGCCTGGACTCAAGTGATTCCCCTGTATTGGCCTCTCAAAGTGTTGGGATTACAGGCACGAGCCAAGGCACTTGGCCAAGTTTTATTTTTATTTTTATTTTTTTTGAGACGGAGTCTCCCTCTGTCACCCAGGCTGGAGTGCAGTGGCACGATCTCGGCTCACTGCAAGCTCCGCCTCCCAGCTTCACGCCGTTCTACTGCCTCAGCCTCCCGAGTAGCTGGGACTAGAAGCGCCCACCACCACGCCCAGCTAACTTCTTTGTATTTTTAGTGGAGATGGGTTCGGGTTTCACTGTGTTAGCCAGCATGGTCTCAATCTGCTGACCTCATGATCCATCCGCCTCGGCCTCCTGAAGTGCTGGGATTACAGGCGTGAGCCACCGCGCCCGGCCAGTTTTATCTTATTTTTAATTGACAAATAATAGCATATATTTGTGGGTAAAATGTGATGTTTTGATACATATATACATTGTGGAGTGATCAAACCGGCTAATTAACATATTTATCACCTCGAATACTTATTTCTTTGTGAAATTCACTCTTTTAGGTATTTTGAAATATATTATTTACTATAGTCACCATGCTATGCTGTGCAAAGGATCACTAGAGCCTATTCCTTGCATTCTACCGAAACTTTGTACCCTTTGACCACCATCTCCTCCTTCCCAGTCCATTCCCCTCAACTATGGTAATTACTTTTCTACTTTCTATTTTCATGGATTTGACTTTTTAAGATTCCACATGCAAGTTAGAGCAGATTGTTTTTATCTCTCTGCGCCTGGTTTATTTCACTTAGCATAAAATATCTTCTAGGTTCATCCATGTTGTTGCAAATAAGGGAATTTTCTGTTTTTTAAAGGCTGAATAGTATTCCATTGTACATCTTTACTAAACTTGTTTACCAGTTATAACTTTTTTTTAAAATGAAGTCTTTAGGTTTTCCTATATGTAAGATCATGTCACCAGCAAACAGAGACAATTTCATTTTATTTTTCCTATTTGGATACTTTTTATTTCTTTTTCTTGCCTAATTGCTGTAAGACTTCTGGCTACTCCATGTTGAACAGAAGTGGTGAGAATAGGCAACCTTCTCTTGTTCCTAATCTTAGAATAAAAGCCTTCAACTTTTTATCTTTGAGTATTATGCTACCTATGGGATTATTATATATGGCCTTCATTTTGTTGAAGAACATTTCTTCTATACCTAACTTGTGAGATTTTATTATGAAAGGATGTTAAATTTTTTTCAAATTTTGCTTTTTCTGTATCTGTTGAGATAATCATCTAGTTTTCGTCCTTAATTCTGTTAATATGGTGAATGAAATGTATTGATTTACATATATGGAACCATCCTTACATCCCAGGGATAAATTCCACTTGATCATGATGAATGATCCTTTTGACATAATGTTGAATATAGTTTGCTAGTATTTTGTTAAGGCTTTTTGCACTGATGTTTATCAGGGATATTGGTTTGTAGTGTTCTTTTCCTGTAGTGCCTTTGTCTGGCTTTAGTATCATGATAATTCTGGACACATAAAATGAATTTGTAAGTACTCCCTCCTCTTCAAGTTTTTGGAAGAGTTAGAGAAAGACTGGTATTAGTTTTAAAAATCTTCACTAGAATTCAGCAGTGAAGCCATCTGGTCCTGGGCTTTTCTTTTAATAAAAGCACACTTTTATTTCCTGAATTAATCTTCTTACTCATTATTGGTCTGTTCATATTTCTAATTTCTTCATGATTTAGTCTTAATACATTATATAGTTCTAGGAATTTATTCATTTCTTCTAGGTTTTCCAATTTGTTGGAATGTAGTTGTTCATAGTAGTCTCATAACCCTTTGTATTTCTGTGTTATCAGTTGTGAGACTTCTTTTATTCCTGATTTCATTTTTTGATATTCCTTTTTTTAAGTCCAGCTAAGAGCTTGTTGATTTTGTTTAGAGTGTCAAAATAACAACTCTTAGGTTTTTGTTGTTGTTGTTGTTGTTGTTGTTTTTCTTAGTCTCTATTTCATTTATTTCTGCTCTTATGTTTGTTACTTACTTCCTCCTATTAACTTTGGGCTTAATTTGTTATCCTTTTTTCTAGTTCTTTGAGATGTAACATTATGTTGTTTATTTGAGATCTTTTTTCTTTTTTTATGTAGGCATTTGATTCTATGAATTTCCCTCTTAGAAGTACTTTTACTGTATCAGGTATGTTTTGATATGATATGTTACCATTTTCATTTGTCTCAAGGTATTTTTAAATTTCTCTTTCAAATTTTCCCTTGACCAAATAGTTGTTCAGGACTATATTGCTTAATTTTCATATATTTGTTGATTTTTATAATTGTACCTTTCATTGTTTTCTGGTTCCATACAGATGAGGTTGGAAAAGATAATATGATTTTAATCTTCTCAAATTATTAAGACTTGTTTTGTGGCCTAACATAGGATCTATCCTGGAGAATGTTCTCTGAACATTTGAAAAGAATGTGCATTTTTTTGCTGTTGGATGGAATGTTCTGTTATATGCCTGTTAGGTCTATTTGGTCTTCAGTGGAGTTCATGTCCAATGTTTCCTTATTAATTTTCTGTTTTGATAATCTGTCTGTGTTCCCACCCAAGTGTCATCTTGAATTGTAGTTCCTGTAATCCCCACATGTCATGGGAGGGACCCAGCGGAGAGTAGATCATGGGGGTTGTTCTCTAATGCTGTTCTCATGATGGTGAGTGAGTTCTTACGAGATCTAACAGTTTTATGAGGGGCTTCCCTGCTGTCACTCAGCAGTTCTCCCTGCTGGCATGTAAAGAAGGAAGTGTTTGCTTCCCCTTCTGCCATGGATGTAAGTTTCCTGAGGCCTCCCTAGCCATGCAGAACTGTGAGTCAATTAAACCGCTTTCCTTTATAAATTACCCAGTCTTGGGTATGTCTTCACAGCAGCATTAAAACAGACTAAGACAGTAAATTGGTACTGCATCGAAAGGAGTGCTGCTGTAAAGATATCCAAAAATGTGGAATAAACTTTGGAACTGGGTAACAGGCAGAGGTTGAAACAGTTTGGAGGGCTCAGAAGAAGACAGGAAAATATGAGAAAGTTTGGAACTTCCTACAGACTTGGAGGGATCAGAAGACAGGAAAATGTGAGAAAGTTTGGAACTTCCTAGGGACTTGTTGAATGGCTTTGATCCAAATGCTGATAGTGATATGGACAATGAAATCCAGGCTGAGGTGATTGCAGATGGAGATGAGGAACTTGTTGGGAACTGGAGTAAAGGTCACTCTTGCTATGCTTTAGCAAAGACTGGTGACATTTTGCCCCTGCCCTAGAGATATGTGGAACTGTGAACTTGAGAGGGATGATTTAGGGTATCTGGTGGAAGAAATTTCTAAGTAGCAAAGTGTTCAAGAAGTGACAGAGCATAACATTTTGGAAAATTTGCAGCCTGATGATGTGGTAGAAATGAAAAACCCATTTTCAGGGGACAAAAATCAAGCCAGCTACACAAATTTGCAGAAGTAACAAGCAGTCAAATGTTAATGACCAAAATAGTGGGGAAAATGTCTCCAAGGCATGTCAGAGACCTTCAAAGCAGCCCCTCCCATCACAGGCCTGGAGGCCTAGGAAGGAAAAATGGTTTTGCGAGCCAAGCCCAGGGCCCCCCTGCTCTGTGCAGCCTCAGGACATGGTGGACTGTGTCCCAGCTACTTCAGCTTCAGCCATGGCTAAAATGGGCCAAAGTACAGCCTGGGCCATTGCTTCAGAGGGTGCAAGCCCCAAGCCTTGGCAGCTTCCACATGGTGTTGGCCCTGTGGGTACACAGAAGTCAAGAATTGAGTTTTGGGAACCTCTGCCTAGATTGCAGAGGATGTATGGAAACACCTAGATGTTCAGGCAGAGGTGTGCTGCAGGGGTGAAGCCCTCATGGAGAGCCTCTGCTAGGGCAGTACAGAAGGGAAATGTGTGATTGGATCCCCTATACAGAGCCCCGACTGGGGCACTGCCTAGTGGAACTGTGTGAAGAGGACCACATTCTCCAGACCCCAGAATAGTAGATCCACTGACAGCTTGCACCGTGCGTCTGGAAAAGCCACAGACACTCAATGTCAGCCTGAGAAAGCAGCTAGGAGGGGGGCTGTGCTCTGCAAAGCCAAAGGGACAGAGCTGCCCAAGGCTGTGGGAGCCTATGTCTTGCATCAGCATAACCGGGATGTGAGACATAGAGTCAAAGGAGATCATCTTGGAACTTTAATGTTTTAGTGACTGCTCTATTGGATTTCAGACTTGCATAGCCCCTTTGTTTTGGCCAATTTCTCCCACTTTGAATGCGTGTATTTACCAAGTGCCTGTACCTCCTTCTATCTAGGAAGTAACTAACTTGTTTATGATTTTACAGACTCACAGGTAGAAAGGACTTGCCTTGTCTCAGGTGAGACTTTGAACTTGGACTTTTGGGTTAATGATGGAATGAGTTAAGACTCTGGGGGACTATTGGAAAGGCATGATTGTATTTTGAAATTTGAGAAAGAGGAGATTTGGGAGGGCCCAGGGGCTGAATAATATGATTTGGCTGTATCCCCACCCAAATCTCATCTTGAATTGTAGTTCCCATAATCCCCATGTGTCCTGGGAGGGACCTGGTAGGAAGTGATTAGATCATGGAAGTGGTTCCCTTATGCTGTTCTTGTGATAGTGGGTGAGTTCTCACGAGATCTGATGGTTTTATAAGGGGAATTTTCTCGCCTTCCCTTGGTACTTCCTCTCCCTGCACTCAGGTGAATAAGGATGTGTTTGCTTCCCCTTTGGCCATGATTATAAGTTTCCTGAGGCCTCCTCAGCCATGTGGAATTGTGAGTCAATTAAACCTCTTTCTTTATAAATTACCCAGTCTGAGGTATGTCTTCATAGCAGTGTGAAAATTGACTGATGCACTGTCTATTGCTGAAAACAAAATATTAAAATCTCATACTATTATTGTGTTGCAGTCTATGTCTCTCTTTATATCTCTTAATGTTTGCTTTATATATTTATGTGTTCTGATTTTGATGCATATGTATTTATAATTTACATATCCTCTTAGCAATTGACCCTTTCATCACTGCATCGATAATCTTCTTTGTCTCATTTTACAGTCTTGAGCTAAAGTCATTTTTTTCTGAAATAGGAATAGCTACCCCTGTCTCTTTTGGTTTCCATTTGCATGGAATAATCTTTTGAATCCCTTAACTTTCAGCCTGTGAGTATCATTTAAGGTGAATTAGTGAGTCTTTTATAAGAATACGCAGCATGTAGTTGAGTCTTTTTTTCTTAAGACATTCAGCCACTCTCTTTTTATTGAAAAGTTTAATTTATTTACATTCAAAATAATTATTGATAGGTGAATGACTTACTAGTATCTTTTTGTCAATTGTTTCTGGTTGTTTGTAGATTCTTTGATTCTTTCTTCCTCTCTTGTTTCCTTCTTTTGCAGTTTGATGGCTTTCTTTAGTAGTATGCTTTGAATCACTCTTTTTGTCTTTTGTGTATACATTATAGACTTTTGTGATTACCACAGGATAAAGCATCTTATCCTTATAGCAGATTATTTTCACTTGATATCAACTTAATTTTAATCACATACACAAACTCTATGCTTATACACCACATCCTCCCATTTTTTATTTCTTATGTCAAAACTTACATCTTTTTATATTTTGTATCTCTTAACAAATAATTGTAGCTTTCACTGTTTTTAATATTTTTGCCTTTTAACATTTATACTAGAGATATAATCAATTTATCCACCACCATTACAGTATTAGAGTGTTTTGGATTTGACAATGTACTTACTAGTGAGTTTTGTGG
This sequence comes from Pongo abelii, assembly GCF_028885655.2. Taxonomy (NCBI): domain Eukaryota; kingdom Metazoa; phylum Chordata; class Mammalia; order Primates; family Hominidae; genus Pongo; species Pongo abelii. Next base: position 124,297,898 of record NC_071990.2, read on the forward strand.
TTTTATATGTTTTTATGTTACCAATTAGCATCCATTTTCTTTACCTTAAAAAATTCCATTCAGCATTTCTTGTAATGTAGACATAGTGGTGATAAACTCTCAGCTTTTGTCTGAGAAAGTCTTTATCATCCCTTCATTTTTGAAAGACATGATTGCTGAGTATAGTATTCTTGATTGGCAGTTTTTTCTTTCAGGATATTGAATATATCATCCCACTGTCTTCTGACCTGCAAGATTTCTGCTGAAAAATCTGCTAGTAGTCTTATAAATGTTCTCTCATATGTTACAATTCACTTTTCCCTTCCTGCTTTCAAAACTCTCTCTTTGTCTTGAACTTTTGATGATTTAATTATGATGTGTCTCAGTGTGCCTATGGATTCATCTTATTTGGTGTCTGTTGAGCTTTCTGCATCTGGATTTCTATTTCCTTCCCAAGTCTTGGAAAGTTTTCTACCATTACTTCTTTGAAAATGTTTCTGTCCCTTTCTCTGTTTCTTCTCTTTCTGGAATGCCAATAATGCATAAGTTGTTTTTGATAGTGTCCTATAATCTCTTGAGCTATCTTCAATCTTTTTCATTCTTTTTCTTTTTACTCCTCAGATTGGATGATTTCCAGTGACCCGTCTTTGAGTTCACTGATCTTTTTTCTGCTTGATCTATTGACATCCTCAGCTTTATGATTTTTGTTTGGTATTTTTAAATCTTTTGTATCTCTTTGTTGAAATTCTCAGTTTGCCTTTACCTTGCTCCCCTAGCTTAGTGAGCATCTTTTTGACAAGTATCATGAATTCCCTGTTGGGTAAATCATACATCTCCATTTCACTTGAGTTTGTTTCCAGAGATTTATCTTGTTCTTTTATTGGGAATACATCACTCTGTTTCTTTATTTTCCTTGATTCTCTGGATTGGCTTCTGCATACTAGATAAGACAGCTGCCTCTCTCAGTCCTGTTAGACTTGGCTTGTATAGGAGAAGGATCTCACAAATCTGTCCACTGAGAGATTTTAAGGTTTCTCTAAAATCTTTGGTTTGTTCAAACTGTACTCTCTCTTTCTGATGACCTCCAACAAATGGTTATCTTTGTTTTTGATTAGGATGTGCCATGTCCTGTTAATACCCTGAGATCAGTAAGGTAAAAGCCAGGTTCTTTAGATATAGCTGGAAAGGTTGATGCCTCGGATGTGTATTCCGGTTGCTTTTATCTTCACAGTGAAGTTGAGCGTGGGTGTTTACCTCCCACTCTGTCTGCACTAAGCTGAGGAGAGGATCTTTGGAAAATGCCCTGTATTCACATTTAGGTTATACCCTCTGACCTTGCAAAGATAGCTGCTGGAAGCACGTCTTTTGCATGCTCACCTCTTTGCTTTCTTTGGTCCAGGGAGACTCAGGATGGCTATAACTTCCAGAGCTGGTTCATTTTGGAGACAGCCCATTGGTGAGAGCTCTATAATTTGTGGCACACAGTGTGTGGACAAATTTACTCCAGAAAGAATGGATAGACCTGGATTTATCACTGAGGCAACCGAGAGGAAAGGCTTGGGAAGTGCCAGGCTCCTGCTCAGGTTACCAGAGGGCTGCTGTTTGTTCCATTAATGACCCAATGCAAGCAGTTAGAGGCTGGGCCATAAAAAAGCCACTGGAAGAGTGTGTAGTAAGCCCCTTTAGAGAGAGAAAGTGAGAGTTGTGCCTTTCAGCCACTTTTCTACACTGCTGTCAGGGTGAGTAGTCCCTGGAAGTGTTTGCATACCCGGTAAAAAATCACCTTTTTATTCTGTGACCTATGGAGACTTGCATATGCCTAGTCCTTTCTGCTCCCAAAACTAGGAGATTTGTGGTCCAGTGCCTTGGGTGTGTAGCTATAATAGTTGGGTCAATTGCATAAACAAACTCCTTCCAGGAGCAATTTGTAGACCTTGCGTTATGCTGGGTCAGGCTGAGGGAGAAAAGCACAAGCAGTGCTGAACTGCAGCTCAAGCCACTGCAGGGCTCTTGTTTGTTTAGCCATTTAACTTCTGGATAAAAGTTAGTTAGAAGCCAGGTAATCAAGTAGACACTGGAAGAGTGTGCCCGAAACCCTTTCCTGGGAGAAAGAGAGCTTCGCTTTTTTAGCTCCTACTCCATACTGCTCCTGGGAGGTGTAGCCCCTGAAAGTAATTGCACATCTGTTTTAAACCAGCTCTTTTTTCCGTGATCTAGAGGGACTCACACATGTCCAGTTCTCTCTCTCCAGAGCAAGGAGGTTTAGAATTAAGTCCCTTGGGTAGGAACTGTAAAATCTGGGGCACTTGATGAGTGGACAAATTTCCAGAGGAAATTGGTAGACCTGAAGTTATCTCCAGCGTGAGCTGGGGGAGAAAAATCAGAAAGATGCTGCGTCTCAGTCTGCCAGCAAGTTACTGTTTTTGTGTGCCTCTTCAACTCCTCCATGAAAGTTAATTAGAATACCTGTTCTAAGGTTTCCTAAGCAGTTAAGGAAAGAGTGTGTTATGAACTCCTTCCAGAAGAAATGGAAAGCTTCATTTTTGAGATCTTTCTCTGTATTTCTCCAAGGAAATGAAGCCCTCGAAATGCTTGTGCCAACATATAAAACCACCAATTTTTCCTGTGGTCTAGAGAGACTCATAAATGCCTAGTCCCCTCTGCTCCCAGACTTAATGACTTAAAAGACTATGGGGAACCTTAGAGTTGGGGTGCTATATGTGAGGTCAAAGCCCTCCTCTCCACAGGGAGGTAATGGGTGTTGGTGATTCCTTTCCCAATTGTATAGCACAGTGCCCAGGGTGGGGTCTGTGCCCAAGTGTGCCTCAGCTTTTCCTACTTGTTTGATGTGGATGTTTTCTCAGTTGCCTGGCGGGTAGAAGTTTTTTAAACTGTTTTTAAAAAAGTTTTGTTTTATTTTGGAATGACACATCATAATTGTTGTACGTATTTATGAGGTACAACTGGTTTCTGTTTTTCTCTCAGAGGGGAGTGATCCATGAAGATGCTAAGTCAGTACATCATGAGCGGAGAGAGTCAGAAGCCTCCTATTCCTCCATGTTGCTGATGTCATTCCCCCATGATTTATTTTTAAATGCATTTCTCCTTTTACCAAAATGTTTGTTTGTTCTATACTGTTTTGAATCCAACAATATTTCCAAACTCTCTTATTTTCTATAATAATTCATCCAAAATTATTTTGTATTTTTTTACAGTCATGTTACTTTTGGAGAGTGACTTTTTTTTGCAATTATCTTATACAGTATTTTGTTGGATAGAAGAGAGCCACAATCCAAGGAATTCAGACAGCCTCTAGAAGCTGGAAAAGATTATAAGAAAGTGGATTCTTCCCTAGAGCCTCTGGAAGCAGTATAGCTCTGCCAATACCTTGATGTTAGCTCAGTGAGGCCCACATCAGACTTTTGACCTCCAGGACTGTAATACATTTGTTTTTTTTAAACCTGTCAGTTTGTGGTAATTTGTTACAGCAGCAGTAAAACTAATGCAGGATATATTAAGATATTTTCTTTCTTTTAATTTTATCGTTAGATTCTGATGTTCATTGTTTCTGCTGATTTGATATTAATTAAGGCTTTTCACCAGTATCCTAGATCTCTTATCTTTCTGGGCACATGATATGATTTGACTTCTGTGTCCTTTTGAAAGTTTGATATGTTCTACTGAGATCCTGACCAGTAATATGGGAAGATAAATGATGAGTGTACCTTCCTGTTTGAAGCTTTTAAGCACCAGTACACAGTTTGCTATATTGTCTTCTATTTCTGTTGTAGTCATGGAAACATATAATTGAGCTTCTATCAGCCTGAGTTCCTAAGTGAGTATAATACCAGAAGTATGACTGTTGATCAACATTAGATATGTCTAAGTATAAAATAAGCTTTTGTTGTATTTTTCTCTGAGATTTGGGTTTTTGTTATGAGAATATAAACTATAGTATCCTGACTTATATAGAAATTGGTAGAGGGAATGGGTTCTGTTATAATTTTTTTAAAAATTTCAAATGTGTGGCATTGGCTTAATGACCATTGGCCAACAGTGAAAAATATGAGAGGCAAAAAGAATTGCTATTTTTGTAATGCATGTAACCATGAATGCATGGCAAATCGTTGTCTAAAAGAATTTTCAAGGCAGAAAATATACCTAATGATCATGTATCTCTAAAGGATAATGTTGGGAAATAATATATAAGTAATGTCTGTTAGTTACATTTGATATTATAATAAATAGAAAAGCTTAAAGAAAGAATTGGTCTTAGAGCAAGTCGTTTCATCTTGTTCTCTTCCCTAAGTGTGTCTTGGTTTTATTGCCCTTTGATTTCCCATATTTCAGTGCCAAATTTCAAGACAGGCATTTTTTTCTTGCTGAACCATTGAGGGCATTTAAACAAATTTATTGTTGTTGTTATTATTAAAAAATTTTAATTTTTAACTTTTGTAGCTACATAGTAGGTGTATATATTTATGGGGTACATGAGATGTTTTAATATAGGTAGACAGAGGGCATTTATTTATAATTAATCCTTATACTGTGGCTGGAGTCCTTTGAGGTCCCAATTTTATGAGAGTCTCCTATTAGACTTCCCATGTTACATATACCCTTAGCTTTGTCCTCTGCTTTCCAGTCTTAATGAAGAAAGGAAATCAATGTATAAATTAGTCCTCACATGTCAACACACAGATACAGTTGAGAAGATGTTATTCATAAGAAGGATGAAATACACATCTGGTTCGTCATGTTGCTGGAAATGAAAGTCCCTAAAAACAATGTTTTGGAAGGAATTAACTAATCATTTAAGAATAACTAATAATAACTAATCATTTAAGAAACTGCCATTTCTTAAATGGTTGAAATGACTTCATCCCTATTTCCCCTTTGTTTATTGTCATATTTTACATGCCCTCCATGTAAGCTCTTTTAGTCTCATACAGAAATGTCATTTCTCACTTTTTTTGTAAATGTAAAATGTAAATGTAAAAGATGTTATTAAGTATGTAAAATCTGTATCTACACAGTTCATCAAGAACTTTAATTCCATGAGTCATTTACTCTATTCAGACTCATACCAGAACATTTATGCCAAACCCTTCAATGTTAAGGGCATAGATTATCCAATTTGATAGGAAACTCTATTGGCTTCACAACATCAGAGGTTGCAATATAAGAGACATTGGGAGTAAATGGACAGTAAATGACATACTGAGAAATGTCTTAAGTCTGCCTCTATTATGGAATCAAAGGGAAATTCCTTCTGTAATATTTCCTTTAGGCCTAGGATAATATTAAAACCCCAAGGAAATTTAATTTGGTTTCAGTATCCGTTGAAATTATTCTTTTAATTAAAAGTATATATTTTCCTTCAAGCCTTATTTTAAAACACTAAGTGAATCCTTGTTGTTTCTCCCAGAAATATAAAATGAAAATGAAAATGTTATCCTTTTATTATGATATCTGCAAAATTAATTCTTTCTCTATGGATAGGTAAGGGGCACTGGTATCCTTATAAATAAAAGTCTTTTTCTTTAAATTTCCTGTTTTCTGTAATAAGTTTAAAGTCAAGTTTGAGCTCTTACTTGGCAGTGGAAGAGTAAGCCAACATTCCAGTAGATCAGTCAGTTTCAGACTTCTGTTCTTGAGCCCTAGGAAAAAGTTTTAAAGGCATGAAATAGCAGTGAGGGCATTGCCTCCAGATAATGATTTATGCAAATGTTATATTCATTTGTATAAGAAATGGAATTTTGTACCATCTTCCTCAATTTATGATCTTCAGCCTCAGCATGAGAGGACTAGGAAGACAAGTATAAGTGGTTAAAATAATGAATGGAGGATATTAAATGTCATCATAGAAAAAACAGAAAAAGAATATTATACCTATAGCTTGCAACACTGTAGAAAGCCCGTATTTGACTGCTGATAATGCTTCCCAAGTGGCAACTTAGTCACTTTTAAATCTTTTAACTGTTTCTTCCCTGACTGTCTTTATATCTCTAAATAATATGCTCATATAGTTAGCTTAAACTTTATTAATTTTGTGCCCTCTAAATGGATTTCTTACTATGCTGGCTTATTTATATCATCTCACCCCCACTCCCGCATTTATTCATTCAAGAAATATTTACTGAGTGCACACAATGAGTGAGGTCATGGGGTTACAACAATTAATGAGACAAAGTCCCTGCTCTCAAAGAGCATATGGCCCACTGATGGGAGAGATCAGCATGCAAATGAATTAATGAGAAAATTCAAATATTGATGAATGAAATGAAGACAATAAAGCGTGCTAATGTTAAAGAAAAAAGGGAGTTTTCAACAAAAAAGTAATTGCTTTCCATCTTTCTGTGCTACTATCCTCAGCATACTGTCTTTGTCCAGCTGTGTTCCTGTTGACAGTGTGGAAAAACAGCCTTCACGATTCTAGGCTCACACACAGGAATATCTAGAGTTTTATTTTTATTTCTCTGTTTTTGTACTAAAAATTTTTTCCCTGGAAGCCATTTTGCGGACTTCCTGTTCTTTGTCTTCCTCCTAAACCAATTATTGGCAAGAGCAATGGAATTACTATGATTGGTTTCAATAATCAAAATTTACCTTCAAAGTAGGAAATAAGATCACCATTCGTAGATCATCTATGAGAGAAGTAAAAATTTAAATAGAAAAAGCAGGTTGGCTTTTAAAAAGGTGTCAGCTGCAGTTTTTTCATTTGTTTGTCTGGAGCACATTGCCATAAGTAGTGTCTTAAAAAGAATTGTGTGAGGGTACATTTTCCGGGCTTCTGTATGTGTGAACATGTCTCAATTTTACTTTCCAAAGTCTTGATAATTGTTTAGTTAATGGAGCTCTAGGATGAAAAGTGTTTCTTCAGAACTTGAAGAAATTGCTTATGTCTACAGGTTGCAGTGGTAAACATTCTCTTCCGCATTTTTAAGTGATCATTTAATTCTGGACAATTTTGCATCTAGGTTCTTATGACCTTCTTCCATTCTGAGATATTTTTTGTTGTTCTGCTTAAATAATAACTTCCTCTCATCTCTTCCTTGGCTCTTTCTTTCTAGAATTTATATTAATTGCATGTTTGATGTCCTGAATTGGTCTTCTAAGGTTTTTATTGTTTATCTTTTCTCTTGCATTTTTACCTCTTTTTAATTGTTTAGATTTGGGGGATACAATTTTCATGTTATCATTAAATTCTGAGTTGAATTTTTATTTCAGTAATCATATTATTTATTTTCATGACCTCTTTTATTTACTTTATTTATTTCTCATTACAGATTATTCTTTTCCAGTTATGGACACAATATCTCCTCTACTTTAAACTACATTTATGCTAAAGTCAATTCTCTCACTATTTACTGCTGATAGATAATATAGTCCTTACCTTTATGAATTGACGAAAGGATTGCAGGAAACTTTAGTGGGTCTATTTCTATACACAGATATTATCTTGGGAAAACTATTTCTCTTAGGCTGCCATCCAAATTTAGGAACATTGGAGAATGATATGTGCAATGGCCAACAACATATGATAGCCCAGACGATTTCAGTTGTGTGGTCGTGGGGACACCACCAAGATTTGCCATTGTCAAAACTGCTAAAAAGCTGGATTTATGTTGAATGTTTTCCCAGCTCTTTTTCTCTTCCCTATTCTGTACTGACATTTCCTCAATCTTTCCCATCCCCAGATTGATCACTGCCCTCATATTGCACACTCTGAGACCCTACTAAGTCCTTTCTGTCCTCAAAATTCAGCTAGAATACTTATACCATACTTCGTCTATCAAATCTGCTAATACATAGCAAGAAACAAATCAAAATTAACTGATTAATTCATGTCGAGGTGTGAATGATTGATGGCCCAAAGAGAGGTCTTGAAAACTCAATAATCTTTAATCGGCATAATTGAGAGGGAAGAATATTTTTAAGAGCCTTTTTAGGGCTTCTTGCTTCCTCTAGGCAGACTCTCAGAAGCTCTGTTCCAGACACATTAAAGCAGTAATCAGCAACTTAATGTCTTAATTCTGAAAGAGCCTTATTATACCAAAAGTGATATGTAAATGTATTCATTTGCTATAAATCTACATATGTGTTATAGAGATAATTATAAACATCCACTGTTTTCAGACAGAAGAATATATCTGTCTTTCCGTGTTTTTCAGAATCCTGGTAAAAATGACTAATCTCTACACAATAAAATCTATGGGAGAGAAAGAAGTGTACCTGATACCTGATTTCTTCCTCAAAAACATCTGGTGTCATTTTTACTCCAACCTGAAGTCCTTGATAATGTTAACTAAATGAATTTATTAGCTAGAAGACACATGAAGGTCTTGCATGCATTTTTAAACACCTGACCAATGACCTAGATACGCACTAGGAATATGGATTTCTGGTTGTTCAATCTGTTTATGTAAACAAACTTGCAATATATGACCACAGGTACACTGAAGAATGAAGGTTAGTTATGTAACCCGAATGGAGCTTGATGACTAGCACAACACACAAAGTGTACAGACCCCCAAATTAAAGAGTTTCCTTTAGTTGAACTTGCCCTCTGTTGACTCATCATAATGGAACCACCACATATCCCATTGTAGGAAATAGAATCAAGAATGTTATAGTTCAAGGCCTCTGCTACATGCTGCTGCAAGTGTTGCGTCTTTTGCTAGCCAGCAATGAAGGCTGGTGCTGGGTAAAACTTGTGTTTTGGGAGAAATTATTTGATGATCTCTGTTTTTGTGATTATGCAGTCTGTGTTTTTGAAAACACTTACTATTAAAAATGTCTTTTTAAAAATGTATTCAGGCAAACACACACATCCCACACTGTATTTTAATATAAACACAAGACAGCAATTAGTGCGTAACTGAAAGAATAAGGATTTTGGAGTTGGACATGGACTTGAATCTGATTTTTATCATTAATGCACGTATACATTTTAGCAAGTTACTTACCTCTCTGAATTTCAGTTTTCTCATTAGCAAGAGGAGGACATATTAGTCATCTTAATAAACTCTGGCAATTAAATAAGATAATTTTTTGATGGTACCTTTAGTCTTGTCAAATAGTAGATTCTTAAATACATAATTTCCTCCTCTTTATTTCTCATGGGTCATACTTGTAGACCAGTCTTTTCTAGCACAGATGTTACACTGTTACATGCCTGTATAAATAAACATACCCAATTATGCACATTCTGACATAAATATGTGATTTGGTGAGTATAAATAACAATAAAAATAGGAAAACAGAAAAAGTAAGATTTCTTTAAAATGTAAAAATCAATGGTAAACAGTAAAACCAAGTGACAAAGGCTGCATATTAAATAAAGATTCAAGCTTTTCTATTACCTTACAGATGCCACTGCCACTACGCATGTACATTTTTTTTTGAGACTTTGCCCAGGCTGGAGTGCAATGGTGTGACCTTGGCTCACTGCAACCTCTGCCTCCCAGGTTTAAGTGATTCTCCTGCCTCAGCCTCCCAAGTAACTGGGATTACAGGCACGCACCACCACTCCCAGATAACTTTTGTATTTTTTAGTAAAGACAGGGTTTCACCACATTGGCCAGGCTGGTCTCAAACTCCTGACTTTGGATGATCCACCTGCCTTAGCCTCCCAAATTTCTGGGATTACAGGCATGAGCCACTGTGCCCGGCCTTCAGCATGTACTTTGAAAAGATAGATCTAGGTTTTCATACTAGAATTACTTTTAATCATGTACTCTATGCATTTCCATATACAACCCACTTGTAGTTAATGTGCTAATCTTATGCCTCTATTCAACTCTGTGTAACCTAGGATGTTCCATTGCCTATAATGACCTTTTGATGTCTGCCATACAACCACAGAATGTGAGGATTTAAAATGAAGAAATCCATTGGTTGCTATTTACAAGAACAGGGAAATGGAAGGTATTTGTTGTTGGCATTATTGAAAGAACATTGGTGTTATTGATGTTTTTTGAAAGAATGTTATTGACATAATTCCCAGGATGATATGTCTAACAATCATAATTGCATATGGTCTACCAATCTAGTGGTATGAGATATTTATAATTCTACATATGTATATATATTCACATGCTTAATTATCTCCAATTATAATTTTAGCCATATTGGGCACATTGAACTATTTTCAGGTAACTCCTTTCCTTTTTAAAAAAATTTACATATTTACCCTTTTTTTCCTTCAACTTTTAAGTTTTGGGGTATGTGTGCAGGATGTGCAGGTTTGCTATGTAGGTAAACACAGGACATGGTGGTTTGCTGCACAGATCAACCCATCACCTAAGTTTTAGGCCCAGCCTCCATTAGCTATTCTTCCTGATGCTCTCTCTCATCCCAAACCCCCTCCAGCTGGCTCTCCAGGGTGTGTTGCTCCCCACTATGTGTCCATAGATTCTCATCATTCAGCTCCCACTTATAAGTGAGAACATGTGGTGTTTGGATGGCTACCGGCTCCATCTATGTCCCTAAAAAAGAACATGATCTTGTTCCTTTTTTTGGCTGCATGGTATTCCATGGTGAATATGTACCACATTTTTTTTGTCTAGTCTATCACTGATAGGCATTAGGTTGATTCCATGTATTTGTTATTGTGAATAGTGCTGAAATGAACATATATGTGAATGTATCTTTATAACAGAATGATTTATATTCCTTTGGGTATATACCTAGTAATGAGATTTCTCATTGGCTGTGAGTTTGTCATCCATGGCTCTTATTATTTTGAGCTATGTTCCTTCAATACCTAGTTTATTGAGAGTTTTTAACATGAAGACCTTTTCTGCATCTAGTGAGATAATTGTGTGGTTTTTGTCTTTAGTTTTGCTTATGTAATGAATTACATTTATTGATTGGTGAATGTTGAACCAACCTTGCATCATGAAGATAAAGCCAATGCGATCATGGTGGATAAGCTTTTTGATGTGCTGCTGAATTCAATTTGCCAGTATTTTATTGAGGATTTTTGCATCAATGTTAATCAGGGATATTAACCTGAGGTTTTTTTTTGTTGTTGTCATTGTTATTGTTGTTGTTGTATCTCTGCCAGGTTTTGATATCAGAATGATGCTGGCCTCATAAAATGAGTTAGGGAGGAGTCCCTCCTTTTAAATTTTTTGGAATGGTTTCAGTAGAAATGCTATCAGCTCTTCTTTGTACCTCTGGTAGAATTCTGCTGTAAATTTATCTGGTTGTAGGCTATTTATTACTGCCTCAATTTCAGAACTGGTTATTGGTCTTTTCAGGGATTCAATTTCTTCCTGGTTCGGACTTGGGAGGGTGTATGTGTCCAGGAATTTATCAATTTCTTCTGGATTTTCTAGTTTATATACATAGAGGTGTTTACAGCATTCTCTGATAGTTGTTTGTATTTCTGTGGGGTCAGTGTTCATATCCCCATTATCATTTTTAATTGTGTCTATTTGATTCTCTTCTCTCTCTTCTTTATTAGTCTAGCTAGAAGTCTATCTATTTCATGAATTTTTTTTCAAAAACCAGCTACTGGATTCTTTGATTTTTTGAAGGGTTTTCAGTGCCTTTATCTACTTCAGTTTTGCTCTGATCTCGGTTATTTCTTGTCTTCTGCTAGCTTTGGGGTTTGTTTGTTCTTGGTTCTTTAGTTATTTTAGTTGTGATGTTAGGTTGTCAATTTGAGATCTTTCTAGCTTTTTGATGTGGAAATTTAGTGCTATAAATTTCCCTCTAACACTTTTTTAGCTGCATCCCAGAGATTCTGGTACATTATCTTTTTATTCTCATTAGTTTCAAAGAATTTCTTGATTTCTGCCTTAATTTAATTATTTCTCCAGGAGTCATTCAGGAGAAAATTGTTCAATTACCATGTAGTTGTGTGATTTTGACGGAGTTTCTTAATCTTGAGTACTAATTTGAGTGCACTGTGATCTGAGGGACTTATGATTTCAGTTCCTTTGCATTTGCTGAGGAGTGTTTTACTTCCAATTATGTGATCAATTTTAGAGTAAGTGCTATGTGGCAATGAGAAGAATGTATATTCTGTTGTTTTTGGATGGAGAGTTCTGTAGATATCTATTAGGTTCACTTGATCCAGAGCTGATTTCAGGTTTTGAATATCTTTGTTAATTTTCTGTTCTGATGATCCGTCTAATATTGTCAGTGGGGTGTTAAGGTCTCCCACTACTATTGTGTGGGAGTCTAAATCTCTTTGTAGGTCTCTGAGAACTTGCTTTATGAATTTGGGTTCCCCTGTATTGGTTGCATATATATTTAGGATAGTTAGCTCTTCTTGTTGAATTGAACACTTTTCCATTATGTAATGCCCTTTGTCTTTTTTGATCTTTGTTGGTTTAAAGTCTGTTTTTTTCACAAACTAGAATTGCAACCCCTGCTTTTTTCTGTTTTCCATTTGCTTGGTAAATTTTCCTCCATTGTTTTATTTTGAGCCTATGTGTGTCTTTGCTTGTGAGGTAAGTCTTTTGAAGACAGCATACCAATGAGTCTTGACTTTATACAGCTTGCCAAATTGTGTCTTTTAATTGGGACATTTAGCCCTTTTACATTTAAGGTTAATATTTTTATGTGTGAAGTTGATCCTGTCATTATAATGCTAGCTGGCTATTTTGCAGACTTGTTTATGTGGTTGCTTCATATTGTCACTGGTCTGTGTCCTTCAGTGTGGTTTTGTAGTGGCTGGTAATGATTTTTCCATTCTATATTTAGTGCTTCCTTCAGGAGCTCTTGCAAGGCAGCCATGCTGGTGATGAATTCCTTCAGCATTTGCTTGTCTGAAAAGGATCTTATTTCTCCTTCACTTATGAAACTTAGTTTGGTCAGATATGAAATTCTGGGTTGAAAATTCTTTTCTTTAAGAAATTTGAATATTGGCCCCCAATCTTTTCTGGCTTGTAGGGGTCTGCTGTTAGTCTGATGGGCTTCCCTTTGTAGGTGATCTGGCCTTTCTCTCTGGCTGTCCTTAACATTTTTTTCCTTTATTTTGACCTTGAAGAATCTCGCAGTTATGTGTCTTGGGTTTGATCTTCTTGTAGAGTATCTTACTGGGGTTCTCTGGATTTCCCGAATTTGAATGATGGCCTGTCTTGCTATGTTGGGGAAGTTCTCCTGTATGATAGAAGAATGTTTTCTGACTTGCTTTTGTTCTCCCCATCTCTTTCAGGTATCCCAATCATATTGTAGCTTTGGCCTTTTTTATGTAATCCCATATTTCTTGGAGGTTTGTTTGTTCCTTTTTATTCATTTTTGTCATTTTGTCTGCCTCTCTCATTTCAGAAAGATAATCTTCACATTCTGAGATAGTTTTCCCTGCTTGTTCTATTCTGGTGTTGATACTTGTAATTGCATTGTGAAGTTCTCATGCTATGTTTTCCAGCTCCATAAAATCAGTTATGCTCCTCTCTAAACTGACTATTCTGGTTATCAGCTCTTAGCTTGTTTGCATTGGGTTACAACACACTTCTTTACCTCAGTAAAGTTTGTTATTACTCACCTTCTGAAGCCTACTTCTGTCAATGCAGCCATCTTAGCATCAGTCCGTTTCTGCGTCCTTGCTGGGTAGATGTTGTGGTCATTTGGGGAGGAAGAGGCCCTCTGGCTGTTTGACTTTTCAGTGATTTTGTGTGTTGATTCTTTCTAATCTTTGTGGGCTTATCTACCTTTGATCTTTGAGGTTGCTAACATTTGAACTGGATTTGAGGTGTCGTTTTCGTTGATGTTGTTGTTGCTTTCTGTTTGTTTGTTTTCCTTTTAATTGTCAGGCCATTCTTCCATAGAGCTGCTTGGTTTCCTGGGGGATTGCTTCAGACCCTAGTTGCCTGGGTTTTCCCTTACCTGTAGTATCACCAATGAAGGCCACAAAACAGCAAAGATGGCAGCCTGCTCCTTCCTCTGGGAGCTCCATCCCAGGGATGTACTGACCTGTTGCCGGCCTGAACACTCCTGTAGGAGGTGTCTGGAGACCCTTATTGGGAGGTCTCACCCAGTCAGGAGAGACAGGATCAGAAACCTGCTTAAAGAAGCAGTCTGGTTGCTTTTTGGTAGAGCAGGTGTGCTGCATTGGGGGGAACCCTTCCTTGTCCAGAACACCTGGACTCTCCAGAGCCAGCAGGCTGGAAAGCCGGAGTTGACTGAACCACAGAGACATTGGCCACTCTCCTTCACCCCCCAACCCCCCGCAACCCCTGGGGCTCCATCCCAGGGAGAGATCAGAGTTCTGTCATATAACCCTGGCTGGAGTTGCTGAAATTCCCACAGGGGGGACCTGTCCAGTGAGGAGGGATGCACTGGGGTCCCACTTAAAGAAGCAGTCTGGCCATGATCTGGCACAGCAGCTCTTGTTGGGGACTCCTCCTTATTCAGATCACCTAGACTCCCCAGAGCCCACAGGCTAAAATAGCCGAGTCGACTTAACCACAGAAATAGTGGCCACTCCTACCCACAGAAACTCGTCTATCTCAGGCAGTCTCCAACCTCTTGTACTAGTTGGCTGGAATTTCAAGCCAGTGGGTCTTAACTTGTGAAGTGCCATGGAAGTGGGGCCCACAGAACAATGCTGCTTGGATTCCTGCATTCAGCCCCCTTCCTAGGGGAATATACAGGCAGATCTCCTGATTTGCCAGGATTCCCAAGGTGGGAGTCTAAAACTCCTGGGTTTTCTCTGTGTGAACATGAGTGACTGCTCTGCTGAGACTCTGCACAGCTCTGTGTATCAGACCCAAGGCCCTGGTGGTGTGGGCTCACAAGAGGATCTCCTGATTCACGGGTTGCAAAGATCCCTGGGAGAAGTGTGGCTTCCCGGGCAGGGTCACACAATCACTCACCACTTCCCTTGGCTGGGGGTAGGGGTTCCTTTGGCTCCATGTCACTTCCTGGCAGGTCTTTGCCCCAGCTGCTTTTCTTTGTTCTCTGTGGGTCGAGTTGTTTGCCTAGTCAGTCCCAATGTGAGAAACTGAATATTTCAGTTGAAGGTGCTGAATTCACTCACCATTTTCATTTCTCTCCATGATAATTGTGGACTGCAGCTGCTTCTAATCAGTCATCTTGCCCCCTTCTATCATTCCTTTCTTTTAAAAAATGTAGTTTAAGTAACTTAGTGCAGTATTGATTTTTAATAATATAGTAGAAATTCCAGTATCAGCCTAAACTGTATTCACATCTAGAAATAAGCATATATGGGCATTTCTGAAGAATTGGGAGAGAAGTCCAATCTTATGGAAGTCCATTTTCATGTGTGGTAATTCATCCTGAGAGCTAAAGGAATAATGCATGAAAAAAAAAACTGATTTAGTAAGAAAACCTAAAGTAAAGATGAATTTTTCCCTATTTAACATCAGATTACTATGGAAATTTGGCATTTTAAAGATGCAGATTGCACCTTTGGTGGAGACAGCTAACCCTTGAGAAATATGGTGGTTTTTCCATGCATACTGTGTGGGAGAAAGGTGATGCTAGTGGGAACATGTGAGACACTCAGGAAACTTGGATGGATGCAGCTTGGGAACATTTTGTAAGGGAGCTGAAATGCTCCATGATCAGGTGTGGGTAAATGCTTTGGGCCATTACTATTAATGAAACCTACATTATATGTATGATTATGTACCGAAGTATCTAATCTCAATAAGCACAACTGGTAACCTAGTAAGTGCTGAGTGCTCCTTAATGCTATCCTTCCCTGGGGAGGGCAGCCTGCCCACACCGCATGGGCTCCTGTAACACACCATATATACTTAGAACTCTGTTCAATTTGTATTCTTCGATCAAAGTCAAGAGGTTTATAAAGAGCACTTAACACTTACATGTTAATCAATTTTGTAATATTTATTCAAAGTGCAAAGTTTGAGGAAAAGTGAACCCCCTTCCTTTGTTGACACATGTGAAATGATAAATTATTTTCATTCATTACAGATAAAGTTTGTTGAAAATAATACTAACATGATTTTCTGGAATATAGAACTAACTTTTATTCAGGAAAAATAATGTGTCTGTCCCATAAAAACTAATTTTCCTTTGTAAATATATTTAATCTCATTAATCATGCTAAATTGTGTGTGTGTGTGTGTGTGTGTGTGTGTGTGTTGTGGTGAGAGGGCTGAGGTTTCTAACTTATGTATTTCAAAAGTCATCTTTTTTGAGGTTACATAATTCTTAGGGTTTCCTATATGACTCACAGGAGGTAGAATAAGCTAATATGCAATTTGTATAGCTTGGCATTATATTTTCATTCTTCAGCACATTTTTTCTCTGTATAAAAACATTAGATTGACTTTCCCTCAGGAGGTCTGTCTCAGTATACTTCCAGAAACTATTATTATAACCTCTTTACTTGGCTTATAGTAACCCAGGCCTTTTGCTCTGAGCATTGTTACTAACCATTGTTCTTAACTATTCTAAAATGCTGGTTATTTCTAGAACTCTATGCCTGAGTCAATCTTGTCAGCTGATTTGCTTCTTTCTTAGATTTGACATTCACCCCCGAGACTCTCCGTTCTCAAAGTCTGAAATACTTTTCACTATTCTCGGCACACCCCCATTCCTCTGTCTTGAAAAAACACCTGGCATTATAACAAGAAAAGTTGTGGGTGGAGATTGATTGAACAGACTTGGGAAGTCCAGGGGTGAAACAGTAATGCCAGGACAGGTAAAGGTGGCATGACTTGGGCAGGCAAAGGAAACTGAGGTTGAGAAATGGAAAGTCACCTAATTAAGGTCACTGAACTAGCAAGTGGTAGACAGCCCTGGGTACCAGGCCTGTGAGAGTGCTCTGTAATCTCCTCTTGACTTATCTGGGTCTCTCTTGTACCACAGCTCAGTAAAGAGAAGCAATAGCATCATGCTTACAACTGTATCCCAGGTCATAGGTCTGGAACTGGGTAAGACTTGATAAATACTGTAAAATTCATTAATGAGTAAAGAATAATATGCTTGCATTAAAAAGCCACTATTTTTCTCAATGTTATGCCCTTCTTAAAAGTCATACAAAGAAAGTGCGCCTTCCCTTGTTTCAGTGGAAGTGGTAGTGGGGAAGTTCTGAGACAAGGAAGGTATGAAAAATAATGGACATACGTGCAAAATGGAAATGTAACTTACTTGCCTCTGATTATGAAGGCAGAAATGAAGAAACGCATGTAATTTGAGATGACTTCACCATTGGGCAGATGACTTCATCTATTCTTTTCTATTGGAAAAATTACCCCAGTGACACAAATATACAGCAAAGACCCTCTTTGTTTAGAAAAGATTGAGGTTTTGATGGCTAGTAGGCACTAAACCTCTCCTCACAATAATAAGAAAAGTTACCCGTGACACAGAGTTCATCTCTTAGAGTCTTTTACCCATAGACAAATGGTCTTTTCCATGGCTGGATTTAGGCTATCCTGTTTTGTATAAACTTACAAATGGCTCTTGTCCCCTGTGAGTTTGTAAAGCAGTTGACCACAGAGAATACAGGTTAGATTCCTTAAGACTGCAGGAGAGATCTTTAGGCCTCGTGTCAACCTGAAAGCCCTCATGAAACAAAGACCTCATAAGGCACAGTGAACAAGACCTGGACAGGGCTGTTGATGAATAATTCAGAGTTCAGGAATAAATTTAAATTGATTTCTTACATGGATTGGACTCAGCAGGGTACCACCAAGAAACAGGGTTTTTCAATCTTAACAGCATCAATTAATTAAATATTGTAGAATCAATCTTTCCTACCCTGTCTCAGCATTTTGAGAAGATTACATATCTTTTCAGTTATTTGCAGATATTGAAACCTAAAATCTAGTCTAATTCAAAATTCTAATTTTACTTGCAATTTAGTGCTTCTCTCTTTCCTTTAGTGAAAGACTAGCCCAAGGTCTGAGAACAAGGGTGGGAAAGAGAAGGAGATACACACACACACCACAGAGACAGGAAGACAGAGAATCTAAGAGACATAATGTGAGACAGAGCTAGAGAACCTATGCAAACACCTGAGGTTACTAAGAAAGTACCACTCATGAGTGTAGAATATCTCCCTTTAGTGTGACAATAACAGAATGGCATTTAAAAAAAAGATTTAAAAAATCAGGCAGAAATTTCTGTTTAGATCTTTAAAATGTAACAATGAAAATCCTTTATTTATAAAATAATTTAAATAATAATTTATATAATATAAATTTAATATAAAAATATTTGTTTTATTCCTTTTCAAACCATTACTCCTGTGGCATTGTGTGAAATGTTTTGAGTGATAATGACAGCAGGGGGTTTTCATATTACTTCATATTATTTCAAATATATAGAATATATGTATGAAAGCATAAATAACATGCCTGCATCACTGCAAAGTTGGAGTGTGGAAGCTGAGAGCTTGCAATTGGTGAGTAGTGATATAGGCTGAAGTTATCCTGAAGGGTTAAATAAGACATACTAATGCATATTTATGTTCTCAACAAATATGTGAAGAATTTCTACTATTTGTTTATGGCTAAAATTGCTGTACCTAACTAAGGTTAGAGACATTAAGAAATAGAAACATTTGAATGTGTCCAAAATTCAATTGACAATGGTAGTTTTATAAGCACTCTAATAAGCAGTGCTCCTACTAAACAAAAGTTAATATTGATGTCACAATGCATATATACACACATATATATATATGATGGATGAGAATAAATTTCCATGGCTTGCTGGTAAAGCTTTAAATTAAAAATTATTTATTTTCCTACTTAAAAAATTATATGTAATGTCCAGCATATAAAGTTAGGAAAGATAAATTTAAAAAAAAGGAACAGAAGAACTAAAATCACCTGGTATTCTACTATTTAGAAATAACAAACGTTCAATGTCTGATGAATTCTGTCTAGTTTCTTTTTCTATGCAAATATAAGTCTATCTACATATTTTACAAATGTGGCATATAAAGTTATATTTTTAAAATTTGAATTTGTTTCTTATCTCATGGTTTTTAAATAAACAAATAAACCATATTTTTGCTATTATAAATAGTGCTACAATAAAAATTTTTGCATATATACCTTAGGTACATACAAGATCATCATTGTTATATCTTTTTAGTGGAATTATACTTCTATGTATTTATCTCTTTTAATGAATTTTGCTTTAACTTGTATCTTATCTACAATTAACATTCTACCTGAACTTTCTCTTGGTTGGTTTATGTATATATTTTAATAGCTTTGTGGGTACAGGTGGTTTTTGGTCACATGGATGAATCTTATAGTGGTGAAGTCTGAGATTTTAGTGCACCTGTCATCCAAGTAGTGTAGATTGTATTCAATATGTTGCTTTTCATCCTTCATCTCCTTCTCTCTTGCCCCTCTTCTTGGTCTCTAAAGTTCTTGGCTAGTTTTTGCAAGACGTAGTCTCTCCCTTCATTTTATGTTCAATCTCTGTGCATTTATGTATGCATGTGTGTGAGTTTTCTAAGCATGTCTCTTGTCAGCATGATACTGCTGGTTTTTCTTTTTTAAATCGAACCATGAAATCTGTTTTTTTTAAAATAGATTTAATTCATTTTTGTATATTGAAGCTAATGACTGTAATTAATGTTTAATGATTGGAATTATTTCTGCAACCTATTTTCTGTTTCTCATATTTTTTTTCTTTTGTTACTTGTCTACTTCTCTGCCTTGCTTCTCTGCCTTGTGTTGGATTATTTTTTTAGATTACTCTGTCGTTTTAGGAATTTCATTCAGTTCAGTAACAATTTGACACTTACTCTGTAACAGTCACTGCTCTAGATACTAAGAAGACAATGGTGACCAGAGAAGATGCATATCTCTTCTTCTTGGAGTTTATATTCTAGCAAAGGGTAGTAATAGTAGCTAACCCTCCTACGAGACTAAGTGCCAGACACTGCACTAAGCATTTTACATACATATATATTTTACATATTTATATATATTAACTAATTACCTCAGAACAGCCCTATGAGGTATATATTATTGGTATGTCTACATTATAAAGAAAAAATAAGCCACAGAGAGATAAAATAATTGGCCTAAAGTCATATAGCCGGCAAATGAAAAGAACTAGAATTCAACCCAGACATTCTTGATCCAGTGTTTGTGTTTTTCCTCACCCCTGGCTAAATCAGGGCCATGTATTATAAAGTATTGGACAAGGCTGTTGGGAGGTTTCAGTGTGACATATTATGGTATTAGATAACATGGTCAGAAAGAACTCACTCAGAAGGTGATATATGAGTAGAAAGATAAAGAAACAAGTCATGCAGATATCTGGGGGAAGGAGGATTGCAGGTGGAAACAAGTACTAAGCCCTGTTGTGGTGGTTGCCAACAAGAAGTCCCTGTGCCTACGGACAGCAAAGATGCAATGATAAAAGCAAACAAAAGGCTGGATCACACAGACCCTTACAGTCACAGAAAGAATTTCTGTTTTATTGGATCACAGCCACACCCTTCATTTATATTGTACATCTGGACAGTAGAACGGTTCCAACAGAGGCTATATGGCCGCCAAAGCCTAAAATATGTACTGTTTGACTCTTTATAGAAAGTGTGCCAAGCTTTGTTCTACACCCAGAATAACTCAATTTTGATACTTTGTCATATACATAGTGATATCATTGTATACAACATAATGTATATTATATAATATTCATTGTATATTTGTTTTACATACATTAAACATATATGTAATACATATGTATACATATCAATATATATGTAAACATAAGATGTATTACATGTATATTAAAAGTGTTATATATAATATAAAAATAATATATAGTTGTATAACTATGTATGATATATAACCATATATTATAGCACTATATAATACATGTATGTGTGTGTATCTCCACAACTTTTATTATTATTATTATTATCTTTAGACACAGGGTCTCTCTCTGTCACCCAGGCTGGAGTGCAGTGGCATGATCATTCCTCATTGCAGCCTTAACTCCTAGGCTGACACGATCCTCCAACCTTAGCCTCCCTGGTAGCTGGGACTACAGGTGCAAGCCACTGTGCCTGACTCACAATTTTTATTTTTTTTCTCAATTAAACCCTAGAAAGAAACTGTGCCTTCTAATTTTTATTCTTTTTCCAAGTTAGCCTTGTGCTAAAGTATTCAATAAATATTCTAGTTGATAGAAATTATTTAAGTTATATTAATTGTTAATCCATCTATTATAGACTTTTGCTCCTGAACTGGATGCTTATATAAAATATCCAGAAGATAAGTTTGGTAGGGAGTAAAATAAGTAAAACGAATATAAATTAATAACTTATTGCAGGGACTTATAGCAGGAACTTATTGCAGGAACTTATAGCAGGAGCTATTCACATGCAAGATAAGCATACAGTCTTTTGTGGGTTGCAATTAGACAGTCTCAAAGAGTTAATGAACTTCTTACAGTGTCTTATTAGCAGCAAACAGTTACATATAGGGAGCAGTCAGCTCAATGTACTATTGAATCAGAACTTTTTGCTTTAGACTTGTATGCTTTTTTTCCCACAGGGTTTTTGGTACACCGTAAAATCTATGGACATTGATGGATTAAAAAGCAATATAACCAATACTGCTTGAAACTATGTAGTCCCAAACTGCTTTCATTGATGCCACTTAAAATAGTGTAACTCTTATGTTCAATATTTTATAATGTGCTCCATGGTGCTGATTTAGCCCAGTGGTTAGGAAAAACACAGATACTTGAGCAAGTAGAAAGAAAATATAGGCAGGGGAAGTCAAAATAAATTGAAGGAAGCTAAATCCACATGTGAAGGGCAGTGATGTGTGTTAAGTTGGTAAAAATGGCTTTGATAATGTGTTCTGAAGAGCAAAAATCTACAGTAGAGTTATATTAGAGCTAGCTGTCTCTTCCATTATAATTTGTCACCAGCTGTGTGGAAATTTTAAAGTACCATAAACGCTGCCTGACAACACACAAAATTAGAAATCTGCTGTATGTTACACAATGAACCCTATTTGTATTGGTGTCATTTATCCGATGACTTCACAAATCACATAAATGATGTAGTTCATAAATGCATAAATCTTTCACAAGTGGACATGAAATACTCAATTTTTATTGTATCAGCTTAAATCTACTCTAGCTTATTACATGGCAGAGTGTTCATCTGATTCATACTCCAAGGTCTCTTAAGAAAAAAGATGAAAGTTTAAATTACAATTTGTGGGGTGAAAGTTGCTAAACCAATTGCTTTTTTGAACTACAAATGATGATCTGCAGACCTCAAGTCTGTCACTACTGTTGCATACGCATACATGTATTTTTGGCTGACTTAGACCCAGTGGTCTGGTCCAGTATCTACCATGGTAGCACATTTTTCCCTTTGCTTCTTTTTTTTTTTAATACTTTAAGTTTTAGGGTACATGTGCACAACGTGCAGGTTTGTTACATATGCATACATGTGCCATGTTGGTGTGCTGCACCCATTAACTCGTCATTTAACATTTAATGTTAATATTAACAACAGGCCCCGGAGTGTGATGTTCCCCTTCCTGTGTCCATGTGTTCTCATCGTTCAATTCCAACCTATGAGTGAGAACATGCAGTGTTTGGTGTTTTGTCCTTGCGATAGTTTGCTGAGAATGATGGTTTCCAGCTTCATCCACGTCCCTACAAAGGACATGAACTCATCATTTTTTATGGCTGCATAGTATTCCATGGTGTATATGTGCCACATTTTCTTAATCCACTCTATCATTGTTGGATATTTGGGTTGGTTCCAAGTCTTTGCTATTGTGAATAGTGCTGCAATAAACATATATGTGCGTGTGTCTTTATAGCAGCATGATTTATAATCCTTTGCGTATATACCCAATAATGGGATGGCTGGGTCAAATGGTATTTCTAGTTCTAGATCCCTGAGGAATCGCCACACCAACTTCCACAATGGTTGAACTAGTTTACAGTCCCACCAACAGTGTAAAAGTGTTCCTATTTCTCCACATCCTCTCCAGCACCTGTTGTTTCCTGACTTTTTAATGATTGCCATTCTAAGTGGTGTGAGATGGTATCTCATTGTGGTTTTGATTTGCATTTCTCTGATGGCTGGTGATGATGAGCATTTTTTCATGTGTGTTTTGGCTGCATAAATGTCTTCTTTTGAGAAGTGTCTGTTCATATCCTTCACCCACTTGTTGATGGGGTTGTTTTTTTCTAGTAAATTTGTTTGAGTTCATTGTAGATTCTGGATATTAGCCCTTTGTCCGATGAGTAGATTGCAAAAATTTTCTCCCATTCTGTAGGCTGCCTGTTCACTCTGATGGTAGTTTCTTTTGCTGTGCAGAAGCTCTTGAGTTTAATTAGATCCCATTTGTCAATTTTGGCTTTTGTTGCCATTGCTTTTGGTGTTTTAGACATGAAGTCCTTGCTCATGCCTATGTCCTGAATGGTGTTGCCTAGGTTTTCTTCTAGGATTTTTGTGGTTTTAGGTCTAACATTTAAGTCTTTAATCCATCTTGAATTAATTTTTGTATAAGGTGTAAGGAAGGGATCCAGTTTCAGCTTTCTACATATGGCTAGCCAGTTTTCCCAGCACCATTTATTAAATAGGGAATCCTTTCCCCATTGCTTGTTTTTGTCAGGTTTGTCAAAGATCAGATAGTTATAGATATGCGGCGTTATTTCTGAGGGCTCTGTTCTGTTCCATTGATCTATATCTCTGTTTTGGTACCAGTACCATGCTGTTTTGGTTACTGTAGCCTTGTAGTATAGTTTGAAGTCAGGTAGCGTGATGCCTCCAGCTTTGTTCTTTTGGCTTAGGATTGACTTGGCGATGTGGGCTCTTTTTTGGTTCCATATGAACTTTAAAGTAGTTTTTCCCAATTCTGTGAAGAAAGTCATTGGTAGCTTGATGGGGATGGCATTGAATCTGTAAATTACCTTGGGCAGTATGGCCATTTTCACGATATTGATTCTTCCTACCCATGAGCATGGAATGTTCTTCCATTTGTTTATGTCCTC
Source organism: Pongo abelii (assembly GCF_028885655.2). Taxonomy (NCBI): domain Eukaryota; kingdom Metazoa; phylum Chordata; class Mammalia; order Primates; family Hominidae; genus Pongo; species Pongo abelii. The sequence goes on from NC_071990.2 coordinate 124,321,832, forward strand.
TTTTATTTCATCAGGCAGTGGTTTGTAGTTCTCCTTGAAGAGATCCTTCACATCCTTTGTAAGTTGGATTCCTAGGTATTTTATTCTCTTTGAAGCAATTGTGAATGGGAGTTCACTCATGATTTGGCTGTTTGTCTGTTATTTGCATATAGAAATGCTTGTGATTTTTGCACATTGATTTTGTATCCTGAGACTTTGCTGAAGTTGCTTATCAGCTTAAGGAGATTTTGGGCTGAGACAGTGGGGTTTTCTAGATATACAATCATGTCATCTGCAAACAGGGACAATTTGACTTCCTCGTTTCCTAATTGAATACCATTTATTTCCTTCTCCTGCCTGATTGCCCTGGCCAGAACTTCCAACACTATGTTGAATAGGAGTGGTGTGAGAGGGCATCCCTGTCTTGTGCCAGTTTTCAAAGGGAATGCTTCCAGTTTTTGCCCATTCAGTATGATATTGGCCATGGGTTTGTCATAGATAGCTCTTATTATTTTGAGATGCATCCCATCAATACCTAATTTATTGAGAGCTTTTAGCACGAAGTGTTGTTGAATTTTGTCAAAGGCCTTTTCTGCATCTATTGAGATAATCATGTGGTTTTTGTCGTTGGTTCTGTTTATATACTGGATTATGTTTATGGATTTGCATATGCTGAACCAGCCTTGCATCCCACGAATGAAGCCCACTTGATCATGGTGGATGAGCTTTTGATGTGCTGCTGGATTCAGTTTGCTAGTATTTTATTGAGGATTTCTGCATCGATGTTCATCAGGGATATTGGTCTAAAATTCTCTTTTTTTGTTGTGTCTCTGCCAGGCTTTGGTATCAGGATGATGCTGGCCTCATAAAATGAGTTAGGGAGGATTCCCTCTTTTTCTATTGATTGGAATAGTTTCAGAAGGAATGGTACCAGCTCATCCTTGTACCTCTGGTAGAATTCGGCTGTGAATCCATCTGGTCCTGGACTTTTTTTGGTTGGTAAGCTATTAATTATTGCCTCAATTTCAGAGCCTGTTATTGGTCTATTCAGAGATTCAACTTCTTCCTGGTTTAGTCTTGGGAGGGTGTATGTGTTGAGGAATTTATCCATTTCTTCTAGATTTTCTAGTTTATTTGCATAGAGGTGTTTGTAGTATTCTCTGATGATAGTTTGTATTTCTGTGGGATCGGTGATGATATCTCCTTTATCATTTTTTATTGCATCTATTTGATTCTTCTCTCTTTTCTCCTTTATTAGTCTTGCTAGCAGTCTGTCAATTTTGTTGATCTTTTCAAAAAACCAGCTCCTGCATTCATTGATTTTTTGAAGGGTTTTTTGTGTCTCTATTTCCTTCAGTTCTGCTCTGATCTTAGTTATTTCTTGCCTTCTGGTAGCTTTTGAATGTGTTTGCTCTTGCTTCTCTAGTTCTTTTAATTGTGATGTTAGGGTGTCAATTTTAGATCTTTCCTGCTTTCTGTTGTGGGTATTTGGTGCTATAAATTTCCCTCTGCACACTACTTTGAATGTGTCCCAGAGATTCTGGTATGTTGTGTCTTAGTTCTCATTGGTTTCAAAGAACATCTTTATTTCTGCCTTCATTTCGTTATGTACCCAGTAGTCATTCAGGAGCGGGTTGTTCAGTTTCCATGTAGTTGAGCGGTTTTGAGTGAGTTTCTTAATCCTGAGTTCTAGTTTGATTGCACTGTGGTCTGAGAGACAGTTTGTTATAATTTCTGTTCTTTTACATTTGCTGAGGAGTGCTTTACTTCCAACTATGTGGTCAATTTTGGCATAGGTGTGGTGTGGTGCTGAAAAGAATGTATATTCTGTTGATTTGGGGTGGAGAGTTCCGTAGATGTCTATTAGGTCTGCTTGGTGCAGAGCTGAGTTCAATTCCTGGATATCCTTGTTAACTTTCTGTCTCGTTGATCTGTCTAATGTTGACAGTGGGGTGTTAAAGTCTCCCATTATTATTGTGTGGGAGTCTAAGTCTCTTTGTAGATCTCTAAGGACTTGCTTTATGAATCTGGGTGCTCCTGTATTGGGTGCATATATTTTTAGGATAGTTAGGTCTTCTTGTTGAATTGATCCCTTTACCATTATGTAATGGCCTTCTTTGTCTCTTTTGATCTTTGTTGGTTTAAACTCTGTTTTATCAGAGACTAGGATTGCAACCCCTGCCTTTTTTTGTTTTCCATTTACTTGGTAGATCTTCCTTCATTCCTTTATTTTGAGCCTATGTGTGTCTCTGTATGTGAGATGGGTTTCCTGAATACAGCACACTAATGGGTCTTGAGTCTATCCAATTTGCCAGTCTGTGTCTTTTAATTGGGGCATTTAGCTCATTTACATTTAAGGCTAATATTGTTATGTGTGAATTTGATCCTGTCATTATGATGTTAGCTGGTTATTTTGCTCATTAGTTGATGCAGTTTCTTCCTAGCATTGATGGTCTTTACAATTTGGCATGTTTTTGCAGTGGCTGGTACTGGTTGTTCCTTTCCATGTTTAGTGCTTCCTACAGGAGCTCTTTTAGGGCAGGCTTGGTGGTGACAATCTCTCTCAGCATTTGCTTGTCTGTAAAACATTTTATTTCTCCTTCACTTATGAAGCTTATTTTGGCTGGATATGAAATTTTGCGTTGAAAATTCTTTTCTTTAAGAATGTTGAATATTGGCCCCCACTCTCTTCTGGCTTGTAGAGTTTCTGCTGAGAGATCAGCTGTTAGTCTGATGGGCTTTCTTTTGTGGGTAACCCGACCTTTCTCTCTGGCTGCCCTTAACATTTTTTCCTTCATTTGAACTTCGGTGAATCTGACAATTATGTTTCTTGGATTTGCTCTTCTCGAGGAGTATCTTTGTGGTGTTCTCTGTATTTCCTGAATCTGAATGTTGGCCTGCCTTGCTAGATTGGGGAAGTTCTCCTGGATAATATCCTGCAGAGTGTTTTCCAACTTGGTTCCATTCTCCCCATCACTTTCAGGTGCACCAATCAGATGTAGATTTGGTCTTTTCACATAGTCCCATATTTCTTGGAGGCTTTGTTTATTTCTTTTTATTCTTTTTTCTCTAAACTTCTCTTCTCACTTCATTTCGTTCGTTTGATCTTCCATCACTGATACCCTTTCTTCCAGTTGATCAAATCGGCTACTGAGGCTCGTGCATTCGTCACGTATATCTTGTGCTGTGATTTGCAGCTCCATCAGGTCCTTTAAGGACTTCTCTGCATTGGTTATTCTAGTTAGCCATTCATCTAATCTTTTTTCAAGGTTTTTAACTTCTTTGCCATGGGTTCAAACTTCCTCCTTTAGCTCAGAGTAGTTTGATCGTCTAAAGCCTTGTTCTCTCAACTCATCAAAGTCATTCTCCATCCAGCTTTGTTCTGTTGCTGGTGAGGAGCTGTGTTCCTTTGGAGGAGGAGAGGCACTCTGATTTTTAGAATTTTCAGTTTTTCTGCTCTGTTTTTCCCCCATCTTTGTGGTTTTATCTACCTTTGGTCTTTGATGATGCTGACCTACAGATGGGGTTTTGGTGTGGATGTCCTTTCTGTTTGTTAGTTTTCCTTCTAACAGTCAGGTCCCTCAGCTGCAGGTCTGTTGGAGTTTGCTGGAGGTCCACTCCAGACACTGTTTGCCTGGGTATCAGCAGTGGAGGCTGCAGAATAGTGGATATTGGTGAACAGCAAATGTTGCTGCCTGATCCTTCCTCTGGAAGTTTCGTCTCAGAGGAGTAGCCGGCCGTGTGAGGTGTCAGTCTGCCCCTACTGGGGGGTGCCTCCCAGTTAGGCTACTCGGGGATCAGGGACCCACTTGAGGAGGCAGTCTGTCCGTTCTCAGATATCAAGCTGCGTGCTGGGAGAACCACTACTCTCTTCAAAGGTGTCAGACAGGGACATTTAAGTCTGCAGAGGTTTCTGCTGCCTTTTGTTTGGCTATGCCCTGCCCCCAGAGGTGGAGTTTACAGAGGCAGGCAGGCCTCCTTGAGCTGAGGTGGGCTTCACCCAGTTCAAGCTGCCTGGCCACTTTGTTTACCTACTCAAGCCTCGGCAATGGCGGGCGCCCCTCCCCAAGCCTCGCTGCCACCTTGCAGTTTGATCTCAGACTGCTGTGCTAGCAATGAGAGAGGCTCCGTGGGTGTAGGACCCTCTGAGCCAGGCACGGGATACAATCTCCTGGTGTGCCATTTGCTAAGACCATTGGAAAAGTGCAGTATTAGAGTGGGAGTGACCCGATTTTCCAGGTGCCGTCTGTCACCCCTTTCCTTGGCAAGGAAAGGGAATTCCCTGACCCCTTGTGCTTCCCGGCTGAGGCACTGCCTCGCCCTGCTTCAGCTCACACTCCATGGGCTGCACCCACTGTCCTGCACCCACTGTCCTGCACCCACAGTCCAACAATCCCCAGTGAGATGAACCCAGTACCTCAGTTGGAAATGCAGAAATCATTCGTCTTCTGCATCACCCAGGCTGGGAGATGTAGACTGGAGCTATTCCTATTAGGCCATCTTGGCTCCACCCTCAGAAGTCCCCTTTGCTTTTATGTAAAAACTACTGATCAAATATAGCTTGTGGATTTTGGGGGAACATTGTTTCTGGTCTTAGACTTGCAACAAAAACTGTTAGTTCTTGATCATATGTTCCTGTACTCCAACTGTTATAACATAATAAACAACAGTTATTTCAAGCATATCCACTTAAAATTTCATAGAAAATTGGGGCTGGAGTAAGGGGGTGAACATTGAAAAGAAATTTGGACTAATCTTATTATTGGGAACAAAAGAGAAAAAGCATTTTTCTGCTAAAGGAATAGTACTCTTTCCTTTTGAGAGCCATGTGAAATTTATTTGCTTATACCTTAGAAAATGAAAAAGAGGAAGTATGCCCCTTGATAAGTCTAAGGGTGTGTGCATAAAGAAATGCTGAGTCTCTGTATTCAAAGAAGGAAAAGAAACTAATACCTATTGAGAACTGAATGTCTGAGATACTGTGGATAGAGGCTTTATAAACATTTTCACATTAAATCATAGCTGAGTCCCTACGGATCAGAGAACTAAGCTTCAGAGATGTTAATGATATTCTCTAGTTCATCCCATATGCTTTTGTTAGTAAGTATCAGAATATGTGATTCAAATTTTTTCAATAAGGATTCACATTACAAGAAATCCAAAGCTAATAGTGGGCTTCAGCTTTGATTATTTCAAGAAACAAAATATGTTATCAAGAACTCAGTTTCTTTTGGTCTCTCTGTGATGCCATTTACAGTTTTGTCTTCATCATAAGACCAGTTTCTTCACGACCCTACAATACCTTCCAATCGCTTCATGCTTCTTTTTTCACATGGGGGAGAACATTGCTTCTGGAGGCTTTCTCAGAAGAACAAGGCAGACTTTTCCAGAATGCTATAGGGATAGCAACACTTTCCTTGAATGAAGTTGGCCTAAGCACAATCTCATTGCTGGCAAAAAGGATGAAATGATCCTTTGAACAGTCAGAGCTATCCCTGGAGCTGGTGGTGGAGTCAATTCCCTTGAGAATCAGAGGATGAAAGGGGTGGATGGATATATGAATAAAACTCTGTTCTGCTAGAATAAGATGGCAGTATAGGATGTCCTAAAACCTCATTCACCCCATTGAGACTGACTCAACAATATACATGAACTAATTCCCTTTGTGAGAAATTCAGAAATCCATTAAGAGGCTCCTGCACACCAGGTGATCATGACACCAGCAACATTGAAGCTGGTAGGAAAAGTGCATCACCCTTTCAATGTAGTCTCCTATCCCCACCCTCAGGACAGCACAGTGCAATTGGGAGGAAAGTTCCACCTTCTAGATATTTTTTCTGGGGAAGGTAAGAGAAAACTAGAACTAGAACATAGTCTAAAGTGTAGACATTTTGGTGGTCTTCCAAAGGGATGATTTCTATCTTGCCCGAATCTAAGCATGGACAGGAAAGGGCATCACTTTTGGGGCTACTGAGAATAAAGGCAATGGTTTGGATTAGCTTGCATTAACTTGCAATAGTCTCTCTCCCAGGCTCATCATGAAACGAGTAAAAGAAAACTGTCAACTCCTGGCTTCTCCCTTGGGAGTGAAAGAGTTGGAGCATGTATCCAATATTCCAATTTTCTGATGGATCACCTCGGGTACTGGTTTCTGTGTCACTTGTCTTGAAGCACTCAGGGGACCATCTGGCATATTTTAAATGCCTTGGGGCCACTAAAAACAGGAGAGTTTTGGTGGCTTGCTCCTCCTCCAGATGAGCTGTGTTACAGCAGACACAGAGAGAGAGATACAGCTTGGTTCCCTCTCCCTCAAGGAGGTAAAGGGGGAAGAGAAGAGTGGAGTGTGCATCCAAAGTTCTGGCTTTACAGGAAACTTCCCAGAGGACTGACTTCTGTCTTGCCCTACTAAAAGCACTGATTAGACATGGCATAGTCTAGAAGAATAGAGGCTGCTGAGAACAAAGGAGAAACTGGGTGGCTTGTGGAAACCCCAGAGACTCTGCAGTACTGCAGACACCAGGGGGTGCAAGAGATTATGAGCTCCTGAAAAAATAATCCAGTAAAATCCCCTCGTTGACAATTTACATGCACAGGTTCAGAGAGTAAGTATCCACAGAAAAGGTCTGAGAGGCCCCCAGAATCTTCAACCTGGTTGATTGGTAAAGGTCTTTCCCTGTACAGTCAGGTCATAAACACTGAGAGAGGTGGCTATATTTCCAAATGTGTGGATCTCAGCAGAAAATTAAAAAGCATATTAAACAAAACAAAACAAAACAAAAAACAGGGAAAACTGGCCCAATCAGGAAACAAAATAAATCTCTGGAAATGGACTCTGAAGATGCAAGGTGTATTATTCTATTTTCACACTGCTATAAAGAACTACCTGAGACTGGGTAATTTATAAAGAAAAGAGTTTTAATTGACTCATAGTTCCTCATGGCTGGAGAGGCCTCAGAGAACTTACAAGCGTGGCAGATAGCACAGGAGAAGCCAGCACTTTCTTCACAAGCTTTCAGGAGTCAGGGCAGGGGATGGAACCACTACACACTTTTAAACCATCAGATCTTGTGAGAACTCAGTCACTATGATGAGAACAGCATGGGGGAAATCACCCCCATGATCCAATCACCAGGTACCTCCCTCTACACATGGAGATTACAATTCAAGATAAGATCTGGGTGGTGCTAACCATATCTCAAGGGGATATAAATTACCTGACAAAGAATTCAAATAACTTGCATAAAGAGGTTCAACAAGCTCAGAGAAATCATTTATGAACAAAATGAGAATATTAAAAAGAGATAAGAAATATAAAAAAGAATCAAAGAAATTTTGGAGCTGAGGAATACAATAACTGAATTAAAAAAATTGAAAAAGTCAGCAAACTCAAGGAGAGATAATTTGAAATTATCTAGTCTGAAAACTATGGGACACATCAAATTAACCAATACATACGTTACGGAAGTTCTAAAAAAAAAAAAAGGAAGAAGAGAAAAAGAGTAAGAAAACTTACTTAAAGAAATAATAACTGAAAAAATCCCAAATATGGGGAAAGAAATAGACTTCCAGGTTTAAGAAGCCCAACAGCCTCCAACTAAGATGAATGCAAAGAATTCCACACCAAGACACATGATAATCAAATTGTCAAAAGTCAAAGACAAAGAACAAGAGAATTTTAAAAGCAGCAAGAGAAAAGCAATTTGTCACATATGAGGAAACTCCCATAAGCCAGCTTGTTAGCAGAAACCACATAGGACAGAAGGGGGTGGGATGACGTATTCAAGGTGCTGAAATTTAAAAATAAATTGCCAACTAAGAATACTGTATCTGGCAAAAGTTTCCTTCAAAGATACAGAAAAAATACTTTCCTAGATAAATAAAAGCTGAGGAAGTTCATCACCACTAGACTTGCCTTGCAAGAAATTCTAAACAAAGTCTCTCAAGTTGAAATGAAGGGATGCTAGACAACAACATAAAACATAAAAGTGTAAAGCTTTCTGGCAAATATATAGACAAATACAGAATACTATAAACCATAATGATGGTACATAAGTCACTTTTAATTCTAGAATAAAAGTTAAAGGGCAAAAATATAAAAAATAAGTACAACTATATAAATATGTTAATGGACACACAATATTAAAATGTAATTTGTGACATCAATAACATAAAATGTAAAGAGGATAAATAAAAGTAGAGTTTTGTATAAGATTAAAGTTGTTTTTATCAGCTTAAAATAAATTGTTACAATATATGGTATTCCCAAAGAACATGCCTATAAAAGATATACAAAAGAAAATGAGAGAAGAGTCAAAGCATATCACTATGAAACATCCATGAAACACACAATAAAAAGAGTAAAAGAGGAAAAGAGGCACTAAAGAGCTACAAGATAAACAAAAGAAAATTAACAAAATGGGGATAGTGAGTTCTTTGTCAGTAATAACTTTAGAAGTAAATGGATTAAAGTGCCCAGTGAAAAGACATAGGGTGGCTGAGTGGATTAAAACAACAAGATCCAAACATATGCTGTCTATAAGAAACTCACTTTAGATTTAAGGCAGGTATAGGCTGAAAGTTAAACAATGGAAAAAGGTATTTAATTGAAATGGCAACCAACTGAGGGCAGTAGTGGCCATACTAATATGCAACAAAATAGACTTTAAATCGAAAACTGTCACAAGAGACAAAGAAGGACTGTATATAGTAATTAAAGGGTTAATTCACCAGGAATGTATAACTGTTATGATTATGTATCCATCCAACATCAGAGTCCCCAAATATATGAAGTAAACATTGACAGAATTGCAGGGAAAAGTAATAGTAGTAAAAGATTTCAATACTTCAGTTTTAATAGTGGGTAGAACATCTATACAGAAGATCAATAAAAAATAAATAGAACTTTAACAATGTTACAGGCCAAATGGACATTTAACATGTAACATTTAACAATGTTACAGGTCACATACAGAATGTTTCACCCAATAGTAGTAGAATACACATTATTCTCAAGCACACATGAAACATTCTTCTGTATAGCTCACATTAGGTTATAAAACATGTCTTAAATTAAGAACATTGACATCATATCAAGTATCTTTTCTGACCACAGTGAAATAAAACTGGAAATCAGTAAGAGAAGGAAAACTAGAAAATTTATAATTACATGAAAATTGAACAACACACTCTTGAACAATCAATAAGTCAAACACAAAATCAAAAGGCAAAGTAGAAAATATCTTGAGACAAAAAACCCAAACAAAACATATAAAATATTGTGAGATTCAGCAAAAGCATTTCTAAAAGGAGAGCTTATACTAGTAAGTGCCTCCATTTACAAAGTTTAAAGATCTTGAATAAACAACCTAACTTTACATTTTGACGGACAAGAAAAACAAACTAAGCCCAAAGTTATCAAAAGCAAATAAATAAATAATAAAGATTAGAGCAGTATAAATTTAAAAAAAAGAAAAACAACAAAAAATCAGCAAAACTAAAAGTTGATTTTTTGAAAATATCAACGAATTGAAAAAGCTTTAGTTTGATTAAGAGAAAAAGAAAACACAAATGAAATAAGAAATGAAAGAGGATAACTTGTTAGCTTGAAAGCAGGAAAAAAATTAAAAAAAAGAAATGAAAGAGGAGACAGTACAACAGAAATAAAAAGGACTACAATAAATTATGATGAACAATTATTTGTGATTGAATTAGATAATCTAGAAGTGAATAAATTCCTCAAACATACAGCTTACCAGAACTGAACACTGGAAAAATAGAAGATCTTAACAGACCTATAACTAGTAAGGAGATTGATCAGGAATCAAAAGTATCACAACAAAGAAAAGCCCAGGGCCAGATGTATTTACAGACAAATTCTACTAAACATTTAAAAAATAACTATTGCCAATCCTCACACTATTTTAAAAAAAGTTTAAGAAGAGGGAGAACTTCATAATTTCTTTTATGTGGCTAGCATTAGCCAGATACCAAAGCTAGACAAAGACACTGCAAGAAAAGAAAACTATAGGAAACCAATAATTCAGTCAATCAATCAATCAATCAAACTATTCATTCCTGATGAACGTAGGTGCAGAAATTCTCAATAAAATAATAGCAAGTTGAATTCAACAGTACATCAGAAGTATTATGCACCATGACCTTGTGAGATTTATCCCTGGGATGCAAGGATAATTCACCATATGAAAATCAATCAGTGTGATATACCACATTAACAGAAAGAAGGATAAAAATTATTTGATCATCTCAATAGATGCAGATAAAGCATTTAATAAAATTCAATATTCTTTCATGATAAAAAAAACACTTAACAAACAAGGAATAGAAGAAACTCAGATCAGCATAATAAAGACTTTATATGAAAAGCCCACAGCTAACTTTACACTAAATGGAGAAAAACTGAAAGCTTTTTCTCTAAGATCTGGAACAAGACAAGGATACCCACTCTCATCACTCCTATTCAACGTAGTACTGGAAGTCCTACTCAGGGCAATTAGGCCAGAAAAAGAGATAAATGGCATCTAAATTAGAAAGAAAGACGTACAATTATGTCTGTTCTCAAAAGACATGATAATATGTGTAGAAAACTCAAAGATCCTCCAAAATCTTTTAAAACTAATAAATACATTCAGCAAATTTTCAGGATACAAAGTCAACACACAAAAATCTGTTGTGTTTCTATACACTAAAAACAAGCCAAAAAGGAAATTAAGAAATATTCCCATTTACAATAGCATCAGAAGGAATGTTTCAACTTATACTTAGGAATAAAGTTAACCAGTAGGCAAAAGGTATATACACTGAACTATAAAACATTGCTGAAAAAAACTAAAGAAGTCTCAAATAAATGGAAATACATCTCATATTGATGGGTTGAAGGAATTAATATTGTTAGATTGTCCACACTACACAAAGTGATCTACAGATTTAATGCAGTCTCTGTCTCATATTCATATGAAACTACAAACAATCAAATAATTAAAACAATCTTGAGAAAGAAAAACAAAACTGGAGGCCTCAAACTTCCTGACCTTAAAACATATTATAAATCTATTCAATGCAATCTCTGTCAAAATCCCAATGAAATTTTTTTCCAAAAGAGAAAAAATCATCATATTCATATGAAACAACAAAGGATATTGAATAGCCAAACCAATCTTGAGAAAGAACAAAACTGGAGACCTCATCACTTCTGGCTTCAAAACACGTTATAAATCCATAGTATTATAAACAGTATGACCCTAGCATAAGTACAGATATATAGGCAAATGAAACAAAATAGAGGGATCAGAAAGAAACCCACATATATGTAGTCAAATGATCTTTGAGAAGCATGCCAAAACTACACAATGAAAAAAATATGTAGCACCCAGTACTTCAATAAATGGTTCTGGGAAAATTGGATATCCACATGAAAAAGAACAAAATTGAACCCTTATCTTACACCGTACACAAAATCAACTTGAATTGGATTAAAAACTTAAGCTTCATTACACTGGTGTTGGGAATGATTTCTTGGTTATGACAGCAAAGGCACAGGCAGCAAAAGCACAGGCAACAAAAGCAAAAATAGACAAGTGAGACTACTTTAAACTAAAAGCTTCTGCACAGCAAAGGAAAGATGGGTTAATATCCAAAATATATGAGAAACTTCCACAACTCAATATAAAAAAGCCTTTAAATGTGCAAAGGATTTTTTTTTTCAAAATAGACTTACAAGTGGTCAACAGGTATATAAAAAGATGCTCAACACTCATCATAGGTGAAATGCAAATCAAAACCACAGTGGGATACGGCTTTACACCTGTTAGGATAGCAAACAAGAACAACAGAAACAACAAACAGAAAATAGCAAGTGTTGCTAAGGATGTGGAGAAATTGGAATCCTTGTGCACTGTTGGTGGGAATACAAAATGGGGTCGCATCTATGGAAAACAGTATAAAAGTTCCTCAAAAAGTTAAAAATAAAACTGCCACATGATCCAGCAACCCTACTTCTGGAGACTTATACAAAAAGTTGAAAACAGGATCTCAAAGGGACATTTGTCCTCCTATGTTTATTCTGCATTATTCGCAAAGGCAAAATGGTAAGAACAACCTAAATGTCAATCAATGGATGAATAGTTAAAGACAATGTGGTATATACATATAAGAGAATATTATTCAGCCTTGAAAAAGAATGTTCTATCATATGCTACAACATAAATGAACCTTGAGGACATTATGATAAGTGAAATGAGAAAGTCACAAAAGGACAAATACTGTATGTTTCCACTTATATGAAGTATCTAAAGTCATCACACTCATAGAAGCAGAAAGTAGAATGGTGAGTTAGTATCTTAAAAAGATATCTGCCTCTTATGTTCAATGCAATATTATCCACAATAGCCAAAATATGGAAACAACCTAAGTGTCCATTGATGGATGACTGAATGAAGAAATTGTGGTATGTATATACAATGGAATATTCAGCCTTAAAAAAGAAGGATGTCCTGTCACTTGTGACAACATAGATGAACACAGAGGACATTACACTAAGTGAAATAAGTCAGACACAGAAAGATAAATACTGCATGATCTAATATGCGGAATCTAAAAAGTTTAACTCATAGAAACAGAGAGTAGAGATTCTGGCCAAGACAGCCAACTAGAAGTAGCTAGTGTGTGCTACTCTCGTAGAGAGAAGAGAGTGGTGAGTAAACACTTGCTCTTCAACTGGATCATCCAGGGGAACACATTGGGATTCATCAAGGAAGCAAAGCAACCCACAGAGAATGGGAGAAGAGCAAGACTGGGCAACTAACCAAGCAGGAGTGGTGTGGAGCTAGGGGAGGCCTCCAACTGTGAGGAAACAATGAGTGAGAGTCCCTGGGGATTCACACTTCTTCCATGGATCTTTGCAATATTAGGCTCAGGAGATCTCCCATGAGTCACCCTACCTCCATTAGGGCCTCAGCTCATCCAGAAAGGAAGTCAATTGACTGTAATCAAATTACAACACTGTTAAAGAAACATCAGCCGACACAGATGAGAAAGAACCAGCACAAGAACATTGGCAATTCAGTAAGCCATAGTGTTTTCTTTTCTCCAAATGACCATACCATTTCCATAACAAGGGCTCTTAACCACGATGAAATGGCTGAATTGATAGATATAAAATTCAGAATATGTATAGGAAGATCATCGACTTTCAGAAGAACGTAGAAATCCAATACAAAGAAACTAAGGATTACAATAAAATAATAAAGAGCTGAAAGACAAAATGGACATTATAAAAAAGAACCAAACTGATCTGATAGAGCTGAAAAACTCACAACAAGGTTTTCATAATACAATCACAAGTTTTAACAGCAGAATAGACTAGCTGAGGAAAGAATCTCAGATTCTGAAGATTGGTTCTTTGAACTAACTCAGTCAGACAAAAATAAAGAAAAAAATTAAAAAGAATAAAAAAATTCCAAGAAATATGGGATTATGTAAAAACACCAAATATATGATTCATTGACATCCCCAAAAGAGAGGGAGAGTAAACAAGCATCTTAGAAAACATATTTGAGGTTATGGTCCATGAAAATTTCTCTAGCCTCACTGGAGAGGCCAACATTCAAATTCAGAAGATGCAGAGAACCCCTGTGAAATACTATGTAAGACGACTATCCCCAAGACACAATCATTAGATTCTGCAAAGTCAACATGAAAGAAAAACATATATATATATATTTTTATTATTATACTTTAAGTTTTAGGGTACATGTGCACAATGTGCAGGTTATTTACATATGTATACATGTGCCATGCTGGTGTGCTGCACCCATTAACTCGTCATTTAGCATTAGGTATATCTCCTAATGCTATCCCTCCCCCCTCCCCCCACCCCACAACAGTCCCCAGAGTGTGATGTTCCCCTTCCTGTGTCCATGTGTTCTCATTGTTCAATTCCCACCTATGAGTGAGAACATGCGGTGTTTGGTTTTTATCCTTGTGATAGTTTACTGAGAACGATGATTTCCAATTTCATCCATGTCCTTACAAAGGACATGAACTCATCATTTTTTATGGCTGCATAGTAGTATTCCATGGTGTATATATGCCACATTTTCTTAATCCAGTCTATCATTGTTGGACATTTGGGTTGGTTCCAAGTCTTTGCTATTGGTGAATAGTGCCACAGTAAACAATAGCAGCATGATTTATAGTCCTTTGGGTATATACCCAGTAGTGGGATGGCTGGGTCAAATTGTATTTCTAGTTCTAGATCCCTGAGGAATCGTCACACTGACTTCCACAATGGTTGAACTAGTTTACAGTCCCACCAACAGTGTAAAAGTGTTCCTATTTGTCCACATCCTCTCCAGCACCTGTTGTTTCCTGACTTTTTAATGATTGCCATTCTAACTGGTGTGAGATGGTATCTCATTGTGGTTTTGATTTGCATTTCTCTGATGGCCAGTGATGATGAGCATTTTTTCATGTGTCTTTTGGCTGCATGAATGTCTTCTTTTGAGAAGTGTCTGTTCATATCCTTCAACCACTTTTTGATGGAGTTGTTTGTTTTTTTGTTGTAAATTTGTTTGAGTTCATTGTAGATTCTGGATATTAGCCCTTTGTCAGATTAGTAGGTTGGGAAAATTTTCTCCTATTTTGTAGGTTGCCTGTTCACTCTGATGGTAGTTTCTTTTGCTGTGCAGAAACTCTTTAGTTTAATTAGATCCCATTTGTCAATTTTGGCTTTTGCTGCCATTGCTTTTGGTGTTTTAGACATGAAGTCCTTGCCCGTGCCTAGGTCCTGAATGGTAATGCCTAGGTTTTCTTCTAGGGTTTTTATGATTTTAGGTCTAATGTTTAAGTCTTTAATCCATCTTGAATTAATTTTTGTATAAGGTGTAAGGAAGGGATCCAGTTTCAGCTTTCTACATATGGCTAGCCAGTTTTCCCAGCACCATTTATTAAACAGGGAATCCTTTCCCCATTTCTTGTTTTTCTCAGGTTTGTCAAAGATCAGATAGTTATAGATATGCGGCGTTATTTCTGAGGGCTCTGTTCTGTTCCATTGATCTATATCTCTGTTTTGGTACCAGTACCATGCTGTTTTGGTTACTGCAGCCTTGTAGTATAGTTTGAAGTCAGGTAGCGTGATGCCTCCAGCTTTGTTCTTTTTGCTTAGGATTGACTTGGCGATGTGGGCTCTTTTTTGGTTCCATATGAACTTTAAAGTAGTTTTTCCCAATTCTGTGGAGAAAGTCATTGGTAGCTTGATGGGGATGGCATTGAATCTATAAATTACCTTGGGCAGTATGGCCATTTTCATGATATTGATTCTTCCTACCCATGAGCATGGAATGTTCTTCCATTTGTTTGTATCCTCTTTAATTTCATTGAGCAGTGGTTTATAGTTCTCCTTCAAGAGGTCCTTCACGTCCCTTGTAAGTTGGATTCCTAGGTATTTTATTCTCTTTGAAGCAATTGTGAATGGGAGTTCACTCATGATTTTGCTCTCTGTTTGTCTGTTATTGGTGTATAAGAATGCTTGTGATTTTGTACATTGATTTTGTATCCTGAGACTTTGCTGAAGTTGCTTATCAGCTTAAGGAGATTTTGGGCTGAGACAATGGGGTTTTCTAGATATACAATCATGTTATCTGCAAACAGGGACAATTTGACTTCCTCTTTTCCTAATTGAATACTCTTGATTTCCTTCTCCTGCCTAAGTTCCCTGGCCAGAACTTCAACACTATGTTGAATAGGAGTGGTGAGAGAGGGCATCCCTGTCTTGTGCCAGTTTTCAAAGGGAATGCTTCCAGTTTTTGCCCATTCAGTATGATATTGGCCGTGGGTTTGTCATAGATAGCTCTTATTATTTTGAGATACATCCCATCAATACCTAATTTATTGAGAATTTTTAGCATAAAGGGTTGTTGAATTTTGTCAAAGGCCTTTTCTGCATCTATTGAGAAAATCACGTGGTTTTTGTCTTTGGTTCTGTTTATATGCTGGATTACACTTATTGATTTGCATATATTGAACCAGCCTTGCATCCCAGGGATGAAGCCCACTTGATCAGAAAGAAAAATATTAAAGGCAGCTAGAGAAAAGGGGCAGGTCACCTACAGAGGGAAATCCATCAGGCTAATAGCAGAACTTTCAGCAGAAATCTGAAATGCTGGAAGAGAGTGGGGGTCTGTATTAGCCATTTTTAAAGAAAAGAAATTCCAACCAAGGATTTCATATCCAGCCAAACTAGCTTCATAAAGGAGAAATAAGATCCTTTTCAGACAAGCAGATGCTAAGGAAATTTGTTACCATCAGACCTGCCTTACAAGAAGTACTTAAGGAGGTGCTAAATATGGAAATGAAAGACCATTACCAGCTACCACAAAAACATATTTAAGTATATAGACCTTTGACACTATAAAGCAACCACACTATCAAATCCACATGATAAGCTAACAACATGATGACAAGATCAAATTTGCATATATCAATATTAAGCTTAAATATAAATGGGATAAATGCCCTCAAATAAAAGGTATGGAATGGCAAGTTAGATAAAGAAGAAAGACCCAACTTTATGCTGTCTTCTAGAGACCCATCTCACATGCAATGACACCCATAGATTCAAAGTAAAGGGATGAAGAAAAATATACCAAGCAAATGGAAAAGAGAAAAAAGGAGGTGTTGCTATTCTATTTCCAGACAAAACAGACTTTAAATCAACAACCATCAAAAAAGACAAGGAAGGGCATTACATAATGGTAAAGGGTTAAATTCAGCATAAAGACTTGACCATCCTTAATATTTATGCACCCAACACAGAGGCATCCAAATTCATGAAGCAAGTTCTTAGAGACCTATGGAGAGACTTAGATAACTACACAATAATAGTAAGAGACCTCAATACCCCACTGACAGTATTAGAAACATCATCGATGCAGAAAATTAACAAAGATATTTAGGACCTGAACTGAACACTTGACTAGACGGGCCTAACATATATCTACAGAACTCTCCACCACAAAACAACAAAATCCTACATTCTTCTCATTTGCGCGTGGAACATACTCTAAAATCAACCACAAAATTGGTTATAAAACAAACCTCAGCAAAAAAAAAAAAAAAAAAAAAAAAAAAAAAAAAAAAAAAGATACCAGACTCAATCTCAGGCCACAATATAGCAAAAATAAAAATTAATACTGAGAAAATTGCTAAGAGAGGAAAAATAAATGGTGGCTAAGAGGAAGGACTAACTTGCAGCTCCCTTTTGGAAGGACGGAGTAGTAGTGTGTGGAGGCTCACATCATGAACTTTTGCTCCTGGAATTACTGCAGGAATATACCAGGAAAGCAGAGAGAATCCACAGACCCTTCGAAGGAGGTGAAATGCTGCTGCAGGCACCATAGGATAGTCAAAGAACTGTGAATTGGCTTGCTTTCTCAGCTGGGAGGCTGTAACCTGGGGCACGTTCCTCACCTCTGCTCACTGACTGCCTGGAAATAAACTCGGTGCTGTTGGGGGTGTACAACGGGAGTGAGACTGGTCTTTTGGGCTGTGGGCTGCCTGGGACGTGGGTGAGGCCGGTGGCTGCCAGCTTTCCCCCACTTCACTGGTGATCTGTGTGACAGAGCAGAGGCAGCCGTAATTTCACTGGGAACGTAACTCCTTTGACCTGGGAACCATATGCCCATCCTCCACAGCAGCTGCAGCAAGCCCTGCCCAAGAATCTGAGTTTAGATACACCTACCTTGCCCCTGCCTGATGGTCTTTCTCTACCCACCCTGGTGGCCAAAGACAAAGGATATAATTTCTTCAGAGCTCTATGGCACCACTCACCACCTGATCTTCTCTACACTACCACAGCTGATGCACCCTTGGAAGCGCCACCACCTGGCTGGAGTCCAGCCAACACAAAACCAGTGTACTTAACAAAAATACAACAAAGGACCCTCACAGAATCCACTTCACTCCCCTGCTACCTCCACCAAATCAGGGGTTGGTATCCACAGCTGAGAGACCTGAAGATGGATCACATTACACATCATAGGACTCTTTGCAGACAACCCTCTCTACCAGCCCAGAGCCTGGTAGCACTGCTGGGTGGCTAGATCCAGAAGAGAAATAAAAATTAGTGCATTTCAGCTTTCAGGAAGCCCCATTCCTAGGGGAAAAAGGAGAGCACCATATTAAGGGAGCACCCCGTGGGAGAAATGAATCTGAATAGCAGGACTTGAGTCCCAGATCTTCACTCTGATATGGTCTATCCAAATGAGAAGGAACCAGAAAAACAATTCTGGTAATATGACAAAACAAGGTTCTTTTAACCTCCCCCCAAAATCACACTAGCTCAACAACAATGGATCCAAACCAAGACAAAATCTCTGAATTGCCAGAAAAAGAATTGAGAAGGTTGATTATTAAGCCAAACAAGGAGGCACCAGAGAAAGGTGAAGTCCAACTTAAAGCAAAAAAAAAAAAAAAAAAAAAAAAGATACAGGATATGAATGGAAAAATTTTCAGTAAAATAGATAGAATAAGCAAAAAACAGTCACAACGTCTGGAAATGAAAGACACACTTAGAGAAATGCAAAATGCACTGGAAAGTCTCAGCAATAGAATTGACGAACAGAAAAAAGAAACTCAGTGCTTGAAAACAATGCTTTTGAATTAACCCAGTCTTACAAAGAAAAAGACAGAAGAATAAAAAAAAAAAATAAACAAAGCCTCCAAGAAGTTTGGGATTGTGTTAAATGACCAAACCTAAGAATAATTGATGTTTCCAAGGAAGAAGAGAAATCTAAAAATTTGGAAAGTATATTTAAGGGAATAATTGAGGAAAACTTTCCCAGCCTTGTTAGAGATCTAGACATCCAAATACAAGAATGTCAAAGAATGCCTATAAAATTCATTACAAAAAGATAATCATCTAGGCGCATAGTCATCAAGTTATCTAAAATCAAGACAAAAATCATCTTAAGAGATGTGAGGCAAAAGCATCAGGTAACTTATAAAGGAAAACCTATCAGGTTAACAGCAGATTTCTCAGCAGAAACCCTACAAGCTACAAGGAATTGGGGTTCCATCTTTAACCTCCTTAAACAAAACAATTATCAGCCAATAATTTTGTATCCAGTGAAACTAAACTTCATAAATGAAGGAAAGATAGAGTCTTTTTCAGACAAACAAATGCTCAGAGAATTTGCCACTACCAAGCCAGCACAATAAGAACTGCTAAAAGGAGCTCTAAATCTTGAAACAAATCCTCAAAATACACCAAAGTAGAATCTCCTTAAAGCATAAATCCCACAGGACCTATAAAACAACACCACAATGAAAAAAAAAAAAAACAAAAAAAACAAAAAAACAAGGTACTCAGACAACAAAAAGCACAATGAATAGATTAGTACCTCACATCTCAATACTAACATTGAATGTAAATGGACTAAATACTCCACTTAAAAGATACGGAATGGCAGAATGGATAAGAATTTACCAACCAAGTATCTGCTATCTTTAAGAGATTCACCTGAAGCATAAGAACTCACATAAACTTAAGGTAAAGGGATAGAAAAAGATATTCCATGCAATTGGACAAAAAAAGTGAGCAGGAGTAGCTATTCTTATATCAGATGAAACAACCTTTAAAGCAACAGCAGTTAAAAAAGACAAAAAGGGACATTATATAATGATAAAAGGACTAGTCCAACAGGAAAATATCACAATCCTAAATATATATGCATCTAACACTGGAGCTCCCAAATTTACAATTAAACCAAAGAAATGAGATAGATAGCAACACAATAATAGTGGGGGACTCTAATACTCCACTGACAGCACTAGATGGGTCATCAAGGCAGAAAGTCAACAAGGAAACAATAGACTTAAACTATACCCTAGAACAAATGGACTTAACAGATATTTACAGATCATTCTATCCAACAACTGCAGAATATACATTCTATTTATCAGCACACGAAATATTCAGCAAAATAGGCCATATGATAGGCCACAAAACAAGTCTTAACAAATTTAAGAAAATCAAAATTGTAGCAAGTACTCTCTCAGACCACAGTGGAATAAAAGTGAAAATCAAGTCCAAAAGGAACTTTCAAAACCGTGCAAATACATGGAAATTAAATAACCTGCTCCTGAATGATCATTGGGTCAATAATTAAATGAAGATGGAAATTTAAAAATTCTTTGAACTGAATAATAGTGACAAAAACGACTATTAAAACCTCTGGGATACAGCAAAGGCAGAGCTAAGAGGAAAGTTCACAGCATTAAATGCCTGTTTCAAAAAGTCTGAAACAGCACAAATAGAAAATCTAAGGTCACATCTCACAGAACTGGAGAAGGAAGAACAATCCAAACCCAAGCCCAGCAGAAGAAAATAAATAACAAAGATCAGAGCACAATTAAAGGAAATTGAAACAAAAAATACAAAAGATAAATAGAACAAAAAGTTGCTTTTTTGAAAATACAAATAAAATTGATAGACCATTAGTGAGATTGACCAAGAAAAGAAGAGAGAAGATCCAAATAAGCTCAATTAGAAATGAAATAGGAGAAGTTACAACCGATATCACAGAATTACAAAAAATCATTCAAGCCTACTATGAACATCTTTAGAAAAATAAACTAGAAAACCTAGAGGAGATGGATAAATTTCTGGAAATATACAACCCTCTAGATTAAACCAGGAAGAAATAGAAACTCTTAAAAGACCAAAAACAAGCAGGAAGGTTGTAATGGTAATTAAAACATTACCAACAACAAAAAGGTCCAGGAACAGATGAATTCACACCTGAATTCTATCAGACCTTCAAAGAAGAATTGTACGAATTCTATTGATACTATTTCAAAAGACAGAGAAGGAGAGACTCCTCCCTAAATCATTCTATGAAGCCCATATCACCCTAATACCAAAACCAGGAAATAACATAAAAAAAAGAAAACAACACACCAATATCCCTGATGAACATAGATGCAAAAATCCTCAACAAAATACTAGTTATCCAAATCCAACAACATATCAAAAGAATGATTCACTATGATCAAGTGGGTTTCATACCAGGAATGCAGGAATAGTTTAACATATGCAAGTCAATAATTGTGATAAACCACATAAACAGAGTTAAAAACAAAAATCACATGATCATCTGTATAGACGCAGAAAAAGCATTTGACAAAAACAAGCATCCCTTTATGATTAAAACTCTCAGCAAAATTGGCATAGATGGGACATACCTTTAGGTAATAAAAGCCTTCTATCATAAGGCCAAAGCCAACATTATACTGAAAAGGAAAAAGTTGAAAGCATTTTCCATGAGAACTGGAACAAGACATGGATGCCCACCTCACCACTACTATTCCACATAGTACTGGAAGTCCTAGCCAGAGGAATCAGATGAGAAAGAATAAAGGCCATCCAAATTGGTAAAGAGGAAGTTGAACTGTTGTTTGCTGATGGCATTATTGTATACCTAGAAAACCCTAAGAACTCACCCCAAAAGCCCTTAGAACTGGTAAATGAATTTAGCAAGGTTTCATGATACAAAATTAATGTACACAAATAAGTGACTCTGGTATATGCCAACAGCAAGCAAGCTGAAAACAAATAAATAACTCAACCTCATTTACAATAGCTGCCAAAAAAAGCAAAAAACAAAAAACACCAAAACTTAGGAATATACCTAACCAAGGAGGTGAAAGACTTTGACAAGGAAAGATACAAACCACTGCTGAAAGAAATCATAGATGACACACACACACAAAATGGAAACACATCTCATGCTCATGGATGGTAGAATCAATATTGTGAAAATGGCTATACTGCCAAAAGCAATCTACAAATTTAATGCAATTCCCATAAAAATACCACCATCATTCTTCATAGAACTAGAAAAAATAATTCTAAAATTCATAGAGAACCAAAAAAGCCCACATAGAGGAAGCAATACTAAGTGAAAAGACTAAATCTGGAGGTATCAAATTACCTGATGATAACAGTTTGGCTCTATGTCCCCACCAAAATCTCATCTTGTAGATTGCATAATTGCCATGTGTTATGGGAGGGACCTTATGGGAGACGACTAAATCGTGGGGGTGGTCATTCCTATGCTGTTCTCATGATAGTAAATGGGTCTCACGAGATCTGATGGTTTAAAAAATGGGAGTTTCTCTGCACAAGCTCTGTCTTTGCCTCCTGACATCCATGTAAGATGTGACTTGCTCCTCCTTTCCTTCTGCCATGATTGTGAGGCCTTCCCAGCCATGTGGAACTGTAAGTCGAATTAAACCTCTTTCTTTTGTAAATTGCCCAGTCTTGAGTATGTCTTTATCAGCAGCGTGAAAATAGACTAATGCACCTGACTTCAGATTATAAGTATATAGTCACCAAAACAGCATGGTACTGGTATAAAAATAGCCATATAGACCAATGGAACAGAATAAAGAATCAAGAAATAAAGCAAACACTTGTAGTTGACTGATTTTTAATAAAGCAAACAAAAACATAAAGTGGAGAAAGGACACCCTGTTCTACAAATTGTGCTGGGATAATTCACAAGCCGTATGTAAAAGAATGAAACTGAATTCTCATCTCCAACTTTATGCAAATATCAGGTCAAGATGAATCAAAGACTTACATCTAAGATCTGAAACCATAAAACTTTTAAAGGATGACATTGGAAAAACCCTTCTAGACATGGGCCTAGGCAGACCTCATGACCAAGAGCCCAAAAGAGAATGCAATAAAAATACAGATAAATAAATGGGTCTTGATTAAACTAAAAAGCTTCTGCACAGCAAAAGAATCGGCAGAGTAAACAGACAACCTACAGAATAGGACTGGGTAATTTAAAAAGAAAGAGGTTTAATTGACTCACAGTTCAGCATGGCTGGGGATGCCTCAGGAAACTTACAGTCATGGTGGAAGCTAACTAGACTAATAAAGAAAAAAAGAGAGAAGATCCAAGTAAACACAATCAGAAATGCCAAAAGGGACATTACCACTGACCCCACAGAAATACTAAAAACCTTCAGAGACTACCGTAAACACTGACTCAGTAGTCTATGCACTCAGACTAGAAAATTTAGAACTGGATAATTTCCTGGAAACATACCACCTTCCAAGGTTGAGCTAGAAAGTAATTGAACCCATAAACAGATCAATAATGTGGTCCATAATTGAATCAGTAATAAAAAGCCTACCAACCAGAAAAAGCCACCAGACCAATTCATAGCCAAATTCTACCAGCTGTGTAAAGAAGAGCTGCTTCCATCCCTACTGAACCTGTTCCAAATAAATTTAGATGGAACTCCTCTCTAACTCATTCTATAAGGCCAGCATCATCCTGATACCAAAACCCAGCAGAGACACACACACAAAAAGAAAACTTGAGGGTAATATCTTTAACGAACACCTACACAAAAATTCTCAACAAAATACTAGCAAATCCAGCAGTACATCCAAAAGCTAATTCACCACAATCAAGTAGGATTTATCCCTGGGATGCAAGATTGGTTCTACATATGCAAATCTATAAGTGTGATTCACCACATAAACAGAACTAAAAACAAAAACCACATGATCATCTGAATAGATGCAGAAAAGGCTTTGGATACAATTCAATTTCCCTTTATGTTAAAAATCCTCAACAAACTAGGCATTGAAGGATCGTACCTCCAAATAATAAGAGCCATGAATGATAAGCCTACAGCCAACATTATGCTGAGTGGGCAAAAGCTGGAACCATTTTTCTTGATAACTGGAACAAGAGAAAGATGTCCACTCTCACCACTCCTATTCAGTATAATACTGGAAGTCCTAACTGGAGCAATCAGGCAAGAGAGAGAAATAAAAGATATTCAAATAGAAAGAGAGGAAGTCAAATGTTCTCTGTTTACAGACGATATGATTCTATATCTAGAAAATTCCATAGTCTCTGTCCAAAAGCTCCTAGATCTGATAAGCAACTTTGGCAAAGATTTGGAATACAAAATCAATGCACAAAAATCATTAGCATTCCTATACATTGACAATGTCTAAGCTGAGAGTCAAATCAAGAGTGCAGTTTCATTCATGATAGACACACAAATAATAAAATACCTAGGAATACAGCCAGCCAGGGAGATAAAAGATCTTTGCAATGAGAATTACAAAACGCTGCTCAAAGAAATCAGAGATGACCCAACCAAATGGAAAAACATTCCATGCTTGTGGAGAGGAAGGATCAATATTGTTGAATGCCCATACTACCCAAAGCAATTTGTAGATTCATTGCCATTCTTATTTTTATACCAATGATGTTCTTCACAAAATTAGAAAAAAACGATTCTAAAATTCACATAGTACCAAAGGAGCCTGAATAGCCCAAGTCAACCCTAAGCAAAACGAACAGAGCTAGAGGCATCATACTACCTGACTTCAAACTATATTACAGGGCTACAGTAAACAAAACTGCATGGCACTGGCAAAAAAAAGACACATAGACCAATGGAATAGAATTGAGAGCCCTAAAATAATGTTGCTCACCTAAAGTAATCTAATCTTTGACAAAGCAAGCAATGGGGAAAGTAATTCCTATACAATAAATGGTGCTGAGATAACTGGCTAGCCATACAGAAGATTAAAACCGGACTCCTTCCTTACACAATATAGAAAAATCAATTCAAGATGGATGAAACACTTAAATGTAAAACCTAAAACTATATGAAGCACTTAAATGTAAAACCTAAAACTATAGAAATTCTGGAAGATGACCTAGGAAATGCCATTTCCTGACAAAGATTTTATGACAAAAACACCAAAGCAATTGCAATAAAAACAAGAATTAACAAATGGGACCTAATAAAACTAAAGAGCTTCTACATAGCAAAGGAAACTATCAACAGAGTGAACAGACAACCTACAGAATGGGAGAAAATATTTGCCAACTATGCATCCAACAGAGGTCTAGTATCCAGCATCTATAAGGAACTGAAACAATAAGCAAAACATGAACAACCCCATTAAAAAGTGGAAAAAGGACATGAACACTTTTCAAAAAAAGGCATAAACATGGCCAACAAGCATATGAAAAAAATGTTCAACATCACTAATCATTAGAGAAACACAAATCAATACCACAATGAGATACCATCTCACAGAAGTCTCACTGGCTATTACTAAAATTCAAAAAATGACAGATGCTGAACAGGCTGCAGAGAAAAAGGGAATGCTTATACATTACTGGTGGGTGTGTAAATTCGTTCCACCATTGTGGAAAGCAGTTGGGCGATTTCTGAAAGAACTTAAAACAGAATTACCATTCAACCCAGAAATCTCATTATTGAGTGTGTAGCCAAAGGAATATAAATTATTCTACCATAAAGACAAATGTGTTCATATGTTCATTGTAGCACTATCCACAATAGCAAAGACATAGAATCAGCCTAAATGCCCATCAACGGTAGGCTGAATAAAGAAAATATGGTACATATACACCATGGAATACTATGTAGCCATAAAAAAGGACAAGATTATGTCCTTTGCAGAAAGATGGATGGAGCTGGAGGCTATTATCCTAAGTGAACTAATGCAGGAACAGAAAATCAAATATTATACTAGATGTTCTCACTTATAAGTGGAAGCTAAACATTGAGAACACATGGACACAAAGAAGGGAACAATGGACATTGGGGCCTACTTGAGGGTGAAGGATGGGAGGAGGGAGGCAATAGAAAAACTACATATCAGGTACTATGCTTATTACTTGAGTGATGAAATAATCTGTATACCAAACCCCTGTGACTTGCAATTTACCTGTATAAAAAAACATGACTTGTATCCCTGAACCTAAAATAAAAGTTAAAAAAAAGAAAAGATAAAAGAGCCATAGACTAGAAGAATGGTGGCCAGGAATTAGGGAGTGGGGAAAATGGGATAATGTTTGTTAAAGGGAACAATCTTTCAGTTATGGGATGAATAAGTTACAGAGACCTCATGTGCAGCATGGTGACTATGGTTAATAATAATGTATCTTTGAAATTTGCTAAAAGAATAGATCTTAAGTATTCTCACCTCTCTCACACACACAAGGTAGGTGAAGTTATAGATGTGTTAATTAGCTTGATTGTGGAAACTATTTTACTATATATATATGTATATAACATCATGTTGTATATGTTGAATGTATACAATTTTTATTTGTCAATTATACCTCAATAAAGCTGAAAAAACAGTAATCTAAAAAAAAAGAAAAGAAAGTTGAATGATAAAGAAAATTGTATAATTTTGGAGTGGAAGGAAGGGTTGAATGGAGAGTTGCTGTTCAATGGGTATAGAGTTTCAGTCATGCAGAATGCAAAAGTTCTGGAGGTTTTCTCTACAATAATATGCATAGAGTTAATAATACTGTACTACATACTTTTTTTTTTCAAGACCGAGTTTCTCTCTGTTGCCTAGGCTGGAGTGCAATGGCATGATCTCAGCTCACTGCAACCTCTACCTCCCAGGCTCAAGTGATTCCCCTGCTTCAGCTTCCCAAGTAGCTGGGAAATTTTTGTGTTTTTAGTAGAGACGAGGTTTCAACATGTTGGCCAGGCTGGTCTGGAACTCCTGGCCTCAAGTGATCCACCTGCCTTGGCCTCCCTAAGTGCTGGGATTATATGCATGAACCATCTCTCTGGCCCTACACTTACAATTTTAAGTGGGTAGATTTTGTTATTTTTTTCTACAAAATTTTTTTAATTAGTGTTTCTTAGGAAGAAAGAAGGGAGGTTGCATAGATTCTTGGTACGTAAAAACAATGTTAATGATACTCTATTCAAACAGAATCTTTGATTCATGAGGAATCAAGACTGTGCTTCAATATCCAAGGCTGAGATTTATTGGCCTATGATCTATCCATTTTAATTAAAAATAGAAAGAAAAATCAGAAAGATGTATATGTTGTATTGGGCATAATATTATTATCTACCAGTTGTGGAATTCCTACTACGTGTCAAAATACTAAGCTAAGCTCTTTACATGTGGTACCTAATTTAACCCTTGCAATAATTCTATTACAGTAGGTACAATGATATCCATTTCATAGATATAAAAATCAAGCCTCAGAGTTTCAGCAGCTTGCTCCAGATAGGTAACGTATGGAAGAGAGACTCAAACCCAAGCAGTAGAATGGCAAAGCCCACTCCCTTAGAACATTCCAGAGAAAAGTCAGAGGGCTCTATTATAAGAAAACTTGCTTAGAGTTAATTTGCCTTAAATGATTGACAAAATCACTATAAAAGCATAAAAGCAGCAAAAATATTAACACTGATTCACAACATTTTGTGTAATCACTTGAAGGTAATGGAAAGAGCAAGAATCATATAATGATCACATTTTGTCTCTCCTGATATGGCTCCAACTTGTATTTTCCCCTTCACTGTTCTAGTATGGGATGACCTTGACTTTCTAACACAAAATATGAATTCTGTTGTCCTAAGTTAATGCAGAAATGGAGACTCTTAATGTTTCCACTCTTCTCTTTTAACTTCTGCCTAATTATATAAACCCCGAATATAATTAAATGCTCAGAGAGGTTGCCGTAATCCTTTAAGGTAGTTAGCTACTCTCTGCAGAAAGTTCAGTTCCGTGTTTCTTTAGAGAAGTTGGACAAATTGCTCTCATGGACTAGTAAGCAGATTGTCAATAGGACACTTGCTTTCTTATTCTAAGTGCTGTTTTTTGTCACTATGGGTAGGGGCAAGCCTGATGTTTCACATCTTAATTTTTATCTGGTTAGGAAAAATATGTATTTCCCTTCACAGGTGACATACTAAGGGCCATCACACCTACTATGTGGTGCATTTATAACAAATCTGAGGTCACATTCCTGCATCACTTTTCTTCTGTAAGGCCATAAAAGGGGTCCAGGGTAAAGCAGTCACACTTTTCATTTTTCCTTTTCATGCTATACTAAATTTGTTCCCATCCTTGGTTTTATTCTTGCATTATTTTAGAGAGTATTCTCTTAAGTTCCATAAAAAGTCTGAAATTTAAAATGTGCCAAGCCATATGCATATTATAAAAAATTTGAGAATAATATATTCAACTGGTGTTTTCTTATCATTTCCTTTTCCCAATAGCTCTTCTCATCCATTATTCTCAAAGGAATTTTAATTTTCGTTTTTATGCATATTTTTTCCATTAACTTTGTTTTCTTTGGCTAGCTCATGGAAGAATTTGAATACTCAGTAAATGTTTTTGCGGAGTGAACATTTTGTTTATTGAAAGGAGATGAGTTGAAGTAGAATCTACAGGTCTAAAGCTCTAAGAGTTATAATCTTGGGCTTCCTCCAGAATCATTCTGTTGTCAAGATCAGAAGGAACCATTTACTTGAATAATTTACCATCTATGCTCCCAAGTGAGTGTTTAAAATTGTCTCTATTTTCTTTAACTTTTTATTATGGGCATTTTCATACACACACAAAATTAAAGACAATAGCATAGCAAGTCCTATATATCCATAACCGTGCTTCAACACTTAGCAACATTTTCTCAATTATTTTGAAACTTTCCACCCCCCTCACTTTTTCCCCCTAGAGAGTTTTAAAGAGAATCCCAGACATCACATCATTTCACCTGTATGTAATTTTATTTGCATGGAGCCCTTGTTAAAGGTTAAGGATTGTATAAGAAAAATATTCAAATGAATGTGACAAACACAAGTATCTCCCCTGGATATGTTCATGTGGTACAGTATTGAGGAGCCCTGGGAAGTTTCTAGTTTCCTTGAGTTAGAAGTCCTGACTCAGATATATGCTACCAGTGGGATTTTTGTCATGTACCTTGTGTTCTATGTCCTCAGTTCTCATCTCTAAAGTAGGAATTAAAAACTGTCCTTTAGCTCAGAGGCAAATACTGGCTTGTTACAAGGATGAAATATATAAAGAATACAGGTTCACTTTAGAAACTTCAAATACAAAGTATTAAGACACCTTTTATAGAGAACTGAGCATTGTAAACACCAAATAAATGTGTTAAATGGAAGAATGTGAGTGTAAAAAATGAATTAAAGTTATTATCTGTACAAGGTTGTGTGGAAAGTATAAAGTTGGATCACCTAAACAAATATTTTGCTCAACTGACATAGAATAGGCAGCCATTTGGAAATAGCAATTGTGTACGTAGCCTATAAAATGTATGCCTTTAAACCATTTGTTATTTTAATCTTCTGTCATTAAAATGACCATATAATTGACAGATTTTTTTACTTTGATGCTTAAAAGTGCTGTGTTTTGCACACTACTGCTTATGTTAAATGTCAGATCTTTGCATTTAGTTTCTAACATGTGTCTTTAGGGAACATTGCTGCCTAATGTGATCACAAAATGGATCTTCTTGCATGGATTCTGGTTGATCATAGATTGTCCATAGTGACCACAGTGGTTGACTGTTGTCAATAAATTTTTTTCTCCCTAAATCTCTTAAAAGTAAGATTTTTTCACCTGGTTAGTTAAACTTAGTTCAATCAGATACGACGTCTCTTTGGAAGCTACGTTTTTTGTGTGCCTGTCAGGTATGCAAAGATGAAAAAGCCATGTGTACCACTCTCTTAAGAGCTTGCACATCCTTCCATAGAGAAAAACACACAAAAGAGATCCACTGCTGGAAAGAATAAAACAAGTACTTTTATGGAGGTCCAAATAAATGAAGACAGAGAAAGGAGCAATTAAATCCAGAGGAAAAGAAGAGTGAGAAAGAAAAAAAAAATGCTTAACTAGAGGGTTGCAATTTATCTCCAGAGCCTGAGAAAATCAAATATAGGGTAATATATTTTCTTGCCTTGAGAGACCACTTAACACAAAACAAAACAATTGTATGAAACAAATTTGAAGTCTAAAGAAAACAGTGTAGGTTTTTCTTTCTTTCTTTTTTTAATCCACAGTCTCAAAGGAAGATTGATAATATGTGTGGCATTTGTAGCCAATAACAGAAAAAAAAATTAATAAGATATTAGAGGGTATAATGAGGAGTTTTTCTAAATGTACCATATAACATTGTAGGTTTAAATAGTTTCCGTGAAAAAAATAGCATCAAATTATAGTATGCTTTTTAGTCAAAGCAGCTGCTCTCATGATTTGTATATGGTTTACTGAATTCACACAACTCAAAGAGAGCTTTTTCAGGCACCATGTGGTTGTTCTCGTTTCATTGCACTGCAATGCTCAATTGTTTGTACCAACCATAAAAGGTTCACAACATCTAATAAATGGAGCTGATGAGATTTTTAAGGCCTTCACTCTCGCCATCCTAGTGCTATGTAACAAAGTGTGTAATGTGTAAGAATTTGTTTTTTCTCTTTTAAGAAATGTTGGGGAAACTTTGAGTGTATCACAGCAGCACTGGGAGGATGTGGTGTGAAACTCAGTTGCTGGGAAGTAGAAGGTGAGGGATACATTGACACCCACCAATTTAAAGCCATGTAACCTTATCCTTCCAACTTTTATTTTAGGTTCAGGGGGTACATGTGCAGGTTTGTTACATAGACAAATTATCTGAACTGGAGTTTTGTGCACAAATTATTTCTTCATCCAGGTAACAAACATAGTACCCAATAAGTAGTTTTTCAGTCCTCACCCTTCTCTCACACTCCCACCTCAAGAAGACCCCGGTGTCTATTATTCCCTTCTTTGTGTTCATGTGTACTCAATGTTTAGTTCCCACTTATAAGTGAAGACATGTGATATTTGGCTTTCTGTTCCTGTGATAATTTGCTTAGGATAATGGTTAAACATAGAGTTACCATATGACAGCATTTCTCCCCAAGCAAATGAATATCTCCCCAAGAAAAATGAAAACATATGTCAACACAAAACATGTACGTGAATGTTTAAAGCAGCTATTCATAATAGCCAAAATGTAGAAACAACCAAAATAGCCATCAACGGATGGATAAATACACAGAATATCCTAACAGTGGGATACTATTCAGTCATATCTAGGAATGTATTGATACATGCTACAACATGGATGGACTTTGAAAACATGCTAAGTGAAAGAAGGCAGTCACAAAAGACCACGTATTACATAACTCCATTGATATAAAATGTCCAGATTAGGCAAATAGAATAGAGACTGAAAGGAGATTGGTGGTTGACTGGGGTGAGGTGTGGGAGGAGGAGAAACAGAGAATGACTGCTAATGGCATGAGTGATGAAAAAGGCCTGGAAGTAGATAGTGGTGATGATTGCACAACCTTGTGAATATACTAAAACCCACTGAAGTGTACGCTATAAAATGGTGAACTACATGGTATGTGAATTATAGCTCAATAAATCTGTTTAAAAAAATAATAAATGGGAAATGAGAAGGAAAGAAAGAAAAGCAAAGGCTATGAAAAACTTTGAAAAGAAAAGTATGCTTTTCGCTTTTGCCCTGAGGAATGCACACTGGCTGGCTCTAGTGGGAGAAGGGGCCTCTTCTGTCCCTCATCCAGACATTCAACTTAGTTCAATCTTCTTTGTCTTTGGAGAAGCCCTGGGTCTGGCTGAGGACAGCAGTTCACATAATTCCCTCTACAGTTCCCTCTACAGGCTGGCTGGCCACTAAGTAAATGGAGGGGTGTGTGTGTACAAGCCTGTGTCTAGTGTTTCCGTGGCCACATATCCTTTGGGACTCACCCTTATCTTTCCTGAACTCCAATGTAGCACTAATGTGACATATAGTGCCCATCTTTTTTCCCAGCTGTCTGCATGGCGCCTTCTCCAAGAGTGAAGGGGGGAGCATGCTTATTATACAGATAGAGTCGATTGATTTCCGTTCAGTGTGAGTCATGTTCACTTTAATTGGTACATAATCAATGTCTGTTCTACTAAGATAGTCAGTATGCTCTTTTGATGAATTGCTTTTAATTTTTCTCTGGCAGTTTGTGGATAGATTCTCAAAGGTGATATGACCTTGTTAATCTAAAACTGAAATTCCAGATTTATAGCCACATGGCAATGTTCTGACATTAAATTAAACTCATTTGAAGATGTATAATACTAATGTTTGAAATTCTCTATGCCAGTTTCTGTATTTCTCTAATTAAAGAAGGTAATACGTAGAAAGATACTAATAAAACACAGAGTCAGGGGAAATGACTATTCAATTGATAAATGAGTTTGTATCTAAGGTTGAATTATAGTGGTTAGAATTGAATTACTAAGAGAAGATTTAAGAGTGGGTTTTAAGGCACCATTTGTAGTTGAGACAAATTGTTTTCCACTACAATTTTATTTAAGAATTAAATTTTTCATTCAGTAGCATAATCACAAAAACAAACCAATTTATCAGGATAGTGTGAAAAATATTAGTCAAACATTGATGGCTTACAAAGATATTTTTTTCTCCCACTTTTGTTTTAAACAACTGAATAGAAGTAAGTAAACTATATTGTTAATTATTTGTCTGGGAAACATTTGTAACTTAAGTAGATTCTATCTACAATCAATTTTATTATCTGATTAGAGGATTTTAAATTTGAAAGAAATATTAAAATTATCTAACTTAACAGCACAGCAAGTAAGAAAGATGTAACTAATATTGGATCTCTTGAATCCCACAATTTCCACTATGTAATTTATAAAGCTATTTATTACATATTTTAAATTAATGCTATTATAATATTTTACTTGATTATTGAGCTTTTGCATTTCTTTAGAAACCTGATATATTCTCTAAACAAGAAAGCCAAATACTGTTATACATTAATTCAACATATATTTATCACATTACTATAAAACAAATCCCTAGCTTTACAGAATTTATGCACACTAGGGAGCAAGACCAAAAAGAAAAGAAAAGAAAAAATGCATTATATGCCTGTATCAAAGTATCTTATGAAAAAGAAAAGAAAAGAGAAAAGCAGGCACTTACAGTGGACCATGATAGGTGATAAAATATAAAGATCATCATATAGCATTTTGATTGCAAAGAAAGGGCACAGATCATAAAACCTAAAGTATAATAATAATAATAATAATAATAATAATAATAATAATAATAAATAAATAAATAAATAAAAAATAAAAAACAAAAAAACAAAAAAAAAACAAAAAAAAAAAAAGAAAGGGCACAGATCAAACTTTGGATGTGGTGGGTACCATATAACGGGGTTAATTTTAACTTGAGTTCTAAATGATTAGTTGTTACCATAGTGAAGAAGGATGGAAATATGTTCCAGAATTAGTAAAGGAAGTGTGGAACAGAGTATGCAAAGGCTCAGAAGCAAACTGTGCAGTACTTTTGTTTCCATGGGGTGCTAGAAGACTGATTTTGCTGAAGCTGAGTTTGTTAAAGCTGGATGAATAGGAAGATACATGAATAGAGAAGTAAGCAGGGGTCAGATAATACTTGGACTTAAAACTGAGGGAAACAGAGATCTGTTGAAGGGTATTAAGTAGAATGTACAAAATTTACTCTGATTTGGAGGGCAGGGACAGACACCCCTGTGGCCAGGGTGATTATTTTACTATGTGATGTTCTTGCTTCAAATCATACAATGGCTCCCACTCTCCCTAGGACAGAATGTAATATCCTGATAAAGTTTACAGGAATCTGCCTTGGTTTCTGTCATCAGTGTAGCTGATGACAACAGCTACACTGGAACAGACTGTTTCATGCTAAGAAGACAGGCCTCCAGAACATTGAAAATGCTGTCTCTGACCTGGGACACTTCTCCTTTTCCTCTTCGTCTGGCCAACACCTCCACATACTTTAGCACAGAAGTTGCTTCCTCCAGGACGCCTTCCTTGAAATAACCTACTCTAAGCTGCTTTTCATCTACTCTGTGTCTTTGAGATTCTCTGTACCATCACTATTATAACATTGTCATCCTATAGTATGACTGCATTAAAATGTTTGTGTTCTTAAAAAAATTAAACATGAATAAGATGTGTGTGTGTGTACAATATAGGAAATAAGAATAACCACACCAGCACTAATGAAAGCAGAAGTTATGATTGCAAATTTACTTGTTTCTCTCCCCAGTGGTTGTAAACTATGCTCAGTAAATGCTTGTTGAATAAATGAATTGGGATGGTATAAAACTGAGGCAGTGAGTTCAATAGGAAGCAGTTACAGATATTTGTAGGAACTGACCAAGGGAATGGCAGTGGAGTTGGATAGAAGTGGATGGGCTCTTGAGCTGTGAAGGAGATAAAGGGGAAGAATTGACTGGACACAGGTATCAGTTGTAATGGATGTTGGCAGAATATTGGTTGACCTTCAGGTTTCTGGCTTGCACAATGGATTGATGATGGTATTAGGCACTGAAATGGGGACCTCAGAGGCCAAATACTTACCGAGGCTCAAGATGAAGACTTTGGCTCTATGTGTGTTGCATTTTGGGGCCTGTAGGATATACAAGTAGAACTGTGCTCAAGACTATGGCAGGTGGGTCTGGAGCTTCACAGGATAATTTGGCTAGAAATGTGTGAGTTATTGGCATAGGAATGTCAGGGGAAGTATAAGAGAATGATAGAAAAGAGCTGAGGTGGCAACCCTACCGAACAAAGCATTAGGATTGGGAGAAGAAGAAGAATGAAACTGCAAAGGTGCAATGAGGTAATAATAATAGTTAACATTTATTGTGGGTTTACTATGTCCTACAGACAGTTAAAACCACAATAAATCCAGGCAAGTCCTGTGTCATTTAATCAATCTGACAATACAATGAAGTCTATTACATCCCTATTTCTCACTTTCTCTTTCATATTTTACAGCTTTCAAAGTAATATATGCTCATACAAAATTCAAAATGATATAAATATACAATTTAGAAGGTAAATATCCTATGTAATTCACTCTATAAAACAACTTTTGGTAAAGCATAGTGCATATTTCTTTAATTTTTCCTACTCTGAACATTTATATTGCTATCAACAATTCTTTTTTTTAAATGTGTTGTTTTGTACAACTTACTTTTTCCGAATGATCATAACTGATTTCCTTTATACTTTAAAGTAGTTTCCTGAAATTCCTCTGTATGGATACAATAAGCAATCTGCTGCAATGAGTAATATTTACAGTGAAGAAAGTTAGGCTTATAGGGAAAATTAGGTTTAGAGTAAAATTGTAAAGAGAAAGTGGCTAAGCGGTGAAAACTGGACTCAGAAGAGAAAAGCCAAGTAAATATATTATTATGGAAGCCTAAAGATGACAAGATAATGTGACAAGAAACATGGGAAGATTAACAGCGCAAAAGCTCAGAGATTAAGTAAGATTTAGCAAGAATTTGTTAGTGACAACTACTAATGCATGACTTCAGTGTTAATGGAGTGAGTCAGAGGACACAGCTGAGGATGAATGGAGAGTGGCTAAGAGGAGATGGTTACTTTAAACAGCTTTTTCAAAATGTTGAAGAGGAGACTAAGAAAGAGGGTGATAGTTAGAGAGGCTTATGGGGTTGAAGAAGCCTACAATCAATGCCATTTTTTACAGATGATAGATTTTGAAAATCTAAAGCCATTTCAATAGCTCACCAAAATATCTTTCTTTGATTTTTAATTAAATAACTATAAAAGCATCAGAGAAGAGGGGCAATCACATTCCTAAAGATAAAAATGTATACTAAATAAATGTGTAGCACGTAATTTGACCTGTATATAAGGTCACCATAGTATATGTATGAATGAAGTAGCTATGATTTTTCATCTTTCTTAAAAGCTTGCTATGAAACATTTAAGATAGATACAGATACAAAGAGTATTACAAGAAAATCTTTATACTCACCATACATCCTAAAATATAAAATAGTGCCAGATCATTTAAACCCTCATGGGATAACTCGTTTATCTCATCCCTCTGTCTTTACCTCAATAGTTACAAATATTATGAATTTAGCGAATCCTCTGCAAGAGGTCAGTTTTTTTCTAAGAATATATTCTCATTTTGTTATTTTCGTGGAGGTAAGATGACAGCTAATAAAAATTAGTATAATATTGTTCTACTATTTGACAGTATAAAAATCTCAATTTTGAAATGGTTCTAAAATATATTTTATACAAGTAGTAAAATGAACTTTAGAGGGTGACTTAAGCCATACCAACTAAGTGACTTTTCATGTCAACCAGACAGTCTGGGCATTAACGTGAAAGATAAAGCTTATGATTTAAGCTAAAATATTTGCTTTGTCTGATGCTCCTAATTTTGTATCATTTCCTTATTCTCATGGTATCTAATATAACATTTTATGCTCAAAATGACATTTTCCAAGGTAAGTCTCTCAGGCTGAAGCAATTCCTTCTGAGCTATGCTATTCATCTATTGGAAGGGACATGTTGAGTCTCACAGCAGTCTAAGTTAGGGCAGTGGACCACGGATGTGAGATGGAGGGAGGCTAAGACAGGACATTATTCCAGACACATCAGTAGATATTGAGCTCATTGCTCTTCCACAAAGTACTCCTTGTCCATCCAGTGATTTAAATCCAGGTCATATTGAGATCACTCTGCCACCAGAGTATAGCTAACTATTTCCTGTAAGAGCGGAGTGTTCGGTTGTGCATAGAGATGTCAGTAGTTTTTAGTGTTCAAAGAGAAATAGTACAATTTTACATAAAGAAAGAGGAACATTTTTTTACCAGATTACTTTTACTTTCTCTTTGTTTTTTAAAAAATTCTCAATTATACCTTGATTTATTGATCATTTTAAAAACAAATATAGCTCTCGACGCTGGAGACCCCTTTATTTTCTTTGGAGAAATACTATTTTTAGTTTCATAACTATAACAAATCAAATCGATAGATATTTAGAGTCATATCTTTTGAAACAAGTTTGTATCCATTACCGGAGAGTCAATGATGAACAAGGTTGTATTCTTTTCTTGAAGAAGCTAAAGGAGCTTGTGGATGCAAGACAGACATAGTTGTGCCTGCTGTTTTTAGTTCATTTAAGCCACAGGATATCTCAAAGGCTGGAATTATACTCAAAGACACATTTAACTCAAACGTCCATGAAATTTCTCTGAACTTCCAACTCTTCACCTCCTTGGTTCCCTTTCATGAGACAGGGGAATGTCTTAGAGTCTCTGCCCTACCTCCAAAAGTAGTTAGGGCAATCATATAAGATAGGTCAGATAAGTCAAATGACTGCTTCCCAGCCTGCAGGCATCCTTATTGAGCTCCTATGCAAAGTCCCTCTGGAGTCCACTCCTTATATTCCACCCACTACCACTATCCCACAGTCTAGCAGGCTACTCTCCTGCAGACATTTGATCATCTGATCTGGCAGGTGCAGTGCCATCACCATGAGGTTGATGTTGCTAACCAGTTCCTTCCTGCTTCCATTTCTAGTATTGATAAAAGAGGCCCTGTCTTTTACTGTTAAATGTTACTCTTCTTTCTTCCCCTCTGTAGCCAACTGACTTTTCAACCAGGGTTGCTGGAGAAAAGATACGATGTCTAATTAGATTTAAGTTTAACTTTAAATTTTTAAATTATGTCTCTAATATTGCATAGTCCATACTTATTTTGAAAATTTTTATTTGTTTATCTAAAATTCAAATTTATCTGAGCATCTTCTTTTTCCTCCGTAAATCCTCCAACATGGCATTCAATAGCCCAGAGCCCAAGTGACCACTAAGCTTTTGGTCATGGGATGTTAGTCAAGCTCTATCAAGTTTACAGCTCCCTGTGCTGGGAAGCCACACCAAATCTTGAACTATATAGCTCTGAGGCTGTGAGCATGGAGGAATGGATGGCACTGGGAGAACGGATATGTTGATTACAGGAGACAGTGAGTGGATCACTTTGCATGAAGTAGGCAGTATTTTGAAGATTTGGGTTGAAAATTTTTTCCATAAGTTGTTTTATAGTTAAGAAATTATTACAGCCTTAAGTCAATTATTCTTTGACTGATTTTGAAATCATGATGCCAGTATTTTATTTCTTCTATTTGACAATAAATATATAACAAACTCTTTTGCTATTCCCTTGTACTGCCTTTCAGCAAGCTTGAAGCTATCTTTAGTGTCCTGTTTTGTAGCTTTTAGAGGATTACAAGATCAGAAGAAAGAAGTAAGATATGATTTTCAGGGATTATTATTCTAGCAATAGATAATTTGAAAGGACTAGATGGAGAAAATTGCTACTAACGGTTTAATGATGTAACATTCTTATTATGTTTTGCCTCATTGTGAGAGTTGCTTATATCTTTTTCAGAGTGACTTGATAGGCGTATGCTACAAAGTTTCTGAGTTGTAGGAAAGTATTTATAGTGAAGATGCCTCTTAACTTTTGCAACCAAGCAGTATGAAAATGGACCGCTCACAGTTTGACCAAGCAGCTGGCCGCTTTTACAGGGCAGAGTATCCTGGTCAGTATATTATGAGTGGTTTTCACTCTGGTGGTCAACAACAAATTATCCATAGTTTCTTCAAATGTGGAGAGAAACATACATAATTCAGAGGGTGGAAAACTAAAGTCCTATTCTGGCCTATCCATTGCATATTCTTGAATTACAGTTTTGGTGAACTGAGGAACAATGTTTGTTGGATAAAGAAGGAAGGATGGAGCCCTAAAATTTCTCTAAGATGCTGCTAGGCTTCAGGTGCTTATATGGTGGGGATTGCATTCTTAGGTCACAGAATTAGAGGAGAGACCTGCTGTCAACCATGATTCTAGTTGCAGTAGATTCTGGGACCTGGCTGCATGTTCAGGTACACAGGGTGCAGCCTCCAGTCCCCATCAGGGTGGAAGAACATTCTGAAGTCGGTGGGTTTGTGGTCAGCTTCTGGAAAAATTGTCTATTAATAATGGGTGCCTAATTTCAGATACAAGGCAGTGTTCCAGCTGTTACAGGTAGATAGGCATGAGTAGAACAGCAGAGGTCTCTCCCCACACCCACTAGAAATGTCGGCTGATGATTCAGCAATTATTGTACTGCTTCTCTCAAAGTGTTACATTGTCAGCCTGCACCAGTGAGAGGCGAGTTTCTGATTGTCCACACCTGTTAACATTAAAGTGTTAATTAAAGGCAGACCCCAGGGAAAAGCAACTTCCTGGGCATGGACATTAAGAGTCAAAAATGGCCGGGCGTGGTGGCTCACGCCTGTAATCCCAGCACTTTTGGAGGCCAAGACGGGCGGATCATGAGGTCAGGAGATGGAGACCATCCTGGCTAACATGGTGAAACCTGTCTCTACTATAATACAAAAAATTAGCCAGGCGTGGTGGCGGGCGCCTGTAGTCCCAGCTACTGGAGAGGCTGCGGCAGGAGAATGGCGGGAACCCGGGAGGCGGAGCTTGCAGTGAGCCGAGATCGCGCCTCTGCACTCCAGCCTGGGCAGCAGAGGGAGACT
Source organism: Pongo abelii (assembly GCF_028885655.2). Lineage (NCBI taxonomy): Eukaryota > Metazoa > Chordata > Mammalia > Primates > Hominidae > Pongo > Pongo abelii. The sequence goes on from NC_071990.2 coordinate 124,361,135, forward strand.
CCGTCAGGAAAAAAAAAAAAAAAAAAAAAAAAAAAGACAAAAATGGTGAAGTATGATCTTCCAGGTAGGTTCCCCTAGAAAAAGAAAGAAAGCCTCAGATGGTCATGTGTACAACTCCCTAAACACACTGCACGTGCTCACTTCCCAAGGGTAAGGAGGACTCTGCTCATGTGGGCAGCCCACCCTAAGGGAAGAATCATGGGAAAGAGGTGAGCCTATAAAGGTCCTAGGATCATGGCTAATGGGGACTTGACCTCTCTCTTTAACCTTCACATGTCCTCTTGAATCTCTTCCAAGTGAACTTTCCTTTCTTTCCTGTTCTAATGCCTTTTAAATTAACTTCCACTTCTGCTCTGAAATTTGCCTCGGTCTGGTCTCTTTTTCTGCTTTATGCCTCTCAGTTGAATTTTTTCTTCTGAGGGGGCAAAGGCTGAAGTTGCTGCAGAGCCTATGGATTTGCTGCCGGTAACTCGGAGTAACTTAGATCTCTTCCACTACTAACACAGTCACAGGGAGAGCAACCAGAAGGAGAAAATCAGAATAACAGGTGGCTAGACAGTGTGTAAGGGTCTGGGGCATGCTTCACAGCTCAGTCCTGTGGATTGAGTCCACCTGTGGGTCAGATATAAGGAAGTTGTCAGGTGCTGTTGGGGGAGGTCAGTGTGAGTGCACAACTTGAGCATCCAGAAACTGGAATGGTCCCCAAAATCTCAGGTTTGAAGAATGAGAGAGGAGTAGCTTGGCAGAAGGTTTTATGTAATGTCAAGAGTTGCAAACTGGTAGCCCAGCAGATGGTTTAGTTGACTGTGCAGTATGAAAAGAAATCAGAATATGTGGAGGCTGAGCATGTTCTCTAGTTTGCCACAATTACCATCAGTTCTTGTGGCCTCACACAGGCAGCTTCATATCTTCAGATGCCCTGCTGGGCCCTTAATGACATTGGGGACCTTTGGTTTACACTTTACTTTTGTTTTGCTTGATCTGGAAAGCAAAGAAGCACCAGAATCTTCTAATGCAGCCAACATTGAATTCAGCTATGCAAACCTGGGTCAATCAGAGGCAGAGAAAGTAAAGTTGCTGCTGACACTGCTAAAGGAAAAACTGTCATCAAAAGTACTGTTATCAAAGACATCTAATTATTCACACACAGAAACTAGCTAAGCTTCAATTCAATTGATGAAGCCAAGGCCAGTAGCTCTTAATTACAAGGAGCTGACACACACACTTTGTGAATGATCAATTGTGGTGTATTGCATATAATGTGTTGCCACTAGGACTTGAAGGACCGAAGTTTGAAAATTATTGACCTTTACACATAAAATCGACAGTAAAATTCATGGTTATATTCTTATAACTCATTCTTTTTTTTCTGATGTACATTTTGAGTGGAAAAATACTGGACAAGGCAAGCTTTCCAGGGATTAAACAAAACCTAAGGCCTATTTTCTCTGTGGGTTCATGGATGATGTCCTCACATGTGTTGATATGCTAAACATGTTAAGAAAACATAGTTTGAGTGGCTAAGAAAAACGGAGCTGCTCCTGAAGGGATGCTGAAGGATACCATTTTGGTATAACATTGATTTGAAAAGCCACAGTATCACTGGTAGTGGCTGGTCGCTATCCTGACCAGTTCTGTTTGAATTTATAGATATGTCCCCATCTTAAACTAGAAAACATGACTAGAGCAATAAAATCCTAAAAATGAGCTTTTGGGAAATAAGCCTCTATTAATTTCGATAATTTACCTGCAGCATATTCTACAGCAGTGAGCTGAAAATGAAGCAGAGGGGAAAGTTGCCTAGTACAAAGCCTGCATCATAACTGGTTCTCAACAAATATTTTGTGAAAGAATAAACACATTAGTAAGGGACTGAAACTCCATTTGTATGTTAAAACAACATCTTTTTCAAATTTCCTGTGAGGATTCAACCCATAACTTTTTTGAGTGATTTTTAAAGTGGCCTTTAACATATGGCAGCCAAAAAACATATGAAGAAATGTTCAACATCACTAATCATCAGAGAAATGCAAATCAAAACCGCAATGAGATACCATCTTACACAAGTCAGAATGACTTCTATTAAAAAATCAAAAAACTTCAGAGGCTGGCCAGGCTGTGGAGAAAAGAGAACATTTATACACTGTTGACGGGAATGTAAATTAGTAGAGCCACCATAAAAAGCAGCTTGGAGATTTCTCAAAGAACTTAGGACTATGATTTGATCCAGTAATCCCTTTACTGAGTATAAGCCCAAAAGAAAACAAATTGTTCTATCAAAAAGACACACACATGTTCACCACAGCACTATTCACATTAGCAAAGACATGGAATCAACCTAGGTGCCCATCAACAGTGAACTGGACAACAAAAATTTGGTGCATATACACCATGGAAGACTATGCGGTCATAAAAAAGGACAAAATCATGTCCTTTTCAGCAACATGGATGCAGCTGAAAACCATTATCCCAAGCAAATTAATGCAGGAACAGAAAACCAAATACTGCCTGGTTCTCACTTATAAGTAGGAGCTAAATATTGAGTACTCATGGACGTAAAGATGGAAACAATAGACACTGGGAACTACTAGACGTGGAGGAAAGAAGTAGGGAAAGGGTTGTAAAACAAACTATTGGGTACTATGTTCACAACCTGGGTGACTGGATCATTCATACCCCAGACCTGAGCATCACACAATACACTCATGTAACAAACCTACACATGTACTCCTTGAATCTAAAATAAAAGTTGAAATTATAAAATAAAATAAAAATAAATCACCCCTCCTGCTAAAAAAGTGGTTTTTAAAAAATATGACTAAGGACGTTATCTTAACCCATCAATGAATATCCAACTGGACAGGCTCAAGGTCTTCTTGTACTGTATAAGCAACACTAGTTGCCTAGTAAGCCAGAAGATAAACAGTTTGGAAAGGCACATGAGTATCTGTAACTATTGCCAGAGAAAAGGTCAACCAATGGAAATCTAAGAGAAACAGTTTCAAAGGACTATTCAACTGAAGTGCAAAAGAAATCACAGCAATTGATCACACATTGACTCAAATGTCAAAAAGAACTACTTTAAATAATTTGAAATATTTTATTTGTAGATTATATGAAGTATTTTCATAAGGAAAACATGGCCTATATCTGGAACGTACCACTCTTTTTTTTTCACCTTCATGAGTTTCACTTTTCTTCCACTTGTTTCCCTACTGGGTGGCCTTTTGAGTGCTTAATGCATGCTAGACATGAGGGCTATGAGGCAGGACAAACAGACATATGATTTCCAGGTTTCTGGAACCCTGGAAACAAACTTACTTGTGCTTGTGGTAAAAATCATACTTCCAACGCTTATAAAGTTTAGCTAATCACGTTCCACTAAAACAAACTCAGGTCCTATTGGATGATTTTTAACAGATAGGATGCAATTACAAGATTGTTAATATTTTTGAGAAGAAAATTACTCCTGAGAAAATGAAAGGGTTTCAAGTTTGAACAGTTGGTAGGAAAATATGTTACAACTGAAATTACATGTCTTAAAACAAGAGCAACGAGGCAGAACTGACTTTGTTCTTATCTACTGATGAGACATCACCAACAGGGTGACATTTAGTCACAGGCATGTTTGCTGCCATTGACAGTCCTAGATATAACTGAATTCATTTAAGAAATGACAACTCTGGGAGAGTCAGCAAAATAGCAGTTTTCCATATGTTTATCTATTGAAGTATCTTCACCCTAAATAGGTGCTTTATGGGGGTCAGCATTGCTCATACCAAGCTGCTGCCCAGGGAGTGAGCACATGGTTGCTGATTATGTTAAAAACAGCTGAGCCTCTTATATATCCATCCAGACCTTCATCCGTTTTTGCCTGCACACGTGCACACACACAGTCACGCACACATACCCCTCTCAAACCTGTTAGGGAGTATTTTTCTTTGAGGTGGCCCTTGATGATTATTTCAATCTAGTTCTACCTGTATAATTATGTTGGAGCTATTGACCCATGGAATTAAGTGACTCAAGCAAATTATATCCTTTTATGAAAGCCCTTATTAAAAGTAGAGTGTAACATTGCAAAATAAAATAAAATAACCAAAAAAATTGACTTAATATGATCCATGAAATGAAAACTGTTAAAAATATTTGTATATAGTATGTCTTATAATTTTAGATAAAACTCTTCAGACTAATAAGATTTAATACAATCACCTCCTTATTACCGCTCAGAAAGAAAGGAGAGCACTACAATCTCCACTGCATCTAACTGGGTATCTGGAAAGCATTTCTATCACGAAGGGACTAGCTGGATCAATTTGCTATCACTGGCTTCTGGGAAGGTGTGATATTATTGATAACACAACACTAAGATGAAATGAGAATTTGCCAACTATATCTGCAACATCTATTCTATGCAGTGCTTTTAAAGGCAATACCCTCATTTTAATTAACTTATCTGTAGTTCTACCTAGATATGAAAAAAAAAGAAAGAAGAAGCTGACGTAGACATCTGGAGGTAAGCAATTTGCCTATTAAATACAACAATGACAATGGTGATTATGAATTATTCTGATGACAATGATAATTTCCAAATTATTATTTCATTGTTCTTAATGTTCCCCTGTGTTTAGGAGACTACTAGTTATGAACTCTCTAGTACAGCAGGCCTCCCTAGATGCAGAAGCCACTATGCTCCATGTACAGCCTGCAGAACCATGAGCCAAGTAAACCTCTTTGCTTTATAAATTACCCAATTTCAGATATTTCTTAATAGCAATGCAAGGAATGGACTAATACACAAAACTATAGTACTCAATCAGGATATTGATACTGATACAGAAAAGAGTCTGTTCTGAGAATTTGCCAACTACATCTGCAACATCTATTCTATGCAATGCTTTTAAAGGCAATACCCTCATTTTTAATGTAACTTATCTGTAGTACTACTTACAGATAATTTTGGGATCTGTTGTCATTTGTCTGTGGGTGATACCTGAAGATGATGAAATAAATAAGCACTGAAAAAATAAATGCTAAAGGGAAAATTTAGGAATATGTTTTAATGCTTAAGTAAAATGCTTTGTTGTTGTCATGAACATGTGAGCTTCCAGTAGTGATTTAATAATGTAGACATAGTTTCTTTTGGTGAAATAGTTTCTAAATTATACATTAAATATAGATACAGATATAGCAGAAAGAAGATTCGAAAGTCTTTGGTGCCTTTAGATATATTAGGGGAACTGGTCTTTTGGGGTCTGAGGGCTAAATAGAGCTTATAGGAAGTAAGTTGGCTTTAAAAGGGCAACATAATGGATCCCGTGTTGACTGTTTTAGTCAGACTCTTTTTTGTATCAATATCCTGATTTTAACACTGTATCATAGTTTTGTGTATTAGTCCATTCTTACATTGCTGTTAAGAAACACCTGAAACTGGGTAATTTATAAAGAAAAGAGGTTTAATTGGCTCATAGTTCTGCAGGCTGCCTAGAAACCATAGTGGGTTCTGCTTCTGGGGAGTCCTTAGGAAACTTACAATCATGGTAGAAGGCAAAGAGGGAGTAGGCGTCTTACACAGCAGGAACAGGAGCAAGAGTTGAGGGAAGGTGCTACACACATTTAAACGACCAGACCTCATGAAAACTTACTATCATGAGGACATTACCAAGAGGGATGCTGCTAAACTGTTCATGAGAAACATGGTCCCATGATCCAATCACCTCCCATCAGGCCCCACCTCCAACACTGAGAATTATAATTTGAAATGAGATTTAGTGGGGACACAGATCTGAACCATATCATTTTGTAAGATGTTACCATTGGGAGAAACTGGGCTAAGGGTCCATGGAATCGCTCTGTATTATTTCCTAAAACTGCAGTGAATGTATAATTTTCTCAAAATAAAAAGTTAAATAATAATTCATAAATTTAAAGTTTAATTGAATTAAGTTTTAAACCTATAAAACTTTTCTCATACTTTTGGGATCAGCTGTCACTTGTCTGTGGTTGATACTTGCAGATGATGAAATAAATAAGCACTGAAAAAATAAATACTAAACGGAAAATTTAGAAATGTGTTTTAATGCTTAAGTAAAATTATTTGTTGTTGTTATGAACATGTGAGCTCCCAGTAGTGATTTAATAATGCAGACATAGTTTCTTCTGGTGGAATAGTTTCTAAATATCTTCTAATTATACACATAAATATGCATAGAGATATAAAATTATAATCTCTGACATTAAAAAATCCTCTACCAGTAATAAGAAAATTTGGAAACTGGCTTAAGTTATTCTTCAGTCTTGTAAGAAAAAAGAATCAGTTTAGGTATTTTGGAGATCAATCCTCTGGCTGAGGATGTCTAGAAGTGACAGTAAGTATAAGCAAATTCTGCCTAGAGATATCAGACAGTTACTATGGTAGAATCAGAGGAAGTTTAGATGAGGTAAGTCCAGTACTTGGGGCTACTTTTTTCATTGGAGACACTATGATTGAAGAGAGAGCAACTTAGAGTTTGAGAGGCTGACCACTACTTTTGACATCTTTGAAGTTCTAGGGGATTGGTTAGAGTCCATAGCTCATAAAGGGGAAGTGTATTAGAAGCATCTTAGTCTGTTTTGCCTGCTATAACAAAAAATACCATAAGCTGAATGGCTTATAAACAGCAGAAATTTATTTCTCACAGCTCTGGAGACTGAGAGGCCCAAGATCAAGCCACCAGCAGATATGTCTGGTGAGGGCTGCTTCCTTTTCCACTGATAGGCATCCTCTTGATGTAATCTCACATGGTTGAAGTGGTGAACAAACTCTCTGGGGTTTTGTAATATCAGCACTAATCCCTCCATTCATGAGAACTCTGCCTTCATGATCTAATCACCTCCCAAAGGCCCCACCTCCAAACACCATTACATTATGAATTAGGATTCTACTTATGAATTTTGGAGGGAACATAAACATTCAATTCACTGCAAGAAGTATACTTATCCTCACAAAGTGTGCAGCTCATTTCCAAACAGTTTTATTCCCTGAAATGGGATTGAGTTGATCTGCATTTCTAGTACCCAATTGTCCATGAGTGCTAGTGTTTTTAGGTGGCTGATAGAAGCCAGTGTAAAAACTCTTTGGAGACAGAGAACATCATCCTAGGCCTCAATTTATTTTGTAAGTGTAAGGACAAGTATATAATAAAAAGATAGAGCCATACACTGAAAAAGATAATGCAATACAACTTAAAATAAACACAATCAATAGATAATAAATAATAGAACATATCTACCAGGGACCCAAATATTAGAGTTATTAAAGACTTTAAAATAACTGATTATTGTGTGCAAGGATATAAAAATATTTTTTGTGTGTGTATGTCTGTGCATGTATCAAGTAGAAATCCTAAAATCAGAAAATACAAAAATTAAAATTAAGAATTCAGTGAGGCTGGGTGCTGTGGCTCACGCGTATAATCCCAGAACTTTGAGAGGTCAAGGTGGGTGGATCATGAGGTCAGGAGTTCAAGACCAGCCTGGCCAAGATAGTGAAACCCTGTCTCTACTAAAAATACAAAAAAATTAGCAGGGCATGATGGCAGGTGCCTGTAATCCCAGCTACTCAGGAGGCTGAGGCAGGACAATTGCTTGAATCCAGGAGGTGGAGGTTGCAGTGAGCCTAGTTTGCACCACTGCACTCCAGCCTGGATGACAGAGCAAGACTTCATCTCAAAAAAAAAAAAAAGAATTCAATGAAGAGACAGCTAAGACAGAGAACAGCAAATTAGAAAGAGCTGAAGAGTGATTTAATAAACTGAAAGCACATTAGACAGAAAATATCCAAAATAAAAGATGGAGAGAAAAAATGATGAAAAATGCACATGATACAGGACGAGATATAGAGAAAATAGTGAGGAGATACAATATGTGTATAACTGGAATTCCAGAAGCAGAGGAGAAATAAAATGAAGCAGAAGTGATATTTGAAGATGTCAAGACTTAGATCACTCCAAAACAGATAAGAGCCATCAAGATAGAGTCAAGAAGCCCTATAAATGCCAGGAAGAATTTTTAAAATGTATAAAAAGTAATAAAAGAAAGAAAGAGTGATAAAAGAGTAAAGTAATAGGTGGTTGGCAAGATGGCCGAATAGGAAGAGCTGTGGTCTGCAGCTCCTAGTGAGATGAACCTAGAAGGCAGGTGACTTCTGCATTTTCAACTGAAGTACCTGGCTCATCTCATTGGGACTGTTTAGACAGTGGGTGCAGCCCACAGAGGGCAAGCCAAAGCAGAGTGGGGTGTTGCCTCACCCGGAAAACACAAGGGGTTGGGGAACTCCCTCCCCTAGCCAAGGGAAGCCATGAGGGACTGTGCCATGGGGAAACAGTGCATTCTGGCTCAGATACTACACTTTTTCCACTGTCTTCACAACCTGCAGACCAGGAGATTCCCTCGGATTCCTACAACACCAAGGCCTTGGGTTTCATGCACAAAACTGAGTGGCCCTTTGAGCAGTAACCAAGCTAGCTGCAGGAGTTTTGTTTGTTTGTTTTTTTCATGTCCCAGTGGTGCCTGGAATGCCAGTGAGACAGAACTGTTTACTCCACTGGAAAGGGGGCTGAAGCCAGGGAGCCAAGTGGTCTAGCTCAGTGGATCCCACCCCCACAAAGCCCAGCAAGTGAAGATCCACTGGGTTGAAATTCTCACTGCCAGGACAGCAGTCTGAAGCCTACCTGGGACACTTGAGCTTGGTGCAGGGAGGGGCATCCACTATTACTGAGGCTTGAGTAGGTGGTTTTCCCTTCAGAGCGTAAACAAAACCCCCAGGAAGTTCGAACTGAGTGGAGCCCACCGCAACTCAGCAAAGCTGCTGTAGCCAGACTGCCTCTCTAGATTCTTCCTCTCTGGGCAGGGCATCTCTGAAAGAAAGGCAGCAGCCCCAATCAGGGGCATATAGATAAAACTCCCATCTCCCTTGGACAGAGCACCTGGGGGGAAGGGGCAGCTGTGGGTGCAGCTTCAGCAGACTTAAACCTTCCTGCCTCCCAGCTCTGAAGAGAACAGCAGATCTCCCAGCACAGTGCTCAAGCTCCGCTAAGGGACAGACTGCCACCTCAAGTTGGTCCCTAACCCCTATGTCTTCTGACTGGGAGACACCTCCCAGCAGAGGTCGACAGACACCTCATATAGGAAAGCTCCAGCTGGCATCCGGTGGGTGCCCCTCTGGGACGAAGCTTCCAGAGGGAGGAACAGGCACAAATCTTTGCTGTTCTGCAGCCTCCACTGGTGATGCTGAGGCAAACAGTGTCTGGAGTGGACCTCCAGCAAACTCCAGCAGACCTGCAGCAGAGGGGCCTAACTGCTAGAAGGAAAACTAACAGACAGAAAGAAATAGCATGAACATCAACAAAAAGGATGTCCACACAAAAACCCCATCCGAAGGTTACCAGCATCAAAGATGAAAGGTAGATAAACTGACAGAGATGAGGAAAAACCAGTGCAAAAAAAGGCTGAAAATTTGAACTACCAGAACGCCTCTTCTCCTCCAAAGGATCACTACTCCTTGCCAGTAAGAACAAAACTAGACAGAGAATGAGTTTGACGAATGGACAAAAGTAAGTTTCAGAAAGTGGGTAATAACAAACTCCTCCAAACTAAAGGAGCATGTTCTAACCCAATGCAAGTAAGCTAAGAACCTCGAAAAAATGTTAGAGAAATTACTAACTAGAATAACCAGTTTAGAGAAGAACATAAGTGACCTGATGGAGCCGAAAAACACAGCACGAGAACTTCATGAAGCATACACAAGTATTAATAGCCAAATCGATCAAGCAGAAGAAAGGATATCAGAGATTGAAGATCAACTTAATGAAGTAAAGCATGAAGACAAGATTAGAGAGGAAAGAATGAAAAGGAATGAACAAAGCCTCCAAGAAATATGGGACTATGTGAAAAGACCAAACCTACGTTTGACTGGTGTACCTGGAAGTGACGTGGAGAACGAAACCAAGTTGGAAAACACTCTTCAGGAAATTATCCAGGAGAACTTCCCCAACCTAGCAAGACAGGCCAACATTCAAAGTCAGGAAATATAGAGAACACCACAAAGATACTCCTCAAGAAGAGCAACCGCAAGACACATAATCATCAGATTCACCAACGTTGAAATGAAAGAAAAAATGTTAAGGGCAGCCAGAGAGAAAAATTGGCATACCCACAAAGGGAAGCCCATCAGACTAACAGCAGATCTCTCTGCAGAAACCCTACAAGCCAGAAGAGAGTGGGGGCCAATATTCAACATTCTTAAAGAAAAGAATTTTCAACCCAGAATTTCATATCCAGCCAAACTAAGCTTCATAAGCAAAGGAGAAATAAAATCTCTTACAGACAAGCAAATGCTGAGAGGTTTTGTTACCACCAAGCCTGCATTACAAGAGCTTCTGAAGGAAGCACTAAATATGGAAAGGAAAAACCAGTACCAGCCACTGTAAAAACATACCAAATTGTAAACACCATTGACACTATGAAGAAACTACATCAACTAATGGGCAAAATAACCAGCTACCATCATAATGACAGGATCAAATTCACGCATAACAGTATTAACCTTAAATATAAGTGGGCTAAATGCCCCAATTAAAAGACACAGACTTGAAAATTGGATAAAGAGTCAAGTCCGATCGGTGTGCTGTATTCACGAGACCCATCTCACATGCAAAGACACACATAGGCTCAAAATAAAGGGATGGAGGAATCTTTACCAAGCAGATGGAAAGAAAAAAAAAATCAGGGGTTGCAATTGTAGTCTCTGATAAAATAGACTTTAAACCAACAAAGATTAAAAAAAAAAATAAGGGCATTACATAATGGGAATGGGACCAATGCAACAAGAAGAGCTAACTATCCTAAATATATATGCAACCAATACAAGAGCACGCAGATTCATAAAGCAAGTTCTTAGAGACCTACAAAGACACTTAGACTCCCACACAATAATAGTGGGAGACATTAACACCCCACTGTCAATATGAGACAGATGAACGAGACAGAAAATTAACAAGGATATTCAGGACTTGAACTCAGCTCTGGACCAAGAGAACCTAATAGACATTTACAGAACTCTCCACCCCAAATCAACAGAACATACGTTCTTCTCAGCACCACATCGCACTTATTATAAAATTGGCCACATAATTGGAAGTGAAACACTCCTCAGCAAATGCAAAAGAACAGAAATCATAACAAACAGTCTCTCAGACCACAGTGCAATCAAATTAGTACTCAGGATTAAGAAACTCACTCAAAACCACGTAACTACATGGAAACTGAACAACCTACTCCTGAATGACTACTGGGTAAATAACAAAATTAAGGCAGAAATAAATAAGTTCTTTGAAACCAATGAGAACAAAGAACCAATATACTAGAATCTCTGAGACACAGCTAAAGCAGAGTATAGAGGGAAATTTATAGCACTAAATGCCCACAGGAGAAAGTGGGAAAGATCTAAAGTCAACACCCTAACATCACAATTAAAGGAACTAGAGAAGCAAGAGCAAACAAACTGAAAAGCTAGGAGAAGACAAGAAATAACTAAGATCAGAGCAGAACTGAAGGAGGCAGAGACATGAAAAACCCTTTAAAAAATCAATGAATCCAGGAGCTGGTTTTTTGAAAAGATTAAAAAAACAGATAGACTGCTAGCCATACTAATAAAGAAGAAAAGAGAGAAGAACCAAATAGACACAATAAAAAATGATAAAGGGGTGATCACCACTGATTCCACAGAAGTACAAACTACCATCAGAGAATACTATAAACACCTCTACTCAAATAAACTAGAAATTCTAGAAGAAATGGATAAATTCCTGGATACATACAGCCTCCTAAGACTAAACCAGGAAGAAGTTGAATCCCTGAATAGACCAATAATGGGTTCTGAAATTGAGGCAGTAATTAATATCCTACCAAACAAAAAAAGCCCAGGACCAGATGGGTTCACAGCCGAATTCTATCAGAGTTACAAAGAGGAGCTGGTACCATTCCTTCTGAAACTATTCCAAACAATAGAAAAAGAGGGACTCCTCCCTATCTCATTTTATGAGGCCAGCATCATCCTGATACCAAAACCTGGCAGAGACACAACAACAACAAAAAAAGAAAACTTCAGGGAAATACCCCTGAAGAACATCATGAAAGAATCCTCATTAAAATACTGACAAATCAAATCCAGCAGCACATCAAAAAGCTTATTCACCACGATCAAGTTGGCTTCATCCCTGGGATGCAAGGCTGGTTCAACATACACAAATCCATAAATGTAATCCATCACATAAACAGAACCAATGACAAAAAACACATGATTATCTTGATAGATGCAGAAAAGGCCTTTGATAAAGTTCAACACCGCTTCATGCTAAAAACTCTCAATAAACTAGGTATTGATGGAATGTATCTCAAAATAATAAGAGCTATTTTGGACAAACCCACAGCCAATATATTGAATGGGCAAAAGCTGGAAGCATTCCCTTTGAAAACTGGCACAAGACAAGGATGCTGTCTCTTACCACTCCTATTCAACATACTATTGGAAGTTCTGGCCAGGGCAATTAGGCAAGAGAAAGAAGTAAAGGACACTCAAATAGGAAGAGAGGAATTCAAATTGTCTTTATTTGCAGATGACATAATTGTATATTTAGAAAACCTCAGCGTCTCAGTCTAAAATCTCCTTAGGCTGATAAGCAACTTCAGCAAAGTCTCAGGATACAAAATCAATGTGCAAAAAATCACAAGCATACCTATACACCAAAATAGACAGACAGCCAAATCATGAGTGAACTCCCATTCACAATTGCTCCAAAGAGAATAAAATAACTGGAAATACAACTTACAAGGGATGTGAAGGACCTCTTCAAGGAGAACTACAAACCACAGATCAAGGAAATAAGAGAGGACACAAACAAATGAAAAATCATTTTATGCTCATGGATAGGAAGAATCAATATAATGAAAATGACCATACTTCCCAAAGTAATTTATAGATTAAATGCTATCCCCATCAAGCTATCACTGACTTTCTTCACAGAATTACAAAAACTACTTTAAATTTCATGGGGAACGAAAAAAGAGCCCATATAGCCAAGACAATCCTAAGCAAAAAGAACAAAGCTGGAGGCATCATGCTGCCTGACTTCAAACTATACTACAAGGCTACAGTAACCAAAACAGCATGATACTGGCATCAAAACAAATATACAGATCAATGGAACAGAACAGAGCCTTCAGAAATAACACCACACGTCTACAGACATAGGCATGGGCAAAGATTTCATGACTAAAACACCAAAAGCAATGGCAACAAAACCCAAAATTGACAAGTGAGATCTAATTAAACTAAAGAGCTTCTGCACAGCAAAAGAAACTATCATCAGAGTGAACAGGCAACCTACAGAATGGGAGACAGTTTTTGCAATCTATCCATCTGACAAAGGGCTAATATCCAGAATCTACAAGGAACTTAAACAAATTTATAAGGAAAAAACAACCCCATCAAAAAGTGGGCACAGGATATAAACAGCCACTTCTCAAAAGAAGACGTTTATGTGGCCAACAAACATGAAAAAAAGCTCATCAGAAATATGCTGAAAATTAAAGATGAGAAGAGAAAATAAAATCAGGTAGAGACAAATAAGAGATTACTTTCAAAGGAATAATGAAAAAATTGAGTTAACTTCACTACAGAAATAAGACAAGCCAGAAAAAAAGAAACAAAATGTTTAAAGTATTGAAAGGAAACAGCTGCTAATTTAGAATCCTATAGCTTACAAATGTTTTTAGAGTAAAAGTAAAATAAAGTAACTTTCAGACAAATAAAACAAATAATTTATAACCCTCAGATCTGTACTAAAGGACACATTATAATGTGTTCAAGTGAAAAAACAAACAAATCACTACTATGTGGAAACTCAGAGATACAGGAAGGAATAAAGAAGAGTAAAAAGGATACATGTGGGGTTAAATCTGAAGCATTGATTCTCAAATTTCAGTGTAAATTAGAATCATTCAAAGGACCGAGCAGAAAACTTTGTGAGTCCCTGAATTTTAGGGAGGATTTCTGATTCAATATGTCAGGCATGGGAGTTTACATTTCTAAGAAGTTCTCAGGTAATTCTAATGCTGCTGGTCTGGGACCCACACTTTGGGAACCACTGAGGGGAATATTGGTTGTATAAAAAAAGGTGGAGTTTAAAATTTACATTAAATCACAATCTACTCGCATGTGAAAAATTATTTTTGTGTGACAACAGTTGTTGTCTAGTAGGGAAAAAAAGATGATCTTTTTGATAAATAGTCTCCGTAAATGGTACTGAGTAAACAGGTTATTCACATAGAAAAAAATTACTTGACCTATTTCTCACATTATGTGCAAAATACAGTCTGGTGAATGGCAAGTCTAAATGTGAAAGGCAACAACAATAAAACTTCTAGACAGTAAACTGGAGAATAAATATCTGAGTAATTATGGGATATTCTAAGCAGGACCTAAAAAGCACTATTCATAGGAGAAAAACTGAATTACCTAAAAATTTAAAATTATGTTGATTAAGAGACAGGGCTAAGAGAGTGAAAGAAACAAGCCATGGACATGGAGAAGACATTCACAACATGTGCAACTGACAAAGGGTTTATATTCAGAATCTATAAAGAAGCTCTACAATTCAATATTAAAGCAATCAACACCCCACTATAAACATCAGCAAAATCTCTGAAATGACACTTCACACAAATAATGTACAAATGGTCCAAAACAACGTGAAAGATGTTCCCATCATTAGTAGTGATGGGAAAGCATACCAAAACCATAATGCAATACCGTTGTTCAAAATCAGAATGGATAAAGTTAAAATTATAGACAATAATAAGATTTCTGAGAACATGGCACAGTAAGTACACTCGTGTATTGCTGGGGGGTTGGTGAAACAACCATTTGGAAAACAGTTTGGCATTATTTACTAAATTTGGAGATGCACATCACATATGACCCAGAAATTTTCATTCCTAGGTCTCTCCATGTGCACCAAAAGACATGTACCAGAATCTTCATACATCATGGTTCAT
Organism: Pongo abelii; assembly: GCF_028885655.2. NCBI lineage: Eukaryota > Metazoa > Chordata > Mammalia > Primates > Hominidae > Pongo > Pongo abelii. The sequence goes on from NC_071990.2 coordinate 124,376,234, forward strand.
AAGATCTCCAAACTGAAAACAACCCAAATTTCCCTCCACAGTAGAATGGACACACATATTGTAGTAGGTGTATAAAAATGCAATTCTACGGCTCGGTGCGGTGGCTCATGCCTGTAATCCCAGCACTTTGGGAGGCCTAGGCTGGAAGATCATGAAGTCAGGAGTTCATAACCAGCCTGACCAACATGGTTAAACCCCATCTCTACTAAAAATACAAAAATTAGCCAGGAGTGGTGGCGTGTGCCTGTAATTCCAGCTACTCAGGAGGCTGAGGCAGGAGAATCACTTGAACCTGGGAGGCGGAGGTTGCAGTGAGCCAAGATCACCCTATTGCACTCCAGCCTGGGTGACAGAGGGAGACTCCGTCTCAGGAAAAAAAAAAAAAATGCAATTCTATGCACCATTACTGAATATGAGGGAGCTGCTACATACAACAACACTGACAAATCACACAAATTTAATATTGAATAAAAGAGGTCAATCATAACATTACATATAAATGATTACATTTAAGTTCAGAAACAGAAAAACAAAATTGTAGTTATTAAGTTGGTAAAATGTTAAAAAAACAAACAAGGATTACTTTTAAAATAAAGACAGTGTGGCTTCCTTTGTTGGAAAGAGGCCAGTAGTTAGGAGGGGAATGGGAGGGGGCTTTCTGGCTACTGACAATGCTTGGTTTCTTAACCTGGTTGGACACTTACATGTGTGTTTTCCTTGTAAGATAGAATTGAGCCATACATCTTTATTTTGTGCCCCTTTTTGTGCATATATTTTATTTAACAATAAAGGGAATAAAATGTTTTAAAAAGTAAACTACTTACTCTATTCATTTTTAATTTAGGCAGTAAACCAAACTTTTCTTTCTAGTTACTTGAAAACACCTGAAGTCCTTGATTTAATTGTTTTTCCAATAATGCTTTAATTAATCCTTTTGTTTAGATAATTTATTCTCATATTCCAGTTCCTACATTACTTTGCATTAATTTGGCAAGGTAAATTAATATTGAATGAAAATCAAATGCTGTGATGTCATCTGAATAAACACCTTGTTTAATTTTAGATGCCTTCGTGTATTCATTTTGGTTTCAGAACTGAGTTCAAATGTATAAGTAGAGAGAGAATAACAGTATAATCACTAAAGATTTGTAAATATGATTTAAAACTCTTATATATACCTAACTGACCTACTCCAACAATCCTACTGGGTGATAGAGACTATTTCTATCATATGTAGATATGTTAAAATAAATCTATTTGAAGCAATTCTATTATTGATAAATAATAAATAATAAAAATGTCATCCTTCAACCTTCAATACTGGTCATATCATATTCTGGGCCAAAAAATACATTTTATTTTATAAATTCCCTTAAAAATATAGTCTAATATGTCCATCTCAGAGAACAAAATTAAGCAATTGTTTTTTCATCAAGGTGAAAGATCTCAGTTTTAACTTTACTTACAGGCTAACAAGTTAGCTGGCTATAGTTTCATGGATGCCGATGGAAGATGCAAAACTCCTGGCTTCGAGATAAAGGATTTTGTCACTCAGGCATAGCGGGCAGTATGAGCATCTGCATATCTTGCATTGACTGGTCCCCTGAGCTCTAATTCCCACAGATAGTTAAGAAAAGAGGATCAAGTGATACTGGCTTAAACAATGGGTGGCATTACAGCAGAATAGCTCTGAGTTTAGGGAATTCAAATAAGCCTGCCTACCTTTTGGTCAGGAGAGAGATATCACAGCTTTCAAGGCTTTGTTTCAGATGGAGGTACTATCTCTATCTTCCAATATCTTCCAAGACTATTTATTGTACAAATACCCTTGAAAAGACAGTCTAGAAAAAAGGGCAATTAGTGCCTTGCTCATAAGACAGGTAGAAACACAACAGATCCAGGGAGAATTGTCTCTCCATGTTGGTGATGACTAAAACTTCTTCATACAGTTGATATGAAACATAAATTTTCTTCAACCTTTAAAATATTAGAAAAAAATGATTTTTTCAAATTTTTAAAAATGTTAACAAAAAATTTAACCGTTCACATTGCATTCAGAATGCTTGAGAAAGTCATAATCACTTAAAATCCTAGACGGACCTTATATATAGTGCATATATATAACACACATATACACACACTTAAGTGGTTTATTTTCTGCCTTCCCCATGTAAAACATAAATTATTTGACAATAATGACTGTGTGTGTGTGTGTAATTTGTTGTCTTATTTGGGTTCCTACATTAATTTGCATTAATTTAATTAATAAATGCCCTAGCTCTACCATACAACCCTTTTCCTTCTTTCTTTTTGTCAACACCATTGTCATGAGAAGAGCAAAAACAAGTGTGCCTGTATTTTGAGGGTTCTCATAGTCATCAACATTGAAAATGACAAGATAAGAAATGTCAAGATAAGAAAATGACAAAATTTGCTTATCTTCAAGACCACCTCCTATACACAGAATGCAGAAAAATGCCCCACACCTCGTGGAACTCAGTAAATATTAGTTGCATTGAATTAACTTCAATTCAAGACCCCATTCTACAGTTTTTAAAGTCAAAAGTTGCTCTTAGTAACATGCTTAGTAATATGTGCTGTGTTTTGAAAATAGAAAATATCCCTTTTCCTCAAATCCATAGATAGTCATATTAAGCGCAAGGACTCCTGTTTATTTATAATGATTCTCATATACAGATGCATACAACTGAAGGAAGGATGGTATGTGTTTCCAGAAATATTTGCTTTATGATAAGATACGAGTGAAGTTCCTATTTTTTCTTCCTTTGAGAATTATGTTTTTATTATCATTTACCCTAGTGCTCATTTTCATCCCCTTCAACAGAAATTTAGCAGGGAGACTGGTTGAAAAACTATTCGTAGAAGTTCCTCCGGAGGCTTAATCATCAGTACATTGCCTTGGAACCACTCTGGTCTTTTCTAAATTAAATATCTCTGTCTACAACAAATGCGAAAAGTACAAAATGTTTCCGTACTCCTTCTACATCAAAATTGCCTCCTTTAGGAACGAGAAAATGCGTGTCAATGTGAATTACCGTCTACAACAGCTACTCTCCAGGCCGATACGGGGTCTTGCGCACAAAGGGCGAGAGAGGGGCGTGGGGAGGCTGGAAAGCATGGTTGCCCCGCCTGGCCCGGCGACGCCCGCTCAGCAGCCTGCTGAGGAGTGGGGACGAAGAGCAGCCTAAACTTAGGGCTCGGGATATTTCGATGCCACCCAAATTGCCGTCCTACCCCAACGAGGCAGGGAAAGGAGCGGAGCGCGCGCGCGAGCTGAGTGAGTGCTTACGTCGCAGCGAGATCTGTGCTGGGATAATTAGAGAGGAGTTGGGCTGAGCCAAGTCCTCTTTCAGCAGCAGCAGCCGGAGCCGCCGCCGCAGCCCGGTGGGGCGCCCCTGACTCAGACCGCTCGGGAGAGCCCCAGGAGAGGCCAGCGCCGCGCAGCAGCCGCCCCACTGCGCCCACCTCCCCGGCTGCTCCCGGAGGGCGCACAAAGGCGGTGGCCGCCCGAGTGGCCTTCTCCATCCAGGCGTTCGTGTCCTCCTCCCCACCTTCTCTCCCGAAGGCGAAAATGGCAGGGCCAGGCGAGGACCTGGGACAGCTGTGGCCCTAGCCCTGCGATCCTCACCCCTCCTGCTGGGAGAGGCTGCGGGCTGCCCGCAGACGATGTGGCCGCGGCTGCTCCCGAGCGCATCTTCGGCCCGGGTCTCCGCCGCCACCCCTCTTCTCTGCTCCTTCCATCCCGCCCAGAGGAGTTGATGCCGCTGTCGCCGCCGCCGCCGCTGCTGAAGCCGCGGCTGATGGATGCCAGGGAGTGCCGCATTGCTTAGCGACCCCGCCTCCGGGTTTGCTGGTAGGAGCGGCTGCTCTTTCTTCTTTCTTGCTTTGGGGTTTTATAGAAAAGATAAGGACATTTTTATTTTATTCTCCACAACGTCCTCCCCTTCTCTTCGTTTTTGAAATGTGCATTCCCAGAGATTTCCCCGGTCCCCTCCCTCCCCCTCCCCCCTTTTCTCCCACCCCGCTGCAAGTCCGTGGAAATGAAGGGCTAGAGGAAGGCAGAAGTTGGGGGTGGGGTTGGGGGAGCCCACGCTGGTACCAACGCCACCAGAACCCCTGCTGGTGCCTTATGAGATCACGGTGTATCTCAGAGGGGAGGTGGGAAGGTGCGCTATCTGCAGAGTCTTCACCTAATTGGATCACAATAATCTTAAATAAATCACACAAATTTGTCTTTTAAAAATAGCTTCTTTGAATAAGTAGAGGGAGAAATAATCTCCTTTCTCCCCCCTCTTTCTCTCTGTCTCTTTTTCTTTCTGGCAGAGATGATCTCTCTCCGCCCTGGAGCTCAGCGCTGAAGAGCTACCTTATTATTAATCAGAATTTCCATCGCCACCCCTGGCAGGCGTATCCTTCAGCAGCGACCGCAGGAACATTCACAGTGCAGGGGCTGAGATGTGCGTGGGGGTTGTTTTTGTTACATCTTGGAAGAGAAGAGAAGAGGACAGTACCAAGATCAGAACCACCCGTGCTAGGTGGAATTAGGGGTGATTTGTTAGGGAAGAGAAAGGACAAGAAGAGGAGTGCGGAGCCCTTCAGGGATTCACATCTCTTTAAAGGAAAAGGAAGAGGGAGCCAAAGTGGGGTGTTGTATTTTAGGGGGCGGAGGAAGAAGTTTACACCCCCCAGCCCCCCAGCAAAGCTGGGGGAAAGCAGGAGCAACAGGGCACTTGATTGGACACCAAGATTATTAATTTCCTGTAGGGGAGAGGAAGCAGGCAGCAGGAGGTCTGGGGGCTGGAGTCTGGTGGTGGCAAGGGCCAGGTTTGCTTTGGGACAGTCAACAAGGGGTTCTGAGGGAAACCTCGGGGATAGGCAGAACAATGACTCATTTGCAAGCCGGTCTCTCCCCTGAGACCCTGGAGAAAGCTCGCCTGGAGCTCAATGAAAACCCAGACACGCTGCACCAGGACATCCAGGAGGTGAGGGATATGGTCATCACCAGGCCGGACATTGGCTTTCTGCGCACGGATGATGCCTTCATCTTACGCTTCTTGCGGGCTAGGAAGTTTCATCACTTTGAGGCCTTCCGCCTCCTGGCGCAGTACTTTGAGTACCGGCAGCAGAACCTGGACATGTTCAAAAGCTTTAAGGCCACCGACCCTGGCATCAAGCAGGCACTGAAGGATGGCTTCCCTGGGGGCCTGGCCAATCTGGACCACTATGGCAGGAAGATTCTAGTCCTTTTTGCTGCCAATTGGGATCAGAGCAGGTAAATCCTAAATCCAAACTTGTATTCTCCTTTTACTCTCCCATTTTCCAGAATTTACCCCGAGTAGTGTCATAGCTTTGTAGATTTGATATTTTTGTTTATTTGGCTTGGAGAAAAGAGAGACAAACCAGGAGATGAGTTTTTGGTGGGCATCCTGGGAAGGGAGGAGGGCTTGTATTTTTACTTTTAAAACTTACTTCACTAACACTCACTTTCTACTGCAGCTTTAAGGTGCTACCTTAACCACATTATTGCAGGGAGATTTAAATCACTTAACTCGTAAATAAAGCTCCTCTATATGTTTCACCTTCTGAAAAAGTTTATTGGGCTGGATAAACCAGTATGAAAATGGGGACAACTTCTCGTCCTTCTTCCTAAAAAAATTCTTAAACTAGACCCATCATCATGGTCATCATCATCATCATCATCCTCTCTCTGGTACTGACGTTTTATCTTTTAAGCATAGCCTGGTGTTCGACCAAAAGCAAGTAGTTTTGTTGCTTGGAAAGTTCTCTGCTTGGTGATGTGTAGAAGAAGGAATAATATGATGTGTGTCCCTTCAATGAAAGGAAGAGTTGCATCCTCTGTCGCTGAGCATGCCTGCTGACACTGAAAATGTACACTGACTGGTGTATGTGTTCTACACCTGCCACTAATCTAAAGAATCTGTTTCCTGTCTCATGTGATTTTTCATCTTTTGGAAAGAAGTGGAAAATATTCTGATGTGTCAGTTGGTGGACTTTTTGAGCTCATGTGCTACTTAATAGAGAAGAAATAATATTCTTTTTATCTACATTATTATAGAAAAATGTAGACAATGACACTTCTCTGTCCTCCATCAGAACTGTTTTCTCAGACTGAAAGATATAAGAAATTATAAAAGGCTCTTGTGTAAGGTAGTTTCAATTAAGTTCAAAGTTAAATATATTTCATGGGACTTAAAATGCTACCAGAGCTATGAATCATAAGAAGCTGCTTGTTAAAACATCGGTGTATTTTTAGTTCTGTGAATGGTGACTTTCAATGCATCTGGTTAGTTTAAATTATCTCTAGAGCCATCGTACAAGACATTTACAGTTACCAAGAGGGCTTATGGATCATAGAGATTTCCAGGTAGGCTTCTGAGTCTTGGTATCTTAGAATGTAAATTAATATTTTTAATTATTTTTTCTCTCATTTTATTGTGATGTTTTCCCTGTAATTCTAGGTTGAGAATCACTCTGATTTTTTTTAGGCAAATAGAAAGACAAACTACTACCTGAAGATTCATAATGCTAACAAACTCATACAGAGTTAGCCATTCAGAGGGAATGGAGTTTTGTTACTTATTTTGGCCAGTTATAGAGATGTTATTTCACTTTTTATCAGGTAGCTTAAAATTTTAAAGAATTACAACGTTTTATCCATTGACCACAATTTTTGTTTAAAAATGTTTTCTTTTCATCATGAAAGTACATTGTAGGATCATGCAAATCAATGACTGTGTATAACAAAACTGAAAAATTTTATTCAAGGAAAAAACTAATATTCTGTATGTCAGATTGGAACTTTGTTAATTGAGCTGTAGTGAAATGGAAACTGGAAATTTCATATTTATATAAATCTCGAAGTCTGTTAGAGATACCATTATGGAGGCAGATTGCATTCAGAGAGGCATACATATATATCAGACCTATTTTCATTAATTTCTATAAGTGAACTAATATTCATAATGATTTGTAAACCTAATTAAGATGAAAGTCACTTATAGTTTTCATATATATGAGAAGGTGATAATTCTGAATTTATTAAAGACACTGTGTTTTAGTTGTCTATCTCATGCTTCCACATAAAGGGCAGATAACTAGTAATCAAATTCTTTTTCCCTAGAAATCTATAATGGAAAGGGAGTTAATAATTGGTATATAGAATTATATTTCATTAAACTTACACATAATCTTAAATACTAAAATGTTGTGTATTAGAACAAAATGAGAAGCTGTGTTCTGTAGAAATACCCTGTCAAGATGTCTAGACTTGTAATTATGAATTCTATTTCTATGTTGGAAATAAACAGGCATAATCAAGAAATTATAGCACATCAAGGTGAAAAGGTATACAAGTGATTTAGAGCTTAGTCAAAATTTCAGTCGAGTTTCTTCCTACATTAAAAAAATAATAATTCCCTCTTCTTCCCCATCTTCCTTTTATCCCAAATCTACATAACCCAATGACAGGGACTAGTAGACAAACAGATCTGTCATCTTTGCACCCTCTATAAACCTTTATCACTGGAGCATGTGCATAAAAACTTCCTTGGCTCCTGCTCTGAAACTCAAAGGACAGCTGCCTTTCTGCCAATGCCAGGATGTTACCAACTCTTCTCAGCCTGAATCCCTTTCCTCTACCCCGAAGGCTCCTTGACTCCTACAGAAGTCTGCCTCTTTCCCTAGGTGTTTAAGTTACTATTATTGCTCTGTTAGGTGGATAATGTCATGTGCTAGTTTCTCTTATCCCTCATCCCTCCTCTGTTCTGTGAGTGAGATGTTTGTTTTCACCTTCCAGGCCCTGATCCCGCCAATCCAAAGCTACCTGGATTTCTCCAGAAGACTGCATGTCTGAAAATAATCCTGGCAACATTCTTTGAGTTGTTAAGTGAATCACCTGGCTTTCAACAACTTTCTTAAAAAGTAGCCTGTTTTAAAGAAACAGTGTGTGAGAAGTGTAGATGATTACATAGGTAAATTCTAGAAATGAGACAGAAGAAAATGCCTCAGTTTATTTGGAAAGCAGGTTATTTATAACTTTCCAACTACAAAAGGAAAAACAAGATTTTATGAATTTTGAAACAATTCGTAAAGGCCCCCAACAGAATTGATCTAACAAAAAGACTGTTATTATATTTAGTACAGCACTTGAACCAGAGTAGATGCTCAATAAATATTTGAGTTGAATTGAGTTATGCATTTGTATAAAAAGAATTCTGAGTAGAGATTTATTTGATATACGCTTTCTCCTATATCAAATTTGTAGGACAGTTTTCTGTGCTCCTCAGGACACTGAAAACAGTAAAAGCATGGAGACAGTGACTATAAATAAAATAGGATCTGTTTCTGCTGCAATATAGTGTAGTTTAGTTTTAGGTTATTGTAAAGAATTGGATGATTTCCAAAGCCTTTTTGAGAGACATGGCATCATTAAGAAGACTAACGTAAAATCCTAATATTTACAGTATGCCCACCTTCTAACAAATCTAAAAAAAAATGGAAATACTCAAATGTCAAAATGACTTGCAGTGTGGCCTGTGGGTCTTCCAAAAAAGAATAGGGCAAGCCCAGATGACCTGTTACATTTATTGAGCTGTACGTTGGAAAAGATTCATATAATTTTATCTCGTTTTAGATTGCCTTACATAATTTCTGACAACAAAAGTAAATGCCATGGAATTAAAAACAATTTGACTGTTACATGGCATCACAAAGATGCCTTCGTCCTCCATGTATTGCGTATTGTTTTCCTTCCTAAATGATAGTGACCCGCTTAGGACTCAGCACATACCTTCAAATGGTTCGCAGGATCTTATCAACACAGTGTGAGGATAATGTGCCGTAAAGCTAGCAGAGGTAACACTGCTGGAGAAAAGGAAGCTTGGAAAGAAAGTACATGGCATTTTAGGTCCTAGAGCATGCAAGCATGTATCTAAGAAATTGAAATCCACTGTCACATAATTGTTGGAGATATTCATGAGTGCAATTGTGTCACCTGAAACATAATGATGATAGGAAGTGTCAGAGTTCACCTGTAAGTTGTCAGCCTGCAAGTCATATTTGTTTCTCATTAGAAGTATATACTTCACTATACTTTAGTACAGCAAACAACCATTTATCTGGAATATGGTTAATAGTCATTAGAAACAGTAATTCTCAGTAATTCTCTGAACTTTAGTATAGCAAACAACCATTTATCTGGAATCTAGTTAATGGCCATTCAAAAACAAACACAGTTAGAACCAAAATGATTCTTAGTATGGTGGCAATCCAGAAAGCACTGAAGCACTGGCCACATTGCATGGTCTTTGGCTTATCATAGTGGACATTGATTACCGCTTACAGTAGTGAAGCTCTGGAAGGGGCAGAAAACTGATTGGTCAGACATTGATATGATCCTCTAACTTATCCTGGAATTTGCCCAAAAAACTTGTCAGTTTGCTCCTATTGTGTGGCTTTTTCATACAAAAGCAAACATTGTATGAATGGTTGCTATTTTGATTTATTGATTTGATTTATTGAATGGATGCTATTTTGATTATTTGAATTATGATTATGCTTACATTTACTAAAATAATACGGCCAGTGTTCAGAATAGAAGGTTATGGTGATGATAACTTACAATTTAAAACATAGCCATAGACTACACAGATGTGCATTAATGCCAGTCACAAAGCTTCGCTGATCTCTGGAATTGTACTAAAAATAAGAAAATAAAATAAAATAAAGTAAAATGAACAGGAATAGATTAAAACAGTCCAGGGAAATTATCCAGATAATTATGGAGAAATATTTTTACTCAGCAAAAAAAAAAAGCAAAAAAATAAGAAGTTTAATTTTTCAGCTTAATTTTTCAAGAATTCTTTTCTCAGTTTATTAACATATTAAATAATTCCCAGCTTTTTGCTTCACATTGTCATACCTACTGGCAGAGTCTGGAGTCTAGGAGTCCTTTTCGTAAAAATTCCGGAGGCATGGCTTTGCTGTCTTTTGGTTGGATACTGGTTAGGGCAAAACCACAAATGGCAGATATGTATTCCATGGGACTTCTGTCCCAGCAGAGCTTCCATCTTGCTTCCTTTCAGGGAAACTCTTTTAACAAATCCTCTGCTAACTGCAACTTATTCCAAACTATACTCTTGGTACATATCATGGCAAATAGGGGAGGAATACTGTTGTCCTGAGAAATGTTGGAGGAATACTGTGATGCATCTCTGCAAAAATAGGACAGTCTCCAAAAACTGGGGCAATTATGAAATAATTAGTAAAATAATCCCGAAATAACAGCAAAAACTACAAGTGCCAACCTTCAGTAGGACGTTGACTAAGTCTGGCCTGAGCCAAGCTATTTTCATGTTTCAAAATCAACTTTAAACAAGGTCGAGAAGCAAAGGACTTGAGGTTACTACAGTGTCCTGAAAGGATGCCTCAAAAGAAATGTTTGAAGATATTTTAAAACGTGAGCCAATAGTTAGTATATTAACAAGTTATCCTTAGTAAATTAATACATCTCCTCCTTTCTGTGGGAAATATTAAATTCTCTGACTTTACTGAGGGCAGGTACATCTATTTCACTATCATAGTAAGTGGCTATTACACTATTATCGTAACATGAAGGAAAGGATACTCCTGTATGTGGGATCCTTATGATACCATATGACAAACTGAGTGATTAATATTTTGGTCAAATTAATTGAAAAAAAATACACTTTGGTTGAGAATTTGTTATGTACGTAGCATGTTAGTAGGTGCTGGGGGCAAATAAAGACACATACTTTGTACTTTAAGCGATATGTAACCTCTCTGGGAAGAAAAAACATGTAAAGCTGAGTAACTGTCAGAGGTCATATGCAGCTAATGAGGATACTTTTTACCAGTGCTAGAAATTGGGGACAGGTGGGCAGCTGTGGGCTACTAAGTGTTGTGTAGGAAAGACATTGCCTGCTTGGTTAACTGAATTCAACATTTATTGTTCCATTTTATTCATTATTCATTTTAAAATAATTCTACTGTGTGTATTGTAGCAATTAAGTACTTCACTCATGATCATACAACTGGTAAGTGAATTAGTCGCTTTTCTGTGTGTGTGTGTAGACAGTTACCAACCGAAATCTAGGGAAAGGCAAATATGTAGAAAAATCAAATTCTGTTAATTAAAGATAATTCCATCTATGGTTTAGAAAATCTCGATTAAATATAACAGAACAGGCAATTAGGAACAGAACGTTAAGATGGAAGAATAAACTTTCTGAAGTCAAAGACTTTACTAACTAGATGTTTGCTTAGAGTACTTGGCCCTGGTAAAAAGAGTTGCCTTTCTGATGTGTTTGTATTCTCCCGGCACAATTCTGTTTTATTTTATTTTATTTTTTGGTGGCAATAGATGCAAAAGTTTTTTCTTTACCCATCTTCTTCAAAGGAAGACGTTTTGCCCATAGATGTTTCATTTCCAACGATTCTCTTGTTCTCACTCACCTACATTCCCACAGCAGTAAAATTAAAGCAAGGCTCAGACATCTAATCTTCTGTGCTCAGTAATACAAGCCAGACAGATGAAATTTCAAGAGTTCATATTTATTCCAGGGATTGTAGATTTAGCCATTTCTTATTCTGAGTCCTAAGGATGTCTTATTGCTTTTCCTCCACCAAAGCTCCCTATTGTGGTGAGGCTGGAGAGTGCCAGGATATTGACTTCCTGATCTCCTATTTTCTGACATATATATTATGCTACCATGAAAAAGCAGACCAGGCCAGGCACGGTGGCTCACGCCTGTAATGCCAGCACTTTGGGAGGCCAAGGCGGGTAGATCACCTGAGGTCAGGAGTTGGATACCAGCCTGGCCAACATGGTGAAACCCCGTCTCTACTAAAAATACAAAAATTAGCTGGTCCTGGTGGCGGGCGCCAGTAATCCCAGCTACTTGGGAGGCTAAGGCAAGAGAATCACTTGAACCTAGAAGGTGGTGGTTCCAGTGAGCTGAGATCGTGCCATTGCACTCCAGCCTGGGCGACAAGAGCAAAACTCCATCTCCAAAAAAAAAAAAACAAAAAACAAAAAACAAACAAACAAACAAAAGACCAATTATCTATTCATCAAACTCTGTTCTGAGTAGGAGGCACCATGGAGAGGGAAAGAGCATTGGTCTGTGTGGTATTAGAAAGATTTGGCTTCAAATCTAGGTTCCCCATTTTTCCTAAGGTGATTTAAAGCAAACTGTTTAATTTTCTCTGAGACCCTCTGTCCTCATCTGTAAAATAATAAGACAAATCCAGCTCAGAGATTTTGCAATTGTTTTGAGATTAAGGTAATGCATTTGAAATTGCTTTGGATATCTTAAACTATTACCCAGATAGACATATTATTATTATTACCACTCAGTAATATAAAACACCAAGAAGGCTTCATCAGCTTTACCACTAACAATACCCTGAGGCATTAATAAAGGTAATTCTTCTCCTTTTTTCCCCTCCCCTAGCACCTTCTACTATGAAGTGCTTCAGACAGTAGAAAATGTGGCTTAATGAAAACTGAGGGGTGGGGGAAGCCTTAATAAAGAATTTAATAATGGCTGATTGATTTAGTGACAAAGAGAAATTGCTGGTGTTATGCTGCTCAATGCGATGCCAAGATGCTAGTTTTTTCTTGTCATGCTGAAAAGGTTGAAAAGTAGAGGGACATGACCTATTTGTCATTAAGTTGATCTTTGGACTGATTGAAAGCTGTGGTAGGGGAGGAGATGCTGAGAACCCCAGCAAAGAAGCGTGGGTCAGGTAGTCACCAAAAAAATTGCATGGCCAGAGGCAGGAGAAGAAGCTTCTCTGATCTAAAAAACTGAGGGGGCTCCTGGTTGCAGGCAGGGTGCCACCCCTCCACAGTGTGGAAGGACAAGGCTCTTGTCCTCTTTCTGGTCCAGGAGCATGTTTTGTATTGGGCTGACAGGGAAGCCTTAAGTGAATGTTATATTTAAATGATGCCATTATGGCACTTTGATGACTGTTGTAGGTAAAATAAACAGCGTGGTCTATGCCCTTGGGAAATAGTTTTAACATATATTACTGTGCACCCACAGTGTGCAGCACACAGTATTTGGTGCTGAAGATAGAAAGTGGTATCAAACAGTGAAAGAGTTTTTAAGCTAAGCTTATATGTCTGGGGCCATAGAACAAACACTGAAGCACTATAATTTCAGAATACGAGAGAGAGGGAGCTGAGGTCTCCAGCAGGTAGAGACAATCTTGCAGAGCAGGGAAAGCTGGTGGTGGGCCCAGAGAAGGGTAGAACTTAGGTGAGGTGAAAAGGAAGGGGAATGTTCCCCTAGATTTAAATGAACGTAAAGCATCGGAGTGTACCAGCTTGTTGGGGGTTGAATATGACAAGACCTTGACGGCTGGGGTGAGCCTATGCATGGGTGTACAAAACAAGAAGTATGGTTATTAAGGGAATGGTGCAGTTTTGAAAGAGCCATGGGGGAGTGGTGTTGTGTGCAGGACAATTTTTCAGGCCAATTAATGTTTTAGGACAATTTATCTCACAATAGAGGGTAGGCAAGATTTCTGGAAGAGAAAGATGGGAGAGAAAGAAAAAGAGACACAAGTGCCATTATATTAGGAAATAAAGCTAGGACTCTAGTAGAAAGAGTTAGATGCCAAAGATGTATAAATATATAAAAGACAAAAAAATATTTAGGACTTGGTGAATAAATGTAGAGGGAGAAGGAAAGGGAATATTTGAGAATGATTCTTCATTAATTGATTAATGTAGGCAATCCCAGAGGAAAATGGGAGACACTAAATTGAGTTACACTAATATACTTCAGGTAGCAAGGAGTCACTAAGGTGCTGATATTCAGATGGCAACTAGAAAGATGAGGATGTTGCACAGGACTGACACTAGCTCTGTGGATATCGAGCCATCACCAATGTATTGGCCAAGGGGATGAGTGCATGATTTGGTAACTCCGGGAGATACTATATGATGACAGCAGGGGAACAAAGTCTTATTTCTACATTTGGATGATAGCAGCAGGGAATCAAAGATGAAAGATAACAGACTGACCAGAAAAGTGGAAAGAAAAAAAGTTCAATGCAGCATCACAGAACCAAATAGAAGAGTTTTAACAGCAATGATCGCAGAAAATATTTATGGTTTCTATTATATGTCAAGTACTGTTAGAAACTTTACATATGTTATTTTGTTTCATTTTGTCCTCACAACAATTCTATGAAGTTAAGATTAAGTGGTTAAAAAGTACAAAAAGCAAGTATAGAATATGTGATTGTTGAAAAAGCAAAAGTCATACAATTGTAGAAGTCACAGAAGTTAACATTTATTGTTTGCTATGTGCTACCCATTGGGCTAAGTATTGTTCATTCTGTCCTATGAGGTAACTATTATTATCACCATTTTCAAAAGAGAAAATGGAGACTTAGAAAAGTTCAGTAACTTCAAGGTGTGTGAGACCAAGCTGAGATTAGACAAATAATCAAGGATCCCCATTTTATTTTGTATTTGTTAATAGCTGTGAGTTTTACTTTAAAAAAGGCTTTTAAGTTACATAAACATGCCCCAAATAATTAATTAATGAATATATATCCTACTGTGCAAGGAAGACTGATTTCATAACTGCAAAATTTCAAGAGGGATTAGATATTTTCCTTCTGATTGCACAGGTAGTACATAGTTGCTATGGGTATTAAAGTCTTCTCCATATGTTGCTTATGTGTTCTAGCAGCTTTTATTCTTTTCAAGAGCAGTATTCTACATAGTCTAGTGTCAGTTGTAAAATTTCTTATTGATGTCATGATTTCTTCTTACTATATGCTACGCAGCATTCTTTTCACAAATTCAAATTTTACTTAATGCTATTTTGAGAAGCACAATCAGGAGTCAAGAGCTGCAATAATGTGCTAGTTTTTATTTATAGCTTTCTTTCAGCATACAAGAGAAGAATAACAATGGTGGAACTCATACAATTTCAATGTAAACCCCAAACATGAACAAGTAGAGTATTTCATGGTAGTGACCTCTAATTTGTAAATTATAACAGTTAAAATACTTTTAAAAAGGAGAATATGGCAGGAGTCCTGAAGAGATAAAATTCATAGATGCTACATTTCTTTGGAAGATATTTTACAGATTCTGGCAAGATCCTGTGTAGTACTGTTCTGCTGAGGAATAGCCTGCTGAGCTGCTAATGGTAATAATGTGAGATGTTTGACAATAGACGACTGGAGTTAAGTCAAGAGTGGTTTTGACTTGCCCATTGAATGGAGTTAGCTAGTGTATTTTTATGTTTCTTTTTCTAAACTTCTAAATTAATGTAATTTTTAAAAAAATCATTTGATTCTCTTCTTGAAGCCAGATATTGAATTAAAAAAGTGGTTAGACTTACTCTTGAAAATTTTGCAAACCTACTTTTCTTCATTGCTGATTTTGGGATTTGCCTTATATTATTTCCTTTGGAGTAATGATATTTGTATCAACGTTTATCTTGATTTTGAAACAGTTTAGGAGAACCATACTTCAAGTGTGTTATTTAAAACACATTGCCTCTTGTTTTCAGTCCTTACTGGTACCCTGATTAATTTTTACTACGTACAATGTATCATCCTTCCAAAGCTGATTTCAAATTTAAATTTTATTTAATGGCATTTTGATATTAATGCTATTTGATTTCTTATGGATAACGTAAGAATGGTCAACCTCATAATAAGGGAAACCTTTGAAGTTGGACTTTTTGAATTCTTAACTTTCTTCACCATGATATTATTATGAATTTCAGAAATTAAAACTTTTTTTTTTTGGTGGGGGTCTGAATTTCAACCAGAAATACAGTCTTCCTGCTCCAACCTTCCAATGCCTGTGTTTATAGGTTTCAGGTCCTGACAGTGTGTCAGGCCATTATGTTTAAAATGGAGGTAGGCCAGCCATAAAGGGACTTTTAAAGGTGTTCACCCACACATGTTTCAGAGATTTAATAACAAATACATAGTAGAGCTCTATAAAAAGTTTTATTATTTTATATATTCAGGTAGTTTTTTGGATGCTGTATCCCTAGGCCTTTTGACTTTTGCCTTTTATAATAGTAATAGCCTATCCTAAAGATTATAATTTCTGATTTATATTCTGCCTAGTAATCTATATCTATGCTTATCATTCTAACAAAAAGTATGCTATGTGTGTATTCCAACCAACATTTACTGAACACCTGTTTATACCTAGAACTGTGAAAAATTGTACAAATGTTTTCACCTGAGTCATCTCTTTGATGACTCTCTGGTGCTGCCCCCAGCCCTCCCCCAAAACACAGCCAATGAGATAATGAGAATAGCATGAGATAGGGACAGTTAACTGATCCTCAGAATTATAAATCAGCGACATATCCAGGACCATATGGCTAATGAGGCGCCGGGCAGAGATTGCATCTTGAAGTCTTCTGACACCATGCCCTGTGCTTGATTAATGCTAGGATTCTAAACAAGATTCTGTTCCCAACTGCTGATTTTACAGGTGAAGAAATGAGGTCCTGAAATGGTGAGAAATTGCCTGAAGTTCTAATGTTAATTATTCTTTCCTTTCTGAACTACTATGCTTTCTCCTAGCACATCCAAGTGTTTTTAGAAGTAAAAATAGACATACTCCCTCATATATCTTCACTGTATCATACTGCCTTCCTAACGAACTCATCATTTCCACTAAATGGGAATGATTTCGACTCCTAATCCACTCCCCTCCCCATCCTGCCTCTTCCCTGAGGTCCAGATCTCTTTCTCTAGCTATTCCTGAAATCTCTCCTGAGTGTGTCCGGAGAAAAAAAATTAAAATGCAAGGTGTATAAAAATTGAAATTGTTAACATCTTCCATAAAATTTCTGACTCCTCTTAAAGTGCTGAGATTTCTAGGGATTCCCTTTTTAGAATAATTATCTGATATTTCTCTTAGCTCTGACTGCATTACCTCCTTCACTTCATTGAACTCAGAGTCTATATGCTTTTAATTCCAGAATTTTCAGTTTTGAGCTCTCCCCTGAGTTTAGGATCCATTTTTTTCAGAAGCTTGCTTGATATACCTCTCTGGATATACTACATGTTTCTCAAATACAATAAGTTCTATTCAAAACTTTGTATTTCCAGCCATTTCCAACAGTATCCTATTTATGCATTATTGATATTGATTAAAAATTTTACTATGTATTCAGGCTCTGAAGCTAAAATATGTGTCATTTTTTACTCTTCCCTAATTTCAGTCCTCAGATTGTCACAGTATAACAAGATTGTCTAAAATGCCACTCAAATTTGGCTTCTTATTTTTGTTCTTAGTTCCGTTGCCTCCATTGAAGCAGTGTCTTAATCTCCAACCAGTGTCTTTCTACTCTAGTCAAGTCCCTTTCACAGTAATATAAAGAGCATTTATTGGGTTACTGGAACGTTCCAGGAACTAACCTGCTAAGGTGAAAAGCAGAAAACAAAACAAAACAAAAAAAGATCCAGCCCTTGAATTAGGATGGCTTGTATTATTGTAGGTAAATTTCCATGACTTTTCTCACTTTTATTTATATTTGTCTCCTTCTCTTTCTATCCCTCCCACCTTTCCTTTTCTTCATGATACAAACTCAATACAAGTAATTTGAATTGAGTAACTTTTATTAATAGCTGTCATGTACAGTGTTTTCATTTATTGATGAGACTCACTCAAATCTCATTCTCAGTTTCTTCAAATACAAAGATATGAAATGTCAATATTACTGAAGGCATTCTTGAACCACTTAAAATGTGTGATGCCTAGTTTTGGGTTAGTTGAATGAGATTTTAGAAAATCATAAGAAGGCCTGGAGGTAAACTAAATGATGATAAAATATGAAAAAGCATTTCCATTTGTTTGGGCAGAATACATGTTAAATTCGATTATGTTCTTGGAGTACATATAAATTAAACCTCTTCCTAAAATAGGTTTTTAAACAAAATTATTTCTTTAAGATTCTGAAGGTATTTTAAAGTGAATTTTTAGTGTGCTAGAAAATATTTTATAGCTTTTTGGAAAAGTGGTTGTCAGACCTAATTTAGTACTTTTCTGTTGCCGATAGGTACACACTGGTGGATATTTTGCGTGCCATCTTACTTTCTTTAGAAGCCATGATTGAAGATCCTGAGCTTCAAGTGAATGGGTTTGTTTTGATCATAGACTGGAGTAACTTCACTTTCAAGCAAGCCTCTAAACTCACACCAAGTATGCTGCGATTAGCTATTGAAGGCCTGCAGGTAGGATATGGAAATTACCTACTTCCTTGGTCTCTTGTGTTTGACTTCTCTTGTCTAATGTGTTAGAATGAAGAAATGTCTTACTTACAGAATAACAAAAACAAAAAAAATTTGTAGTTGTTGAGCACAAAAGTTAAAATACTAACTGAAGAAAGGAATATAGAAGAAACGCTGAAGGAAGAGAGTTTGTGACACTAGTACAGTGCTCCCTGTCTAAACATAAATACAGGTAATGAGCTGAGATTTTTAATCTGAAAATCAGAACAAGCAACATTTTTTAGATTGTAATGATTAGCTATTTAGGCTTGTTTTTGTTTCTCTTTTGTGTGCCTATTAATTAGCTAAATGTTTTCTTCATTATTTCATTTAACCTGGTGAATTTGGGATATGATCAGCAATATGTTCAACTGTTGGAAAGTCAATCAATATGTTTTTTGGTCTCTAAGATGCAAAGATCATCTCTCTGAAATTTTCTTTAGACTTCATTGGGTTTTTTTGTGAGTGGAAGGGGCTGTCACATGGAATTTACATAGGAATAGTGCTTCTTCCAGTGAATAATGTTTAACTACTTGGGAATTAGAAGATGGGAAACATATTATTATTTAGTGGTCTGTCATAAACCTGCTATTGTCAAGTTGCTTTTAACTTCTAGGGTGTTCTTCTATTCTCTCTCTTTGCTTTATGCTACTTTGTGTACAATACTAATGGAACTGAATTTAAACTTCTAAAAATATTTGCAAGTGAGTCCTTGAGTGATGTCATTCATTAGACTGGGGCATCAATGTTGAGTAAGCCCAAGTCATCTACATTTTTACTCATTAGCAATTTCTGACTGCATCTATACACACCTAAATTGATAACTGCTGACCTCTTAAAAGTGAGCAACTTTTCCAGGTGCTGGAAATCTTTGATTTCTGCCTCTGGACTGAATAAGACACACTGATGTTTCTTCTCCATATAGGTTTTTCCTGATGTAGGCTTCGTGACTTGCTCTTGGTGAGACAGCCTTGCTCCTCTCTTATCTTAAACAATGCTTTTTAAAAACCTCCACAGGGACAGTTAATACAGGATGGTAGAGAGCATAAGATAATGCATGTTTGGAAATGTGTATATCATACAGAATCAGTCCTAACTCTGCCCTTTTTCCAGCAATGTATATGGTATTCTTCAGTTTGTGAACAAGGTTGGTTACCACCCACTATGTTACCTAACACAGAATGGTAACCTAGCCTTTTATAATTGTTATCCCTATTTAACCTGTGTCTTCTCTCTGCACTAGAGCTAGGCTAGGCCTTCAGCTCATGAAGGACTGGAGAACTCATGTTTTTTTTTTTCCCAAGAAATTAAAAAAAAAACACTTCAAGAATAGACTCTTGCTATTTTCCAACCTGCTTTATGGAATCTTTTAATAATACTGTGATAAGTCATTGCAGGAGAACAAACTGACAATTTGGAGATGTTTGGGAACTTCCTTGTTAGCTGTAACTACTATCAGAAGTTCTTTAAGTGCTACCTGTGAACACCACAGGAACTACACTCAGATGAAACCTCTGTGTTTATGTCTAGTGAAGGAAATAATCCCATTCACTGCATGGACCTGTAATGGCTGCACATTTGGAGCTGCCTTCTCTCTGTTCCCCACAAATATCTCAGCCCCTTTCTCCTTTTTCCCAGGACACAAGACAGAGTAAGAAGGGTTGATTCCTCTTAATTTCCAATTAAGAAGCCACTTAAGAGAAGAAAGCTCTTCCTGGGAATAGATTTGATGTGTTACTAACCTTTAAACTCATTTTTATTTTAAGTTCAAATTGACTTTTTAATGCTATATAATTACATCTATACCTATGTCTGTGTCTGTGTCTGCGTCTGTGTCTACTATATGTATATCTAAAAACAATGGTAATTCTGAATAAGAATATAGGATTGCTAGAAATGTTCCGTTGTGACATGCATGATCTCATATTTAGTCTCGTACTGAAGTAACACTTTCTGACTTTTTAAATCAAGTCACTGTTTTACTTTGCATTTGCTGTGTGACAAATATTGTGTACCACTATATGTTTCATTCAGAATATGAATAGACATTTTTTTCAATATCAACATAAGACCACAAAATGTTTGAAGTAAAGATACATACACAGTTTTAGGTTACTAAACACAGCCACCACCATGCCAAGACCATCAACAACACAACAGTAATAAACCTCTTCCAGTCAGTAAAATGAAGAAATGAGAAGATTTTAAATAAGTCAATTAGAACTTATGCCATAATTCTGCTATCATGTCACCTTTATTTAGACAAACATAAAAAAATATTATAGGGTATTGAACCAAAAGTAAGAAAGGCTATCAATCTAGCAGCCAGAGAGGAAACTTAACGTGCATTATGAATGGGATGTAACTCTGTTTTGAAGACTCCTTGTCTCTTTTCCTCTTGAGTTGGCTGTAACCTATCAATCCACATCATAAACCTACTTTTTTTTTCTTGTATTTTATTTCATTTTATTTATTTATTTTATTATTATTATACTTTAAGCTTCAGGGTACATGTGTACAACGTGCAGGTTTGTTACATATGTATACATGTGCCATGTTGGCGTGCTGCACCCATTAACTCATTATTTAGCATTAGGTATATCTCCTAATGCTATCCCTCCCCCGTTCCCCCACCCCACAACAGGCCCCGGTGTGTGATGTTCCCCTTCCTGTGTCCATGTGTTCTCATTTTTCAATTCCCAGCTATGAGTGAGAACATGCGATGTTTGGTTTTTATCCTTGCGATAGTTTGCTGAGAATGATGGTTTCCAGTTTTCATCCATGTCCCTATAAAGGACATGAACTCATCATATTTTATGGCTGCATAGTATTCCATGGTGTATACATGCCACATTTTCTTAATCCAATCTATCGTTGTTGGACATTTAGATTGGTTCCAAGTCTTTGCTATTGTGAATATTGCCGCTATAAACATATGTGTGCATGTGTCCTTATAGCAGCATGATTTATAATCTTTTGGGTATATACCCAGTAATGGGATGGCTGGGTCAAATGGTATTTCTAGTTCAAGATCCCTGAAGAATTGCCACACTGACTTCCACAATGGTTGAACTAGTTTACAGTCCCATCTACAGTGTAAAAATGTTCCTATTTCTCCACATCCTCTCCAACACCTGTTGTTTCCTGACTTTTTTTTTCTTAAGCAAGAGTATTTAAAGTGACCTGGCTAGAGATAGCACCATATACCTCGTATAAAGATACATGAACCATTATTATATATATTCATACATGAATATAGTATAAGATCAATTAAGGGACAATGTGGAAGGGTAGAAATAGAAAAGGTTCTAAAGGCAGACAGAACAGGATTTGGATGGCAACCCTGCCATTCATCAAATACTTGGGCACTTGTTTGGATCTCAGTCTATTCATTTATACCAATTTTCAAGTGTTATTATATTAGAAATGATACGTCTTCTACCTGGCAGGTAATATCAATGATTAAAGTAATTGATGTGGATCAGCTCATTTTTCAGGTGCCATATTTTTCTGGATGTGCGCTGCCTTTCTCACAAGTCAGTGACTACATAAACTGTGATGAATTAAAGTTGAATGACTTTGGGAATCTGAATAATACCATAGTATTCTTTTGGCACTCAGACTTTAGATACACAGACTGTGGTCTTTTCTACAATTTTTGTGTAGTTAAACAGCATCTAGATATTTTTATGTTGGGTGGCAAAATAAAATACATTTTCATGTTAGAAGCAAAGAATGAGATTGTTTCACTTGGTGAAATTTCACCTTTGTTTCTTTTGGAAGAAGCTCCAGGCATAGCTGGAAAGGTGGGGATTGTGGAGATATCCTTGGCTTTGAAAGTTGAGCGAAAGTTTGCTAAGTGGACAAAAACAGGTAGGACATATTGATCAGAGCAACATTGGGGAAGTACTCTGAACAAACATGCAGCTATAGGTGGCTGAAAACACAGGATGAATCTGTATTAACATGGCTAGAATGGGAAATGAATTGAGGAAAATAACCAGAGATGAGGCTGGAAGGGCAGGCTGAACCCTGGCTCTATGGCATAAAAGACTGCATACTATATGGTGTGGCTTGTGCTCTCCAAACATAGGGAGGTTTGGGACAGGAAAGCGTCCTAATCACTTCTTTGGTTTGGAAACATCCTTTGGATAAATGAGCTGACTTAGATAAAAGGAAAGAGAAGTTACATCTGGAGAACCCCATACCACCTTTGAAATAATTATAATAGTCTCATTTTTATAGGATAGGAAATGAAACTTTAAGGAGTTTAAGATGCTTAATCAAGTTTTCTCAGCTGACCTCAAGGCTTGAGTCCTGGTTGTCTGACTCCAAAGGCCAATGTCTTTCGTGAATCTTGTTTCTATTGTTTCCAGGCCTGTCTCAAAGAAACAGTAGGTAGGCTCAGATCAAAGTAACTTCTCCCACCAATACTCGAATTCTCACATATTAATATAGGTGAAATTTATTTATTGGAATAGACAGTGCAATTCTAACTAAAGATGTCACAAATGGCTGGCCTGTGGCTTTGGACTTTTTTGACACCGCATGGCAGAACCATGTTCTTTTCCCAGTGAGCCATCTCTTTAAGTGACTATTAGCCTCCCAGTTCTCCAGGATAAAGCATGAAGGCCAAGGGGAAGCCACTTTGCTGATCACCAAAGATAACTTTTATTAATATAACAACAAACTGATAAGCCATTCATAATATTGGTCCAAGGTAAGTTTATATGCTTTCTCTGTGCAAAAATCTTCAAATGTTTTCAAATATGAAAGACAGCAACCATTTTTACCAACAAAATGTATTTCCTTGATAGGTAAGGCACAACATCAGACTTGTGTGTGTGTGTGTGTGTGTGTGTGTGTGTGTGTGTGTGTGTGTGTGTGTGGAAAGGGAGTATTCAGGGTGGCAAACAGAAAAAAAAAAAAAGAAAAAATTAGAAAGTATTCGGCTTTGATAGAAAAGAAAAAGAGAAAATTGTCTTCCTACTTATAAGAAGTTAATTGATTAGGGTAGTCATAGAAACAGGAAGTTTCTTAGAAAATCAATACAAGATTAAGTGAATGTGACTGGTTGGCTAAGATATCTGCCTGGAAAGCCAACTAAAACACAAACTGTTTAGAAATACCTACAACCTCTTAGACTCTGAATTTACAGTAAAATTACGTGCTTTTTTGGGGGGAGGGGGAGGATTACTGTGTTTTTTAATAAAATATCTCTAAAACTCTTTATCAATGAGAAACTCGGACTGTTTTATAAATCCAGAATCTCCCAATTTATAGATGATTTTTAGCTTATCCTAGCCCTACCCTGCTGCCCTTGAGACATATTTATCTGTTTTTCTCCCTTGGCTCTGCCCTACTGGGTCTCTGTGCTTTTGCCTTCACAATTTCACAGAACTCCCCAAACTCCATCTGCCAATAAGTACATAATGTAGTCAAGGCATGGCTTGCTGGCAAGGGGTTTGGCTGTAACAAGGGATTGAATAGCTCTTTGAATTGCTACATAAGACTCAGATGTATGGCCATCACAAAATGCCTAAAATAGTGCCAGATAGTGTAAGAGCCCTTAATAAGTAGGACTTGTGACAGAATAAAGAATATGTAATCAATTCACTGGTCCTTTCATTTGACTCAAGGGCCCAGTGTTACCAGCAGCCACCAATCTGCTAGCTCTGAGAGCTGTGATCATTCATGCGGAAGGCAAAAAGTGCTGCTGCTACACATTCTGGCTCTAAGCGTTTGGAAGCCCAGTCCTACCTAGGGAATCTTGCCAAAAACGCAGGACATGCTAATGACTTGGAACATCACTGTCCAAGGCTGGGGCGTGAGGAGCTCCCTTAGCTTCACTATAGCATTTGCTTATTCAGTCCTTCAAGTCCTACCTATTTGTAATTTCTAACAGCTTTGAAATTGCATGTGTGTGTGTGTGTGTGTGTGTGTGTGTAAGACGGTTAAGGGAGAGTGTAGAAAAGAACTTAGTGAGATATTGACTAAATTAGGAATTCATAATAAAACAAAAGGAGTCTGTGTTTTACAACAGTGTTCTTTGCAGTGGTTGTTAAGCTGCCAATAGTTTTCAGGCTTAGAATGCTTTAGACAATAGCAGAAACCTCTTGTTTATGAGCTACATTTTAAGCTTAAGGCAGCATTATGATACATTGATGGGAGGGGGCTGAAGCAATGCCTATCTTTTTGAAAGTAAACACACAGACTCATGAACTGTATTCATTCAGGCAGCCTGGAGATGGGAACATTTATTTCTACATTTTGTATGCACAGGCATTACCACATTGAGAAACAGTGACAAGGGTAATGTGTAAAAAAAGTGACATTTTGTTCGTCATATACATAGCTGACTGAGCTAAGTGTGCTTCCTCTTAGTTGTTACTTAACCTAAAACAAAATGAATGAAAACCCTAGAGTTGCTTTATTTCATGGTGTGAGAATGGAGTTTGGCTGAGAGGTTTAGTTCTCAGAAGTAGGACGTTGTAAGTCTTTCTCAAAAGCTGACAATAGGTAAAAGCTATATATAATATTCAGTTCAGCAAGCAGGCTAAGGATTATATAATCTTTGATAATGGACTAGATTAATTCTGTACATATACCTATGTATGTATGTACATATAATTGATGTATTTTTCTTGTGTTAAAATTGCTGTTCATTTCTTTTGATTAGTGGCTAAATCTGTTAAAAGTGTCTAGTTGTAGGAAGCAGGTGTCAACCTTGACAAAAAGTAAAATAGAGAAATGAGTGCTCTAGGGTTATTTAACATTTACTGAATTAAAGAGAATTATTAATTATTAATAAAATGTAATACTTCTACACCTTCAACCACTGACAATGTGACTTGTTGTCATTTTGCTTCAAATAATAGAATAATTGAAGTAACACAAGGGAAAGAAGAAAATAACACTTTTTGGTCTGAGTCATTGAGCTAATGACAAATGGATAGAAAGTAATTATCTATAATGAAAAACTGAACAAAGCATATGAACTACTCTGGATTTCATTTTATTGGCTATGTTTAGACATGTCCTGAACTAGAGAACAAAAAAGATGAGTGAATGCAGGCCCTCTCTTATTCTTTTCAGCAGCAATGTAAATGCATCTTGATGTGTTCTTCTTTCCCAGCAAAACCTTGTTTTTTTCTCTCTTCAGATCAAAACTCCAAAATGTGAACATCAATTTATCCTTTTAAAATACTAGGACTCAATGGCATCGGTTTCTTCTGTAGATACTGATGAAATTGACATACTTGTCTTTTAAATGTCTATTCATTTCATTTTTATAAATCTTATTTCATGAATAATTAAAATCTTTCAAAATATCAATTTAAAGGGTTAGTTTTCTTATATTTAAAAATTCTGGTACTATATTGCCAGAATCTTAGAAGTGAGTGATTCTCTCTTATCCATGAATAGTACTCTTGTTCTATTCTCTTAAGATTGTTCTGAAAACTAAAATACTCTTTTTTCTTTATATTCTGAATAGCTTTTTTTTAAATGGGCTTGGTTTTCTTCTCATCTGCATTTGGAGAAGCCACAATAAACTCACAAGAGGAATTCCTCCTTGGATTCATCCTGGGATACCATTTGATGCACAATTAATAACAGTGTGTTTCTATGGCCTAAAGTCAACTACATTTTGAAAGTCTTCAATTTGAGTTTTAAAATATGGATGAGTGTAAGGTCATTACTTAATTTAATGATTAAGTAATGATAGCTGCTGTAACAAACAAACCAAAATGTGTACATTGACTCAACCATCTCTCATATGAAGTCTAAGTGATGGTGCTGTTCCTTTTGATTCAGTGGCCCGTATTCCTTCCACCTTCTTGCGCTGCTGTCTTCTCCATATGGTTTCCAAGGCCACTTTGCTCAATTTTATTCCTTCTCCCTGTAGGGTAAAAAGCAGGAAGAATCACATGTGATAGATTCCTATGGGTCAGATCTGGATGTGTTGCACCTCATTGCCTTTTGCATTCCACTGGCTAGAACTCAGACAACCGACAATCATTATGACAAGGGAGGCTGAGAAATTGAATATAACTTGGTCTTAGGAAGAGGAGGAATGGGTGGGCACCTTGTACTCTCTTTCACAATGCTGACCCTCTAAAACAATTTTGACGATTCTTCAATCGGCCCTGTAAGGGGTGTTTTGCTTATGTTCTGTGAAAGGAAGAGTTGATAATCAGGCAGTGTTTCGAGGAACTTTAATTCCTACATTCAAGTACAAAGGAATAAATTTATCATCCCTACAATTCATTCTATGTACTGACTGTTCTCTGTACCTGACTAGCTTTGCATAGGTTAAGGGGCAGGCAATTTCTATTTTTTTTGTATCAGTATAGCTATATCTCTGTAACAAATGCAATGCACCTGTGATTCAATCAATTCTACTCTCCACAAATTTCCCTGGCTCCTGTGATGAGTATTTCCAAACATCCTGAATTTAAAAAGAAAAAATGGTAAATTATTCCTGTAAATTCTTAAGACTATCTCCAGGACAGCTGCATTAGTCTGGGTTCTCCAAAGAAATAGAACAAATATATAAGGCGATTTATTATATAAGATGTTGGCTTATGCAGTTATGGAGGCTGAGAAGTCCCAGAATATGCACTCACCAAGCTTGAGACCTAGCAGAGCTGATGGTATAGGTCCAGTTCAAGTCCAAAGGTCTGAGAACCAAAAGAGCCTATGGTATAAGTTATAGGCCAAGTTCAAGTTCAAAGGCAGGAGATGATCAGTGTTTCAGCTCAAAGACAGATAGTTAGAGTAAGACTCTTACTCTGCCTTTTTTTTCTATTCAGACTTTTGACATATTGGATGAGGCCTCTCCCCCCTGGGGAGGGCAGTCTGCTTTACTCAGTCTGTCCATTCAAATATTAACCCTATCCCAAACACCCTCACAGACACCCAGAATAATGTTTAACCAAATACCTGAGCACCCCTTGGTCTAGTCAAATTGATACAATAAATTATCACAATTGCTACACAGGTTGAATATTCCTTTATCCAAAATGCTTGGGATCAGAAGTCTTTTGGATTTCAGTATTTCTTGGAGTTTGCATTATGCTTACCAGTAGAGTATCCCAGATCTTAAAACCCAAGATCTGAAATGTTCCAACAAGCATTTCCTTTGAATGCCATATCAGTGCTCAAAAAGTTTTGAATATTGGAGCACTTCAGATTTTGAATTTTCAGATTTGGGATGGTCAAACTGTAGCAATATAGCTGTTGCTTTGCCTTGAAGTTAGAAATCATCCAAATTTCAGATTCAGTTGTCATACAATGAGAATAAGACATTTTTAAAAATGAGGTGGCCTAACAAGAGACTTTCAGAAATGAATACTAGCTGCTACAATACTGAGAGAGTTTCACGATAAAGTCTTGTTATATGTGTGGACTTAGAGAATAGAATCACTGTTAAGCTTCAGCGTGTCAATAGGATTCACCATATTATCAAGATTTATCAAGTACTTTAAAAACTGGTTGGAGGTTTACTTACTGTTTAGCCACATACTGAAAACATGCAGAAGTCAATGCAATTTTAATCAGTATAGAAATTAATAAATAAAATTGAAAATTACATTATCATTACTTAGTCTATCAATTATATTGTATACTTCAAATAATCAACTTTCCTCTTGGGAATATTCTAGAAGCTCTTTATGTTATAATTTTTCCCTCTTTTTATTAGTCCTATATTAGAGCTGTCATCCTAGAAATTTAAAAAATTTCACGTTTGTGTCATCTTAGCTCTTTCTCGAATTTCATTGCTGCAAATCTTAGAACTCTTTTCTCTCTCTTTCTTTTGTTTCGTTAGACTCAATCTCAAGGGCTTTTGTCATTGTTCACTTATCTGAAAGAGTACGGGGGGTAAAATTGCAGAATATTTGCATTCTCTAAAATGTCTTTATTTTGTTTTCACATTTGTTTGGCAGTTTTACTAGATATACAAATATGACTTCAAAATAATTTTTTTCTTAGTACTTTGAAATTATTATCTTATAGTTGTTAGGCATCCATTATTTCTGATGAGAACTTTGAAATTATTATCTTATAGTTGTTAGGCATCCATTATTTCTGATGAGAACCTTGGCTTCAAACAAGTTCTTATTACTTTGTAGGTAGCTGAAATCTCTCTGTAAAAGATTTTAATATCTTTTTTGTTATGTTTGGCATTCAAGCACGCAACCAGGAGGGGATCTTTTTATGTGTCCACCAGACACTTAATACATTCTTCAGTTAAAAAAAATTTATTATTTTTTCCTCTGAATTTTTTTGGTGTTTCTATAGCATGGATTTTGTATTTGTGTTCTTAGTCCTCTGTATATAATAACATTTCTGTTCTGTAATTACATATATATGATAAATGTTTTATTTTTATTTTGAGACCATTGTATCATAGATTTATATGCAGTTGTAAGTAATAATGCAAAGAGATCCCATATACATCTTTCCCAATGGTAACATCTTCTAAAACGATTGTATAATATCACAACCAGGAAACTGGCATTGGTACAGCAGGAATGAAGGACCTGGTTGCCTATGCAGCCTTCTCTGGCATCACTCAGATGGGGATGAGATGCCTTATTACAGCTTGATGAGGGTGTAACTGTAGGCTCCCCTCTCAGCCTTTGCTGGTATGGATGAGGATGAGGCCATATTTTTTTTTCTGATATTTGGCTAGAATAGTACAGTTATTACCTAAAATTGTTGCTAGTATGTATCTTTTCTGGTTCTTTGGTTAGGGAGAACAAGCTTTTCCTACAGCTTTTAGTCTTTGTGCGCCCATAGGATTTTCCAGTTTCTTTAGCTTTAAATTTGGGATCTATGAGGCAAAATCAAACTAAGGAAGCTTACCACCATGTCATTCTTTGGGTATCAAGGCCCCTAGCTGGTATGCCTTATTCTCCTTACTTTTCAGAGCATTCTTACGTTTATTTTATATATAATGTTTAGGCATTTTAGTTATACTTAATGGGAGGAATGGGGAAAATTATTACCATCCCATCTTTACAGAAGCAGAAGTTAGAGCCACACGTACATTTTATCTTCTAAAATTTTATCAAACTGTCTGATTTACTAATGTTAGTCTGCCTCATTTGGTTTCTAGTAGTGTTGAAAATTCATCATAGTTTGTACTGTCTACTGTCATTTAAGCTTGTGGAGGGAGGTAAGGAAAGTGTGCTTATTCAGTCTGCCATGTTGACTTGGAAGTTCCTTAATGCCTTAAAGCCAGTGATTAGTTTATGATTACAAGATGATAAAAATGAAGGTCATTAGCCACCATTTTTACCTTTGCATAACGGTGCTAGGAGATAAATTATTCTTTTTCTATATGGTAATTGTTGTATGGTGATGATGATAATGATGATGATAAAGATGATACTCTTCGATCTGGATCCCCAGAGAGGTCTTTTTCCCCCCCCCGGGGTAAAATATGGAAGAAATTTATTTCCAAAATCAAAATTCTAATACATATACTTATAATTCTTGGCAAATAAATGCAACCAGGCTTGAACTAAGACTCTTAGGCTTAGAAAACCATGCTTATTTGTAGCTGGGTAGTGATGCAAGCAGATTGGCAACTTTATCACTTGGTTTCAAAAGACCTCAGGGAGATACATCTGGTCAGCCCATTATTTCTCTTAAGATGACTAAGGGAAAGCACATTCTGCCTCACATAGAACAATGATGGGTTTCTGCAGGACTGGACAACAAACTATATTTAATGGTAACTGAGGCATGGTGTCTTAACGTAAGGTGGATGATAAACATCAAAGCAGGTCTTATTAAATGCTAAATGTGGAGACATAATTTAGTTAGGGAAAGGGAAGTGGAAACACTCTTATGTAAATAACAGGAAACTGTGTTCCAGTTTTATAGATATTTAGAACTAGGAAGGACCTTAACTCAAAAAGAGTAAAAGTAACTTAAACATTGCTTAGGAACCATCAGAGGAAGCCTAGATTGACTTGAGCAGCACCATGGAGAGCTCTCTGGAACGCAGTTGCTGTGGTGTGTCCTTTTCTCCTTTGCAGTTCTGTTTCTCTCTAGCCATCAAGGCCTTTAAAGAAGGCCCCTGTCTTAGAATAACTTGAGGCTGCTGCAGAAGTAGGGCTTTCCTGCATTGTCCCTGAATCTCACAGTTTATGTGTTTGAGTTGCCAAGCTTCTCCCTACAAGAGTGATTGTTTTTCATTATTCAGCTCTTGTTTTTAGAGTTGGTGGAATTATTTACTGGAAGCTCATGTGTTGGTATTAAGAATAGAATTATCCCCTCCCTTTTTTTTCCCTTGGAGGCTTCCCATAAGGTTATTTATAACCTAATTTACAAGCACAAAACATTCTTAAGTTATATACAATAAGAGAGAATTGATGTACTGTGATTTGAGTTTTATCATGAGGCCATATAAAGAGAAAGAGATTTACTTTTTCTCATCCAAGCAAGCTTCTAGGAAAATCATATTTTGATTATCTCCCTTCTTCATAAAGAGATTTTGGAGAACAATTACACAGGATATAGTCCAATCACAGATTTCTCTTCTCTTGACAACTGCTAGGATAGGTTAGACTTTAGAATCAAGCATTCCGGGGCTTAAATCTTGCCCCTATCATGTCCAGATTTTAATTTTAGATAGAATACTTAACTGATCGAAGTCTTTGTTATCACATCAAAAATAGGGCTAATGCCTCTACCTGGTATTGTGATGATTATATGAATTGACATACATGAAAGAAATTGGCATGGTACCCAGTCCTATAAGGTTAAAATCAGCCTTGGTCGTTCATTTCTTTTTTGTCCTATGCTCAAGAAGAGAATGTAAGTAAACTTATGTAACAAGAGGATTAACCTTCAGGCTGAAATTTTTTATATAATGTAATTAATCAGCCAAACCTGGCACGTCATACAAAACTCGCCAACAGAAGTTTGATATGAAGAACATATACCATTCCCATTTTCTGAAAATAATGTTCTTTTTAAAAAACCATAGGAAGTCATAGGCGGTTTTTCTCTTAGAAGTTGATAGCCACTGGCTCTGGCCTTCCATGTTGTAAGATAATGATTAAAAATGATTATCATAGGTATTAGCTCTTTACAACAAATGGAAATCACTGGTTTATTCCTAGGACATAAAAGTTGAAATTTTCACTTTTAGGAATGTCACAAATATTTTCTACTGAAACCACATGAAGAGATTTGTATAGACATGATTAATATACACATATCTCCTCAATGTTCTTAACTAGATGAAGAGACCCTCAATGGTAAGAAAAACACTCAATTCAGCTAACTCACCAGGTGGCAGCAAGGAGGGTCATACCATTGGCTCTGGGTGGACTAAAGGCATATGGTAGAATTTTGATTATTAAAACTTCCACCTGACATGAAATAGGGTAGGATTCTCTTCAGAGACCATACCCTGGAGGGTTCAATATCTCAGGCATTTGAAAGATTCAGGATAAGTAGTCATCAAAAGGACTATGAGAAAGATATCTAATGTATTAGAGAAATACTTTCCTGAAAAATGGCGATAATAAGATTTGGAAATAATACTGGCCAGGTTGTGGCATTTTAACATCAGAAGTGTGTTGGGTGCAATTATTGTAATGAGTTGTCACACTTGGAATGGCAGCATAGGGGATGCCTAGTACTCAGGAAGCTTTGGATATAATTATTAAGGCGTGTGTTCCTATGAGAAATATAAATGGGAAGACAATAAAGGTATTAAAATAGTCAACCAAAAGAAATCCAAAGGATGAGGGCAGCCATCCCAATATAAGCTTAGGATACCATGCCTACTTTCTTCACCTGAGCCAGTTCTCAGACTCCAAATCCATGAACTGAAGAAGAATATAGATCCCCATGAAGAAAGACCCTGCAATACCAAGGGTATAAAATTACTTCATCAGTTGTTTTCAAAGAGATTTACAGTCATTCACCTGGGTAACTATACACGGGAATAAGGGGATTGCCCAGCTATTTAAAGGTCTGTTGGACACAGGAATTAAGCTGACATCTATATCCGGGGACCTGGAAAGCTGTTATTAAGCACGCCTTCCCCCCCACATTAGAGTGGGAGTGAATAGGTGCAAAAAAATGAATAAATGGAGTTTTAGCTGTGATCTGATTCACAGCTGGTGGACTGAATCCATAGCCCAGTTCTTGGGTTCATTGTCATTGGTTGGGAAAAAATTCATTGTAAGAAGGAAGTGCTTTGAGCCCAGCAGCATCTGTGAGAGCTGTGATTTGTCTCACTATCCTGTTTTAAGTTCCTCTCCACAAGATAATATGAACTTATATGAAGCAAGTGAATCTGAGTGGTGTAAAGGGTGAACTGTAATGGATAGTGTGGTGTGCTGCCTAGATTCCTTTCCTTCGGACCAAGGCAGTTATACTTCCAGGTACCAGGAATGTTCGCTGCTGATAGCTCAAGCTGAGTCCCTCTCCAAGAATTGCCCTTGCTTAAAGGGAGCTACTTTGCCAGACTTTATGTCCCCAGGGAACATAAGTAAACATAATGTGATAGGTTCAATGCACAAGTACAAATACGTTACCCATTTCCTCCATTATGGACAATTCTGAGAGACCACCTCAACTCCAGAGCTTTCTGTGGAGTTTCCTCTGTTGTAACTGCATCATAGTTGAATGTCTCCCTCTGCCTAGTTTCTTTCTCTTCCTTATGAGTTTTGTTCCTGAGATCGCTCCCTGATAAAATTTCTGTAAGCAAATACTAGTCTTGGCATCTGTTACCTAGGAAATGCCACTTAAAACACATAGCACTATTTAAGATATTTATTATAAATTTATAAACATATTGATAATTTTAATGCTGAAAATTGTGACCCACATAGTAGGCATATAGTAAGGAAATAGAGTGAGACAGATTTCTACGAAGGATGATCTTTCCATGTTAAGAGTAATATTTGCAAAGTGTAAAAATATGAACAATGATTATGCATAATATTAAGTGGAATATGTGCAATATAAACAAATGTAAAATATTGTCACTTTGATGTAAATAATACATTCAAAGACAGAAGAAAAGGCATTGGAATGGACACAATGCTTATATGATACTAATAGGACTATGGTGAAATTTTTTATTTTCTGCATTTTACATATTTTGCTATTTGGAACATAATATTTTCAATCTAAAATCTTTATTTCAAAGAGACATGATATATGGTAAAAAGTAAAGCAGATTATTTTGCAAATAAATATACAATGCATTATGTTAAAAAGGTTAGTCTCTATTTCAAAAATAATATTAGCATAGTTTGATGAGCAAATTTATAGAATCAGGCAGTTGCAGCTGCTCATCTTAAGAAAATTATGCATTGTGAATACATATAGCTATGATGGGTCACATTTGGGACCACAAAGGAAATTTATAGCAAGACCTGAGGAAGCAGAGTTAGTGAAAATGTAAATACTTAGAGAAAAATATCAGACATCTTTTGAAAAACATATTTTATGAAGTTATCAGATTCATATAAAATCCCAAATATTATGCTAATATTGTACCTGGCATGTACTGATCAGTTTTTGGTAGGGGAAAGGAAAGAAGTAGAATTCAGTCTGGCAGCCATCAATAAACACCATTTAAAAATAGTTTTATGAAAATCTAGAATAAGATAGCCATGTATGAAGTTAAAACAAAAAAGGGGAAAAATTACATCATATGAAGACACTCACACTTTTAAACAATATGTATTGTTCTTGTCTGTTAGTTATATTCTTATGTTATTCAAATCAATTCAACAGGTGGCAAAATAAGTTTTACAGGATTTTCTTTGGGTATGTGGAGAGATGTAGGGAGGGAAACAGCATGAGCTAAGGTACAGAGGCGAAAATGCATATATTGCATTATGGGTATCGTAATGAGTCTAGGCTGCCTGATGTGAAGAGCTGATCAAAGGCAAGCAAGATAAAGTAAAGAAGTCATCTGTTAGATAAGGGTCAAAATGTGATGCACTTTGAATTTAAACTCTATTTTATGAAGAATGGAGAATCAGTGACATCTTGAGTAGAGGAACAAATCATGAAAAATAGACAATAGAAAAATTAATGTGACACCATTCATTTGTTTATACTTTCACCCTATAAATACTCATAAAATGGGATAATTTTAAAGAGAAAAGTTCAAGAAGTAAGAAGTTTAGAGACTTTCATAACAAACCAGCCCAGAGATGCTAAAAGTCCACATTAGTGCAGGCCAAGCGATAATGAAAAGGAAGGGGGAGATAGTTTTGTCTATGTCCTCTCCCATTCACATTTTTCTTCCATCCTCATTTAAATCTCTGTTTCATCTCACCTTGGTTACCTCAGAACATAAGGACATTGCCTTGCCTTTAGCCTGCCCCTGTTCAGTCTCTCCTGTGCATGGTGATTACAATTGTCTTCTGAAAGCATGAGCTCTCTCACAGTCACTCTCTCTGGTCCACTGGTTTTCTCATCTCGTTTCTTCTGCATAGACTAGAAATAAGGGCTCTGCCATACTATGTGTACCTGCAGCTCATCAGGCTTAACTTAAGTGAAATAAACCAGGAGTCTTGGCAAGACAACAGTTTGGGACTTACTTTAGAATGCTGCTTAAAGAGATTCTTTGAAAAAAAAATTAAGTTGTTATGCATGTTAAAATCTCTTGTGGAAAGGATTTGCTTGAGAAGGTTTATATTTGCATTAGCTCTGTAGCTGATGATAAATTGTGTTTATTATATTAATGTACTGTGCATTTACAGAGAAGTACATTAATAGCACAATATCTTACATGAATTTTTAATAATAACATTTATTTTCTTCTAAAATCCGATCAAATGTTGGTAAATCATAAGCAACTATTTGTATACTTTAAAGGTTTAAGGGTTACAAATTCACAGTTGGACAAATTATTTTTCATTTAGACTTTCTAGACCAATAATTAAGTGCACATGAGCGAAAAACTGAGTATTAAAATATCAGAGAGCATCTGAATGTGATTGTTCTCATTTAATAGGGATTCTATTTCTTGGCATTTTGTGTTGAGCTGTTGGCTACGCTATACAGATCTAAATCAGTTTTAGCAGATAAGCGCATGCTATATTAGATCCTGTATGAAGAGTTTAGTGCAAACATGTCTAGAATCTTAGAATTTTAGCATTTGAAGGAAACTTAGAAATCGCTGAACATCTTGTGTACACATAACTTCCAGGCACGGTGGCTCATGCCTGTAATCCCAGCACTTTGGGAGGCCGAGGCAGGCGGATTGCTTGAGCCCAAAAGTCCGAGACCAACCTGGGCAGCATAGCGAGAACTTGTCTCTAAAAGACAAACAAACAAACAAGAAACAAACAAAACAAGGTCATGCAGCTTTTGTTTGTGCACATTCGGAGCATGCTAGTGTACTACTTCACATAGCAGCTCTTTTCATCTCTGAGTTTGGCAACAAAAGTCTTTCCTAAATTTAGCTAAAATCTTGAACACAGGATTAATGCCACTCTACCGAATGCAGTGTCTCGTATGAAACAATTTTTCAAAGACATAGGCAGCCTGTTTCTTTGAACACTGGAAGCTGTCTGATATTATTCATTTTTATTTTTTTTTCCAAATGTTTATGACCTGTTTCTCTATCCCTTTCTCCTCATGACATAGTTTTAAAATAGTGTGTTATTCACCTTCTAAACTCACAACATTTTGTCAGTTTATCGTCAATGCTAGGGACTGAATGTTTGTGTTTGCCCTACCCCCAAATTCATAGGCAGAAACTCTAATCCCCAGTGGGGTCATTGGAAAGTAATTGGGTCATAAAGGTGGAGCCCTCATGGTAAGACTAGTGCTCTTATAAGGAGAGACACACAAGAAAGTTTGCTTATCTTTCTCTCTCTCTTCCACATGAGGAAATCAAGAAGGAGACCCTCACCAGAACCTGGCCATGCCTGCACCCTGATCTTTGACTTTCCAGCCCCCATATCTGTGATAAACAAATGTTGTTTAAACCACCCAGACTATGATATTCTTGTTATAATTTTTCATACTAAGATACCAAAGTAGAAAAGTAATCACTCCACTTGTGTTTTGATCAGTGTGGTACACATTTCCCACTATTAGAAAAGTATCTCATTAAAAAGCTAAAGACTGTGTTAATTTAAAATTTCAAATGCTATGTAAAAGTGCAAACAACATACGAAAGGAAAAGGAAGTAAAGAGCCATTAGATCTTACTCAGGGAAAGGACTGAGAAAAGAGGTATCCATAGAAGGCCCTTTTGAAAGAAAGAAAATGCATTGTTGGAAGCATTGCAGACTAAGAAACAGTTGATGGACAGATAATCATACACTTGATGCATTTGGGTATTAGGAAGTAGGTTAGTTTAGTTATATCTTGGTATTCATGAATAAATAGGAAATAAGGTTGGAAAATTTAGTTGAAACAAAATAGTAGAAGGACATGAATGCCACTGTAAAAAAATAAGTTTTTTGTTTGTTTGTTTTGTTTGTTTGTTTTTGTAGGAGAGTTATTGACTTGACAGGACAAGTGTATTTTAATAGATAAATCTAGCATCCCTATGATAAAGAATGTATTAAACAGGGGAAGATATTATAACAGTTGCAACATGCAGTTGGTTCACTTTAAGTATGTCAGCAGCCATATTTCTTGCAAATACTGCCTGATGATGGAATTCGTAGGTAGCAAGGAGCCTGGGCATTAAAACAGATCGATGAAGCAGTTTTTGTCAAGAGCATGGTGTGACCAGTTCTTATGCATCGTCCTACGTGGAGAATGGCTGTTAGACCTGAAGATGCATCACCTTCACTTAGTGAAATGCTCATAAGCTCTGCACACTGGACATTTACCAAGTCATACAGAAAGAGCAGAGTAAAAACTGTGCAAGCACTGTCTGCCAGAAAAAGAAGTACAGTTTATCACCATCACAGTGTTGTCTTGTAATATTCCATTGTCTCCTTTCATATCATTTTTTCTTATTTCTTTGAAATAGAATTTTAAATGGGCTGTTAATAAAAGGGTGTAAATTTAGTTCTTTTTTTGTTCATTTCTATCCGTGTTGGATCTTTCGTCTCATCACTGTTCCTGTGGAGCTATTATAAGAGACAGATAAGAGACTGGATTCTTGAATTCATTGTGTAGTGTTTAATCTTCAGTGGAGTCCCAGTTATCCAAGAACCTTGTCTAATGTTCTGTTTTAATGTTTTCAGTGCTCTAGCAGGGAGAAGAAGGAATGAGTCATTTTGAAGTCAAGCTTTATGCCACCTAAAACTATCTGTTGTTCAGATTCGTGTATGATTGCTTGTTTGGAGAATTGCTCATTCCCTGCTGGCTGAGCATAAAGGTCAGCCCTATCTTCAGTAATATTTTCTCCAGTTCTGCTTCCCTTTGTCTCTTTCCATAGCTCCAAACTGGACTTTGCAGTCCAGGTAATATTGAAGTGGAACTAGGCTGTAGACTGTGCATATCCAAATGATAGCATATACTTTTTTCTTCATGTTAATATCTGAGAGTAGCACATACTTTCTTCTTTATGTTAATATAGGAGTAGCTCAGCCAAACTACATAGAGTTAATCCTAGGGCTTTAAATATTACTTTGTTTACTAGCATTAGGGCAGAGTCAAAGTACTTTAGTAAGGAGGATATATATATATATATATATATATATATATATACACACACACATATATTCTCATATATATATTTTCAAATATATATATCTCTCTCTCATATTCTCAAATATATATCTCATATATCTCATATATATATATATATATATATATATATATATATATATTCTTATTTGAGGCAGGGTTTCACTCTGTTGCCCAGGCTGGAGTGCAGTGGCACAATCATGGCTCTTTGCAGCCTCAACCTCCTGGGCTCAAGTGATTCTCCCACATCAGCCTCCCAAGTAGCTGGGAATATGGGCATGCACCACCACTCCTAGCTAACTCGTTGTATTTTTTGTGCACCACCATTCCTGGCTAATATTTTGTACTTTTTGTAAAGACAGGATTTCGCCATGTTGCCCAGGCTGTTCTCAAACTCCTGGGTTCAAGTGATCCTCCCTCCTCAGTCTCCCAAAGTTCTAAGATTGCAGGCGTTGAGCCCCTATGCCTTGCCTAGAATCTCAATCCTATCTAAAATGTTATCATTACCTCTGTTTGCACAAGCAAATGTCAGTTCTAACTCCAGCTCACACATCTGTTAAAGGAGGGGGAAATGAGGAGATGTTGGTCAAAAGAGACAAACTTTCAGTTATGCAAGATGAATAGTTCTGGAGGTCTCATGTACAGCCTGGGGACTATACTTAATAGTAACTGTATCATATACTTGAAATTTGCTAAGAAGGTAGACTTTAAGTGTTTTTACCACACGCATATACAAATAGTAACCATATGAGGTGATGTATATGTTAATTATCTTGATTATAGTGATTATTTCACAAAGTCTGTGTCTACCAAAACCCTAAGTTGTACACCTTAAATAGATACAATTTGTATTTATCAATTATGCCTCAATAGAGCTGGGGGAAAAAGAATACAATGATCTTTTAAGTGGCTGTTTCCAGAAGATTGTCAGGGAGTAAAACTCCAAACTCTGCTGCTAAGACACCCAGGGATGTATTGGAAGTCTACCAGTAGTACTTTTCTTTTTTAATTGCCTTAGCCTCATTATGAGGAACTTGGTCTTATTTTTCTTTCTTTGACACTTTACTTGATTTAATATTATATCAAGTAAGATACTTACCTCTTCATGAAGATTAAATAGAAGAGATTATACTTACAAGCCAGAACCCCCTTTTCACTATTTACTGCCAATATCTTATAGTTAACTTTTCTTAACATTTTTTGGGAAATTATTTCTATTCTTTTAAAAATTATTCTTTTAGCCCAGTCACTTTCTTTTCTAATTTGTCTGATTGATTCCTGGTCTTGTTGCAGGGCTAATATCCTAAATTGGGTTCGCTTAACTCTTCCCTTAAACCTACAGTTTCTTGTTTAATTCATGTACCTTTTCCCCTTAGTTTTTGCATCTGTAGGGCCTCTGATTTTTCCCAGTAGGCTTTTATTTCCTTTTCCTATTTGAAAATACTTTGAAATGATTGATATGATGATGTTTTTCCTCCAGTTATCTCACTATTTGTGCTTTTCTTTTAAAAATATTTTTCCTGTCATTTTAAATAAAATCTCAGGAGTAGGGGAGACAAATATGTGTTTTCAGTCTGTCACTTTAAATCAGAAATACCTACTTATAATGGTACTTACTTTATCAAAGGCATTCTGGTAAAATATAGAGTAAAAAATCTTATTTCAATTAGAAAGGAAAATCCATGGAAACAGGCATGGTGTCTTACACTTACTAGGTGAGTGGCAAAAATGGCATTTAACAAATATTCCTTAAATTACTTTATCATCAATAAAATACGATTTTTTAACCTAAACAAAGAAAATTATAAAAGTGAGTGTTGGTTGTAGAGTGGTTGAATACTGCATGGCTATAGAGTATGTGAAGTAGCATATCCTTAGTATGATACTCAGCTCTGGTTTAATATTCAAATTTTGATCTCTTTCCCACTTACCAGTGAATACAAAAATTATAGGCAAGTGGAGTAAGCAGTAGATTTGAAACTAGGGTTCATGCTTACCTTGATCAACAACAGCTTGATTATATCGGCCTTTAAACTTTCTGTGCCTCAGTTTCTTCAGGTATAAAATTAAGATCATACAATGACAGGTTTGTCCAAGGCATTATGGGTATTCTATAAATCCAGACCAGCAAAGATTTTTTTGTTGTCTATTGTTTCTTTATATAGGTAAGAGATTTTGAATTAGTCATTTCTTAGTTGTATTTTTTTCTACTAATTTTTCTCAGTCTTTAGATAATGTATCTTTGACTCAGGTATATGGTTTATCATTTTCATGGTGGCATATTAGCCATTTTTGGTTTAAAGGAAACATTTCACACTATTATTATTTGGTTTATGAAGATGAAAGATTTAAAATGACAAGATAATTTGTCAGCTTTGGGGGGTAAGGAATTATTTTATTAAAAATCAACTTTATCTTTTAGAGAACAACCTAAGATTATATTTGAAAGATATTTTTAATGTACATAGTGAAAAGAAGATTTTGTTCTTTTTTGTCAAATTGATATAGCAGTAATAGTATTAGAGAGATAAATATTAGAATGTGGAACTAACAATGGGATAAACGCAGATCAATAGAACAGAATAGAGGACCCAGAAATAGACATACACAAATATGTCCAACTGATAATTGAGAAAAGTGCAAAAGCAATTAAACAGTTGAAGTATAGCTTTTCAACAAATGTTGCTGGAAGTAATTGGAAAAGCATAGGCAAATGAAACAAAAGAACCTCAA
This sequence comes from Pongo abelii, assembly GCF_028885655.2. NCBI lineage: Eukaryota > Metazoa > Chordata > Mammalia > Primates > Hominidae > Pongo > Pongo abelii. Next base: position 124,416,949 of record NC_071990.2, read on the forward strand.
CTTAAAGCTCAAACCCTAGGCGAAAATTAATTAATTCAAATGGATTATGTATTTAAATGTAAAACAGCAAACTGTAGAACTTTTAGAAAAAAATAGGAGACAATCTTTAGGATCTATGGCTGGGCAAAGAGTTCTTAGACTTGATGCCCAAAGCATAATCAAAAAATAAAAAATTGGTAAATTGAACCTCACCAAAATTGAAAAAAATTTGCTCTGTGAAACATCCTGTTAAAAGGTAGAAAAGATAAGCCACCGATGGGGAGAAAATATTTGCAAACCACATATCTGACAAAAAACTTTTATCCAGGATCATATAAAAAATCATTAAAAATTCAACAGTGAAAAAACAATCCAATAAGAATATGGTTAAAACACGCAAACAGACATTTCACCAAGGAAGAGATACAGATGGCACATAAGCACATGAAAAGATGTTCAACATCTTTGCCATTAGGGAATGCAATTAAAACCACAATGAGATATCACTACATACCTCTCAAAATCATTTAATTTTTTAAAAAGTGAAAATAGTAAAGGCTAGCAAAGATGAGGAGGAACTGGCTCTCCTTATTCCTTGTTGTTAGGAATATAAAATGGTACAGGCACTCGGGAAAACAATTGGCAGTTTTCTGTAAAGCTGAACATGAGACCATATGATTCAGCAGTTGCATTCTGGAACATCTAATGCAGAGAAATGAAAACTTATTTTCACACAAAAACTTGTACACAGACATTTATAGTGGCTTTATTCATAATAGCCAAAAACTGGAAGTAACTCAAATGTCCTAAAATAGGTGAATGGTTAAAGCTGTAATACATTCATACTATAAAATACTACCTTGTAGTAGAAGGAAAAACAAATAAAAAAGCTATTGATACACACAACAATTTTTGTGGATGTCAGGGGCATTATGGTAAGTGAGAAAAGCCAATCTCAAAAGGCAGCATACTGTATCATGTACATAAAATGCTCAACAAAATCCATCAAAATTACAGAGCTAGAGAAGAGATTAATGATTACTAGGGGTTAGGAATTGAGGTCAGATAGATCGAGTGTTACTCTGAAGGGGTAGCATAAAGGAGCCCTGTGGTGATAGAACATTTCTGTATCTTGAATGTGGTAGTGGTTACACAAAGCTACATAGATAATAAATTGCCTAGAAGTACATACATGCGCACATTCACAAATGAGTGCTTGCAAAATTGGTGGCATATGAACAGGCTCCGCAGATCGTACCACTGTCAATTTCCTGGTTTTAGTCGTTATTCTAGTAATTTCACTGGGAGAAGCCGGGCAAGGGGTGCATGGGACCACACCCAGCTCAGTTTTTGCCACTTCCTGTGAATCTATTATTATTTCAAAATGAAAAAAAATAATAAATCAATAGATAGATTCAGGTACTTTCTGAGTGGTGATAAGTAAAAATATACAGTCAGCATCCCACTGCTAGCATTGTGCCAATACAGAGTATAGCAGGCACAATAAATACTTGTTGAATGAGAAGAAAAAACATTTTATTATATCTTTTGAAGAACACCATGGCATTATCTTCAGAAAGCATTTTTTGTTTTGCACCATTAAAAGAAATAGGGTATTTTGTTACTGTTTTGTTTTTGGTCAAATCTATATGGCAGAGAGAATAAAAGGGATAAAAGCAGAATTCTTCAAAGTAAAATCTACCTATTTGTTAACTTTTACAAGTGAAGGGTTTTTGATTTTTTTTAAAAAAAATGTGAGGATTTTTTAAGGATTAATACATAAATCTTAAAATGGAACTTACCATTGGGTACACACATACATACCTATACAAACATGAACACATATAAGACTCATGTTCAAGGAATCGGAAACAGATGGTAGAAAAAAAGAAATATTATCAAAATCTGATCCAATGACAATCTACATGGATGAGGTCGGTTAGAGTGTTGAAGATGAAGATGTTGGGTAAAAAGTCTCATATTTTGTCTTCAAAAATCTCTGGAATCTACCTAGTTGAGCTACATTATCTATTCTAAAGAGTAGAGATTAGGTTTCAAAAAAATGAAGATTGCAATACCATAAATATGTCACATACTTCCATGTTTGAAATGACATGCATTGCCCCAGTGGCAGTCAGATTCTCATGTTCTGTAAAACAGGTTATTGAACCAGCTTTTTTTTTCTAGTTTCGGAATTGCTTTGTTCAGTTAGGTATCAAGGGTGGGTGGAAAGGCAAGGCATGTAATCTTTTTCACTTCTACTCATACATTTCAAGGAAAAAGTTGAAGCTAGGGAGGTCTCTTAACCACACAAACACACACCCATATACACAGCAACTGTTGGAAAGAACATTTCTTTATTCAGAAGATCTGTTCTTCCTAGAGGATTTTATGCAATAGTGATGTGGCTGGGGTGGACATTTTTTCTTTATATGACTGAGATTGTGAAAGGAAAGACTGTAGATGTGTGTGGTTGTCCTGATGTGTACGCTTGGACAAACAGAGATGCTTGCATATCTTCCACATGCGTATTAGTAGGCCAAATACTAGTATGAACACTCCAATTCCATTGTAAAATTTGAGGGAATGGAAGCATTGAATGCGTAATAATGCTAGGGGCAGACAGTAAGTGCTAATCATTGACATCTCCACTCCCATGAACAACAACATGGTTCAACAATTTGTTGAATATTATTTCCTGAGAAGCTTTATTTGTTGGAGGACTTCATAGCAATGTAAAATAAAACTTCTAGAGAATAGCTTTGGGTGATTATTACTTTCCAATAAAGTCACAGGGGGTAAAGCAAAAGGAGGAAGAATTCTACTCAGGCCATCTGAATTTCCTGGTGTTTTAATTAGAATCTACTCCAATTAACCAAAATTAATAAATTTCTGTAAGTTTTTTTTGTAATAAATCCAAGAAAAGCTCAGTAAAATCTTTGAAGCATTGAATTAGATGTTATTTTTTGTGTTTAGAGGTACATTCATTAGGTGTTTCTGGGTTTTGAAAAGAGGGTAATGATCCCAAGCTGAACGCTTGCTTCTTTCTTGTTGTGTTAAATAAAACTAACAGACAAGAGGAAGTAGATCTTCTCGGATTAGCTAAACTGAGGTACCATCCCCTTTTCCCCTCACCTTTTCAGGAAACATTCAGAGACAGAATTAGAGTTCCTCATCAGCACTTTCAGACTGAGGGGCTGCCTACACGCTGAGCCCCAGTCTTGCTGTTGTTCATGTGTGCTTTTTTGAAGAACATGTGCCTGAAACATCTTTAGATCCTCTCAAGCTATCTTTATAATCTACTGCCTCACAATCCATATGGACACCACACAGTTCTGAAAGGAGGTGGTAGAGCTAAAAGCGTTCTGGCAAATGATTGGAAATCATCACTCTGGCTCAGTAACCTCCCTCTTCTCTCCAACTCCTTAGTCGAGCCATCTCCGTGATATGGGTAAATAACTTAAATTAGAGAGAAAAATGTGTTTTCTTATTATTTTCAAATATACAGGTTACTGTGGCACTTGAAAATGCCTTTACATGTATTCATGAATCTTTTATTTTTTATTTTTTTTCTGTGTTTCTGCTTTTCTACATCTCTACCCTGGCCTGAGCTATCCCAGCTCAGGAACATCTTCATGTGTGTGGTCTACAGACACTTGAAATTCACATCACTCTCTCAAATATGATTCTTTTCAGTTTCTAGTACAATTAGTGGTCTCTCAACTAACCCAGATTAAACTGTGGCAAACTGCTTTCAGCTATTCTCTCTCACGTCCCCTCTGCATACAATTGTTTGTGAAGTTGTAGAGTCTCATGTCACTCATATGTTCAACATGGCTACCTAATTTTTCTTTTATAGTTAACCCCTTGGTATGACTCAGATTTGGGCTCTGGTTACCCTGCCAGTACTAACAGCTTTGACTTGACATCTCCAACTTCACTTTCTCTCTACTTGAAATCAAGTAAAGTAGAGAATTTTGCAGGTATTTAGCAAACAACCTTGGCAGGCCAAAACATAAAATCACCGTCTTCTGCTCTGAGAAATGCGCATCAAAGACACCTACGACCCTTATTCCACTCATATCTCCATCAGTTCTCAAGTCTGACTCCAGTGCTTACCCAGCCCTGACCCTCACTGCCTTTACTCAGATTTAGATGGCCATGACGTGAATTGGGGGATCCTGGTATATGGATGTCTGTCTCACACATTACTTAGTCATTAAAAAAAGCTAAATTAAACTAAAATAAACTAAACTAAAACTCTACTTGCTACTGCTGTTTTTTCTTTACTTGTGACTCAGTGTCTCCACATTAAATTGGTTGCACTAAAATATAAATATTAAAATGTGAAGTTTCTATATCAAGCCACATGTCCCTACTAAATCAATGTTCCCACAACACAGCTTCAATGTGTCACTCCCTTCTCAAGAATGCCCAGTGCCTTTAAGATATGCATAAACCTTTCTGTGAGGCAGCTGGCACTATCCAGGTAGGCTCCACATTGTCTTCTCAGCTGTGCTGCCAAGACTTCCTCACACTTACCTTCAACTCCAGACAAACAGCTCTGACAACTGGATCCTAAAGGTGGCCTGATCTTTCTTGTTTCTGTTCCTACTGCCCCTTCTTCCTGGGACACTCTTCTACCAGATTCTTATTGACATTCCTGAGATCCATTCCTAATGCTGTCTCTTTTGTGAGTTCTTTCCTCATCCCTCCAACTTTTCAATCTCTCATTCTTTCTCTTCTTTAAGCCTCTTAACACCTTATGGAAGTTATCTTTCCTTGCTTTATGTTACTTATTCTCTACCAGAATATAAACTCCTTCAAGGTAAATACTACTTTATTCACATTCCCCTTACATTTCCTATCCTTGAGTAAGTCTTAGTAAATATTTGTAAAGTTTAATTAATGCTTAGAATTCTACATAATTTGTCTTTGTGCCAATTTTTTTTAAAGGATGTGATATTTTTCTATTATACATATCTGTAAATGTGTATACATGCATGCATGTGTACAGTACATTGGCCATTTCAGAACATTTGCAAAATATAAAATGTACAAAGAATAAAGTAAGTCATCTATTATTACACAAATTTAATCAGGTTAATATTTTGATGTATTTTTTCGAAGCCTTTTATATTATTTTTTAAATAAATTATTTTTTCCTAATTTATTAACCTAATATTGTATATTGATTTTTTTTTTGGTCATTAGGAATTCTTTGAAAATGCCACTTACTGGCTTTTTGATATTACATATTATAAATACATTATCCACATATTCTTTTGTTGAAGTAAATTTAAATTGATTCCGACAGTTTTCCTAGTTACAAAATGTAAAAATGAAACAAACATTCTTGCACAAAACATTTTGCCCAAATTAATGATAATTTTCTTATAACTGATGTCTGGAAGCAACATTACAGACATAACAAGAATGTTTTGAAGTTTATTTCAATAATATTTTACCAATGTATGGTCCCTCCTCAGAATATGACAGTTCCTGTCTTGCCAAACCCTTGCAGCACTGTTTCATCATTAAATTCAATCTTGGCTAGTTTCACATGCCTGATGTAGGCAGAAGTGTCCTGGAATATCCACTAGAGACTTTAGCCTGATTCTTACTGTAATTTTTTCCTCTCAGTTTCTCTAGTCTACATTCTGCCACTTACCTCCCTTTTGGCAATTTTAGATATGAGAACATCAGCACTTCTAAATGTGTGTTATCTAAAGTAGCTTGAAAGTCAAGTAGGAGACCCAATCCATTATTGATATACTAGCTGGAGTAATAGTAAGACATTTTTGCTGTCAGATGACAAACTGGAGCTACAAGCCTCAATACGGTTCATAGAAAATTAATACCCTCACTCCTTTGATTAAAAGTGGCACAGTTATTTGTGACCCTTACTGTGCATTTAGTTTTAATAAAGGAGCCTGACTTAGGAACACATTTTTATAAGGCAGTAGTTTTTGCTCTGCGTTCTCTCCTGCTGTTGTACTTGATTGAGACTGGTGCCTCCTAGACTGCTGAGGTGGTCTGAGAATGACTTTGTGTCACATTCTTTAGGCTATTTTACTCCTGATTGTATCAGGCACACACCAGCAGCAGCTGACTTAAACAAGCCCTGTGTCTTCCTGTTGAGGTGTGTGGCTGTGACTTGCTTCCAATTGTTTTCAGCCTTCTCTGGCAGAAAAGGTAACTGGTGAGAAGGCCATGTATGTTTTGCTCACAAAAGAGATCTTCTTGCCCATTCAGTTATGATGACTAAACATGTTACAGATTAGTTTTTAGTGTTGGTTTTAATAGTTAGCTAGGTAAAAATTAGCTCTTTAGCTATGTAAAACTCCCTCTTTCAAGGAGAATATTTTATATAGTATTCTACTTTAAGTTGTCTATATTTTACTGTACTCAGGACTCAGATATTTCACTCCATATGCAAAGTTGATGTCATTGAATCACTAATAAAACAGCAGTCACCAAAGCTGAGAGTTTTATCCTGGTATGGAGATCTATCCATACAAATACATTAACATCGTATCAAGGGTCCAAGCTTGGGCAGGGGGTGGGCTGTATTTGAAGTGTTGTTAGACAGCACCAAGTGATCAGCTGTAGGCACAGAAAAACTGTAACAAAAGAATGATTTGTCAATAATTAGAATATGCCTCAGATTTTGAGATAGCCTAATCATGTCTGGCCCACACATGTCAGAGGCCCTGTGCATATGGTCATAATATACTCCTGTAGGTTTTCCCCATAATAATTCCTCTGCTCTATTTGGTAATTCTGGGTATATGGCTGAGACTGAAAGGCAGGGATACCTTTGCTGATACAGACACATTGTCTAATAGGTAAGTGGATTTATTACCAGAATCTGGGAGTCAAGAATGTTATAGATTATTTCAGTACCTGTGTTCAAAACAGAGGAGAAAAAAAAAGAGTAACATTGTGTCCTCCCCACCATGGAATCAATATATAATTGTTAATTATGCGCCAGGCGCAGTGGCTCATGCCTGTAATCCCAGCACTTTGTGAGGTCGAGGCAGGTGGATCATGAGGTCAGGAGTTCAAGACCAGCCTGGCCAAGATGGTGAAACCCTGTCTCTACTAAAAACACAAAAATTAGCTGGGCATGGTGGCAGGTACCTGTAATCCTAGCTACTTGGGAGTCAGCAGGCTGAGGTTGCAGTGAGCTGAGATCGCACCATTGCACCCCAGCCTGGGTAGCAGAGTGAGACTCCGTCTCAAAAAAAAAAAAAAAAAAAAAGGAAAGAATTGTTCATTACAAGTGATAATTAAGCGGCAAAAGAGGAAATGAAGTTATTCATTGTATATTTGGACTATTCATTCAGTTTTTTTCAGATTTTAAAAAATTAAAAATTTGGAAATGATAGTCTACATTAAGGTTACAATAATGATAAGACCATCACAAAACTCTCATTTTTCCATAGGCAGGTGACAGTCATGTGCTATCTTGTATGAAACAAGTGGAACTCATGCCATTGTATGGGCCTGCGTTTTCATAAACTGGAGCAGCTCTAAGCACCATGGTGTTTTTCAAAGTTAATTAGAAATAACACCCAAGCGCAATGATGTTGTCTGATAGGCTCCTCTACAGGTTGCATAAAGAAAAACTTAAAGGACTTAGTAGAAGGACAGTTCTGAGTTGCAGGGAAAATTCCTTCCAGTCATCTTGAGTAGAAGTTGAAAACTCTCCCTGTCCAAACTATAAATAGTGATTGTAGAATCACCAAAGCAATGCAGCCAAATCCTTCTGCCTTCAAAATGTTAGTGTGAGACCTGTTCTCCCTACAGTAAATGCCCGCCCACAGTTTAAAGAACACGATTTTGTAAAACCTGAAGAATCCATGGCAGATTTTCTAGTAGTGTGCACTGAGAAGATATGTCACTTGGGCATTATCTCTAATTAACTTTAAAACAGCAACAACAACAAACAAACACCCTCAGACAGAAATGAAACAGAGTAAAGCTGCAGATCTCTATAATGGGAGCTGAGTTCTCTAAAAGGAGAGTGACAGGGCAAAAGAGAGATTTTCTAGGAGTCACAGTGTTGTGAAGTCTTCTTTAGCCAATGTTAACACATATAGAATGGGGAAATGATTTTTTTTAATAGTAATGGCAGAAAGGATGTGTATGTCTTTGGATAGAGCAGATTCTGTTGACTACACTTAAGAGAAATACATATTGACACAATTATATTCATGATGGAAAATTTAAACAATAACTGGCATTTGACTGAGGGTCTTAAAGAGATACTATAAAGTATCTAGACGTGAACCTAGAACATTAATTTTCAACTTAAAAATTAATGCTAAAAAGTTGTCTACATTCTAGTGCATATTTGGAATTAAGATTTTAGCATTTGAGAGGGCACAATTATTTCAAAATATATTCGTATTTCAAAAATTGAATATTCTAAAAAAATTTACTTACAAAGCCACATATTAATGGGAAATGATTGTATCATTTTAATCACTATTTTAAGTGATTCATCATGGTAAATCCATATTATTTCTTAAGACACTTATTAAAATTGAGACACTATTTTTAAAGAATCATGAAAATGTAAATATGTGATTCATGTGCATTACGTTTAGAGAATGCTCATCAAGTAAAAACCCTTTCTAACCATTTATTTTAAAATACAGTGTTGTATATCTCTAGAGACTAACGTCTCCTGTAACAGGAATTGACTATTCATTTTTTAAGCCATTCAATTATCTTTTTTTCTCTTTTCTCTGACGGCAAACTCCTAAGTGTTAAATAACTTGGTAAGAAAAAATATTATTTATTATTACTTTCCTATATATCAGATTAATTACTTTTTTCAGGTGAAATTTGGCTTCTACACAATTCCTTGCATCTAATCAAGTTCCTTTATTGTGTGTCTGCCAGGACAGCATGAGATTTTAATGAAGAATGAAAGTTAAGTGGACAGAGGTGGAGCTTCCTCTGTCATGTGTACAATCCCAATTTAAACTCTTATCTCTGTATGAAGGATGAAATCTTTTGTTTTCAATCCATTCATTCAAATATGGCTCATTACCAGTTATAAGTGAGGCACAGAAAAAGACATTCCGATTAGCTGGTAATTAAATAGTTTCCTGGCCGTCTCTTCTCAATTTGGCCGAAGACACTGGTTGGAATGTTTTGGTAAAAATCTTTGCTTTCGTCAGGAAAGCAAGTGAATGGCTTGCCTGGATCTGTCTCTCCACTAGTGATTATGAGCAGCGATTTGGAACTGGGAAAAGCATGACTTTCTTCAGGAATCAGAACCTTCCAGAAGATGCATAAGACCTGTATACAAATAGCTAATACAACATTCTAAAAAATGGATACAAGGTACACAAATGCTGTTTTACTATCTAGAAAAGATACCCCCACAAGTCATATTTAGGGAATCACGGTGTGGTTAGCATGTCAAGGCAGACCAAACTTGAATTCAAACACATCTGAAGGAAGCTAATAGTGATGTTCCTGAGGGAATTAGCAATATCAACTGCCACAAAATCACTTCTACTCTCTAAACCAAATCACTTTCAGAAAGAGTGATATTATATACTTTGTACACCTCTGAGCCATTACCAATAACTATTATCATAATTCCAGGCAGGTATATCAAGTTTCATATCATCTATATAAAACTCGGAAAAAAACTTGAGAGCATACATCAAGATTCTTAGAGTATTGTGTCTTCCTCTGGTTGGTAAAATTATGAGTGATTTTTTTAAATTATACTTTTTTTGTATTGAAAATGTCTAGAGTAAGTATCTTTGATATTTATACACATAGTGTATTCCTAGTGTCAAGTAGGAATAATGCAGTATTTTAGGTCCTAGTATAATTTTATGGGTAGAGTTATGGAATTAAACATGTAATTTCTAGGTGCTGGGTGCTACACCTTATCACTATATGCCCTTTGCTATGGAGCCTATAGTAGTTGAAGCTAAATGTTTCAAAAAAGTGCAAGAAAGTGATTAAACAAAAATATTTTAAAGGCTGATAGATTTAATTTTAATTAAGTAAATTACAAATACAATTTCTGCTTATGTTCACACTGAAAAGACATATTAACACAACTGATTGGTTTAGGACCCTAGACAGTGTTACTTGTGACCAAAGTTGTGGATTTAATTCTCATAGAAAAGTTCATTTTGCTTTCATTTGGAGCCATAAACTGTATCCTGATTGACTGTACTGGAAGTTATACTGATTTATTTTCTTCATAAATCAGACAATATTACTTGTAACAGTATTTATCTTAACCCATCATTTTTGTGTTTCATCAAAATTTATTTAAAAGTTAGAATAATATGCTATGGTTCAGATTCTTTACTTTTTCTTTTTGAATAGTTAGATATGTGAGGCAAACATGTTTTTGCTAGAAATATATGAATAATTCACTGATCCACATACACACACACATATAATGATACATATCAATTAATTTACCCCATAAATGACATCCAACTTTCCATTAATTGAAGCATTGAGGCAAGACAATCTTTGCGTTAGGCACAAAGTGCTTTGCTCAAAGGAAAAAGAAGGAGTGGAAGCAGGTGAATTGGCAAAACCATTTGGAAGTTAGAAATTTTATTACCTTTTTTCAACCCGTCTTGGCTGCACTCTTCCTGATTGCCAGGCCATTCTGTTTCATTGTCTCCAGTGAAGAACTGTGTAGCCAGCAGAGTCAATGATTGGCATATTGTATATTGTGATTTTTATTTTTACTTTGTACTTTGTAGGTCAAACAACTGTCACTTAAACCACAGTGTAAAACTACCTCTGCAAAACCAAAAGTGCTTTAGATAGATCTCAATCAATTTAGAGCCTTATTTCACCAAGGTTGAGGACGTGCCTGGGAAAGGGAGACCCAAGCCACAGTAAGATCTATGGCCTGTGTTTTTTTCCAGAGAGCATTTTGAGGACTTCAGTACTTAAGGAGGGATGAGTGGGCAGGAGGGAAAGGGGAAAGAAAAAAAAAAAAACAAGGGAGAATAAGTAGTGAGATAAGGGGTCACATTCTTGTGAAGCTTTGATTAGCTGCCCACTGAATCTACATATTAGGTGTGAAGGCAGAGTCTAGAAGAACAGTCAATTATGCATTCATCTCCCGCTACTTGGTAAATCTGCATTTGTCTTGGCTGGTAGAGGGATGATTTCTAGTCTTGTCTTTGTCCTGGACCTGTGAAGATAAGCTGTTAATTTAGATTGTCAGGATGAGGGAGACCACTTGGGAAGCTATGTGGCCTTCTATCTTGCAGCTATCTATTTAGGAACAAAGGTAGTTTTTTGTGTGACTCAGTTTCCAAGCTTAACTTTTCCCTTTGGCTTACTGAGTTTGATGTCCTGACATTTTATTTTCCTTTCACTCCTCCATGGTCATTTCCACATTTGTAAGATGGGGCTGGTGGTTAATATGGTAACCCTGTATCTAGAGGGTGTGCTGAATAATTAACAGATATTGTGAGTGATCAGTAATCCTATTAAATGTTGTTCCCATTTTACAGTTAAGGAAATTGTGAATCAGAGAAGATAAATAGTTTACTTAAATAGTTTGTATCTAGGCCTATTCAGTGAACATTTATCTACCTCTTCTGGGACACTCACACACACACACACACACACACACACACACACACACACACCACATTTTTGAAATTCTGGGAATATGAAGATGAATGAGGCACAATCTGGTTCAGAGTTCAGTACTACAAAACAGAAATCTCTTTGGATAGTTCAAGAACAAACGGATTTAATACGGGGAGTTAGTGTTTAAGGCCTCGTTGGAAAACCTAGGGCAGTGGAAGTTAAAGAAGAAGTACAGCTGAATCCTTGGTTTTGAGGCCACATCCCTGTGGAAGTGATTCAGAGTCAAGAAACTAGTGCCCACCTTGGCTACTGCTGTCCCGGAGGCCTCTCACCTCTAAGTGACACCTAGAAAGAGGAAGGTGGGGTTCAGACATTGCTGCAAACAATCTCTCAGCTAATAAGGTGCTTAGCAGCTGCCACTGCAACAAAAAGGTGACTGCTGCCTCCCTTTGGTCCCTTAAATATTGCTCAGGTACATCTCATTGGCAGAACTCTCCCATTTAGAATGCTATGTTTAACCTTCCATTTCCACGTTATAGGGTAGGGAATGATGTGAGTGGAAATGGATTACAGGCCAGGCACCAATAGACGGTACAGAACATGTAACCTCTGCATTTAAGGAGCTCACGGTTTAATAGTGGAGGCAGACAAAGAGACAGTTTCAGAGTCATATGGCAAGTGCAGTGATGGACCCAGGCTTTTGCTAGTGATGGCAGAGAGTGGGCTTTTATGAGTGAGAAGTGAGAGAAGAGATCAAAAAAACTTCCTGGAAATGATGTTTTTGGAGCTAAGTCTTAAGGGATTAGTAAAACCAGATTATACTCAAAGGGAGGGAACGCCACAGTAGGTGTGTGGGAGAGAAGAGTTAACAAGCCGTAAAACAGCATGTTGACCACAGAAGTGAAGGGGAGGCCGGAAAATGACATGCAGTTGGGGGCATGATTGCAAGCGAGGAAGATCACAGTGAGGGAAAGAAAGAAATCAAGGACTACGTTCTTGTTTTGGACTTTGATGCCTGACAGGTGACACTAAGCCAGAATTTTAAGCTAAATCTACTTGATTGCAAAGTCAGAGATTTCCCTGCTCTTTCACTCTGCCTCAACTGTGATTGGGTATTGATCAAGTATATCTAAAGATGTGTCCAAGAAAGCCCATGACATTGCATTGTGTGCGAGTTATGTGTATACGCTTGCATATTCATGTTTTTCAGGAGAGAAGAAGCAGCATGACCTTCTTGTGATTCTCAAAGTTTAACAATCATTTGAGCCGGCCAGGTGCAGTAGCTCACGCCTGTAATCCCCGCACTTTGGGAGGCCGAGGTGGGCAGGTCACCTGAGGTCAGGAGTTTGAGACCAGCCTGACCAACATGGTGAAACTCTGTCTCCACTAAAAATACAAAACTAGCCGGGGGTGGTGGTGCATGCCTGTAGTCCCAGCTACTCAGGAGACTGAGGCAGGAGAATCGCTTGAACCCAGGAGGAGGAAATTGCAGTGAGCCGAGATTGCGCCATTGCACTCTAGCCTGGGTAATAGGAGTGAAACTCAGTCTTAAAAAAAAATAAATAAAAATAATAATAATCACTTGAGCCAAGACTTTTGGCTTAATAGCTGGTGTTCCTTTAGTTTTATTCTAGAGATTGCTTCAGGTAGAGCAGCAGGTTAACAATTTTTAAAGATCTTTTTGCCGTAAAGTACCAAGATGTTGGTTTCATCACAATAAAAATATTTCCAAGTGCATTGCTGAACTCTCAGGAATGTGAGACAAATCCTTCTAAGCCAAGCACACACTAAAATCTACAGGAGGAAAACAGGAGAGCAGGTGAAACCTGGGAGGAAATTCTTAACTACAGGAACCTAGAACTTTGGAGGATAGTGGGTGCCTGAATTGTAGGGTGCTCAGGAGGAAAGACTAGGCTTGCACACATTGAGGGCAAGTGGGGGACTGGATGCGAGACCTCATTCCTATAGGTGCTACATTCTTAGGGAAACATTGAACTAGGAAAATACCTGCTGGCCAGGAAACCTGTAAGGAAACCTCTCTATCACTCCCATATCCAGGTGAAATAATAATTATTAATAATAATAATAAGGTACGTGAGTATTTGTCTTAGTATTCTCTTTATTATTTAGGTATATACTATCTTCTTTTTATTTATACGTATTTCATAACTTTAAAATATACTATGCCTGTATTTCAGATTCATTTTATTATTATAATAACCTCTCAATGAATGAAAACCACATATTTACAAAAGAAGTAAGACACTGGCATAAAAAGCAAAAGTTTTATCTTAAGCTATTTTATTATTTATTGAACTACTATTGCTTTATAGGGTATTATTCTCAGAGATAGAAGTTGCTTTGCAAAATGAAATTTGGCAGCTCTGCAAATCAATATGCAAATACTAGATTAATTCACTACTGCTCATAAGTGTCCAAAATAAAAACAAAATATTTTTATGGGGTTATGCCCTGCAAGTTTTTGACCAGAGACTCTTATTCAAGAGAACATTTAAATTGAAAAAATACCATTATTTTGGTTCCTTTACTTTTCTTTTCTTCCTGCTCATGCTCTAAATAGAATTCAGAAGAATGCCAGGTATTATGGTGCCACTTCAAAGGCACTTCTAGTAGGCTAGTTTTTTTTTTCTTTTTAAAGAAGACCTTTGTAGTCAGTTCAATGTGTAATTTTGAAAGAGTAGCAAGGATCAGATCCATTTATGTAGAATCGTTAACATACTCAAGTGCAGTGCCAAATGTTGCCATTCATTTGGGTTAAGGGTTCCCTTCACATTTTGGAATGGGCTAGGTCTGTACCTATTTAATCATGGGTAGGAAGAGGAGGAGGCTGGCTTTACATTTTCCTCTTGTGGAGTGAGATCAGAGATTCGATTTTCATTTAACCTAGCAAAATGCATCCTTAAGTATCTTACAGTACAACTCTGCATTTTTATTTTGCTTAAGCATGTTACTTTTTTGCAGTTAAAATAAGGAAAAGATAATGTTTATAACAAAGTTGATAAAATAATAAGATAAAGAGAATAAAGTGAGTTTTGTGTCTGGCATTGCTCACACTATAGATGACTAGATAGGGATTTAATAAAATATTTTATTTAAAAAATAGATTTTAATCTAAATATAAAGAATTTAAATGAAACCTTTATACAATGTAGATTCGTTATTTGACAAATCTCTAATGACTTTTGTTTTTGTTTCTTGGCCTGTACTGACTATTAGCAGTTTATAGGCTTAAAATACGACCCTCCTAAAAATGCTGAAATTCTTATCAATAACCTATTCTTGGGAAGGATTTGATTTATTATACATTGCTTCAGTTACTGTATGAAAAGTACAATGTTTAACGTGGTAAGGTTCTTCTTTTCTCTCCTTAACTTACAGATAATCTCATCTAAGTATGTGAAAGAATAAATTTGTATACCATATAACCTTTCCTAAACCTTCTCAGTCTATTAAAGCATATTTTGATTGCTTTTTTCTCCATGTTACTCTAGGATAGTTTCCCAGCACGATTTGGAGGAATTCATTTTGTTAATCAGCCATGGTATATCCATGCCCTGTACACCGTAATCCGGCCTTTCCTGAAGGAGAAAACTCGGAAAAGGGTATTCTTTTCTTTGTTTTTTAATCCTTTCTCCTCCCCCATCCAATGAATTATAATGCATAATGTGTATATAATGTTAGCTATAGTAAAATGTACTTCTACATTGTATAGAAATCAACATAGAAGACATTTTAAGATTCTTCCAAATCTTGTGGTTGTGAACAGTATATCTGTGAAAGAAGCATTTAAAGGCTAGCTCTCCTACTTGCTCACAAAAAGGAGGACATTTTAGCACATTCATTGTATGTTAAAGACTCAATTTAAAGGTCAAAAATAATCTCTTATGCTGTGTTACTATAGTGTTATTGATGCACTTAATTTGAAGTAAAGTCTAAACAAAAGTTATAATTTCATATGCTGGTAAGTGGATGTTTTTTCACAGTATGTACTGCAATGAATGTAGTGAAATCTGTGGTATCTAATATAATTTTTTACAATGATTATCATGATCAATCACACATTTTGAAAAGAATGCTAATGTGTGGAAATTTTAATATTTCTTTAAATTACATGTTACTTGAAGTCTCTTTAAATTCACTTTCATCTAACAGTGAGGATAGTCAAAGTGCATAAAACAAAATAATTTTTCTGAGATTGAGATAATTTATGTAAAACATTTAATACAATGTAGGGCACAAGGTAAATACTGAACACATTATTTTTATTAAAATACAACTTGATGTATATTTCACTAATTCTTGCAACAGCTCTGAAAAGTAAATTTAGTAACCATTATTTCCTGTTTTAGAGCTGAAGAAACTAAGTCCTGGAATGGATAAATAACCTGCTTACTCACATACACAGAAGAAAAGTTGCAGAGCTAGTATACAAACCCAAATATTTCAGCCTCATGGATAGAGCTATTTTTACTTCCTGGTGCTGTTCCCAGTTTTCAAATGATTAGTTCCATAGCAAAATACACTTTCCTATAATTTATATGGAAGATAATTTTCCATGTTTCTCAATGACCTAGAAGGCACTTCAGGTAGAAGATTTATTGTGAGTGTGAAAGTGCAATGAGAATACATGCACACGGGAAGGAGAACATCACACACCGGGGCCTGTTGTGGGGTGGGGGGAGGGGGGAGGGATAGCATTAGGAGATATACCTAATGTTAAATGACGAGTTAATGGGTGCAGCACACCAACATGACATATGTATACATATGTAACAAACCTGCACGTTGTGCACATGTACCCTAAAACTTAAAGTATAATTTTAAAAAATGTGCAATAATTACATGTCCATATCAAGCATTAATGAACAAAGGGATTACTGTAAATGAATTTGTGCTCCTGAAACTGCAATAATTACATGTTCATATCAAGCATCAGTGAACAGAGGGTTTACTGTAAATGAATTTGTTGACAATGTTTTAGTAGTTTAGGAGGAAGAATTCTATAAACAATTACAATTTATGGTAAAAATTGTTTCTACCACCAAGTATTAAATTAATTCATATTTTGGAATTCAGAAAGTGTATTGAAGTGCCTCGCAAGTCCTTTTTCAAGATTTGCTTTAATGAAAGGATGATCAAGTGATCCAAAAAACCTGCAGGAGCTTTTAGTACAAAGTATACTGGTGAATGCTTATACAGTATTCACTCAATGCCACATGCTGTTCTCAGTGCTTTGCATACATTAACTCATTTAGTACTTAAAACACCACTTTGGAGTATATATTGTTATTTTTCTCATTTTATGGATGGAAAATGAAGCTTGGAAGGTTGACCAATTTGCTCTGAATCACAGCTAGCAGATAGTAGAGCCAGATATGTGAATTTATGGGAAAGAGAGTTCCAGGCAGAAGGAATAGCAAAGACAAATGTCTTTAGGTAGAAACACGTCTAGTGTATTTGACAAACAGCAAGAAGGTAGAAAAGCTGGAGCAGAATGAGCTATGGGGGAAGATGATAGGGGAGGGAGTAGGTGGTAGAGGATGAAATAGGAGGGACTGTGTTGTACCAGATCGCGTAGGGACTCATATACCATTGCTGGAATCCGGGCTTTCAGTCAGAGTGAAATTTGAAACCCCTGAAGGTCATTGAATACAGGGGTTACTTGTTCTGAAATGATTTTTAACATGATTCTGCTCTGTTGAAAAAGACTGAAGAGGATCAAGTCTAGAAAACAAGGAGTGCACTGCGTTTTGGGGTTTTGTAATTGAATTGGACAGCTTTGACAACCTGGAAGTAGGCATTGCTAGCATTATTCCAGATGGAAGGAAGGTATCTAAACTTTACCATTTTAATTAAAATTATATGACTTGGAAATTTTCATATGAGAAAATAATTATATGTTTAAATACTTTACATTTCTGCTTATATAATCAATACACAGTGGAAAGCTATTAAATTTCTTCACTGATATTCCAAGTGAGTCAGCATCACAATATTACTCACACACCTTAAACTTTGGATGCTATAAGTCTGTGTTCTGAAAAACTAGTAAAAGAGAACTGAAGAAGCAGTTGTGAATCTTTTTCTACAAATTCAGGTGTGCAAGAATCACTTGCTTCTTCATTTTCTTAAATTAAATTTGACTTTGAGTCTCCAACTTACTGGGCTTCTGGGAATATCACCCTTAGTACAGGTGTCCTTTCTCCTCAAAAGCTCACCAGTATGTGGAGTCTTTCACGCAGAGCCAAACTTGCCATCCATCATGGCCACTTCTGATGTTCTCATTGTTCAAACCAATATTAGTTCCTTGAACTAAGGTCTCCTTCTGCTCCCAAGTTATCTGTGACAAAGGGGTTTCTTTGCAGAAGCTAAAATCCAACGAAACCCACTACCATAGTGCATTCTTCAGCAAGTCAACAGCTGTGCTCCTGCCACTTAAAACCTGATGGGAAACAGGTTTTCCTACTAACTGGAACAAATTTCTTCCTTTTAGTCAATATGGCCAATGTTGTCTTCTACTTCTTGGTGATTCTCAAAAGTCTTTCATCTATTCTCTTCCACTCCAGATCACCTAGCATAGTCTCTTTAATGGCACAGTGTAGAAAAGTAAAATAAAAAATGGAAGTATTATTCAGGCTAATTCTCAGAATTGTAAGGTATTCAGAGGCACAGGAACCAACAAGGACCAGCTTCTTGCCTGAAATGGAGGAAGAGAAAAAACTATAAGGAGAGAAAAATAGTAAAATGTTAATAAATGATGTTAGTACAGAGAACTAGTGAAAACAAAGAAAAATCCAAAAGTAGAAACTTAACAATTGGGCAATTGCAATTCATCTTTACTGCCTAGTCCAGACATGCAATTCACATGTAAGAGTTCTAAAAGAGCATCATCATATATATATTTTTTTCAACAAATCTTGGCTTTGGAGAAATAACAGCATTACACTTAATGAATTGCCAAGACAATATATGCATGATTTAAGTACGGAAATTATTATGATATATTAGAAGATGGGAGGTGCTGTCAAGAAACATGATACATAGAAAGTGGATAGGCTTTCTAGTTTGGGCAGGGTTACAGTATTAAATAGGTTTACCAAGGAAGGCCTTCCTGACAAGGGGACTTTTAAGAAGAGATGTGCAGGATGTAGGTCAACAAGCCATGAGGACATTTGGGAGTAGAAATCTCCAGACAGAAGAAATATCCGTTATAAATGTTCTGAGGCAAGAGCATAGTAGGAGATGTGTTCAAAGAAGTAATTCTTATAGGACCTTATAATTTCATGCTAAGAGAAAGAAGTCAATGGGGAATTGTGAGCAGAAAGATATGACCTGACTTATATTTTGACATGGTCATTCTGGCTGCCCTGTTGAGAACAGAGTGTAGGCAGAAGAGTGGATATAGGGAGGACAGTTAGGAGGCTCACGCAAGAGCACAGCTGAAAGGATAGTAGCTGTGTTATGGGTGTAGGGATAGAGCTAATCAGAATGATTGGATTCGGGATACATTTTGAGGATAGCACCAAAAAGATTTACTGACAACTGAGATGATGAGGGGAGTAAAAGGCTGAGTTGAAAGTTTTGGTCTGAGAAAGTGGAAGAATAGTGATACCATTAACTGATGTTGGAGATAGGGAGGAGCATATTTGAGGTGGGGGAAGATTGTGAGTCCAATTTTGAACACATTAAATTCGCAGCGGCCACTGAATATTTAAGTGGATATTTTAAGTGGAGAGTGGAAATGCAGTTATGGAGGTTGAAAAAGAGGCCTGGATTCAAGACATATAGCTGTGCAGGGATATTATTTTAAAGCCACTGACTGAATAAAATGAACTTAATGAAGTCACCAATGAGAAAGTATAGTTAAAGAAGAGAAAAAATCCAAAAAGACTGAGACCAGTAGTTCTCCAGTTAAAATATTAGGAAAATCAGGCTGGGCGCAGTGGCTCACGCCTGTAATCCCAGCACTTTGGGAGGCCAAGGCGGGTGAATCATGAGGTCAGGAGGTCAAGACCATCCTGGCTAACATGGTGAAACCCCATCTCTACTAAAATACAAAAAAATTAACTGGGCATGATGGTGCGCCTGTAGTCCCAGCTACTCGAGAGTCTTAGGCAGGAGAATCACTTGAACCCAGGAGGCGGAGGTTGCAGTGAGCTGAGATCACAGCACTACACTCCAGCCTGGGTGACAGTGTAAGACTCTGTCTAAAAGAAAAAAAAAAAAAGATATTAGGGCAATCAGCAAAAGAGACTGCCAAGAAGTATCTAGGATGGTAGGAGAAAATCAGAGATGCATGAAGAAAATGTTTCAATAAACAGAGTCATCTATTATATCCATTGCTACTGAGGGTTAAAGATATATAAGGACTGGGAATTGGATACTGAATTTAGCAATGAGAAGGACCTTGACAAAAGTTGTTTTCATTCAGTGGTAAGAGACAAAGCCAGGCTGGATTCCATTTAGGAAAAATGAGGAGAGTATTTGGACTATGAATATAGACAACTCCTTGGGTGAATTTTGCTATAAAGAGAAGGAGAGAAATAGGAAAGCAACTGGAGATGGAAGTAGGGCTGAGAGGTTTTATGTGTCTGTGTGGGGGGAGTGGAGTCAGGATGTTCTTTCTCTGATGGGAAAGATCCAGCAGAGAGAGGAAATCTGAGAATGTGCGAGAGATAGGAGAGAACTGTTAAGAAATACAACTGAGTAGGGGAGAGAGGATGAATTCTAGTGCGCAGGTGGAGAGGTTGCCCTTTGTAGGGTTTATCTGTTCATTGTACTAGCAGTGAAGGCAAAATACACAGACACAGATGCTGGTGGGTGGGTTGATGTCATCTGGTTGTCCTATTTTCTTAGTGAAAGTGGAAGCAAGGCCAAAGCAGAAAATGACGCTGCGGAAGGAGGCAACAGAGTGTTAGAGAAGAGAGAGGAAGTAGTGTGCAAGGATTACATTGACTGCTCCAAGGATTTATTACCATGACTCTTGCATGAGTTGAAGAAGATTTCTTATGTGAATGATCCCATTTGATAAAATAAAAGTTATATATCTAATAAAATAAGGGTTGCACGTGCCATAACTTTCACAGGAAAATTATTTTCATTTCTTCTTATAAGAAGAACACAGGGGTGCACATGTGTTTTCCTGGATATTAATACTGGCTGTTGTGCCCTCAGACAGGAGGGGGAAGGTGTAAAGTTTGCAGTTAACCTGGTGTACTTTGGGGCAGATGGCCTCTTCCACCTCCTGTGGGCCTCATGTCATGTACTCCAGGCAGCTGTTTGCTCTGCCTATTTTGGCCAGTGACCTGCTGTTATCTGCTTTTACTCCTCTATAATTTGTTGAAAATGCTTATTAAGTGGCAACTACCATCTTCTAATTTTATTTGATATTGTAGAGTAATCTTTCTTTGTTTTCCAATGTATTTACTTCAGTGGATTCTGAAGGTACAGAAAGCAAATATGAATGTGTTAGCTTATTCTTCTTGAACTCAAGAATGAAATTATTTTTGTTACTTATAAACTATAATTTTGAAATAAATATTATATAAATTTAGATGAGACAACAGTGTTGTAGCAGAGAAGGCCAATCTGTACTTTTGAAACTGAAATGAAAGAAGAGCAAAGGTAGCAGTTCATGGAAAAACAAATCTTGAGTATGTGGCTTGAATATGTCTCCAGTTTGTTTGTTTTTTTTAAAGCACTATCTAGACAAAATAATTAAGGTATGCATACAGCTTTACATTTTTAATTCATTGTTTCTTTTTCTATTTGGACAGTCAGTATGGAAATCTTTAGTAGAGAAGATACTGGCAACATTACAGAACATAATGTCCTTTGGGACATGAACTTCACTCAGCCTTTCATTATGATGATGCTAATCTACTTTGGTTATTTACATCACCCACTTTGCATTATGAAACAGTAATTTAGTGGTTACAATATTCTTATTTTTATTGATGATAAAAAGAAAGCCTTGCAAGTGACAGCTTTTGGGTGTAATAACTTGCATAGGCTCTGTAATTGATGAGTCCCTTATGAGAAGGGTCTGTTTTCACAGCATTCATTATACACATCATCAAGTTTGCACAACTAACACCAGGATGATGTACAGATCAGCATGTACATATTATTCTGCCCATGTCCCTGCCTATGAAGCAGGAAACCAAATTTGTGGTTGCAGCTCTTTTACCCAATAACTCTCTGACCTTCCAGAAATTACTTAAAGTGTCTGAGCCTCAGGATTTTGGTATGAAATATTAGGATAACAGTACCAGCTCTGCCTGTTTTACAGAGTAGATGACTGGCTAAAGTACTTTAACAGACGTGGAAAACTCATATTTGCTATTGCTATCCTCACATCCCCCCGTAGGATTTAGATGGTATTTAGTTTCCTCTGTGTCTTTCCCTTCCTCCCGTCTTCTTGCATTTATAGATATTTTTGCATGGTAACAACCTGAACAGTCTACACCAACTAATTCATCCCGAGATCCTGCCCTCCGAGTTTGGAGGAATGCTGCCTCCTTATGACATGGGGACATGGGCAAGAACACTGCTAGACCATGAATATGACGATGACAGCGAGTACAATGTAGACTCCTACAGCATGCCTGTGAAGGAAGTAGAGAAGGAACTCTCCCCAAAGTCCATGAAGAGGTATGCTGGAGGTAGACTGGGGAGTGGGCTGGGCCAGGGCAGGGAGAGGCATCCTGAGTCAAACTCAAAGCTTTCTATTTTTCTGTGTATATTTTTCTGGTGGGATTTTAAAACTCTTTATGCCCTATGATTGTATGTCTAAGAGTTTTGAGTCAAAGATAAAGTCATTTTCTTATAGTGAGAACATTTAAAATTTATTCTCTTAGCAGTTTTCAAATACACAATACATTATTATCATATATTTGAAAACTATAGTAACCCTGATGTATGATAGATCTCCCAAACTTATTCTTCCTGCCTAATTGAAACTTTGTACTTTTGACGAATATCTCCCCATCCACCCCCCGAACCGTCCTGCCTCATCCCAGTGCTTGGTAACCACCATTCTACTGTCTATTTCTATGAGTTCGACTTTTTTAGATTCCACATATAAGTGAAATCATGCAGTATTTTTCCATCATATTGTATTCCATAAATATATGCAATTATTTGTCAATTAAGGAAAAGATAAAGTAATTTGAGGTAACCTCAACTTAGTGTTGTTCTAAATTCACAGACAGTCTAGCAGGGCCCTTGGAAGTCACCAAATCTGGTGGTTTTCAAATTGTATACTGAGAAACCAAGGGTTTTGAGGGGGTGCCTCAGGCCAAGTAGGTGGAGTAGAGAGAGTGCCCATTTCCACTGTAGTGGGAGCTACTCTCCTATAAGCAATTTATTGGATTTCTGTGTAAGATTTCTTTTGAAGAAAGCAACCACACATGCCAGTTCAAACACTGTGTTTAAAGCTTGTGGTCCTTTTTCAATATCTCTGCCAAGTCTTTGTCTAAAGATCTAAACATTACTGATACAAAACATTGTATTTTACTTCAGTTTTAATCTTTACAGAGTTCATTGTTGAGTCACAGTCCAAATACCTGCTTTGACTCTCACAGCACTTTTATGCCTTTCTTCTTTCAATCAATAGTCTGGGGAGTTGTCAGACGTGCACAAATGCATACCTGTCTCTGAGTTTGCATTCTGTCACAAACAAGTAGATGTGTAATTCTCAGACTTCCCAGGCAACAACCACTCAGGGTCCATTTGGATAACAGTGACAAATATTACTTCTCCTGTTCATTTCACATTCACAGAAATATGGGCACTGTAGCCCCTGCAAGTCTCCCCTCACCTAGCTCAGAGAGGATACAAGGACAATGAACGGGTCATGCCAATGTCTGGCATCCTTCTCTGATGAAAGCCGTAAGGCCCTTTTCCCATAGCTCTGACTGATGGAGTAATGTTCCTGTTCTTTAAGGATGGTATTTTTTTTTTTTTTTTTTTTTTTTTTTGAGATGAGTCTAGTTCTGTCGCCCAGGCTAGAATGCAATGGCGTGATCATGATTCACTGCAACCTCCACCTCCCTAGTTCAAGGGATTCTCCTGCCTCAGCCTCCCGAATAGCTGGGATTACAGGCTCCCAACACTGCACCTGGCTAATTTTTGTACTTTTAGTGGAGACAGGGTTTCACCATCTTGTCCAGGCTAGTCTCGAACTCCTGACCTCGTGATCCACCTGCCTTGGCCTCCCAAAATGCTGGGATTACAGGCGTGAGCCACTGCACCTGGCCAGGATGGTCTCTTTTATGCTGTTGCCTCTGTTGTGATTGTTGTTAGTATGTGCATGCATTGATTTTGTCTCTCCACGCTGCTGCACAACTCCTTGGAGAGAATGGAAAGGCCAGAAACTTTCCCTGCTCTAATTTTCCACTAGTTAGCAAGCTTATATTTAAACCAACTTTAGTCTTCTTAACTCCCTTCTTTTAGAACAGAACTTCTTGAGATCTCTGCTCTCCTAAGGGGTTCATGGATGGGCTCTCAAAGGATTCTGTTAAGTGCTAAAAGTTGTATGCAAAATTTTGTGTGCGTAAGTATGAATGTACTATATGTATATGTCATGCATTTATTTTCTGGGGAGAAGTCATATATTTCCTCAAATTATTTAAAAGTTTTTAAAAACAATAGTGGTTAAAAGCAACTTCCCCTAAAATAGTTTTCTTCTAATAAAATAATCCTAATGATAACAGTTGTTATAATCTATCATTTACTGGGTACTTATCATGAATTAGGTGTCTTTTTTAACATTAATTTATTAAATCCTCACAACAACCCTGTTAAACAGATATTGCATCCTCAACGTTAGGTAGTCTATATATAGCGGAGCAGGGCTCCATTGCATGAGATGTGGAGTCCTTTGCACCACTGACATAAAGCCTGCCTACCCTTCGTGGCACAGAGGCCCTTTCTCAGGAACTGAACTACATAAGGATTTGGAGGCAGCTGTCATTGGTTTCCACTAGTGTTCTTCTTTGTCAGCTAATGAGGCCCTTTTTCTTCAGCCATTCTGCCTGAGGCATGATTCCTCATGTGGCCCATCATGTGAGCACATTTTTCTCTGTATCTTCTATACATCACCTGCACTCTGCTCAGCTGCACCCACCCCCTAAAAATTATTTAACTGTTCTTGTTGATTCCAGACTTACCTGCTCCCCTACTCCCAGTTTATTATCCACATGGCAATCCAAAAATCTTTTTAAAATATAAATCAGACCATGTCACATCTTGGCTTTATTTTTATTTTTATTTTTACTTTTTTGAGGCAGGTTCTCCTTGTGTTGCCCAGGCTGGAGCGCAGTGGCGTGATCATGGCTCACTGCAGCCTCCAACTCCCTGGGCTCAAGCAATGCTACCACCTCACCTCCACAAGTAGCTGGGACTACAAGTGCCTGTCACCATGACTAGTTAATTTTTATTTTATATTTTTTGTAGAGACCGGGTCTCACTGTGTTGCCCAGACTGGTCTCAAACTCCTGGCCTCAAGCGATCCACCTGCCTCGGCCTCTCAAAGCACTGGGATTACAGGTGTGAGCCACCATGCAGGCCTTGGCTTTATATTTTTAATGACTGCTATTTATACAATGAATAGAATCACCTCCTTATCATGGCTTACAAGATGCTACCTGATCTGACCCTGCCTCCCTCTCTCCTCCAGGTGTATCCCTTCTTCTTCCTCTTCCCCTGCTTTTCAGACACACTAGTCTTCTCTTTTTGCCCTTGTCACCGCCACCTGGAATGTTCTTTTCCTTCATCTTCAAATGGGTGGTCCCAATCAAAGGTCAGCTCCTCAAAAGAGTCTTTTGATCTTTGTCACCCACCTGGTCTTAGTCAGTTCTGTTTCCTCCTCATTCTGGTCACTCCCTGTCCATCACCCTTCTTTATTTTATTCTCTTCATAACACTTTTAGCCTGTGAAATTGCTGATTTTGTTTAATTTTATATCCGCTCCTCACTCCAAAGTAAGCTTCAAGGAGACCATATTGCCTATGTTTACCCTATTCTCTGAATCCCCAGTGCCTGGAGAAGGTCCTGGAAAAACAGAGGGTGCTCAGGAAATACCAGTTGAATGCATGGAGGAGTGCTCTGCTGCCCATCATTGGCCCCCTTTAAGTGCAGTATTCATAACTGAATAGGGAACATCTAACCTGGTATTGGCACTTGCATTTAAGTTGCAGAGTTCTTGCTTTGCAGGATAGACCTCACTGGCTTCTTTGGGTTGCTGTTGTTGTCACTGTTGCTATCATTCAATCAGCCAAAACTGACTCGTATGCGTGTTCCTAAAACTGGAAAGTCTCTTTACTTACCAGTCCATATCCTCCTATTGTTTAGGTTTGTCCTCCAATCACATTATTTTAACTGATTAAGGCCCATCTTGTTAGATATAGCCTAGTCTATCCACCTTTTGTATCCCGATTCTTTTCTCCAATTAATCAGACCATTTTCTCCCCTGCACACTTTGCTTATAGCCCATTAATGGCCCCAATCCTGAGTTTCCTGCCGGTGTCATGGGCTGATTAGAGTTTTAGGCATTGTTTGGTGTATGTTTGGTATCATATGAAACATTTATGATTCTATGGAAAACTCCTGAAGAATGAGATTAAGAAAGGTGTTGCACTTGATTCTCGCGTTCTCTATGTCAGGGAATGGCAGTTCGCCATCAAGGACAAGAGAAGATTGCTCCTATGTTCCACCTGATTCCCCTTGGCCCTTTTCTTTTTGTAGTTTTATGATATCTTTAGATTAAGAGGGAGAAAACAATTCCATCAATAAAGAGTTGTGGATAATTCTTCTTTTGGGTAAATGTAGCTAGACATGCAAAAAGATGACTTTGCCTTTTGGTATAAATTTATGGAGGAACAGCATAGTCATGTGTAAAGATACAAAGTTCACTGGAGTATTTTAGAACTGGAGAGTGTCTTTTACCTTATGTCGCCAATGCCTATGATAGTGCCTGGCACATAACAGTAGTGAGTAACAGTACTTATTTTCATGATACGCACTTCTGATCATTGAATATTGAATAAGGTTAAGCATTTATTATTGCTCTGTGCCAAACCCTGTTCCAATGCTCTGTGTATGTTGATTCATTTGCTTCTTGAAGCAACTAATACAGTAGTAGTATCCCCATTTTATTGATAGAGAGACTGAGAAACAGGAAAGGTAAGTGACTTCCACATGTTGCATAACTACAAAGTAGCAATGCTAATATCTGTACATAGGCAATAGTATTCCATGAGCCATTTCCTTAACCATATGCCAGAATTTGTGCCGGGGTTTATGGATGCATCATTGCATCTGATCCTCATTATAACTGTATGATGTGGGTATTATTTTTCCATCTTAAAAAATAGAGAACAAAATCTTAGGAAGTTTAGTCCCATGATCACACAGCTAGTAAACTGCTGTTATTAGCAACTGGAGTTATGATCTACTTCGGTCAAAAATCTACTTTCTTAAACACTATGTATTGTAGATGCATGAGAAATGAGTATTGGATATCTAAATCTAAATTACTAGTTTTCAAGAAAGAAAGTTATTCATTGTGAAAACAATAGAAGCTGCATAGAAACCCGTGAGATGGGCTGGGCACAGTGGCCCATGCCTGTAATCCCAGCACTTTGGGAGGCCAAAGCAGGTGGATCCCTTGAGGTCAGGAGTTTGAGACCAGCCTGGTCAACATGATGAAACCTCATTTCTACTAAACATACAAAAATTAGCCAGGCATGGTGGTGCACGCTTGTAATCCTGGCTACTTGGGGGAGGTGGGAGCATCAGTTGAAGCTGGGAGGCAGAGGTTGCAGTGAGCCGAGATGGCGCCACTGCACTCCAGTCTGGGTGACACAGTGAGTTTTTGCCTCAAACAAAACAAAACCAAAACAAAGAAAAAAAAAACCCAGAAACTTCGAGATGTATGAGTTAATGGTAGCTCCCTCTGCTGTGGCTGGAATAAATCAATTCATTAATACTTCTGATCCTGCACAAATAATCCTGTTCTGTCATAAAAGACAGTAAAAAATTTGGACTAAAATAACTATACACTTGGGACAACTAAATACCAAAAAGAAAAAGAATTAGTTGCAAATTGTTTCTGACTCACTTTTGTTCTGTGATTGAGGCATTGTTTCACATATGGAATCAGCATTCATCATCCAACAATCCTCATATCTGTAGTGCATGCTAAAAGCAAACTAGAAACTTAATCCCAGGTTGAATAATACACTGTAATTTAAAATATTTTGTTAAAAATGTCATATTCTCTAATATTGTTTTCAAAAACAGTCGTGAAACACACAGACTTAGAATGTGTATATGTGTGCATGTCTGTATAATGTGTAATAGAATACTATGGCAAATGCTTAACTATTGTGCCTTGTGCAGTCTGAAGAGCTTTGGTATGTACTTATGGAATATTATTAGGATATACCTCAATATTTATATAATATATTTAATTTTATGAAAAATTTAAAATTTATTTTCTATAAAGAAAATAGAATTGCTTTCTCTATTATCCTCATTACTCTTCATTTTGAGTGTTTAATACTGAAGTTCTTTCAATATGGAAATTATTTACTGGCTAGAAGTCAAAACATGAAGATCTTACTCTTTTCCAAGCCCTATGATGCACGTTGTATTCACAATAAGGAAAGAAACTGATAAAGTCCCTGCTTATGGAACTTGCAGTCTAATGCATATCAGTTGTCAAGTTAATACTTTAGCACAGGACATTAAATGAGCCTCTTTCTCTTTGAACGTGAATTCATCTGAGAACCAATTTGCTTGGTTGGGTCTTACCTAAAAACAAAGTTGAAAGTCTAATTACTTAGTCTTTTGTGCAATTGTCTCCTTTGTTAAAAAGTACTTTATTCATGTACTTTAAATAAAGATGATTATGTATTATTGCGTTTAAAAGTGACACAAAATCTCTATTCTCTCTATTCTTTCTGCTTATTGTCCTTTTCCTCATCCTATTCTTATATTCGTATCTTATCCTATTATTATCTTATATCGTCATCTATTGTCTCTTATGCTCACACACACAACTTTAGTAAGTCTTTTTTTCCATGATAGGCATCTAATGCCTATTTAATATTGAGATAAAATAGTGTAAATGATACTTAGGAAACAAAATCTCTCAATTTTTTAATGCTTTCACCTTCATTTTCATTCCCTCTTTAGGAAATAATTTAAGTTTATTTAAATTTAATCAGTTTATCAGTTAATCCTGTAATTATTTTTTCTTTGATAATTAGTTCCATTACTGTTCTTTTTCATTTGCATGTGCAGTTGTGTTTTAGCTTATAGTCTTTTCAGAAGTTAATGAGGTCTGCTAAGAGGCATATTGCCACAGCAAAAGCCAATTGGCTGGAATGCAGCAGCAGGGGAAGAATTCATTACCAAAGAGAATTCTAAAAGGGCAGCTGCTTACTAAATGCTATAGCTATTAAGATGGCAGCTTCCTGCCATGACAGAGCATGTTTCATTGATTTTCCTCTTTCCCACTCTCATATTGTTTCCTAATGACAAATTGAGACAGAAGCCCCACCTGCTGTCAAAGGCATGTATAAGTGGGTTTTCAAATTATGTGCTTTCCTAATCATAAAGTGTTGCTGCCTAAACAAAAGGGGGTTTTACTTTTTAAAAATCTATAACTGTTCCATGAAATTTTCAAGATGAAGGTCGATTTTATTTGGATATTCTACTAGGACATTTAACAGAAACATACAAATTTTGATCTTTTTGTTGATACAATCATTAAAGTTAAAAAATGACGGTCAAAAAAAGGTGCATTCTTGTTGCATTTTTTTCATATGTTTTTTAAAGACTGGAATTAAGCCTCCTGTTATTTCTATTTAGTTTATCATAATAATCATTTGACTGTAATTTTTTTTCCATTTGGAGATGTTTTATTGGAAAACATCTATCCTGCACTAGAAATTTGTGATAGCTCAAAGAAAAGAATCTTGCCTAACTGTGAAGAGCTCTTAAGCCTCGTATTGTCTATTTAGAATCATTGGCGGCTCACTATTCTATTTAGAGGCCAGAGGGGATTTTTTCCTCACTCCAGTGCAAAACATCACCAGCAGTGGTTTTTCTCTAAATGTGCAACATCCACAATTCATAAATTTCTTGATATAGAGGAAGGGAATTCACATTCTTGGGAGAAATAATGACAAAAAGACAGAGGAGAGAATGCCATCTGCACAATTACCTGGTAATAACTCACTGACATTGGCTTTATCCTTTCCAGATCTCAATCAGTAGTGGATCCTACAGTACTAAAACGCATGGATAAAAATGAGGAAGAAAACATGCAACCATTGCTTTCTCTGGACTAATAACTTCTCTACATCCCCTTCATGGATTAGAAATGGAAAGTATTGGTTTTCAGCAACAGGGACAACACTGTGGAGGAATTACCAGCTGGAAACCGACTTATTCATGTTAATGTAGCATAATATATAATAAGGCATCAGGCTTTCCTTGGCCTGAACCATGGGGGCCCTGGGCTGGATTTTTAAAATGTCAGTAATTTATTCTGTAAGTGCCAAGTTCTTTGTAAATATAATGTAATCTTCATGTCAAGTTTGTAAATTTCGGTAGTAACTCAGTTTGGAAAAAGGTTGGCTCAAAAGTCCATGCCAGTGATACGAACTATAACAAAAAGCAGAAAAGACACAATCAAAGCTAATTAAATGTAGCCCTCTTTCCTATGAAGCCATATTTCAGCTCTCATAGTGATTGTTTCATTGTTTTTCTCTGAAACTCTGTCAGTATTCAAACATACTCTTAACGGGCACACACAACTAAATGATTCTAGGAAGTTTTATGATTAATGTATTTCCTGTCTAGTGATTTTCATTTCAGAGAAATGTGTCTTAGTAACTATCATTGGCCTTGCATTTTGGAGGCAAGGAATGGCAGATGAGCTGGTAAACTGAACACTTGAACTCTTCTATGTTGTTTAATTCTTGGAATCTTGTGAAAAGATGTGTTTCCTCAATTAAGATGTAGAAATGTAAAAAAGAGTGGCTTCTTTTTAAATTGCTGTCTTCACAATGTGCCCTTTATTCAAGATCTCATTATATTTCTTCCTAATGTACTCTAAGTACATTTCCCCTCCAAAACTCTTTGACTAAGAGAATGAGAACTCATATATGAATAGTGTTTTGACAGCTAATTTTGAACATAAAATTTTCCACTTACAGATGAGGGGCTAATTTCTAATTGTTGTGCACTGGTTAAAAAGTATATATATATATTCACACATATATATTTTTACTGAGCTCTAATAAATCCTTGAGGTGACAGGCTTATAAAATAAGTCATAGATATTCAATGATCTTATAGATAATTACATGAGATAACTCTGGAAAACTACTTCCACTGAAGTTAATGAAAATGAGAAATAGTGAAACTGACTTTCAGTGTACCTATTTAAAGGAATTCCAAGTTAATTTATAATGCAATCTTAAATATGTGCCATCTTATTTGAACTATATTTTTCCTTCAAAGAAGCAATAGGTCTGAACGTAGTGTAGGTAGCATCAGGTGACAGAAAGCCAATTTTATTTTCAAATTTAAGTTAATTATCTTCGTGATCCTATTTCTCCACCATTTCTTTCAGAAAAGGCTGAAAAAACACATTATATTCAGGAGATATAACGAAATTATTGGAAGGCATCTACGACAACATGTAATCATTTATACATGGATTTAGAAATTTGCGTATTTAACATTTTATTTCATAAAATTTATACAATTACAGCAAATTTTAATTTTTTAATTTTAAATTTCATGTGAAAAAATGATTTTTATCACCCATAATAAATTTTGAGATTGAGAGTTTACCATTAAAATATTCTTTTGGAAGAAAAATATCTCAGAAACTCTTGGAAACCAACAAAAATAAAGGCATGTGTCAGCCTTCACATTTTTTAGCCAAAAGCTCCCAAAATTTGTTATAATTCTGCAGCCAAAAATTGTAAAAGCAAGCTGAATACACCAATGTACAGTGTATCAATGGACTGCCTCATGTGTGTAAAAATACATTAATTAACACAAATGAAAGATACCTTAATAATGCCAACCTCCAGTCAAGTGCAGAAGAATAGTGACTGTCAGGCACTCTGCTCTCCTTGTGACTTTTAGAGATTGGAACGCACTGGGGACAACATGTCTCAGCAGTTCTTACCTTTATAAGAATTCTAACCATTGATATTCTTGCATTCTTGCCTACCTGACATATATTTTGTAGCCATGGGCTTTATAGACTATATGAACCTTAGGCAATGTAATCCATTGGAATAGAATAGAAACATTGTAAGTGTAGAGGGCAGTCAACTTTTCATTCTCATGAATTTCTCTTGATGTGTACCATTTATTGCCAGTTTTCAGAATTCTGCCAGTTTCAGATGTCAACCAGCATTGGCAGCTTCTTTCCCCTATCGTAAAGTTAGTGTCATATATAAAAATAACTAGAAAGGCATATTTTATGTGTATGCCTATCTAATTATAAGTATCATTCACACTGTCTCCCAGACCCACATTTGGAAAGTTTGCATTGCATTACTGCTCATCTTTAGATGAGCAATTGAGAGTTGGCTAGATTGTGTAAAATATTTTAAAATGAATGAACAAATTACAATGATGATGCCTTTTGAAATTACCATATCTAGTTCACTCTGTGAATAAACTCATTTTCTAGTAATGTTTGTGAACCTTAGTCAAGGGATATTCATTCAACTTTATAAATTTACCCCTCAGCACCAGCTAGCTAGCACTGTTTAGGAATTTTTCCCTCCATGATATTCTGTGTCACATCCTATATCTATGTATAACCTATACACCATAGTTGTATGCCTATAAGCACTCCTATACTCTTGTATTTTAATTGCAATAGTATACCTCCACTCTCTCTCTCTCTCTCTCATACACACACACACACACTCTTACACACACACACACTCTTACACACACACTAACACACTAGACTGTTTGCCCTAATGAATTTTCCTCTGTACTTCGAGAGCTATTTTAGTTGTCTTGTCACTTGAAATTTGTGGGCTTCAAAGAATTATCGCATTTGACTTGGAATGGTCCAGTAATCCATTTACTTCTTTCACCCTGCCTGTTCCATCTTCTATTTCTGATATTTTTTCTTTCTTCCAATTATTTCAGGGGCAGGTGATTCCAAAGCTGGTTTAAAAATAAATAACTTCTCATGTTGTCAGTGATGTTTGCCCGCATTTTTGACTACTATTTAAGAAGGAAGAGATTATCATGAAAATATACTCTAAGAAATATGAAGAAGTGCCTCTTTGAAAATGGAATAAAGCAACGATAGTGGCATATGGATTTTATTTGTACTCTCTTCCAAAAAGTAAATACATAAATCTATATTATATAGGTGAAATATAGATATCATTTGAAGAAGGATATTTAAGGCCTTTATTTGAGCATACTCATACAGTATTAAGTCTCTGTTGTGTAAGTTAAATACAGTAACTTTAATACATGTTAATGATAAACGTGGCACTATGCTAAAACGATATACAAGTATTAAACAGAGTTTTGCAAGCAAGTTTTTGAAGTGGGCATGCATGAATTCTTTCATTTCAGTAATGGTTTGCATAAGTGTAGACAGAGATATTTCCTAAGTTTTTTCATATAGAATACTTATTTACTTTATAGTACCAAAAATTCATACATTCATAAGCAGGAAAGCCAAAACTTCATACATTAATACTTAGCTTTTTTAATCCTGTTAACTAGGTCATATTGTTAAACATGTGAAGCGTCTGTAATATTCCTGAGGGAACAGAAGTCCCTCTATTGCATCAAGAAATTGGAGAGTTGTTTTAGACATTGGGGAATATGTTTATGACTCTTCACAAAAAGAAACCTTCAGAGCCATGGAGTATGTCTTCAGGGACAGGGATCATTTGCTTCTACAACGTAAAGGTTTATGGACATGTCTGTGGTCCTTTAAAGAAGATACATTAAGAATGCTTGCTGAGAGGCCTGTACACTCTTCTGTTGTTTTATTTAAAGGTCTGCCTTGTGTGGTTGGTGAATAATATCTCAGCTTCTTTTTTTGTGTATATTTATTAATGATTACATGAAAAGTTGTCATCAGCCATGAGGACACTTCAAAAAATTTTCAACACACAAAATAAAATGAGCAGAGCTCTAGCATGATATTTGAACTTTCAGACATGGTATATGTACATTTTTTACAACAATAAGCTCATAGGCATATATTCCATTTTAGATCTGCTACATAAATACATAGCCTGAAACATAGTAATGCATTTGAAATTTGTGAGGTCACTGATCATACAAGAAGAGGCAGATTAAACCGATATAATGGAACAAAAGAAGATTGGTTAAATATGCAAGGTGTGTAATTATCTTCAGTAATGAAAATGATTTTTTTTTCTTGTTTTTGGTCTTTGGTTTTAGTTGAAAAAATAGCTTCCCATATGCTACTGGAACTATTTGACATTATTTACTACATGAAAAGGGGCAAATAAGTAAACATACAAAAGAAGCTTGGCTTTGTAACATTGTTATATTATGATCTCAATGGCTTAGAGAATAGAAACTTTTTTAAGAATTTAAGATTTTATTTTATAAATATTTGGAGGTTAACATCAGACATGAAAATAGTTCTGTGGATTCTATTATGTACTGAATATGGGAATGAATTCCCCGGTACTGTAGGAAAAAAATATAAAATAACAACTTTGTGGATTGAAACACTCAAATTAGCCTTTTTTTCAAGGAAGCAGGTGTACAAATGATGCTATTGAAATAAAAAAAAATGTAGAAATCACTTAATTATAGGAGTTAAATATAATCAATGCACTCATGGTAAATAGTGGAAATTGTTAAAATTTAGAAGATGTTTTGTCATTATTGACTTAGATTTAAGTCTCAATGCAAATATGTCTGTCCTTGATATAGGCGCATTTATTCTGTAAGACTTATTTTACCTGGTGAACGAGATGGACTTAGGTGAAAATCAAAATAAATTTTAACCACAGTTTTAAGGGTCACCCAATCCTCAACTACTTTAAAAAATTGCAATGAATTTTAATTCATTTACTTTTAACGGAGATACAAAGCATTGTCTTGTTTCTAACCCAATTGTTAAATTTTTCAGATTTTATATTTGCTTAAACAATAAATAAAACTCAGAAAACCAAATAGTTTTTGTTTTCAAAGCTATCCAGGAAAAATAAAAGATGTCTAACAGGAAATCATACAAGTCCTTGAAGAATACTGAGTATATTATTTGCTATTTTACTCCAATGTTATTAATTTTTACTACTACATACTACTTATTTAGTACTACACACTATTTGTTATTTGGCCTTTTGAAGGAGCTGTAAATTCCAATACACTATAATATAATTTTTGGACAGGTATACATTTCTGTTTAAAAGAAATGTATACTTTTATTTTGTATATTTTATATTTTAAATGTATACATTTATTTTGCACATTGTTAATGTTAAATTTGGTAGTCCTGGATCTGCTGCATCTATAAAATGGAGATTTCTTTAAAAAATCATCTGAAAATTAACAATATTTTTATTTTGAGAGAAATTGTGCTTAGCTATTTAAGATTCCTTAAATTTGTGAAATTTGTATGTGTGGGGATCAAAGAGGAAAATATATAGTAATTTGTTTCATCAAAATGACATATTCAATATTCTATAACTTCTAGTCAAACTTTCAAATGAAAGTTTGAAAGAAGTAAACTAATGTTTTAATTACATATAGCAAAGGAATGATCAGTAAATAAAATAACTAGGGTTTTCACATTTGCAATAGAATGACTGGATTAGGCAAGAGATTGAATTTAGAAATTTGAATTACAGAAAAGCATTGGTTTAAATAAATCCTCAAAAAAGTAATCCCAGGTCAAAATATGACATGAAATTAAAAAAAAAAATTCAGCCTGATTTGAGAAAGAATGCTTACTCAATAAATATATATTTGTGTCTTCTGTGAGTTTCCCTCATTTATCCTATCTGTGGATGAAAAGTCATCTAATAAGGTATAAGAGACTCAATTACATTTACCTAGAACCATCTACAAGTAGACTTCATGAATTTTTTTGGCTCAAACTCAGAGGATTTCCTTTACACAGGATTCTTGAGGTTATCAAGAATCATTATTGCTGCTCCCTCCTAAAGGCAGGCCACGAGAAGCCACATTTCCAGCAGTAGTATCCTCAGTGGGAATGAACCAGAAAACAAAGAAAAAGCCAGAGATATTGTCCCCACTCTCGTTACCAAAAAGTGAGTTCCTTCTTCAGGAGGATCAAGTAGAAAATATTTTTAATTATAAGCAGAAAGCTATTTCAAAATGTCAGGGGTTTCTAATATCAACAGTTAAATACTTGACAAGTGAAAAGAGGCCACGGGGAAGTGATGGTCAAATCTCTGCTGTGAAGCAAGTTTCCACACAGAAACATCATCAAAAACACATACCTCTGAGCATCACTTCTTTCTCTAAAAATAAAAATAAATATGCTGTTTTCCTCCCTTTTTTCTAATTGGTATCATAAAAGTATAAGAAGCCACAAATGCATTGTTGCCACTTAAGAAAAAAAATCCTATATTATACATATATGAACATAATTCACTTAGTTGCATATGATTGAAATACTTGCATGCTGGTTTATAAATTACTACCTAAAAGTTTTATGAAATGTAATTATAAAGTTTTAGTGCTAGAAAAATTGTTGTTTTTTTTGTGTCTTGTATTCATAGGGAAGACTGGTAATATCCCTTACTCCTCATTCATATAGCTAACAATTTTAATTGGATGGCTAATGGATACGGCGGATTTAACATTTACAAAACCAAACTACTTTCACTCTGACCCTGCTTCCCCTTTAGCCTTTTCATTTCACTATGTGTCCACCCCAATCTTCCAGTTTCTAGGAATAAAAATTTTGGAATCATCCTCTCTTTCCGTCCTCTTTTTCTCTCAAAACTACATCCCATCAGCTAGCTCATGCTGTTGGGTCTTCAAAATATATCCACACTCTAACCACTTCCCCAATCTTCTTCATCACTGTATTGGACCAAGTCTTCAACATTTTCCATCTGGAATATTTTAATAATCTAAAAACTAGTCTCCTTGCTTCCAGAGTCAATTTTCAACACATTAGCAAGAGTGAGTCTCTTAAAATGTAACTCAGGTCATTTTGTTCTCAAAACCCTCTGAAAGAGTAAAAGCCAATGTCTTTATATCGGTGTATGAGAAGTGTTGATATGAAGGCAGTAAGCACCAGTACAGCAACATACCATGGTTTCTGATTGGGCTGGTATTTTTGCTGGTACTATGCAAAAATAGTTGTTAAATACTTGAATTTCTTGCTTTTGAAGTTCTCTACCCCGTTCTTGCCTTTTCTTAGATCATCTCTTAAGAATCTCTCCTTTATTTACTGCTGCCAAACTGTCATCTTTGCTGTTCCAGGAACTTGCTAAGCATGCCTCTACCTCAGGACTTTCGCATTTCTGTTCACTTTGCCTCTAATTTCAGATATCCACGTGGTTTATTCCCTCATCTTCTTCAGGTATTTGCTTAAATGTCATCTTCTTTGTGAGGACTCTCTTTCCCCATTTTAGATGAAACAGCCCTGTGGTTCTTCATATTCTCCTTTCCTGCTGTATTTCCTCTCCATAGCATTTATCACCTGATACACCATACAGATTATTTATTTGCTTTGCATTTTCCCCCAATAGCAATGTGAACTCCACAAGAGCAGGAATTTTTGTCTGTTTACTACTGCATTACTGGTGCCTTGAACAGTTCCTGGAACTTAACAAATCCAAAATGATTTCATGAAGATACTAATTTGTTTCAGCAAGTTATATAACAGCCAATAGTATGAATTGAAAGAGTTTCTTGTTGTCTTAATTTTAAAAATTTTGTTATTTATCTTCAAAGAGGAAATTTTACCCTCTCATGATGACGGAATCATGAATCAAAAATGATATCCTCTTCTCCCCAATTGTGGTCTCTATCCCTGAGCCTAAGTTTTACATCAGTGTTTCAGTTTTGTCTTTAGAAGTTACTCAACGATCACTGGACTCTAAGTCTATCTACATGGCTTACTCTTGGAGAGACTACAAGATAGCTCAGGGGAAAAGTCATTTTGAGATTAAAACTATATGGAATTGTTCTTTATGGATTATCATAGTTAATTTCAATTTTTAAAAATATGCAGGAAGTTAAAAGACTATAATTCCAGTATTGGAAGCCAGTTTAAGAGAATATGACTATGTAGTTACTTTTAATGGAAAGGCGAAGAAGAGGAAGAAAAAGGAAAGGCATTGTGTTTGTACCTTCTCTACAACAATTATAAAATGAATGAGGAAGTATTTTGGTGTTTCTAAGGTCTTTCCATGATCTTGAAATCTATATATTATAGTCATTTAGTCCGTGAACCATTTTAACAATTGGGTTTCATGTTACATATCTTTAAATTTTTATGTTGAAAATTTATAGCTGTGACACAAGATGATAGAAATTGCTCATGCTCACATATATTCGAACTGGCTTTTCAACTTGCTCCCTTCTCTTTTAATTTCAGCTATCATTTTTAGAGCCTTAACAGTCACAATTGTTCTTAACTATCCCAAGTTTTTACTTCCTATTTGGACTGACTTCTCCGTAATTTTAGTAACTAAGTGACCTAGATATTGGTTCTTGGTGTGATAGGTTTCTGATTTGTATCCTTTGCAGTTTAACTTTTAATCCTTACCAAATATATGTTATTCCTTTTCTTCAGCTACATTGTTGTGCCTTTCCCAACACTGTAATAATTTAAGCCTCCTGTTTTATAATCTTCTATCAGAACCTATATTAAGAAGACACTGAATTTAAAGAATCAGCAGGTGATGTTGAAGAAGAAATATAACCTGAAGAATAGGAATAGATGTTTGAAAATGTTTCAGAAGTTAACCAGTCTTTCAGTGGCTTTGTGATGGGTAGGGGTTTTATTCCTCTTTGTGTACTATGTAGGACAGTGTTAACCAATATAGATTATGTTTCTTGTCAGTTACATAAGGATGTGGTAATCAGGGTTAACAGTTTGGAAAACATTCTCTAGAGAAGAGACTAGTGATTCTTGCTCACAAACAAGGCAGAATTTCCTTATGTTGCTTAATATTTGATCCTTGATAGTCTGTACAGTGGAAACCATTTCCCTCTGTGACATCCTTTTTTGCCAACCTATATGAATGTGTTTAGCGTCACTTCAGATATAGAGTTCAAGCTCAAGTATACACAGCACATGAAAGATCCTATAGTTCGTGTTCTCTTAGGTTGAATTTTCTTTTCATAATTTTTTATGATTGAATCCTAAGGGTACGTTCCTTGGTAAATTGTGTTAATTATGTCCACTTTATAATGGATTTAACAATTTTACAGAGCAGATCATTGTTTATTATATTCTGAAAACCATTATATTAATATTTTATTTCCTTTTTTGCAGAGAAACTATTGTCTTTTTTGATTTCTGAGGATGAATGAAGTACTGTTAAATAAAATGTTGCTAAATGAAACTTCAGATTCAGAAATGCGTGTGCGTGTATATGCCCTTTCAGTTTTTTCATCATTAACTAAATTTCTGTAAATTTAGAAAACATCGTATCAAATAGCTATGAAGAAATCTGTCATATAGAGACATATGAATTTGGTGCTAGCATTTGGACATATAAAATGCTTTAAAAACTGACTTTAAACATATATGGCTATGTTGTTATATTTTGAATTTATTGTTGATTTGATCAAATATATTTGATACATTGGTATGATCTCCAAGTCATTAGAAAGAACTTCCTGACTTCTAGAATGACAGAATGGAGATACAAGAAAGTGTCAGTTATATATAAGGTCTTCCCCTTAAAGCAGTGGACTGGGTTGAATAATGATTTCAGTTTATTTCATTTTTTACACTAACATTACCTATGTTCTGTGTACTGGGGGTATGGGAATAAACAAAACAAAGTCTTTGCCCTTCTGAAAGTCACACTCTAGCAGAGTCAACATATAAAAAGCCAGTAAGAGTTACAAGTGCAATGAAGACCTACTAGTTTAATTGTGTGACCTCCAGCACACTGTTTTCTCATCAGTAAAATAGGGCAATAATTGTACCAATAATATGAGCTAAGTTTCCGACGTATCTTCTTGAAAACTTGGTTCCTTCCTTTTTATGGAAAACCCCAATATAATCTCCCCTTATCCATGCTCTTTTGAGGATGGCGTTAGGGTCATGTGGTTTCTGTCTTTCTGCTCAGAGGTGGCGGTGATTGCCAGGGCTGTAGATGCTCAGGGCAAATGCATCTCCTAATCAGTGCTTTTCAGGGTCATTCAGAGGTGCTGGCTCCTGCAGAGTTTATCTCTCTTGAGGTAAATTCTATACTCATTTACTTCATTGTAACTGAAAAATAAACTTTGATTTACCATCAGAAGACAAAAAAGAACAAAAGATTTTAAAATTCTGGAAATTGCACAATTTACTCTTTCCATTTAATTTGTTATTCCCCCTTACTCACAGTCAGAACCACAATTCCTGGTTTCCATTGATGGGCTTGAGTTTACTTTATGTAATACAACTGATGGAAAGCCCAACCATTGTGGTTCCAGAAATGCTAATTTAGGTAGTATTAAAAGGATCATTTTTGCTGGTATGTGAAATGTAATGAAAACATTTGCTTTTTGTATGATGATCATACTATAAAACTTCTTGAAAAACTCATAAGAAAGTTTCAAAGTATGGGCAGAGTACAGAAATCCCATGAGTACTGATTGTACTCATCTAGGAGGAGCCATGAGTAAACAAAAGTTTCTCTTATGAAAAAAAAAAGTAACAACCAGCAAATGATATCTATCTTAAGGAAACATGTCTATTTCTCTTCATATAAAAATATTACTATAGGAGAGTTTCTATGTTAGTGCAGGCTGGATGCCATGTTAACTAATGAACATAAAATTGATTCTTCTTTCATATACTGATTTTCATAAAGCAATATTTTAGGCCATCAACGATTGAGTCACTAGATTTACAATGGAGAAAAATCAGAGCATCCATTATGATCATAGTAAAGAATACTATTTTTGGAATCGGGAAGGTATACATACCTTTCGGATTGCTTTTTAAAAAAATAAATAAACTGTTTTCTTTATGAAGTCTTTATAAATTTATTTCCATCATTGATTGTGTACTGAAGATTTAAGCCAGTCTCTGAAAAAACAAATAAATTGTGATTTTATACAACTTATTTACTAAAAGACATTTGAAAGCATTTTTTTAGATGAGAGAATTTTAAACCTTATTTTGCCACAGTTGACCTTTTATCATTTAGTGAACATTATAAATATGTTTTAACAAGTTTCTCAAAAATAGTAAAGTAGGCCAGGCACGGTGGCTCATGCCTGTAATCCCTGCACTTTGAGAGGCCGAGATGGGTGAATCACCTGAGGTCAAGAGTTCAAGACCAGCCTGGTCAACATAATGAAACCACATCTCTACTAAAAATACAAAAAGTTAGCTGAGTGTGGTGGCACATGCCTGTAATTCCAGCTACTTGGGAGGCTGAGGCAGGAGAATAGCTTGAACCCACAAGGTTGAGGTTGCAGTGAGCCGAGATCCCACCACTGCCCTCCAGCCTGAGCAACAGAGTAAGACTCTGTCTCACAAAAAACAAAAAAGTAAAATAAACTGTAGAAACAATTAAATACTTTAAAAATAACTAGAAATATTTAAGCAAAAATATTTTTAAATTTAGAATAATGATGAGGATATTTAGCAATTATATAAAATATTCAACTAGCAGATACTGCCAAGTAGATAATTATCAACATCTAAGAAAATACACAAAGTATAAACTTTCCTATTTCTTCTCACCCCATTGAACGCTACCTCTTTTCTTTCTTTCTTCCTTTCTTCCCTTTCTTTCTTTTCTCTTCTTTCTTTCTTTTTCTTTCTTTCTTTCTCTTTCTTTCTTCTTTCTCTTTCTTTCTTTTTCTTTCTTTCTTTCTTTCTTCTTCCTCCTCCCTCCCTCCCTTCCTTCCTTCCCTCCTTCCTTTCTTCCTTCTTTCCTCCCTCCCTCCCTGCCTCTTTTTGTTTGTTTCTTTCTTTTTCTATCTTTCTTTCTCTTTCTTTCTTTCTTTCTCTTTCTTTCCTTCTTTCCCCTTCCCTTCCTTTCCCTTCCTTCCTTCCTTTCTTTCTTCTTTTTTTCTTTCTCTTTCAAATAATAGATGCTATTGCTAGAAGTTCCTTTAGAGCTTTAGAGATAATCAAAACCTGTCTGGGTGCAGTAACTGACAGCTATAATCCTAGCACTTTGGGAGGCTGAGACTGGAGGATCACTTGAGCCCAGGAGTTTGAGACTGCAGTAAGCTATGATCATGCCACTGCACTCCAGCCTGGGTGACAGAGCAAGACCCTAAATCTAAAAAATAATCAAAATCAAAATCTTTAATTTTATTAGTATATAAATAGAGACATACCAGGTCTGTCTTGATAAAAGTGACATCACTAGTTAAGAGAAATACTAGTACCAGAACCAAGATTTCAGCTGGTCCAGTTATCCTGCTGTTCCTTTTAATAATTTTCCCCTGGCTCTCCTAAAACCTTTTCTATTAAATTCTGTTCTACTTGGACATGACCTCATTTCATTTTCTCTATATCATTAATTGTGCTCAGAATTATTCATAAGTATTATATTAGGTAAACATCTACTAATGCAAAGGGGGACAACACTCAGGAATCTTTACACTGGAAACAGATTGTACATATCCGCTGTCTCCAGTCTTTCAAGATTTTAGCAATCAATGGATTTAGGATGAGTTCAGTCCAATAGGAAGATGAGATTTCAATAGGCCTATGTCTAAATCAAATGATAGTCACTCAAGGAAGCCAACTTTCATGATTTTAGAAGCATGTGCTCCCTAACTTCAAGAAGAAAACTGTATTCTCTGTGCCCTTTTCACTTTCCCTTGCGAATAGCCTTCATTTGGCTGATCAAACAGGGAGCAGCTCAACACAGGTAGTCAATTTAGCTCCTGACTTTCTTCTCTACATTTGTCAATGATTTAGGGCAAGTAGAAGCTCAGGATGTTGACTTTTTCTATCATTACAGCTGCCAAGCAACTATGTAGTGTATCAGAAAGCTTTGATACTGCATGGGAGAGAGTCCTTCCCAAAGGTTGATTCAGGAATTTTCCCCTATTAAATTAACTTATGAAATGCTTTTCTAATAAGACTTGCCACAGTAATTTTATGGATTAGACTGTTAACACATTGGATTATCTTAAGTCTTAAAAAAATAGAGAGAAGTAGATCTTAATAGATTGGTTTAATCTAAGCATACAAAAATATTTAATTTGATTCACTACAAGGTAATTAAAAGGTTCTGCATCATATATTGCTTGAGATTATTTTAGCATTGCTATTGTTGAGTTTGGAAAAAGGCAGCCTTGGAGTTACTTGGTCTCTCATTTTATCTAAATTTTAACTGCTTTTATATGGTTTTAAAAATAATGTGTGAAAACATTGTATTAGACTCACACCAAGGATATAAACATCACAGAGTCATACTCTCTTAAAATAATGCATTTTAAAAAACAGTATTTATCATACTATTCTCTTCTAAGCTGACAGTAATCTATTTTAAATAGGATTTCTTTCTGAGAAAAGAAATTATGTTTAAAAACAG
The DNA here is from genome assembly GCF_028885655.2 of Pongo abelii. Classification (NCBI taxonomy): domain Eukaryota; kingdom Metazoa; phylum Chordata; class Mammalia; order Primates; family Hominidae; genus Pongo; species Pongo abelii. The sequence goes on from NC_071990.2 coordinate 124,460,330, forward strand.
CACAACTCCATGCATTATACCATACATTATAAACTCCAAATGTATTAAAAATTTCAAATATTAAAAAAGAAAACCATAAAAGTATCAGTACAAAGCATGAAAGAATGTCTTTATAATCTTGGTGTAGCGACCTTTATGCCAATTATTCAAATTCCAAAAGTTAAAAAAAGAATACATTTCATCAAGTGAAATTTAAAATTTCTGTATGAAAAAAATTATAAGCAAAACCAAAAGACAACTGACAGACTGGGAAAATTTTTCAACTCATATAACTGACATAGACCTAACATCTCTAAATTAAAAAGCTTCTAGAAATTAATAAGAAAAGAAAAACACTTAATAGAAAAATAGCTAAAACTGCTGGGCACGGTGGCTCACGCCTGTAATCCCAGCACTTTGGGAGGCGGAGGCAGGCGGATCACCTGAAGTCAGGAGTTTGAGACCAGCCTGGCCGATATATAGTGAAACCCCGTCTCTACTAAAAAGTACAATCATCATTCTCAGTAAACTATCGCAAGAACAAAAAACCAAACACCGCATATTCTCACTCATAGGTGGGAATTGAACAATGAGAACACATGGACACAGGAAGGGGAACATCACACTTCGGGGACTGTTGTGGGTTGGGGGGAGGGGGGAGGGATAGCATTGGGAGATATACCTAATGCTAGATGACGAGTTGGTGGGTGCAGCGCACCAGCATGGCACATGTATACATATGTAACTTACCTGCACATTGGGCACATGTACCATAAAACCTAAAGTATAATAATAATAATAATAATAATAATAATAATAAAAGAAAAAAAAAGTTAAAAAAAAAAAAGTACAAAAATTAGCTGGTTGTGGTGGCGCAAGACTGTTGTCCCAGCTACTTGGGAAGCTGAAGCAAGAGAATCGCTTGAACCCGGGAAGCGGAGGTTACAGTGCGCCGAGATCGCGCCACTGCACTTCAGCCTGGGCGACAGAGCGAGACTGCATTTCTTGAAAAGAAAAAAAAAAAGAAGGAAAGAAAGAAAAGAAAAATAGACAGCTAATACGAACACACGGTTGAGAAAAAAGAAAATATAGTGGCTCTAAAAATAAGACAAGATGCTACACCATACTCAAGACTATGCAGTAGTTTCATAACACACTCTCAGAGAGGCTGTGGGATGCATCTTTCCCCTACCTTACTATCAGGAGACTACATTGATACAATTTCTGTGGATGACAATTTGGCAATATCTATTAAAACTACAAATGGAAGTATCCTTTCACTCACCATTTCTCTTCTGGAAATGTATCCTTCAAACATGCTTGCACATTTGAGAAATATATGTACAAGGATACTCATAGGTAAATTACAAGAACAAAAAAAAATTGAGGAAACTAAAAAAAGTTTAAAAATATGTAATGTAGCCAAAGAGAGGATACTATACAAATCTAATGTAATCTATTTAAATTGATATAGCCAATCAAAAGAATACTATGCATAACTAAAAATAGTGAGGAAACACTTTATGCACTGTTACAGATCCCTAAGATATCCTACTCAGAAAAAAAAGTAAGGTATGGCTACTGTACTACGTATAGTATATGTGATGTTTCATGTAAATATGTGGCAAGGAGGATAAAAATAAATGGTCATATTTACTTGTATATTCTTAAGGAAATGTAGAAGACTATAACAAGCTAATAACATTGGTTGTTTGTTGGGAAGAGTTAGAAATTGGGTGGATTGGGACAAGGTGAGAAGAAGATTTTCACTTTTCTACAATTTGTTTTCATTGTTGAACTTTGTGAATGTATTACTTAGTGAAAATTTTTTAAATGACTTAATCTTTTTTATCTTACATTATTTTGACATTGCAAATAGTTAAAGATTGTAATACAGATGTGTGTATATATTCTGATATATATATATATGGTATTCCACCCATATATATATATATATGGTATTCCACCCATATATATATATATATGGTATTCCACCCATATATATATATATATGGTATTCCACCCATATATATATATATATATATGCTATTCCATCCATATATATATATATGCTATTCCATCCATATATATATATATGCTATTCCATCCATATATATATATATGCTATTCCATCCATATATATATATATATATAGTATTCCATCCATATATATATATATATATAGTATTCCATCCATATATATATATATATATGGTATTCCATCCATATATATATATATATATGGTATTCCATCCATATATATATATAGATATATATGGTATTCCATCCATATATATATATAGATATATATGGTATTCCATCCATATATATCTATATATATATATGGTATTCCATCCATATATATCTATATATATATATATGGTATTCCATCCATATATATATATATATATGGTATTCCATCCATATATATATATATATATGGTATTCCATCCATATATATATATATATATATATATGGTATTCCATCCATATATATATATATATGGTATTCCATCCATATATATATATATATATATGGTATTCCATCCATATATATATATATATATATATATATATATGGTATTCCATCCATATATATATATATATACATATACTGCTCAGCCTAAGATGCAGACTGCTATACATAGTTTTAAATCCTCTTGCATGTCTCTGATTTCCCCTTGAGGCCCTCTGATTTCCACTTAAAGCTAACTATCCCAAATTACGTTTATTATTATTTTTATTTTTTGTATATCTTACCACTTATGTGTATATCTCTAAAAAATACCTTTGCATGCTTGAACTTTACATAAATGTCTTACTATATGCATTTTTCCACAACTTCCTATATTCACTCAATAGTATGTTTTTGAATTTCATTCGTGATGTTGCACTGAAGATTATACATTTTCATTCCCATAAATTTGATTATCCAAAAGAGCTCGTGTAAGACTGGAATGATCACTTCTTTGAATGTTTGACAGAACTCAGTTAAATTACCTGGGATTGGTGTCTTCGTTATGGAAATATTTGAATTATTAATCTCATACCCTCGATGATTTTAGGACTAGTATTATTTTCAGTTTCTTGTTGAGTCCATTTTGTTATTGTATTTAATTTTCTAAGAATTTGACTATATTCACTGAATTTTAAAAAATTATTGCTTGTGTTTTATATTCTCTACCTTTGAAAATATAAATGCTGCATTTGTCTTTATTGCTCCTTTCTATTCCTCATATTATTAATTTTTTAAATTAATATTTTAATTAATTGAAGCCTTCTCTATATGACTTAGTTGAAATTCTTGTACCTTTGCTTCCTATTCACTAATTCCACTATAATCTTTATTGTTTGCTTCTTTCTTGTGTAAAATTTTGTGAATCTTGTTTTTTTTTTATAATTTCTTAATTTGGTTCTAAACTATTAAATTTAAGTCTTTCCTATTTTCTAATAAAAATTTTTTGAAAGCGATGGATTTTCCCTTGGGAAATGATTTTTTTTCAAAATATTTTACATTTTTGCCTCTCATATCTAATTCTAGACCTATGTGGAATTGATATTTGTATATAGTGAATGGTACAGATCAAATACTGCTTTTCCCCCTACTGACCAGGAGATAGTGAAGCCTGAGGTAATTACTTATTGTTCTGTGTTTCAAATGACCCAGCTCTGCTTTATTCTGTACCTTCAGTAACTATTCAAACCAAAACTTTAGATGAAACAAAGTCAGCAGAAGATCCAGCTCTGTGGCTGTCATTAGTCTCTGATATCCTTCCTTGGATTCTTAAACCTGTCTTGTATTTATAGAGTGAAGATTCCCCGTATTTTCTTGCCAGTTTAGCTTTATGTAAACAGTGTGGGGTTTTTGTTGTTGTTGTTTGTATGATAGCATTTCTACTTGTGTTGTTGAAGGAGAAGTTGATAGTGTATTGCGTATGAGTAGTACAAGAAATCTATAAAATTGATTGTCATTATAAGAACTTGGAACTCCCACAGAATAAAGCCTTTGGGATAATGAACCTAACTTAGTTTTAAAGAAATTTACATTAATGTTGCTAATCCCTTTATGTGTTTTTTTAATCATCAACACTTTTAACGTATGTCTCAATACAATGTGTTCTAATATTGTTCATTCAAGAAAAGAAAATTATGGGAGTAGGACGTGAAGTAGCCACTGATTTAAAAATATATATTCTAGACATTGTAGGTGGACATTAAGTAAGGTATTCCATATTGGTTGTAATTGACAGTAAGTTTTCTTGGAATCACAATTGCTTCATCATTTACTTTTCTCTTACAGACAATTTATGTATTGGCATAGGCAAAAAGCTTTGTCACCTGGTGCCTGTGTACTCTTCCATAATATTAGGCAGCACTTTCTAAGGGCATGGATACACAAAAAATATTCAACAAAGAGCCTGTCATTTCTTCTGGATTTCTTCTTTTTAAACAATCACGTATGAGAAACGAATTCATTTTGGGATTATAGGAGGCAATGTTAAGATAACCAAAATAATTGGGTAGGCTTCTTTATACTTCTATTTTTCAGAACCTTCAGGTTGTCTCTAAAGCAGTTTATTAACAAAATTATTTTATACCTTCTAGAATGAGTGGTCCAGAATTACACAATTCTCTTACAAAATTTTTGCCTTATAAGATTTATGATGATTTCTAACAAGATTTGTTATTTGTGGACCAACATGAAACCTATCAAACGTTGCTCAGAACCTAGGGTGACTTTTAGATTCCTAAATAGTTTTCTACAATTGTCCGGAGAAAAAGATTCACAGTGGGTATTAATAATACGAATAGACTAGAACAACTGATACTTATGAAAAAATCAGGGTCAAACTAAGATAACCATGAGAGTAAGCCCTGATACCCTAGAATGGTGGTTAGGTGGTTGCTCAGATCAGACTCTTGAGTTTAAGTCCTTTGTATTAGCTTACAAGGGCAGCCATAACAAAATGCCAAGGACCAGGTGACTTAGACAACAGAAATGTATGTCCTTACAATTCTAGAGTCTGGAACCCAAGATCGAGGTGGTTTATTCTGAGGGTTGTCTCCTTGGTTGCAGATGACGCCTTCTCAATTCCTTCACATGATTCTCCCTAGTGTTTTCTGTATGTTCAAATCTCCTCTTATAAGGATACTGGTCAGTTTGCATTAGGGCCCATCCTAATTGCTTCATTTTAGCTTAAATACCACTTAAAGGCCCTTTCTCCATGTCTTAGTTCATTTTCACAGGCTGCTGATAAAGACATACCCAAAATTGGGAAAAAAAATGTTTAATTGGACTTATAGTTCCACATGGCTGGGAAGGCCTCAGAATCATGATGGGAAATGAAAGGCACTTCCCACATGGTGGCAGCAAGAGAAAAATGAGGAAGAAGTGAAAGTGGAAACTACTGATAAACCCATCAGGTCTCATGAGACTTATTCACTACCATAAGAATAGCGAGGGAAAGGCCAGCCCCCGTGATTCAACTACCTCCCCCTGGATCCGTCCCACAGACATGTGGGAATTCTGGGAAATACAATTCAAGTTGAGATTTGGGTGGGGACACAGCCAAACCATGTTATTCTACCCCTGGATCCTCCAAATCTCATGTTTTCATGTTTCAAAACCAATCATGCCTTCACAACAGTCCCCCAAAGTCTGAACTCATTTCAGCATTAACCCAAAAGTCCACAGTCCAAAGTCTCATTTGAGACAAGTCAAGTTCCTTCTACCTATCAGTCTGTAAAATCAAAAGAAAACTAGTTACTTCCTGATACAATGGGGGTACAGGTATTGGGTAAATACAGAAGTTCCAAATGGGAGAAAATGGCCAAAACGAAGGGGTTACAGGGCCCATGCAAGTGCAAAATCCAGCAGGGAAGTCAAATTTTAAAACTCCAAAATGATCTCCTTTGACTCCAGGTCTCACATCAAGGTCACGCTGATGCAAAAGATGGGTTCCCATGGTCTTGGGAAGCTCTGTCCCTGTGGCTTTGCAGGGTATAGCCTCAATCCTGGCTGCTTTCATGGGCTGCTGTTGAGTATTTGTAGCTTTTCCAGGCACACGGTGCAAGCTGCCAGTTGATCTACCATTATGGGATCTGGGAGACTGTGGCCCTCTTCTCACAGCTCCAGTAGGCAGTGCCCCAGTAGGATTCTCTGTGGGGGCTCTGAGCCCACATTTCCTTTCTGCACTGCCCTAGCAGAGGTTCTCCATGAGGGCTCCGCCCCTGCAGCAAACTTTTGCCTAGGCATCAGGCATTTCCATGCATCTTCTGAAATCTAGGTGGAGGGTCTCAAATCTCAATTCTTGCCTTCTGTGCACCCACAGGCTCAACACCACGTGGAAACTGCCAAAGCTTAAGGCTTCCACCCTCTGAAGCTACACCCGAGCTATACGTTGGCCCCTTTCAGCCATGACTGGAGCATCTGGGACACAGGACACCAAGTCCCTAGTTTGCACACAGCAGGGGGACCCTGGATCCATCCCATGAAACCACTTTTTCCTCCTGGCCTCTGGGCCTGTGATGGGAGGGACTCTCATGAAGGTCTCTAACATGGCCTGGAGACATTTTCCCATGGTCTTGGAGATTAACATTAGGCTCCTTGCTACTTATGAAATTTCTGCAGCCAGCTTGAATTTCTTCTCAAAAAATGGGGTTTTCTTTTCTATTGCATCACAAGGCTGCAAATTTTCTGAACTTTTATGCTCTGTTTCCCTTTTAAAACCGAATGCTTTTAACAGCACCCAGGTAAATTTTTGAATGCTTCACTGCTTAGAAATTCCTTCCGGCAGATCCCCTAAATCATCTCTCTCAAGTTCAAAGTTCCACAAATCTCTAGGGCAGGGGCAAAATGCTGCCAGTCTCTTTGCTAAAACATAACAAGCATCACCTTTGCTCCAGTTCCCAACAAGTTCCTCATCTCTGTCTGGGACCACCTCAGTCTGGACCCTATTGTTCGTATCACTGACAGCATTTTTGTCAAAGCCATTCAACAAGTCTCTAGGAGGTTCCAAACTTTCCCATATTTTCCTGTCTTCTTCTGAGCCCTCCAAACTGTTCCAACCTCTGCCTGTTACCCAGTTCCAAAGTTGCTTCCACATTTTCGGGAATCTTTTCAGCAGCACTCCACTCTACTGGTACCAATTTACTGTATTAGTTCATTTTCATGCTGCTGATAAAGACATACCCAAAACTGGAAATAAAAAGAGGTTTAATTGAACTTACAGTTCCATATGGCTGGGCGGACCTCAAAATCATGGCAATAGGTGAAAGGCACTTCTTACATGGCAGCAGCAAGAGAAAAATGAGGAAGAAGCAAAAGCGAAAACCCCTGATGAACCCATCAGATCTCGTGGGACTTATTCACTATCATGAGAATAGCACGGGAAAGACTGGCCCCCATCATTCAATTACTTCCCCCGGGTCCCTCCCACAACATGTGGCAATTCTGGGAGATACAATTGAAGTTGAAATTTGGGTGGGGACACAGCCAGATCATATCACTCCAAATATATTCACAGTCTGAAGTCCTGCGGGTTAGGGCTTCAACATATGAATTTTAAGGGAACACAGTTCAGCCCATAACATCCGTCCTTGCCATTTAGCAACTGGAGAGACAGCAGGCCATTTTTTTTCCTCCTTTGTATTTCTTAGGATTGTTGTGACTATTAAAGGAAAAGGCACATGCTGAGCACTTAGCTTAATGCCAGGTAAAAGCAAATGTTGGTGATTGGTTTTAATTATGATGTAATAGAAACTTTGCATTTTTACCTTTAGGTGAAAAATTATAATATACAAAGAAATAAGATAATAGTGTGAAGTGTGGTGTTAATGTAAAGGAGGGCATCTAAAACTGGAGGTCATAAACCTAGTGTTTCTTTTGCTCCAAATTAGTCTTTTATGTTTATAAATGTAGTAGGTTTTTCCCAGGTCCTCAAACCCCATTTGAAGACAGAAGAAACAAAAAGTGTTTCTGGCCTGTGTCTCTTGCCTTGTAGACCATCCATTTCTATCTTCTCTTACCACTGAGTAATTCTTGCCCCTACCCCCCATCAATGGGAGGTTGCAGCTTACAAAGGGCAAATGGGAAATGGAAAAATGTCAGCAGAGTCATGAAGCTGAACTAGAAGATGGGGAGACAAGACTTTTCAGTTTGAGATGAGCATTTTTAAGCAATATTGAAAATTATGTCAAAGAAAAGTCTCAAATAATAATGAATATTGAAATAATATTGGTCATTGTGTTCACTAAGCGTCGTTAACAATACAGACAATGTAACTAATGATTATTGAATTATTAAGTCACTAAACACTGAATTATTTTACTTTATTTATTATTGAATATATAACATTCTACTTTTTAAACATTTTTAATAAACATGAAATAATGGAGACCATATTATGTGCCATGTACTTTTTAAATGAAAGGTCGTTATTTATATACTTTATTTTGATGAAAGTAAAGATTTTCTGAATATGAGTTCAGAGTAATAAGTGATAGAAGCAGGATTTTTTAAAAAGTACTTAGTTATCTAATACCTAAGATATTTCCACTACAGCTTTCTACTACCTACATGTACCTTGATATTACCAGAAAGTTAATTTAATTAGGACATTCTGCTTTTTAAAGAATTCTAATTCATAGAAATTTTGCAATATGTGTTATACTGTGCAGCATATCAAGCAAGTTATAGATAACATATTTTGTGCAATCTACACAGATTAGTTGTTTAACTGCTAATGGAAATGATATTCAGTCATTTTATAGTAATAAAAAATTTCTCTCTGTTGTGTTTATTTACAGCAATTTGGCTTTCACTACTGATATATTTGCAAAATGTGTCAATAAAAGCAAGATCTAAAATACACAGAAGATCTATCCCATAAAAACAGTTCTATCTACATATTTTGACAGATTTTTAGTGCAATGTAATGACTAGTAATGTGAAAATTATGGTGTGTGAATGCCATTATTTCTATATCAAAGGCAAAGCTGAATGAAATATATGAATTGAAAATAAGAATGGACACTCTCAAAAAGGAGATTCATATTGGAAGCATATATTAAATCTAAGCCTCTTGGAAATAATCACCAGGAAATGGCTTCTAGTGTTCTGTGAAAACAGTACAAATGTGGCATATGCATTACATGTGTTAGAATTTTTTTAAGTTTACTTTTTAAGCAAAATCACTTTATAGGCTGGGCATGGTGGCTCATACCTGTCATCCCAGAACTTTGGGAGGCCGAGGTAGGCGGATCACTTGATGCCAGGAGTGCGAGACCAGGCTGGTCCATATGGTGAAACCCTATCTCTACTAAAAATACAAGAACTAGCTGGGTGTGGTGGTGCACACCTGTAATTCCAGCTAGTCAGGAGGCTGAGGCAGGAGAATCCCGTGAACCCTGGAGGCGGAGGTTGCAGTGAGCCGAAATCATGCCACTGCACTCCAGCCTGGGTGACAGAGCGAGACTCCGTCTAAAAAAAGTTTTAAAAATCACTGTAAAAAAGAAGAAAAGCATGAGAAAACTTTCTCTAACGTTTTGTTATTCACAAACAAGTGAGTTTTATTAAGGCATACATGATCTCCATTGCATGGAGCATGGCTCTCCTTTCTCTGGACAGGCTTGGCAAGTGAAACGGACAAAACACATGGCATGAGGAGCATTAAAATGCTCATCTTCATCCTTATCTCTGTTAATTAAAAAAAATCTCTTATGCTGGCTCTGTTTGTCTGATCTTATCATATTATTCTTCGAGATGACATAGTGAAAGAGACGTTGAATAGATTTCTGGGAACTCTAACAACTAAAGCCTACCGTTACTTGGTTGATTAGATTAACCATATGCCTCCTACCAGTTTCCCATAATAAATAGTAACAGACGTTTTGAAAAAATTAAAGAAGTATGAAGAGAGAGATGAGAAATATATAAAATAAAATTTTAGTCAGTTAAAAAAATTTGTGGATGAAGCCCTCTGGAATGAGAAACAAAAAATTGCATAAAGTGAATCATTTGATTCTTTCTATAGCTAGATAGGTGATATAAAGGATCTTTATAGGACACAGAATGTTCTTTATGGAACAGGGAAACATTGACATATTTTGAAAAAAAAATTAAATTGGCCCAGCTCTCACTCGCAAGTGGTGGGGGTGGAGAACATTGCTTGATAGCACAATATCTCAGTTGGGTATTTTTGCAATTTACATGACAAAAGTAATTTGGCTGCCAGTCACCGTTGATGGAAATTCTGAAAACTAATAATTCATAGTGCAGTGCTGTTTATGGGACATTATTACTAATTTTAAACTCTTTAATTTACCTCTCATGTGATTCCCAATTAGAAAGAAAATGCATAAAAATACTGAAAAGAAAACAGAAACCATAGGATAGAGAGTTTTTGCTAATTGTTTTTATAACATAAATCCTGCTTTTCCCAATTATAGTAAATCAGTGAGTCACTTGATTTATAATATTTATAAATAGAAAAACAGGATATTCATTTATAGCAACATGTACAAGCAACACAACTAGAATGGGTACGATACTTAAATTTTTTAAAATGAATACCTGAGCAAACAAGAAAATAAAGGAAATATTCAACATAAAATGAAAGTACTGAAGCATTTGCATTAAACTGGGTGGTGGGTGTGTGGAATGGAGAGGTGGGAAGTTGGTGGAGAACTTTGCTATTTTTGGGTGTAAGAAAAGGATGGCAAACCAGAACTGAGATCCTACACTAAGGTAGGTACCATAAAGGGGTGTACTCTCAGTAAAAGGTTAGAATAGAGAGAGCCCACCTCCCCCCAAAGGTAAACCTACCCTCATATGGAGCCTGGTAAGCCTCAGTCTGGCTTCTTGTGTCAAATATAAGTCTCCTTTGAGAATTCATAACCATCCACCTCCTTCTCTCTCGTGTGGACTACGGGTTCCAATTTATACTACATGAGTGGTCCAGAAAACCGTAATCAGAAATCTGATTTAAAAAGTAGTCCCAACTGGCAGCACCCCTGGAAGGCCTGTCAAAAATAAAAGCACCGTTCTGGAGACACGGCCAACCCATGTTCTCAGGATTTCCACAGAGAAAAGCTTCCTGAAGAGAAGTTCACCATCCAGTTTTAAAATCTAGGAGGAATAAATTTACCATGAACAAGAATCATCAGATACAAGAAACTGTAAAAAGCATATCATCTCCCTGAAAGTTTTAGATATTAAACTATCAAAGATTATAAAATAGGTAAGTATGCCTACTGACTTATTTATTCAACATTCTTAATAGGTTCACACACTTGTTTTTGCATTCAATAAATTGAGGACTTGAATATGAGAATAAAACAAAAATTTTAGAAGAAAGTACAGAATACCTAATGCTAGAATAGGAAAGAATTTATTAAATCCTCCTTCCAAATAATTGTAAAGTGAGAGATAAGTTTGATTATATTAAAATTAAAATCCCCTATACAGAAAAAGACACCACAAATAAATGATAAGCTACAGACTAGCGAAGGCTTTTTGCGAAGAACATATCCAACAAAGATTTGAATCGGAATATATAAATAACTTCTGAAAATAAAAAGGAAGAGGTAGATAATGCAGTAGAAAAATGAGCAAAGATCGGCCAGGCACAGTGGCTCACGCCTGTAATCCCAGCCCTTTGGGAGGCCGAGGCGGGTGGATCATGAGGTCAGGAGATTGAGACCATCCTGGCTAACATGGTGAAACCCCGTCTCTACTAAAAATACAAACAATTAGCCGGGCGTGGTGGTGGGTGCCTGTAGTCCCAGCTACTCGGGAGGCTGAGGCAGGAGAATGACGTGAACCCGGGAGGCGGAGCTTGCAGTGAGCTGAGATCATGCCACTGCACTCCAGCCTGGGCCACAGAGCGAGACTCTGTCTCAAAAAAAAAAAAAAAAAAAAAAAAAAGTGATTGAGAGAAAAATAAGAAATCTGAATTGCCAAAAAAAAATACATAGAAGATGCTCACTAGATATTAGAGAAATATGAGTTAAAGTAACATCATGATACTATAGCACACCCAAAGATTAGGAAATTTCAAAATATTTTATAATACCAAGTTCGGCTGAGGTTTCTGGAGAGAATATAATTAGTGTCACCTCTTTGGAGAGCAATTTGGCAATATCGAATAAAATTGGAAATATGGAATCCTTTCACTCTCAGGGGTACATTCTAGAGAATTTCAACATGCACACAATTAGATTAGGTACAACAATACTCCTTGTATGATTTGTAGTAGCTAACAAATTAAAAACAATCTCAACATTCATCAAGGGAAGAACAAATAGTTACACTGAGATATATTTCACCCTGGAGTGCTATACAACAATTAAAATAACTGGTGCTCCAAGTATTAAAAATTTTGAAATGATACCTATATTATTATGCAACTTACGTAAAATTTAATAATAAGAAAAAGAGTATTGTATTCATATAAAGCAAAGCTATAACAACATAACAAAGTCAAAAAATTGATTACCTGTAGGGATGGAAAAAAGGAAGTATGATCAAGCAGGAATTTAAAGTAGCTTTAAATATTTGTATTTTTAAAAAAGAAATACATATTTTAAAAATACGTATTTTTAAAAAGAATTATCTTAATTTCTTTTAAGTTTTGATCAAGAAGTATGGTGTGGTATGTGAGTCTTTATTTTATTATTCTTTAAAATTTCTTGTATGTTTGAAATATTTCACTATAAAAAGGAATGTCATGATTTCGGCTTACTCCACCACTATATAAATATTGTCCTGACAATTAAATAATTTTGATGAAGTGCCATTCTGTTAACCTGCCCAAAAGGCCCACATGTGTCCATGTTTTCCAGGCCCTGTAAAATGTGGTTAAATTAGGTCCAGGTGTCATTTAAGTTGAACATTGTTCTCTGTGCAAGCTGCTTATAGGGTACTGTTTAGCTATCTCAGTTCCACTAAAGAGAGCCAGAGAGATTGATCCTCATTAAATGACTAGTCTGCAAGACTTTTTATGGACTGAATTGTGTTCCATAACCCCCAATATGACTGTGGTTGGAAATAGGGCCTCTAAAAAGATAATTAAGGTTAAATGAGGTCATAAGGGTGGGGCCCTGATCTAATATGACTGCTGTCCTTCTAAGATCTTCTTATAAGGGACATGAGAGATGTGCATATGCAGAGGAAAAAGTCACAGCAGGAAAGAGACTGTCACAGGAGAGAGAGCTCAGGAGCAACCGAACCTCCCAACACCTTGATCTTAGACTTCCAGGCCTTAGAGGTGTGAAAAAAATGCATTTTTGTTGTTTAAGTCAATGAGGTTGTGGTATTTTGTGGGATGGAATTTTGTGGCATGAAATTTTATGATTTGGAAGCCCTAGCAAATAAATACAGCTATTATAGCATGAAAAGATATGAGATTGAAAGCCCAGAAATAGTTGCAAGACCAGAAGTAGACAGGTTAATTAGTCTATGAAACTGAAGATATTAAAGGAATACCAAATGGCCTTTTTAGCAAAGTTGCTGGCAGTATCAGATTTCCTAATATAAATATTTCCTAGCAGCATCGGGTGGGCCATGGCCTTATTCTAACATCAGGTGATTGTCAGCATGGCTGAACACCCAAGTATAAGTCATGTCTGCAGGTGGAAATAAATTTTTTTTAGCTATTGTTACAAATAGCTTTCTTTGTTTTGAGTCTTATACTTTGTTTATATTATTTCTCACACAATACCCTATAAATTCTGGCATATTAGTAATTACTCCAAGGTTTAGTGCCCAACTGCCTAATTTAAGTCCATTTCTGTTGTTAAAAATTAGAAATTATAGAAAAAAACAAACAAATAAACAGAAACAAACAGCACAACCAGGTCTTAAACGGGCTTTGGGTTCCATTTTAATGATATGTTAGTCTTTGAGTGTGGTTTTTTTTTTTTTTTTTGAGATAGACTCTCACCCTGTCACCCAGGCTGGAGTGCAGTGGCGCGATCTCGGCTCACTGCAAGCTCCACCTCCCGGTTTCACAACATTCTCCTACCTCAGCCTCCCAAGTAGCTGGGACTACAGGTACCTGCCACCACGCCCAGCTTATTTTTTTGTGTTTTTAATAGAGACGGGGTTTCACCGTGTTAGCCAGGATGGTCTCGATCTCATGACCTTGTGATCCGTCCACCTCGGCCTCCCAAAGTGCTGGGATTACAGGCGTCAGCCACCACGCCCGGCCTAGTTTTTGAGTTTTAAAAAATAATGTTAGTGTTATCCATTACTGCTTCTTCTCAGACATGAGAAAATTTTGTCTTTATTCCTTTTGGATAAATGGATTGTTTCGAACAGAAAGAGAAGATTTGAGATAAAGGGGCATACTGAGGAGAGTTAAGCCTAAGGAAATGACTAAATAAGAAGAATGAATGAAGATAGTGACAGCTAAAAGAACATTGGATTACTATGGAAATAAGACAATTAATATAACACTCATAATGATATCTACCAGTTTTTGAGCCCTTATGTTACACCTGGGTCTATGCTCTGCCTTTTATATATTTTATTCAATTTAATCTTTAAAACCACCCTATAGAGTGGATACTAAGATTAGCCAAAATTCTCAGATGAGAAAACCGCCATTTAGTGACATCAATTAATTTGCTCAAGGACAGTGTCAGGATCTGAATCCAATTCTTTCTGATTCATAAACATAGGCCTTTGTCTTAGTCCATTTGGGATGCCATAACAAAATACAACAGATGGGGTGTCTTATAAACAACAGCAATTTATTTCTCACAGTTCTGGAGGTTGAGAATTCCAAAATCAAGGCACCAGCATATGCAGTGACTGATGATGGCAAGCTTTCTCATAGACAGCTCCTCTCACTCTAACTTTACATGGCAATCCACAGAGGAGTCTCTCTAAGGCCTCTTCTATAAAGGCCCTAATCCCATTCATGAGTTCTCTGCCCGTATGACTTAATAACCTCCCAAAGACCCCAGTTTCTAATACCATCATCTTAGGGGTGAGGATTTGAACATACAAATTTTGAGGACACATAAACATTCGGATCATAGCAGCATCTTTAACCACTGCAACATATTGCTCCACAAAAGACAGATATTTCTTTTAAGAAATTACAGAAGTCGACATGAAGCACTATAATTGAAATCTCTTGCACATTATCAGCAGTCAGAAGACAGCAAAGCTGAAGACTGACTCTGCTTTGCCCTGCATAGTTTCAGAACACCTTGTACTTCAATTCATGTTTGCTGATGACTCAGTGTGGCTGACATCTCCATGACACACAAATTAGACCAGAGCAGCAAGGCTCTCCCTGAGCTGGAGCTGGCCCTCAAGGTAGTGTATACCAATCAGATATATCCTTGGAGGACTCCATAATCAGATTTGGGAGGTCTGGAAGGAGCCCAAACTTTCTATTCAGCAGGAGTGGGCTGAGATTCAGCTGTAAGTAGAAGAGAAAGGCTGCCATAGCAGTGGAAAATAACTATGTAGCCCTGGCTTGTCCATTTCGCATAAATGCCGCAATGATTCATCTTTGAGTTGATAAACATGTTTTCCTAAGTGAAAGTCAGACAGACAGGATGTGATTCCCAGCTAGAAGGGCTTCATTACTAAAGTATTATAGAGAGAAGCCGCTGAGCCTATGCCTTTGCCATGCTGGAAATGGATTTTTGCGAGGGGCACAGTTTTTCCTTTCAGTGAAATGCAGATAAGGGGAAATTCTGGCAGTTTATTGTAGTGAGTCTTTAGTCTTACTTTCCTTCTAGTTCTCATAGTGACACAGGTCCGGTGTCATATTCAGGGCTCACATTAAGAATATAAGCAATGCTCACTGACTTCATTGACATAGTCATCAATGTATTCACAAACCTGGGGGGGAAAAAAACACCACAGACTCAGGATTTGAAATACAGATGACACTGTTAGACTCAGGATCTATGTTTAGAAAGAAATTAGGCACATAGCCACCAGATAGATGCAAGGAAAATACCACACCTCAGTTATTAAGGCATCAAGTTTACTTAACATGCTCTTGTTTACAAGTACAACCCAAGTTCACCACCATCACCCCACACCACTCCAGACTTTCAAAAATCACTTTATAATTCCCAGGGGAGAATTATAAATCAGTAATGATTGACTGCTTTGTAGGATATGTAAACAAATAAAACCAATGGGCATGGGGAGCCCAATTCACTGCTTCCCTTGTGACAAGATTCATTTCAAGTCAACCCAGCACTGAACAAACATATATTGGACATGTAATATTTGGTGGACTCCATCTGGTTGCTGGGATAGGAGTATGAATAAGAAGCAGCTTTTACTTCTGAGGGCCTTACAACCCAATAAGGGAGACAGAAGCACAAACACAAGTCAGTGTAATGTGGCATGAGAAATTGTAGAATTAGAAAGTATGATGAGAAGAATAATGAAAGAATAATTTTTTCCTGACTGAAAGTAGAGTTAGGAATGAAAACAGAATTACAGAAAGCTGGAGCTAGGAGCTCGATAAGGTGTAAATGTGTGTCCCCTCCAAATCTCAAGTTGTTGTGTGATCCTAAATGTTGGTGGAGGGGCCTGCTGGGAGGTATTTGGATCATTGGGGCAGATGGCTCTTAAATGTCTTGGTGCCCTCTCCGTGGCAATGAGTTCACTTGAAAGCTGGTTGTTTAAAGACCCAGTACCTCCCCACTCACTCTTGCTCCCTCTCTGACCATCTGACACACTTCCTTCCCTTCTGATTTGACCAAAAGCTTCCTGAAGCTTCACCAGAAGCTGAGCAGATCGCAGTGTACAGTCTGTGCAGCCTGCAGAGCTGTGAGCTGAATAAACCTGTTTTCTTTATAAATTACTCAGTCTCAGGTATTCCTTTACAGCAACACAAAATGGACTAAAACAGAGATGATATTGTGATAGATTTTAAAGCCTGAGAAAATCATTTTTCAGGTAGACTAGTGAAGTAATGCATTCTAAGCCTGGGGAAGAATATGGGCAAAATCATAGCAGAGGGCCTGTTTGTGGTATATTTTAGGAATGGTGACGCATCAGGCATGGCTGTAGAGTGAGGTTTTGTGAGGACAGTGTGGAGGCAAAACTAGAAAGGCACAATGCAAGTAGGTTGTGGGGTAAGTGGGGCAGGTTGTGAGTTGGAGTGGGGAGGTGGGGAGTAACATTGTTGCCTTTTTTGCTGTAGAAGGTGGAATACCAGCAGAGGCCTTTAAACAAGAATCTGACAGGATCTGAGTTCAGATGTAGATAAACCACCTCTATCCATTTATTTACCTTTTATTAAGTTATTCTGCATCTTTCTTGTATGTAAAACCTGCTTTTCATAAGGCCTTATTTTAATCAGAAGTGAATTTATCAGGCAGCGCCATCAAAGTAGAAGACAGAACATGGGAGAATGGAAAATCAGGAGAGTAATTTTATCTTCAGGAATGAAAATGAGCATTGAAAGGTCATTGTTCTGTCCTTTGCCTCTTGAGGCTGGCAAATCTAGACACAAGGAGTCAGAGTTGGTACTCTTTCTGGCCTTAATGATAGTAACATCAAGATTCTTTCAAAGCACAAAATTACACTTATAAGAAGGATCCTGCTTACCAGACAAGCCTCATTCTTCGGCACTGCCATGTGGGAACCCCCAGCTTCCGTTTTTCAGCATGAGTTTCAGGAGACTGAATTCACCATAATTTCTTCTTTCTGCGATTTTTCATATTCTGATAAATACTTAAAATAGTCTTTCATTTAATACTCTTTTTTACTGGATGATTCCTATTTGATTCCCATTTATTCTTTCAGCTCATATATAATCTGCTCCAGGAAGCCTTCCTTGAACATTCTGAACCTGGGTTAGTTCTTCCCTTATGTGTCTCAATGTTATTTCACATATATTTTCATTATACCAATTTTCCTATTGTATTAAAGTTGCTTAACTTTTTCTACATCAAATTGCAAGTTTTTGGTAGGCAGGCACTTTATCCTACCACAGTATTCTTAATGTCATATACTGAGAAGATCCTCCAAATGTTTGTTAAATCTAATGCAAGAGAATGAAAAAAAGAAATAAATTTAATTATTTAAAGTCAGATAAGGAACTCTTCTATAGCCAAGGCCTGGATGGTTTTAGCAAGTAAATATAGGTAGATCATAAAGAAAGCCTTTTCTTTCTTTAACATGGCAGAAAAGTTGAATAGTTGAAGAGCGGGGCTAGCATATAATGGAGTAAAGGACAATAAATTAGCAATACCTGACAAAATGTATATGTGCTTGAAAAACAATGTCCGGTTTAGGGAGAAGGTCATTAGCCTCTCAATGGCCCATTTTCATTTCCAGTGAGGAAGAATCTTTCAAGTTTAGGTGTAAATGGTGCCTGTGGGAACCTAAGATAAACATCATTATCTCTATATCCTTGTTTGCCCCTTAAAACCTTAATAAGCAATGGTTACTCTGTACAGAAAATACTGAAATTTTAATGTTTAACAGGCTTTTCAGGTGACACCTACCGGAAGAAGAAAAAGTTTATAGTTACTCTTCCAGAAACAGAAACTCATTGACTTGGATTTAAGTTAGAGGTAGAAGCACAGTGCCTCAATTTTAGCTCTTACACCTCTCTATCTACACAGCATCCAGTTACCAAGTCATGTTGATTCTGCCTGCTAAATAGTTCTCAAATCCATTTACTTTTCTATGTCCTCTTCCTTAATCCTAGCTTTATGGACTATCTCAATAATCTTTTATTTGGTTTTTCATATTTGCCACATTCTTTTGAAGTACAAGACTGAGTGTTCCAAACCTAAAATTAAAATCCTTCCAAAGAAGTCTTCCTAATGTTTTGGGATTAGATATAAAATGTGGAGTGTAGATCCTCCATTCTGGGCCCCAGCAGCTCCTGTCTGTGCTCTCCCTCTTGCACACTTTTACTACTACCCACCCAATCTCTGCCATGGTAACTGTCACAAACTACTTCTCATTCTTAACATTTTCTTCATCTGTGTGCTTAGAAAATATCCATGGGGTTTCTATTGCCATCTAATAAATCACCACAAATTTAGCAGCTTAAAGCCATAGTTTTCAAGAGTCAGGAGGAGTCTAGGCATAATTTAGTTGAGTGTTCTGCTTAGGGGCTCACGAGGTTGCAATTAAGATAAAAGCCTGGGATATGATCTCATCTAAGCTTTGGGTGCACTTCCAAGCTCAATGGTTGTATGCAGAATTCAGTTCCTTGTGACCATAGGATTGAGAACTTCAGCTCCTAGAAATCACCACCATTCCCTGCCACATGGGTCTCTCCACAGCATGGCAGTTTGCTTCTTCAAGGCCAGCAGGAGACTATTTCTGCTCTTTCAAGTCTGAATTCTAGATCCTCCTTGAAAATGCTGACCTGACTAGTACAGGCTTACTCAGGAAAAACTCCCTTTTGAGTCATTTAAAGTCAACTGATTAGGATTTTCATTACATCTGCAAAATCCCCTTACTTTTGCCTTGTAACCTAACCTGATCAAGGGAATAACATTCGATCATATTCACAGGTCCTACTCAAACTCAAGAGAGGGAGCTTATAGGAGTATAACTCCTTGAGGAGATCTTAGAATTTTGCTTAACTCCCTTGGATATATAATTTCATTTTAGTTCATCTTTCCTCATTCTAACGCTTACTGAAACTGTAATCAAATCAGGTATCATGAGCTCAGATGCCTACAGTGACTGGCAGGTTTTGTTAATGAATAAAGTGACAGTAAAGAGTAGTAGTAAATGTGGTGATTTCAAAGGCTTCTGGCCATTAAAGTAACCCAAATCTCCTCAACTCTAATCAATCATTGCCTCGCAGAATTATGGCCCAGCAGCCTTATCTAATTTTTTCAGATCAGCCAGGAATCCAGATGTTTGTGTGTGTGTGTGTGTGTTTGCGTGCTCGCACATGTGTGTGTATGTACGTGTGTGTGTCTATTATGCAGTGTGTGTCTGTTATGCAGTGTGTATCTATTATGTATGTGTATGTACGTGTGTGTGTCTATTATGCATATCTTGAAGCCTGATTCCCTGATGTGATAGTATTTGAAGATGTGGATTTGGGGAGTTAATTAGGTAATGAGGGTGCAGCCCTTATTAATATTTGTGCCCTTATAAAAGGGATCTCAGAGAGCTCGCTCTCTTTCTGCTATATGAGGATACAAGGAGAAAACAACCATTTGCAAACCAGGAAGAGTGCCCTTATTATACACCATATCTGCCAGCACCTTGATCTTGGATCTTCCAGCCTCCAGACTGCAAAAAATAAATTTCTGCTGCTTAAATATTCTGTTTTAGTAGTTCTAACTGTCTGACACACTGTCTGAGTATAAAATATTCTGATTTACAAATGTTCTAATTAATTCTAACAATAAAAACTCTCCCCAGGCCAATAGTATGCAGAATAAATAAATATATTTGCAGCCAAGATTTTTCCTTGTGCTATTACTTTGAAACTTTTAAGTGATTCCATCAAGATTATAAGTTATATGTATCTTTTTCAATACATTTTTACCCTTGTAGACTATAACTCCATGAGAACCTGGATTATATCTCTCATTCATTTATATATTTCAGCACTTAACACACTGAGGACACATAATGGATGATCAATCCATATTTGTTGAATGGATTAATAAACGGAAACCTTGTGAATTCTCAGGAAGATAGGCCTAGGTTAAATTTTAACTCGCCAGCTAGGCAGTTTGATCTTTGATGAATTGTTAACATTCTGAGCCTTACTTTCATTATATACAAAATGTGATTATATATAACTACTAGTTTTATTGTGAGGACTAACTGGAATAATGAATATAAATTACATAGGATAGCAGTTTCTCATTGTAGGATGATTTTTCTTTTTTAGAGATGGGTCACAGATATGGGTGAATGAGTGTACAGTATGTTTTAGCACTAAATACTTCAACCATATACCTTTGTACAATTTCTATGTTTTAGAGTTACAGTGGTGGATGGTCTTATCAAATTCAAGTATTATATAGGAAAATTATGTGTGTATGTTACAATATATACATAGAAGATATATATATATATATAAATTACATTGTATATATACAATTTACATATCTCAAAGGTTGATAGTTTTGGTTAAGGTAATAGAGTTGGATCTTTGGCAAAGAGAGCAGGGAGCAGGGAAAGATGTGGTGCTGAGGAGAATGAGGCAGTATAATATTGTATGCAGAGCCTCTTTTCTGCCTCCCACACAGAAAGCATGAAAAAAGAGCTACTCTCTAGTAACAATATTCCTTTGAAATATTTTCAAAGGAAATGAAATCACAATTTGTTCCTAACTGCTTTATTTCACAAACACTATCAGGAAGGGAAATTCCTATTGTACTTAGTGGATGCATTAAATTCTGGACATTAGTATTGTGATTTTTCCAGGTATAGTTACAAGCATTTTCATAAGTAGACAATTATAGACAGCTTATAATTTATTATTGTAGGGTTATAAAATAAAGGAACAAAAAAGAAAAAATCTTCTTTTAAAATAATGAATGCTTTAGTTAAAATGATCAGATAAATCCACATGAGCAAAGACAAAAAAAGTCACAGGAAGCACTTCTGCAGAAAGATCAGTCCATCATGTTAGAAATATTCAATGATATTGTCCTTATTTCATTTTTTAGGCTTCTACTGCATCTACAGTGGAAGCTATTTTATTTTGTTGTACATTAGAAGGTGAGAATGTACTTAAGGGAATTTGATCCAATTAGTATTACATTGCTGACCTTTAGTAAGGAACATACCAAATGAATTCAAGAGTAGAATTGAAATATATTGGTTACACATAGCAAATATTCTAAAGGTTCAAGAGTACCAAAAATTTAACTTTGTAATTACAAGCAAATGCATTATAAGATTTTAGAATCTGAATTGTTCATAGCTGTAGGGAATCATTTCAACAAACGATTCTTGGGGAAGAAGTACAATCAAATGAAGCTGAACCATGTAACAAAATTAACAGTATGCACTTGGTAAACTCCTTCTTACTAAACGTGTTAATATCATCAAAGACAATCTCTCCTACCACCTGCAGAAGCAGTGAGAACCTACAAGAGTAAATAACTCCCACAATTGTTCAATTTGTTATTAACAAACTTGTAAAATTATTTTATAAATTTCTTTCTAATACGTTATCTTTTATAATAATTAAAAATTTTACACTGCTATTTGGTGTATTTTTAAATGTAGATGCAAGCAAAAACATAATCTAGCTGCAAAATAGACCCAAATACATTTCTGCTTTTTATTTTTTTCAAGGTCATAATAATTCAAATTTTACCCTTTGCAAGTACTACACTGGAACTAACCAGAAAAAATATTTATGACTACATAAAACAGGACAGATTTGGGATTAAGAAATAGGGAGTTTAACACGTGGACTTTGTTTTACATAGTAAATGTATTTCCAAAATTATATATTAATGTGAAGCAAGCAAGGAGTTATTTATGCATGTAAATGATAGCTGAACTTATATAAGTAAATGATATTGCCCAGGGAATATTAATATCCATCCTAGTGCCAACTGAGATGCCCACATTTATTCCTTAGTCAGTGTAAGAAGGCATGCTCACAGTGGCCCGTTTGACCCACAGGGTGTTGTAGAAAATATCTGCTGCTGCTCTAAGCTAAGAGCTGACAATTTTGGAAGGAAACTCAGGCGTTAAGCCGGGGTGGCCTATGTGACCCTCACTTTTGCTTCAGGAGCTTGAAAATATGGCACTCCTCAATCCTATGTACCCAGATCAGACCACTTATGCTCTCAACATCTTTCTTTGTGTGCTTTCATCCTGGCATGTATTGCCTTAGTCAAGGACTTCACTCCAGTTTTCCCTTATTCTTGTATCACTTTCTTTTCTTCTCATTGGATCATTCACATCAACAAAAATATATACTGTTGTTTTCCCCTCCTTCAAAAGAGAACAGAAAACCTCCTTTGACCTCACATTCCTTTCTAGCTACTCCTGAATTCTCTGCTCTCTTCTAGAGCAGATCTCTTTTAAAGCACTCTTGGTTTTTGCAGTCTCCACTTATTTATCGCAGTTGTTTCTTGAATTTGTTCCAGATTTTTATCTCCACCTCTCAACAAAAATTGCTAGTGTCAAGGTCATCAATAACCTCCATAGTAATAGATCAATAAATTCAAATTCCAGCCTTCATTTTTCTTGATTTTTCAGCAACATTTGAAATACTCTCTCCTTCTTGTATTAAACATTGTCTTGTCTTGCCTTCTGGAAGAACGTTCTTGTTTACTTTCGATTGTTCCACATGGATCGAATCCATCTTCTTCACAACTAAACATGTCATGCTCCAGGCCTAGTTCTCAGCTATCTTCTGTTCTCTAACTGAATTTATGCTCCTTCATTCTCAGGATTTTAATATCATTTATATATGGATGACTCTCACATTCATGTCTTCGACCCTGATTTGCCTCTTAAGCTATATATTTTTATCTCCAAATTTATACTTGATTTTCCTTTAATATATGCAATACTTATCCCAAATTAGCTTAGGTTAAAATAAATTATTGACAATTGTCTTTCAAATATCTTCCTTCTTTAGTCTAAAATAGTGGTTCTGGGGAATAATTTTGTCTTCCACAGGACATTTGGCAATGTCTGAAGATACTTCCAAGTGTCACAACAAGGGGTGTATGTTACTGACATCTATATTCAATATAGAGCCAAAGTGGAAAACTTCATTCTCCTCTTCCTCTCACCCTCATGTTCAACCCATTGGAAAACCTTGTCAAATCTACTTTGAAAATATATCTGGAATTCCTCATCAATTCCAGTGCTACTTCTCCATTCTATGCCACCATCAACTCTCACCTGGATTAATTCACCTCTTGTCCCAACTAGTCCCCCTTTTTCTATTAGTGCAGATGAAAATTCTACACATTAGCCAGAGCAATACTTTTAGAACACTCAGGAACCTCCAGAGACTTCTTGTCTACCTCAGAATGAAATTCAAAGCTTTTACTTTTCTCCATAGCCTATTTACATTTGTTTTTTTAAAAATTATTTGTCTCATCCTACCAACAGTATAAACTTAAAATAACAGTGACTCTGTTTTGTTTATTGCAGTATTCCAGAGCCTAAAAGAGTATAGTATACATAGTAGGTACATAATACATATTTATGGATTGAATAAATATCCACAAGGTAAGTGTATTAGTCTGTTTTCACGCTGCTGTAAAGAACTGCCTGAGACTGGGTAATTTATAAAGAAAGTAGGTTTAATTGACTCACAGTTCCACATTGCTGGGGAGGCCTCAGAAAACTTACAATGATGGTGGAAAGCAAAGGAGAAGCAAGCACCTTCTTCACAGGGCAGCAGGACGGAGTAAGTACAAGCAGGGGAAATGCCAGGTGCTTACAAATCCATTGGATCTCATGAGACTCACTCACTATCACGAAATCAGCTGGGGAAACCGCCCCCAGGATCCAATGACCTCCCATCAGCTCCCTCCCTAACATGAGGAGATTACAATTTCAGATGAGATTTGGGTGGGGACATGGAACCAAACCATATCACTGAGTCATGCTTGATGACCCATTTAGTAAGGATCTTCCAAACACTCCAGAGTGGACAATACTATGCAGAAAAAGCCATGAAGTTATATCAGAATGTGCTTTAAAAATATCCCTTTTTAGTCAAATAGAATGTTGGTAGCCCTATGGTAGCCCCCCATTTAAAAAAAAAGTATTCATGTCTTATAAAATTCAAGTACTGGGGATCCTGGTATAGATTTTTATAAAGTCTTTCCATCTCCCTTTCTCTTTCCACAACTCTAAATTAGGACCAAATGCTTTCCTGTGTAAACTACTACAACATCCTCCTGACAAGACATTAACTAACTTAAATTCCCCATTTTCTGCATTAAAAATCATTTGAAAACTAACCTATTGCTTGTCAAATTAAAATAAAGAGTCTCTTTTTGGCATCGATGTTCTTGATGATACAAGTCCAAATAAATTTCCAATTTTAGTTTTCACTATTCCTTCAGACAGATTTGCCACTGAGCAATTCTAGGTTACCTTTTAAGTCTATGTTTTTTGAGCTCCATGTCTTTACTTAACCTGGTCTCTCTAGATAAAATGATGGAATTCTCTTATTACTATCTGCAACACCCCACCATTTGATATTCTACGGAATCCTTGAGGTTCATGTAAAATGACATTTTTACTTATAAGACCTCCCCTATACTCCCTGAGAAGTGACTTGCCTTCCCTGAAATGCCACAGAGCTCAATTAGTACTTTCTTTATGCTCTAGTCTTCCTTCAACCAGGCATTGAAACTTACAGATTTGTCTTTTCTCTTAGATGGCACATCCTTGAGGAAAGTTTTTTCTTTTTTTAAAGTTTTATAACTTTCTTAAAACTTATCAAAATATATGTGGATTTAATATAATAACATATAATGTGTGTAAGCTTCACATTTTCAATAGTATTGTAAGTTCCTTAAGGTCCAAAATTGTACCAGATCTTTTTGCATTGTATAAACTATTTTTTGAATACCATAATTCCTAGATCCATAGTAAAAGCTCAATAAGCAATTATTGAACAAAATGCCTGAAAACTTTTAACATTTGTAAAGAAAATAAGTGTGTTAGAAATGTGTTTATATCTATGATAAACTGAATTCTAAATTTTATTTGTGAAGAAAGACATACAAAATACAAGACCTTGCTGTTTTTATTTATGAACATTTTAATTTACATTAATATTTTGATGGTATTAGTTTTCCTTTTAACACAGCTAAACAAAACTCTTTTTTGGACTCAGAAGTTATCATTATCCTATGAACTGGATGTATTGAATCTTTCCCATATTGTTCATTCTCTTCTCCCTGCTGGGATAACTTCTATGAATTTCTAAGAATAGCTTAAAATGTTCTTATCAAGAAGCCTTACCTGAGCTTCTCAATATAATTCTGATAGAAGACTCTATCTAACTGCTTTAAAATATTAATAAAATGCTGTTTTATTATTTTTCTCTATCTCCAAACATAATTGAATGTCTTATGTAGCTAACAAAGTTAACATATGGAAAAATTAGCACACCACTGATGAAATCTATTGTCTTTGTGTTAAAAATTGAAACTATATATCTTGGCTATGAAGAATTGTGCTGACTTTCTGTGCAAATTCTCACACCAGGCCAGGGTCTCTCTCCTGCCTAAGAGATCTTGTCTAGATATACATACCCTTCTGCATCATCCATTTTTCTCTTTACTGAATATTTCCCCCAGAATATAAATATGCCAAGTCTTTCCTATTCTAAACAACACACCGCCCCTACACACAATTGCCTTAGAATCCTCTAGTTCCTGCTTGCTCCTCCCAAACCTTCTGAAGGAATAGTTAGAACTTCCTTTCCACTTCCCCAATATTCTTCAAACCAAGGCATTCTGGCTTTGATCCTCATGATGGTTGACTGTATGTGTCAACTTATCTGGCCATGTATACCCAGGTATTTGGTCAAATATTATTACAGATGTTTCTGTGAAGGTATGTTTTTTAGATGAGATAAACATTAAATCAGTAGACTGAGTAAAGTAGATTATCCTCCATAATATGAGCATACCTAATCCAATCAGGTGAAGGCTATAATAAAAACAAGACTGACCTCTCAAGAAAGAAAGGGAATTCTGCCCGCAGACTGCCTTTGGACTGAAACTGCAATGTTGGCTCTTCCCTAGGTCTCCAGCCTGTTGGCTGACCATGCAGACTGTGGACTTGCCATCCTTCATGATTGTATAAGCCAATTCCATAAAACAAATCTCTCTCTCTCTCTCTCTCTCTGTCTCTCTCTCATATATATGTCATATATATGTATATATTTATGTCATATATATGTATATATATATATAACTACCAGTGACTTCCTCTCTACCCACTCCTTTTAGTCAATTTTAAACTTCTTCTGCTCTTTAAACCTTTCTAGTATTGGATTCTTTTTATTTATATGATTTTCATTAAATCTTATGGATTTCATTGCCACATGCATATGGATAGTTCCAACATCCATCTTAGGTCTCTTTCTGCAAGCATGTTTATATATGCTGGTGTCAAATAATTTGCTTTTCAGTTTTTTCCTCTTCCTATCCTTTTGAATTCTAGAACTGTTTTCACCATCCACTCCAAAATTGAAGTGGAAAACATGTTAGATGTTCACAACTCTTCATCAGTTTCCACCTCCAAACAAATATCAACTTCATTCACTTTTATTTATGTGTTTGTGTGTATTAGAAGAGTTTTAGATTTGTAGTTATTTTTTTCCACAGTCTAAAGATGTTTCACTATTTTCTGGACTCTATTGTTCATTGATAGGTCATCTGCCATTCTTGCTGTTTCTCTTGAAAATAATTCAATAATTCTTAGGCTACATTGAAGATCTTTTTTTTTTTTTTTGTCTTTGCTTTTAGACAATTTTACCCTAATGTTCTCAAATACAGGTTCTTTTTAAAAAATACTGCCAGTTTTGGAAAATGTTATGTCATTATCTCTTTAAGTTATTTATCTGTCCTATCTTTTCTCTTTCTGAAATTTTTGACATGTATCTTAGACATTTTCATGAAATCTCATAAATGACTTAGACTCTTCTTAGTGAATTTTTGTTGTTTTCTATTCATGTTTCAATGTGAATATTTTCTATTGACCTATTTTCCAGTTTAGTAGCCTATGACTAACAAGCTGATAAATATCTATTAAATATTTTTTAAAAATAATTTCAACTTTTTTTTTAGATTTAGGGAATACAAGTGCAGATTTGTTACATGGGCTTATTGTGTAATGCTGAGATTTGGAGTATAAATGATCCTTCCACTCAGATAGTGATCATAGTAGCCAACAGGCATTTTTCAGCCCCTGCTCCACACCCTCTCTCCTTCATCTAGTGGTCCCTAGTGTCTATTATTTCATCTTTATGTCCTCTTGTGTATGCAATGTTTAGCTCCCACCTATAAGTAAGAAAATGCAGTATTTGGTTTTATGTTCCAGTGTTAATTCACTTAGGATAATGGCCTCCAGCTGCATTCATTTTGCTGCAAAGGACATGATTTTATTCTTTTTATGGCTGCATAGTATTCCATGGTGAATATGTAACACATTGTCTAGTGAATAGTGTTGCAATGAACAAATGAGTACATGTGTCTTTTTTATAGAACAATTTCTTTTCCTTTAGGAATATATCTAGTAATCAGCTTCCTGGGTCAAATGATAGTTCTGTTCTCAGTTATTTGAGCAACCTCCAAGCCACTTTCCCTAGTGGATGAAACCATTTACATCCCCACCAGTGGTGTATAAGTAAGTGGTGTATAAGCGTTCCCTTCTCTCCACAGCATTGCTGGCATCTTTTTTTTTTTTTTTGACTTTTTAATAATAGTCATTTTGATTGGTGTGAGATAGTATCCCATTGTCATTTTGATTTGCATTTCTGTAATGATTAGCGATGATGAGCATTTTTTCATATGTTTGTGTGCCGCTTGTTTGTCTTCTTTTGAGAAGTCTCTGTTCATGTCCTTTGGCCATTTTTTAATGGGGCTATTTGTTTTTGCTTGTTGTGTTGTTTAAATTTCTTAAAGTTTCTGGATATTAAACGTTTGTCAGTTGCATAGTTTATGAATATTTTCTTTCATTCTGTATGTTGTCTGCTTACTCTGTTAACAGTTCCTCTTGCTGCTCATAAGCTCTTTAGTTAAGTAACACTTGTTAATTTTTGTTTTTGTTGCAATTGCTTCTGAGGTCTTAGAATAAGTACTTTGTCAAGAGTGAAATCAAGAAGAGTATTTTCTAGGTTTTCTTCTAGGGTTTTAAAGTTTGAGGTCTTACATTTAAAGTTTTAACCTATCTTGAGTTAATTTTTGTAGACGGTGAAATGTGGGGGCCCTGTTTCATTCTTCTGCATGTGGCTAGCCAGTTATCTTAGCACAATTTATTGAATGAAGAGTCCTTTTCCCATTGTTTATTTTTGTTTGCCTTGTTGATGATCAGATCGTTGCAGGTCTATGGATTTATTTTGGGATTCCCTATTATGTTCCAATGGTCTATGTGTCTGTTTTGAACCAGTACCATACTGTTTTAGTTACTGTGGACATATAGCATAATTTGAGGTCAGATAATGTGATGCCTCCAGCTTTATTTCTTTTGCTTAGGATTTATTTGGCTATTCAGTCTCTTTTTTGGCTCCATATGAATTTTAGAAATTCTTTTTAAGTCTGTGAAAAATCATGCTGGTAGTTTGATAGGGATAGTGGTGAAACTACAGACCGTTTTGGGCAGTGTGGCCATTTTAATGATATTGCTTCTTCCAGTCATGAGCATGGACTGTTTTTCTATTTGTTTGTATCATCTATAATTTCTTTCAGCAGTGTTTTGTAGTTCTTCCTGTAGTGGTCTTTCACTCTTTGGTTAGATATATTCCTAGGTATTTGTGTGTGTGTGTGTGTGTATGACTATTGTAAATGGGATTGCATTCTTGATTTGGCTCTCAGCTTAAACACTATTGGTGTACAGAAATTCTTCTAATTTTTCTACATAAATTTTGCATTATGAAACTTTATCGAAGTTGTTCATCAGTTCTAGGAGCCTTTTGGCAGAGTCTTTAAGGTTTTTTTAGGTCTATAATCATATCGTCAGTGAAGAGAGATAATTTCACTTCTTTTTCTATTTAGATGCCTTTTATTTTTTTTCTCTTGCGTGATTGCTCCTGCTAAGACTTCCAGTACTATGTTGAATAGGAGTGGTGAGAGGGAACATCCTGTTCTTAAGTGGAATGCTTCCAGCATTTCCTCATTCAGGATTACATTGGCTGTGGGTTTTCCATAAATGGCTTTTACTATTTTGAGGTATCTTCCTTTGATGCTTAGTTTACTGAGGGTTTTTATCATGAAGGGATATTGAATTTTAACAAAAGGTTTCTCAGCATCTATCAAGGCGATCATAAGGTTTTTGTTTTTAATTCTGTTTATGTCATGAACACATTTATTTATTTGCATATGTTGAATCAACCTTGCATTCTAGAATAAAGTCTTCTTGATCCTGATGAATTCACTTTTTGTTGTGTAGGGATTTTTGCATCCATGTTCATCAGGGATATTGGCCTATAGTTTTCTTTTTCTATTGTGTCTTTTCCAGGTTCTGGTATGAAGATGGCTTCTTAGCATCATCCCTCCTCCTGATAGCTGGATTCCCTTCTCCATTTTTTTTTTTTTTTTGGAATAGTTTAAGTAGAATTGATACCAGCTCTTCTTGGTTCATCTGTTAAAATTTGGTTGTGAATACATCTGGTCCAGGTTAGTTGGTAAGTTCTTTATTACTGATTCAATTTTGGAACATGATATTGATCTGTTCTGGGTTTCAATTTCTTCCTTTTTTAATCTTGAGAGATTGTGTGTTTCCAAAAATTAATCAATTTCTTCTAGATTTTCTGGTTTGTGTGCATAGAGGTGTTGGTAATAGTCTTTGATAATCATTTGTATTTCTGTAGGATCAGTTATAATGTCCCCTTTGTCATTTTTTATTGTGCTCTCTTTTTTTCTTTGTTAATCTAGCTAGTCATCTATTGATCTTGTTTACTCTTTCAAATAACCAACTTTTGGCTTCATTGATCCTTTGTATGGATTTCTAGGTCTCAATTTTGTCCACTTCTTCTCTGATTTTAGTTATTTATTTTCTTCAGCTAGTTTTGTTGTTAATTTGTTCTTATTTTTCTAGTTCCTCTAGGTGTGTTTTTAGATCATCTATTTGAGATCTTTCTATATTATTGATGTAGGCATTTAGCACTATACACTTTCCTCTTAACACTGCTTTTGCTGCATCTCAGATATTTTGTTATGTGATGTCTCTGTTTTCATTAATTACAAGGATTTTTTTATTTCAGCCTAAATTTCATTGTTTACTAAAAAGTTATTCAGAAGCCAGTTGTTTAATTTCCAGGTAATTGTATGGTTTTGAAAGATCTTCTTGTTGTTGATTTCTATTTTTATCTCACTGCAGTCTGAGAGTATGGTTGATATGATTTTAAATTTTTGAATTTATCATGACTTGCTTTGGGGCCAAGAATGTGGTTGATCTTAGAGTATGTTCTGTGTGTGCTGATGAGAAGAATGTATAATCTGTGGTTGCTGGGAGGAGTAGACTGTAGATACCTATTAGGCCTAATTGATCAAGTGTCTAATTTAAGATAATAATTTATTTGTCAGTTTTCTGCCTTGTTTCACCCAGGAGAAACCGCAGCTACTGTAGCCTTCCTCCTGCCCCAGACCTGCAACAGGGAAGAGCACGTTCCAGGACCTATTGCTGGGGCACCTTCCACACTTGTCACACAGTTCTGGCTGCTAGACCCCCACCCTATTTCAGAGCCCCAGTGTTCCAACCTCTGTCTTGAGACTCAAATGCCTGTGTGGCCATGCTGCCAGATTGCCAAAGAATGACTGATTTGTATAAGCCTGGATTAAAAATGGTATCCTGCTGCCATACCCAGGTCTGGGAAAATGCCTGCAGATTTTTCTGGTATTCTTCCCGCTCATTGTCTTCAAGCCTCTCCCCAAGTTTGTGCCAGAGCTCGAAAGAAAAGAAGAGTTCTCCCAGGGCCTGCATTGCACAGAACGCTGGGGGAAAGGTGGGTCACAGAGAGGGACACTGCCTATCTTACATTCTGGGGCTTCATTAATTTTTATCAGCCAGATGCTGTCACAGGAGCTGTTTGCCTACCTACTTCTATAGGACTTCTGTGTTCTTTGCTATTGTAGTGGATTCCTGTTTTCCTTCTTAAAGCTCACAGTGTTGATCCTTACACACGATTTTGCTATTTCTAACTGTCTGAGGCATGTTAGAAGCCTCCAGTCTTTAATCTTGCCCAATTAAATCCTGAATTTATGTTATTATATTTTTTGTTTTAGAGTTTCATCATCTTTATAGATTCCAGATTTCTGATGAAATTTTGTATTTAATCATCTTTTGATCTTATCATCTATCTGAATATATTAATCACGTGTATTAGGCTCTTCTTGCATTGCTATAAATACATATCTGAGACTGGGTAATTTATTTTTTAAATTTTGTTTTGCCATTCTGAATTATTTTATTTTATTTTATTTTATTTTATTTCAAGTTCCAAATTACACATGCAGGATGTGCAGGTTTGTTACATAGGTAAACATGTGTCTTGGTGGTTTGCTGCACCTATCAACCCATCACCTAGTTATTAAGCTAAGCATGCGTTAGCTATTTTTTTCTGATGCTCTCCCTTCCCCCAACCCAACCCCACAACAGACCCCAGTGTGTGTTGCTCGCCTCCTCGTGTTCATGTGTTCTCATTGTTCAACTCCCACATGTAAGTGAGAACATGCAGTGTTTGTTTTTCTGTTCCTGCATTAGTTTGCTGAAGATAATGGCTTCCAGCTCCATCCATGTCCCTGCAAAGGATGTGACCTCATTCCTTTTTATGGCTGTATAGTATTCTATGACATATATGTACCATATTTTCTTTATCTAGTCTATCATTGTTGGGCATTTGGGTTGTTTCCATGTTTTTGATTTTGTGAATAGTGCTGCAATGAACTTATGTGTGCACATATCTTTATAATGGAATGATTTATATTCATTTGGGTATATATCCAGTAATGGGGTTGCTGGCTCAAATGGCATTTCTTGTTCAATTCTTTGAGGAATCTTTACACTGTCTTCCATAATGGTTGAACTAATTTACATTCCCACTAATAGTATAAAAGTGTTCCTATTTCCCCACAGCCTCTCCAGAATATGTTGTTTCTTGACTTATTAATAATCACCATTTTGACTGGTGTAAGATGGTAGTTCATTGTGGTTTTGATTTGCATTTCTTTAATGATCAGTGATGTTGAGCCTTTTTTCATATGTTTCTTGGCTGCATCCATCTAACAAAAGTCTAATATCCAGAGTTTATAAGGAAGTTAAACAAATGTACAAGAAAAAACAAACAACTCCATTAAAAAGTGGGCAAGGGACATGAACAGACACTTCTCAAGACTGGGTAATTTATAAAGAAAAGAGGCTTAACTGGTTCATGGTTGTGCAGGCTATACATAGGAAGCATGGCTCTGGCATTTGCTCAGTTTCTGGGGAGGCTTCAGGGTGCTTACAATCTGGCAGAAGGTGAAGCGGGAGCAGGCACTTCCATGGCAGAAGCAGGAACAAGAGAGAGAGTGTATGGGGGTGGGGAGAGAGGCTACACACTTTTAAATGACCAGACCTCCAGAGAACTCAGAGTAAGAGCTGACTTATCAACAAAAGAATGGCCAAGCCATTCACGAGAAAACCACCCCCATGACCCAAATACTTCCCATTAGGGCCCCACTTCCAACATTGGGGATTATATTTCAGTGAGAGATTTGAGCAGGGACAACTATCCAAAGTTTGTGTTTGTGTTATTTCTAAGTTTGTGTTTGATAACTCTAAATGTGTACCAGTGTATTAGTCCTTAATCTGTTGTCTAGTTTTGTCATCTTCTTTTTCTTAACTTGTTTTTGTTGATAATATCATACAGATTGCCATATTATTATATGAATAATTAGAGTTTCTGGATGATTTAAAGGTGATTTTCTTTTAACTCTAACAGAAAATTAGAGTAGAATTTATTATTATTTATTTATTTATTTATTTTAGATAGAGTCTCACTCTGTTGCCCAGGCTGGAGTGCAGTGGCATGATCTCAGCTCACTGCAACCTCCACCTCCTGGGTTCAAGTGATCCTTGTGCCTCTGCCTCCCCAGTAGCTAGGATTACAGGCGCATGCCACCACATCCAGCTAATTGTTGTATTTTTAGTAGAGACGGGGTTTCACCATGTTGGCCAGGTTCATCTCAAACTCCTGACCTCAAGAGATCTGCCCTCCTCAGCCTCTGAAAATTATATTAATCCAATCTTAGGTAGCAGTGATTAAATTCTTGGATTTCTATGTATGAATTGATCTATTTTCAGTTTTCCCTTGCTCCTATGGTGTATCTTTTCAGGTGACCATACTGATAGCCCAAGTTTTATTTTTCTCCCTCATTAAATTCTTGATTGAAAAATGATTTCAACAATGTACAAGATGGTTTTCATAATGATAATGTGATATTTACTGTAATAACCATGGAAACCTACTTTGAATAAGGCAGCAGTGAAAGCAAAGAGGAGTATTAGCTAAAGAACCAAGTAGAGGCACTAAATCAAAGGTTTTTTTCTGTTTTCTCGTGAGAATAAATTCTCCTCAAAATAAATAAGATTGTGTGGTGTTGGGAGCATAAAGGAAAAGACACAAAGGAGAAGCTTTGATGGAAAATTTAAGTAAAGATTAGAGATACAGTTGATAACTTTTATATCCAAAATTAAACTATCACTTTATCCACCCAAGACAACAAGAAAAGAAAACATCCTCAGAGTTTCACTTTCTATGTCTGCCAGAAAAGTCCCAGGAAATCAAATTTCCTACATTGCATTATTTCAGAAGCAGTACAAAGTTGTCTCTAGGGCTTGTAGAGCAAATGCCAGCTCTACAAGCCCTAAAAACAACTGTAAGACTTGAGAGATATCTTAAAACAAGGATAAGTGGTACCCTAAAACAAGCATAAGAGATATCCTAAAACAAGGGTACAAGACCTAGACAATGCTAGACATGGGCCTCTTACTCTGTTTTCTTTCATAGAAATATATACATATGTATTTATTTTGTGTGTATGTGTGTGTGTTCTGTCTGCTCAAGTTGGAAAATAAGCTAAATATATGAAAATGATGGTATTAGACGAGTTTTTAATCAATGAATAATATCTACATTGTAGAGATTCAGTAATGTTAATAAAATTTCTCTGCCCCAAAATATGTACATAAGCACTGATAATAATACTAATTTGCACTCCTAGGAATGGTTTTCTTTGGGAATTGGAGATTCTTTTGGTCAGCAAGAATCTTGATAATACTCCTGAGAAATACATGTTACTATTGAACAGCTGGCATTATAAGGGGAATTATCTTGCTTCCTAAATTACTGGCAGTTAAGAGATCATATGCTACTGGGACTGAAAAGAAATGTGCCTCAGGTGGAGAGTAGAATTATTAGAAAAGAAGGGAACAATGGCAAAGACAACTTAATCCATTTCAAAATTCCGCTTAGGGCTGCTCTGAAAAATGATCTGTTATTGACATACTATAATTCTCCAGTCTTAAAATATAGTTTTAGAGGAAAGACTATCATACATCTAAGACGACACCACTCCTGGATTTACATAGAATCAATGAAGGGTAGTTCCTGTCTTATTTCTTTAAGGAGTTAGTGACCATCTTCCTCAACCCTTTGACTCTTATATTCATGATGATTTGTACAAAACAGATGTTTCCTTGGTAAAGAACTTTGCCTATTCTTTACTAAAAACCTTGCTATAATCTTTTTCTACATTAAGAGGCTTGAAGTAGTCAACACTCTTTTAGAATTCATTAAATACAACCTATACTATAACTTACTTAATATTTTTCTCTAACTTGATTTAAATTGGCCCAATTTCTTTACATAGTCTTATCCTAAGACTTAAGGCTTATGTAATCTCTATAAAATTATTAGCCATGTATGTGTGTTTGTACCTGTGTATGTGTGTGGCAGGGCATGGCTTATCATGCATATATATGTATGTATATATGTATCTATAGTGGGCAAATTAAAATATATAATATATATGAACTAAGAATTGTTATATTATGAAATTATAGACTATATTGAGAGGTGAAGCTGGCTGGGTTTCTGGGTTGGGTGGAGACTTGGAGAACTTTTCTATCTAGCTAAAGTATTGTAAACACACCAGTCAGCACTCTGTGTCTAGCTAAAGGTTTGTAAATGCACGAATCAGCACTCTGTAAAAACGGACCAATCAGCACTCTATAAAATGGACCAATCAGCACTCTGTAAAATGGACCAATCAGCAGGATGTGGGTGCGGCCAAATAAGGGAATAAAAGCTGGCCACCTGAGCCGGCAGAGGCAAACTGTTGAGATTGAGTTGCATCGTGTGGGTGCTTTGTTCTTTTGCTCTTCAGAATAAATCTGGCTGCTGCTCACTCTGGTTCTGCATTACTGCGAGGGTCTGTTGCTTCACTCCTGAAGTCAGCCAGACCACGAACCCACCAGGAGGAAAAAATTCGGGACACACTATCTTTAAGAACTGTAACACTCACTGGGAGGATTCGCAGCTTCATTCTTGAAGTTAGCAAGACCAAGAACCCATCAGAAGGAACCAATTCCAGACACAATATCATACTACATTTCAATAAACATTGTGCTATAATATAATGTGTTTAAAATATTTGGACTTTTTCAAACTTTCAACTTTTAGAAGACTAACTTTTTTTTAAAATATATGTTGCTTTTCTCTGTTGTTTATGGGTTATTTAGCCAACAATTTGTGGTTGAAGCTGTGTGTCCAAACAATTGGAGCTTCTGCATTTAATAAAAACAAATCTTCGCCATTTGGTTTCCATTATTTAGCACAATGAACTAAATACTGTGCCTTTAAATGCTTTTTTGACATACCATTTAAATGTTTTATTGACATATTATTTAATCTGTGTAATAATCCTATGTATAGGTCATATAACACCTATTTTAAAATGAAGAAATAAGGCCCAGAGAGTTTAAATAAATCACCCAAGGTCAAACAGACAATCAAAAGCAGAGCTAAATTTCTAACCCAGGTTTATCTAACTCCAAAGCTCATGCTCTTAATCACACTGTAGTTTACATTGCATTATTTAAATGAGTGAGCATCATTATTAAGTGAATGAGTATATAACTTATTTTCTTTTAGCCATTTCAGGGAGCCTATTTTCCATCACATGGAAGATAATTTCACAATAATATGACTGTTCTCTCATAGCCATAAGATGATGAAAATAAATCATTTAAAGTGCATTTTCTTAACTAGAAATTTGGCAGAATGATTATGATAACTGTCACTTATTCACTTAGGAAAATAAAAGTAGTTTAAGAGGACAATAACTTTATAAAGTGATATTTTCAGCTGCAAGGGTGGCCTCTTTTTCTTCTCTTCAACGCAATTATTTCTAGTTAATTTTACTGAGGGAGGGAATTTCATGAATTTTGTACTCTGTAATTAGTGACCAACATTTTTCTCAATGTGCTAATTTTTTGTTAATGAGCAATTGCTGTGGTTGGTTGGCATTATAAACTGAAGTTTATAAACTACTTTAAAAAATTAGTTAAAATATCTGATTGTGATCCTACCAGAAGGTAACATTAGAAACCTATTGAAATGATCCATAGCTTTATTTTTTGTTGTTAAACATAATTGTATTTCTTGATAATATGTACTAATCATCAAGAGTCATAGTAAACATATAATCTACTCGCCAATTGAAATCTTATGGCTCAGGGAAATTTTTTGTTTTGTTTTAATAAGCGGTCTCTTTGCAAATTAAGAGATTTTTAAATTGTCGGGATAAATATAATGGGGATTATTCTCATGCATTCATACATACTAAAAACTGCTTTAGGCAACTTTTTGAAAATATTTCCACATTATATGCAAGCTTTGGAAAACAGGAACTACGCTATAAGCATATCTGCTATGTTAGAACATGAAGCAAAGGTTAATTTCCGATTTAATGTTTCCTCCCAGATGGAGCGTCTACCTAGCTTGTCATCAACATCTCCATTTAGTGTGACCAAAATGAATAGTGACCAAATCAGAATTCTAGAGTTTATAGAAATGTTGAGTTCATCCTCCAGCCTCTAAGCTGAAATGTGGTTAATTCTCCGCTGGCCCAAGTCCCTCTCAGTGTAAGCTGTTCATTTCCCAAAGGTTTCTTCTTCTTCCCTTATATAAACATGACTGAAGCCTACAATGATACATTGTAGGAACATCCCCACTTATGCAATGTTGGAATTAAGCAGAGATTGGCACCTTATATCCTTTTATTAATTATTAGATTTTGGAGAAATCCCTATTCTGAGCTTCTCCACAAAAAGAAGATCTCAGGTGCTTTTCTTGCCTCGCAGCACCAA
This sequence comes from Pongo abelii, assembly GCF_028885655.2. Lineage (NCBI taxonomy): Eukaryota > Metazoa > Chordata > Mammalia > Primates > Hominidae > Pongo > Pongo abelii. The sequence continues at coordinate 124,498,368 of NC_071990.2, forward strand.
TTCCTCTTCTGTTAATATCACATATATTCACTTGAGGAAAACTCTCCTCCCAGACATGATTTAGGTGGAATTGCTCCGATTTCCACTTCCTTCACTTGAAAGGAAAACACACACACCAAGACCTAAAAAACTAGTGCTTAAGTGCTTGGCACACTTCTAAGAATTTGCAGGCTTCTAAGAGCTCACATTCTTGATCTGACCACCCCAAGATCCTAGTTTACAGGTAGTCATATGTCACCTTCAGGATATTCACCACAGCTAAATACCACCTGTTCTGTAAATTACTTAATCTTTTTCCTCTAATTTGATTTTGTTAAGTAAACTTTCTATTTTGAAATGATTTTAAATTGACATGCATTGGTAGGAAATAATATAGAGATGCATTTGTAGGAGATAATAACATGCATTTGTAGGAAATAATATAGAGATCCTTTTAGCTGGTTTCTCTCAATGGTAGCATCTTGCAAAACTGTAGTACCACATCCCAACTAGGATATTGACATTAACACAGTCTACCTATCTTAGTTAGATTTTGCTGCTACCCAGTTTTACATGAGATTTGGATACCAGATACATAGATTGACATGTCCTCATTTGCATCAATTAGGATTTGTCTGGCACAAATATGAGCATCTCTGCTCATTGGTATGCATTTGTTTTCTAAGTCTCAGTAGATTATACATTTTTAATTTTTTATCACTGACTTCTAAGTTTTAGTCTGATGGATTTTCCTAGTTACTTTCTTGCTATTTGGTAACTATTGATCAGAGTGGCTAGTCACCATAAGGAGTGCTGTTGCAAAAAATTTAAAAAGACATATCTCCTCAAGAAAACACAGTGGGGACAAGACTTTGCTAGCAGGATATGGTTGGATTACAACCCCATTTGTCTACACTGCCAGTTAGCCTTGTGCTGGGCATGGCTTTCACAATCGTATGTGACAATAGTGGGATTCTGTCGTTATTGTTCTCCTTTTTTTGGTTGATTTTGTCTTATTTTCCACAAGTATTGATATATAGCATTTTCTACAAAATTCAATTCTAAGTATTTTAATTTTTATTATGTTCATCTCTGATCCACTGGTTACCAAAAATATGTATTTTAAAATTTCCAACTTTACAAAGCTTATTCATTCTTTGTTAAATAAGGTTTCTAACTTAATTGTTAAGATCAAAGAACCTAGTTTGTATAATAGCAATTCTTCAAAATTAATTTAGTTTTGAGATAATGCAGTGCATTCTATTTTCTTGTATTGCAGTCTAGCACATGTTCAGATTTTGAAAATGTCGAAGCATTCTTAAAGTTTCTTTCTGTGTTTTTATGTCCACTAAACCAAATTTGTTAGCTTTGTTACTCACATTTTCCAAATCTTTACTAAACATTGCTTTCTTGTCCTTGCAATAGAGAAATAACCGTTAAAATTTTTCATTATGAAAATTGTGTTTCTCCTTGTATTTCTATTAATAATAATGTGTGCATCACCTATTAATTTTTACATCATACATTTTGAGGCTCTTTTATTGGTTCATGGAAGTTTACAATTATATATGGAGACCTTTTACATTATACAAGTACTCTTTTTATCCTTAAAAGTGCTTTCTTAAAAATTCAAGTAAATTTTCATTTTAACATAATATTAAAGTCACCCATATTAACAGCCATCCCAGATTTATTTGACTAGTATTTGCTTCGTATATCTTTTTCCATTCTTCTATTTTCAGACTCCAAGTGTTTTATGATTCAGGTGTGCCTCTTCTTTATAACTTGTGACCTACTTTTTAAAATCCAGAGCACAACTGCTGTTTTTAGACGGATATATTTAGTACATTTATATTCATTGTGAACACAAATATATTTAGACTTATATTACTATTTAATTTTGTGTTTTTATTTGTCATACATTTTCTCTGCTGTTTCTCTCTTCCCCTTCCCTGCCTTTTCTTCCCTTCTTTTGTAGTAATTTTTTCCCTTCTGCCATTTCTCCCCTTCCCTATTTTATACATCATAAATGTATTTCTATATTTCTAGTATCTATTCTTGAAATTTTATAATACATATTACTCTCAGTATAATTTTAATTTTTTTGTAAATAATTTTTCTCGTATCTAGTTTTTTCAAAGATATATAAAATATATTCAATAGCTTTGCTATAATGTGTCTAGGTCTAATTTGTTTAATGTTTAATTAGGAACAATTCTATATATATATACACATTTAGAAAAGTAGCAGAATGAACACTTATGAATTATAAATATTCCCAAATTTACCAATTACCAACTAATGGCCAATCTGGTTCACCTACATACTCCTCCCTTTCTTCAGATTAGTTTGAAATGAATGCAAGACATCATATAATTTAATTTGCAAGTTATCAATACAGCATATGAGCATTTTTTAAATAAAAGCTATCATATCCTTAACACACATAAAATTATAGAAATGATTTAATGTTGTCAAATATTCGGCCAATTTAGAAGTCCCTGGTTGTTTATCTGTCTTACATACACACACACTCACACTGATGCGTGCACATAAACACACACACGCACACGAGCGTGCGCGCACGCGCACACACACACACACACACACACACATATTCCTTGATCAAATCCAAATCCAAATGAAGTCCATATATTATATATTAAAACCGGATAATATGTGTCTTAAGTCTCAACTTCCTAAACTATTTTCTTTGAGACATAGTCACAGGCAGATTTAAAAATTAAAACTGAATGCAGTCATCTTCTTTGTTATTCTTATTTAAAGGTAATTCACACTTTTCCCAGTAAATATTATGCTTGTTACTTTTCAATAGGTATCCTCTATTAAGTTAATAGTGTTTCTTTCTATTTCTTATTTGCAGTTAATTATTTTATTTAAAAACAATGAATTGTATTGAATTTTGTATCACATTTTATTGCATCTCTCTTTTCTATTATTGAGATAAACACGGGTATTGCTTTTATATCTGCTGATACATTTAATTATATTAATAGATTTTAAAAATACAAACATAGCTAGCTGAGTTGCTGAGTGTGTGTGTGTGTGTGTGTTGGTCTTGTTCTTTAATTTCTCTGAGTCTTTTTCTATTGGCTGTTGTTTGTTCTCTTTCATTTTGCCTTATTTCCTTCTGTGCCTCATTAGGTTTCATTTTATGTTAAACTTTAAAAAATAATTTGTATAAACAATTTCATTCTAATCTTATGTTATTTTTCTCCAGGCAGGATTTTCCTTTGCTTCTGTCAGTTATTGTGGGCATTAGCAATCTGGAACCACCATAATCTAATCTCAGGACTTGAGTTTATCTGGTCCACCCAGTTGACTCAAAGCTGAACTGTGGTCTGGGTGAACTTGGCTAGCTTCCAATTCATTTTTAACTCTTGTTGGGTTGGAGCCCTGCATTTTAAAATTAATTTCTGAATTTCCAATTATAAATGTCGATTTTTAAAGTTTCCTCTAGAAGCAATGATACTCATGAATTATACTGTTTATTTTAATTTTTGACATTTTGTATATGTAATACTTTTCTTTCCTTATACAATATAAATTCTGGTCTCAGGAACAAACGGAAAACTCATATTGAAATGTTTTAATTGTAAATACAGTCACACACCACATAATGATGTTTTGGTCAATAATAGACTGCATACACAATTGTGGTCCCATAAAATTTTAATAGAACATAAAAACTTCTATTGCTTGGTGATCCTGTAGCCATCATAAAGTGTGGTGCAACACATTACTCATGTATTTGTGGTGATGCTGGTGTAAAAAACCTACTGCACTGCCAGTCATACAAAAATATAGCACATAGAGCAGTACATAATACTTGATAATGATACTAAACAACCATGTTACTAGCTTATGTATTTATAATACTATACATACTTTTATCATTATTTTAGAGTGTGTTTCTTCTACTTATTAAAAGGAAAAGTTAACAGTAAAACAACCTCAGGCAGGTTCTTCAGGAGGTATTTCAGAAGAAGGCATTGTTATTTTAGGAGATGACAGCTCCATTCATGTTACTGCCCCTTAAGATCTTCCAGTGGCACAAGATGTGGAGGTGGAAGACAGTGATATTGTTGATCCTGACCGTCTGTAGGCCTAGGCTAATGTGTGTGTTTGTGTCTTAGTTTTTAACAAGAAAGTTTAAAATGTCAAAAATTTTTAAAAGTTAAAAATAGAAAAATGCTTGTAGAATAAAGGCATAAAGACTATTTTGCACAGCTCTGCAGTGTGTGTGTGTGTGTTTTAAGTTGTGTTATATAGCAAAATAGTAAAAAATAAGAAAAATTTTAAAATTAAAAAGTTTATAACGTGATAAAGTAGACTGGGCACAGTGGCTCATACCTGTAATCCCAAAACTTTGGAAGGCCGAGGTGGGAGGATCTCCCGAGCCCAGGAGTTCACGACCAGCCTGAGCAACATGGTGAGATTCTGTCTTTACAAAAAAGTAAAACAATTCACTGGGCTTGAGGGTACATAGCTTGCAGTCTCAGCTACAAGGGAGGATGAGATGGGAGGATTGCTTCAGCCTGGGAGGAAGAGGCTGCAGTGAGCCATGATCTCACTGCACTCTAGCCTGGATGACAGAGGGAGACCCCATCTCAAAAAAAAGTTGCGATAATCTAAGGTCAGTTCATTATTTAAGAAAGAAAAATAGTGCTTTAATAAATTTAGTGTAGTCAAAATTTACAGTGTTTATAAAGACTACAGGAGTGTACAGCAATGCCCTAGGCTTTCACATTCAGCCACCATTCACTCACTCACTCACTGACTTACCTAGAGCAACTTCCAGTCCTGCAAGCTCCATTTGTAGTAAGTGCCCTATAGAGGTGTGCCATTTATTGCTTTTATACTGTATTATTACCATATCTTTTAAATTATTTTATATTTATAGACACAAATACTTACCATTGTGTTACAACTGCCTACAGTATTCAGTACAGTCACATGCTGTACAGGTTTGCGGCATAGAAACAAAGGGCTATACCTGATAAGCCCAAGTGTGCAGTAGGCTATTCCATCTAGGTTTGTAAGTACACTTCATAATGTTTGCACAATGACTAAATCACCTAACATTTCTCAGAATGCATCCCTGTTGTGAAGTGATGCATGACTGTAGTTTGGATATGTCTGTATGTTATCAATTAGGAAAGCCTTATATCCCCAATAGTGTCAAAAATAATATGGATAAAGAAAACAAAACTGTTTAAAGTCATATAAAAATGTAAGCTTTAGCAGCTTAAACCCTTTCATAGTAATGTATGTTGCAAAGTTCTCTGTTGATAGATGTCATTGTGGAGATGTTTATGAAACTACTTGTATCTAGTAAAAGTTACCCAAAACCACATTTTGTTAAACTTTTATATTTACACACAGAGCCCCTTGCATCTTCCATTATATTTTTCATAGAGAAGTATTGTTATAATTGTATTCAACATTATATTTTGTGATAATTAAAGTCATCACACATTGATGTTAACAGTTAAATGACATCTACTACCCTTCGTACTGCTGTCTTTCCTCCTTATTGCTGCTACATGCAGCACTTTCTCCCAGATTTTTTTTCTCTTGCAAAAATTGTTTTTTCTGTGAGTGTTTTTAGATGGTAAACTAACATTTTTTTGAACAGAAATTGTATCTAGGTGGGTATAGATTATTAACCTGACAGTTGCTTTCCTTCAGCACTTTAAGATACTATTTCAAAGTCTTCAGCCATCTTCAATTGCTTATTAGAAAAAAGTCTGAGTGTCAGTATAACTGTTCTCATTTTTTTTTTCTGGTAGCCCATGAGATTATCTTTTTTATTCTCTTCTGTAATTTCAATGCTATGTGTCTTGATATAAAATCATGGTTTGATTTTGTTTGACTGTGTGTGTATGTGTTAATTAATGCCAGAAAATTCTTGCTTTCTTGTTTTTTTTTGTTTTTTTTTTTTTTTGGATGTACTTCTTCTATTGAATTTTTGTCTGTTCTCACTTCCTGGAGGATCACAGTCAATTATCCATGTTTACTAAGTTCTTTTTCTATATTTCATTTCTTTTCCTTTTGTGTTATATTTATACTAATCTCCCTAAACACTAATTTTGTTTTCTGCTATTCTAGTTTACTCTTTAGGCCATCTTTTACTTTTTACTTAGATAAAAATGTATAATTCTATTTTTAGAATTTTAAGATTCATTTTTATTCTACCATAAATATTCTTCTTTTAAAATACCTTTCTTCTACTCTAGTACATCAGAAATTAAATGTGCTGTACTTTTTAGATCTGTGAACTGTTTTCCTTGTTGTTGAATTTCCTAATGTGCTGTGCAATTTCTGTTTGTGAATTAATCTCCAGAGTTTTCTTCTGTTGCATGCCTTACTGTGGAAATCTGCTCCTAAGAGGACCCTTTGGAGTTCCAAAAAAGTTTTATATTAGTTTATTTATTTGGGATTTGCATACTTTGGGGTAAATTCAAATTTGGATTCAATTTCTTAATAATTATTTAGGCCCAGGCTTAAGATATTTTATAAATATTGTTTTCTGTTTATGGCAGTGCCTTCCAGTTCTCCTGCATGAATGAGTTTTAGTTCCCTTCCTCATACTGGACTTGAAGCTTCAATGCTTATCTCTGCTGTAGTATTAAAACATCAAAGCATGTATTAAATCCAGGCACCCCATGGGCACATAACATCATGTCTATTTCGCTATTATTGGTTTCCTCTTTATTTCTGGCTTCTGGTAATGCTTTTTTCTTGGCCGAGCTCTAGGCTACCAATAGTCTTAAATGTTTAATTTTTATTTGCGCCTTTGTTTATATACGTATTTATAGCAGCAGTTGGTGTGTAGATGGGAAGAATTCCCATATTTTCTAATGAACAGAATTACTTTACTTATCTATTTTTCATTTACTTTTTTAAAAAATATGCTCTGTGATAAGCTCTCAGATTAAAGAAACAATCCCTGATCTTCAGCTTACACTAGTGGACAAGACAACCTAAATAATCGCAAAAATACAATGTGGTAGGTACTATGATAGGGGCTGGAAAGGTTTCTACATAGCAGAGCCTCCTGGGTCAAGCTGAGGAGTGTAACAGAAAAGATTTTCTAACAAGTAAGTTTTTTGAATCGAGGATAGTGATGTTTTCCCAGGGAGCAGAGAGCTATGAGAAGGTTTAAGTCAGAAAATGATAGGTTACATTTTGGATATGCTGCACTTTAGGCCCCGGTAGGATATTTAAGTGGAAATGATGGTAGGTTTCAGCTTGGGAGAGCAGATTACAGGATCATCTCTCTGTGGCAGTTGTACCTTTGGAGTGTGAGATAAGTGGGAAAGAGAAAAAGAATGATCCAGACAGAGTGCAGAGTGGTAGTGATGAATGAGATTTTCCCAGTGTCTTTGAGTATAGCTGGAGGGAACCTGCAGGCTGTGGAGAAAATGGATACAAAACAAAAGAAAATGTGCATTCTGTATTTGGATCTCGTCTAATGTTTTTGAACCATGTGAATAATAAATTTCTATAAATTAGATTTGTTCAAATACATATCTTGAGTATAGCATTCTTGGTACAAAGCTATATACGGCTCTGACTCGAAAGATTTGTTTTGAGAGACATGTATTTGAGAGGACTTATCTGGAAACAGATAAGCATATTTTCATATGATTGCCTGTATATGGGAACAATGATGCAAAGGGAAAAAGATTATTAAAACTTGATCCGTGATGGCCACTAAAATGTGTATGCTGATTTAAAGAGACACATGAAAATGATTTCAGGCCAGAAAATTGTCAGTTCTAAGAAAATGCAGAGCTCTGGATGGGATGTACTATCAGAAGGGTCAAATCTATGCAACACTTGTGTAAGTTAACTAAATAGAATAAGACTAAAATATTTCCCTCTAATGTAACAAGCTGAAAATTAATTTAGTCCTTCCTGCATTCAAGCAACTGCAGGATTCCTTGACATACTGAAGTCATTTTTGCACACAGAAAGGGAAGTCTAGTTCCTGGATGGATTTTATAATTTCACTCAGATTTACAGGCTGATGCCAACCCTAGAGATTTAGCTTTTTGTGGGACTCAAAACAAATGTGGCTTAGTCACCAGAACATGTTAATTCCTACAAAAATTCTGGTATATTTTCAGAAAGTACTGTGCCAAATTCTAGATATAAGGCCTTTAATGGGGCTTAGGGAATGGCACATTAATAGTGTAAAAATGGACAGTTTCAGGTATAGAGAAATATCCATATTTGTATATGAAGAAAGTACCTGCTCACAAAGTTATTATTGGAATCACTGGCAAAAAAGTAGACATTAGAGTGAATATATGGCAGGGTAGTCAGTGGAACTTGGATAGTAAATCTCTTACTACAGTGTCCACGTGCCCATGCACTGTTTCAATAGGCTATCTGCTGAGCGGCAGGAGAGGGAAACTTGGGGGCTCATAAACAGCTCAGTCAAAGCTGTCTAGACACTTTTCAGTCAACAGTAAATAAGCACTGACTACATTAATAGCACTAGGAGGTACTCCAACTCTTATTGTTGTTGGAGGTTATCAGGTCTTAATAAAAGTAGGTGGTGTAATCAGCATTCTGTTAATAGAATCCGTTCTTAAAGTTGAGACCTGAGATGGACTTAGGAATCTGCAATTAACTCAACTGCCACTTGAATGAAAATCCCAGGTAAGCAACAGTGCAGTCTTGTTTGGAGGAAAGCCAGGTTGGGTACTTAGCTGGAGACTACACCCAGACATTTGCTTCTAGAATTGCAGGGTGGTAACAAAAAGTAACTTTATCACAGAGAGTAAGGGGTGAGTAAGGAGAGAGAGATGATCCAGTGCTTTACTACGATGTGATGAAGGTGTCAGTGACTCACTGACACCATAGAAGCCTTGGGCAGGACAAAGGGGGTATTGTTGAGTGGGGTGTTGGCACTAATAACAACATCTTGGCTTCCAAGGAAATTTTTCCATTTTCCCATATGCCAAAGAGGGTTTAATCTGATTACTCAGCTTCTTCTTTCCCTCCCTTCTCAGCACTGAACATGGTAATGTTTGCTACTCTAGATTCTTTCTTTGATTTTTTGATGCTATAAATTGAAATAAAATGGAGAAAAGGATATATGACTCTAAAAGTAGATGAAACCAAGAGTGACTTAAGATAAGAGGTTAAATTGATATACACAATGAAATACTGAGAAGGTGCAAAGTCATTAGGAGGAGGAGAGAAAGAGAGACTAGGGGAAACTTAGGAGATGTTTTCTACAAAGAATACATTAGTGGAGTAACTAGAGGGACCACAAGAAATAGTTGGGACAGGAAAGAAAATATATACAAGTGGCAGATCATATTTTCTAAAGATGGCTGCAACTTCTTGCATCCCACATGCTCTTCTGCAATATGACCTTGGCATTACCCCCATCAAGAGGGGGAGCCACATGTCTAATCTTCTGGGATCTGGACAGGGTCTTCTTGCTGTCTGACCAAGAGAACAATACAAAGGATGTTATGTGACTTTTGAGGCTAGATCAGAAAAGGCTGAGTGGCTTCCACCTATTACTCTGGGGACATTGTTCAGAGCCCAGCTGCTCCCTCTCAGAACCCAGCTACCATGCTCTGAGAAGCCCAACCACACAGAAAAGCAGCAATTTTTTGCCCAGTAGGAAATCTCAGCTAGGCCTAGTCTTTGAGTCATTTTAATGAAGGCATTAGATATGAGAAGCTTCCAGGTGATTCTAGCCCAAAGCCAACTGAGGATCAAGTCATTGTGGAGCAGATACACCCATCCTTACTTCACCCATTTGGATTCCTGAACCACAGAAACTATGAGCCTAATAAAATAACTGTTTTTATGCCACTGATCTTGAGGTGGTTTATTATGCAACAACAGATAACAGGAAGAGTAATGCTGCACATCTGTATTCCCCTAATGATCTTGATGAGATTTAGTAAAAATGGAATTATCCTTTAATTACATTTGGTTGTTGAACAGTGCTTATTTAAAATATTGTAGTTTGGAAGGCTGCACTAAACAGAACGGTTACTAATGTAGTGAACTTGATTTTCAGTTCAATTCAACTAGCATATGATTAGTATTAAACATGTAAAAAGCATTCACCAGGCATTCTGATCTTGATTTTATTATTTTATTATCTATTTAAAAATCAAACTTCTAACCAAGAAATATTCTTGACATAGTGGTCCTTGAAGGACCAACTTTGAGCTTTAAGATCTAGAAAAAAAATGCTTAGTGATATGGTTTGGCTCTGTGTCCCCACCCAAATCTTATCTTGTAGCTCCCATAATTCCCATGTGTTGTGGGAGGGACCCAGTGGGAGATGACTGAATCATGCAGGCAGGTCTTTCCTATGCTGTTCTTGTGATAGTGAATGGATCTCACAAGACCTGATGGTTTTAAAAATGGGAGTTTCCCTGCACAAGCTTTTTTAAAATTTTTGCCTGCTGCCATCCACGTAAGATGTGACTTGCTCCTCCTTGCCTTCTGCCATGATTGTGAGGCCTCCCCAGCCATGTGGAACTGTAAGTCCAATAAATCTCTTTCTTTTGTAAATATCTCAGTCTCTGTTATATCTTCATCGGTGGCATTAAAATAAACTAACATACTTTGGACCACACAAATATCTTTTTGGTGCAAACCCATTATCAAAGTCTTTGATATATTATTGATGAAAGAATTCTAGTAAATGTGTTTCAGAAAACTAACTTTGGACCACCCCATTATGCATACAAGAAAAATTTGTGAAAATTTATGTGTCTATGGAAAATCACTTCACATTTTTTGTGAATCCTAAACTTTTACTAAAATATATTTGTGGTATTAACAATTATTTTCAAGTAGTTCTTCGATTTTCCCAACACGGATTTTTTTTTCCAGTTGCTTTTCACTCTTTCTAATAGCTGGTGTGCTGTTACCTGAGGATTTGAACCTTCACCAGCTGCTGTAAAAAGATTGTCATCCAGTCTAATGGAACTCTGGTTGAGGAAGACTGTTCTAATCAAAAGTCTAAATTGGACTTTATTTTTCCCAAAATCCAGAGAGCAATTGGCATGTCATAGTGAATTTTGAAACTCCTGTTATATCTCAGGGTCTCATAAATAAAATTTTATAATAGAATGTCCCCAAATAAATGGTTATTATTATATTTTAATATATCTTAATGGGCACACCAAGAACTAAACATGAAATCATTCTATTCTGCCCAAGAACATGAAGATGAATCAGAAACCAGTCTTATATGACCTTACAGGATGTTAAAGAAAGTTCTTTCTTCAAATGAAAACGTATTTTTTTTATCTGTATAGCAAGGTCAAACATCTTATGGAATATAAGCTTCTTTCAAATCAGAATTACAGAAATACAAAACTCTTCTTCAAGTTAAATTTTTTAATTTCCTCCAAAGTTTGCATAAAGCAAGATGTAACAACTCTTTGAAAGCAGGGTTCATACTGTTACTTCAATTTAGCACCACATCTGGCTCATAGCAGGCCTCAAATTTTTTTCCTTAAAATGAATTGAGTAGCACATAGAACTAAATCCTGAGTTCCACATGTGAACAATATTGACTAATGTGAGAGCCAGGCACTGCCCCCAGGCCCTGCCAGTAAAAAGTAACTTCCTCTTTTACAGGAAATTTCAAAACTGTAAGCCCCTTAGTACCCATAGTATACATATAAAATTTTAGTTACACTGCACTAGAAACCTGGAGAATCCCTAAAATCTCATTGTTTTTGTTGGTGGTGGTGGTGTTAGTGTTAGTTATTTGGTATTTAATGAGAAAAATGCTAACAGATGTTTAGTCCTTTTTTTCTTTCCTTTTTTTAAATTTAAGTTCCTGAATACATGTGCAAACACGCAGGTTTGTTACATAGGTAAATGTGTGCCATGGTGGTTTGCTGCACCTGTCAATCAACCCATCACCTAGACATTAAGCTCTGCATACATTAGCTATTTATCCTGATGCTCTTCCTTCTCCAGCAGGTCCCAGTGCATGTTGTTTCCCTCCCTGTGTCCATGTGTTCTCATTATTTAGCTCCCACTTAAAAGTGAGAACATGCAGGCCTGGCGCGGTGGCTCATGCCTGTAATCCCAGCACTTTGGGAGGCTGAGGTGGGTGGATCACCTGAGGTCAGGAGTTTGAGACCACCCTGGCCAACATGGTGAAACCCTGTCTCTACTAAAAATACAAAAATTAGCCAGGCGTAGTGTCGCACGCCTGTAGTCCCAGCTACTCAGGAGGCAGAGGCAGGAGAATCTCTTGAACCCGAGAGGCAGAGGTTGCAGTGAGCCAAGATCCCGCCACTGCATTCCAGCCTGGATGACAAGAGCAAAACTCTACCTAAAAAAAAAAAAAAAAAGTGAGAACATGCAGTGTTGATTTTCTGTTCCTGTGTTAGTTTGTTGAGGATAATGGCTTCCAGCTCTATCCATGTTCCTGCAAAGGACATGATCTGGTTCTATTTGTTTGTTTTGGTTTTTTTTATGGCTGCATAGCAATCCATGGTATATACATACCACATTTTCTTTATCCAGTCTATCACTGATGGGCATTTTGGGTTAATTCCCTGTCTTTGCTATTGTGAATAGTGCTGCAATGAACATATACATGCATGTGTCTTTATAATAGAATGATTTATATTCCTTTGTGTGAACACTTTACACTATTGGTGAGAATGTAAATTAGTCTAACTATTGCGGAAGTCTCATTGTTAATACAATTAATTTGGGAGGACAAGAGGGAGAGAGCACTTTGGGCTCATAGAGACCTATACAAAGCCAATCTGATGTGAGTATGGCCCAGCATTTGAGGGCCTGAGAGTGGGACTAACCAGGTGAAGACCTAAGGTCAACATCAGCCATGCATTCATTTATTCAAAAATATTTCTTGAGCACCTACTGTGTGCCTGCGCTGAAATAGGTGCTGTGATAAAGTAGATAATATAGGTGACATGATCATTTTCCTCACAGGTTTACAATCCCAAGCATGGTTTGGTAGGCAACAATGTGAGACCTTGACTCTACAAAATATTAAAAAAGTAGCTGGGTGTGGTGGTGCACACCTTTGGTTCCAGCTACACGGGAAGCTGCTGCAGGAGGATCACTTGAGACCAGGAAGTTGAGGCTACAGTAAGTCGTGTTTGTGCCACTGAATTCCAACCTGGACAACAGAGAGACATCCTATCTCAGAAAAAAAGAAAAGAAAAGAAAAGAAGAGAAAAGAAACAAGGAGACTCAGTAGTTTCTGGGTTAGAGTTAAAATGGACAAATTGTTCATCCTGAATTGTGGGCTTTTAGTGGGGGAAATTCTGATGATTAGAAAAACAGGAATTGGTAGAAAAAAGAAACAATTATTAAAGCTAGTTTAAATATGCTCAGTATATAAAAGAAGCTATAGTGTTAAAACCAAAATAAAAATAGTACATAAAGTATGTTCTAAAAGTTAGTTATTTTGCCCATATGAGTTTTCAATATTGTTTCTAAAAGTACTGTAAAGTGACCAATGTGTGAATCTAGGAGTGGAGTTGTTAACTTCCTGGATATATAAGATATAAGGTGTCTTTTTAAAAAATTATTTCAATAGTTTCTAGGGTACAGGTGGTTTTTGGTTACACAAATAAGTTCTTAGTGGTGATTCCTGAGATTTTTAGTGCACCCATCCTGTCACCCAAGTAGTGTACACTGTACTCAATATGTAATCTTTTATCCTTCACCCCCCTCCCGACCTTCCTTCTCAAGCCCCCAAAGTCCACTATATCATTCTTATGCCTTTGCATGCTTATAGCTTACCTCCTACTTACAAATGAGAACAGACTATATTTAATTTTCCATTCTTGAGTTTAAAACTGGATTTTTTAATACAGACAAAAAAGAGTTTTGGAAAGGCATATGGCAGGGTGGGGGTGGGGTGGCATATTGTATAATATATCTGGCTTTTCTGTGTTTTCTGTCCTGGACCTCTGGTGGCACAGTTTGCCTCACATTTGTGGACTGCTGTAGAACTCTTATTTGGTTTCTTGGTTAGTGCTATAGGGGAAGTCATATGAGTCACATGTGAGGTTGTCTGTGACTCAAGAAAAGAAAAAAGGAAGAAAAAAAGAATGAAGGAAGGAAGGAAAGAAAAGAAGAAAGAAGAAAATAAAGAAAGGAAGGAAGAAGGAATAATGGAAAGAAGAAAGCCAGTTAAGATCCATTTTGGGAAACTGAACACAAGCCATACTGTGTTTGACAATGAAACTATACACAGAGCCCAGCTCAACCCACTTCTGTCATTCACTAGATACAATATGAGGCAGGGTAGGCTTTGGTATGGAAGAAGTGCCCCAGAATCTATGGACACAAACTAAAGCAGATTTTAATTATAATGCGGTATGAAATTGGATTAATAGTGAGTTAACTAAGAACAACAGATAACTTTCCATGAAATAGATACTTTCAAGATCACTTGGAAAGGACAGATTTGGAGGGGGAAAGGATGTATGAAGCATTTAATATGGAAAACGCTTTATCAAATAACCCAGTAATTTTGGTTTTCTCACAATATAATAATTCCTTGATAATGTATTGCAGAATAGAATTTCTAAAATGTCATAATGACAAATGGACCTACAGTGAGTGTGGGGTAAAGATGCTGTTCAGTCTGGAGGACAATTACTAGGGCTGTTCATCTGTAATTAAAGGGTCTTTGGGCTGAAGAGAAATTCTCCCTTTATCTGCATAAATGTCTTCTTTTGAGAAGTGTCTGTTCATATCCTTCACCCACTTTTTGATGGGATTGTTTGTTTTTTTCTTGTAAATTTGTTTGAGTTCATTGTCGATTCTGGATATTAGCCCTTTGTCAGATAAGTAGATTGCAAAAATTTTCTCCCATTCTGTAGGTTGCCTTTTCACTCTTATGGTAGTTTGTTTTGCTGTGCAGAAGCTCTTTAGTTAATTAGATCCCATTTGTCAATTTTGGCTTTTGATGCCATTGCTTTTGGTGTTTTAGACATGAAGTCCTTGCCCATGCCTATGTCCTGAATGGTATTGCTTAGGTTTTCTTCTAGGGTTTTTATGGTTTTAGGTCTAACATGTAAGTCTTTAATCCATCTTGAATTAATTTTTGTATAAGATGTAAGGAAGGGATCCAGTTTCAGCTTTCTACATATGGCTAGTCAGTTTTCCCAGCACCATTTATTAAGTAGGGAATCCTTTCCCCATTTCTTGTTTTTGTCAGGTGCAGCCAAAGGACACATGAAAAAATGCTCACCATCACTGGCCATCAGAGGATGCAAATCAAAACCACAATGAGATACCATCTCATACCAGTTAGAATGGCGATCATTAAAAAGTCAGGAAACAACAGGTGCTGGAGAGGATGTGGACAAATAGGAACACTTTTACACTGTTGGTGGGACTGTAAACTAGTTCAACCATTGTGGAAGTCAGTGTGGCAATTCCTCAGGGATCTAGAACTAGAAATACCATTTGACCCAGCCATCCCACTACTGGGCATATATCCAAAGGATTATAAAACATGCTGCTATAAAGACACATTGCGGCACTATTCACAATAGCAAAGACTTGGAACCAACCCAAATGTCCAACAGTGATAGACTGGATTAAGAAAATGTGGCACATATACACCATGGAATACTATGCAGCCATAAAAAATGATGAGTTCATGTCCCTTGTAGGGACATGGATGAAGCTGGAAACCATCATTCTCAGCAAACTATCGCAAGGACAAAAAACCAAACAACTCATGTTCTCACTCATAGGTGGGAATTGAACAAGGAGAACACATGGACACAGGAAGGGGAACCTCACACACCGGGGTCTGTTGTGGGGTGGGGGGAGTGGGGAGGGATAGCATTAGGAGATATATCTAATGTTAAATGACGAGTTAATGGGCGCAGTACACCAACATGGCACATATATACATATGTAACTAACCTGCACATTGTGCACATTTACCCTAAAACTTAAAGCATAATAAAAAAAAAAGAAAGAAATTCTCCCTTTATCTCATCTGTAAAGTACAGCATTGACCCTAAAGAGTAGATCTTAGGTGATTTTGAAAAGGGACCAACACCTCTATAAAATGCATCACAGAGACCCTTCATTCCAAAGATATGTATAAAATAAGCTGCTTTGTCCTTAATACTTTGGATATGAACTGTGTTTTAGGGGAAAGGATGGATAACAGATCCTTTGAAAGTATCATTGCACTGATAGTATGAATTAAATGTGAAGCAAGTCACAAACTATCTGTAACATTTACAACAAACAATTCAAAGAGTTAATGTCCAAATGAATGAAGACCTCTAAAGCAACAAGTAAGCCACAGACACCTCAACAGAAAAAAGATGAAGGATAAAAATAGGAAATTCATGGAAGAAACAAGAATACTTCATAAAAACATGTGAAAAGTAACCAGGGAAATTCACATTTTAAAAATTAGATTTTTTCTCATAAGATTGGGAAAAAATAAGAGCTTATTGATAACTACTGATAGTTATGGTAAGAGAAAATGGGTACTCACATATATTTTTGGTAGGAATTTTGTAGCTTTGTTCAAGGTCAGTTGGTAATATTGAAGTTAAAATGAACCTCTCTCTCAATTCATGATTTAACTTTAAGGAATCAATCTCAAAGAAATGCTCACATGAAAACCCAAAGAAGCATGGATGAAAATGCTCGCTACTGAATAGTGGATGTGGATATGAAGTTATGTTACATGGTCTTATCCTCAGGGAGTTTATGTTGTTAGGAAGTTAAGACTTGTACCTAAGAAAATTAAAACCAGAATATTTAAATGTTCCAATCCAAGCAATGTGTAAATACGTGGAAGGAAAGAAAGATAATTATTATGTGAGTTTCATAAGAAAGATTTTATCGAGAAAGTAAAACGTCTGGTTAATAAAATTGTATACCTAGTTATTATTAAAAAGTGAGCATTTATTAATTAAAACCTAAGTTTTATGAGGTCAGGGTTTTTTGTTTATTTTATTTCTTGCTCTTCCGTAAAATCTGGAACAGTGCCCAGCACAGAGTAGGCAATGAGAACATATTTCTTGAAGAAATTTAATAATATAAAACTGCATAAAATATTTTAAATAAGAAAGTTTTTAGATATAAAGACAAATAAAATGACAAAAGCAAAAAAACAAACAAACAAACAAAAAAAAACAAAACCCCACAACAGAAAGCAAAAAAAAAAAGAAACCCACAACAAAAACCAAAATAACCATAGGATTATTAGTGCATCATTATTATAGGCAGGCGAGAATAATAATAACAGCTGAATAGCCGTGTAACACTTTGTTCTATTTTGTGAAATATGCTTCTAAAATCATTTAAAATGACAGATAATTTTATCATTTTAAAAACAAAATAAACTCAAAACATTTCTCAAAGGAGCCCTAAAAGCAGTATGTTTACACATTAAAATAGTATTCATCTCTTTACATTCTACATTAAAGTAATTGTTTGCTGTTTTTATAAATAACATGTGTCTAAGCTGTCAGTTTACTAAATGACTTATTATCATTCTTTTTATATTCCAAATTTTCTTTGCTAGAAAATTTATGTCTAACCTTGCTCTATTAAAAAGAGTGGTTGAGATTTCTTGTTTTTATTTGTAAAAGTATAGATCAAGGATGTTGTGCTAGCATACGCTAAGAGAAAGAGAGTTGTCAAATCATAATATTGAAGTCCCTTAGAGATTGTCTACTCCCATTAATTTTTATTAATCTCGTAAATGGGGAAGCCAAGACTTAGAAAGGATGACTTACGGAGGCTTCAAAATCAAAAGAACTTATGTATGAAGCAGTTGTGTACATTAACTGCAGAAGCCCAAAGATGTTTATAACCTCTCTGGGCTTCAGTTTTCCCATTTATAAAATGGGCATAATAATACCTTCCTTTCCAGGTTTGGGAGTAAAATGAGATAATATATGTAGTGTACTTATCACTATGCTGTAGACATTTATTCCTTCAGTAAACACTATTATACACAATGATAATGTTAGTTACTGTTGTTAGTAGCAGCAATGCTCAAGGTGACACACCTTATGTGGAGTAACTGGTACAGTTGGAGACAACCTGATTTAAGCATCATTTAGTCCACTCATTTTCTAATTGATGACGCATCAAAACAAATCAAATGTTTACAAGTGGAATAAATGATAGTACATATCAAGTGAATACAAAACATCTAGGTGAGTATACAGCACACATTTCTAGAGGAAAATGACAAAATTTTAGGAGCAGGCACTTTCCCGAGTTTATAACCATACATGTAACTCTCAATATTGGTCATAACATTTTCTACTTTTTTTATTGTCAAAAATATTCTGGTTTGTGTTTGCTGCCCCAGCATAATTATTAACAATGTTTTATATTAATCTCAAAAGTCTTCCAGATTAGATAGTAAATTATATAATAATCTTAAACTTAAAGCAAATATATGCTCTCTAATTGACACAGCTTAAAAAAAAAATTCTAGGCCAAGCACGGGGGCTCACGCCTGTAATTCCAGCACTTTGGGAGGCCGATGCAGGCGGATCACCTGAGTTCAGGAATTTGAGACCAGCCTGGCCAACATAGTGAAACCCTGTCTCTAATAAAAGTACAAAAATTACCCGGGCGTGGTGGAAGGTGCCTGTAATCCCAGCTGCTCCGAAGGCTGAGGCAGGAGAATCACTTGAGCCCAGGAGGCGGAGGTTGCAGTGAGCTGAGATCGTGCCATTGCACTCCAGCCTGGGCAACAAGAGAGAAACTCTTGTTTTTTTTTTTTGTTTTTTTTTGTTTTTTTTTTTGTTTTTTTTTAAAATTCTAATCATAAATAGGTCACAAGTGAGAAGGCTGCATTAGTGTGGCCTCATGATGAGATATATTTTACCAGTGTTAGTCTATTTAGAAGTTAAATCTCCATTGAATGGGAGTTAAAGTCTAAGAAAGAAAAAGTAATGTCATCTACAACACATAACTGGAGATTTTATTAATTATGTCAGAACACCTTATCAAAGCGTAAGTGGTAACATCCTTGCATAAAAAGTCTTTAAAATCAAATGGTTCATTGGTATGTAGTACCATAAACCCAAATGGGAGCTGAACAAGAATTTTCCTTTCCTTTTAAAATAAAAGTTTGTTGGTTACATATTAATATCTGTGGAAAGCTACAGAACTTGCCTAAACATATCCTAGGAATATAAACTGTCAATAAATAAGGTGCTGCCAAACCAAGGCAGCCTACCTTGTCATTATCAATCTGGTTTCCTAAAATACTTTCTTGCCTCTAATACATCATTAGTCAGGTAGATAAAGCCATTTTTTTCTTTCTGACAGGTTAGAGCCCTGTATTCCAGAAAGAGGTGCATTATTAGCTAAGAAATTGCTCATAATCTTGAACTTGTTGAAGTTTACCTCTGTATATGGGTAAATGAATACATATTTGTGGAAGTGTTTCCAAAGAATTTTGTGCTAATATTTATTCTGTTAGATGCCTATACTTCTTAAATTGTCCTAAGGTAAACTTTCACCATCATTCTTCAAAAAATTCTTTTTCAAAAGCAACTTTGAGCCATTAGATTTTCTCTCCATCATTAAGAAGTTCACACTCTGGTGTGGGACAATGAATAATGAAGACACAGAAGCCCAGAGACGAATAGACAGGCAGAGGCTGTGAATTTTCCACAAACTGGATCCCTGTGAAACTGGGTTGTAATAGAATAAACAGTAGATAAATATAGTTTGCATTCAGAAAAATCAAGAGAAATAATCCAGAAAATAGAGTTTTTTCAAACAGAAAAGCAAATTTCAGTGTTATGTAGTTAATAATAATTATTAAAATAATATTACTATCACAGACCAGGTGCTGGAGCAACATTGCTTTATTGCAGAGGTCTTCACAGTCAATAGGAGTTTATTGCAAAATCTTAAGCAATAAGTCAGCGTTCACAATTTAGTTTTTGAGCAGAGGCTGAAGGTCACAGACACAGAGCATTAAAGGAGCAGGCTAACATCATAACCCTTAGTGTTATACTGGGATCACTGGATATCCACAGTGAAGGTTTTTCCTCATTCTCTATTCAGCACCAACTAGAATCAGGCTATTTCATTGCACATAGAATTATTCAGCTAAATTTCCAGGCTTTTTGTGAAATACTAAAGCTTTCTATATCTGTAAGTTTCTGAATTCCCTTCATTTATTTAGATTTCTATGCCTGTGAGCAGAGCTGTCAGAAGAAGTTAGTTTTTAAAAGATTACACAGAAATCGGAAAGCAGGAAGCCAGAACATTCAAGTCAGCATCATTTTTTATTCAACCACATAAGGAATGATATTGTTAAGGATCTCAGAGTGTATTGCCTAGAGAAAGGGAGAGGGGAAATAAAGCATTAGATTCTGCTGGAAGACTGTTTAAAAGGAGGCATTCCCTTTTCTTTCAGTTAAGAAATTCATCTACATATATTTTATAACTAAAGGTTGCCTGTAATGATGACTTTTTCACAGAAGTATGTAATTAAATGATGCACATTATAAAAATAATGACTGAAATAAAGAACGAATTCACAGTTTGGGGATTCTCTTAATAAATCCTGTGTCACAGATGCCAATTATGATCATTGCAGCTGCCTAATTTGCTTTCATGTTCCTCTCTATCTCACTTTTCACTCACAGTTTTGGCATCTTGTCCTTTTTTGTACATCTTTTCAATTATCTCTGGTTTGAATCATTCACCAATCACAAGAAGGATCAGCCTAGTCCCAACCCACATTCAAGAGATGTCTTTGAAATGTCAACTTCCCTAATCAAAGAGGGTTAAGGATAAATCTCAGCCAAGTCTCCCAAGAAGGACGAGCAGCACTCAGGCCTCTTCTCTAAGTCCTCCATGATTTTCTGGTTTCCTTAAGGTGATCATTCTCTAAGGCTCTCAGGACATTCCCCTGTTGCAGGACTTACTTTTTAAATAATATTGCAGTTGTCTGTTTACTTTTCCCTCTTCCTATTATACTTAGGCTCTAAGAGAGTAAGGATTATGTGTTTCTTTCATTGGAATATTTGAAATCCTAGCACCTATCTGTGCCAAACATATAGTAAAGCTCTATAAATATTTCTTGAAGAAAGGAATGAAGGCATTGATTAATCAATTAGCTAATTAACTAGGAAGCTACTGGAGATAATACCTTTGGAAACTGTTTACTCTCCTGACGTATAATTAGGGACCAATTGAAACTGTTTCTAGCTGATTTTATCTGTTTATTGACATATCAGGTATAACATTCATTTGTTCATTGACAAGAAAAGGTATTTATTGGGTACCTATTATGCAGAAGGAACTATTTTAACCTATTTATGCCTGAGGTGCAATTTTTTGAATTTTTGCAATCAGACCTTGGCAATGACCTTGAGCTGTAGGATATAAATAACTCTCACATGCTTAGTGCTCCAATAATGGAACACTAGGCTAAATGAGTGGTACCAGGGAAAGAGTGGTCAACAAAACGAACCAAATGTCCTATCTTCAAGGACCCTAGAAATGATTTGGCAAAAATTAGAATAGGAAATCATAGAATATGGTACTTTCGATTGTGAGTTAGTGTGAGGCATCTCAGGGAAGATAACTATTCGAGCAGAGACTAAAATGAAGGGGCAGACCAAGTGAACATATAGGGGAAGAGAGTTCTCAGGTTTTGTCTGGAGAAAGATATGGAATCTTTGTAGGGTTTTGAACAGAAGACTACTGTGATATGATTTCCACTTTTAAAGGATTCTTCTGAATATTATGGAGAACAGAATGACATCAGGAAGACTTCTAGAGGACTACTACCATCGCTTAGAAGACAGCTGAATGTTTGGTGTGAAACTGCTGTAGTGGGGGTGGCAAAATGTTGTAAACGTAAAATATATTTTGAGGATAGAACCAACAGAATGGACTAGATATGCAATATGAGATAAAACAGAGTCAATAATTCCTCTATTTTTCTTCCTGCTGAGCAATTGGGGTGAATGAAGTTGGCATTTATTGTGATTCGGAATGCTAGGGAATTAGGAGTCTAGTTAGTTTCTGGTTAAGTTTGAGGTGTCTATTTGACATCATAACAGAGATGTTAAGTAGGAAGTTGATTATGAAGCTAGAGTTCAAAGTTAAAAGTCTGGGCTGGAGATATATAATTCCTGATGCCATCCGCATACCAATATTGCTGGAGTAGAAAGATCACCACCTGGGAAATGAGTTTATTCATGATCTCTAGTGAAATGTTCTGTGCTGTCTTTGGACCTTTTAATTTTTTTCTTGGCATGATTTTTCATCCTAAAGACTAATTGTTTTCAACCTCAGTTTAAATGTCATTTTCTCATGGAGGTCTTTCCTGACTTTCTAGAGAGATGAAATACAATTTCTATAAATGCCAGTATCACTGGAGTTACTACTTAGCCCTGAGTAACACACATTGCCTTTCTGTAACTTGACAAAAAGTATTATGTTGCATGATACTTGAAGTCAGGTGTTGTTTTATTTTAGTGTACACAGTTCCTAATCCAGTACAAGTGTATCATCGGTCTTCAGTAACCTTTTTGTTAAACTCAATTGCATTGTGATATAGTTTGGCTGTATCCCCACCCAAATCTCATATTGAATTATAGTTCCCACAATCCCTGTGTGTCATGGGAGGGACCCAGTGGGAGGTAATTGAATCATGGGGGCGGTTACCTCCGTGATGTTCTCATGATAGTGAGTTCTCACAAGATCTGATGGTTTTATAAGGGGATTTTCCCATTTTGCTTGGCACTTCTCCTTGCTGCCACCAAGTAAGGAAGGACGTGTTTGCTTCCCCCTCCACCATGATTGTAAGTTTCCTGAGACCTCTCCAGCCCTGCAGAACTGTGAGTCAATTAAACCTAGTTCTCTTATAAATTACCCCATCTTGGATATGTCTTTATTAGCAGCATGAGAATGGACTCATACAGTAAATTGGTACCAGGAAAGAGTGGGTTGCTGCTGCAAGGATACCCAAAAAATGTGGAAGCAACTTAGGAACTGGGTAACAGGCAGAGGTTGGAACTGTTTGGAGGGCTCAGAAAAAGATTAAATGTGGGAAAGTTTGAAACTTCCTAGAGACTTGTTGAATTGCTTTTACCAAAATACTGACAGTGATGTATGATATACGACAATAAAGTCCAGGCTGAGGTGATCTCAGATGGTGTGATGGTTAATATTGAATGTCAACTTGATTGGATTGAAGGATGCAAAGTATTGTTCCTGTGTGTGTCTGTGAGGGTGTTGCCAAAGGAGATTAACATTTGAGTCAGTGAACTGGGAGATGCACACCCACCCTCAATCTGGGTGGGCACCATCTAATCAGCTGCCAGCATGGCTAGGATAAAAGCAGACAGAGGAACATGGAAAGAGTAGACTGGCTTAGTCTTTGGGACTACATATTTTTCGCATGCTGGATGCTCTCTGCCCTCGAACATCGGACACCAAGTTCTTCAGCTTTTGGACTCTTGGACCTTCCACCACAGACTGAAGGCTACACTGTTGGCTTCCCTAATTTTGAGGTTTGGGGACTCAGACTGGCTTCCTTGCTTCTCAGCTTGTGGACAGACTATTGTGGGACTTCATCTTGTGATTGTGTGAGTCAATATTCCTTAATAAATTCCACTTTGTATATACATCTATCCTATTAGTTCTGTCCCTCTAGAGAACCCTGACTAATACAGATGGAGATGAGGAACTTGTTGGGAACTGGAGTAAAGGTCTCTCTTGCTATGCAAAGAGACTGGTGGCATTTTGCCCCTGCCCTAGAGATTTGTGGAACTTTGAACTTGAGGGAGATGATTTAGGGTATCTGGCAGAGAAATTTCTAAGCAGCAAAGCATTCAAGAGGAAGCAAAGCATAAAAGTTCAGAAAATTTGCAGCCTGATGATGTGATAGAAAAGAAAACTATTTTATGGGGAGAAATGGAAGCCTGCTGCAGAAACTTGCTTAAGCAATGAGGAGCCGAATGTAAATCACCAAGTCAATGGGAAAAATGTCTTCAGGTCAGCCCCTCCCATCACAGGCCCAGGGGCCTAAGAGGGAAAAATGGTTTCCTGGGCTGGGTCCAAGGCCCTTCTGCTGTGTGCAAACTTGGGACTTGGTGCCCTGCATTCCTGCCACCTTGTGAAGAAGGTACCTTGCTTCTCCTTCACATCCTGCCATGATTGTAAGATTCCTGAGGACTTCCCAGTCATGCTGAACTGTGAGTCAATTAAACACTTTTCCTTTATAAATTACCCAGTCTTGGGTATGTCTTTATTAGCAGTGTGAGACTGGACTAATACACATTGTTAACCAGAAATGAATCTCTTTTGACTTTTGAGTAAGCAGTCTCTTATGACATAAGATTATTATCAAATAGTTGTAATTGCAGAAGTACTGCGTAAGTCTTTAACAGAAAGTGCAGTTCTCTATATCCACACTTTTATTCCATTGCCATTCCATCCCAGTGCCATCCTGATTGAACAGTGCAATTAGATAGAGTGTTAATTGTCTGCTAATAGGAGAAATAATGTTAAAATTGCACAGTTCATTCATGTAATAACACCCAAATTACTGTTTTAGATTCTTTTCTAATTTATAACAAAGTTCAGGGATGCTGACCCAATCTTTCACAAACACAGTAGCAAATTGTGTTGATAGAAAACATTGTATTGAAATTCTGAATTTAAAATGCATACTAGGCTTGCATTAGGGGATGATCTAAAAGGAAAGAGTATTCAGTTTTACATTTTTAAATCTTTATTTAAACTATCTTTTGTAAACATTAAACCTAGAAAGATATATAGCAGTTTCTCCAGGATTTGCTTTTGGATTGGCTGGGGGGTGTCAAAGAAAGAAAAGTACACAGAAAAACCTTGTACAACAATGAACATTCACTAAATGCAAATGGGGTTTCAGTTTAGAAAGTGTTATAGGAGAGGTACTGAGGTTAGGTGTTCATCTACATTGACTGCATTTATCCTAATGTTCCCCTGATTTTTATACTAGTCACATTTTATTTTTAACAATGTATGTTGTTTATATTTTCTCTCCCTACTTTTTTTTTTTTTTTTTTTTTTTTTGAGATGGAGTTTCACTCTTGTGACCCAGGCTGGAGTGCAATGGTACGATCTTGGCTCACTACAAGCTCTGCCTCCCAAGTTCAAAGATTCTCCTGCCTCAGCATCCCAAGTAGCTGGAATTACAAGCATGCACCACTATCCCCAGCTAATATTTTGTATTTTTAGTAGAGACATGGTTTCATCATGTTGGCCATGCTGGTCTGGAATTGCTGACCTCAAGAGATTCGCCTGCCTCAGCCTCCCAAAGTGCTGGGATTACAGGTGTGAGCCACTGTGCCTGGCCTCTCTCCCTACTTTTAAAGATTCAAAAAAAGCTAATCTTCTTATCATATTCCTTAGAAGTATGTAAAAATCTAATATATTTCATGCTATTAAACTGTAAATAGTTCAAATACTTACTCATATTTGCCTATGATAGTTTAATCCTTTTAAAACAACACTACTCCACTCAAAAATTTCTTAGTACCCATTGCTTATGAATAATTCCTGAAATCAAGGCCCTTTGCAATCTGAGTTTTGCTATAATTTTTCTTTCACATTAATTTCCCACTATTTCCAAACACAAATCATTTAAACCTCACAAAAATAGACGCTTCCAGTTTTCACTCAAACATACTGCTCCTAAACCTTGCTCTATATTTTACTCATGCTAACTCCTATGCTTAGAATTTCTTTTCTTTCTCATTTGAATTTCTTAGCTCTGTATAACCTCCAGGATGAAAATCATGAACTTATCTCCTTACATTTCAATTTGTATCTTTCTCTAGTCATGAAGCCACCATAACATTTGTTATTTTAATTATTACATTTATTTATTGTATGCATATTTATTGACCTTTCCAGTTCAAGTCAGAATTTGTTGATTATTTTTCATGAGCAAATGTGGTTTATAGGTACTTCAAAAGCAGGGATCATGTCTTATTTTTCTCTCATGATTTTCATAGCATTTGCTTTATGCCCCATAAATACTTGTTGACTGAATAGATTAATTAATGTACATTTATAGATTTTGTATTCTCTCATAAGACCAGGGTAGTAGATGTCATTAATGTTTTGGCTGGTGACCCATTACCCACTGCAGCAAGAGCCTTTCTTAGTGTCTAATGACTTGCATGTGAGACCTTGTCCTAGACTTGCCCTTGACTTATGAGTTCAACCTTAATTAAGGAAACCTGGAGATGAACTGCTTGATTCATTAGTTGGTGGTCAGTTTTTTGGAAGAAGCAAAAGAAACTCATCATTATACTTGTGGTGAAACATCAGATTTCATACTAAGGGACTTTGTGAGGTTACCTACCTCTCTCTTACTTTCTGGCAGAATCCTTGAGCATACTCAGAGTATAATTATTTATT
The DNA here is from genome assembly GCF_028885655.2 of Pongo abelii. Taxonomy (NCBI): domain Eukaryota; kingdom Metazoa; phylum Chordata; class Mammalia; order Primates; family Hominidae; genus Pongo; species Pongo abelii. The sequence goes on from NC_071990.2 coordinate 124,524,816, forward strand.
TACAGACTGGTATAACTGTTCCTAGTGTAGCAGATCCCCACAGATGGACATTCTACAGTCTTCCCATGTAAGTTATTTCATATTCTGGGAGCATTAAAAATTTAAGGGCCTATCTTGATTATTTTAGTCATCTTTACTTGAATTTATAATCATGATTGTTAACAAAATGGTCAATTGGTGTAAAATTTGCTCTTTTTTTTTTTGAGACAGAGTCTCACTCCATGGCACCCAAGCTGGAGTGCAGTGGCATGATCTTGGCTCACTGCAACCTCTGCCTCCTGGATTCAAGTGATTCTCCTGCCTCAGCCTCCTGAGTAGCTGGGAGTACAGATGCATGCCACCACGCCTGGCTAATTTTTTGTATTTTTTAGAAGAGACAGCATTTCACCGTGTTAGCTGGGATGGTCTCGATCTCCTGACCTCGTGATCCACCCGCCTTGGCCACCCAAAGTGCTAGAATTACAGGCATGAGCCACCATGCCTGGCCACATTATTGTTAACTATTTTCACCACATTGTGCAATAGATCTCCGGAACTTTTTACTTCTGTCTAACTGAAGCTTTGTACACTTTGACTAACATCTCCCCTTTCCCTGTCTACCCTACTCCCAGCCTCTGGTAACCACCATCTTACTCTCTATAATGGAATACTATTTGGCCTTTAAAAAGATGGAAGTTTTGTCATTTGCAACAATGTGGATAAATCTAGAGGTTATTATGTTAAGTGAAATAAGCCAGACACAGACAAATCCTAAATGATTTTATATGAGAAATCAAAAAAGTAGATGTTGTTATTTGTAAAGACATTTTTTAGGCAGATGTTCCATTAATTCCAGTTAAAGACATCCTAACTGAAATAGTATTAATCTATTTCTCACTTGGAGTGACATGGTACAACATGTATTTATTTTATGTTGAATTCTTCCTACAATTACTTTAAATAATCCTTTATTTTGAATTCTTCCTGCAATTACTTTAAAGAATCTTTATCTAATTTATGCCTGATTTGAGGTTAAGAAATCTATGACACTCAGCCAAATTATACCCATAGTGCAAGGTTTATAAATACAAGTTTTTATTCAGACAGATCCAAGTTTTCATTCTAATTCTGGAATTTATTGACTGTATGATACTGAATCTCTGTTCAAAGCTTCAGTGCCATCATCTTTAAGGTGAGCCAAACAATACCTACATTTGAGGGTCTTATCAGAACTGAATAAGATGGTGTATAAAAACTATTTAGCAGAGGAAATATGGTGGCTAGGAGAAGTGATTAACCTGCAGCTCCTGCTTGGATGGATAGAACTATGTCTGGAGACTCACAGTGTGAACTTTTGCTCCAACAACTACCACAGGAACATACCAGAAGAACCGAAAGAAATCACAGGCCCTTTGAAAGAAGTGGCTTGTTGCTGCAAACACCATGAAACAGCTGAAAAACTCCAAAGCAAAAGACAAAAGCTCTTGGGAGCTCTATGGCTCCGTCCATTGCCTGAGAAAGTCGAGTACTCATCCTAGTCAACAGAGGGCAAGATTATATCCCCCCCTTTATAATACTACTGCAGCTGGCACTCTCTTGAAAACATCACCTCCTCACCGAAGGCCAACCAACTCTAGTCATTACAGCAACGCATAACAGAACAACCCTCCTCCAAAAAAGGAAAAAATAATGGCTAATTCCACTGCTTGCAGCACCCTGGCTAACCAGAGGTCCTGAGTCCATCCATGTGACAACTTCACTGTTAACATAACCAGCATCCAAGAAAACCTATGCACTAAACAAAACTACAATCAAGGACTCCCACAGAGTCCACTTCACTCCCCTGCCACCTTCACCAGAGCAGGTGCTGGTATTCATGACTGGGAGACCTGAAGATGGATTACATCACAGGACCCTTTGCAGACATTCCCCAGCACCAGCCTGGAACCTGGTAGCCATGCTGGGTGGCTAGACCCAGGAGAGCAATAACAATCACTGCATCTGACTCTCAGGAAGCCCCAACTTTAGAGGAAGGGGGAGGGCACTACATCAAGGGATCACCCCATGGGACAAAAGAATCTGAACAGTGGCCCTTTAGTTCCAGATCTTTCCACTGAAACAGTCTACCCAAATGAGAAGGAACCAGAAAAAGTAATTCTGGTAATATGACAAAACAAGGCCCTATAACACCCCCAAAAGATCACACTAGCTCTCCAGCAATGGATCCAAAAAAGAAGAAATCTCTGAATTGCCAGAAAAATAATTCAGAAGATTAATTATTAAACTACTAAAGGAGGCACCAGAGGAAGGTGAAAACAAACTTAAAGAAATTTAAAAGAGTATAAAAATGTGGATGAAAAAGTCTCCAGAGAAATAGATATCATAAAGAAAAGACAATCACGAATTCTGGAAATGAAAGACGTACTTAGAGAAATGCAAAACACACTGGAAAGCTTCAACAATAGAATCAAACAAGTAGAAGAAAGAACTTCACAGCTCAAAGACAAGGCTTTCGAATTAACCCAGTCCAACAGAGACAAAGAAAAGAATTTAAAAAGTAAACAAAGCCTCTACAAAATTTGGGATTATGTTAGATGACCAACCAAGAATAACTGGTGTTCCTGAGGAAGAAGAGAAATCTAAAAATTTGGAAAAGCTTATTTGAGGGAATAATTGAGAAAAATTTCCCTTTTCTTGATCGATATCTGACATCCAAATACAAGAAGCTCAAACATCATCTGGGAAACTTATCCTAAAAAGATAAGGCACATAGTCATCAGATTATCTAAAGTCAAGATGAAGGAAATAATCTTAGGAGCTGTGAAGCAAAAGCATAAGGTAACCTAGAAAGGAAAACCTATCAGATTAATAGCAGACTTCTCAGCAGAAACCCTGCAAGCCAAAAGGGATTGGGGTCCTATCTTTAGCCTCCTTAAACAAAATAATTATCAGCCAAGAATTTTGTATCGAGTGAAACTAAGCTTCATAAATGAAAAAGAGATAAAGTCTTTTTCAGAAAAACAAATGCTGAGAGAATTTGCTACTACCAAGCCAGCACTATAAGAAATGCTAAAAGGAGTTCTAAATCCTGAAACAAAACCTTGAACTACATGAAAATAGAACCTCCTTAAAGCATAAATCTCAAGGACCTATAAAACGTAACAAAATGAAAAAAGAAGCAAGGCATTCAGGCAACAAATAGCACAATGAATAGAACAGTATTCACATCTTAATACTAACATTCAATGTAAGTGGCCCAAATGCTCTGCTTAAAATATACAGAAAGGCATAGTAAGTAAAAATTTACCAACCAAGTATCTGCTGTCTTCAAGAGACTCACCTAACACATATTGACTCACATAAACTTAAGGTAAAGGGGTGGAAAAAGACATTCCATGCAAATGTATATCAAAGTGAGCAGGAATAGCTATTCTTATATCAGACAAAACACTTTAAAGCAACAACTGTTAAAAAAAAGACAAAGAGGGACATTACATAGTGATAAAAGGATCAGTCCAACAGGAAAATATTACAATCTTAAATATATATGCACCTAATACTGAAGCTCCCAAATTTATAAAACAATTACTACTAGGCCTAAGAAATGAGATAGCAAAAAGATAATGGGGGGTTTTCAGTACTCCACTGACAGCACTAGCCAGGTCATCAAGACAAAAAGTCAACAAAGAAACAATGGACTTTAATTATACCCTAGAACAAATGGACTTAACAGATATTTACAGAAAATTTTACTCAACAACTGCAGAATATACGTTCTATTCTCCAAGACAGACCGTATGATAGGCCACAAAAATGAGTCTCAATAAATTTAAGAAAATCAAAATTATTTTTTGTACTCTTTCAGAGTGTAGTGGAATAAAATTGGAAATTAACTCCAAAAGGAATATTCAAAACTATACAAATACATGGAAATTAAATAATCTGCTCCTGAATGATCTTTGGGTCAACAGTTAAATCAAGATGGAAATTTAAAAATTATTTGAACTGAATGATAATAGTGGCATAATCTATCAAAACCTCTGGGATACAGCAAAAGCAATGATAAGAGGAAAGTTTACAGCATTAAATTCCTACATCAAAAAGTCTGAAAGAGCACAAATGAACAATCAAGGCTACACCTCAAAGAACTAGAGAAACAAGAACAAACCAAACCAAACCCAGCAGAAGAAAAGAAATAACAAATATCAGAGCAGAACTAAATGAATTGAAAGAAAACAAAGATAAAACAAAAAGCTGGTTATTTGAAAAGATAGACAAAATCAATAGACCATTAGTTAAATTAACCAAGAAAAGAAGAGATAAGATCTAAATAACCTCAATTAGAAACAAAGCAGAAGATATTACAACTGATACCACAGAAATACAAAAGATCATTCAAGGCTACTATAAAGACCTTTATGCACACAAACTAGAAAACCTAGGGGAGATGGAAAAATTCCTGGAAATATATAACCCTCCTAGATTAAACCAGGAAAAAAAAAACTCTGAACGGTCCAGTAACAAGTAGCAAGATTAAAACAGCAATAACAAAAATTGCTAACAAAAAAACTCCAGGACCAGATGGATTCACAGCTAAATTCTATCAGACATTCAATGAAAAATTGTTACCAATCTTACTGAAACCATTCCACAAGATAGAGAAAGAGGGAATCCTCCCTAAATCATTCTATGAAGACAGTATTACCCTAATATCCAAAACAGACAATTACAGACCAATATCACTAATGAACATAGATGCAAAAATCCGCAAGAAAATACTAGCTAATGGATCCAATAGCGTATCCAAAGACAATACACCATGATCAAGTGCATACCAGGGATGCAGGGTTGGTTAAACATGTGCAAGTCAATAAATATGATACACTACATAAACAGAATTTAAAGCAAAAATCACATGATCATCTCAATAGATGTATAAAAAGCACTTGACAAAATGCAGCATCCCTGTATGATTAAAATCTTCAGTGAAATTGACATAGAAGGAAAAAATCTTAAGGTAATAAAAGTCATCTATGATAAACCCACAGCCAACATTATATTGAATGGGGAAAAGTTGAAAGCATTCTCCTTGAGAACTGGAACAAAACAGGAATGCCCACTGACACGATGTCTTTTCAACACAGTACTGGAAATCCCAGCCAGACCAATCAGACAAAAAAAAAATAAAGGGCATCCAAATCAGTAAAGAGGAAGTCAAACTCACTGTTCACTGATGATATGATTGTGTACATACAAAACTGTAAAGACACATCCAAAAAGTTCCTAGATCTGATAAATGAATTCAGTAAAGTTTCAGGATACAAAAATCAATGTACACTAATCAGTAGCACTGCTACACACCAACAGAGACCAAGCTGAGAATCAAATCAAGAACTCAACCTCTTCTACAACCTCTGCAAAATAAATAAATAAATAAAACTCAGCAGTATACCTAACCAAGGAGGTGAAAGAGCTCTACAGGAAAACTACAAAACACTGCTGAAAGTAATCATAGAAGACACAAACAAATGGAAATACATCCCATGCTCATGGATGGGTAGAATCAATATTGTGAAAATGACCATACTGCCAAAAGCAATCTATAAATTTAATGTAATTCCTATCAAAATACCATCATCATTCTTCACAGAACGAGAAAAAACAATCCTAAAATTCATATGAAACCAAAAAAGAGCCAACATAGCCAAAGCAAGACTAAGAAAAAAAGACCAAATCTGGAGGCATCACATTACCAGGCAAGGATATAGTTACCTAACAGCCTGATACTGGTGTACAGGCATGTAGACCAATGGAAGAGACTAGAGAACCCAAAAATAAACCCAAATACTTACAGCCAACTGATCTTTGACAAAGCCAACAAAAACATAAAGTGGAGAAAAGGACACCCTATTCAACAAATGGTGCTGGGATACTTGGCAAGCCACATGTGGAAGAATGAAACTGGATCCTCGTCTCTCACCTTATACAAATATCAACTCAAGATGGATCAGAATTAAATCTAAGACCTGAAACCATAAAAACTCTAGAAGATAACATTGGAAAAACCCTTCCAGACATAGGCTTAGGCAAAAACTTCTTGACCAAGAACTCAAAAGCAAATGCAACAAAACCAATCATAAATAGATGGGACTTAATTAAACTAAAAAGCTTCTGCACAGCAAAAGAAATAATCAGCAGAATAAACAGAAAACCCAAAGAATGGGAGAAAATCTTCATAAAGTATGCATACAACAAAGGACTAATATCCAGAATCTACAAGGAAATCAAACAAATCAGCAAGAGAAAAACCAAATAATCCCATCAATTCTCAGAAGAGACATAAGTGGCCAACAAACATATGACAAAATGCTCAACATCACTAATGATCAGTGAAATGCAAATCAAAACCATAATGTGATACCACCTTACTCCTGCAAGGATGGCCATAATCAAAAAATCAAAAAATAATAGATGTTGGAATGGATGCAGTGAAAAGGGAACACTTCTACACTGCTGTTGGAAATGTAACTACTAGTACGACCACTGTGAAAACAGTATAGATATTCTTTAAAAAACTAAAAAGAAAATTACCATTTGATCCAGCAATCACACTACTGGGTATCTACCCAGAAGAAAAGAAGTCATTATATGAAAAAGACACTTACACATACATGTTTAAAGTAGCACAATTCACAATTGCAAAGATATAGAACCAGCCTAAATGACCATCAACCAAGTGGATACAAAGGCATAAGAATGATATAATATACTCTGGGGCCTTGGGGGGAAGGTTGGGAGGGAGGTGAGGGATAAAAGACTACACATTGGGTGCAGTGTACACTGCTCAAGTGAAATCTCAGAAATCACCACTAAAGACCTTATCCATGTGCCCGAACACACTACCTGTTCCCCCAAAACTATTGAAATAAATTATTATTATTATTATTATTATTATTATTTTGAGATGGAGTCTGGCTCTGCCACCCAGGCTGGAGTGCAATGGCGTGATCTCGGCTCACTGCAACCTCTGCCTCCCGGGTTCAAGCGATTCTCCTGACTCAGCCTCCCGAGTAGCTGGGACTACAAGCATGCACCACTACGCCCAGCTAATTTTTGTATTTTTAGTATGGGGAAATAATAATTTTTTTAAAAGTGTTTAACAGAGTTTTTGGTACAGGTTAAGCAGTTAAAAGAGATAATTTTAATGAGTGAAGTGGAGATGGAAATTCCACCACCACTGTAATCGCCATGGCAGTATGTCAATGTATAATCTAGTTGTAGTTTTCAAACTCTATAAATGCTTAGCCCTACCTCAATCACTCCCCAAATTGGAGATCCTAAATTAATCCTCCAGGTGATAATCTATACCAGCAGGTCTCAATTACTGATGGCAGTGTGTCATATTACTCAGGTGTACTAGGTCAAAACAAAGAGAATCACAGTATTATTAAATCCACTTATTATTTCTAGGTTCTCATTAGCATGATGACATACTTAGATATTTGGAAACAAACATTATGCTAACATGAGGTCATTCTTGTTATGTCTCTTCTTCTTCCCCTGTCTTTCCCACTCAGTCTTGGTTTCTAGACCACTCAGTCTTTCTGTAACCTGACTGGATGCATTCCAGTTTGTTAATATCCCTTTCAAAATATACTGTAACTGAAACCAGTAATTCCCTCTAGGTAGCATAAAGAGGAAAGATCAGCAGCCCTTATAGTTTTCCTCCACTGAATGTTATGCTTCTGGAAATGTGCCTGCAGCTTCAGGCACTCTTTCAGCACTGTTGTTACAGCCACCATTGACTCACACTATGCTTGTATCCAAATCTTTTTTATATGCTTTTCTAAGCCAAAAATCCCATAATGCACATAAGGATTAAATGCAGGGATTTATCTTTACTTTCAATAATATTAATCTCACTTGTTTTAATTCATTATTCCATCTTAGTGAGATACCTTATTTACCATTGCTTACTTTTTTCATAAGTGTATTTCTGATTACATACATGATACTTGTGCAGTAGAAAATGTGTGTGAAATACAGATATAGTAAAATATTAAAATAATTTCCTCCTCAGATCACAGTGATAAAACTCTCATTGCCTGTTTGTACATCTTTCCATGTTTTAATACTCATATATGTATGTCATTAGCTTACTAGGTCACATAGTTTTATTATTTGCTCTTTTTAATGTAATATTTTTGATATATATTTTGGTACTATGTTTGATTATGTCCCAGCTTTGTGTTGTAATCAGCCTTTGCTTTAAAGGCAGCCCATTTTTAATTCATCAAGTTCAGAGTTAAGAAATATTGAAAGAACAGAATCAAATAGAGAGATTGTTACACACACTATATCCTTCATTCAGGTTGACATCACTCTATTAATCAACACTTTGAATGCAGCTGTGCTTTCGCATACTTAAGCCATCTTTCAACATGCGTATCTACATCATATCCAGAAGAATGGTGTTCAGTCAATCACTTATTCATTGGTTGGATTAGTTTACCCAAATGGAACTTGAGAAAAGTTCCATGCATTGCGTTAAGCATTGCACTCAGGTCCACAGATACAAACTGAATAAAACATATTTTTATGCCTTTAACATAAACACAGTCCACGGGAAAAGAGTATATTTAAACAAATTTTGTTGGCGTATGTTGAATGCTAAATGCATAAAGAGTTATGAGGATTAAGGAGAAAGAAAATTAATATTCCTGAGAGGATTAGGAAAAGCTTCATATTATTTGAAAGATTCTGATCAAATTTCAGAATGAATTCTTGATATAGCTTGAGAGCAGAAGTCAGGGTAAAGGATTTTAAACTGTTATTATCTTTGTTGCCAATGGAAAGCAAAAAGAAAATGAAAAGTAAAGATTAAAAACTCCATTTTTATTGTAACCCTAACTTTAAAAAAAATAGCCTAAGTTATTTAAGCTATACCAAATAAAACTAAGTTCAGATTAAGTTGAGGAGTATTCAGAAAAATTGTAACTGATATTAGTAGATACGGATATTTGTATCTTGATGGTAAAGACCTTTGAAAGTTTGTAAAAATATTTTGAAACACTTCTATAAAATAAATATATGAATATAATGACTTTTTTGTTATTAGTATATATTTTCTGAGATATGTTGTGATATTTATATTATATAATGTATTTATAGAATAGGTAACAGTCCCTGCCTTGATTGATTCATTTGTATTAGTTTCCATGATCCTCATTACATCAAGATAAGGGAAGTGATAATGGTAACTTACCCTTGACGAAAATTACATCTATAGTAATCAAGTTACTTGCCCATTGTCCTACTGCTAACAAGACAGATTTGGGATCTAAAGCCATCAAGTACCTTGTATTCACTATGTACCATCACTCTGTAGTTCTTAATGGCTGCATTTTAATAACAATGGCCTAAACCCCCTGAGGAAAAAACAATCTAAGTCATATTTGGTCATCTCTAGGTCATATCTAGTCATATTTATTTTGTATTGCTATTATGACAAAACATACTTATATGGTTATTATTTTCTCTGATTCTATAGTTGAGAACTCTTATGTGGATTAATTCTTAGTTTTATTTCTGGAGGTTTAGGTTGCTTGGGCAATTTTAAAAAATAATCCTCCTCAATAGATTTTCTGGAAGCCTGGGAGTCATTTACACTCACTGGTCATTTTTAGAGCCTTCTCTGCTTGGTCATTCTCTGCTGAGCTATTTGCAGCTCAGATGCAATTTTGAATGGACCTTTACGCAAACAGAACCTGCTAAATGTCACCATAAATCTCACTACTTGGCACTATCATGGGGACTGAGGAATATGCCAAGAGCATTAAATACATTTATTTAAAGAGAGTGCTTAGTCTTTGATCAATTGTTGTAAGAATAGAAGAGAAAACAACAGTGTTTAGAAAGGAAATTCCTCTGGAAAAAGTGACTAAGCTTGCTGTGGGAAGGATGTGTTAAATTGGGGAGTCCATGCTTTTAATATGAAGGCTTTTTAACAGAGGTGACAGCAGACCACCTTGCAGACAAAATAATTGAGTTAGTCTCTACTGTGACATGACTAGATCAGATAGGCAGCAAAGAGCAAGCTTCTCTTTGCAGCAAAATCACTTTGATATATCCACAAGCAGAGGACTCAGCCCTGGAAGACACAGGTTCAAACTCAGTTTTCTTGCCTTACCAGATTTTTGTCCTTAGGCAAGTGACAAACGTAATTTGATCCTCAGTGTGGTCATCTATACAATGCTAATAATTTCCCTAGCTCACCTGATCTAATGAGATGATATATATGAAATATAAGACAGTAAAATACTATACCAATGCTATTAATATATTTAAAATTGTTATCTGTAATACAATGTATTTCTACTTTTCTCATATCTCTAACACATGTGTGAATTGAATGTTGGGTTCTACACCAGTATCTAAATGTATAAACTGAAAGCTAGGCTTTATTATTAGCTAGCCTTTGAAAGCTAACATTTTTATCTCATTTACAATTTTACAAAATTGTGTCAAACACCTTTATATTTCTGTAGTTTGTGAAGAAATTAATGACAAAACTAGTGTGTGTGGGTGTGTGTTTTTACTAATTTCTGCAACAAATAAATTAGAAATTACTAATGACCACTGGATTATTCTGTATAGAGGAAGACAGTGGTGCCTAGTCAAAGATTGGCTTTGTTATAAAATTAAAATCAATTTATATTGTAGCTCCAACAAATACAATCTTTGGGAAATTAAAAATGTATGATGGCATTTTCTGAAACTTGCTTTTACACCTGTAAATTGAAGATGATGAGAGCTGGTTTTCTTATCTCAAAGGAATTTATGTGCCACAACAAAGAATGAGTCAGAAGCAAGTGCCTTGAGTAAAACTTGGAGCTATTATCTCATTGTTCAAAGACCATTTACTAATTGTTTACTATGTAAGAAGCCCTGGAATTTTTCTCAATCAAAAAGCACTGATTGATGGTTACTAATATATTTTAGAACTGATTTTTCTTTTTTCTTCTCAAAAGTTAGAAGACTCACAATCTTTATGTAGAATGTAAACTACCTAGTTTTACCCAATGTAATTTGTAAAACAGTACTGAAAATAAAAATCTTTATTTTTGATCTTATATCCTGTTCTTGTGTTATCAGCAATAATAACAATCACATTAAAACTAATAGATAAGTCCAGGCATGGTGGCTCACGCCTGTAATCCCAGCACTTTGGGAGGCCGAGGTGGGCGGATCATGAGGTCAAGATATTGAGACCATCCTGGCCAACATGGTGAAACCCCATCTCTACTTAAAATACAAAAATTAGCTGCGTGTGGTGGCGTGCACATTTAATCCCAGCTACTTGGGAGGCTGAGGCAGGAGAATTGCTTGAACCCGGGAGGTGGAGGTTGCAGTGAGCAGAGATCATGCCACTGCACTCCAGCCTGGCTACATAAAAAAAAAAAAAAAAAAACCTAATAAATAAGATTTCATCCTCATAAATTCTTCATGGAAGAACTACCACTATCCCTACTTTATACATGAGGAAGGCATGTTAGGTATCTTATCCATGGCCGTACAGTTAGTACATGGCAGTCATGATTCAATTCCAGATATTCAGATCCTCAAACGTAGAGGCTTAACCATTGTCCAAGAATGCTATTACATTCAAAGTTCTGAAGGAATTTCTTTTAAACATCTGTATAGCAGAGAAAGCTGAAGTAATTTTCTATAGGTTCTATTACCTGAGCCAGGCAGCAAGGAAGGAAGAAATGGCTTTAGTTGTTAGTGATAATAATATATGAATTTCTTAGACTGCAATAATTTTCTGTGCCCTTTTCCCCTAAAAACTGGTTTTCCTTGTTTTTACACACATTTATCGGACTCTTTTACCATTTCTTTTTCTCTTCCTTTGCAGTTTATATACTAGATTTTATTGTATAAATGTGAATGTGTCATGAGTATGGATGGGGGAATGCATTGTGTGATTTATTCTGGAAACTGTTTCTAGAGAAGGTGTTTTTTGAGAAATCTCTGTCTTATTTCATGATTGCTTTGGTCTTCTTTATCATCAGGGTATGCTTTTTGCATTCCTAAGATCAATCAGAACAAAAGCTAGCTACTTGTACAAAAAAATATGTTACCAAAGTCATCATTTTTAATGTACCTTCTTCAAAGTTTGTAAGAAACTTTAGAATCACAACTAAATAAAATTCCTCTAATTTTGCAATGATTTTTACAGCAGAATAGATGTTTTCCCCTTTTCAAAACCATGTATAGGCTGGGTGCAGTGGCTCATGCCTGTAATCCCAACACTCTGGGAGGCCGAGGTGGGCAGATCATCTGAAGTCAGGAATTCGAGACCAGCCTGGCCAACGTGGCGAAACCCCGTCTCTGTTAAAAAATACAAAAATCAGCTGGGCCTGGTGGCATGCACCTATAATCCCAGCTACTTGGGATGCTGAGGCTAGAGAATCGCTTGAACCCAGGAGGCAGAGGTTGCAGCGAGCTGAGATTGCACCACTGCACTCCAGCCTGGGCAACAGTGCCAGACTCTGTCTCGAAAAAAAAGGCACCATGTTTACATTAGATGCCAACCAGTAGAGTTTAGAGATGCAGTCATAGCAGATGTTAAGCAGTCTCTTTCCCCAAAGGAAAACTTTGGATGGAGAAACTAGTAGATGTTTGAATTGTACCTTATTACCAGCAAATATAATCCCCAGTGAGAAGCTGTAAGTACAAGTGTAAAAGAATGAGCATTATTTTCCTACAAAATTTGATTTCAGCATTACTTAAATTAGGTTTAAATATTATCATATGTTGACAACTTGGAAGCCAAAAAATGAAAAGCTGTCAGAGTCTGTAGGAAAAGTCATTTTTACCAGAATAACATTTTAAATGTTCAAAATCAGTTTGCCTTGTATCCAAGGAAATAGGTCTTTGTCTCTTTAGGGTTTCAAAGTACATGTAGGGGGTGTGTGTGTGTGTGTTTGTGAGTGTGTGTGTTTAGTATGTATGTGTTGGTTTTGTTTTGTCTCCATTAAACATAATGACCAAGGAGAAGTACATGGGTAGCTCAAGATATTAATTTTTTATTATATTAAATGTAATATTTAATTAGTATGAGAGTTCTTACTACATCACATAACTTAAAATCCACGGATTCATCTGAAAGCTTCTTGGTTAGCATGAATTATGTTAAATGTTGCATGAGTGTTGTATGGGTGAGGGAAGTGTAGATAATTATTATGTCAACTCAGGTTGTAGAGATAACATGTTAAACATATGTATACCTCCCAGAAATTGTATACCTTTAGTTGAACATCTATTTATCTTCTTGGAGGCAAATAAATATTTGTCTGAGAGCCAACGTGGCTCGGAATCTTTGGGTCAATGGTGTTCATATGCTCCTCCCTTAATTCATACAGCTGCATATGGTGTTTCTCTTGAGAAGCCAATGACACCTCTGGGCAGGTTGAACAGGTTACAGGCACTAGCATTTTGACTCGATTATGCTGAGTGAATATCTTACCTAGTTTTGAATATCAGAGTGGCCTTATTTGTTTTTTACATTTAAATAAACTTCCCCACCATTTGTGAAATGTAATTAGTTTTTTTTTTTGAGTATTTTCTTTTTTTTTTCTATCTTTATTTCTTCTCAAGAAAACCAAAACAGATACAACATGCTCAAAACATGCAGGTTTGTTAGTTACATAGGTATACGTGTGCCATGGTGGTTTGCTGCACCTGTTGACCCATCCTCTAAGTTCCCTCCCCTCACTCCCCACCCCCCAACAGGCCCTGGTGTGTGGTGTTGCCTCTCTGTGTCCATGTGTTCTCAATGTTCAACTTCCATTTATGAGTGAGGACATGTGGTGTTTGGTTTTCTGTTCTTGTGTTAGTTTGCTGAGGATGATGGCTTCCAGCTTCATCCATGTCCCTGCAAAGGACATGATCTCATTCCTTTTTATGGCTGCATAGTATTCCATGGTGTACATAATTAGTTTTTAAATTTGTTATTTGTGGCCTCAAATCATGTGGGTAGCATTTTTGAAAATTATAAGGCTGACTCAGATAAATGCTTTGTGAAACTCTATTCCACTCCATTTAAAAGAAATGTAAAATATTTATTTTTCTTCCAACCATATTATTGATAGATTTGGAGAAATGGTTTAGTTTTATACTCTACCTCAGTGTTTCTCAAAATGTACCCAAAAAGCAGAAATTCACTTTTGTGATTTAAATAGAAACTATGGGATTTCAATAGTAGTTACACAAAATAATTCGGGGAATTAATGAAATGTTGGGTCAAACAAAGCTAAATAGGTTTTGTCATAATTTATCACAGATTTTAACAATTATTGTATTTCTAATGAAAATAATATTAATTTGTTATTGTATACATACTATTTGCTTATTGCTATTCTAGTCTTTTACATGAGCTAACACATACTTCCCTCCATTGACTACAAGAAGGAAGTATTGTTATTATTTCTTTTGCTATGGTGTAGAATCAGAAGTATGAAAAGGACAAATAACTTACTCAAAGTAGCATAGCTAATATGTGGCAGAATTTGAATTCAGACAGAAAATGTGACTCCAGAGCCTATGTCTCTTTTTTTTTTTTTTAGATGGAGTCTCGCTCTGTTGCCAGGCTGGAGTGGAGTGCAGTGGCACAATCTCGGCTCACTGCAACCTCCTCCTCCCGGGTTCAAGTGATTCTCCTGCCTCAGCCTCCCGAGTAGCTGGGACTACAGGCGCCCGCCACCACACCTGGCTAATTTTTGTATTTTTAGTGGAGACAGGGTTTCACCATGTTACCCAGGATGGTCTGGATCTCTCCATCTCGTGATCCACCCGCCTCGGCCTCCCAAAGTGCTGGGATTACAGGCATGAGCCGCCGTGCCTGGCCCAAGCCTATGCCTTTAAATGAAGAAGTGTATTGCTCTGGAAAATACTTTTATTGTGCTGATTTAAATCGTAACTCTCAAAAAGGGAATATTATGTTTAACTGTGAACTCATTTGTCACTGAGAATCTGCAAGCACTAATATACCTTATGTCACACCACTGGGAAATGGTGATTTATGAATACTACTAATGCTGCAGTTGTTTGTGAATAAATATGTCAATTTGTGGACATCTTTATTCCACTCATGCAAATAGTAGAGGTCACATATTCTCTATGTATCAACGGAATGATACTTTTAGTAACATATCTGCTTAGCCACATCATTTGAATCTAATCTGCAGTGTTGAAGAGGAACCAGAAAAAATTGCTACATGAGGCTTATTTTTATGCACATTTTATTGCTTCATTGAAATATCCAGCTACCATTGAAGGCTACTGTACTTGCTATCAGTCACTACTATTTTCCTGGCATTCCATATATTTGCATTAATCAGTCCATAAAAGCTTCTCATTTCTTTTCTACCTGTATATGTTTATAGGTCTGAGGCTATCTTGCATATAATTATGCAAGATAACATTTTATATAACATAAAATACATATATACACACATATATAGATATACAAGTATACAAATATATTTGGTAAAATAAATCATAAATTTAGTCAGTACTTTTGTACACAGCCTTATTAATGATCAATTTTTTCCCAGTTTCTAACTATAAAACTCCCAATTCATCTAATGCAGAAGTGAAGAGAAAGTTATTAAAAGTCTGTATAAAATTAAAATTAGCTGGCTAGGTGTAGTGGCTCACAACTGTAATCCCAGCACTTTGGGAGGCTGAGGCAGGACAATCGCTTGAGGCCAGGAGTTCAAGACCAGCCGGGGAAATATAGCAAGACCTTGTTTCTAAAAAAATAAAATAAAATAAAAATTAGCCATGCATGGTGGTGCATTCCTGTAGCCCCAGATACTCAGGAGGCTGAGGCAGGAGGATCACCTGAGTCCAGACATTTGAAGCTGCAGTAAGCTATGATAGTGCCACTGTACTCCATCCTGGGTGACAGAGCGAGATTCTGTCTCTGAAAAGTTTTTTTTTTTTAAAAAAAGAAGAAGTACAATTATCCTAAAAGCTTAATAAACTCAGAAACCGAATGGATTTAAGATGGGAAGGTAGAGTGATAGGGAAGACAAAAGGGAAAAATTATAGCTTTTAGAAACATGATACAGTCTTTGCAAATATATGGAATCATTCCGTATACATTGTGAAATTAAATCTGGCTCTGTTCATACTAAGATTATAAATAATATCTTCTATGAATATAGAAAAGAAAAAATAAAAGCAACAAGTGCTATAGTAAATTTAATTCATAACAATGAATCGTTCAGGACCTCTTTCCCAGCTGGAATTCTGGAGAGCCAAGTGCATTCTGTCTGCAGATTCATCAGACGCTGAGGAGACATCAATTCTGTGTCCAGAACTACTTGTGGTACTAAGGATGAAGCAAGGAACATGGTCAACAATATTCCTAACCTGGTGGAGATTACACTGGAGATTACACTCTAGGAGGACAAGGCAGACAACTAATACCAGCAATTTGTTCAGATTTCAATTACTCAGTGAAATCAACCAGTTGGAGGTGGGAGTGATTATTACATAGATACTGATGATAACCAAACAACATCAAAACAAGTTTCTCTTTCCTGCCTCAAGATTTCTCAGTGGCTTTGTAATTTTTAAAGGCACTTTTCACTTGTATCTTTTTCCTTTTTTCTCTGCTTTCTTTCTCACCCCATTTTCCTCTTATATTTTCCAGCATACTTAGATGTTAACTGGCTTTCACTAGTGTTTTGCCATCTGGAGAATCATGCGTTGGGGTTTTATAGAAATATTGTGATTTTTTTCTATTGTTACAGATGAAATTCTGAAGTACAAAGAGGAGAAATTACTGGCTCAAAGTAATATAAACACATCTCTGTTTCCTGTATTCTTAGCCCTTGATATGTATGGTTTGGCTCTGTGTCCTCACCCGAATCTCACCTTGAATTGTAATAATCCCCATGTGTCATGGGAGAGATCCGGTGGGAAATAATTGAATCATGAAGGCAGGTTTTTCCCATGCTGTTCTTGTGATAGTGAATGAGATCTGATGATTTTATAAAGGGGGTTACCCTGCACATGCGTTTTATGCCTGCTGCCATGTGAGATGTCACTTTGCTCTTCTTTCATCTTCCAACATGATTGTGAGGCCTCCCCATCCATGTGGAACTGTGAGTCCATTAAACATCTTTCCTTATAATTGCACAGTCTTTGTTGTGTCTTTATTAGCAGCATGAAAATGGACCAATATAGACCTCTTACACCTATATATGAACTGATTTTCAAACAGCTTCAGTGCTCCCCAGTCATGGAGGACCAGGAGATGCACCCAGTGTTGCCTTGTTAAGGTGCAAGTAATAAATGAGTGAGCATGGAATAAACAGATCTCAAGTTAGAATAAAATAAAATCACTTTAGAAATGTAAAGGAAAAAAATAAACTCAATTTTTGAATTACAGGAACTCTGAGACATGTGATAAGTCTCCCTCTAATTATACTATGTTTTCTGAGCTGCCTCTGTGCTGTACTGGTAAATACAGAAAATTAGACTGACTCTATTGCTACAGTGGAGACAGCCAAAGAGGAATTAGTACTTCCTTTGCTTTGTGGCCCTGGTAAGCACTTAGGAGGCAGACCAAAAAAAAAAAAAAAAAAAAAAGAAGTCAGCACCAGATGGCTCTTAGCAGAAATGTTCTTAATCATTGAATTGTCCCAAGGAGAAAGCCAAGAAGAAATTCTTTTGAAGGAGGTTTTTACTGAAATTTCATAAATCCATCTGTTTTCTTGGCCTGATGTGTATGACCCAGGCCCTATAACTTCAGTTATAGTGGTCAGAACCTATAAACCTATACTCTAGCTCAGCTCCCTGGATCTATCATAATACTGGTTAAGGCTGTCTCTTGCAAAACACACACACACACACACACACACACACACACACACGCACATTTCAAATTTTAACGATATTAATGCCTACGTGTACTCAGTATCAAAATTAAAAATATCATTCAAGAAGCACCCAAAATATGCAATAAGACCTAAAACTGTCTAATATTATTTTGTGGTAACATGTTACATGTTTACATGACATTGTATAGTTAACCCACTGAGCCATGATAAAAAATATGCTGAGCAGATGGCTTTGATTCTTTTTTTTTTTTTTTTTTTGACAGAGTCTCGCTCTGCTGCCCAGGCTGGAGTGCGGTGGCGCAATCTCAGCTCACTGCAAGCTCGGCCTTCTGGGTTCACACCATTCTCCTGCCTCAGCCTTCCAAGTAGCTGGGACTACAGGCACCCGCCACCATGCCCGGCTAATTTTTTTTTTTTGTATTTTTAGTAGAGACAGGGTTTCACCATGTTAGGCAGGATGGTCTCGATCTCCTGACCTCGTGATCCGCCCGCCTTGGCCTCCCAAAGTGCTGGGATTACAGACTTGAGCCACCGTGCCCGGCCCAGATGGCTTTGATACTTGCCTGGTGTTTAGACGATGGTGATTCAGGTATACTATGATAATATCTCAGTAACATGAAAAACTACAACCTTTTGGTTGAAATAACCTTGGCTGTAATAATAAAAATAAAGCTGAACAGCATTTTCTGACTTAATTCCAACATCAACCTCATTAGATAATATTTATGATTATCCACATGTCCAAATGAGGAAATTGGGAGTGAGTTTAAGTATCTTATCTTTAGTCACACAGCTGGTAAGTAGTGTAACCTACATAGCTTCTGAATTATGCCCTAACTACTACTAAATTGCCATATCAGTTAGCACGTTGATCACTTCAAATAGTAGGCAATTTACTACATGTATTTAATCTCATTATATTTTCTAAAATGTTAGATGTTACTTTAAAAAGCGAAATCTAAACCCGATTTATGTCCTGTCTCCAATGTATGTCCCCTTGTCTGTAGCTAATGAGACTGAAGAGCAGCATCCAAGAGAGATACTTTGTGGAAATTCTTTTTCTTACATTTAGAATGAATGACTCAGCCGTGATCCATTGAAGAAGACATTATTGAGTGCTTATTATGTGTATGGAAATATATGGTAAAAAGATGAACTAGTGTAAATCATTCCTGCAGAATCTTTCAGTCCAATAAGGGAGATAGCATGAATTTAAAACAATTTAGAAAATAGGTATAAAAGGGAAGTACAAATAAAATGTCATAGGATTTAGAAGAGGAAGATATTTCTCTTATGGGAAGAAATTTAGAGACCATTTGATAGGGAATGAGAGGGCATTGGTGTTCAAGCTAAATAATGGACAAGGTTTAGAGAAACAAAGATGGGAAACCCTTCTTTGCAATGGTAGCATAGGCAAAAAAGTAGAGTCTGGAAAGCGTGACTCTTCTGTGGGTATAACAATGTTGAAAATAGTCACCACTCAGTGAGTATCTATATGACATAGACTGTAGTGTGCACTTGGCATACCTTCCTTTCAAATCCACGGTAACCTTATAAGATAGATATTACAGATGTGGAAATTGGAGTGCAGGGAGCTTTAAAGATTTCTCCGTGGGAGTAGCTTCTCAGTATTAGTTTGAATTCCAACCCAGATTTAATTGGGTTATCATATGACACAGGTTTTCACAAACTACAAAAAAGCAGTATCCCTTATTGTGGATAAATATTTGAAGGGGACTGATGAAACTAAAAAAAATTGAAAAGTTAAATTGGGTCCTGGAAAAAATAGCATGTTTTTATATGCCAAGCATTGTTGTGACTCTTTCTTCATTTAATACTCATAACAACTCTATGAAGTAAGTATTATTATGATTAATCCCATTTCTAGAGGAGAAATCTGAGCTATACAGAAAGTAAGTTTCCCGGGGACTCAGAGTCAGAATTCAAACTCAGAAGTCTAGCATTAGAATTTGGGCTCTTAGCCACTAGGATTGGCTGCCTCTCAGATGACAGAGGATAGAGAATGTTGAAAGGCTGAGTAAGGGATTTGGATTTCCTTATGAAATAACAAGGAGGCAGTGAAAATGTTTTATCAGAAAGGTGACAAAATCAGAGCTTACACTTGAGATAAATTATCTTGATGCAATGTATGTTTTGGATCAAAAAGGGGAGGGCCCAAACAAGGGATAATTTTCCTATCTGGATGAAATATAATCAAGGAACGAATTACTTTATTTTTGGAGGGAAGCAAATACTTGGGCAAGAGACATTTTAAAGGGAAAATGACAGATTTTGTCACTTATTAGAAGATGTGAGAACCAGGGAAGATCTAGGAGACATTTCTAATGAGAATAGAGGTTTGTGGCTTTCTAGAATGTTCATGAACCCTTCAAGGATTCCTTTGTATCTTTACTCTCTTTTCTTTATAGTCTTGCCCTGAGTTCCATCTAATGCTTGTCCACTAACCACACTGGTTACCCAGCAGCCTCTCATGTATGTTAATCACTTATCTTAGGAGTGGAGTAAATGTCCTGATTATTTTTCCTTCCTCTCTCAAAATCCTTATATATTTTGATGTATAGGCCACTGGGAGACATTATCTGCTACTGCTCCTCAACCCACCTCCCTGACATTCACTCTTACTAATGGAAAATTTGGTCACCTGGGTCTTTACATTCATTACTTCATAATTCTTAATGAATTTTTAAAATATGGAGAATATTTCATATCATATATATTACATGTATAATACATAAAATATTGCATAATCATGTACATATGTGTAGGTGTGCATGTGTATGTATGTGTATGTATATACACATATCCTGGCATCCCATTTCAGCTTCCTTCTGTTATGTTTTTTACCAATAACTGCTGTGCTACATCCAAACTTGTAGTTCTAGGTATCCCACCTTCAAACCTGTGCTGAGAATTGTCGCTACCTGTGACTCTAGTGCCCATTCAGCAACTCTTCATTCCCATCAACCAAGAGAGTGCTGACGTCATCCCTCCTCTAACCTCAGGCTGCACAGCCCGAGGCTCCAAAAGAGGCCCCATGGCAGTGTTGGTACCTAAGGTGGAAGACAAAGACCACTTTACTTTTCCCTCTGCTTTCCTTAAGCAGAAAATGTTTTGCCCCATAGACACCACAGCTGGTTATATACTGAGTCTCACTTGAAGCCAGCAAGCCTCAGAGACTCACCAATACCCTTTGTTTAGTTACCTGGGTATGGCTGCTGTTTTTTCAGGGCCCAAGGGCTCTTCAGTTAGCAGGTGATTAATGCTGGCAGGACTGGGTCCTTTCCTTCAAGGCAGTGGTTTTCCTTCTGGCCTAGGGTGTATCTAGAAGTGTATTCTGGAAGCCAGGGCCTGAAATGGGGGCCTCCTTACTTGGACCACTGCTGTGGCTAGCTGTAAATTAGTCTTCCTCAGTCTTCCCTCTCATGTCCTCAAGCAGAAAGAAGGGGTCTCTGCCATGGGGAGTAGAGCTCCAAGTGAGCTCTTGGGGTCGCAATTATAAAACAGTCAAGTTTTAGAGTCAACTATGATGGCATTTCTGGACCTGCCCTGAGCCAGAGGGGATCCCACTGCCCTGAAGGAAAAGTCCCAGGCCAGGCACCATTCATGACAAGCTGACTTAAAAGACCTTGGGCCTTAAGGGAACATTGGCGGTAGCCTGGAAGTATTTCTTGTGGCATGGGATGGCAGTGGCTATGGAGTGAGGACTCTTGCCTTTGAAAAGGGAAAGGGGGACATCATGTTGTCTGAGTGCCAACTCAGCTGCAATAAAATAGAACATCAGGTAAATTTCTAAGGTTTCTGACTATAGTCCCTGACTCCTGGATGGCACTTCTGGACCCATGTGGGTCTTAGGGGACCTTGCCGCCCTGAAGGAAAGGACATAGGCCTGGCTGGCTTTGCCACCTACTGATTGTAGAGGCCCAGGGCCTTGAATGAACATAAGCAGTATCCAGGGACCGGTTATGGCAGGTCTTGGGTGAGATGCAGTGTTGTGCTGGTTTCAGGTCTGACCCAATGCAGTCATAGTGGTGGTGGCCACAGGTGTGCTTGTCACTCCACCCTCAGCTTTAGGTGGCTCAGAAAAGAGAGAAAGTGTATGTTTGGGAAAAAGTAAGAAAAGAGAACAAGACTCTCTGCCTGAAAAAGCAGAGAATTCTCCTGGATTTTGCCTAAGACCATCAAGTTGGTACCTCTATGAGTCTGCAAGAACCAGAGTTACAGGGCTAGGGATGTCCCTAAACTGAAACAGCTTAGATCATAACTCCCAAGTCCTTTCAAATATCCAGTAAGCCTTTCCAAGAAGGAGAGCTACAGATAAGCCCAGGCAGAGAAGACTACATTAAATAACCCTTCAATGCCCAGACACTGAAGAACATCTACTAGCATCAACACCATTCATGAAAACATGACTGCACCAAATGAATTAAACAAGACACCAGGGACCAATCCTGGAGAAACAGAGATATGTGACCTTTCAGATAGAGAATTCAAAATAGCTGTGTTGAGGAAACTCAAAGAAATTCGAGATAACACAGAGCAGGAACTCAGAATTATATCAGGTAAATTTAACAAATAGATTGAAATAATTAAAAAGAATCAAGAAGAAATTCTGGAGCTTAATAATGCAATTGGCATACAGAAGAATGCAGCAGAGTTTTTTAATAGCAGAATGGATCAAGCAGAAGAAAGAATTAGTGAGCTTGAAGACACACTACTTGAAAATACACAGAAGAGACAAAACAAAAAAGAATAGAATACAATATAGCATACCTACAGGGTCTAGAAAATAAACTAAAAGGGCACATCTAAGAATTATTGGCCTTAAAGAGGAGGTAGAGAAAGAGATAGGGGTAGAAAGTTTATTCAATGGGATAATAACGAGAACTTCCCAAATGTATAGAAAGATATCAATATCCAAGTATAAGAAGGTTATGAAACAACAAGCAGATTTAACCTAAAGATTATCTCAAAGCATTCAATAATCAAACTCTGAAAGGTCAAGAATAAAGAAATAATCCTAAAAGTAGCAAGAAAAATAAAAAAATACCATACAATGGAGCTCCAATACATCTGTCAGCAGACTTTCAATGGAAACCTTATGGGTCAGGAGAGAGTGGAATGACATATTTAAAGTGCTGAAGGAAAATAACTTTTACCCTAAGATAGTATGTCTGGCAAAAATATCCTTCAAACATGAAGGAGAAATAAAGACTTTTCCAGACTGACAAAACCTGAGGGATTTCATCAATGCCAGGCACATCCTACAGGAAATGCTAAAGGGAGTACTGCAATAAGAAAGAAAAGGAAATTAATGAACAACAAATGGTTACCTGAAGGTACAAAACTCACTGGTAATAGTAAGTACACAAAAACACAGAATATTATAGCAATGTAACTGTGGTGTGTAAACTATTTTTATCCTAAGTAGAAAGACTAAACAATGAATCAATAAAAAATAATAACCACAAAAAATTTTCAAGACATACTTAATGCAATAAGATATTACCAGAAACAGCAAAAAGTTAAAAAGTGGAGGAATGATGTCAAGGCATAGAGATTTTTATTAGTTTTCTTTTTGCTTGTTTGTTTGTTTATGCAAATACTGTTGTTATCAGGTTTACCTAGTTGGTTATAAGATGGTATTTGCAAGCCTCATGGTAACCCCAAATGAAAAAACATACAATGGAAACACAAAAAATAAAAAGTAAGAAATGAAATTATATCACCAGAGAAAATCACTTTCAATAGAGAAAGAAAGGAAAGGCAGAAGGAAGAGAAGACCACAAACAATGAGAAAATAAATAACAAAATGCCAGGAGTAAGTCCTCCCTTATCAATAATAACACTGAATGTACATGGACTAAACTCTCCAATCAAAAGGCATAGATTGGCAGGATGAAAGAAAAAAACAAGACCCATTGATCTGTTGCCTACAACAATGTACTTCACCTATAAAGACAAATATAGACTGAAAATAAAAGGATGGAATAAAATATTCCATGCCAATGGAAACCAGAAAAAGGGCAAGCGTCACTATGCTTATATTAGACAAAATAGATTTTGAGACAAAAACTATAAGAAGAGAGAAAGAAGGTCACTATACAACAATAAAAGGGTCAATTTGGCAAGAGAATATAACAATTTTAAATACATATGCACCCAACCCTGGAGCAACCAGATATATAAAATAAATATTATTAGAGCTAAAGAGAGAGATAGTCCCTCATACAATAATAGCTGGAGACTTCAACACCCCACTTTCAGCATTGGCCAGATCTTCCAGACAGGAAATCAACAAAGAAACATTGGACTTAATCTGTACTGTAGACCAAGTGGATCTAAGAGATATTTACATAATATTTCATCCAAGAACTGCAGAATACAGATTCTTTTCCCCAGCTCATGGATTACTCTCAAGGATAAACAATATGTTAGGTCACAAAACAAGTCTTAAAACACTCAAAAACATTGAAATAATATCAAACATCTCTGACAACAATTGACTAAAATCAGAAACTAATAACAAGAGGAATATTGGAAACTATACAAATACATGGAAACTAAATAATATGCTCCTGAATGACCAGTGAGTCAATGAAAAGTTAAGAAGATAAGTGAAAAATTTATTGAAACAAATGATAATGGAAACACAAGATACAAAAACCTATGAGATGCAGCAAAAGTAGTATTAAAAAAGAAGTTCGTAGCTATGAATGCCTACCGTAAAAAAGAAGAAAAACTTTAAATGAAATTTAATGATGCATCTTAAAGAACTAAAAAGACAAGAGCAAAGCAAACCCCAAATTAACAGAAGAAAAGAAATAATAAAGATCAGATTAGAAATAAATGAAATTGAAATAAAAAAATACAAAAGATCGATGAAACAAATAGTTGGTTTTGTTTAACAAAAGCAATAAAAATTAATCAAAATTGACCAATCTTTAGCCAGAATAAGAAAAAAAAAAAAGAGAAGATACAAATAAATAGAATCAGAAATGAAAAAGGAGACCTTACAACTCTTACTGCAGAAATTCAAAGGCTCATTAGTGGCTACTATGGGCAACTATATGCCAAGAAATTGGAAAATATAGAATAAATGGACAAATTCCTACATACATACAATCTTCCAAGGTTTAACCAGGAAGAAATGCAAAACCTAAACAGACCAATAACAAGTAATGAGATTAAAGCCGTTATAAAAAGTCTTCCAGTAAACAAAAGCCCAGAACTCGATGGTTTCACTGCTGAATTCTGCCACTTAAAGAACTAATACGAATTCTACTCAAACTATTTTCAAAAACAGTAGAGGAGAAGGGAATACTTCCAAACTCATTCTACAAGGCCAATATTACCCTGATACTAAAACCAGACAGAGACACATGTAAAAAAGAAAATTACAAGCCAATATCTCTGATAAATATTGCTGCAAAAATCCTCAACAAAATACTAGCAAACTGAATTCAACAATACATTCGAAAGATCATTCATCATGACCAAGTGCAATTTATCCCTGGAATGTAAGTATGTTTCAACATACACAAATTAATTAACATGATACATTGTATCAACAGAGTGAAGGTTAAAAACCGTATGATCATTTCAATTGATGCTGAAAAAGAATATGGTGAAATTCAACATCCATTCATGATGAAAACCCTCAAAAACTGGGTATAGAAGGAACATACCTTGACATAATAAAAGTCACATATGACAGACCCACAGCTAGTATCATACTTAATGGGGAAAAACAGAAAGTCTTTCCTCTAAGATTTGTAACATGACAGGGATGCCCACTGTCACTGTGTTATTCAATATAGTACTGGAAGTACTAGCTAGAGCAATTAGACAAGAGAAGGATATATAGGACATCCAAATTGAAAGGAAGGAGTCAAATTATTCTTATTTGCTGATAATATGATCTTATATTTTGAAAAACCTAGACCCTGCAAGGAAACTATTAGAACTGATAAACAAATTTGGTAAAATTTCAGGATACAAAAATTAACTTACAAAATCAGTAGAGTTTCTATATGCCAACAGTGAACAATGTGAAAAAGAAATTTTAAAAGTAATCCCATTCACAATAGCCATACATAAAATTAGATACCTAGAAATTAACTTATCCAAAGTGAAAGATCTCTATAATGAAAACTATAAAATGCTGATAAAGGAAATTGAAGAGAACATCAAAAAATGGAAAAATACTCCATGTTCATGGATTGGAAGAATGAATATAGTTGAAGTGTTCATACTAAAGCAATTTAAAGATTCAATGCAATCCCTATTAGAATACCAATGACATTCTTCACAGAAATAGAAAAAACAATTCTAAATTTCTAAAATTTATATGGAACCACAAAAAACCCCACAATAGCCAAAGCTATCCTAAGCAGAAAGAACAATACCGGAGGAATCACATTACCTGATTTCAAATTATACCAAACAGCCTGGTATTGGCATAAAAACAGACACATGAACCAATTTAACAGAATACAGAACCCAGAAACAAATCCATACGCCTATTGCGAACTCATTTTTGACAAAGGTGTCAAGAACATATACTGAGGAAAAGACAGTCTCTTCAATAAATGATGCTGGGAAAACTGGATAACCAAATGCAAAAGAATAAAACTAGACCCCTATCTCTTGCCACATTAAAAAATAAAATCAAAATGGATTAAAGACTTAAATTTGAGACCTAAAACTATGAAACGACTACAAGAAAACATTGAAGAAAATCTCCAGCACATTGATCTGGACAAAGATTTTTTGAGTAATACCCCACAAGCACAAGCAACAAAAGCAAATATGGACAAATGGGATCACATCAAGTTAAAAAGCTTCTGCACAGCAAAGTGCAGAAAAAACCCAGAGAATAGAAGAAAAATATTTGTAAACTACCCCTTTGACAAAGGATTAATAGTCAGAATACATAAGGAGCTCAAACAACTCTATAGAAAAAAAATCAAATAACTTGATCGAACCATGGGCAAATGATTTGAACAGCCATTTCTCAAAAGAAGACTTATGAATGGCAAACAGGCAACTGAAATGATGCCCTACATCACTGATCATCAGTGAAATGAAAATCAGAACTACAATCGGATATCATCTCATCCCATTTAAAATGGCTTATATCAAAAAGACGGGTAATAACAAATACTGACAAGGATGTGGAGAAAAGGCAACCCTTGTATACTGTTGGTGGGAATGTAAATTAATACAATAACTATGAAGAATAGTTTGGAGTTTCTCAACAACCTAAAAATTGAGCTACCATATGATCCAGCAATCCCACTGCTGGATATGTAACCAAAAGAAAGGAAATCGGTATATCGAAGAGACATCTGCACTCCTATGTTTGTTGCAGCACTGTTTACAATAGCTAAGATTTGGAAGCAATCTATGCGTCCATCAGCAGATGAAGGGATAAAGAAAATGTGCTGCACATACACAATGGAGTACTACTCATCTATAAAAATGAATGAGATTCTGTCATTTGCAGAATGGGTGGAACTGGACATCATTATGTTAAGTGAAATAAGCCAGGCACAGAAAGACATACATCACATGTTCTCATTTATTTATGGGATCTAAAAAGTCAAAACTATTGAACTCATGGACATAGAGAACAAAAGGATGGTCGCCAGAGGCTTGGAAGGGTAGTGTGGGGTTAGGGAGGTGGTGGGGGTAGTTAATGGTACAAGATACAGAAAGAATAAATAAGACCTACTCTTTGATAGCACAATAGGGTGACTATAGTCAATAATAATTTAAGTGTATATTTTTAAATAACTTAAATAATGTAATTGGATTGTTTGTAACTCAAAGGGTAAATGCTTGAGGGGATAGATATCCTGTTGTCTATGATGTGCTTATTTCTCATTCCATAATTGTATCCAAATATCTCATGTACCCCATAAATATATACACCTACTGTGTACACACAGTTTTTTAAAAATATGCCAAAATGTCTTAGAAAAAAATTATGGTGGAGGAACATATTTATTAACCATTTCTGGTTTGCAGATGAAAGCAGCTCAAGTGAAACTGACATCCAGCAGGAAATCTTTAAAATTCTGATATATTTATCTTGGAATTTGTCCTGGGCTTATGAGTATGATACAGGAATAATTCAGAAAACAGAAGGCCATTTACTAAAAATGACCATAGCAGATGCTGGGTTTCATGCTGAAGCATTCTGAGTACTTTAGTCCTTTGAATTACTTTCTTTCCATGCAGTAACTGCATCCTAGCACATTTATTCAACATGAAAAGTGGGAGTGATTTTTAAAAGTATAGAGTCTGCATGCCCTGTGCCCTGTGTTCTACTGACCTGATTGGTAAAGATTTTCTGAGTTTTCGAAAGGACAAAAGTAAATTGAAAAGCAGTGAGAAAGAAAAAGCAAAAGTTGGATTAAATTATGTAAATAGAAATAAAATTATGTAGAAAATGCAAGTTATTAAGTCCATATTCTTGCTGGGATGGCTCTCAAATTTAAATATAAGGCTTGTACCAGTAAAAGTGAGAAAAGAAATATTGCCAACTATACAAGGCATGGTGGCAAAAGGATTAAAAGCTGTCCTGTTACTTTAGAGAAGCACAGCTGCCACTTATGCAATGCAATGTCCTGAGATATTTCTCACAGGAATCATCATAGAAAAGATGATGTATATGCTGAGAAAAACACCTTAACATCATCTTCATAAATGACATTTATATTAGAAAATCTCTTCACATTTCAAGTAAAAAAATATAGAAATCTTATTAAATAAGACCTTTTCTTGGCCTGCCTTAAAGATACTTGGTGTACTAGAAACTACTTAGAACATTCATCATGAGAGCAAATAGAAGGTGATTGTGAAACAAGTGACCTTAAAACTCTGAAATTTGACTGTTGAGACATGTTACAGCTCTGTGACAACTACAGCAGTGCCAGCACAGGCCTTTGATTCTATTACAAAAATAAAATCTTATAACAATGACAATCACTGTTGACAAGAATGCCCTTTTTTAGTCCTTCTCAGTGGTGACAGACCTAGTGTGTCAAATTTAGACCCAACAGAATTTTTTGAACAGAACAGAGTTCATCATTTTCTTGCTTTATAGTAGAATGCAATGAAGGAGCAGACTATCGTGTATTTGAAGCATACAGCCTACCTGGTTCCAAGTACTGTTGCTTATTAGTTGTACTCTGTCCCTCCCTCGCTCCTTTCCTTCCTTAATTTTTTTATTTTCTTCCTTCCTTTACACACCACTGATTTAACATGTGTTGAATACATAGTCTGTGCCAGGGAAATCTTTAGAAAGTAAGTAGTTAGGAAAGTATGTATTATGTTTTATGAGCTAAAAATGCAATAATGTTTTGAGAAAAGATGAAAAAAATGGAATTTTCTAGCTTTTTCTGGGGCCATGAAGAAAGACATGTCAGATGCATCTTTGAGGATAAATAATGGCTCACCAGAAAAATCAGACGGAAGAAGAAACAGGCTGTGATAACTCCAGAGCTTTGAAAGAGCATATTATGTTCCGGGAACTGCAAGTATTTTCAGTGTCTGGAGAACAAGAGGCATATGTGTGACTGAAAAAGATAAACCATCATTTACATACTACCGACCCTCAAATTTAGTTTGTTGATAATTGAGAGTGATTGAAATGTTTAAAGCAGGACATTGACACGAGTATATTTGTGTTTTAAATAGTGGCAAGGTGGAAGGGAAGTAGAGAGGTCAAGTCTGAAGGAGGAAATTCAGTTAACATGGAAACATAGAAAAGGAGAATGGTGAAGTGAAAGGAGCATGGGCAT
Source organism: Pongo abelii (assembly GCF_028885655.2). NCBI lineage: Eukaryota > Metazoa > Chordata > Mammalia > Primates > Hominidae > Pongo > Pongo abelii. Next base: position 124,554,538 of record NC_071990.2, read on the forward strand.
TAAAGCAGAAACCCAGGTATAAATCCAAGCAGATATCAGTAATAACTGAGGTTGATATGGCACTTCAGAAATTAAGTATTTTAAATGTTTTATCTTATTTAATTCAATTGTTCAACTATGTTCAAGAGGCTCTCAGCATCTTGAATGTGTTAGAATCCAGCTGTTGTTTTCAATATGCTGTGTAATTTTGTAGTCCAGTCAGGCAATATCCTTTTGGCAGAATTATTTTTTTAATGATTCCATTTGGAAAATGTGTTAGCATTCCTCTTAGATAAAAATATCAATTTGATGAATAAAAATCAATGTATTGACTTCCACTTAGTATAAAGAATATAAATTTGTAGAAAATACAATCGTAGAGTTTAGCCTTTTAATATTATAGGATACTTGAAGATCTTTGCATTCTCCCTAGAACCATAATTACTTCTTGAATATAATATGTCTTTAAGAGCTCAGTAATATACATGTTGAAGTTACACAAGGGAAGATAAGTTAAACCAGAAAGCTCCTTAGTGAGCAAAGAAACATAATCAGGAGGAAAAAAAAATGTATTCTTCGATTACTTAATGTTGTATGAAAATAATCTGCTAAATCTATTTCCAAAATGCTCATCTACTATTGAACTGGACTGTGTGATTTTATTTTTATGTAAATTAAGATTTTTCACGTGATTTGGGTAGCACAGGTTTTATAATTTATATTTTAGATAAAAAAAGTTTAGAATGTGTGGTTATGCCTCCAGTGGTTCTGCAATTGTATAACTCATCTCTCTATTCAGTAATGAATTACTATTGTTAAAGCACAAAAGATCTGGATTTCCAGTTCCAATCAAGATGGAAGAAACCCTCTGCAGCCTTTCTCTTCCACTGACTACAACTTAAAACCCTGGGAAAAATACAGAAAGCAACATACCTGAGACTTCTGAAAAGTGATCGATGATTAATAGCAGGTAGATTGGGGCAGGAAGGCAAAACACTGAATAACAATATGGCAGTTAAGAGTTCCTTGTATTTTTTTCTCCATCTTTATCTCTCAGCTTTGACACAACAGTAGACCAAACTGAGAAATTATGTAACACACAGCAAACTCCAAGAAAAATTTATCTTTCTGGCCAGAGGTCTGGGGAAAAAGGAAGCTGTGAGCCAGAAAGTGTGAAGAGGGTAAATCCTTATTTGTTTTTTCTCTATTTTCGTTAAAGCCCTACCCTGAGGCCAACCTGAGTCATGGGACAACAATGGTATATTGCTGTGGTGACGGCCTTGGGCATCTAAAACCCGATAGAGAAGGATTTTTCCTCTGGATAGAGAAACTGGAAAATGTATCCTTTGTTGTACAGAGTGTGAAGAGACCCCGCATTAATATTTCTCTCTCTTTCACTCATTGCTTCACTCCAAAAGGTAGACTCAATTGTAAACAACTGCTTAACCGAGTGGGAAGCTAAATCTCTGATAAAAACCTGCATTTCTGGGCAGCAAAACTAGAAAAGGGGGTTTCTCTCTCATTGAGTGGGAGAGTGTGGGAGAAATTGTGTATGAACCTATACCAGTTCTGGGCTTACTGCTAAGCTGTGCATACATGGAACATATCCAAAGAATCATGACAGCAATTTTGGAATTAAATTAAAGTGTAAACTACTGTCCAAGTTCCAGACGGAATCTGAGTTGCACATGTGACAGGCTCATCCAAATAGCATAGCAAAGGCTTTAAAAACTGATCTGAAGTTAGAACCACTGCCGTTGGAAGGTGCAACAGAATTTGGAGTTTATACCCAACTGGGTTGATTGCTTATGCTAAAACAAACAAATAATCAGCATTTTACCCAAAGTTGCTTTAAAAATATAATACTCAAAATACGCAGAATAAAATCCAAAGTTTCTCAACATACTCAAAAGTATGAAACTATGACAAATTATCAAGGGAAAAGACAATCAACGTAGTAACCTCAAGAAAATCCAGGTATTGAAATGATCAGATAAACATTTTAGAGTAGTTATTAGAACCATGTTCCATTAGGTAGAAGTACAAAGTTTTTAGATGAATAGCAAGACAATAATTCTCAGTTGAGAAATAAAAAACTATAAAAAAGACCAAATGGAAATGTTAGAACTGAAAAATCAGAACTAAAAAATTTTATTGGATAGGCTCAATAGCAAAATAAAAATAAATGAAGAAAAAGTCATTAACCATAAATATAGAGCAATATAATTTATCATATTTGAAGACTAGAAAGAAAAAAATAATGGACAAAGCCTTGGGGATATGTGGAAAATATTAAAACGTTTAACATTTGTGTTATTTGATTCTCTGAAGGATGGGATAAAGGCATGGATGAAGAAAAAATTAGAAACAATGACTAGAAACACCCCAAATTTGATAAAATAAATACAGTTACAAATTCAAGAAGCTTAGTGAACACAAAATAGGATAAACTCAATGAAAAAAATGTTCAGATACATTATAATCACACTTTTGAAAACCAAAGTTAGAAAAAGTCTTAAAGAAGCTGGAGGAAATGACGCATTATGTATCAGGAAACAATAGCTAGAACTAATGTGAATTTCTCACCAAAAGCCATTGAGACCAGAAGATGGTGAAAAAACACAGTTAGAGTGCTGGGGGAAAAAAGATGTTCAATCTATATTGTATATACAGTAAATATATCTATCAGGAATAATGGATAAATAAACATATTATCAGACTTCAGAAAAACTAAGAGACTCTGTCATCAGTGCATTTGCTTTAAAACAAATACAAAAGGAAATTTTTATGATAGAGAGATATGATCCCAGAGAAAAGCTTGGAACTTTAGAAATGAAGAATTAAAAACAGAATTGGAAACAGAATTGGTAATAGGAAAATTGTAATAGGATTTTTTTTCACTCATGAATTATTTAAAACATTTATGACTGTTAAAAGCAAAACTCACAACATTGTCTGGGATTACTTTAAAGTATATAGGTGTAATACATATGACAAATATAACAAAAATAAAGAAGTGTAAATAAACTCATATGGTTGTAAGGCTCCCGTACATCCATAAAGAAGTAAATATGTATTTTAAGTATATCTATAAAGAATAAGTATTTATTCTAAGGAGACTGTGAAAAGTTATTAGATTATATCCTGTATAAAAGCCACTAATAAATGGATACAAAACATTATAACCTAAATGACAGTAGGAAAATTAAAGTGTAATACCAAACATGCTCAAGTAATTCAAAAGAAGGCAGGAAAGGAGGAACAGAAACAGAAGAAACAAACAGAAAAATAATGAAATGTTCTTTATAATTACTTAAAATATAAATAGTCTAAACATAAATTTAAATATGGAGATTGTTAGATTTGATTTTAAAAAACACAATTAAATGCTGTGTACAAGAAACCCATTTTAAATATAATAGTATGAATAGATTAAAAGTTACAGGGTAGGAGAAGATATATCATACAAATACTAACCAAACTAAAGATGGGGTAGCTATATTGATATCATGCAAAATAGACTTCTGAACAAGAAAAATTTCCAGAGAAAGTAAGGTATTAAATAATGATAAGAGGGTAAATTCACCAAGATGTAACAATCCTCAATGTGTATGCACCTAACAACAGAGACACAAAATAGATGAAGTGAAACATGGATCAAACTAATAGGAGAAATATACAAATCTACAATTGTAGTTGAAAAATTCAACTCTCTACTCTCAGTAATTGATAGAACAAGCAGACCAGAAAATCAACAAAGGTATATAAGTCATGAACAATGCTACAGACCTACTTGACCTAATTGATGCTTATTTAACAACGCCAAAAACAGCAGGATACATATTCTTTTCTAGAGAACATGGACAATTCATCAAGATAAACCATTATCTGTGACATAAGACAAATCTTAATCTTAACAACTCTAAAAGATCTGAAAACATACAAACTGTGTTATCTTACTGTAATCACATTAAAATAGAAATCAAAAAGAAAAATATGTCTGTAAAATCCACTAAATGTTTAGAAGTTTAACTTTTAAATAATCTTTGTCAAAGAGGAAGTTTATGGGGAAATGATAAAATATTTGCAACTGATGAAAAGTAAAAACACCATATCAAAAAATGTAGGATACAGAAAAAACAGTTATTCAAGGCAAACGTACAGCATCAAATGCTCATATTAAAAAGGCAAGATTATTCAAATCAATAATCTAAGCTTCAACCTTAAAATACTAGAAAAAAAGAGAAAAAAACATAGCAGAAGTAAAAAAATTACCAATATCAGAAATACAATATATCAGATTGTACAGACATTTGCCTTTATATTATTATGAGATAACTTGAGCAAGCTTTCATATGTTTAAAGGTCATTGATCTATATTTTACTTTAAACTTCTGTTCATATCTTTTGCTCATTTTCTATCAGCTTTCACATTTTGAAAATAATTTTTATAAGGTTTTTTATATGCTAGTGAGAGAGTACTGTACCAGGATATGTGTTACCAATATTTTCTGTAAATTTGATTTTTTGAGTTTGCTTTTGATAATTTTCTATGCAAAGTGTCATATTTTTTACTATTATATAGCCTAATTTATTGATCTTTTTAGTGTATCAAGGTTTTGAGTATTCTTTAAAAGTTCCTAACACTGGGTTAAGAAAGAATTCACCAATGTGTTTTCTAGTACTGATATGTTTTTTTTTTTTTTTGCATTTAGATGACTGATACTTTTAAGTTTTTCTTATGTGCAGTGTGAGATATGAGACCTGTTTAATCAGTTACAAATGGCTGTCCAGTTTTCTCAATATAATTAAAAATATTTATCTTTTACTCTGATTTTAAAGTGCTACCTTTATCATATTCTATCATTATATACTTGGTTTATGTGCTTCTGGAATATTTATTCTATTCCATTGGTCTGTTTTTCCATGAGTCAATATTACAAGATATATTACAGAGGCTTTAGGTGTTTCAGTGTCTGGTAGGGCTTGTCCCCTTTTATTGCTTATCTCCCTTTCCATTTCAGTGCTCTCCTGAGTATTATGTCATCTTTGTTTTCTATCTAAAATTTAGAATCAATTTGTTTACCTAAAATTTAGAAACAATTTGATTAGTTCCCAATCAAATTGTAATTTTATTGGGACCAGGTTAAAGTTGTAAGAGTAACTTCAGAAGAATGGACATTGTTTGATATGTCTATTCCAAAACAAAAAATCTCATTCCATTTGTTAAAGTCTATTTTTGTGTCTTTCAGGAATATTTTAAGGTTTTCCTTACTGAGTTTTTTTTTTTTCACATTTGCTCCTAAATATTTTACTTTTGTTGTTGCTTTGTAAATGGGTTATATTGTTTTCATTTGTGAACACTATTGACTTTTGCATGTTAATGTATGTGTCTGCTATATTTTTGCAGTATTTTATTGTTTGTATTGATTTGAAAATAATTTTTAGTTTTCCAGTTATATAAATAGTGATAGTAGGGGGATAATGAGCACTCTATGTTAATGAAAATTTACCCTACCGTTTCCCCACTTAGCAGGATGCTAGTTTTCATATTATATAGATATAAAATCCTGTTAAATATCTATTGTATACTATTTTAATAGTGTTTCTATAAAAACTGTTGTTACATTTTTTTCAAAAGTCTTTTCAACATTTAAGGAGATAATCATAACTTTTCTCCTTTGGTCCACTAATACAGTGAATTTTATTAACGATATCCCAATATTTAATCAACTATTAATTCTTTGGTGTGAATGATAATGCTATCTTTAATAGATGTGTTTCAATATTACAGTGATTAATGTTAAAAATTGGAAAGTTTTCCCCCAATGATCTGTAACTTTTTTTTTCTTTTTTTTTTTGAGATGGAGTCTCACTCTGTGGGGCCCAGGCTGGAATGCAGTGGTGCAATCTCGTCTCACTGCAACCTCTGCCTCCTGGGTTCAAGCGATTCTCCTGCCTCAGCCTCCTGAATAGCTGGAATTACAGGTGCCTGCCTCACACCTGGCTAATTTTTTGTATTTTTAGTAGAGACAGGGTTTCACCACATTGGTCAGGCTAGTATTGAACTCCTGACCTCTGGTGATACACCTGCCTCAGCCTCCCAAAATGCTGGGATTACAGGCATAAGCCACCACACCCGACCCGATCTGAAACATTTTAAACAATTTATGCCGCATTGGGATTTCATGATCATTGAAAGTATTCATGAATTTCTCTGTGAAACCATCTGATCTTTGTGCTTTCTACTGGACAATCTTTGACATTTTTCTCTATTTCTTCTTTGGATAACTGTGTTTAGTAATAGTAAATTGTATTTTTTTTTCTAGGAAATTTTCTATTTTACACAGGTTTTCTAATGTATTCATACATAAATAATATAGTCTCTGAAGATTTTTATTTTCATTTCCTTTGTGTCAATGCACAGCAAAGGTTTGGTGTGTTTTCTGATATTGTGATTCTGTTTTTGTCTTTTAACTTCCACTCCTGTTTCCTTCTTGCTTTCAGTGCCAATCTTCTAAGTGATGCCTTCCTTTTCTAACTCACACTCCTTTCCCCCAGAGGCAGTGCCTTCTTAAGTGGTGTCATATCGAGTCCCAATTTTAATCACTTCCTTTCAACTCTCCAGTAGCTGACACTCTGCTCTATCATGTGTGTTCTCAATAGATCAGCTTTTAGGGTGGAACTTTCTCTCTCTGGGGTGACTGGTTTATGTTCCATCACCTCTCTGACCCTCTCCCCTTTTTTGTTCTCCATAATATTAGCCTCACTCTACTCTGATGTGTCATGAAATTGGCTCTACTACTTTCCGGTATGTATTTCTCAAATTATGCAAAATGTTACTTTGGGCCTTTGTCTTCTGGTTATTCCCTACGTGAAAATTAAGCTTATTTAATTTATTCTCCTTGTTTATGTGTTTGGCTTACTTGCAGAATGTGTACAGAAATCCACTTCGACAGTTGCTATTATATTATCAGGTGCTGTTTATGAAGTGATGTTTCTAACCTCTTTAAGAATCATGATAACTTTCCCCCACATAAAAGACTGTTAAACCTTTTTCTTCTGAAGAAAAAGAAGAAAGAGTACAAATGAGATATTTGCATTTCACTCACCTCTACACCCTTTTATATTTCTTGGAGAACATATTTTTCAATGGATATATTGTTTTTGTGATGTGTGAATATTTCTACCATACTAAGGTTATGGCTTCTTCTTTTGAGAGATGAAATGCTCTCTGGGTCTTCTTTATTAAGCCTGCAAATCCCTTTGATATAACTGGAGTTGAATAGATTGCAAAACAGATGACAAATGGGGCACAGGTCAATGTTAATAGAACAATCTTTCTCTAAAATGAATGAGAATAGGAAAAATAAATGGTATGACTTATTCAGAATTATTGTGGATGGAATTCTATAATTAAACAATGAGAAAGAGAGGGCATGCAATGTTTGCCCTGAATTTTGAAAACTTTTGAAACTTTACAACTGCAATCTCATTTCTTTTGACTATATTTTTGGTATATACATTAAAGTACATGATGCAGTTTGCTAGATAATGTCAAAACAACATATTTCAGTAAGTTCTAAGTAACTTCAAAGGAAGTTAATAATTGAAATAAGGAATACAAGACAAAAGTGACTATAATTAGATTAAAGGACAAACATGATTATAAGCAGAAGGTGAAAGCTGCACCAAATCAATACAATTTCAGCTTAGATTTTACATATTAGCCTAGAGAGACTGGATGACAACTTAAATGGGTTCTAGATGGGTGACGGAAAAAGAGTCAACTTGGTTGTTGGTAGAATGTTGGTGTTCCCAACAATCTTGGTATGTTTAGTGAAAGTAAAAGATAATACTAATGATTTCAAATTGTCTCGAATTATTTTCAACTTATAGGCAATGTTTTCTGGATCATTCAAAGACAAACCATCTTATCCATAAATAAGTTTCCATGGATGTTTTTTAGTTAAATGGGTGAAAAATACAGCCTTGCTATATATCAAACTCAGCTCTTCACTAAAGAAAACCATAGTATCTGACATCAAACCCCTCTTCTAAGCTTTCTGGAAATTTTTGTATTGGGAGCTCTTTGAAACTATCTATATTCTTCAAAGAACTGAAGAGCAGCATACTACTCAAAGATAGAGTTATCCTTCATAACGTAAACTTTCTATAATATTTACAGAGACATCTTCAGTCATTAAGACTGATCTATGTGACATAATTAAAGAGGCAGAAAGAAAACTTTAAATACCTACAACTACCTGCCATTAATCCTTAATGTTTTTTTTATGCTTTCATGACGTTTATTTTAAATGGAAATGTAAATGGTTAAAGTAGCACATTAATCTGTTATAATTTATTTCTATAAATAAGGGCTTAAAAATTTAATGGTAAAGAGATGAAAACACCAGGGTCCTGGGGGATGGGAAGAAAGAAGTATTAGAAGCTGATAACATTACATGTGTTTCATGAAGGTTGAAGAGCTGTCAGACAAAGCCTGCCATTTAGTTTAGATCAAAATATCTAGGCAAAAAAAAAAAAAAATGTTGTTAGTCATCCAGTTGTTTTGACATTACATAGGCCATATAGCATTATGAAAAAAGCATGAATATTACTTTTCTCCTAGATATTTCTCAGTCTATAATCATAGCCATAAACACAATAGTTTTTACCAAAGGTAGTTGGAATATGTCAATGTTATTAATTCAAGTTTTTAAAATATAGAAATTAACAGCAAGTTGATATCGTAAGTTATGAGCACACTGATGACACACACATCTAATTTGGGTCCCACACCCCCACTAAATTATAACAAATCTTTTAAAGACATTTTGTGGAATATGTTAAACCACAAATAGAAAGAGAAGAGGACAAACAATAGAATCTTGGAAGCTAGAAAGCAAATAAAAGAGGAAAAGCTGAATTAACAAAATGGAGAAGACAGTTCCATTCTTCTCTGCTAGGTAAGCAGAGGGGAAAGCTCAAACCAATATATATATTTTTCCTGAATAATTGTCAAAAAGCTCAGAAAATACCAACCCCAAATATCTCTGAAAATTGGGGCAGGGAGGACACTAATATAAAGATGATGTAGGTAAAGGATATTTGTGTACGAGCCCTGAATCCCTCCCAGACTTTTCACCTCCGGATGAGTGCTTCCCTCCTACACTAGCACAGTTACGAAATGTTATTTCCTAAACAGAGGATAAAGTCTTCGTCCTGGAGATCTGTAGAAACAGTAAAAGCCACTGGTTTCTTAATGAAAATAGGGCCATTAAATGACCTCATACATACTCAGTGCTGCATCTTGGTTCTCTCTCCTCTTCTCAGCTCCCAGAATGCTGGCAGCCAAAACTTTTTACTTCACACAAAGGATAAATCTCAGGAAAAATTCACATCTCTGGAGGAAATATTTAAAGATACTGGTGTTGAGCACTTTATCATGAACCCTTTGCCAATAGAGGTGCCAAGAGATATACTCCAACAAAATAAGGCAATAAACTAAGAGAAAGCAGGCCCCAAAATACAAGAACCAAAGAACTGAAAAAGCAGAGTGGCAAATCGAATCCCTAGAATAACACAAAAGGAAAGCTCAGGGTGATAACCTATGTATCAGACATGGAGGGCAAACAGTTCAACTTGGCGCAGTCTGACTCAAAGGGCATGCACACTGAGGCTACCATCAGCAGGCCTTTTTCTGTGTTAGCATTTTATGATCTGACAAAATTATTGGGGCATATATTTCAGCAAAATTGGAGAATAAATGAAGAAAAAAAAAAGAGATAAATAATCCAGGTAATCCAACCTAGAGGAAAAGCAGAGAGAATTCCAAGATAAAGCTAAGGATGTCTCAAGATGGCAACTGGGCAGCAGATAGGAGAGTAGATGTCTCCAGGTAGGTCATGTCCAGGAAAAAATGGCAACATATGGATGGCCTAGTGTGACTGACATTGTTGAAAATTGTACTGAGAGGCTGCTGGAAGGTAGGGGAAGATTTAGCAACAGATACAAATAAAACCAAGCAGAAAAAAATTGGGTGATATTATACAATTATAGTAAAATACAACATTCAATTATGAATAACATTTTCATGGATAGAAAAATGTAGACACGGGGCAGGATCTGGTAAGATGGCCTAATAGGAACAGCTCCAGTCTGTAGCTCCAAGTGAGACCAACACAGAAGGCAGGTGATTTCTGCATTTTCAACTGAGGTACCCTGTTCATCTCATTGGGACTGGTTAGGCATTGGTTGCAGCCCATGAATGGTGAGCAGAAGTAGGGTGGGCATTACCTCACCCTGGAAGTGCAAGGAGCGAGGGGCCTCCCTTTCCCAGTCAAGGGAAGCAGTGAGGGATTGTGCTATCCAGCCCAGGTACTATGCTTTTCCCATGGTCTTTGCAATCTGCAGACCAGGAGATTCCCTTCTGAGCCTACACCACCAGGGCCCTGGTTTCCAGCACAAAACTGGGTGGCTATTTGGGCAGACAATGAGCTCTCTGAAGGAATTTTTTTTTGTACCCCAGTGGTACCTAGAACCCCAGTGAGACAGAACCGTTCAGTCCCCAGGAAAGGGGGTTGAAGCTAGGGAGCCAAGTGGTCTCACTCAGCAGGTTCCACTCCCACAGAGCCCAGTGAGCTAAGAACCACTGGCTTGAAATTCTTGTTCCCAGCACAGCAGTCTGAAGTCGAACTAGGATGGCTGAGCTTGGTGGGGAGAGGGGCGTCTGCCATTACTGAGTCTTGAGTAGGCGGTATTTCCCAGACAGCGCTAAGGAGGCCTGGAAGTTCAGACTGGGCGGAACTCAACACAGTCCGGCAAAGCAACTGTGGCCAGAATGCCTCTCTAGATTCGTCTTCACTGGGCAGGACATCTCTGAAAGAAAGGCAGCAGCCCCAGTTAGGGGCTTATAAATAAAACTCCCATATCCCTGAGACAGCGCACCTCAGGTAAGGGGCAGCTGTGGTGCAGCTTCAGTGGACTTAAATGTTACTGCCAGCCAACTCTGAAGAGAGCAGCAGATCCTGACAAGGAGGGTTCTCCCATCACAGAGCTTGAGCTCTGCTAAGGTACAGACTGCCTCCTCAATTGGGTCCCTGACCCCCGTGCCTCTTGACTGGGAGAGACCTCCCAACAGAGGTTGACAGACGCCATATACAGGAGAACTGCGGCTGGCATCAGACCAGTGACCCTCTGGGACGAATCTTCGAGAGAAATAAGCAGGCTAAGTTCTGCAGCCTCCACTGGTGATAACCAGGCAAATAGGGTCTCTAGTGGAGCTCCAGCAAACTGAAGCAGACCTGCAGAAGAGAGGCCTGACTGTTAGAAGAAAAACTGACAAACAAAAAGTGATAACATCAATATTAACAAAAAGGACCCCCACACAGAAACCCCATCCAAAGGTCTTCAGCCTCAAAAATCCAAGGTAGATAAATCCATGAAGATAAGAAAAAGAAAAGAAAAAGTAAAAACAGCACAAAAATGCTGCAAATTCCAAAAACCAGAATGCCTCTTCTCCTCCAAATGATCGCAACTCCTCTCTAGCAAATGCACAAAACTGGACAGGGAATGAGTTTGACGAACTGACAGAAGTAGGCTTCAGAAAGTAGGTAATTACAAACTCCTCTAAGCTAAAGGAGGATGATCTAAACCAATGCAAAGAAGTTAAGAAACTTGACAAAAAGTTACAGAAACTGCTAACTAGAATAATAAGTTTAAAGAAGAACATAAATGACCTGATGGAGCTGAAAAACACAGCACAAGAACTTCATGAAGCATACATAATTATCAATAGCTGAACTGACCAAGCAGAAGAAAGGATATCAGAGATTGAAGGTCAACTTACTGAAATAAGGCTGAAATAAGGTGTGAAAACAAGATAAGAGAAAAAAGGAATGAAAATGAATGAACAAAGCCTACAAGAAATATAGGACTATGTGAAAAAATCAAACTTACATTTGATTGGGGTGCCTGAAGGTGATGGGGTGAATGGAACCAAGTTGGTAAACACAATTCAGGATATTATCCAGGAGAACTTCCCCAATTTAGCAAGACAGGCCAACATTCAAATTCAGGAAACACAGAGAACACTACAAAGATACTCCTTGAGAAGAGCAACCCCAAGACACATAATCATCAGCTTCACTAAGGTTGAAATGAAGGAAAAAATGGTAAGCACAGCCAGAGAGAAAGGTCAGGTTAGCCACAAAACGAAGCCCATCAGACTAACAGGGGATCTCTCTGCAGAAACTCTACAAGCCAGAAGAGAGCGGGGGCCAATATTCAACATTCTTAAAGAAAACACTTTTCAATGCAGAATTTCATATCCAGCCAAACTAAGCTCATTAGTGGAGAAATAAAATCCTTTATAGACAAGCAAATGTTTAGGGACTTTGTCACCACCAGGCCTGCCTTACAAGAGCTCCTGAAGGAAGCACTAAATACGGAAAGGAAAAACCGGTACCAGCCACTGCAAAAACATACCAAAATGTAAAGACCATCCACATAATGAAGAAACTGCATCAATTAATGTGCAAAATAACCAGCTAGCATCATAATGACAGGATCAAATTCACACATAACATTATTAATCTTAAATGTAAGTGGGCTAAATGCCCTAATTAAAAGACACAGACTGGCAAAAAGATTTAAGACCCATCAGTGTGCTGTATTCAGGAGACTCATCTTATGGGCAAACACACACATAGACTCAAAATAAAGGGATGGAGGAATATTTACCAAGCAAATGGAAAGAAAAAAAAAAAAAGAAGGGGTTGCAATCCTAGACTCTGATAAAACAGATTTGAAACAAACAAAGATCAAATAAGACAAAGAAGGGCATTACATAATGGTAAAGGGATCAATGCAACAAGAACAGCTAACAATCCTAAATATATGTGCACCCAATACAGGAGCACCCAGATTTATAAAGCAAGTTCTTAGAGACCTACAAAAAGACCAAGACTCCCACACAATAATAGTAGGCGATTTTAACATCCCACTGCCAGTATTAACAGAACAACGAGACAGAAGATAAACAAGGATATTGAGGACTTGAACTCAGCTCTGGACCAAGTGGACCTAATAGACAGCTACAGAACTGTCCACTCCAAATCAACAAAATATACATTCTTCTCAGTACCACATATGACTTATTCTAAAATTGACCACATAACTGGAAGTAAAACACTCCTCAGCAAATGCAAAAGAACAAAAATCATAACAGTCTCTCTGACACAGTGCAATCAAATCAGAAATCAGGATTAAGAAACTCACTCAACACCACACAACCACATGGAAACTGAACAACCTGTTCCTGAATGGATTATTGGGTAAATTGCAAAATAAAGGCAGAAATAATGAAGTTCTTTGAAACAAATGAGAACAAAGAGACAATGTACCAGAATCTCTGTGACACAGCTAAAACAGTGTTAGGAGGGAAGTTTATAGCACTAAATGCCCACATTAGAAAGCAGGAAAGATCTAAAATTGACACTCTAACATCACAATTAAAAGAACTAGAGAAACAAGAGCAAACAAATTCAAAACTAGCAGAAGACAAGAAGTAGCTAACATCAGAGCAGAACTGGAGATAGAGGCATGAAAAACCCTTCAAAAAAACAATGAATCTAGGAGCTGGTTTTTTTTTTTTTTTTTTGAAAAGATTAACAAAATAGACAGACCATCAGCTAAACAAAGAAAGATGAAAAGAGAGAAGAATCAAATAGACACAATAAAAAATGATGAAGAGGATATCACACTGATCTCACAGAAATACAAACTATCACCAGAGAATACTATAAACACCTCTACAAAAAGAAAATCTAGAAGAAATGAATAAATTTGTGGACACATACACCCTCCAAAGATAAACAAGGAAGAAGTTGAGTCCCTGAACAGACCAAAACAAGTTCTGAAATTGAGGCAGTAATTAATAGCCTACCAAGCAAAAAAAGCCCAGGACCAGACAGATTCACTGTGAAATTCTACCAGAGGTCCAAATAGGAGTTGGTACCATTCTTCTGAAACTATTTCAAACAATAGAAAAAGACAGACTCCGCCCTAACTCATCTTATAAAGCCAACATCATCCTGATACCAAAACCTGGCAGACACATAAGCAAAAAAAGAAAATTTCAGGCCAATATCCCTGATGAACATTGATGCAAAAATCTTCAATAAAATACCAGCAAAACAAATCCAGCAGCACATCAAAAATCATATCCACAATGATCAAGTCAGCTTCATCCCTGGGATGCAAGTCTGGTTCAACATACACCTATCAATAAATGTAATCCATCACATAAACAGAACCAATGACAAAATCCACATGATTATCTCAATAGATGCAGAAAAGGCCTTCAATAAAATTCAACACCGCTTCATGCTAAAAACTCTCAATAAAATAGGTGTTGATGGAACATATCTCAAAACAATGAGAGCTATTTATGACAAACCCATAGCCAATATCATATTGGAAGCATTCACTTTGAAAAAGGGAAAAAAGCTGGAAGCATTCCCTTTGAAAACTGGCACAAGACAAGGGTGCCCTCTCTAACCACTCCTGTTCAACATAGTATTGGAAGTTCTGGTCAGGGCAATCAAGCAAGAGAAAGAAATAAACAGTATTAAAATAGAAAGGGAGGAAGTCAAGTTTTCTGTTAGCAGACGACATGATTGAATATTTAGAAAACCCCATCGTCTCAGCCCCAAAACTCCTTATACTGGTAAACAACTTCAACAAAGCCTCAGGATACAAAATCAATGTGCAAAATCACAAGCATTCCTATACACCAATAATAGACAAGCAGAGACCCAAATCACAAGTGAACTCCCATTCGCAACTGCTACAAAGAAAATACAATACCTAGGAATACAACTTACAAGGGATGTGAAGGACTTCTTCAAGGGGAACTACAAACCACTGCTGAAGGAAATAGGAGAGGACACAAACAAATGGAAAAACATTCCATGCTCATGGATAGGAAGAATCAACATCATGAAAATGGCCATATTGCCCAAAGTAATTTACATATTCAATCCTATTCCCATCAAGTTATCATTGAGTTTCTTCATAGAACTAGAAAAAAAATTCATATGGAACCAAAAAAGAGCCTGTATAGTCAAGACAATCCTAAGCAAAAAGAGCAAAACTAGAGGCAGCATGCTACCTGATTTCAAACTATACTACAAGTCTACAGTAACCGAAACAGCATGGTACTGGTACCAAAACAAATATATAGACCAACAGATCAGAACAGAGCCCTCAGAAATAACATCACATATCTACAACCATCTGCTCTTTGACAAACCTGACAAAAGCAATGGAAAAAGGATTCCTTGTTTAATAAATGACTCTGAGAAAACTGACTAGCCTTATGCAGAAAACAGAAACTGGACCTGTTCCTTACACCTTATACAAAAATTAACTCAAGATAGATTAAAGACTTAAACATAAAACATAAAACCATAAACGCCCTAGAAGAAAACCTAGGCAATACCATTCAAGACATAGGCATGAGCAAAGACTTCATGGCTAAAATACCAAAAGCAATTGCAACAAAAGCCGAAATTGACAAATGGGATCTAATTAAACTAAAGAGCTTCTGCTCAGCAAAAGAAACTATCATCAGAGTGAACAGGCAACCTACAGAATGGGAGAAAATGTTTGCAATCTATCCATCTGACAAAAGGGTGATATCCGGAATCTATAAGGAACTTAAACAAATTTATAAGAAAAAAACAAACAGCCCCATCAAAAACTGGGCAAAGGATATGAACAGGCACATCTCAGAAGAAGACATTTATGTGGCTAACAAACATGAAAAAAAGCACATCATCACTGGTCATTAGAGGAATGCGAATTAAAACCACAATGAGATACCATCTCACACCAGTTAGAATGGTGATCATTAAAAAGTCTGGAAACAGCAGATGCTGGAGAGGATGTGAAGAAATAGGGACAGTTTTACACTGTTGGTGGGAGTGTAAATTAGTTCAACCATTATGTAAGACAGTGTGGTGATTCCTCAAGGATCTAGAACCAGAAATACCATTTAACCCAGCAATCCAATTACTGGGTATATACGCAAAAGATCATAAATCATTCTACTATAAAGACACATGCATACGTATGTTTATTGCAGCACTATTTACAATAGCAAAGACTTGGAACCAACCCAAATGCCCATGAATGATTGACTGAATAAAGAAAATGTGGCATATATACACCATGGAATACTATGCAGCCATAAAAAGAATGAGTTCATGTCCTTTGACAGGATATGGATGAAGCAGGAAACCATCATTCTCCACAAACTATCACAGGAACAGAAAACCAAACACCACATATTCTCCCTTGTAGTGGGAGTTGAACAATGAGAACAACTGGACACAGGGAGGGGAACATCACATACTGGAGCCAGTTGGTGGTTGTGGGGCAAGGGGAGGGATAGCATTAGGATGAATACCTAGAGCATGCGGGACTTAAAACCTAGATGATGGCTTGATAGATGCAGCAAACCACCACGCCACATGTATACCTATGCAACAAACTTGCATGTTCAGCACATGTATCCCAGAACTTAATGTAAAAATTTTAAAAGAATTTAAAAAAAATGTAGACATTGAATAATAATTAACACAAATATACTTATTGTTAGAGTGAAGGAAGAATATCTGAGGGGATGGCAATGCTTGCAAATTCTATTACCAAAAATTAAAACATGAGCAATTAAAAATCCTTGCTGAGACTTAGATTTGTCATTATTGTTATTATAAGTATTATGTTCTTTTCAAGAGAATTCTGACTATTTTTGTTTATTGCCTTTACAATCAGCCTCATCATATCTGTAGCAACACTAAAAGAAAGTTGCAGTATATTGATGAGCTTTGGTGTCATTCTGATTTAATAGTAATGGACCAACATTCTGAGACTAGTGGTTCAATCTTAAATATACGTATTCATTTAACATATATTGAGTGCTGGTTCCTGTTCTAAACATTAGATAGGAAATAAAACAAATATCCTGTTCTCAAGAAGCTTGTATTCCAGTGAAGAGAAAGCAAACTATAAGCCTAAGTTGAATGCTGATAACTGCCATGAAGAGAAAAAGCAGGATAAAGATAAATCAAAAAATGGAGGATGTTGATGATCAAATTACACTGAGTAAAGCAAACATACACAGCCTGATAAATGATCATTGATCATCAAAATAATCATGTGTTTAAATAAATGTATACAGTGTCTCAAAATGAGATTTGGCAGGTAAGTGTTTTCCTTATAATACACGATATGCAAATACAAGGTGAACTTTTCAAGGTGAGAAACTTTTTCCCCATCTGTGTTAGTTTACGAGGGCTGCCATAACAAAATATCATAGGCTGTATAGCTTAAGCAACAGAAATTTATTTCTCACGATTTTGGAGGCTGGAAGTTTGAAATCAAAGTGCCTTTATAGCTGGTTCCTTCTGAGGGCCGTGAGGAGAGGATCTCTCTCAGCCTTCTCTCCTTGGCCTGTGGATAGTCATGTTCTGTGTGTGCGTGCCCTCACATCATCTTCCCTCTGTACATTTCTGTCTTTGTGTCCAAATTTTCCATTTCATAAGGACACCAGTCATATTAAATTAGGGTATGCCCAATGATCTTATTTCAGTTGATTAGCTCTGTAAAGTCCCTGTCTCTAAATAAGGTTACACTCTGAGATACTGGGGGAAGGACTCCAATGTGTCTCTTTTTTGGAGAGGAAACAATTTAACTCATGATAGCATCTTAGGTCTCTCAAGGGGTCAGATCTGGAATTATTGACATTTCTCTAGGCCTAGGAAATCTCAGGGTTTCTCTAAAATCTCCCCTATAATAGTTGGTCCCTGCCAGTGCATTCCACATACTTTCTGTGATGTGGGACCTTCAGGAGAACCAGCTCATCAAGGTAGAATACTATGCTACTCCTGGAACTTAGCAGCCCTCTCTTAGGGATGTGGATCTCATTTCCTGTATCAGTGATGCAAGCTAGAGTTCTACAGTGAGGAAATGCAGTTCTGTGTTGCTACTGACTGCCTCATGCTAATTACCTCTGGCCACAAGGCTACAACCCTCCCAGCAGACTGGATCATTTCAGATACTGGTGCTCAAAATCACCAACTAGCTTTGGCCATGGATATTATCAGCACTGTTCTTCCATCCTTACTTGGCCTTGATTCCATCCTCACTCCCAAATAGCTCAGGAAGTTGAGATTCATGAGTACCTTAGGCCTGAGTCCATGTATGTGATAGAATGCAATTCAAAAGCTACATAGAGATTCTAGATAATATTGATTTTTAAACGTTTAAAATCCAATATGGAAAAAAATAGTTGATTTGTAGATACACAAAGCTTAGAAATATCTAAAGATTCTGTTTGTGTGTAATAATAATTATACTCAACATGGAGAAAATGAAAATGGTGTTTAAGAAGGAAAGCTACCTAATATGATCTAATCTTATCTAATAGTTCAAGCAGGGCTAGAATGTCCTCTTAGGTGTGGGGAAATGCCCAAGACATTCTGATTTTTCCTCCATCTGCACTGGAGAAAGTATACTATTCCTCATATGTGAAATTATATATTTACCTCTTATTATTTAGTTTTTATACTTAAGGTATCTTATCTTCAAGGTTTTCTGGAAATGAGATTTTATAGCCTATGTTTTCTCATTTCATTTCATACCACTGTTATGGGCTGAATTGTGCCTTCTGTACCAAATTCATATGTTGGAGACTTGAGCCCCAGTGCCTTAGAATGTAACTGCATTTGTAGATAGGGCCTTTTAAAAGATAATTAAAGTTAAATAAAGTCATAAGTGTGAAGCTCAAACCCAATATCAATGTTGACCTTCTAAGAAGAGACAGATACACCAGGGGTGTGTGTATGCTCAGAGAAAAGGTCATGTGACAACACAGCAAGAAGGCTGCCATCTGCAAGCCGAAAAGAGAGGGCTGAGATACCAACCCTGCTGGTACTTTGATCTCACATTTCCAGCCTCCAAAACTGTGAGAAATTCCTGTTTGTGGAGACAAAGGTGATTCCATCCTGGATGATAATCTGCCATGTTGACATCTGATTAGCTCCAGTTCCATGAATGCCTCCTGATTCTTATTTTATTTACTGTCCTTAGTGTGAACATGTCAACCTTGATGTTATTGCACAAATTATAGGTGATGACGCACACAGCATTCTTGCCTGTTCTGGAGGGTTGCCTTTAATTGTCTCTACAGAGCACATAGATACTGGTACATACACTTTTCCTCTGTAGTTCCACCAGGGACTGCATCAGTTGAAACGTGAACTGAAGTAGATGATTTCTTCTGGGTCTGGGGAGTAATAATGTAGAGCTCTAGCTATCTTGTGGCCACCCAAGACCACGCTCCTGTCCGTAAATTCCTCCAATAAACCACCCTTTGCCAACAAACTGGATTTGTTTGCCTAACCCTAACCTTAACTCTAAGCTTTTGTGAATAAAATGTAGCCTCAGTTCTCAGAAATTCAGAATCTAGTGAGAATGGCATATCCAGGAAGCTAAGTGCCATAGGTTGCTATAGGACTGCATTGGAGAATTAATTTACTCATTCTTGGGTGGTAAAGGAAAGTTTCCATGAAAATTTAACTATGAAACTGATTCCTAAAGGATAATTGGAAGCTAAGCAAGGAAATCTGTGGGAAGACTTTACGGTTTCAGACTTTATGTTGGCAGGAGTAAGGGGAACTATACATATTCTAGCACTGCAAAAATATGGAGTGAAAGGGAACGGCTACAGAGAGTTAGCTGTGACAGATAAGTCTAGAGAGAAAAGCCGAACACAGACAGCGAACTGTGGCAATGTTATGATGAGTTTAGACTCTCTTCTATGGGTAGACACCAAGGAGAATAGCAGTAGAATGACATAATTAGATTTTCACATGAATCTTTGATGACAGTGTAGGAAATGGACTGAAAGGACAACACTAGAGGCACAGAGATCACTTAGAATATTGCTATAGTTACTCAGTGATGGATGCTGGTGATCTGAGCTAAGGGAATGGAAGTGAAGATGGAGAGAAATGGACAGACACCGAGAAGACAGAACTGTCAGAACTTAGTGTGGAAGGTAGTGGCTCAAAAGGAAAGGGAGGTGATAAGGGAAAACACATAGACACAGACAGATTCCTGGTTTCAGAATCAATATCTGTGGATACAATTTTCTTCTTAAGACTTAATTGAAAACTGTTAAGACTGATAATGGAAAACCCAAGGCTTTGATGTATTTAGCTGAAAATAGTAAATAGCCTAACAGTGTAAGATAGTGGCATTGATAAATTAGTATTGTCCATAAATATGCTTGTGAAGATAGCACTTACATAAATTACACCTTAGTTAGGTTGCTTTTATTCATTCTTCCAAGTCAATTCAGCTCTGAGTGTGGGGATAGGAGAACGTTTGAATGCCCAGAAATAATTTCCGTGAGATAGCATTTGAAAGAAATAAATGATGACATAGTTGTTTCCAACTATGTCAGGAATTGTGTCAGGAATTATGTAAGAAAACATCACGTAGAATCAAAAGCAACTGATTTATGTATGCTTCAGTAGACAAAAGAGTTATTTTAGCTCTCGTTTCATAAATGTCATTGATTCCTTGGTTAAACATTCTGAGTGATATTATGTAGTCTTTTTCTGAAATTTAATGGCAATCAATATTTTCTTTATCATGAATTTCACTCTCAGGCACCAAAACTGACTGCTTAGAAGCATCTTTGATTAACTACTTCATGTTCCTCATTTCCTCACTACTCCACCTCTCCTTTCACATGGCCCTTTCACACAACAGTAAGACTGTTCCTTCAAAACACCATCACATTACAATTTTCACAACCCTAGGCCTTTTCTGGTAATTCTCCCCTTCTCCTGAATTGCCTTCTAGTGCCGTGCCTCCCACGTTACTGCCATTGGGTCTCTCCTTAAATGTCCCCACTTCTTCCTTTTGTGTCACACAGGTCAGAATGGAGCACATCCTCTGGGCTCCTATAACAGGGTGTGTGTGTGTGACTGTTTTATAGGCTTGATATCATTGTTTCCTATTTGCTTACAGATCTGACTCTTCTTCTTGACCTGACATGCTTGAGCCAAAAACCACAACTTATTCATTGTGGTATCCTTAACCCCTAGTGGCTGTGCTATGGGTTTGGCATGCAATTAATGATCACCAAATGTTTGTAAATGAATTAGTGTGAGATTGTTGCTTAGCATTCTTACTGGAAGACCAACATTATGTTGTATAATCTGTGCAATATATTCCCTGGCAATTTAAAAATAATATTCAGAATGTGTAATGATATCTTTAAAAATAATGACAAAGCTTGGCTTTTACAAATAAATGTGACAGAGTAGCTATTTTAGGACATCATTCTCATAGTTAAAGCTGCCCAGCTAGGACTATAACTTTATGGTCTTCTAATTGAGAGACAGGCTTAGTCACTAGCTCTCTTATTATGCCAGTTTTCAATTTAGGGAAGTTAACATTGACCAGTCAACCATTAATCCTTTTGATGGGAAATTTTGGCACAGATGAGGTATTCTCCCAAGAAGGGCAAGAACAGGCCTTATCTCTTCTGTGCTGATAATGATTTTTCTTGTTAAGTTCAGAATGGTTGCAGAGTAATTGGATGTAATTATTTGCTAATTTAATTTAAATAAACCACTTATCTGATTCATCATTAGCATAATAGAGTTTCCCCACAGCTCTGAACAAATTGAACTAAATAGGGAGAAAGGTGTTCTTAGAAGATGGCATCAGAGGCAATGGATTGTAAGGGAGCAGAAAATTACACATGCTGATTAAATTACCTTCTCTTAAAAAACATCAGTAGGTAAAATGCTTTGTGGTGGCAACTGCCTGTTAGAAAGGGCAGCAGAGACAAGAGAATGTAGTATCTCCAGAAATTAAAGGAAAGGAAATGTTAAGAACAAGACAGCAACTCTAAGACTGAAAGATAGATGGGGGGGAATGAATTGATTCTCCGACAGGTTTTGAGCAGACTGGGAGTATTGTTCTCCAACTTAAGTAAAAGTTGATTACTACATGCTACTATGAAAGTTAAAGTCCAGGTGAGAAAGCATTATAGGAAGACATTTTGGGTTACGTATTTTTTTGGAAAATATATATGAGGTCTAGTAAAGATGCGTCTTTGCTGCTGCCTTTCCACATCTCCTTGTTTTTTCACATCAGGAGGCTCTCCCTTATTCCAAAGCTTAAACTCTCCTGAGCACTATGTTGGAAGTGGTTGCTGGATTCCATGATCTGTTTCCTAATGAAAAGGCCACTTTGGGAGGAAGCGGCACAGACATAGCCTCGACGGCATGATTTCTGGGTCATGGGCAAGCTATCTTCATCAAAACAATTTATTCTTCCTGAGGTTGATTTTTGGTGGTGTTCTTATTTCTTACCTTTGGGGAAAAAACAAAACAAAAATAATAACCCCCAAGAGAGAAAATGTGCTTAACATTTTTTTTCAAGTCCCTCAAAATGAAGAAAATAATTGTGGAGGGCAGAGGCGGGAAAGGAAGGTGGGCTTGAGAATATACAGATGGGACGGTGAAAGCAGAGGAATCGGCAGACATAGACATTGGCCAGCACCCCTGGGAACCTGCAAGGTGATACTGGATATTGACTGGCTAAAGTCAGAGTGCTCCTCAAGAATCATATGGCAAAAGAATATCAATGGATCAAAACACAATTGATTGACCTAGACACTGAAAAAGAAGGCAGGGTGGATGCTAGGAAATTAAGACCAAAAAGAGGAAATAAAGGGTAGGAATAAAAGAAACTATCCTTTTTTGAGACCCTAGAATAAGTCATCCATGTATTTTATAAATTAAGTTCCCAATTGCCCAGTGAGGCATAACTGTTATTAATATACCTGTTTTATATAAGGAAACTGCTTTTTAAAGAGGTTAAGTAAATTTCCCCAGGGCAAAAGGCAAATAAGATTCAGAACCAGGATTCAAACCTAAATCAGCCTGACTTTAAAGCCAAGTGATTTATATTATAAAGTTTTCTGAAGTAATTGGGCTACAAATTTCCAAGTGGGAAAAAAGCCAACAATGGGGCTTAACCCATCTCAGGCCTGCAGGTACAAATGGGCACATTTCACTAGAGGAAAAGAAAGGAGTAAGTGGATTTTTCCAGTTATGGTCTATGAACAATGATACATTAGATCAGGTGCTGGCAGGAGATAAAATAGCATGAAGACATTTACCAAGTGAGAAGGGGGAAGATGTAAAAGAAACACAAACAACCTACTTAAAAAAAAACTGACCATTTTTCCCTAAAAGTGACCCCAAATTAGACTTAAATATAGGCTTATCCCAGATATGGATCCAGAGATATTTGTATCAAAATATAAATATGGGAAACTCTTCATTTTTATATTTAATACAATCATTGCTAATGATTCTAATGGGAATATTTAGGAATAAAATGTGTTTTGTGATTTCTGGAAAAGAGGTCTTGTTAGGAAGGACTTTGCTCAGTGTTAATGCAGTTGATAGACAGAACTCAAACAAATGAAACCGTGATGGGACCTGGAGGAGTTCTAATGTCAAGACAGTTACTTGCTGTCTTTTTGGCTGAGTAAGGACTACCCTCTGCATTTTTTCTCAAAGAGCTCAGGCTGGTGCTTCGCCATAAGCCAGCATTATGTTAACTGTTGTCTTCACCTAATATACTCCAGAAGAGCCTGTGTATTGAGATTCACAGCCTTCTGCAGCCTGGAGCTGTTGACCTACGGTCATGTTTGGATCCTGATCTGACACACACTTCTGAATAGTTAATCAAATCATTTTCCCCCTGGGCAACTTCTGTTTAGTGAGCAACCGTAAAAGTGTCTCATTGCTTAATTTATTATCTCTGAGTTAAAATTGCAGTGAATGCATTGAAAAAGATAACCAATTAGAAAGTTTTTCGTATGTTTATTGCGGCATTATTCACAATAGCAAAGACTTGGAACCAACCCAAATGTCCAACAATGATAGACTGGATTAAGAAAATGTGGCACATCTACACCATGGAATACTATGCAGCCATAAAAAATGATGAGTTCATGTCCTTTGTAGGGACATGGATGAAATTGGAAATCATCATTCTCAGTAAACTATCGCAAGAACAAAAAACCAAACACCGCATATTCTCACTCATAGGTGGGAATTGAACAATGAGAACACATGGACACAGGAAGGGGAACATCACACTCTGGGGACTGTTGTGGGGTGGGGGGAGGGGGGAGGGATAGCATTGGGAGATATACCTAATGCTAGATGACTAGTTAGTCGGTGCAGCGCACCAGCATGGCACATGTATACATATGTAACTAACCTGCACATTGTGCACATATACCCTAAATCCTAAAGTATAATAATAATAAATAAATAAATAAATAAATTTATAAGAAAACATAAAAAATAAAAAATAAAAAATAAAATAAACGGTCAAAAAAAAGAAAGTTTTTCTACAAAATTTTATATTCAAACCAATTAATTTTAATTTTTATTATGTATCAAATTATAACAAAAGCCATTTTACTTTTATTTAGCCTTCTAATAGCTATACACTCTTGATAATTAGGCTATTCCCATTAAGTGAATATACTTATAATGAACAATAAATTTATTTAAGGACACAAATAGCTACCCACAAATGACTTTATTCCTAAATTTAGATTTGTTTCCTGTGAAACATATTTTAATATGTTTTCTTCAATTTTTGCTTTTAGCCTCAGTTTTACAGAGCATTAATACTTTAGGGAATAGTGTGAATGAGAATCCATTTATACTTCTCATTTCACTCTCTGCTTTAATGGTTTAATGGTTTACACTGCTTTAATGGTTTACAAAGATTCAGCCTAAAAGCAACAGAGTACCTTGGCCACTTCCCTAAACCTTATGTCTTCTTACACCCAACACTCATACCACTTTTTTTCTGTGACCCTGTTCACTCGGTCAGTTCTCTCCTGATATGGCTTTATAGGGCTATGACAGTACAAATTTAAGCCCCAAAAAGCTGGTGATGCTGACACTCTCTATAAAAACGTGAAAGGGAGTGGAGATCTTTACTTCCAAACATGATAGAATAACTGATATAGTAATTGTTCTAGCACCATAAACCGTTGGAAACCTGATGAATATAAATAGCACAAATTTTCGGTACAAATTGAATGAGAAGCAGAGTAGAACATGGATTTCTTGAAAGAAAGAAAACAAAGCTATAGGAGCAATGATTGCCACATAATTCTGTCTGAAGAAACTTTTCAAGTTGTGGTGCACAGAGGGGGAACCCAAGCAGGACACGGCAGGCACGCTGCATTAGGTAGGAAAAGAGAAGATTCAGGCAGGCTGAGATGGCAGGAATTTGTACAGCAGAGTATTGAAGAGGAGAGAGATACAAAGAGGGTTTCAGAAATACACATGGAGTCAGATGCTGAATACTAATCCATGCTTACCTAGGGTGAAAATCTATGATGCAAGGTAAATAATGATGGGGCATTTTCATCTGAATAATTCCCTGAATTCTCACAGTTCATTCTAACCAACCAAGTGGGGACTTCTTACTGAAAACCGAGATCATTCAGTGGAGACCACAGATAATAAAAGATTAAATAACGGATAATAAAAGTGAAAAATAAGGCTTAAAGAAAAAAGTTGATTCATATTTGGCTTGATTATTACCAGAAGAAGTTGAACACTCTTTAAAGGAAGACAAAAATTCCAACATGTAAAAAATGTTCAGCATTAATTAAATATTACTAAACATGCAAAGAAACATAAAACTGTGTCCTATATCAGGAATATCAGTCAATAGAAACAGGTCCAGAAATGACAGTGATGAAGGAATTGGCAGGAAAAACCTTAAAATAGCTATTATAAATATGTTAAATTATTTTTTTAAAATTATGAACATAATGAGGTAAAAATAGATAAAATAAAATAAAAAGAAATATTTGAAGTAAAAAATTAACTGGGTCTGCATATCAGCAGATTACATAGTGTAGAAGAAACGGTCAGTGAGCTTGTAAGCATAACAAAAGTAAATTTTCAAACTGAAATACAGTAAGAAAAAAGGCTTAAAAGATATGAGCAGAACCATAGTGAGTTCAACAGTATAATATACATGTAATTGAAGCCCAAAAAGGATGAGGGGCAATTAAATATTTGAACAGCTAATGACTAAGTTTTAAAAATTAATCAAAATTATAAACCCACAGATAAATATCCTCAACAAAACTGAAGCAAGAGAAAAACAAAGAAATTCACACCAAGATACATAAAAATCATATTGCTGAAACAAATGTTAGCAAGAAAATCTTAAATACAGGAATGTCACATGACATACAAAAACCAAAGACTAGAAAATCTGAAGATTTCTCATTATAAATAATACAAGTCAAAAGACAATGAAATGACATATTTAAAATACTTAAAGAAAAAAAGAAATGGAATTTTATATTCAGTGAATAAATCCTTTATAAATCAAAGCCGAGAATATATTTGAGACATAAATAAGATGAAATAATTTGTTGCCAGCTGTATTAGTCTATTTTCACACTGCAATAAAGATATTACCTAAGACTCGTTAATTTATAAAGGAAAGAGCTTTAATTGACTCACAGTTCCACATGGCTTTGGAGGCCTCATGACGCTTACAATTGTGGTGAAAGGTGAAGGGGAAGCAAGGACCTTCTTCACATGGCAGCAGGAGAGAGAAGTGTGTGTATTGGTCAGGGGAAACTGCCATTTATAAAACCATCAGATCTTGTGAGAACTCTGAAATGGTTTGGCTGTGTCCCCACCCAAATCTCAGTTTGAATTGTAATAATCCCCATGTGTCAGGGGCAGAGTCAGGTGGAGATAATTGAATCATGGGGGTTGTTTCCCCCATACCGTTCTACTGATAGTGAATAAGTCTCCTGTGATCTGATAGTTTTATAAATGGGAGTTCCCTGCACAAGCTCTCTTTGCCTGTGGCCGTATAAGATGCAACTTTGCTCCTCCTTTGTCTTCTGCCATGATTGTGAGGCCTCCCCAGCCACATGGAACTCTGAGTCCATTAAACCTCTTTTTACTTATAAATTACCCAGTCTTGGGAATGTCTTTATTAGCATTGTGAGAACAGGCTAATATAAACTCCTTCATTATTACGAGAGCACCATGGGAAAACTGCCCCCATGATCCAATCACCTCCCACTAGGTCTCTTTCTCTCAAGACCTGGGGATGACAATTCAAGATGAGATTTGGGTGGGGACACAAAACCTAACCATATCACCAGCCAAACTGCACTTAGAGCTCTTCAGAGGAAAAATAAACAAAAAGAGATGGAAACTCATTGGCTATTTTTTATAAAGATAAGCACACACTTCACTTATGATCCAAGAATTCTACCCTTAGGAGTTAACACAAGAGAAATAAAACCATGTCCACACAAAGCCTTGAACATGAATGTTTCTAACATCTTAATCCAAATAACCAAAAACTTTATACATGCCAATTGTACCTCAAAGATGATTAGACAAACAATTGGCAGTATAATCAAACTATGGAAAGAAATATTACTCAGCAATAAAAAGGAAAGGACTGCTGATACAATATTATGGAGGAATCTTTTTTTTTTTAAACTTTAAGTTCTGGGATACATGTGCAGAACGTGCAGGTTTCTTACATAGGTATACATGTGCCACGGTGGTTTGCTGCACCTGTCAATCTGTCTTCCAAGCTTCAAGCCCTGCATGCATTAGGTATTTGTCCTAAGGCTTTCTCCTTGCCCCCCACCCCCTGACAGGCCCCGGTGTGTGATGTTCCCCTCCCTGTGTTCATGTGTTCTCATTGCTCAACTCTCACTTATGAATGAGCACATGCAATGTTTGGTTTTCTGTTATTACGGAGGAATCTTAAAAACCAAAGCTTCCCAGACTTTCTTGGTTCATAGAGCCTGTAGTGTTTGTCATATTGTTGTAGGCCTTAGACCAAAAGAAATACATTAAGCTACCTAATTTGATTAAGTATTTAAATCCAAACAATTTATAATTATTTATGTATTAACAATTCAGTAGCTGCTTAAAAGTAATATATATTAATAGAAAGGAAAATGATATTACATATTTATATTTAATAGAATTTTTATTTTATTTTTTAAAAACAGCATTTATTTCCATTTGGATTTGTGTATCAATTGAGCACCATATAACTTTCTACACAGCAATTAGATTGGACACTACCACCACCATCCTTTTCTGTTTCACATTAATTTTCATGTATTGCTTACTTTTTATTGAAGCAATTACTGAAAATGCAGCTTCACAAAGATTTCATGTTATCAAAAGGAATGGAGCACAATTTAATGCTGAAATTGTATATTGCTTTAAGCTATGAGTCCACATAGCATTTGGCAGAAATGACTATGTTTCCCTCAAAAATCTAAAATATGTGGTGTCCTTGTGAATTTCTCCACAGTGTCCCTGCAGAGTTTTGGAACAATGATCAAAAACATTATTCTGAGTGAAAAAAAAAAAGCCAAAAGAGTATGTACCATGTAATTCTATATATATAAATTTCTTGAAAAGACAAAATCAACTACAGTAATAGAAAGAAATTTGTGAATTCAAAACTGTGCTTAAAATGATAATGGCCATAAAACTTCATCTGCAATAGTGATGCCCTCAGTGTCACAGTTAATTTATAGCATTCAATTAGCGATGTACTTCTAATCAGTTATGTTTCCAGTTGAATTAGACCAAATAGGAGAAAGGAGTTTTTCTAGAGTAGCTTGAGAGAGTGGAGAAAAGGGTGACACATAGGGGGATTGTCAATAATGGCAGAAGGCTTTATTATTTTTAATTATGAATTGTACCACTGAGTTATGAACCTCATATCTAGCAGCAGATAATATGAAGCCAATACGACCTTCATTTTTAAAGATGGAGACAAAACAAAGACTTTTTCCTTGCACAATATTGCTTAGGGCTCTGCCTTGGTTGTATAAGCTTGTCAAGGGACACAATGTTAACATCAAATGCATAGCAGTATAATGTCTTTATAATGCTTCTTAAAAGCATAGCATTGTTCTTTACCAAAGCATTGGATGTACACTTCAAGTAACATCTACATGTAAAATTATTAACACATATTTTCAAAGATCATTTGGACAAATAAAAAAGTTGGGGTATGTGACTGCATTCAAAAAAATGAGAGACAAAAAGAGGGCAGAAAATCAATGCCAAAGGCAAGACTCAAGAGGCACATAAAGGACCAAGTTTTATGCTAATAATGTATTGAGGAAGCAAACTCTTTTCCTAGATTAGAAACATTACCAAATAAAGGCAAGTGGGAAGAAAATGAAACAAACAAACAAAAAAACAGGAAACACCCCAGCAGGCAACACAAATAGAGATCAGGCATGCAGAGTTTAGACCTGAGAATAAAGGGGTTTTAAAGGAAGTCTGTATTAGTCTGTCTTCTCACTGCTGATAAAGACATACCTGAGACTGGGTGATTTATAAAGAAAAAGAGGTTTAATGGAATCACAGTTCCATGTGACTGGGGAGGCCTCACAATCATGTTGGAAGGTGAAAGGCATGTCTTACATGGTGGCAGACAAGAGAGAATGAGAACCAAGCAAAAGGTGTTTCCCCATAAAAAACGATCAGATCTCATGAGACTTATTCACTACCATAAGAACAGTATGGGGGAAACCACCCCCATGATTTAACTATCCCCCACTGGGTCCCTTTCACAACACATGGGAATTATGGGAGCTACAATTCAAGATGAAATTTGGGTGGGGACATAGCCAAACCATATCAAAATCCAAATCCATTTTCTATAATCTTATTGAGAGATGACAACATGCTAGCAGCCCTCACTTGCTCTCAGCACCTCCTCGGCCTCTGTGTCCACTCTGGCCACACTTGAGGAGAACTTCAGCCTGCCACTGCACTGTGGGAGCCCCTCTCTGGGCTGGCCAAGGCCAGAGCTGGCTCCCTCTGCTTGTGGGGAGGTGTGGAGAGACAGGCCCATGCAGGAACCAGGGCAGTGCCTGGCACTCACAGGCCAGCGTGAGTTCCAGGTGGGTGCAGGCTCAGTGGCCCTGCACTTGGAGCGGCCAGCCGGTGCTGCCAGCCCCAAGCAGTGAGGGGCTTAGCACCCAGGCCAGCAGCTGCAGAGGGGGCACAGGGTCCCCCAGCACTGCCAGCCCACCTGCGCCACACTTGAATTCTCACTGGGCCTCAGCCACCTCCCCATGAGGCAGGACTTGGGACCTGCAGCCTGCCATGCCCGAGCCCCTCCCCACCGTGGTGGGCTCCCACACAGACCAAGCCTCCCCAACGGGTGCCGCCCCCTGCTCCGCGGCACCCAGTCCCATTGGCCACCCAAGGGCTGAGGAGTGCAGGCATGTGGCATGGGACTGGCAGGCAGCTCAGCCCGCAGCCCTGGTGTGGGATCCACTAGGAGAAGCCAGCTGGGCTCCTGAGTTGGGTGGGGTCTTGGAGAACTTTTACGTCTAGCTAAAGGTTTGTAAATGCACCAATCAGCACCCTGTGTGTAGCTCAACGTTTGTAAATGCACCAATCAGTGCTCTGTGTCTAGCTAATCTAGTGGGGACTTGGAGAACTTTTACGTCTAGCTAGAGGATTGTAAATGCACCAATCAGCACTCTGTGTCTAGCTAAAGTTTTGTAAACGCACCAATCAGTGCTCAGTGTCTAGCTAATCTGGTGGGGACTTGGAGAACTTTTACGTCTAGCTAGGGGATTGTAAATGCACCAATCAGCACTCTGTGTCTAGCTCAGGGATTGTAAACGCACCAATCAGCACTCTGTGTCTGGCTCAGGGATTGTAAACACACCAATGAGCATTCTGTGTCTACCTCAAGGTTTGTAAACGCACCAATCAGCACTCTGTCAAAATGGACCAATCAGCTCTCTGTAAAACGGACCAATCAGCTCTCTGTAAAATGGACCAATCAGCAGGTTGTGGGTGGGGTCAGATAAAAGAATAAAAGCAGGCTTTCTGAGTCAGCAGTGGCAACCTGCTCAGGTCCCCTTCCACACTGTGGAAGCGTTGCTCTTTGGCTCTTTGCAATAAATCTTGCTGCTGCTCACTCTTTGGGTCTGCACTGCCCTTAAGAACTGTGACAGTCACCACGAAGGTCTGCAGCTTCACTCCTGAGGCCAGCGAGACCACGAACCCACTGGGAGGAATGAAGAACTCTGGATGGGAGGAACGAACAACTCCAGACACGCCACCTTAAGAGCTGTAACACTCAACGTGAAGGTCTGCAGCTTCACTCCTGAAGCCAGTGAGACCACGAACCCACCGGGAGAGAAGGAAGAAACTCCGAACACATCCGAACATCAGAAGGAGCAAACTCTGGACACACCATCTTTAAGAACTGTAACAGTCACCGCGAGGGTCCGCAGCTTCATTCTTGAAGTCCGTGAAACCAAGAATCGTCCAATTCCGGACACAATATAAATGCACATGAATAATTTCACAGACTAGAGAAAGGTTTACACTTACAGAAGAATAGTTATAAGAATTTCTTTATATTTCAGGGATATTTGTTATAAATGCATTTATTTGAAA
Organism: Pongo abelii; assembly: GCF_028885655.2. Taxonomy (NCBI): domain Eukaryota; kingdom Metazoa; phylum Chordata; class Mammalia; order Primates; family Hominidae; genus Pongo; species Pongo abelii. The sequence goes on from NC_071990.2 coordinate 124,586,166, forward strand.
AACAGAATTTCTGGATCATTTAACTCTCAATAGTTCTGACAACTTGATCTAAGGGCAATGACAATTCCAACTGTACTCCATTATCAAGTTAAAGATGTCAGAATCTTTTTCCAGAAAAATTAATTTACTTTCTTCTAATATATAACCTGGATTAGCAATTATGTAAATGAAGTATGAAGAATTGTGTCTTCTATTAAGATGTACAAAGCTAGAAAAATGTTACTCTGACCCTAACAATAAGAAAAAGATCAGAACACCTACAGAATTACAACTTTTCTCATACTCGTCAAAGAGCTGTAGCTAACCTGTGAAAACTAGCATGCAACCTCAGGAAAGATGGGTACTTCCAAGTAAAGACCAGATGTAATTCTTGGCTTACTAGAGCAGCAGGAGAAAAAATGGTTTCAATACCAGAAAGAAAGAAAAAAAATTCCATTAATGCCTTAAAAATAAATATGGGCTAGATGAAAGTATTTAAAACCTAAAAGCCACAAACATAAACACAAGGAGAGTTCACCTTCCTCCCGTCACTTTCTTATTTATGGACCTCACTTGGTGCTTTTGAAAAAGATTGAGGCACAGCAGGAGAGTAAACAAAGCTTTGTGCAGAAAGGCAGCCCTGGATCAGGGAAATCAGGACAGGCATGGAGCTCCACCAAGTCTTTTGGTCCCTGAGGAAAAACTTTAAGACAATGAAGGAAGGGCAGAAATCTGCCTTTCCCAGGCCAAAGGTGAAGATAGACTGTGTTGGGGTAAATGTAAAAGAAAAAAATTCTACTTCAGAATGAGGGGCAAGTTTGTTAGTCTCACCGTGGCACCTTGATCTTGGACTTCCCAGCCTCAAGAACTGTGAAGAAAAAAATTCTATTGTTTATAAATTACCCAGTCTAAGGTATTTTGTTAACAGCCTGAATGGACCAAGACAAGGTGACAGTAGAAGTGATTACTGAAAACAACAGAGTAGATCAATAAGCCCCAAAGCTGTTTTTTGGGAAAAAGAAAAAAAAAAGATAAAACTCCAGCCAGACTGAAAGAGAGAGACAGAGACAGGATACAAATTACCAATATTAGGAATAAAAGATGGATCATCACTACTAATCATACAGCCATTAAAAGGACAAGGAAATAATGTTACAATTTTATGTCCATAAATTTAATGACTCAGATACAATGGATAAATGCTTAGAAGATACAAACTACTAAAGTCATGCAAGAGGAAATTGATAACCTAAATCGTTCTATATCACTGAAATGTGAATTTGTAGTTAAAAGCCTTCCAACAATAATAACAAAAACCCCCAGCCTAAGTGGCTTTATTTTTGAGTTCTACAAGACATTGAAGGAAGAAATATTACCAATTCTGTATAAGTCTTCCAGAAAATAGAAGGACTTACCTCTCTACTGACATTGTGAATCTAGTATTACCCCCAAGACAAAAATCAAGCAAGAACATTACAGGAAAAGAAAACTAAAAATTAATATTTGTCATCAACTTACAAGAAAAATTTCTTTTTTTTTTTTTTTTGAGACGGAGTCTCGCTCTGTCACCTAGGCTGGAGTGCAGTGGCGTGATCTCGGCTCATTGCAAGCTCCGCCTTCCGGGTTCACGCCATTCTCCTTCCTCAGCCTCCCGAGTAGCTGGGACTACAGGCGCCAGGCTAATTTTTTTGTATTTTTAGTAGAGACAGGTTTTCACTGTGTTAGTCAGGATGGTCTCGATCTCCTGACCTCGTGATCCACCCGCCTCAGCCTCCCAAAGTGAGGGGATTACAGGCGTGAGCCACTGCACCTGGCCAAGAAAAGTTTCTTGGCAACATATTTGCAAATCAAATCTAGCATAGTATTAATGTAATATAGATATATAGATATCAGTGGAAGAGAGACAATGTTTCTGAAATAGACCCATATACATACATATATATATGTATATATGTATATATATGACCAACTGATTTTGGAAAATGTTATACCAACCAATTCTATGTGGAAAATTTAGTATTTCAACAAATGGTGTAGAAGAATTGGTATTTATTTGCAAAAAGAATATGAACTCTGACCCATACCTTGCACCATATGAAGAATTAATTCAAAATAGATCACACACCTAAATGTAAAACTCAAAACTGTAAAACTTCTAGAGAACAATATAATGGAATAACCTTATGGTCTTGAGTCAGGCAAGAGTGTTTTAGATAAGACCACAAAATCACAATCTATAAAAATTATTGATAAATTGGACTACATCAAAATATTTGCTCTTTGAAAAGCGCCATCAAGAAGATAAACGACAAGCCACAGACAAGGAGAAAATATTTGCAAAGCACTTATCTGGTAAAGTACTTGAATACATAATGTGTACAGAACGTTTAAGAATCAATAAGAAAATAAAAACATATAAAAATGTGCAACATATTTGAATAGACATTTCACTGAAGAACATATATAAATAACAAATAAGCATACGAAAAGTTGTTCAACATCATTAATTATTAAAGAAATTCAGATCAAAACCACAATAAGATATCACTACAGACCTATTAGAATGGCTAAAATAACCAAAAACAAAATAAAATAAAATGCATGGCAGTACTTATTTATAACATCCCTATTGTCCTCATACTCCCTCTACTGAAAACACCATTTGATTGAGGTTCCCTGTTTGAAAGATTATTAAAGAAAAATGTACAACTTGAGGTCAATAGAAAAATACTACACATCAAGGAATTGCTGTCTTAAAGGTGAAAATAAAGAACACACCATTGAAAATTATTGAATAAAACATACTAGAAAACTTAAAAAAAATTGAAAAAATTTTAGAAAGCAGTGGACATCTTAAATATGGCACAAATATGCAGCTTTAATGAACTAATTCCTTAAAATATAGTAAATGGCCCTTCACCATTATCATGTTATTCAATCGTATCATCATGGAAAGTAAAACTAGACATGATATTTTGTTTTTATTTTGCTGTCTATATATTATCTAAATCTTTTAACAAGTTTGTGATTTCGGTAAGTCAGTGAAGTGCTCTGGTCTTTAGTTATCCTCTTTGTCAAATTGCAGGATTGTCTCTTCAAGTTCAAAATTTCTTTGATTACACATATAAGCTTTCTACTTACATGTATAGGCTTTTCTCTAGGCATTTAAGGCTATTCATATTACACTAGTAACTTTTTTTTTAAAATTGTTATTATTTTATAATAAAATACTAAACATAATTTTTTAAATGTTCTTCTTAAAAATATGTGGCCAATTGTTTCTGAAAGAAAACAAAAGGTACTCATTTTTGCCATTTATTAAATTGATGTTCCATAAATACCAGCATCTATCTCCTTGTTAACTATTAGTCGGGAGCTTTAATTATCAATTTGATTACTAATATACAGATGCTCTTCAATTTACAATGGGTTTGCATATTGGTAAACCCAGTAAACATAAGTCAAAAATGTATTTAATACACCTGACCTATGGAACATCATGGCTTACCTAACATGTGCTCATGACATATTAGCCTACAGTGGGCAAAACCATCTAACACAAAGTCTATTTTATAATAAAATATTGAATCTGTCATGTAATTTCTTTAATTTTTTACTTTTTAAAATTAATCTCATTCACCAAACCCAGCATGTAATGCATTGAATTATTGTAATGTATTGAATACTGTATATTGCGTCAAGATTGTGATGGTTTCACACATTGTAAAGTTGAAAAGTCATGAATTGAGGGCTGTCTATATTCTAGTAGTTAATCTACCAAAAGATCCTGACATCTTTATTCTAATCTGGTTAGAGTTTTATTTTAAGGAACATCTTTGTATATCTAGGAATTGTTCTGTTAACCAAACAATAAAAATCTTTCAGTGTGTTTCAAGATTATTTTCTCTATTTCCCCAAACTGCCCAGTTCTTGACTAAAAGTAGTGCCACTGAAATTACAGAAAGCATACTATGTTGCAGTCCTATTTTCTGTAGTAGATAAGTTTATTTCACATTAAATATGTTATTTGTGACCACTTTACACAAGATATAAAGTACAATTTCTATACTATTCCTCAAAATGAGCTTGTAACAATTATAACATTACATATGTTCTATTTTTACTCAGTTTTAGGGTTATGCTACAGTAAAAAGTGATAGGAAACCACTAGTGAGGCAAACAGAAATCACCAATTCCCCCTCAGCCACCTAATGATTTGTAGTTAATGATGAAAAAAACAAAAATTCTGTAACTGGGCTTCCAAAAGCAAATTTCAGTAAAATGGATATCAACACCATGAACTGAAGTTATTTTAAGTCTTTTAGTATTTAACAGCTTTTAGCAGAGCTAAGCAGTCTAGCTAAGTCATTTTGTTTATTTTATTTTATTATTATTATTTTGAGACTCTCGTTCTGTTGCCCAGGCTGGAGTGCAGTGGTGCGATCATAGCTCACTACAGCCTCGAACTCCTGGGCTCAAGCGCTCCTCCCACCACAGCTTTCTGAGAAGCTTGGATCACAAGGGTGGGCCACCGTGCCTGGCTATTTATTTATTTATTTATTTATTTATTGTAGAGACAGAGTTCCCCTACGTTGCCCAGGCTGGTCTTCAACTCCTTGGCTCAAGCAGTCCTCCTGCCCTGGCCTGCCAAAGAGCTGGGATTACAAGCATTTAGCCATCTTGTCCTAGGCGCTAGCTAAGTCACTTTACACATGTGTATGATAAATTTCCTCCTCACTAGACAAGGACTTGCAAACTCTAACAAAACTAAATAAAATGAGATGTGAATGAAAATTTTTATAGACTTTCGGCAAAGATTCTTTTGAACTAAGAAGAACTAAAGACTCTTTCACATCAAAGGTACAATTGTAAAGCTGAGGGTGTTAATGGTGTGAATCATGACCTTTTGATTTCTTTAAAGTATGTTTTATGGGGCTCGTGATGAGATTAAAAATTAGCGTTATTTCCAGAGCTCTGAAAGCAGACATCAGATTTCCTGTTATTCAAAATGACCTACTAGAAAATCTTTACCTAGTAGTCTTACATTTCTGTAAGTAAATGTTACAGATTAAAATTCTTCCATATTCTTCAAAAAAATGGGTAATTTCCTCAACCACATCAAAACTTTATTTTAAAAGAAATAAACATTTACATTTATAAAAGCTTGTGCAATATATTTTGTTTGAGTCACGCAAAAACTTATCACTAGACTGGTAGTACTGCCATTTATAGTTGTCAAATTTCCAGTTATTAAAATATTCAATTTAATTTTTTAAATGAATGTATTTCTCATTTTAATGGAAATATGCCAGCTGCAGAATTCTAAATGTTGACACTTTCTGTAAACTACATGAAACAATAAAGAAAACAAAACAAACAAAAAATGATCCAAAAGCATGTATCTTCACCAAAACTTGGAATCAAAACATAGAGTCAAAACTATATATATTCGCAGCCAAAATAAATGAGACCAATGAAACCTACATGGGCAGTCGCAAACAGTGTTCAGAATTACAGACTGTGGCAGGACCCTAGATTGGAAGATCTCAAAATCCAACAGTGAACATTCATTCACAGAGGGAGAAAACCTCATCAGAATGCTAACTGTTGTGAGCAGCTCTGGGCCCTTAAAGGGAGCAATAACTGGGGATGCTATTGGCAAATGATCACAGCTTATAAAATGACAAATGCATATATTTTTGAATTGAAAATGCCCCTTCAATGAGTTTGGCCTTATGTATTTGTGTGTGTGTGTGTGTGTGTGTGTGTGTATACATGTGATAGTGTCCAAGGTTATTCACTGCAACATTGTCAATAATAGCAAAATAATTGAAAATGACCTAAGTGTCTGTATAATTAAGGACTAGTTCAATAAATGATGGTATATCTATACTTTGAAATCCTATACAATTGTAAACAAAATATGAGCACCATTTTTACTTACAAGCATGATGCAGTAATTTTATCAAACTAATCCTCTTGCTGAAAACAATTACTAAAGCTAGTTGGAAAAAAGAATCCATTTCAAGGAATCAAAAATCAAGTATAGTAGCCAAGAATCAAGGGTCCAAAATTCTAGAGAAGAAAGGAAACATACTGTGATGAGTTCCATATTCATCTGTTTTGTACGTTGGAGGGATTTGACAAGTTACGTAATGAGGAATGGAGGCCAAGCTAAATCTTTCAGTGGCCTCTATGGGCTGGCAAGACAGAAGTTGGAGTTCTGGCAGCCAAGGTGATAGAAACTCAAGGGTTCAAGACTACAGAAAATGCAATTCTCTGGAGAACACATTTACTATGCAATTTTTTCTCAAAGGCATTTGCTTACTCCCAATCTTCCATACATAGGATAAGACACAAGAAATCAAATAAAGTGGATAATCTAGGAGGCTAAAGATTGGAGCACAGCATTCAGCAATCTGTAGTAATACAGAATGAAGTTCGGGTCTCATTAGAGTGGAGATGACCTGGTCAACAACCCAGCTTTCATTGAGAACACAGAAAGGCGATACCCTAGGAGTAACTGCTCTAAGGCTGGGAAATAAACTAGCCCTAATATAGCTAGAATCTCAAACTCGACTGTATCAAAGCAATCTACTCATGGTCTATCTGCCAGAAAAATATTAAATATTCTGCAACCAGGACCTCTACAATGTTTCAGGATTTAAAAAAGTAATGTATGAAATAAGACCAAATGCAGGAAAGAAAAAGGATCAAAACCAAACAATAGAAATAGATTCCTTGTAATGCAGATATTTTTATTAATCAGCCAAGGAGTATACAGCACTTATTTTTAAATTAATCATATTCTGGGCCATAAAGAATGCATCAGCATATCTCAAAGAATTGAAAATACGTAATGGAATTAAGCTAGAAGTCAAACAGAAAAAATAGCTAGCAAATTAAAAATTGTTTGTAATTCAGCAATATGCTTTAAGTAACCCATGGAACCAAAAAAAAAAAAAAACAATGAAAATGAGAAAATATTTTAAATTTTGTGATAACAAAATATGACATAAAATGTGTTAAATGCTAAGGCAGACTTTAGAGTAAAATATTATATATATATACACATACACACACCATATACACTTCAATGCAGATGTTGAAAAAGAATTAAGAATAATAATGAATAATCTAATCATTTATTTTAGGAAGGCAGGGAAAATGACAAATTGAAGTTTATTTTTATATGTATAAATGCAAATATCAATGAAGTAAAAATCAATGTGCAAGAAAGAATATTAAAAAATAAAGGACAATGAAAACCGTTATGAAGAAGCCAAATTGGGATGAGTAACACTACTGTTATTAACATTTACCATAATGTTACCATAATTAACCCATGTGGTATTGGCACATGGATAGGCAAATAGACCAATGGAACTGAAAAGAAAATTGAGAAGCAGACTCACACTTATAACATTTATCTCTTTTACAATGAAGGAACCCTTACAACAGTGGAAAAAAAATTGTCTTTTGAGTAAATGGTGCTGAATTACCTATATATTCATATAGAAAAAGTCGACTTTTTCTACTTCACATTATATACGTAAGATGAATCCTACCCAGATTGTAGACCTAAATGTGAAAGGTAAAACAAAGCTTCTATAAGTTCATAGAGGAAAATATCTTTATGGCATTAAGATAAGTAAGAATTTCTTAAGTTGGGCTTAATAAGCACTATTTATAAAGGAAAAGATAAATTGGGCTACTTTAAAATTTAAGTTTCTGATAAAGATGGATTTAAGAGAGTAAAGTTACAAGCCACAGAGTAAGAGAACACATTTATAACACATATAGCTAATTAAAGACTTGTAATGAAAATATATTAAAAATTCCTATGCAGTCATGTACCACATAACAATATTTTAGTCAATGATAGACTTCATATACAATTGTGGTCCCATAAGATTGTAATGGTGTATTTTACTATACCTTGTGTGTGCTCAGATATGTTTAGATACATACATACTGTGTTGGTTCATTTTCTCACTGCTGATAAAGACATACTTGAGAACTGGGCAATTTGCAAAAGAAAGAGGCTTAATGGACTCACAGTTCCAGATGGCTCAGGAGGCCTCACAATCATGGTAGAAGGGAAAAGACATGTCTCACATGGCAGCAGACAAGAGAAGAGAATGAGTGCCAAGGGAAAGGGGCTTCCCCTTATAAAACCATCAGTTCTCATGAGACTTATTCAATACCATGAGAATAGTATGGGGGGAAACCGCCCCCATGATTCAATTATCTCCCATTGGGTCCTTCCCACAACACAAGGGAATAGGAGCTATGAATCAAGATGAGATTTGGGTGGGGACACAACCAAACCATATCACATACTTTCCATTGTGTTACAATTGCCTACAGTATTCAGTACAGTAATATGCTGTTCAGGTTTATAGCCTAGGAAAAATAGGCCATATCACATAGCCCAGGTGTATAGTAGGCTATACCATCTGGATTCCTGTAAGTAGTACATTCTATGATGTTTACACAATGACACAAGCAACTAATGATTCATTTCTTAGACTGTATTCTCATCATTAAGGGCCCATGACTGTATTTCTAAAAAGACAAAAATCTAATTAACAGAAGTCCAAAAGGCTTAATCAATGTCTACATAAATGAGGATATCCAAATAATCAATAAACATAACACAAGTGTCTCAATATCACTAGTCATCAAGAAAATCCAATTTATATGATCAATGATGTTCCACTTCATACCCACCAGAAGTTAAAATTAACAAAACTTACAATAGCAAGTGTCGGCAAGGATCTGGAGCAGCTGGAACACTTATACTCAGTCAGTAGAGTGCACATTGGTACAACCAATGTACTAGTCCATTTGCATTGCTATAAAGGAATACCTGAGACTGAGTAATTTATAAAGAAAATAGGTTTATTTGGCTCACAGTTCTGTGGGCTGTACAAGCATGGCACCAGCATCTGCTTAGCTTCTGGTGAGGCCCAGGAAGCTTCCAATCATGGTGGAAGGCAAAGGGGAACAGGTGTGTCACATGGTGACAGGGTGAGAAAGAGAGGGAGGGAGGGGGCACCAGGGTCTTTTAAACAACCAGATCTAGTGTGAACTAAGAGAGAGCATTCACTCATTATTGTGAGGATAGCACCAAGCCATTCATAAGGGATCCGCCCCCAAGACTCGAACACCTCCCACTAAGCCCACCTCCAATATTGGAGGTCACATTTCAACATGAGATTTGGAGGGAACAAAACATCCAAACCATATCAAGCAGTTAGAAAATTGTTTGATATTATCTACTAAAGATGAACATTCTCATACTCGATAAGGCAGTAATTCTACTCATGTGTATAATGTCCTCACCTATTCTGCACACACACAAACGCAGTAAAAGGCACTAACCAGACTGTTTAAAGCAGTGCTATTTTTAATAGACAAAAACCTGAGACAGTGTGAATTACCACACATAGTAGAATGTATAAATTTGTTGGTATATGCATACATGGATAATATAAGACAATGAAAAAGAAAAAGAATTACTTCTACATGTAGCAAAATGAATGAGTCTCAAAGGTGTAATGTTGAGAAAAGAAACTGGGTACAAAAAAGATGTAATTTACTATTTCATTCATATGAAAGTCAAAACAATTGAAACAGTTCTTCAATGATAGAAATCATAACAGTGGTTCCCCTGAGGGTATTGAGCATGCGAAGCATGAATGAGGCTTCTGGGGTGTGTTAATGTTCCACATTTTGATTTCAGTTGTGATTTCATAGATGTATCTAGCTCTACACTTGAGATGTGTGCACTATACTGTGGGTATGAGATCTATCTATATCTGTATCTATGTCTATTGGTATAAATGAGAAAACTTCGTATATACTTGTATACAAATAATCTAGGATACATTGTTAAGAAAAGAAGGCACTGCATAATGCTTGTAATATGTAACATTTGTGTAAGAAAAATAAACAATAAGGATATATTTTTGTTTCCATTTGTATTTTCATGAGACCCTACAAATGTGCTTAGCTGTAGAAAGTATAGGAGTGAATGGGAAAATGAGGCAACAGAGATGAGGTGAAAGGACACTTTCTGTGTCCTCTTATAATACCATTTTGATTTTGAATAAAGTTAATATATTCCTAATTTTAAAAATATTCTTTGATACATATATGTTCCAAAGATGAAAGCAATTTGTTTGCTAGCTACATTGTTCCTCAAAATTGCTAGAATGCAGTTGTGTTTCCCTTTTCCATAAAGCATTGCTTCCTTTGCGAAGAATGCACCTTCCGTTCAGATCATCCATTTAGATAAGTTCATCTGTGCCCATGTTTGCATCAAATATATTAAATGGTTTCTCACTGAGTTGTGTGTGTGAGTGCACTGAGACACACACACACACACACACACACAGAGTGAGAGAGAGAGAGAGAGGGAGAGATGTTTCTTTCCTAAGCAAACACCATACACTAAATGTTTTAATGTTTTGAGATGCTTCCTTTAGTATTTATTTTAACACTACCTTCACTAACTTAGATTGCTGGAATACCTTCAGACATTTTAGTGAGTGCTCAACCCTTGGCGGTGTCTTGGGGTACATGAGTCACTTTTCCATCTCAGCTCTCATTCAGAGTATCACTTTTCCACAGGCCTCTTACATGCTCCATGTGTTCTGATTCAGTGGGTTGAAGGATATTCTGCTGTCACTGATTTATAGCAACTCTGTGAAAATGACACAGAACTAAATTTTTTAAATGCAAAATTGTTTTTGTCAGTGGTAGTGTTCCCATTTTTGTATTTGGTTCGTGTAGCTCTGATTTTTATTCGCTGCTTTGGCTAATTCCACTTGGCAACACTAGGTCTTCAATGCAGGTTGCATTTGGATCACTTAATAACAAAACTGGAAGGAAATTTGAAAGATCTTAGCAATAATATCACTTTACAAGGTACTTTTCCATAATATTCCTTGCCAAAGATGAAAGTCCTTTTGCTGCTGTAGCACTTTTATTTTCATTTGGAGATGAAGTATTGAAGGACAGAGAAGATAAATGACCAGAGTTACTCCTAGAGTTAAAGTCTGACCTTGGGTTTGTGGACTCCTCATCCAGTGGGCTCTCCACCACAGCATGGTTGTTCTGAAAAGACATCTGGCCTGACAGAGCTATTCAGAGGCGTGGAGTGTTCTATCCACCTACCATTGTTATTTAAGAGAATTTGAGCTGTGGTGGGTAAAAAATAGTTCTAATGACTTAACACAAGTACTTAACTCATGTTAATAGTTCAACAAGAAGCATAGATAAGTGAATTGATGATATTGCAGAGGGCAAATGGCCTGGAGCTGGATGTGGCTGTATGAGAAACTAAGAATTTCCTTCTTTTTGCTATCACTGCTTTGCTAACATGTGTTTCTTACTGGAACTTGTATGACTCAAATACTAATATGTAATAATTCACTTCATCAATTTTTCTGAGCTGTTCTTTAGAGTTCAAGTGTGTTTTACAATTATTTGTCTTTCTTATTTTATTAACCTGAATCTTCGGAAAAGCTGAATTTAAAAAAGTTGTTTTTGCTTTCGTGTTATTTGGGGCACTTTTTTTTAATCACTAATGATTTTTCAATAGTTGGATAGTTTGGGAAAATAAAGGTCTTTATTTTACACACAAAGGAAAGCATCTACAGTAATAACTAAATGTTTTACGGACATATATGATTAATGAGGGGGAAAGGAAAGGTACAGGTAGTGCTGATATAATCCTGAAAGGAGTAGGGCAAAAAATATTGCAAGGAGGCCAGCTCCTAGGAAGCCGTGCTGAGTTTCTATTTCTTAATTAGTTTGCAAGTAACAAAGGGAAGCTTTTGTGATGGTGACGATATCATATGGAGTTACAAAGGGCAGGAAGGATATGAATAGGATTAGAAAAAGATTTGAGCTCTCAATCCCATTTGTTCTGCTGCTTACTAACAATGTGCCTCTGGGCCTGCCACCTAACCTCTCTGACATTTATTTTCTTTACTGTAAAGCAAGTGAATGCAACACACTCTTAAGGCACTTTTCAGCTTTCAAGTGGAAAAAAGACAAGTCTTTCCATAGAGGGTTACATGTCTATCAACGATTATAATTTGCAGGATGGATTTGGGGATACTGGAAAAATAAGCCAATATTTGTAATAACACCCTGAAAACTGAAGAACATTTGGGAGTTAGTTGATCAAGGTTCTAGGCCTGGTTTTGAAGTAGTCAGTTACTTTGGGCAAATTTTCAAGTTTCTCTAAGGATTGGTTTTATTTTCTGTATGTGCCACTTGGCTTATATGGTCACTGAGTTTTCTATCAGCAATATTGGTTATCTCCTTTGCTTTTTTCTCCAGAAAAATTACTCAAGGATGCAAGTTAAATCTCTAAAATACACAGTATCACCATATCAGTTTCTAAAATATTTCTGCAAGAAGTTAAAAAGTTTTGAAAAGATATGCCAGAATGAGTCAACATACAGGTGCTTTTGCTAGGGTTCTTAAAAAAAAAAACAAAAACAAAACAAAAAAAAAAACAAACTTGCCGCATTTGAATAATGATTTATCAGGCTTTAGGAAAACTAAATATAAATCAAAAACCTTAGGAAAAATCAATTCTTATTTTCAGATCTTTATCTATTAAGAGGGGATGAAGGGTGGGTAAAAGCAGGGATGTAATGGGAGTAGTGCATACCAATTGTGTAAAATAACTAAAACAATTATGAAATGCTTACATATTCCTGGCCAGTATAACTTGAATTATAAATGAATCATTAAAGACAAAGATTCTTAATCAACCATTTATCTTTTCCTTTTAAAATGTAAGGCATCAAACTTGGAAGATCTATAACTTTTTTATTTGATGGTAACATACAAACAAATGATAGTTTAGATAATATTTTTAAAGTGCTATGATCATTGTAACTTTAATCAGATAAAACATAATTATTATTAACATTGTTTACATTATAGCTGATTTGTCTAAATTCTAATTACAATAAAATATGTCATGTTTTATCTTATCAAATAGTTTTTATATTGAGAGTGAAAGAAACAGTAAAATAGAGGAAAAATTGGTGCCATATCCAAAAGTATTACTTCAGAAATTTACTTTAATATCATATTTATATTAAAATATTTTATTTGTCTCCTTGGTATTTCTATGAGCTATTAAACTGTTTGTCCCTATATCCCTATTTTACTCATGGAGAAACAAACATAGTATGTTTAGTAAATTTTTCAAGGTCATTCACTACATCAGTATAGCACTGGGAATCTAATTTATTATATTTTTCTTATAGAATACAGTACCTAACACAGTGCCCTAAAAGAGTAGGTATTCAATAAACAGTCATTGAATGAAAGAATTAATGGACAAACCATTCTGTTCTATGAAATCTAAAACATCTATAATATTTGCTATTTCTTTACTCAGTAAATTGAGCAGGCTGGAGGAGCAGTTGAGCAATAAACTTTATGCACTCTCCTACCCACAAGTTCGGATTGTCACCTGAAGGGGCTTTGCAAGATGGTATTGTCTGGTCATTCCTGAAATTATACACTTCCAGGATGTCCCACATTCCCCATAAAGAGAGTCATTAATCTGGTTCATGTAACACTGGCTTTCGTGGTATGAATGAGGTCCACCAGCTTCTGGCGGAGACCAACTTCTTTCACAAAAGTCTCCAAAAATCCATTATTAGTAATGAATGTACTAGTGATACCTAGCCTAATGATTTTTAGTGAAACTGTTTTATATCTTGGTCCTAAAGAACCATAGTTAGTGGCAATCTTTGAAAATAAATCACTTGGCTAGTATTGGCTCTGGCTATCTCAGGCCTTGCTGATGACAATTACAATGCTAGAAAGGATAACTCAATTTATTTCCTGAGTTAATTTGTCATAAGTTCACTTGCAATTGTAAACATGATAAAGGTCACAGAGGCATGACTTTTAGAGTTGATAAAAACAATGCAGTAAAGAACACGAGTATTTATTTACTAGGAATATGACAAAAACATAACAGTCATTCCCAGTGATGCACTGTCGAGTAGATTAAAAATTGGTATCCATGTCATTGGCACTGATGACTAGTTACCTAAAATATAAGTAAGACATCTCATGAAGGCATTTAAGGCTAAAATGAATTCCTTAAACTTTGATGGCATTCATATTTTGCCATTATGAGAAAGAAAAACATTTTACTTCACAGAAAGAATATATTAAAATGAAATGAAAATATTTTTATATCTGTCACCCAAATTTAGTGATTGATCTAAAATTTCACCCAGGTGACATTTTTATTAGGACACAGTCTGGAGAAACTTCAGAATTCCACATCTCATTTGCTAATATTTTAAACAAATGATTCACCAGACCTGCCTAATTGAATGGTATATTTCCACTGGACTGAATGTCCTAATTATCATTCAAGACGTATCTTAAAGATTTATCAAGCATTTACTCTCCATCTTACCATGTCTAAAGCTCAGAGATATTTTGAGCTTGAAAAGAGTATCACAAGAAATTTATAGCAGTCTGTAGTACAACTATTACCCATTCTTAGAGCAAAGCCACAACTAAAATAGAAATAGACAAAAATAAAATAAAATCATTAAGCATCAACTTATTGGGTAAATTAAGTTTAGATACCCATATGATGCAAAAGAGTCACTTTTATATAAGCTTCCCCATCTTTTAAACTTAGACCACAGTCTATGTTGTCATCAAAAAAATAATAGCTAACTGAAGCCAGGAATTCATTTCGTAATTGTGTCAATTATTTTAAAGATACCATTATTAAGTAAACTTTAAATTAGTTTGTGTACAACCTCATAGTGACTAGAAATAAGATAAATACAAGCACCCCCTACCACCACAGCAAACACACATAACAGATTCTTGAGACTTAGACCCTTAAACATGTCTGCTCATCACTCAATCCATTTGACCACCCTTTCCGTCCACACCAGGCCAAAGAGCAAAATGTTTTCACAGAAATTCTCTGGGTTGCATATTCTTAATTGCCTGAACTATTGTGGACAAAACATCACATTTTTAAAATCTTAAAGCACTTGTAAGGGTCATACATGTGTGTTTACTGTCCTTGTTGCTTCTGTCCTGGAGAATTTGCTTGACCAGAGCTCTCTCCAGGGCGGTCTGCAGGAGTGAAAGGAAACTGAAATCCATAGCCATTGTACCCATCCAAGTAGACACACTGGAAGAAACTGATGGGACCTAAGGAACAGAGCATGACAGTTTGTTAAAACATGCAGAACATGAGCAAAAAAGCACAGTGAGGCAGTACAGTGCGGCAGATAAGGTCACAGATTCTGCCATCAGCCTCCGTAGCTGTTGGCAAGTTACTAAACTTCACTGTATCTTGGAGTCTTTATGTATAAAATCAAAACAACGAAAACTGCACAGAAATATTATGACAGTTAAATGAGTTACATGTGCTCTTAAAATTCTTCCTGGTACATAATAAGCCTTTAATAAGTGATAATAAAAATGGCCTGGCAGAGAAAGTCAAAGTTCTGATCATATAGACATCTGTTGATATGCATAGCAATCATAGAGACATAGTCACAGGTTTCAAAACATGAGCTTATCAATATGCAAAGCAACAGACTGTGTGTGTGTGTATGTGTGTGTTTTATAATGTCACAGAGAGGTGGTGCCAACATCTAGAAGTTTTATTTGCCTTTACTTTAGAGGCAAGAGCTTTCCTAAGGTGGCTTGGTTGCTCTTTGAGCAACAAAGGTAGCAGCCAGGTAGCAGCTCTGAGTAGAAAGCAAAACAGGAAAGTTAAGGGAGTGTGGTGCAAGTAAGGACTCTGGACTCAGTAAGCTGGTGCTCCCACGTAGCCGCTTTGGTAAAAGATGGCGAGTTTAGCATCTCCTCACAATCTTGGGTGCCTACAAACTTCCAGTGTTTTCTATCCTATCCATTTGCATTCTGTCAACCAGCCATAGATTTTTGCAGAAGGCCAGGAAAGAAAAATGATAATTAAAGCTAGTGGTGTGTGGGAAATAAGGAAGATGGCCAAATCCATATGAGACTAGGGGTTAATGAAGTAGAATAAATCAAAGGATAGGAAAAAAGGAAGCTGGAGAAGAAACCAGGGAGTATTCTGATTCCATTTCCATGGGTCACTGGGTTTTCAGGGATGACAATAGTTTGAAGAATCTTGAATTTAGTTCTCTTCTCCAGTGCATCTCATCTGGAATGATTTCTCTTTTCTTCTATCTTCAAACCGAAGCAATAATACAACTCCCCTCTCTTCAAGTTTGTGGAGGTTATGGGAGCTTGGGGGTTAGGCAGGCTGCAAGAGGGACAGTAGTAAAGCTGGCCCTGCACAAGGAGAAATGGAAACCCAGTGCTAAAAGTAGAAGGGCCTATCAATGACAGGCTGCCTTCCAGCTGCTTATCAGAAGTGGACACTGTTTTGACACATTTATTTAATTGATGTTGAATAAGCTACTCATAAAAATATTATTATGACTGCAAATATTAGAACTTAAATTAAAGGTTCATGAATATCAGGCAATAGAACTGCCTTCTTGTAAGATGAAGATAGCAAATATCATTTTGATGCAATAGATCCCCCAACTGAGGTTAGAATATTTGACACCATTTTACTAAAAGTATTTGTGTTTTGTTTTTAATTAAAATTTCTACTTTGAAATAATTGTAGATTCACAAGTAATTGTAAGAGTTAATACAGAAAGATCCCACATATCTTCACCTAGTTTCTCTCAATGGTAACATATTGTAAAACTATAGAACAATATTCCAACTAGGAAACTGGCATTGATACAATTCACCTGTCTCATTGAATCATATTTTAATAGTTATTTAAAATATATGAGATTTCAAATGTTTATGTGACATAGCCACAAATTATTACCAGTAGGTTAATAATTGGGAAAGTGTTGCTATATAAAATGAAAATATGTCCAGATTGACCTATAATTCTTTTTCTTATGGATTTTGTAATATTACTCAAAGTATTATAAGACTCTGCTTATTTCCCTATATTTCTCACAACCTTATTACATGAAGGATTATAATAAGTGTCTTATCTACTGCAGTAGTTCCAGCATCCAAGGAAGTACTTGGAACATAGTAGGCATTCAGTATCTGTCTAATGAATCACCTATTAATACAGAGTAGGAGGCATTTGCTATTGTAAGGGGCATTTTAGTAATTTCCTGCACAAATACATCCAAAAAGCACTGGAGAATCAAGAGACATCATTTCTTCAGACAAATATCTAGCTCTTTAAAAGCATTATGTGACACAAACTTCAGTTATACCTATTTCAAAAATTGCTTCCTTTATTCTGTCCTGCAATGACTTTCATGCATATGTAGATTTAAAATTTATTGCTTTACCATATGAACAAAAATGTCTAATTTGGAAGAACCGAAATAATGAGAAACTTGGGCATTGAATTTTGTAACTGCATATGAATATTGATTGGATTCTAAAATAAATGATCCCAAAGATTGAATATTTAGAACCTACCATATATCTAGAAAAATCAAAAAGAATCTTGAATCTTAGAAGTGAGTTTCCAAGCAATTGAATTGCTAAAACCTATTTCTTCATTTTTTTCTACCTGATTTAAAAAAATTTGGCATGTTACTTCAGCTGTCCTATTATAAAGCAGGCGATAACACACATTTAAGAATAGATTCAGCCAGAGTACTAAGGATCAGAAATATGTAGAAAGATTTGCGATAAATGCCACTTCAATCATTACTGGTAATTCTTCCAACTATCTGCCTCTTGCCTAACACAAAAGTGATACGCTTCTCTTTAAAATATAAACGACCTACTTTAATGTTATTCTTCATGGCTATGCTAAAAAATTTTTTCTTCGAATACTGGTCTTAAGAGAGTCTAACATTTTTACATAGATGCAGCATCTTTAATATAGAATGATTTATTACTTTTAATCTCATTATAAACTTACTTTTCTGCTTCTTTGTGGGAAACACATCTTCAGTTTCTTCTAGTGGATAAAAAATATAAAAGTAAATAACTTGTACATTTACAACTATTATATAAATACATATGGGACTGAGAATGTCTAAACAGAAGCACACTATGAAAGAAACAGGAGTTACCCTTTTTATAGTATACTCCAGATTTGTACACAGATTCTATTCATATTTTCACTATAAAATTTAATAGGCAAGAGCCAGAGAGAGAAAGGGAGCCAATGAAAAAAATGTCATGCTACAAACAATTGTTTAAATAGGAAAATTGGCCCTGATGTGTCAGATATTCACTAATGAGGATAGTTGACATGCATCCCTTTCCTGAGAAGGGATCTTTGATGCTCAGAGTTACAATTTGGTAAGGGTAAAATCTGGCTAAAGATGAACATTTTAGTCAAAATAATTTCAAATTTGAAGGGACATATGTTTTTCGTGATCATCCTTGCCATGAAAGTAGAGCGGCAGCCCTGTATCCTGCATTCTTCCCATTTCACGTCTGATTCACTATTTATTTATTTTTGCTGTAGTAATATCCATTGCAAATTTATGTAGTGTTGGATAACTTGAAACTATTCCTTTGAATCCCTTTCTTCTGATTAGAAGTTCTTAACTGGTATCCACGAATGGGGTTTTGGGGGGGTTTTCTATAACATGCTGAAATAATTAGAAGTTGTGAGAGAGTGTGTGTGTTTGTGTGTTTGTGTGTATATGTGTGTTAGTGTGTGTGTTTCATAGAAAGTTGGGTTTATAGATCTTATCAACTTTTCAATTGGTTCTAGAGCAGTTCCCCTCAGAGTGTGATCTATGTACCAGTAGTTTCAGCATCACTTGATTTATTTATATAAATGCAGATTTTTAGGTTTTAACTTAGACATTTAATTCTAAGGAGACCTACAGTTGATCTGTATAAACATTAAAGTTTTAGAAGCACTGGTCTATGAGTAAAAAACCTATTAGGGTGGCTAGTCTTAATAATTCAATTAAAAATATATATATATAATATAGTATTCAGAAAGGTATCTTTTTTTTTTTTTTTATAGTTTTTTTTTTTTCTTTTATTGTAATTATTATTATTATTATTATTATACTTTAGGTTTTATGGTACATGTGCCCAATGTGCAGGTAAGTTACATATGTATACATGTGCCATGCTGGTGCACTGCACCCACCAACTCGTCATCTAGCATTAGGTATATTTCCCAATGTTATCCCTCCCCCCTCCCCTCAACCCACAACAGTCCCTGAAGTGTGATGTTCCCCTTCGTGTGTCCATGTGTTCTCATTGTTCAATTCCCACCTATGAGTGAGAATATGCGGTGTTTGGTGTTTTGTTCTTGCGATAGTTTACTGAGAATGATGATTTCCAATTTCATCCATGTCCCTACAAAGGACATGAACTCATCATTTTTTATGGCTGCATAGTATTCCATGGTGTAGATGTGCCACATTTTCTTAATCCAGTCTATCATTGTTGGACATTTGGGTTGGTTCCAAGTCTTTGCTATTGTGAATAATGCGGCAATAAACATACGTGTGCATGTGTCTTTATAGCAGCATGATTTATAGTCCTTTGGGTATATACCCAGTAATGGGATGGCTGGGTCGAATGGAATTTCTAGTTCTAGATCCCTGAGGAATCGCCACACTGACTTCCACAAGGGTTGAACTAGTTTACAGTCCCACCAACAGTGTAAAAGTGTTCCTATTTCTCCACATCCTCTCCAGCACCTGTTGTTTCCTGACTTTTTAATGATCGCCATTCTAACTGGTGTGAGATGGTATCTCATTGTGGTTTTGATTTGCATTTCTCTGATGGCCAGTGATGGTGAGCATTTTTTCATGTGTCTTTTGGCTGCATAAATGTCTTCTTTTGAGAAGTGTCTGTTCATGTCCTTCGCCCACTTTTTGATGGGGTTGTTTGTTTTTTTCTTGTAAATTTGTTGGAGTTCATTGTAGATTCTGGATATTAGCCCTTTGTCAGATGAGTAGGTTGCGAAAATTTTCTCCCATTTTGTAGGTTGCCTGTTCACTCTGATGGTAGTTTCCTTTGCTGTGCAGAAGCTCTTTAGTTTAATTAGATCCCATTTGTCAATTTTGGCTTTTGTTGCCATTGCTTTTGGTGTTTTAGTCATGAAGTCCTTGCCCATGCCTATGTCCTGAATGGTATTGCCTAGGTTTTCTTCTAGGGTTTTTATGGTTTTAGGTCTAACATTTAAGTCTTTAATCCATCTTGAATTGATTTTTGTATAAGGTGTAAGGAAGGGATCCAGTTTCAGCTTTCTACATATGGCTAGCCAGTTTTCCCAGCACCATTTATTAAATAGGGAATCCTTTCCCCATTTCTTGTTTTTCTCAGGTTTGTCAAAGATCAGATGGTTGTAGATATGTGGCATTATTTCTGACGGCTCTGTTCTGTTCCATTGATCTATATCTCTGTTTTGGTACCAGTACCATGCTGTTTTGGTTACTGTAGCCTTGTAGTATAGTTTGAAGTCAGGTAGCGTGATGCCTCCAGCTTTGTTCTTTTGGCTTAGGATTGACTTGGCGATGCGGGCTCTTTTTTGGTTCCATATGAACTTTAAAGTAGTTTTTTCCAATTCTGTGAAGAAAGTCATTGGTAGCTTGATGGGGATGGCATTGAATCTGTAAATTACCTTGGGAAGGATGGCCATTTTCATGATATTGATTCTTCCTACCCATGAGCATGGAATGTTCTTCCATTTGTTTGTATCCTCTTTTATTTCCTTGAGCAGTGGTTTGTAGTTCTCCTTGAAGAGGTCTTTCACATCCCTTGTAAGTTGGATTCCTAGGTATTTTATTCTCTTTGAAGCAATTGTGAATGGGAGTTCACTCATGATTTGGCTCTCTGTTTGTCTGTTATTGATGTATAAGAATGCTTGTGATTTTTGCACATTGATTTTGTATCCTGAGACTTTGCTGAAGTTGCTTATCAGCTTAAGGAGATTTTGGGCTGAGACAATGGGGTTTTCTAGATATACTATCATGTCATCTGCAAACAGGGACAATTTGACTTCCTCTTTTCCTAATTGAATACCCTTGATTTCCTTCTCCTGCCTAATTGCCCTGGCCAGAACTTCCAACACTATGTTGAATAGAAGTGGCGAGAGAGGGCATCCCTGTCTTGTGCCAGTTTTCAAAGGGAATGCTTTCAGTTTTTGCCCATTCAGTATGATATTGGCTGTGGGTTTGTCATAAATAGCTCTTATTATTTTGAGATACGTCCCATCAATTCCTAATTTATTGAGAGTTTTTAGCATGAAGGGTTGTTGAATTTTGTCAAAGGCCTTTTCTGCATCTATTGAGATAATCATGTGGTTTTTGTCTTTGGTTCTGTTTATATGCTGGATTACATTTATTGATTTGCGTATATTGAACCAGCCTTGCATCCCAGGGATGAAGCCCACTTGATCATGGTGGATAAGCTTTTTGATGTGCTGCTGGATTCTGTTTGCCAGTATTTTATTGAGGATTTTTGCATCAATGTTCATCAAGGATATTGGTCTAAAATTCTCTTTTTTTGTTGTGTCTCTGCCAGGCTTTGGTATCAGGATGATGCTGGCCTCATAAAATGAGTTAGGGAGGCTTCCCTCTTTTTCTATTGATTGGAATAGTTTCAGAAGGAATGGTACCAGCTCCTCCTTGTACCTCTGGTAGAATTCGGCTGTGAACCCATCTGGTCCTGGACTTTTTTTGGTTGGTAAGCTATTGATTATTGCCATAATTTCAGCTCCTGTTATTGGTCTATTCAGAGATTGAACTTCTTCTTGGTTTAGTCTTGGGAGGGTGTATGTGTTGAGGAATTTATCCATTTCTTCTAGATTTTCTAGTTTATTTGCATAGAGGTGTTTGTAATATTCTCTGATGGTAGTTTGTATTTCTGTGGGATCGGTGGTGATATCCCCTTTATCATTTTTTATTGCATCTATTTGATTCTTCTCTCTTTTTTTCTTTATTAATCTTGCTAGCGGTCTATCAATTTTGTTGATCCTTTCAAAAAACCAGCTCCTGGATTCATTTATTTTTTGAAGGGTTTTTTGTGTCTCTATTTCCTTCAGTTCTGCTCTGATTTTAGTTATTTCTTGCCTTCTGCTAGCTTTTGAATGTGTTTGCTCTTGCTTTTCTAGTTCTTTTAATTGTGATGTTAGGGTGTCAATTTTGGAACTTTCCTGCTTTCTCTTGTGGGCATTTAGTGCTATAAATTTCCCTCTACACACTGCTTTGAATGCATCCCAGAGATTCTGGTATGTTGTGTCTTGGTTCTCGTTGGTTTCAAAGAACATCTTTATTTCTGCCTTCATTTCGTTATGTACCCAGTAGTCATTCAGGAGCAGGTTGTTCAGTTTCCACGTAGTTGAGCGGTTTTGAGTGAGATTCTTAATCCTGAGTTCTAGCTTGATTGCACTGTGATCTGAGAGACAGTTTGTTACAATTTCTGTTCTTTTACATTTATTGAGGAGAGCTTTACTTCCAAGGATATGGTCAATTTTGGAATAGGTGTGGTGTGGTGCTGAAAAAAATGTATATTCTGTTGATTTGGGGTGGAGAGTTCTGTAGATGTCTATTAGGTCTGCTTGGTGCAGAGCTGAGTTCAATTCCTGGGTATCCTTGTTGACTTTCTGTCTCGTTGATCTGTCTAATGTTGACAGTGGGGTGTTAAAGTCTCCCATTATTAATGTGTGGGAGTCTAAGTCTCTTTGTAGGTCACTCAGGACTTGCTTTATGAATCTGGATGCTCCTGTATTGGGTGCATATATATTTAGGATAGTTAGCTCTTCTTGTTGAATTAATCCCTTTACCATTATGTAATGGCCTTCTTTGTCTCTTTTGATCTTTGTTGGTTTAAAGTCTGTTTTATCAGAGACTAGGATTGCAACCCCTGCCTTTTTTTGTTTTCCATTTGCTTGGTAGATCTTCCTCCATCCTTTTATTTTGAGCCTATGTGTGTCTCTGCACGTGAGATGGGTTTCCTGAATACAGCACACTGATGGGTCTTGAGTCTTTATCCAATTTGCCAGTCTGTGTCTTTTAATTGGACCATTTAGTCCATTTACATTTAAAGTTAATATTGTTATGTGTGAATTTGATCCTGTCATTATGATGTTAGCTCGATGTTTTGCTCGTTAGTTGATGCAGTCTCTTCCTAGTCTCAATGGTCTTTACATTTCGGTATGATTTTGCAGTGGCTGGTACCGGTTGTGCCTTTCCATGTTTAGCGCTTCCTTCAAGAGCTCTTTTAGGGCAGGCCTGGTGGTGACAAAATCTCTCAGCATTTGCTTGTCTGTAAAGTATTTTATTTCTCCTTCACTTATGAAGCTTAGTTTGGCAGGATATGAAATTCTGGGTTGAAAATTCTTTTCTTTAAGAATGTTGAATATTGGCCCCCACTCTCTTCTGGCTTGTAGAGTTTCTGCCGAGAGATCCGCTGTTAGTCTGATGGGCTTCCCTTTGATGGTAACCCGTCCTTTCTCTCTGGCTGCCCTTAACATTTTTTCCTTCATTTCAACTTTGGTGAATCTGACAATTATGTGTCTTGGAGTTGCTCTTCTTGAAGAGTATCTTTGTGGCGTTCTCTGTATTTCCTGAATCTGAATGTTGGCCTGCCTTGCTAGATTGGGGAAGTTCTCCTGGATAATATCCTGCAGAGTGTTTTCCAACTTGTTTCCATTCTCCCCATCACTTTCAGGTACACCAATCAGACGTAGATTTGGTCTTTTCACATAGTCCCACATTTCTTGGAGGCTTTGCTCGTTTCTTTTTATTCTTTTTTCTCTAAACTTCCCTTCTCGCTTCATTTCATTCATTTCATCTTCCAGGGCTGATACCCTTTCTTCCATTTGATCGCATCAGCTCCTGAGGCTTCTGCATTCTTCACGTAGTTCTCGAGCCTTGGTTTTCAGCTCCATCAGCTCCTTTAAGCACTTCTCTGTATTGGTTATTCTAGTTATACATTCTTCTAAATTTTTTTCAAAGTTTTCAACTTCTTTGCCTTTGGATTGAATATCCTCCCGTAGCTCGGAGTAATTTGATCGTCTGAAGCCTTCTTCTCTCAGCTCGTCAAAGTCATTCTCCGTCCAGCTTTGTTCCGTTGCTGGTGAGGAACTGCGTTCCTTTGGAGGAGGAGAGGTACTCTGGTTTTTAGAGTTTCCAGTTTTTCTGCTCTGTTTTTTCCCCATCTTTGTGGTTTTATCTACTTTTGGTCTTTGATGATGGTGATGTACAGATGGGTTTTTGGTGTGGATGTCCTTTCTGTTAGTTTTCCTTCTAACAGACAGAACCCTCAGCTGCAGGTCTGTTGGAGTACCTGGCCGGCCGTGTGAGTTGTCAGTCTGCCCCTGCTGGGGGGTGCCTCCCAGTTAGGCTGCTCGGGGGTCAGGGGTCAGGGACCCACTTGAGGAGGCAGTCAGCCCGTTCTCAGATCTCCAGCTGCGTGCTGGGAGAACCACTGCTCTCCTCACAGCTGTCAGACAGGGACATTTAAGTCTGCAGAGGTTACTGCTGTCTTTTTGTTTGTCTGTGCCCTGCCCCCAGAGGTGGAGCCTACAGAGGCAGGCAGGCCTCCTTGAGCTGTGGTGGGCTCCACCCAGTTCAAGCTTCCAGGCTGCTTTGTTTACCTAAGCGAGCCTGGGCAATGGCGGGCGCCCCTCCCCCAGCCTCGCTGCCGACTTGCTGCTTGATCTCAGACTGCTGTGCTAGCAATCAGCGAGACTCCGTGGGCGTAGGACCCTCTGAGCCAGGTGCGGGCTATACTCTCCTGGGGTACCGTTTCCTAAGCCCGTCGGAAAAGCACAGTATTCGGGTGGGAGTGGCCCGATTTTCCAGGTGCCGTCTGTCACCTCTGGAAGGGGAACTCCCTGACCCCTTGCGCTTCCCGAGTGAGGCAATGCCTCGCCCCTGCTTCGGCTGGCGCACGGTGCGCTCACCCACTGACCTGCGCCCACTGTCTGGCACTCCCTATTGAGATGAACACGGTACCTCAGATGGAAATGCAGAAATCACTCGTCTTCTGCGTCGCCCGCGCTGGGAGCTGTAGACCGGAGCTGTTCCTATTCGGCCATCTTGGCTCCTCTCAAAGGTATCTTAATATAAGTGTAAATCTCAACTTTTATTTGATAAGGTCCCATCCTGTGTGTCTTTTCTCAAAGCACTATTTTCCACATTGTTGGTTAATTTGGGGCACTGGCAAAGAATTTATACTTCGTTGGCTAGGACAATGCTTAGGCAAATACTTATTGCCTGCAGACAAATTTAGAAGTGGAAGAGAAAATACTTTTTTTTTATATGCAAACTGTGTACCTGACAAAGGTCTAATATCCAGGATCTATAAAGCACTTAAACAAATTTACAAGAAAAAAGCAAACAACCTCATTACAAAGTGGTCAAAGGACATGAACAGATACTTTTCAAATGAAGACATACATTCAATCAACAAGTGTATGAAAAAAAGCTCAACATCACTACTCATTAGAGAAATGCAAATCAAAACCACAATAAGATAACATCTCACACCAGTAAGCATGGCTATTATGAAAAAGTCAAAATATAACATATGTTGACGAGCTTGCAGAGAGAAGGGAACACTTGTAGACTGCTGGTGTGTGTGCAAATTAGTTCAACTATTGTGGAAAGCAGTGTGATGATTCCTCAAAGAGCTAAAAACAGAACTATCATTCAACCCAGCAATCCCATTGCTGGATAGAGCTGGAGGTCATTATCCTTGGCAAACTAATGCAGGAACATAAATCAATATACAGCATGTTCTCACTTATAAGTGGGAACTAAATAATGAGAAAACATGAACACAAAGATGGGAGGAACAGACACTGAGGCCTACCCGAGGGTTGAGAGTGGAAGGAGAAAGACGATCAGAAAAAATAACTAATGGATAGCAGGATTAATACCTGGGTGACGAAATAATCTGTACAACAAACCCCCATGACATGAGTTTACCTATATAACAAACATACACGTTTTCCCCTTAACCTAAAATAAAAGTTCATTTCTTTTTAACATAATACCTATTTTATAGCAGCCCTAATGAAAAAACCAGGAACTTTTCAGAAAAAAAAATAAAGTTAGCTGAAGCCCTCACTCTACAGATGGAGAAATTTTGTCCTGGAAAAACTTTACGAAGTTCATACATCTGGAGATTGCAGGTTTTCCTGACTGTTTGTCCTCTGGCTTGGACTGGAAGAGTGCAGGGATTGAGTCCGGCCTTCCATTTCTTCCTTCTTTCCTTCCTTCCTTCCTGATGGTGCTGCTAATATAGGTGACTCATCTCAAGTCTTCTTAATAAAATCCTGGCATTCTTGTAATTCTTAATGGAATAGTGATTTTGAAGTATTATTCCTGTAGACTGGCAAATAAATGGATCTGATAATTGTAAATAAATCAATACCCAACTAGTGTTTTTAATATGTGAAAAGATGTATATTTTCCAAATAATGTTAAAAAGCTGTTTGTTTTAAAAATAAGCCTACCATGTAAACGTTGCCTAGAAAAGCTGAAGATTAGATCAAGAATAGCTAGGAAAAAAAAAAAAAGACAGACAAAAACCTTATAGCTTTGAGAGAAAACTTGTAAATGATCCAAAGACAGCAAACTCACCTTTAGCTTTCTTTGTAGCTGGTACATCTTCAACATCTTCTAGAGTACAGAAAAAAGGCACATAGAATCACAGTCAATTTTTCAGTTTTCCCAAAGAGGAAGTATTGTATTTAAAGGTTTTTAAGAGTCACGAGATCCCTGAATCTACAAACTCAGCACCTACAGTCTCCATAAATAAGAGCTTTCTGACCAAAACAGGCACTTCTCTGACTTAGAGAGAGGATGTGGAGAAAATGATGAGTGCTGCACTATGATAATCAGGCTGGTAAATGTTACTTAGGGAAAAGGCCTGTGGTGACCTCCAAAACCCACCCCCAGGTTTCCCTCCTCCTCTGACTCCTAAAGCTCCTTTCAAAAATCATAATCATTTATAGAATTTAGGCAAGTTAAGGTAAATGGATTCACACATACAGGCTAGATAAACAGATCAGTGTCTACCCACACAATTTATTAGCAGATTGATTAGATTTTAGCCTTTTTGACAATTCTAAAAAGCCCAGAAATAAACCCATGCATATACATGGGTCAACTAATCTTTGAAAAAGGTACTAAGAATAAACAGTGGGGGAAAGATAGTCTCTTCAATATATACTGTTGGGAAAACTGGATATCTATATGCAAAAGGATGAAAGTGGACCTTTGTCTTCCACCACCCCAAAATCAATTCAAAATGGATTTAAAGACTTAAATGTAAAACCTGAAACACTTTTAAAAGTAAACACAAGGGAAGAGCTTCTTAACATTGGTATTGGCAATGATTTTATGAATCTGACACTAAAAGTATAGGCAACAAAAGCAAAAATAAACAATTGGAACTATATCACATTAAAATGTTTGTGTATAGCAAAGGAAACAATGAACAAAATGAAAAGGCAAATTACAAAATGGGAGAAAATATTTGCAAGTCATATATCCAAAGGAGGTTAATACCTAAAATATATAAGACATTGATACAACTCAATAGCAAAAAAACAAATAAATGGGCAAAGGATCTGAACAGACACTTTTCCAAATACATATACAAATGACCAACAGGCACGTGGAAAGATGCCTTATATTATTAATTATCATGAAATAAAATAAAACCACAATGAGATATCACCTCAAATCTGTTAGAATAGTGATTATCAAAAAGTCAAATGAGATGTGTTGGTGAGGATTTAAGAGAAAAGGGAACTCTTGTTCACTTTTGATGGGAATGTAAATTGGGATTGCCATTATGGAAAGCAGTATGGAGGTTCCTCAAAAATTTGTTTGTTTATTTATTTATTTTACCAGTAGACAATAGTCATCCTCAACATATTTAAGAAGAAGCTACCATATGATCCAGCAATTTCACTTCTGGGTATATATCCAAATATATATCAAATATATTGTATACTTGAAACTTTCTAAGAAAGTAGATCTTAAATGTTCTCACCACACACACACACACACACACACATACACAAACACAGAATGGTGGTAACTACATGAGGTGACAGCCATGTTAATTAGCTTGATTTTGGTAATTATTTCATAATGTATATGTATATCAAAATATCACATTGTATATCAAATATATATATAATTTTTATTTGTCACTTATACCTCAATAAAATTAGTGGGGAAAGGAAGACACTACATTTGAACTAAAGCTCAAATACATATACAATGACTCTTAAGTTGTATTGTGTAAATCACTTGGTCTTTTCTGCATTCAACTTACAAGCACATATTGGAATAATGTGGAAGTAATTTTAAGTCTGAGGTAATTCTAGTGCAATATAATGGAATGATGCTTCAATTTTTAACATTTGAAATTATCTGAAAGGTCAGTTTTGTGTTATTTATTTAGATTTTGCATACCAACTGTTCACTAATAAATGAAAAAGGGGTAAGACAGGGTCAGTATGCAAATTCCCTCTAATAGGAAAGCAATGGGACCTTTATAGAAAAATGGTATTATGTAGAAGAACACAACAGAAAAAGAAACAAAATTACTAGAACATTTTTTACTATAATTATTAAAGTTTTGATCTGGTCAGTTTTAAATAATATTTAAACATAGGTTTAACTCAATTAAATACTGGATAAAATGACCATGGTCTTGAACTGCTTAATCAACTGCTATAAATAATGGAACAGTAGAAACTGTTATATGATGTTGTGAAATAACTTAATATCTATATTTTAAAAATGATGTCAGTTCCTAAACAAATCAAATAATATCTTAATTGTGTAATAAAGTCCTATTAATTCCTATGAAAGTTCTGTACAAAAATAAAATGAGGCAAAGTCCGTGTCCACAAAGAACATATATTTTATTTTTGTAGATTATAGCACACTTGAAACTTATTCTTTGGATCAATTTATTACCACTAGAAAAATAGATACAAATGGAAGGAATAAAGACCTCAGTGTCTTCAAATTCTATATTCTAATCCAGCATCAACTGGCTATAAGTGATAAAAGCTGGCAAGAGCTGAGTCACGTGTCAATTGCTCAGGAGACAGAAGCACAAGAAAGTAAACTGCAAGCCTAGGACACTTGCTATAGAGATGCATTTTCTGTGGAGGTGACTTAACAGCAAACATTTACAGAACTAGGAATAAAATTCAAGAAAGGAATAAAGCACTTACTGTCCACTTATTCTTACAACTTGCACATTGAGTGAGTGGTAGTTTTGATAAAACAAATATTTGACTCTGAGAAGGTAGAATCATGGCAGTGAAAGGAGTGTCAAAATGTGCCAATGAAATTTTAAAGAGTGACCTGCTTTGTCGGACAGTCAGGAAAATGTTTAATGAAGGAAGTAAAATTTGAAATGGGACTTATAATATTTTGAAGAAGGAGATGCCAAAATTAAAGTGAGGTCAACAATATGAAAAAAGGCTAGAGACAGCAAAGGACAGAGATATTCAGGGAGTAGAGGAGATGTTTTGGAAAACTTGGATGAGATTATCATGTGGAATATCTTACACATCAGGCTAAGTACTCTCAACTAAATTTCATAGCTAGTCAACGTTGCTCAAGAGATAAATAATGTTTTAGAGATGTACTTGGTAGAAATAAATAAGACTAGAGCATGAGAAAATGAATGCAGAGAATGCAATTTGGCAAGTGTTCTAATAGCACAGAAATAGTACATTCTCCAACTAGGAGTCACTGAAGGAGTTAAATACAAAAAAAAGGCTTTGCCAAAAGAATGAAATAGAATTAAATACAAGTAAGAACAAGAGATTAGTACTATAAAGAAAATAACGATATGTTATTTGAGTTTGGAGAAAGACAGTGGTGCCACTCCCAACTACAGTGAAGTCCCTAGGGGACACTGATATTTGCTGGGGATAATGAAAAGTTCAATTCTCTATGGGTTGAACTGTGGTGCTAGGCCAGTCATGCAGTT
This sequence comes from Pongo abelii, assembly GCF_028885655.2. Taxonomy (NCBI): domain Eukaryota; kingdom Metazoa; phylum Chordata; class Mammalia; order Primates; family Hominidae; genus Pongo; species Pongo abelii. The sequence continues at coordinate 124,616,166 of NC_071990.2, forward strand.
GCAAATGCTTAGTAGGAAACAAGACAGAGCCGGCAAGATGTCTGAAAAGGTTAGAAGTGATATGCATCAAGTTAATGGGCAAAACTGGGTAAATTGCGAGATCATCACTTTTAATTATGGCAAAATAGTTAATATTTCTTAAGACTTTCTACATGCTAGGCCCTATTAAGTTATTTCACATGTGTTAACATGTTTGATCCTGACAACAACCATATGAGGCAAGGACTTTTTTGTTTGTTTGTTTGTTTTTGTTTGTTTGTTTTTTGAGATAAGATCTCACTCTGTCACCCAGGGTGGAGTGCAATGACGCGATCTTGGCTGACTGCAACCTCCGAGGCGAGGACTTTTATATTGAATCTACTGTACAAATAGAGGAGAGCGGGATTAAATGCTGCCCAAGGTCACAAAACTCGTGAGTGGCAGAGCCAGAACAAGAACATAATCCAAATCTGCCTATATCAGGGCCTCTTGAAAGAGGGTTGAAACTTATCCCATGAATAATACACCTGCTATGTGCCAGCCACTGTTCTAAGCACTTTATAAATGTTCCTCAGAAAATGTGTGAGGAATATACTCTTATTGTTCCTATTTTATATGTGGGACAATTAAAAATCAGAGAGATTCAATGTCTCAGAACTATAAGAAGTGAAGGAACTGGTTTTTAAGACTATGGCATTCTGGTTCCAGAGATGGTACTGTTAATCACTAAGCCATTCTGCCTGTATTAGTTTGTTTTCATACTGCCATAAAGAACTGCCCAAGATGGGTAATTTATAAATGAAAGAGATTCAACTGACTCACATTTCAGCCTGGCTGAAGAGGCCTCAGGAAACTTACATCATGGCAGAAATGGAAGTCAACATGTCCTTCTTCACATGGTGGTAGGGAGAAGAAGAATGAGAACCAAGCAAAGGGGACAACCCCTTATAAAACCCTCAGATCTCCCCTTATAAGGGACAACCCCTTATAAAACCCTATTGTGAGAATAGCATGGAGGTACTGCCCCTTTGATTCAATTACCTCACACCAGGTCCCTCCCACAACACGTAGGGATATGGAAATATAGTTCAAGATGAGATCTGGGTGGGGACACAGCCAAACCATATCACTGCCTTTGGAGGATGAACTTCTAAACCCACTTCTCTGATTCTAGTACCAATGCATTATGTTGTCTAACATACCTGCTGGCAGGCTCTGACAGTCAAGTTATGCATGAGCCACACACTTCTGCAGAACAGAAATGAAGGAGGAGGCATTCCACTAACCCCTTTAAAATGAGAGGGGGTAATAAATGTGTCCCTCTGCACTTCTAACAATCTATTCTCCCTCAGTGGCGATGAAAAGTTACTTAGTTGTCTTTGAAAATAAAGACTATGAAGAGGTAAGCATAATGTTTTTTAGTTTGCCTAAACATTATAAGTAGTATAAGCTACAGTTGTTTCTAACATTGAAGAATAAAATTGTACTATCTTGCCTTTCAAATTCTAGACTTCATTCTTCGCTTACATAGCAACAGATTCCAGAGGAATCAGAGATAGCAGTGAATCCATCCTCCTATCCAAGCAGTTGTCTGCACTATAATAGAGTCATGAAAAAATGGGCCATCTTGTCTGCATGGCTGTCATTTTAATCAAGGACTAGGTTTTGTATAACTCTTTAATACTTATTGAATTGGGCCTACTGACACAAGGGTTGTTAAATAGCTATCAGTTTGTTAAAAATTAGAATGGTTACAATAGAAAGTCCTGGATTTTGTTTGGTCAAGTAGCCCTTGTATTTTCTGGTTAACTGAAGGACTTTTTCCTTTGTCCTAAATCCATGATATGCCTCATTTCACATAACTGTCTGTTTCAACACTTAAGAAAAGTGTTATTCTGTGATCAAGTGGAATGCCTGAAAAAGTAAGAAACTACCTCTGTTCTCTGCCTGAAAGTTTTTACTTATCTCCAATACTGTTCTGCAGCCATGGGTCAAAAAAGTTTCATGGCCAATGGGATTTTTAACAGGGTTCAGGTGTTAAGTCTTCATCTCTTTGGAGTCAAGGGTGGACTTGGTTCTATAAGGTTGAAGACACAGATGATTTAAAGACTTGATCTGTTGGTATGTAGGAGGCTGCGTGTGTATGGACTCTAATAAATATGGACTCTAATTACAATTGGCTGATAAAAATTCTGAGTATATGAGAAAATGTAAAGTCCAGCCTCAGTACCAATGGTAGGTATGGTATATAATTATTTGTATTCTTAATTATGTAGGCTTGATAAGTGAATTTGCAAATTTTATACTAAAATGCAGATTTCTCATTCTCAGCAAGCAATCTTATCTTGGTTCTACGTTTTATTCTCTAGAGCAGTGGCTTTCACTTTTTTCTTCACAGAATTCCTTTATAATCTTAAAATATTAAGGACCCCAAAATATTTTTATGAATTATATCTATCGATAGTTACCACAATTAAAATTAAAGCAGCCATTTTCTAAACACAATGATATACTCATAAGTTATTTAGGTTCTGTAGAAGATATAGTAGAGGGGAAAGACAAATGGCAACTTAGGGTCAATATGTAACATGTTTTGACTTAATGGAATGCTTGAAAGGATGTCAGGGACCTCAGTAATCTACAGCAATCCACCTGATTTCTACTTCTTAGTCACTTAGACATAAAGCTTTGAATTCTACTTTGCCTAATCTCTATTCCTTATCCTTGACCCAAATTTGGTTTCAAGTCATATAGGATTTTAGAGAAACCTATGAAAAAATGCTATTCTAGATAAAGAATTAGCCAACATACTACACATGGAAATAATTAAAAATAAACTTGTCAAAAGGAAAAGATACTTATTAAAAAATAAGTTTGCTAGGCATTTAAACCAGTGTCAGGTCAAACTATTTTAAAAAACAAGAAAAGTAATGGTTACTTCTTGAGAAGAAAGATGTATTGTTTCTCTGGCACAGAAATACACATAAAATAATGCAACATATAAGCAAGAACACAAACAAGGCAAAATGGGACACCTCAAAGTAAGAATTATTACAGAGAAAAAGCCTGGTTGTATTTCCACCTTACTTTATATATTTTGTGGAAAAATGAATATACAATGTCAATTTCCTGCCAATTAAATAATGCTAATTTTGCATTTGAAGAAATATTTTAAATTGAATAGAAATATTCAATAACAATAAAATTTTTGAGACTTGATGCAATGGCTCACTCCTGTAATCTCAGCACTTTGTGAGGCTGAGGCAGGAGGATCACTGGAGCCAAAGAGTTTGAGTCTGCAAGTGAGTTATTATCTCTCCACTGCACTCTAACCTAGGTGACAGAGCAAGACCCCATCTCAAAAAAAAAAAAAAATGGATGTTAGGGAAAGAGGCATAGGTATCAGTTATTAAAACCACCACTCCTCTTGGATGGGCTCCAAGATGGCTGAATACGAACAGCTCCAGTCTATAGCTCCCAGCGTGAGCGACACAGAAGATGGATGATTTCTGCATTTCCAACTGAGGTACCAGGTTCTTCTCACTGGGGCTTGTCAGACAGTGGGTGCAGCCCACTGAGCATGAGACGAAGCAGGTTGGGGCATTGCCTCACTGGGAAGTGCAAAGAGTCAGGGAATTCCCTTTCCTTGCCAAGGGAAGCTGTGGCAGATGGCACCTGGAAAATCTGGTCAATACCACCCTAATACTGCACTTTTCCAACCATCTTAGCAAACGGCCTACCAGGAGATTATATCCCGCACCTGGCTCCGAAGGTCCCACACCCATGGAGCCTCGCTCATTGCTAGCACGGCAGTCTGAGATCAAACTGCAAGATGGTAGTGAGGCTGGGGGAGGGGCGCCCGCCATTGCTGAGGCTTGAGTAGGTAAACCAAGCAGCTGGGAAGCTCGAACTGTTTGGAGCCCACCACAGCTCAAGGAAGCCTGCCTGCCTCAGTAGACTCCACCTCTGGGGGCAGGGCATAGCCAAATAAAAGGCAGCAGAAACCTCTGCAGACTTAAATGTCCCTGTTGACAGCTTTGAAGAGAGTAGTGGTTCTCCCAGTATGGAGTTTGAGATCTGAGAACGGACAGACTGCCTTATCAAGTGGGTCTCTGACCCCCAAGTAGCCTAACTGGGAGGCATCCCCCAGTAGGGGCAGACTGACACCTCACACGGCCGGGCACCCCTCTGAGACAAAGCTTCCAGAGGAACGATCAGGCAACAACGTTTGCTGTTCAGCAATATCCACTGTTCTTCAGCCTCTGCTGCTGACACCCAGGCTAACAGGTTCTGGAGTGGACCTCCAGCAAACTCCAACAGACTTGCAGCAGAGGGTCCTGACTGTTAAAAGGAAAACTAACAAACAGAAAGGACATCTACACCAAAACCCCATCTGTACATCACCATCATCAAAGACCAAAGGTAGATAAAACCACAAAGATGGGAAAAAAACAGAGCAGAAAAGCTGAAAATTCTAAAAATCAGAGCGCCTCTCTCTCTCCAAAGGAATGCAGCTCCTCGCCAGCAACAGAAGAAAGCTGGATGGAGAATGACTTTTGATGAGTTGAGAGAAGAAGGCTTCAGACGATTAAACTTCTCTGAGCTAAAGGAGGAAGAGCGAACCCTTTGCAATCCTGAAAAATCCTGAAAAAAGATTAGACAAATGGCTAACTAGAATAACCAGTGTAGAGAAATCCTTAAATGACCTGATGGAGCTGAAAACCATGGCACGAGAACTATGTGACGAATGCACAAGCCTCAGTAGCCGATTCAATCAACTGGAAGAAAGGTTATCAGTGATTGAAGATCAAATGAATGAAATGAAGCAAGAAGAGAAGTATAGAGAAAAAAGAGTAAAAAGAAATAAACAAAGTCTCCAAGAAATATGGGACTATGTGAAAAGACCAAATCTATGTCTGATTAGTGTACCTGAAAGTGATGGGGAGAATGCAATTAAGTTGGAAAACACTCTGCAGGATATTATCCAGGAGAACTTCCCCAACCTAGCAAGGCAGGCCAACATTCAAATTCAGGAAATACAGAGAACGCCACAAAGATACTCCTCAAGAAGAGCAACTCCAAGACACATAATTGTCAGATTCACCAAAGTTGAGATGAAGGAAAAAATGTTAAGGGCAGCCAGAGAGAAAGGTCGGGTTACCCACAAAGTGAAGCCCATCGGACTAACAGCTGATCTTTCCGCAGAAACTCTACAAGCCAGAGGAGAGTGGGGGCCAATATTCAACATTCTTAAAGAAAAGAATCTTCAACCCAGAATTTCATATCCAGCGAAACTAAGCTTCATAAGTGTAGGAGAAATAAAATCCTTTACAGACAAGCAAATGCTGAGAGATGTTGACACCACCAGGCCTGCCATACAAGAGCTCCTGAAGGAAGCACTAAACACGGAAAGGAACAACCAGTACCAGCCACTGCAAAAACATGCCAAATTTTAAAGACCATCGAGACTAGGAAGAAACTGCATCAACTAACGAGCAAAATAACCAGATAACATCATAATGACAGGATCCAATTCACACATAACAATATTAAACTTAAATGTAAATGGGCTAAATGCTCCAATTAAAACACACAGACTGGCAAATTGGATAAAGAGTCAAGACCCATCAGTGTGCTGTATTCAGGAGACCCATCTCACATGCAGAGATGCACTTAGGCTCAAAATAAAGGGATGGAGGAAGATCTACCAAGCAAATGGAAAACAAAAAAAGGCAGGGGTTGCAATCCTAGTCTCTGATAAAACAGATTTTAAACTAACAAAGATCAAAAGAGACAAGGCCATTACATAACGGTAAAGGGATCAATTCAACAAGAAAAATTAACTATCCTAAATACATATGCACCCAATACAGGAGAACCCAGATTCATAAAGCAAGTCCTTAGTGACCTACAAAGAGACTTAGACTCCCACACCATAATAATGGGAGACTTTAACATCCCACTGTCAACATTAGACAGATCAACGAGACAGAAAGTTAAGAAGGATATCCAGGAATTGAACTCAGCTCTGCACCAAACAGACCTTATAGACATCTACAGAACTTTCGACCCCAAATCAACAGAATATACATTCTTCTCAGCACCATAACACACTTATTCCAAAATTGACCACATAGTTGGAAGTAAAGCACTCCTTAGCAAATGTAAAAGAACAAAAATTATAACAAACTGTCTCTCAGACCACAGTGCAATCAAACTAGAACTCAGGATTAAGAAACTCACTCAAAACCGCTCAACTACATGGAAACTGAACAACCTGCTCCTGAATGACTACTGGGTTCATAACAAAAGGAAGGCAGAAATAAAGATGTTCTTTGAAACCAATGAGAACAAAGACACAACATACCAGAATCTCTGGGACACATTTAAAGCAGTGTGTAGAGGGAAGTTTATAGCACTAAATGCCCACAAGAGAAAGCAGGAAAGATCTAAAATTGACACCCTAACATCACAATTGAAAGAACTAGAGAAGCAAGAGCAAACACATTCAAAAGCTAGCAGAAGACAAGAAATAACTAAGATCAGAGCAGAACTGAAGGAGATAGAGACATAAAAAACCCTTCAAAAAATTAATGAATCCGGGAGCTGGTTTTTTGAAAAGATCAACAAAATTCATAGACTGCTAGCAAGACTGATAAAGAAGAAAAGAGAAAAGAATCAAATAGATGCAACAAAAAATGATAAAGGGGATATCACCACTGATCCCACAAATACAAACTACCATCAGAGAATAATACAAACTCCTCTATGCAAATAAACTAGAAAATCTAGAACAAATGGATAAATTCCTGGACACATACACCCTCCCAAGACTAAACCAGGAAGAAGTTGAATCTCTGAATAGACCAATAACAGGCTCTGAAATTGAGGCAATAATTAATAGCCTACCAACAAAAAACAGTCCCAGACCAGATGGATTCACAGCCGAATTCTACCAGAGGTACAAGGAGGAGCTGGTGCCATTCCTTCTGAAACTATTCCAATCAATAGAAAAAGAGGGAATCCTCCCTAACTCATTTTATGAGGCCAGCATCATCCTGATACCAAAGCTGGGCAGAGACACAACAAAAGAAAGAGAATTTTAGACCAATACCCCTGATGAGCATCAATTCAAAAATCCTCAATAAAATACTGGTAAACTGAATCCAGCAGCACATCAAAAAGCTTATCCACCATGATCAACTGGGCTTCATCCCTGGGATGCAAGGCTGGTTCAACATACACAAATCAATAAACGTAATCCAGCGTATAAACAGAGCCAAAGGCAAAAACCACATGATTTTCTCCACAGATGCAGAAAAGGCCTTTGACAAAATTCAGCAACCCTTCATGCTAAAAACTCTCAATAAATTAGGTATTGATGGGACATATCTCAAAATAATAAGAGCTATTTATGACAAACCCACAGCGAATATCATACCAAATGGGCAAAAACTGGAAGCATTCCCTTTGAAAACTGGCACAAGGCAGGGATGCCCTCTCTCACCACTCCTATTCAACATAGTGTTGGAAGTTCTGGCCAGGGCAATCAGGCAGGAGAAAGAAATAAAAGGTATTCAATTAGGAAAATAGGAAGTCAAATTGTCCCTGTTTGCAGGTGACATGATTGCATATTTAGAAAACCCTGTCATCTCAGCCCAAAATCTCCTTAAGCTGATAAGCAACTTCAGCAAAGTCTCAGGATACAAAATCAATGTGCAAAAATCACAAGCATTCTTATACACTAATAACAGACAAACAGAAAGCCAAATCATGAGTGAACTCCCATTCATAGTTGTTTCAAAGAGAATAAAATACCTAGGAATCCAACTTACAAGGGATGTGAAGGGCCTCTTCAAGGAGAACTACAAACCACTGTTCAATGAAATAAAAGAGGACACAAACAAATGGAAAAACTTTCCATGCTCATGGATAGCAAGAATCAATATCATGAAAATGGCCATACTGCCCAAGGTAATTTATAGATTCAATGCCATCCCCATCAAGCTACCAATGACTTTCTTCACAGAATTGGAAAAAACTACTTTAAAGTTCATATGGAACCAAAAAAGAGCCCACATTGCCAAGACAATCCTAAGCCAACAGAACAAAGCTGGAGATATCACGCTACCTGACTTCAAACTATACTACAAGGCTACAGTAACCAAAAGAGCATGATACTGGTACCAAAACAGATATATTGATCAATGGAACGGAACAGAGACCTCAGAAATAATACCACACATCTACAACCATCTGATCTTTGACAAACCTGACAAAAACAAGAAATGGGGAAAGGATTCCCTATTTAATAAATGGTGCTGGGAAAACTGGCTAGCCATATGGAAAAAGCTGAAACTGGATCCTTTCCTTACACCTTATACAAAAATTAATTCAAGATACATTAAAGACTTAAATGTTAGACCCAAAACCATAAAATCTCTAGAAGAAAACCTAGGCAATACCATTCAGGACATAGGCATGGGCAAGGACTTCATGTCTAAAACACCAAAAGCAATGGCATCAAAAGCCAAAATTGACAAATGGGATCTAATTAAACTAAAGAGCTTCTGAACAGCAGAAGAATCTACCATCGGAGTGAATAGGCAACCTACAGAATGGGAGAAAATTTTTGCAATCTACTCATCTGACAAAGGGCTAATATCTAGAATCTACCAAGAACACAAACAAATTTTCAAGAAAAAAACAAACAACCCCATCAAAAAGTGGATGAAGAATATGAGCAGACACTTCTCAAAAGAGGACATTTATGCAGCCAACAGACACATGAAAAAATGCTCATCATCACTGGCCATCGGAGAAATGCAAATCAAAACCACAATGAGATACCATCTCACACCAGTTAGAACGGTGATCATTAAAAAGTCAGGAAGCAACAGGTGCTGGAGAGGATGTGGAGAAATAGGAACACTTTTACACTGTTGGTAGGACTCTAAACTGGTTCAACCATTGTGGAAGACAGTGTGGAGACTCCTCAAGGATCTAGAACTAGAAATACCGTTTGACCCAGCCATCCCGTTACTGGGTATATAACCAAAGGATTATAAATCATGCTCCTATAAAGACACATGCACACGTATGTTTACTGTGGCACTATTCACAATAGCAAAGATGTGGAACCAATCCAAATGTCCATCAGTGATAGACTGTATTAAGAAAATGTGGCACATATACACCATGTAATACTATGCAGCCATAAAAAAGGATGAGTTCATGTCTTTTGTAGGGACATGGATGAACCTGGAAACCATCATTCTCGGCAAACTATCACAGGGACAAAAAACCAAACACTGCATGTTCTCACTCATAGGTGGGAATTGAACAATGAGAACACTTGGACGTAGGAAGGGGAACATCACACACCGGGGCCTGTCTTGTGGTGGGGGGAAGCGGGAGGGATGGTATTAGGAAATATACCTAATGTAAATGACGAGTTAATGGGTGCAGCACACTGACATGGCACATGTTTACTATGTAACAAACCTGCACATTGTGCACATATACCCTAGAACTTAAAGTATAATAATAATAAGAAGAAGAAGAAGAAGAAAAATGATAAAACCACCACTTCTAAATTTGGATAACTGGAATATATTCAACACCCTTATCATATATTTGCAAAACAATTTACAAGAAACATATTCACAGCGTTTTTCATAGATGGTTGGAATCTCAGTTTCTTCTTCATACAAAAGATTAATTCATAATGTATATTTTGTGATGTAGGCTGTGTGTTTATGTTATAAAAAGTAAAATCATAAACAGATTTTTAAAAATTTCAGTCTAGCTTTACAGTCAAAGTGAATATTACCTTGAAGGTTTCCTATGATTTATTCATTTAAGATAAAGTTACTTTTCCAGCAACAACTATGAGAACTACAATGAGATATTTTTCTGTGCCAGGTATGCTATTAGGTACTAGATTTTACATATGTGTTTTAAGCTAACTCTCACCAATACCCCTATGAATTATGGGGAAAATATCTGATTTTACAAGAAACTTTGAGCCCCAAAGTATTTGAAAAGAACTTCCCTGCAGCAACACATTTTAAAAAGTGTTGAAAGAAGGCGTGAAGCTAAATTTCCTCAACATCAAGACCCTCACTCTTTCCTCTAAACTATTCTATCTTTACTTGCAAAGCACTTTGCTCTGTGCCCTGAAGGAACCAAAAGGAAATAGGATGCTACGTAGAAGTAACTTACAATCACATGTAGAGAAAATGAAAAAGTACCCAACCAAATAGAAGGGACTCTGAAGTACGAGATAGTATATGACAATTGATAGTAAAACTGCAAGGTAGTTTCAAGAGTGAAATGGTCAATTCCTCTTATATAGATCAAAGAAGTTTTTATGGACACTCTTCCACTGGTGGTGGACTTTGAACAATCATAATGAATTGTATAGTTAGAGGTACAAAGAATTGTTCAGGGAAAGAGAATGATGGGATCAAATTTAGGAGGCAGCAGTATTAGGAATATAGAATGTTCAATTGGGCTAGTACCTACAATAGGTATAGAAAATGATCATACCAAAAAAAATTTTTAATGTAGTTTATACCTGGATTATAGAGGCCCTAGACTCCTGGGCTTAGAAATGTAGAATTTATTCCAAATTTACAATGAAGCAATAGTCAGTGTTTCTCACATACACGGCCCAATCATTTTAAAGTTTGGAAAATTTAATGTCAGTGGACATAAAAAGGAAGAATGACAAGTCAGAAAAGGGCCTGTTGGGGAGTGAATGCAATGGTTTAGAAGAGAAACAGTAAAAGCCTACATGACTTAAAACAAAATTAGGGTCCGGGACAAGGAATACTGATTAGTCAAAGTAGAATTCAAAGTTTTATAGAATTCAGAGTTTTATGTTTAAGTAACTAAGGAGTAGAAGTCAGATGGCAAGAGTAGAATCTCCTCTTGGGATATGGAGAGGGTGGAGGGATAAGGGCAAGAAGAAGTTTATGATATGAAGATCAGTTGTAAACTTGTGCAGACAAAGGGTGAAGTTAGGAATTGAATGTGACCACAGCTGAAAAAATAGGTTAAGCTTCGGAAGAATTTTGGGTCTTATCCACAAAGAAGTAGATAATGTAGATAACAAAACTGGATGGCCCCACTGAGGAATAGTGCAGAAGAGTAGGAAAGAGAGCTGAGGTTGGAAGAATTCAACCTCTGGGGAAAACCAGCAGAAGCCCAGTACTGAGCAAATAGACTGAAAAAAAAAATCCTAGATTATGAAAGCCAAGAGAGGAAAACATTTCAAAAAGGGCAGGCAACCCACAATGTGGAAGGCATTAGAGAGGTTAACAATAGGGGAGAAGTGAGCAAAAGGTAATTCAGCTTTACAATTTGGAACGCCATGTTGAACTTGAGGTTAGCTATTTGGGGAGACTGTTGGGGCAGAAATGGGGGCAGATATCCAAGTTGCACGGAATTAAAACTGGAAGAGTAGAGAGAAATTTCTAGGAGATCTAGTTCAGAAGTGGCTGCAAATGCAAGCAGAGCAAAAAGACAACAGCTCTGAGAAGCAGAAAGGGCATGGAAAATTTTGTACAAAGGAATACTTGTAGGCAGAGGTAGGAGAAACTCTTATGGTGAGAACTGCAGAGGCATGACTGAGGGAGAAAGCAAGAGAGGATGGAATCATAAAGGAATACAGAATGGTAAATCTTAGGAGAAGCAATGCTTCTTGATATGAGAATGGGAGGCTGGTGATAGGGAATATACAAAAGAGTAAAAAGAGATCATAATTTGGGGAGAAGGCAAACTTTGAAGAACCCAAATTTATGGCATAGATTGTTAATTTCGATTTTCTCAGTTTTAAACATAAAATTTTTCTGTGTAGTGTCCAGCCTGCTCTGCACGCTCTTAGCAAACACTATAAATAATTCAAAGCCCCCTAAATAATACATGTATATGTACCAGCTCAGTTACTCTATGTTCATCTCTACCAGCAGTCTATTTTGATTTGTGCAGTTTCAAGAAATCCTTGTAAGTAAACATGTGGGATCCTTAGTCATAGATGCAAAAAAAAGCTTAGCATGAATATTTGTATTCTTCCTCAGCCCTCTTCCTTTATCAAATTCACTGCCTCTCTCTGTTTTTCCAGAGATACCCAAAGCTCCAAATTATTTTCTCCACTAACTGGCCGAATTGTGTGTAACTGGTTTAACAGAATATTACTTTCTAAGAGTTTACATTTTCCTAAGAAATCTTAAAAACCCACGGTAGTTCGAAGCAACATTTGACAGCCAGTTTATTTTAGCTCTCAGGTGTGAGAAGCTCCTTCTATATGTGCTATTATTTAAAGCAATCACGAGTTTTAAAGAAAATGAACTGCTACACTGAGAACTCACTGAAGATTCTTAAAATTGACTCTAGGGAATAATAAACTATGCAGGGAAATTTCAAATTTGGGATTTTGTAGGCAGCACACAGTGAAGCCAGGAGTGTTGAATGAATGTATGTGACCCTTTCTTAGTGACTGTCCCATCACTCCCAGGATAAACACGGCTCTCTTGCGGGCAATGTCAGAACAACTTAACATCACCCTTAAATGAATGAGGCCACAGTGCTGGGACCCAAAGTCTAATAATGATCAGTGACAAACGTTTCACCAAATGTGCCTTATACACAACCTTTCTCTGGAGTGTAGCAAAAGGGGTGATCAGAGCGGTGAGTATGATTACTGGTACATATTAAGGAGGCTTCAGCCATTTTTTTCTCCTAAAAAATAAATCATCATGAATTTAATCACCCTTGCTTTAAAAAGTGAGACTGTTTTAAATCCAAGCAAAAATAAGAGATAGATGTTTTCTTTTTATTTTTTTCATTTAATAATTGTATCCATTTTGACATAAGAGTTTAATAATTGAAATCTGTCCCTTGCTAGGGGAGTAACCCATTGTCATTACATAATCATCATCATCATCCTCATTCTTATGGTTACCAATTAATAATCACTTATTATATACCAATCCCTATTTGTGCACTCTACTATTTTATCTTAATCTACCCAAAATTTCTATGAGATGAATATTGTTATTCAAAATTTAAAAATAAAGCTATTGAAGCACAAAAATGTTAAGTAATTTGTCCAAGTTATTCAGCTTTTAAGTCATGATGGGAACCAGTACTTCTGAAGCTAGTTTCCCTGGTATCAACTACTACCCTATGATACCATCTGTATACTTATGTCTATTATGAATTTAGTGCTAATTTGTTTAGCAAAAACTACAGTAATGTTGCCATTCCATTTCAGCATGTGACTGCTAACAAAACAGAAGTCGTTTTATAAAAACAATCACTTTCAAATCATATATATGTGTGTGCATTTATATATAGGTATGTGTATATATGTTTATAAACACACATATATTAAATATATATACACCCATGTGTTGCCTGAAATAAGCTTTCATCCATTCATTACAAGAAGACTTTTTTTTTCAGTTTGTACATATCTGTATTAGCTGAGAATGGTTTTGCTTTAATAAAGATTAAATTTAGGATTCTATGATGAAGTACTTGCTAAATTTTTAATGACATAATTAGTTTTACACAATTGTCTAGAACTGGGACATAAGATATCTTGTTTTTTAATTTAGAAAAAGAAGGGCAATAATCTTGGTTAAAATAAGATTTGTGGATAAAATCTTAAAAACTGTTAGACACTAAAACTTCTGAAAATATGATGGACTGAATACACTAACGTGCTCATTCACAGCAACACAAACTAATAATACCTTTTGTTGGAGGACTGGGTTTAGAGGAGGTAAAGGAAATCTTCAAATAGAATTATCCCTTCTGTCCCAGGGAAATTAAAATAAAAAACTAACCCTGCTGATACATGAAAAGTGAGGTCACGTTAGGATAAGTGCTTATATTAAAACTGAAATTCAGTAATTAAGTGTGCAAGGAGCAAAACCGGGGTGTAGAGGCTGGGATAGTTTGTTAAGCCAGGGAGGGTGGGACAATGATAAAATTGTTCTAGGGGACTGTGAGAATATAATAGCAGTATAGATCTTAAATTTCCTTTATATTTCTCCCCCAAGAATGGATAGAATAGGTAGACAGCAAAAACCATGAACAATATTTATAACAAATTAGATGAACCCTAAGATATCCATGTATTGAGACAAATGAATAGTCAAAAATCTACAAGGAATCATAGTCTGTGGAAGAGGAAGCAGAGGGAAGCCATGGGGAGTCTGACAGATGGTGATCAGTCTCTCAGATAGCCAATAGGTATTTCCCAAAGGAAGTCAGACTGATGAGATCATCAGCTAAAGTTGTGAGGGACTTTGTCAAGTCCAATAGCAGGTAAGCATTGAGAGCTGAAGGTGCTGGAACCATCAGATACCCTGTGACCTTGGGAAACTGACAAGTCAGGGCTCACTTTCAGGATGGATTCCTACAAATGGTAAGGAACTGCTGGGAGTGGAATAAAAGTTGAGCAGGACAGGGTCAGTAAAGACAAAGAAAAAGATAAGGTCAGGTAAGTGAGAAAAAGTAACCCAGGTAGGAAATCTCAAAAAGCTATCTGTCACAAGTTTTGTACGTTATTTATTTTATTTTTTAAGGTTCATTTTTTAAAATAATCACACAGTAAATTGAGTTTTTCGGTGCAAACTTCTATGAATTTTAAGACACGTATATAAATTTTAAGACACTTATAGATGTGTGTGACTACAACCACAATCACCTCCAAAAAATACCTTTGTTCTCCTCCTTTATATTGACACTCTCCCTCTGTCCCTAACCTTGGGCAACTACTGAGCTGTAACCCAATGGAAGAATCTCATATGCATGAAAACTTCCCGTATGGAACCTTTGGAGCTTAGCTTCAGAAGAAATAATGCATTTGAATTCATATAACTGTTGCACATATGAATTTTTATTCCTGAGAAATATTCTGTTGTGTGGATGTACTACAGCTTCTATATCCATTTGCCTGTTGAAGGACATTTGGGTTATTTCCAGATTTGGCGATTGTGAATATAGCTGCAATAAACATTTATGTTCACATTTTTGGGTGAACATAAATTTTTATTTCTCTCATCCTTCAGGAGTGAGATGGTTGGGTCATAACATAAGCATGTGTTTCTCTTTATAAGAAACTCTCAGTTTTCCATAGTGCTAGTACCATTTTGCCTTCCCAACAGCAACGTATAAAAGTTCTGGTTGTTTCAAATGCTTGCCAGCACTTGTTTTTATTTTTCCATGTTTGTAAAAAGTTTACTTATTCTAATAAATGTGTGCTGTTATATAATGGTGGCTTAGTTTGCAATTCTCTAATAGCTAATAATGTCAAATATCTTTTCTGGTTCTTATTTGCCATTCATACATCCTCTTTGGTGAAGTATGTGTTAAAATCTTTTGTTTACTTTTTAAAATTAATTTTAACTAACATTTTATTTCACCCAATTTGTAAAAAACACAAGGCCTTTGTTGGATATGTAGTCTTTACTCTTCCACAGAGCATACATTTTTAATTTTGAGATGGTATACAATTTATTATTTTTTCTTTTACAGATAGTCCTTTTGGTGTCATATCTTGTAACTCTTCATCTAATGTTAGGTCTCAAAGATGTTTTCTCCTAAAAGTTCAATAATTTCATGTTTTACATTTAGAGATATCTATTTTTGATTAATTATTGCATACTATGTGAGGTTAAGATAGCAGTTTATTTTTAAAAAAATACATAGATGTCCAATTGTTTGAGGGCCATTTGTTAAAAAGTCTACTTATTCTCCATTAAATTGCTTCAGAAGTTTTATTACAAATCAAATGGTTATGTTATGTGGGTCTATTTCTTAGATTTTTAATGCTACATTGATCTATGAGGCTATACCTTTGCAAATACCATACTCTTGTGATTACTGTAAGTGTACAGTAACATTTAAAATTAGGTAATATGATTATTCCAAACTTGTTCTTTAAAAAAATGTTTTAGCTATTGTAAAAGAGATTTTATATATTAAGAAATTCTGTCTGAGATTTTGATTGTAATTGCATTAAATTATAGATCAATTTGGGGAGAACTGACCTCTTTGTTATGTTGAATCTTCAAATTTATGAATATGGTATAGCTCTACTTATTTTAGATTTTCTTTAATAATTTTTATCATCATCTTGTGGTTTTCAACATATAGATCATATGTACATTTTGATTTATACGTAAGTATTTCATATTAGGTAACCTGGACTAATTTTTTTTAAATTTTGTTTCCAATTGCATGTTGCATGTGGGAAATAATGTTTTCTGTATTAACTTTATACCCTACTACTTTTTTTTTTTTTTTTTTTTTGAGATGGAGTCTTGCTCTGTCACCCAGGCTGGAGTGGAGTGGTGCAATCTTGGCTCACTGCAAACTCTGCCTCGCTGGTTCAAGGGATTTTCCTCTCTCAGCTTCCCGAGTGGCTGGGACTACAGGTACGTGCCACCATGCCTGGTTAATTTTTGTATTTTTAGCAGAGACAGAGTTTCACCATCTTGGCCAGGCTGGTCTCGAACTCCTGACCTCATGAACTGCCCACCTCAGCCTCCCAAACTGCTGGGACTACAAGCGTAAGCCACTGTGCCAGGACACCCTACTACCTTTTGAAACTCACTTACTAATTCCAGTTTTTGTGTTTATACAGGCTTTAGATTTGCTACATAGACAATCATGTGAATAGGGATGGTTTTGTTTTTTCCTTTCCAAATGTATTAATTTTTTTTCTTGCTTTTTTGCAGTGGCATAAAGGAGAAAAAATGGAAAAGAGACAATATTTTGAAGAAACAATGGTTATGGATTCCTCAAGTAGGTACAAGAAAATGATAAATTCCTGTGCCCTGAAAGTATGTCACAATAAGAAGAAATCCTCATTCCAACAAACTATAGTAAAACTGCAGCAGAACAAAGGCTAAGAGAACATACTTGAAGAAGGCAGAGAGAAAAGATATATTACACAGGAAGAAATGACAATTAAATTGATAACAGCATTCCCCCTATTCTATCAGTAGAAAAGAATAGAGTAGAATAAGACATTAAAAGATGCTTAAAAGTGTATAATTGGAAGCCTAGATTATGGGACAGAAAAAATAAAAGGCTTTCGGGAATCAAATGATATAGAAAAGCTGTCAAGTAAGTAAAAACTGAGAATGTTTTCTAATAGAACTCTACCCAAGGCGATTTCATAGAAGGCACTACTAGGAAAAGTATGCTATCAAAAGAAAGTCAAAAATGCAAGAGAAATGGTAAACAATTAAACTGGTAAACATATAAGTACAGATAGGCACGTAATGATTAAACAAATAATACTAATAAAATTCACATATTCAGGTTTCTGAACAAAATTACCATGTAAGTCAAGATTAGATATGTTGGAATTTAAATGTTTTCATATTCCTCTCTTGTTTAGAAGGTGTTTTCAAGTAGCAATTTTATACTTTGTTAGGTGGGTATGGTTAAAATGTAAGGATAATCACTAAAGTAATAGAAATAAGGTATGGTCTCTGCAAAATGGAATAATAAAAACATATAAAAGGAAAAAACCCTCAATTTATAAAAGTCAAGAAAGATGATAAAGAAGCATTGAGAGAGCATGAGAAAGAGAAAGCAACAAGACGGTGAGAACCAGACCTAAGATATTAATAATCATGATAAATGTAAATAGTCTACATTCATCAGATTAAAACTAAAGATCATTGTAGTATATAATGTAAAATAAAATTTAGCTCAATATTGTTTGATAGACACATATATAAAACATAATGTCACAAAAGGACATAAAGTAAAGGTTTAATTGAAAATACATTCAGATAAAATATTAACCAAAAGAAAGCTAGAATAATTATATTAATATCAGACATACTGCATAATACTCTTTTTTGTTTTATTTTGTTTTGTTTTTGACATGGAGTCTCACTCTTTGGCCAGACTGGAGTGCAGTGGCACAATCTCTGCTCACTGCAAACTCCACCTCCCGGGTTCAAGCGATTCTCCTGCCTCAGCCTCCCAAGTAGGTGGAACTACAGGTGCACACCACCATGCCTGGCTAATTTTTTGTATTTTAGTAGAGACAGGGTTTCACCATGTAGGCCAGGGTGGTCTCGATCTCCTGACCTCATGATCTGCCCAACTCAGCCTCCCAAAGTGCTGGGATTACAGGCGTGAGCCACTACGCCCGGCCATATACTCTTTTTAAAAAGAGCATTGTAAGGGATATAGAAGTCATCATATAAAGATAAATGTTCAATATATCAGAAAGACACAAAATTGATATAAACTTACGTATAACATGAAATAGCATCTGATATAAAAATTGATTAAACTACAGGGATAAACTGATAATTTCTCATCATAGGAGGAGATGTCGATATAGTTTATTCAGTTATTGATACTTCAAATATACAAAAAGTCAAAGAAGATACAGGGTAATTAAAAAGACAATTAAGCTTGATTTAATGGCTATAGAATTGTGCTTTCAACCATTAGCAAAGACACAATCTTCTCAATCATATATACAGTATTTACTGAAACTAATATGTTAGTTCACAAGATAAACACTGAACACATTTCAAAGAAAATACTTTTCCTGTGATTACTGCACATTTAAATTGGAGTTTGGTTAAATAAGAATAACGTCAGTAATTCTCATAGGTTTAGAAATTAAAAAATATACTCTATAAATAAAATCTATATAATACACTAGTTAAAATTAATTATAATGGAAATTAAATATGCTTAACATTGAATTGTAATGAAAATACTACATATAAAAATTTGTGGGATGCTGCTGAAATAGTGCTTAAAGGAAAATTTATAGCTGTTACGTACATATGTAAAAGTAGAAAGGAAATAGATTAATAAAATAAGCATACATATTTGATATTTATAAAGGAAACAGAAAAACCTCAAATAAATGGGAAGCATTGCAAATGTCCATCAAGTGTAGAACTGATTAAATGTGTATGTTCACAAAGTAATATACTATATATGACAGTGAAAATAAGTAAAATATAACTACTCAAAAATACTGATAAATCTGAGAAGCATAACATTAAGTAAAACATTTCAGTAAAACATTAATCTGAGAAGCATAACATTAAGTAAAACAATGTGCTACACACACAGAGAGATGAGAGACCAATACATGTCATAAAATTAGAAAAAAGTAATCCAGGGAATCATAAAAATGAAACTCATTGTAGTAGTTACTTCTCATAGAAATCAAGGGTTGGAATAGTGAAGTCACAGTATTTGTATTATCCAGTTTTCAAATATATGTTACATTGTATGTATCAGAAACTACATAATAAACTATTTTTAAAGAACAAAATAGACTGGAATAATTTGTATTAGTAAGAAGGATAGGAAATTCAAATTTTTGATATTAATTTGTATATAAATGAAAGTTATGAAAAAAATTATGATCTCTCTCCCAAAACTTTATTTTCCAATAAATTATTTTAGAAATGGGATGGTCTTTTTTTCTTTCTGTTTTTGATTTCAATATATAATCAATCTTACTTGGTGAAACAATGTAAAAAAAAAAGCCATAAATACAGTTATATATTTACAGCAATGGATTTTTTTTTCACAAACAATATTAACAAAGTAGTAAAAGAGACTTAATAGTCATTTTAGTTTCAGCAATTCAGTTTATTTTTTGGAAACATTTAGATCTAATTTTAGACAAATGAATTCAAAACATAATTGGGCATGAATAACATTATTCAAACTCATTTTGTAAAGTTAAGCAAACAATGTTTAAAGACTTGTTCTGTAACTACATCTGAATTAGACTATTAAATTTTCTTGTGCAGTGCTAGATATGGGACTGGCATATGTTGTAAAGCAATAAAATTGATTCATTTATTTAAAAGTTAAAATATTGATATGTCATCATTAATTGATTGCATATTATTTTTATCAACAACTTAGTCTGAGATAACATAAATTACATGATTTTTGAGGTGAACTTACTCTGAAGTAGCTTTTAGGTTGAATTTGGTTATGCTAGAAAGTATCATTAATTTAATTATGTAAAAAAGGAAAGTAAAGATGCTACCAACATAAAATGAAGCATATTCTGTTGTAAGAATTTCTGTGTTTAAAAAGATTAGTTCTTTTCTGCCACTGAATTATCATTTTATAATTTACGTATTAATAGTAACATTATTATTTGACAAATTGAAATATTACTTCAAATGGGAATGACATACTTATTGGGAGATTCTATTTTTCTGAAATTACTGAAAATTTTCAATTTGGGAAAATATAATCAATAAAAATAGGTTATACTTTTATTTATTCATCATTATATATATTATAATGACAAATATGATGCTTTAGTTATGGTTAATTATAGTCATTAAAAGAATCTTTACTAGATATTCATTTCAGAGTTTTCTTTTCAGACATAAGATACACTAAACATGTAAATTCAGAAAAAGAATATCAACTTTTATATCTATGAAATCTGTATTTAATTTTATCTTATGCTTAAATTTCAGACTAATTTTCAAAATGCTTAATTCTGACATCTAAAATATCTATTATACTCTAATATTGAAAGAACTACCTTATTTACTTAGCATATTTATAAACGAAGGAAAAAATGCAGAACCAAAGTACTAGATCAGAATATTAAAAGTTAGAAAGCTTTTGAAAAATCTCAAAAGTAAGATAGAAAGAAAGTTGTTTAAAAACATGGAAATCCTAACTACTTTTCTAACAGGCTTGGTTGAAACTTCATTATAAAGTAATAAACTTCTAGAAAAGACTAAATTTATTATGATGGAGATGTCAAAGTTAAATTTATCTTGGACTAATATCAAAATTGTATCTCAAAGATTATAATGATCTCAAAACTTGGTGCATTCAGGTAATTTTGATGAAGTGCTAATGGCAAAAATGCTCCCCTATTCAAGAAAAAGAAATTACAGGAAACATGGCAAAGTTAAACCTCCACATACAGTAATCTCAAGAAATGTTCCTAGTACACTATTTCATTTGAAATACTCATTTTGAGGATCTAACCAACCTAGCTTTATTTAAATGTTGACTCCCAGACTATAGCAACAAAATAACTATGCACACCTATAAAATCTTTTTCTTTGATATACCAACAACCATTGGGATAAATAGCTCGCCAGGGCCACCCCCCTGTCAAGAGCCTTATGACTCGTCTGGTTGAAAAACCTTCCCTCTGCATTGTTTGCCTTTTAAGAATGTATTTTATCATCCCTTGGTTTTATTTCACATTTTGCCTTTGGGCAAGTTCCTGGAAAATAATATTTTAGGACGTATTTTTGCTTTTTTAGAGAAAAAGTTTTCAAAAAATTTAAAATGTTAATATCAGGAATAGATTGTGGTGTTATTTAAATTTTAAGAATGTGGGATTTTTTTGCTTTTAATTTTTAAGATAATAAGTACTAAATATAATACAATCTCACACATCCTCCTCCCAATGTTTTCCTCCAAACTCCATGAAAAGCACATTATTTATCATATATTTACCATATCTACAAAAATAAAGATAACAGAATAAAAATCAAATGAGTATTTAGAAATTAGAAAGCAAGAGGCTGGGAGCAAGATGGCTATCTAGATTCAGCTAATATGAGCTTCTTCCATGGAAAGAAACAAAGGTATCAAGTAGATAGTCAGACTTTGAACAGATGGTCTAAGAGATTACACTGGAATTCAACAGAGAAGTGATAGGAAGCACCAAAAGCAAAGAAGGAAAAGAAAGTGTAGCAGTCTGTCTGGCTGTGATGGGCTGGCAGCCAGGAGAAGCTCTGGAACATGGGGAAAGTGTAAGTAAGTGTTTCCCAGGGCTCCACATTTCAGCCACAGACTAACAATACTAGATATGGGAGCGTTTCTCAACTCTTGCAGGCCTCAAGACTAACATGGAGAGCTGCCTGAAGATTATGCAAAGGCATCGCTCCAAAGAAGAAACTCATATTGAGCCCCACAGGCTTCTGAGCCCTGAGCAGCTATAGCATGTCATCATTCTGAGAGCTCAGCTCCAAAAGGACTGTGTCCTGCCCTGGAGTCAACGCCGCCACTGCCACCACAATGTCAAGGAGGGAGAAGGAAGGCCTGGCACTTTCATGTGCCCTGAAGACAAATTCCACTGTTGCTGCTGAAGGTTGCTGCATGACCAAGGTGCAAGAAAACTACGTGACCCTAGTTGCTTGCCTATGTCACTCTATTGAGAGTGGTCCCATCATCCTTAGTGGCAGGCCCACAGCTGTCACCAGTCTGATGGCACAGCCCCAAAGGACTGTGTTCTGCCCTGGGGCTTACATTCCCATGGCCACTAAGGAGGGAGAGGGGCCACTAAGGAGGGAGAGGGAAGGCTGGCCATTTTCAGACACCCAACGTCAAAGCCAAAAGTACCCTGTCCAAACCAACAACACATATACATCTTTAGGAAAAAGTCCTCTCCTATTAAAGCAAATCCATAAAATTGGAGGAAACAACTGTTGCACCAGATGCATAGATAGCAACATAAGGATACAGAAAACAAAACAAGAAAATATGATACCTACAAAGAAATACAATAATTATCTAGCAATAGATCCCAATGGAAAAGAAAACACAAAATCCCACAAAAAAATTCAAAATACTGCTTTTATTCAGTGAGATACAAGAGAATTCTGAAAAACAATACAGAGAAGTCAGAAAAACAATTTAGGATATGAATCAGAAATTTAAAAAAGAGATAGCTATTTTAAA
The DNA here is from genome assembly GCF_028885655.2 of Pongo abelii. NCBI lineage: Eukaryota > Metazoa > Chordata > Mammalia > Primates > Hominidae > Pongo > Pongo abelii. The sequence continues at coordinate 124,638,900 of NC_071990.2, forward strand.
ATAGAACCAAATTGAAATTCTGAAACTGAGGAATTTATTGATAAAATACAAAACACATTGGAAACATTTATCAATAGGCTAAATCAAGTAAAAGAAAGAATCTCAGAACTTGAAAACATGTCTTTGGAAATAATCCAGTAAGTCAAAAATAAAGAAAAATAACTTAATGATGAGCAATTTTTTTGTTACAGTTAGGATGACATAAAGTGACAGAATATTGAAATTATCAATGTCCCCAAGATCAAAGAGGGTTGGAAAGGGTTAGAAAACCTATTTAATGAAATAATGGATGAAAACACCTCAAACCTAGCATGACACTTGGACATCCAGTCACAGGAGAAAACTAACAGGAATTTATAGAACATTTCGTCAACAACTACAGAACATACAAGTTTCTCCAGTTAGAAAGAAAACTAACAGAAAGCAATAGCATCAACATCAACAAAAAGGACACCCATGCAAAAACCCCATCCAAAGGTCACCAACAACAAAGATCAAAGTTAGATAAATCCACGAAGATGAAAAAAAGCCAGTGCAAAAATGCTGAAAATTCCAAAAACTAGAATGCCTCTTCTCCTCCAAAGGATCACAACTCCTCGCCAGCAAGGGAACAAAACTGGACAGAAAATGAGTTTGACAAATTGACAGAAGCAGGCTTCAGAAGGTGGGTAATAACAATTCTTCCAAGCTAAAGGAGCATGTTCTGACCAAATGCAAGGAAGCTAAGAGCCTTGAGAAAAGATTACAGGAACTGCTAACTAGAATAACCAGTTTAGAGAAGAACACAAATGACTGATGGAGCTGAAAAACACAGCACGAGAATTTCCTGAAGCATACACAAGTATCAATAGCTGAACTGATCAAGCAGAAGAAAAGATATCAGAGATTAAAGATCAACCTAATGAAATAAAGTGTGAATTCAAGATTAGAGAAAAAAAGAATAAAAAAGAATCAACAAAGCCTCCAAGAAACATAGGACTATGTGAACAGACCAAACCTATGTTTAACTGGGGTACTTGAAAGTGATGGGGAGAATGGAACCAAGTTGGAAAACACACTTCATGATATTATCCAGGAGAACTTCCCCAACCTAGCAAAACAGGCCAACTTTCAAATTCAGGAAATACAGAGAACACCATAAAGATACTCCTCAAGAAGAGTAACTCGAAGACACATAGCCATCAGATTCACCAAGGTTGAAATTAAGGAAAAAATGTTAAGGGCAGCCAGAGAGAAAGGTCAGGTCACCCACAAAGGGAAGCCCATCAGACTAACAGCAGATCTCTCTGCAGAAACCCTATAAGCCATAAGAGAGTGGGGGCCAATATTCAACATTCTTAAAGAAAACAATTTTCAACCCAGAATTGCATATCCAACCAAACTAAGCTTCATAAGCGAAGGAGAAATAAAATCCTTTACAGACAAGCAAATGCTGAGGGATTTTGTCACCACCAGGCCTGCCTTACAAGGGCTTCTGAAGGAAGCACTAAATATGGAAAAGAAAAACTGGTACCAGCCACTGCAAAAACATACCAAAATATGAAGACTATCAACACTATGAAGAAACTGCATCAACTAATGTGCAAAATAGCCAGCTAGCATCATAATGACAGGATCAAATTCACACATAACAATATTAACCTTAAATGTAAATGGGCTAAATGCCCCAATTAGAAAACACAGACTGGTAAATTGGATAGAGTCAAGACTCATCAGTGTGCTGTATTCAGGAGACACGTCACACATGCAAAGATACACATAGGCTCAAAATAAAGGGATGGAGGAAGATTTATCAAGCAAATGGAAAGAAAAAAAAACAGGGGTAGCAAATACTAGTCTCTGATAAAATAGACTTTAAATCAACAAAGATGAAAAGAGACAAAGGAGGGCATTACATAATGGTAAAGGGATCAATGCAACAAGAAGCGCTAACTATCTTAAATATATAATGCACCCCAATACAGGAGCACCCAGATTGATAAAGCAAGTTCTTAGAGAACTACAAAGAGACTTAGACTCCCACACAATAATAGTGGGAGACTTGAACATCCCACTTTCAATACTAGACAGAACAAGACAGAACATTAACAAGGATATTCAGGACTTGAACTCAGCTCTGACCCAAGCGGACCTAATAGACATCTACAGAACTCTCCACTCAAAATATACATTCTTCTCAGCACCACATAACACTTATTCCAAAATTGACCACATAGTTGGAAGTAAAGCACTCCTCAGCAAATGCAAAAGAATGGAAATCGTAACAGTCACTCAGATCACAGTGCAATCAAATTGTAACTCAGGATTAAGAAACTCACTCAAAACCACAAAACTACATGGAAACTGAACAACCTGCTCCTGAATGACTACTGGGTACATAAAGAATTGAAGGCAGAAATAAATGAGTTCTTTGACACCAGTGAGAACAAAGACAGAATGTACTAGAATCTCTGGGACACAGATAAAGCAGTGTTTAGACGGAAATTTATAGCACTAAATGCCCACACGAGAAAGCGGGAATGATTCAAAATTGACACACTAACGTCACAATTAAAATAACTAGAGAAACAAGAGCAAACAAATTCAAAATCTAGCAGAAGACAAGAAATAACCAAGATCTGAGGAGAACTGAAGGAGATAGAGACACGAAAATCCCCTCAAAAAATCAATGAACCTAGGAGCTGTTTTTTGAAATGATTAACAAAATAGACCACTAGCCAGACTAATAGAGAAGAAAAGAAAGAAGAATCAAATAGACACAATAAAAAATGATAAAGGGGATATCACCACTGATTCCACAGAATTGCAAACTACCATCAGAGAATACTACAAACACTTCTATGCAAATAAACTATAAAATCTAGAAGAAATGGATACATTCCAGGACACATACACCCTCCCAAGACCAAACCAGGAAGAAGTTAAATCCCTGAATAGACCAATAAAACGTTCTGAAATTGAGGCGCTAATTAATAGCCTATCAACCAAAAGAAAAAAAAAAAAAGCCCAGGAGCAGATGGATTCACAACCAAGTTCTAGCAGAGGTACAGAGAGGAGTTAGTACCATACCTTCTGAAACTATTCCAAACAATAGAATAAGAAGGACTCTTCCCTAAGTCATTTTATGAGGCCAGCATCATCCTGATACCAAAATCTGGCAGAGATACAACAGAAAAAAAAAAAAAAGAAAATTTCAGGCCAATATCCCTGATGAACATTGATGCAAAAGTCCTCAATAAAATACTGACAAACCGAATCCAGCAGCACATCAAAAAGTTTATCCACCACGATCAAGTTGGCTTCATCCCTGGGGTACAAGGTTGGTTCTACACGTGCAAATTAATAAACATAATGCATCACATAAACAGAACCAATGACAAAAACCACATGATTATCTCAATAGATGCAGAAAAGTCCTTCAATTAAATTCAACACTCCTTCATGCTAAAAACACTCAATAAACTAGGTATTGATGGAATGTATCTCAAAATAATAAGAGCTATTTATGACAGACCCACAGCCAATAGCATACTGAATGGGCAAAAGCTGGAAGCATTCTCTTTGAAAACTGGCACAAGACAAGTATGTCCTCTCTCACCACACCTATTTAACATAGTGTTGGAAGTTCTGACCAGGGCAATTAGGCAAGAGAAAGAAATAAAGTGTATTTTAAAAGGAAGAGAGGAAGTCAAATTGTCACTGTTTGCAGATGATATGACTGCATATTTAGAAAACCCCATTGTCTCAGCCCAAAAACTCCTTTAGCTAATAAGCAACTTCAGCAAAGTCTCAGGATACAAAATCAATTTGCAAAAATCACAAGAATTCCTATACACCAATAATAGACAAGCAGAGATTCAAATCATGAGTGAACTCCCATTCACAATTGCTACAAAGGGAATAAAATATATAGGAATACAACTAACAAGGAATGTGAAGGACCTCTTCAAGGAGAACTACAAACCATTGCTTAAGAAAATAAGAGAGGAAACAAACAAATGGAAAAGCATTCCATGATCATGGAGGGGAAGAATCAATATCGTTAAAATGACCCTACTACCTAAAGTAATTTATAGATTCAATGCTATTCCGGCCAAGCTACCATAGACTTTCTTCACAGAATTAGAAAAAACTACTTTAGATTTCATATGGAACCAGAAAAGAGCCTGTATAGTCAAGACAATCCTAAGCAAAAGGAACAAAGCTGGAGGCATCATGCTACCTGACCTCAAACTATACTACAAAGCTACAGTAAACAAAACAGCATGATACTGGTACCAAAACAGATATATAGACCAATGGAACAGAACAAAGGCCACAGAAATAACACCACACATCTACAACCATCTGATCTTTGACAGACCTGACAAAAACAAACAATGGGGAAAGGATTCTCTATTTAATAAACAGTGTTGGGAAAACTGGCTAGTCATATGCAGAAAACTGAAACTGGACCCCTTCCTTATGCCTTATACAAAAAATTAACTCAAGATGGATTAAAGACTGAAATAAAATTAAACAAAAGATCAATAAAATTGTGCATTGAAATAATAAAATCAAAACAGCCAGCTAGCCTAAGCAGGAATATAAGAAATAAGATCCAAATAAACTCAGAGGAAAAAGGAGACAGTATAACAGATACCACAGAAATACAAAAGATCAAGCTGGGCACAGTGGCTCAAGCCTGTAATCCCAGCACTTTGGGAGGCTGAGGCGGGTGGATCACCTGAGGTCAGGAGTTCGAGACCAGACTGGCCAGCATGGTGGGACCCCGTCTCTACTGAAAATACAAAAATTAGCCAGGTGTGGTGGTGGGCACCTGTAATCCCAGCTACTCCAGAGGCTGAGGCAGGAGAATTGCTTGAACCCAGGAGGCGGAGTCTGCAGTGAGCTGAGATCACGCCACTGCCAGCCTGGGTGATAGAGCAAGACTCCATCTCAAAAAAAATAAAAATAAAAATCAGAGACTCATATGCACAACCACATGCTAATTAACTGGAAAAAATATTGGATACTGATAAACTCCTGAAAACATAAAACTCACCAAGATCGAATCAAGAAGAAATAGGACCTGAACAGACCAACTGTATCAAAATTTAGTCAGTAATAAAAAAATCTCTCATCAAAGAAAATTCCAGGACTGGATGGATTTGCAGTCAAATTCTATGAAACATAGAAAGAAAAACTTAATACCAGTTTTAAAACTATTCCAAGAAATTAATGAGGCGAGAACCCTCCATAACTCAATCTACAAGGTCAGCATTACCCTGATACCAAAACCACACAAGGACACACAAAGAAATAAAACTCCCAACCAATATCTCTGTTGAATATAGATTCAAAAACCCTCAACGAAATACTAGCAAAATGAATCCGACATCATTTTGAAAAGATAATACACCATGACCAAGTAGGATTCATCCCAGGGATGCAAGGATGGCTCAACATGTGCAAATCAATAAACCTGATACATCACATCAACAGAATGAAGGACAACCCATTTGAAAAGTGGACAAAGGTACAGACATCTCGCAAAAGAATACATACAATCAGCCAACAAACATATGAAAACATACTGAGCATTATTAATTATGACAGAAATTAAAACCATAATGAGATACTATCTTACACCAGTCAGAATGGCTATTATTAAAAAGTCAAAAAAAAAAAAAAAAAGATGTTGACGAGGATGTGGAGAAAAGGAAGGCTTATACACTGTTGGCTGGAATGTAAATTGGTTCAATTCCTATGGAAAACGTTACGGAGATTTCTCAAAGAACTAAATTAGAACTAACATTTGACCCAGTAATCCCACTACTGCATATCTACCCAAAGGAAAATAAATAATTATATTAAAAAGATACCTGTACTTCTATGTTTATTGTAGCACTATTCACAACAGCAAAGTCATGGAATCAACCTAAGTGCCCATTAAGGGATAATTAGATAAAGAACATGTAGTATTTATACACCACAGAATACTATGAAGCCATAAAAAAGAGTAAAATCATGTATTTTGCAGCAACATGGATGGAATTGAAGCCCATCATCATACGTGAAATAACTGAAACAGAAAATCAAATTTATCATGCATTATCACTTACAAGTGGGAGCTAAACAATGTGTACACATGGACATAAAGATGGAAATAATAGACATGATGACTTCAAAAGGGGGAAGAATAGAATGTCCTAGCCAGAACAATCAAAACAAGAGAAAGAAATAAATAGAATGTCCTAGCCAGCACAATGAAACAGGAGAAAGAAATAAAAGACATCCACATTGGAAAATAATTCAAACTATCCCACTTTGCTGATGATATGATCTTATATCTAGAAAAACCTAAGGACTCCACCAAAAAAACTTCTAGATTGGATAAATAAATTTAGTAAAGTTACAGAATACAAAATCAACATAAAAATGAGTAGCATTTCCATACACCAATAATGAACTAGCTGAAGAAGAAATCAAGAAGGTAACTGCATTTATAACAGCTATAAGAAAAATACCTAGGAATGAATCTAATCAAGAAAGAGAAAGACCTCTACAAGGAAAACTACAAACACTGATTAAAGAAATTGAAGAGAACACAAACAAAAGACATGACATGCTGATGGCTGTAAAAGTTGGAGGACCTGGTCCCTGCTAGACAAGAGGTGCAGGCACTAGACTGGAGTTAGGGGAAGAGAGTGATGGCCACAAAGCATAGCTATTTCAGGAAGCTCCTTTAGTTAGAGAAACAAATGAACGAAAAAAATGTCTGAGCCCCAAAACCCACTCCTACCACCACCACTAGCAAAACATACATATACATAATGCTGTAAAAGGATTCAGAAAAAGAATGATACTTGTTTAGTTTCAAATATATATAGTATGCTCTTCTTTATAAATACCTAAGACAGTTCTTTGATGATTGCTCCTAAAAAAGCATAATAAAAACAATAATGTGTGCTATAGAGAAAATAAGCTTCATATACTCAGAAAACCACCTTATTAAACACAATCATTCCATGATGTCTCTGATCATTTATTTTAATATGGTCCATAGAAATGATATATTTTAAATGATATATTTTTCTTTCTCATATCTTTCCCTTTTCAGTTACTGCTCATAATCTTACTCTTACTACTGCTACTGCTATTACTATGAAGTTAGGTGTCCCAATAATTCCTTGACTTTTTACTTCCTTCTAGGAGGAAGTAAACCATAGCTTTCTGTGGCACATTCTAAAATATTTTGGCCTTAAATATTCTCTACCTGACAGTTTCACCCTAAATGTGCTTACTTCCCACTTCTTTCCAACACTACACCTCAACTTCAACCAATACTTCTGATGCTATCTTTCTTTGTCAGCCATTTCTATCCTTTTCTCCAGCTATCCAAATCCTAACCATTCTTCAAGGCAAAAATCTTGGCATTACCTCCTTATGTAGTCAGCTCTCATTACCTTTGGCTGTAGGGGAATGGTGTGGAATAGGGCAGCTTCCAAGGGCCTTTCCTTTTATCTATGCATTTTGCCCTTGCCATAAGTGGGACAATTTTGTGTCCTTACAATATCTTTCCTTTTTTTAAATTTCTGAAGCAAGTCTATGATCACTTGTAATCAAAGACCTTTGAATGACATGTGGTATCATATTTTAATGGTTCATTTTTATTGTCTTCAATATTACCATTAGGTACAGTAGGACCTTCTCTATCCAATGCTGTAGCCACTGACTACATGGCGCTTTGGGAAATTGAAATGTGACTAGCATAAGATAAAATGTAGTGTAAGTGTAAAATACACATAAGATTTCAAGATCTCAATACAAAAAAAAAATGTAGGGATAAATACTTTTCTATATTGATTATATATTGAAATAACATTTGTATAAAATAAGTTACATAAAATAAAGTATTACTAAAATTATTTTCACTTGTTTCTTTTTGTCTTTTAATGTGTCAACTAGAAAATTAAAATTACATATTGAAATTAAAATTACATATATGTCACATTTTATATTTGTATTGGGTGATACTTATTTAGAATATTTTTCATAAATATGGAAATAAAAAAGGATAAATTGTTATTTCCTTGAATCTTAGGAACTTGTAAGAATATTTACAGTTATATCCTGTATACATAGAATTTCTATCTGTACCTGGATCCTGATATTCTAGAGAATCTATTCTGGGAGCTGTGGTTTATACTATAGGAGATACATCCATTCCTAACTATGCTGTTTTTCTTAGATACACAATTATATTTAGGTTTCTTAGATATACAATTATATTACTATTTAGGTTTACAATTAAATTATAGCTATACAATTGAATTACAATTTAGGTTTCTTAGATATACAATTTTATTTAGGTTAACGAACATTAGAAAACAGCAGCAAAAGCATCATTGTTCGACCATATGTGGTCTTTAACAAATTTCTAGTGATTGACAGTTTAAGGCAGATGCAGAATTATTTTATTTCACTTGAATTTAATCACTGAAAATATTTATTTATTTAAATGCAAGTCATTTTTATTTTCAGGCTTGAGAAAATAATAAGGTATTTCTGTTACAAGTTGTAATTTCAAATAACATAGTTCTTTTTTAGGTTTCAACATAAGTAACAATAAAAGCCAATAAATTCCTGTCAGAGGATTTAGTTTAGAATAAACTACACTGAACACTTCAAAAATAAAAATATTTTATGAATTTCATCTTAAAATTGATACTATGTATCAAAGAGAACTTGTCATTAATACAAACTGTACTTACTTGATACTCTTGCAGGTTTTTCTGCTAAAAAGAGAAAATAAATAAGTTTTGTTTAACTGAGATAAAATGCAAGGAAATTACAAATCAGTGGACTTTATAAAAATATGTAATTATTTTGTTTCTTGCTTATTATTTAAGAATCAATGAAGAAATACAGTCATCTATTGCCTGCCAACATGTCTTTGTTTTGTTATAATTTTTAATTTTTTTAAATTTTTATTCAGAGATGGGGTCTCAGTTGCCCAAGATGACATGAAGTGGTACAATCACAGCCACAGCTCACTGCAGCCTCAAATTCCTGTGCTCAAGCAATCCTCCCTCCTCTGCCTCCCAAGTAGCTGGTATTACAGGTGTGAGTTACTATGCCTGGCTGGTTCTTTGAATATCTTGATTAATCTATTTTATCTAAGAAAATATGTCAGCTATCAAAAAAGCTATTCATCAAAGTGTCACAAAATATTTATGCTTTTTAAATACTCTTACTGAAATCAAGATCTTTGTTAAATTAAGAGTTTGGCTCAACTATTATTATACTTAGCTTAAATAAAATTACTTTGCATTATGTAACAGCTAAATATTTTCTTTAAAATTCCCAGACTTTATAAAATATATCATTTAGAATTATTTTTCTTTCAAAGATAGATAAAATAAGTAATTACCAGACTATAAAGTACATCTTAAAAAACAACATGCAAAGTAAGTTTACTTTTTCATAATAATTTATTTATTCCAATGAGAGGTTATTATTCTTCAAAGAAATGTGCTTTCCTATTAAGCTGTGTGTAGGACAAAATAACTAAGGTGAAATTATTGTCCCAAACACTAGAGCAGACATTCTAATTTCTTGAAAAAGACTAGTAACAGTTCCATTCTAACATTAGTCTCATTTAAAGAGCCAGACTAGAAAATATGATTTTTAAGCAACCTGTATTACATGGTTTATTTTGAGATTTGTAGAGTTTCTAACATAAACCTAAGGATTAAAATTTTATAAAAATTAGGTTATTCCTATTTAAAAAAACATTTTCAGCTTGGATACATGTTTTCAGTATTATTAGAGTACTATGATTCATGCATAAAATTATGAAATAAATAATTTGGAAAACTATTTCACTAAGACTAACATGTTATTATTTTTTTCTTTAAAAATACTAGCATTGGTTAGGAAGACAGAAATTTAGGGGAAAAATGGACTTTCACTGATATAAATGAAGGAATGAATAAGAATATGCCTGCTCTCAATTATCTCTGAGTTGGACTTGTAATTTCATACGTAATCATTTTTCTCCACTGTTTTCACAAGATGAAGACTTTATAACGATGGATTCACAGAACAGAGTGAGAAGTCTGAATCAGAAGTCTGAATCCCTTGTACAGCTGAGTTACAGAGGTTTCCTCAAATCATCTATCTAATAGATCACTCCCTTGGGGGCAATATGGGATATACTCTATCCTTGGGCTGCTGTGATCGGCAGAAAACTTTCTCTTGTATTTGCAGCAGCATAATAGAATACTGAAGTACGAATAGATGGCCTTAACCGTTATAGTGTTTGGAAACATACAAACTTGGAGCCAAATCTTGTCTGTACCATATAAATACTCTTGAGATGTTAGATTTTATGTTATTGCACTTATCTCATCTTTAAACTGGGCATGATAATTGGGCTTTACTAAGAATTAAGTAAACTAATAATAGGAAAAGGTATAACCATACATTTTCTAATTAATTCATTTTTTCTCATCCTTCTGGCTGATTATCTCAAAGGATATTAAACAATATTTAAAAGAATGTTTCAGTATAAAAATTGTGCCCCTATATTATTCTACAAATGTAATTTGCCCTTCTATTGAAAGTTTTACCTCTTAATATTAGTGATAATTATGAATACATTAATTTTTTTGTGTAAAAGTTATGTCTAGATATGTCTAGTCATTTCAGGGATACACATTTCAGTGAGCAGTAAAAGGGAGTCAGCGAAAAACAAAGCTTTTTCTCTGCCTACTAGAGATTTATGTATTTGCTAAGAATGAAAATAGTTGTCTTAGTTATGTTTACCTAGCACCTTAGAATTTAAAGCACTTTTTAAAAGTAATTGAATTTGCCTAAAATTATGTTGCCAAGGCTACATAATTTAGTATAAACCTTATTTATAGTTTTATGATAATATCAGCAAAATAGATCATTCTCTTTTTAAGAAAAAAATGTCTGCATTGTGCATGCTGGCATTTGCCTATTTTGTGTCTAGGTTGAATAAATTTAAAGGTCTAATTTATAAGCAATAAAAAATATATTCATGATCTTAACTATACGTTATTTAGTGATAGATAAAAATAAATCCCAGTAATATTTATTTTTACTACCATATTACTTTTGACATTATTCATGCTAAAAAAGTCTTTGTAATTGATAATTTTTTCTTCTGATGTGTAACAGAATAATTGTTCATGTTAATGTTGCTAATAGTTCTGATTTCTTCATGTTTTCTTATTTTCTATTGAAATGTAAGCTTTCTGCTAGATTTTCTACCTGTCCACTTCCTCTGCTATTAAGAGAAGTTTGTATCTTCTAGATTTCTTTGTTCCAAAATAATTTAATATTAATATTAAGCAACAACATAATTCAGATATTTTCATACAAACATAGTAGTTATGTAATTCAAGATTACCTTTTGTCACATTGTGTAATTGAAGTCTTTCTTTTCTTGTTGAGACTGTTAATAAGGAAAATGTAAATTAAAATATAAATTTTTAAAGTAAATTTCCATAAAAATTTTGTCTCACATCAACGCTAAGCTTTAAAGAATGAGGATAATTTAAGTGTTATCAATATTTTCTCAAGTTGGTTTTCAAAAATTTTTCTATCCAACTGGTACCTAACAAAAATAAATGTTAGCACTAGACATTGTTTTATAAACAGAGGTATAATATGAATGTAGGAACAAAATTAACTAGAATCTATGAAAAATGGGTCATTCTGATTAACTGGATTTGGAGATAAACAAAAAAGAGTTATTTTGTTATTGACAATAATTCTGATATGTCTAAGAATGCTTTCCTACTGCTCCAATAAACTATTTCTTTGATAATTAAGACCTTTGTAAGCTTTATGATAATTATACTCAAATCAGTAATTGTCATCTTATATGGTATAGTTTGCTAAATAAATAAACCCAATGTTAAGAAAAACGGCAGCATTGTGATTCAGTTTATGCTTTGCTCATCAATGGCAGAACAAATTGATGCTTATTTGCATGGGTTGGCTTACCATCCATTGCTTCTTTGACACTGCTGTTACTACACAACCATTTTTATTGTGTTTTTTACTTACCATATTTCTTCTTTTACTCAGGCTAGCACTCATCACATACATTTAGAAAAGTTTTTTTTTCATATGATATAAATACATTTTGACTTAAAATATTTTAGCTTCAGGGCTTTGCATTCTATTTTTCATTCTTTTAAAAAATTACCTTTTTCTTCTTTAAGAGGCTTCATGTCTGCTTTTTCTGTATAGAAGAAACAGTAACAGGGTAATTTATTTATTTATTTATTTATTTTTAATTATACTTTAAGTTCTGGGATACATGTGCAAACATGCAGGTTTGTTACACAGGTATACATTGTCATGGTGGTTTGCTGCACCCATCAACCCATCATCTACATTAGGTATTTTTCCTAATGCTATCCCTCCCCTTAACCCCCACCCCCAGAGAGGCCCCAGTGTGTGATGTTCCCATCCCTGTGCTCATATGTTCTCATTGCTCAGCTCCCACTTTTGAGTGAGAACATGCAGTGTTTGGTTTTCTGTTCTGGTGTTAGTTTGCTGAGAATGATGGTTTCCAGCTTCATCCATGTCCCTGCAAAGGACATGAACTCATTCTTTTTTATGGCTTCATAGTATTCCATGGTGTATATGTGCCACATTTTCTTTATGCAGTCTATCATTGATGGGCATATGGGTTGGTTCCAAGTCTCGGTCACATGCTATTTCTGGTTCTAGATCCTTGAGGAATCACCACACTGTCTTCCGCAATGGTTGAACTAATTCCCACCAACATTGTAAAAGCATTCCTATTTCTCCACATCATCTCCAGCATCTGTTGTTTCCTGACTTTTTAATGATTGTCATTCTAACTGGTGTGAGATGGTATCTCATTGTGGTTTTGATTTGCATTTCTCTAGTGACTGGTGATGATGAGCTTTTTAAAATATGTTTGCCTTCTTCTGAGAAGTGTCTGTTCATATCCTTTATCCACTTTTTGATGGGGTTGTGTGTTTTTTTTTTCTTGTAAGTTTGTCTAAGTTCCTTTAATATTCTGGATATTATCCCTTTGTCATATAAATAGGTTACAAAAATTTTCTCCCATTCTGTAGGTTGCCTGTTCACTCTGATGATAGTTCCTTTGCTGTGCAGAAGCTCTTTATTTTAATCTGATCCCATTTGTCAATTTTGGCTTTCATTGCAAATGCTTTAGGTGTTTTAGTCACGAAGTCTTTGTCCATGTCTATGTCCTGAATGGTATTCCCTAGGTTTTCTTTTAGGGTTTTTATGGTTTTAGGTCTTACATTTAAATCTTTTTCTTTTCTTTTCTTTCTTTTTTTTTTAGACAGAGTCTCACTCTGGCACCAAGCTAGAGTGCAGTGGCATGATCTTGGCTCACTGCAACCTCTGCCTCTCAGGTTCAAGTGATTCTCCTGCCTCAGCCTCCCAAGTAGCTGGACCACCGGCGTGTGCCACCATGCCAGGCTAATTTTTGTATTTTTAGTAGAGACAGAGTTTCACCATGTTGGCCAGGGTGGTCTCAATCTCTTGACCTCATGATCCGCCCACCTCAGCCTCCCAAAGTGCTGGGATTACAGGCATGAACAACCACGCCCAGCACGTTTAAATCTTTAATCCATCTTGAGTTAATTTTTGTATAAGGCATAAGGAAGGTGTCCAGTTTCTGTTTTCTGCATATGGCAAGCCAATTTTCCCAACACCATTTATTAAATAGTGAATCCTCACTTTCCCCATTGCTTGTTTTTGTCAGGTTTGTCAAAGATCAGATGGTTGTAGATGTGTGGTGTTATTTCTGAGGCCTCTGTTCTGTTCCTTTGGTCTATATTTCTGTTTTGGTACCAGTACCATGCTGTTTTGGTTACTGTAGCTTTGTAGTGTAGTTTGAAGTCAGGTAGTGTGATGCCTCCAGCTTTGATCTGTTTGCGTAGGATTGTCTTGGCTATAGGACTCTTTTTTGGTTCCATATGAAATTTAAAGTAGTTTTTTTCTAATTATGTGAATTAGTAGCTTTATGGCAATAGCATTGAATCTATAAATTACTTTAGGCAGTATGGCCATCTTCACAAAATTGATTCTTCCTGTCCATGAGCATGGAAGGTTTTCCATTTGTTTGTGTCCTCTTTTATTTCCTTGAGCAGTGGTTTGTAGTTTTCATTGAAGAGGTCCTTCACATCCCTTGTAAGTTGTATTCCTAGGTATTTTATTCTCTTTGAAGCAATTGTGAATGGGAGTTCACTCATGATTTGGCTCTCTGCTTGTCTATTATTGGTGTATAGGAATTCTTGTGATTTTTGCACATTGATTTTGTATCCTGAGACTTTGCTGAAGTTACTTATCAGCTCAAGGAGTTTTGGGGCTGTGACGGTGGGGTTTTCTAAATATACAATCATGTCATCTGCAAACAGTGACAATTTGACTTCCTCTCTTCCTATTTCAATACCCTTTATTTATTTCTCTTGCCTGATTGCTCTAGCCAGAACTTCCAATACTATGTTGAATAGGAGTGGTGAAAGACGGCATCCTTGTCTTTTGTCAGGTTTCAAAGGGAATGCTTCCAGCTTTTGCACTTTCAGTATGCTACTGACTGTGGGTTTATCATAAAAAGCTCTTATTATTTTGAGAAAAGTTCCATCAATACCTAGTTTATTGAGTGTTTTTAGCATGAAGGGGTGTTGAATTTTGTCAAAGGCCTTTTCTGTATCTATTGAAATAATCATGTGTTTTTTGTCACTGGTTCTGTTTATGTGATGGATTACATTTATTGATATGTGTAGGTTGAACCAACCTTGCATCCCAGGGATGAAGCTGACTTGATTGTGGTGGATAAGCTTTTTAATGTGCTGCTGGATTCGGATTGCCAGTATTTTATTGAGGATTTTCACATCGATATTCATCAGGAATATTGGCCTGAAATTTTCTTTTTTCTGTTATGTCTCTGCCAGGTTTTGGTGTCAGGTTGATGCTGGCCTCACAAAATGAGTTAGGGAGGAGTCCCTCTTTTTGTATTGTTTGGAGTCATTTTAGAAGGAATGGTACCAGCTCCTTTTTGTACCTCTGGTAGAATTCGTCTGTGAATCCATCTGGTCCTGGGCTTTTGTTTTGGTTGAAAGGCTATTAATTACTGCCTCAATTTCAGAACTTGTTATTGGTCTATTCAGGGATTCAACTTCTTCTGGTTCAGTCTTGGGAGGGTGTGTGTATCCAGAAATTTATCCATTTCTTCTAGATTTTCTAGTTATTTACGTAGGGGTTTTTGTAGTATTCTCTGATGGTAGTTTGTATTTCTGTAGAATCAGTGGTGATATCTCCTTTATTATTTTTTATTGTTTCTGTTTGATTCTTCTCTTTTTTCTTCTTTATTAGTCTGACTAATGGTTTATCTATTTTGTTAATCTTTTCAAAAAAACAGCTTTTGGATTCACTGATTTTTTTAAGGGTTTTTTTGTGTCTCTCACTCCTTCAGTTCTGCTCTGATCTTAGTTATTTCTTGTCTTCTGCTAGCTTTTGAATTTGTTTGCTCTTGCTTCTGTAGTTCTTTTCATTGTGATGTTAGGGTGTTGATTTTAGATCTTTCCCACTTCCTCTGTATCAGAGTAATATATTTATTAACAAGTCTTCTTAAGGTGAGGAATTGAATTTTATGTAGGCAATATTCACAGTTCAGTAGTAATGTGAAAAGAAGTCTGTAGTTTTAATTTAGTAGTAACAGGTAGAGTCTGCTTTCAGTTCTAAATTCCTGATCCTTGTAGATATTTAATAAAAATGCAATACCTATATGTTTTGCATGATGAACTGTAATGTACTATAATTATGATATGTGCTATAAAATCAGTGTCATTTTCATCAACTGTTTAAATCATATAATTTGTATAAATTTGTATTTTTGTTCCTCTGTTTTTGTGGCTGATTTGATGTACATGTCTTAAAATGTCATCTTTACCTTTATTTTCTTTTTCAGATATTTCAGTTTTCTTCTTCCCTAGGGGGAAAAAAAACAACAAGAAACCATCATTTTAAAAAACATGACTTTCTTACTCATTCTTGGAGTAAACAGTTGGAGATGAGACTTAATCTTATTAGTGGAGGGAGTCAGGGCTCTCTCATTTCATTTTTGTTATGCTTGGTCATTCTGTTTATGTAGTCACCTATAGGATCAAAATTTCTCCTCCTCCTCCTTTTTGGCCTCCTCTTCCTCCTCTAAGTCTTTTATTCCTCTTCCTTCTTCTTTTCCTCCTCCTACTTCTTTTTTTCCTCCTCCTCTTCCTCCTCCTACTTCTTTTTTTCCTCCTATTTCTCTTCTTTTTTTGAGATAGGGTCTTTCTATATGCCCTCAAATTCCTGGTCTCAAGGGATCCTCCCTCCTCACCCTCCTGAGTAGCCTGGTTTACTTACAGGCATGACCCTCTTACCCACCTCCTCTCCTTTTCTTTTATGCTTTGAAGACAAGCTAGAATAAGCCATGCCTTTGTTAACAAGTTTAAACTAGAAACAACAGGAAAAACAACTACATGTTAAATTTTTACCTTTAGGAAATAATTTGCCTGGCATGATGGATTCATAGGTAAACTAATGAATAAAAGCAATACAAATGTGACATAATATTTCTAAGCAAAATGTGGATCCAGTTTTCAAAGCAGTCTTGGTAAATAATCATTTTCTTGCTACACTTTTTAGACAAAAGTGAGAAGAAAAATGATATTTAATGGGTGACTTATAAGTTTGTATGTGGTAAGAATGGACATATTGCATCATTTACTCCTTATAACAAGACTTTTGGGAAGTCATTATGCCTGTTCTGTAGAACAGAATATCTGGAATTTGAGCAGCTAAGGGATTCTCTAAATGTTATACAGCTAGAAACTTAAATTTACATACTGTTTCCACAACTCTATCTTATCTCCTCTGAAAAAGTAAATATTTACCTGATTCTGTGACTTCTGATGTTCCTTCTTTAGAAAAAAAAAAAAAAAGAATGTAGAAAGAAAGGAAAAAAAATAAAAGAAAAAGTATAGTTTTTTATTCAGTAGCAAACAATTGAAACTTATCTTCTGATATTTCTTCCTAAATTACAATAGGCACTTATACTCAAAATGGCAAAGAAATGTACTGAAGATTAATATTTCTGATAGCTGTAACTAGACATCTATTTTGAAAATAGAACAAATATTCAATTAATCTAAAATGGTATATTTAAATATTATAGAATTGGTTAGATAGAATAAATAAGATCTAGTACTTAACAGAACAACAGGCTGATTACAGTCAACATTAATTTAGTTTAGTGTGCATTTTAAAATAACTAAAATATTAGAATGTTTATAACACAAAAAATATGATAAATGCTGATGTGATGGATACCCCATTTACTTGCCTATATCAAAATATCTCATGTATGCATAAACAAATACAACTACCAAGTGCCTACCAAGTTAAACATAAAATAAAATGAAATGTAAAAAATTAAAAAACATACATGATATAATTAATGAATTCTAAATTCGAAGATTGGTTTTCTTAATTGCAAATTATAAATCTGTTAAATAAATTTTTAATCTTCATGGATGCATGCAAACATTCATTCATATAATATTTATTAAAGTAGCTTCATTTATAAGATGCTGTCAGAAATGCAATTGAGTGTGGTCATGGGATGAGATTAAAAGTTAACAACAACAAACAGTTCATGTTGACTACAGTCTGATAAGTGATAGAAGACATAAAATTATATTTGCCTTTTGCCTATGCTCATACAGAACCATTCTTTCTTCTTGTTCCTTCAGTAAATTTACAGATTAATATTTCTAAGTATAACCTGGCAAGTTTTTTTTAAAAAAACTTCGTGTTACAAATAATTTCAAATAATAACATTTCCAGAAAATAAAAATTCTCTGATAGTTTAAGAAATATCTCTTGTAAAATATCAATGTTTTCTACAAACGTGGTATCAGTTTTATCCATCTTACATAAATATTTTGAGTAGCTATTTTCAAAATTCAAAATAACTAAAATATTTTATAACAATTAAGGTATACAATAAATAATGTTTC
This sequence comes from Pongo abelii, assembly GCF_028885655.2. Lineage (NCBI taxonomy): Eukaryota > Metazoa > Chordata > Mammalia > Primates > Hominidae > Pongo > Pongo abelii. The sequence goes on from NC_071990.2 coordinate 124,656,986, forward strand.
ATAAAAATATAGTACTTTAAAATGGCTTTATAATGATGTTTCATATTAGCATTCTAGTTTTGACTTCCAACCCTTAATTTTGGCAATAGTTTTCATATTAGTAGCAATATTACAAACTATACTAGAGAATATCTCCAGCCTAAAGGCTGTACTTAATGTTTAAAATTGGCATTGAATCCATTATGAAGTAAACTGTAGCTGCATTATTAACGAATCTGTCATGTGCTGTTAAGAAAACAGGTTAGTTCTGGGTATTAAAACATATAAATACAACATCCAGATACACTTTGGATTGAAATGCTCAATTTTTAATCCAGGTTACAGTCTGAGTATTCTAACAGGATTAAATAAACAGCTTCACTGTTTACTGTTGCATTTTTATTATTGTTTAAAATGTCCAGGAAACCCCCGTGATTTTGAATTACAAAATAAAATGTACCTCAGGGCTTTTAAAAAATTAGAAAATAAAAAGCTAATGTGTTAAAATTAAATAAATTGAGGACATATATTACGTGCTCTTAATTTTTCTCAACCCACACAATAACTGTTAGAGGGATCTTCATACTGCGTTTACTCAATACATCTAAATGAACAATTGAAAGTAGATAAGAGAGAGATACAATTACTGGTTTTCTTTTGTTGTTGTTTGTTTGTTTATTTGCACAGGTATTAGTTATCATGGTAAATGTGTTAGCAAACCAGGTATATCAATAGAAAACACGATAGGCATTCCCTCATACATCCTGGTCCAGTGTCATAGACCTAATAGGTGCTCAATAAATACATGTTCAAGGATTAATAAGTGTAATACAGGCATACTCATTTTATTGTGCTTTGCTTAATTGCAATTCTCAGGTATCACATTTTTTACAAGTTGAAAGTTTGTAGCAACCCTGTATGATTAAGCCTATTGGTGTAATTTTTCCAATGGCATTTGCTTCCTTCACATTTCTGTGTCTCATTTTGGTGATTCTCACAGTATTTCAAATTTTTCATTATTATTACATCTGTTATGGTGGTCTGTGATCAGTGATCTTTGATATTACTACTGTAATTGTTTTGGTGTGCCACACACCACACCCATATAAGGTGGTAAAACTTAATGAATGTGTGTATTGAGACTCTCATTCACCAATCCCTCTCCCTTTCCTCTAGTCCTGTCTATTTCCTGAGACTTGATGGTTTTGAAATTAGACCAGTTACCTAAAATGGCCTCTAAGTATTCACAAGAAAGAAAGACTTTCACATTGCTCACTTTAAACCAAAAACTAGAAATGATTAAGTTTAGTGAGAAAAGCATGTTGAAAGCTGGGATAGGCTGAAAGTCAGGCCTTGCGTACCAAAGAGTTAGCCAAATTGTAAATGCAAAGGAAAAGTTCTTGAAGGAAATTAAAAGTGTTACTCCAGTGAACACATAAATGCTAAGAAAGGGAAACAGCCTTATTGCTGAGACAAAGAAAGATTTAGTGGACTGAATAGAAGATCAAAGCAGCTACAACATTCCCTTAAGCCAAAACCTAATCTATAGCAAGGCCCTAACTCCCTTCAATTCTATGAAGGCTGAGAGAAGTGAGGAAACCGCGGAAGAAAAGCTGGAAGCTACCAGAGGTTGGTTCACGAAATTTAAGGAATGAAGCCACCTGCATAACATAAAAGTGTAAGATGAAGCAGCAAATGCCGATACAGAAGCTGCAGAAAGTTATCCAGATCTAGCTAAGATAATTGACCAAGGTGACTACAATAAACAATAAGCTTTCAATGTAGACAAAATAGCCTTCTAGGGAGGATCACTTGGGCCCAGGAGTTTGAGGCTGTAGTGAGCTATGATCCCCAAGCTGTACTCCAGCCTGGTGACAGAGTGAGACCCTGTCTTTAAAAGAACAATAACAACTTAACAAATAGCCTTCTGTTAAAAGAAGATGTCATCTAGAACTTTCATAGCTAGAGAGAAAAGTCAATATCTGGCTTCAAAGCTTCAAAAGACAGGCTGAGTCTCTTGTTGGAGGCTAGTGAAGCTGGTGACTTGAAGTTGAAGCCAATGCTTATTGACCATTCTGAAAATTTTAGGTCCCTTAAGAATTATGCCAAATCTACTCTGCCTGTGTTCTATCACTGGGATAACAAAATCTAGATGACAGCACATCTGCTACAGCATGATTTACTGACTGTTTTAAGCCCACTGTTGAGACCTACTGCGAAGAAAAAAGATTCCTTTCAAATATTATGGCTCATTGATAATGCACCTGGTCACTCAAGAGCTCTAATGGAGCTGTACAAGAGATTAATATTGTTTTCATGCCGGTGAACACAACATACATTCTGTAGGCCATGGGACTAAAGAGTAATTTTGACATTCAAGTCTTATTACTTAATAAGTACATTTCATAAGGCTGTAGGTGTCATATATAGTGACTCATCTGATGGACCTGTGCAAAGTAAATTGAAAGTCTTCTTAAATGGAATAACCTCTCTAGATGCTATTAAGAACATTTTTGACTCATGAGAGGAAGTCTAAATGTCAGTATCAACAGGAGTTTGAAAGAAATTGATTTCGACTCTTATGAACGACTTCGAGAGGTTCAAGGATTCAGTAGAAGAAGTAACTGCAGATGTGGTGGAAGCAACAAAAGAATTAGAAGTGGTGACTGAATTGCTTCAATGTCATGATCAAACTTGAACAGACGAGGACTTATTTCTCATGGATGAGAAAAGAAAGTGGATACTTGGGATGGAATCTACTCCTGGTGAAGATGTTGTGAACATCGTTGAAATCACAACAAAGGATTTAGAATATTCCATAAACTTAGTTGATAAAGCAGAAGCCAAGTTTGAGATGACTGACTCCAATTTTGAAAGAAGTTCTACTGTGAATAAAATGCTGTCAAATAGCCATACGAACTACAGAGAAATCTTTTGTGAAAGAGTCAATCAATGTGCCAAACTTCATTGTTGTCTTATTTTCAGAATTACCACAAATTTCTAACCTTCAGAAACCACCATCTTCATCAGTCAGCACCCATCAACATCGAGACAATACTTTTACCAGCAAAAGTATTACAACTTGCTGAAGGTTCAGATGATCATTAACATTTTTAGCAGCAAAATACTTTTAAATTAAGCTATGTACATTTTTTTAGACATAATCCTCTTGCACACTTAATAGACTAGAGTATAGTGTAAATATAACTTTTATGTGCACTGGGAAAACAAAAAACGGTGTGATTTATTGTGGTGGTCTGAATGAAACCTGCAATACCCCCGAGGTATGCCAGGACAATGACATCTAATTTTCCTTGAATTGTATTTTTTGAATCACTAAACATCTCTTCATGTGCTTATTGGTCTATGGCTTCTTGCTCTACCCATTTTCCTTTAGTTGTGCTTTTTGTCTCCAAGGTATGCCTGTACACACAATATCCTTTGTCAACCAGACTCACTTATATGGTAATAGTATAATGGCTATTACATTAACAAACACATCATACATATTTAACTTCAGTTATAACTCAAAGAAATTGTGAGATTTAAACAATGAAATAGGACAATCTTAAAATTCTAAAATGGTACACTTACTTGGAGTTGGTTTTGGTTTGTCTAAAAAGGAAAAAAAGAAAAAAAAGGAAATGAGTGATAATTTTCTATCTATGGGTGACATATCAGCCCTTTATATTTCCTATTTTTGCTTTTTATTGTAAAAATAAGACTAAACTTACATCAACAATGAACAGTAGGGAATGTGTTTTTAATAATTTTCATATCATACTCCCAATGAGTTTCCCACAGAACAGTAAAGCCTGAAAGTATGGAATCTTTTTTGGTCTCTTTTTTATTCCTGTAAACCTCATATTTGATTTGATACAATATTAATCAATGCTCACAAAAGTCTGAATTTCTTACTGTTTCTGAAATAGCATAAAATACATATTCTGCCACAGTCCTTTTGGAATACATATTAATATTAATGTATACTAACAATATTAATTATTAATATTAATTTATACTAACTCTCCCAATCCAGTATGTTGAACAATAAGGTTCCTTTATAAAATCTCAAGAATGAATGGGTGGTAGGTAAAAGAAATCGTAAAGACATTCTATTTTTTTCCAATATAACATGTCTTCTAAGATGTATTAACTAAAAACATTAACAGTGTCATTGTACATCTAAAGTTCTATTTCTTCATAAAATGTAGAAAAGATTTAGCTATGATTGCAGGTTTGAATCATCTAAAATTAAGTAAAATAACTAATAGCTAACAGAGGGAATACAAATTGATACTTTTTTTGTAGATACATTTTGTGTTTATATATTATATATTTTATATATATTATATATTATGTATTATATATATTATATATTATATATATTATATATTATATATTTTATATATTATATATTATATATATTATATATTATATATTATATATTTTATATATTATATATGTTATATATTATATATTATATATTATATATTATATATTTTATATTTTATATATATTCTATATTATATATATTTTATATTATATATTATATATTATGTATTTTATATTATATATTATATATATTTTATATATATTTTATATATTTTATATATATTATATATATATATTTGTACTGGTAGATAGATAATGCTAGAAGGATACATTAAGAAATAACAGTGATTTGGGAGGCCAAGGCAGGTGGATCACGAGGTCAGGAGATCGAGACCATCTTGGCTAACACGGTGAAACCCTTCTCTACTAAAAATACAAAAAATTAGCCGGGTTTGGTGGCAGGCGACCGTAGTCCCAGCTACTCGGGAGGCTGAGGCAGGAGAATGGTGTGAACCTGGGAGGTGGAGCTTGCGGTGAGCTGAGATCGCGCCACTGCACTCCAGCCTGGGCGACAGAGCGAGACTTCATCTCAACAAAAAAAAAAAAAAAAAAAAAGAAGTAACAGTGATTACCTATGGATATCATCATATATTTTTGAAATGAGAACTGGTAGAATTTAACAAAAGAGAGAGAGATTTTTGCAGTTAGCTTCCTATATGCCTCAGTGTTTGAACCATGTGAAATATTACATATTGTAAAAATTGAATGACATTTTAAAAGAATTAAGCTAACTTTTAGAGTGGGGTAACTTCTCTTTTAAGAGGATATATCAAGCTGAAATTCACAATTTGTGAAATTTAACCTGTGTAATTTGACAAGATATTTAAAAACTAACAACTTAATCTGTATGATAAATTATATTAATACTGACAACAGTGAAATACTGAATATTTTGGAAGGACCTTGTGAATCATAAAAGCAAATCTAATTTGTTAATTTTGCTCTATCATAATTGCATGTTTGGCAATCCATGTTTGATTGACAACAATATTGCCCTTAGGTCAGATAAATTAGATTACACTACAAAACCACAGGACGACACATTACCAGGAAACACAGTGAAAATGACTTGTATGGATTACTTTAATTTTTGAATATAATAAAAATAATGAACATAAGACAGAATATAAACCAAAAATGGTAAAATACCTGTTTTTATAGATGGAGGTTCTCTTTCTCGATGTTCAGCTTTTTCTAGAGAAAAAAATCAAAATTCACCGGCAATCTGTGGATTCTTTGGCAAATATTTCTCATTTATATATTTGCAAGTGATCCTCAGTTTACCCAAGAGGCATGCCCCAAAGTCGTTTTCATGTAATTTGAAACAAAGAAAGCATATTGCCATAAAAAAACATTATAAACAGGGTTAGGTTCATTCTCAGGACATCCAGGAAAAGGCTTTTTTTTACATTTGGCTGAAAGACAGTATTAGGGTTTTATCCCTTTGGGGGCTGTGTTGTATAAGAGGATAGAATATGGCAAAAAGGAGAATAAGAATATTGTTTTATTTGCTGAAAATTGAGTCATTGTTTGGGGACATTTTTAGTGGATGGTATTTGTCTTTGACATTTTACCAACTCCTCTTTTTTCCTCTTTGAATCCTAGTTACCTTCTTGCCAGTTAGAAGCAATGCACTGCTGAACACTAGTTTCTTGTTGAAAATTTAAACTAAATCTGCTGTATTCCAGAGAGTGCCACATTTTGTATTTTTATTGACTTGTACCACCCTCCCTTTCCAGGTTTTCTTAAAACTCTCATAGCTGAATCTCACCTATTCTAGGATATGACAAAAGGAAATAAAAATGTATGAGTAATTGACATCCCTCTTAGTTCTCTGAAAAATGTTTGATTGAAAATTTTAAAGAGATCATTCTCTTTCATCAAAAGTGGAATTTAAAGTCAACCATATAGGTGGGATATCTTGAATGGGATTGAGAATATCTGTCAATTGAGTAGGACTCTGGAACAGACCAAGTGTTACCTCTAATGACCTCTATGGTCAGTTCTTCTGAGCTGTTCTTGATGTTTACTTGTCCTTTCTTTCCCTCACTCCTGAATTTGGAGTTTCTCTAAATTTACTAGTTTTTCCCCAAATTATGCACCAACAGTGAAATAGGTGGGAAGATATGGGACTCCAGGTGTCATCAGACTAAACAGATATTTGTAAATTAGGAACTGATACCATTCAAGAATAAACTTCCATGAACTGAATTTGCATAAATGTTATAGTGAATAAGCATTCAAAATAAAAGTAAATGAAGCCAATATTCAAGGTATTAAACTGTTATAACAGCATTAATAATAAATCAAGGGAACAATAATAATATAAAATATATATTCAAAATACAATTCACAGGTTCTAGGATGTGAATATGTTCTGATTAGAGTCATTCGTTTGTGCTATATCTCCTAAACCACTTATATGTATTCCTAAGCTGTGTCACACTTTCACCTTTGGGTCTTGTGAAGCTATTTTGCATGCAAGAGCCAGAATATATTTGACCAACAGCCATTCACGCATTTGTCTAAGCTTGTGTTTCACAAATGTACACCATTCAATGACCAACATCACAATTTTGACACAATATTGAATATATTTACTACCACAGTGGGTAAATATTTATGCCTTCCTGAGTCCAAAAGTCATCTTTAAACTCTTCATCACTATACTCTCTGCGTCACACCTGTACAGTGAAATGAAGGATCTTCAAAGTCCACATTCTTAAGGACATTTCATCATTGTAATGGACAAATGGCAAAATGTTTATAATTAAATGGATTTCTAAATGCCAAAGTTACCTACAGTTTAATTAATGCAGCTTAAAGCAAACAAATTAAAAACAGTATATGGTTCATAACACTGACAATTGTATATCATTTCATTTTCTTTTGTTATTCATTACGTATGTTTAAAAGATTTCCAACCTACCTTAACTTACTGTGAGTGGTATTTTATAGCCTATATGGATTCCCTCTTTTAATATTAACAACAGTGACAGACATCTAGATATTTCTTTTGTATAGTTATAATCATTAATTAGTAGTGAAACACAAGAATGTTAAATCAATGCCATAGCAATAACATTAATTTATCACTAACAATTAAATAGCAATAACATTAATTTATTATAGTTATTTAGCCACAGACAACACTGAAAATAACATTTTTCTTAAAAAAACTAAGCAAAATTGTTAAAGCTGAAATGATCAAGCGATATTTCTCAGCTGTTATTCTATTCATCTCTTGTTGGTTTGGGCTTGGCTGTGGAGAATGGAGGGAAGCACATGGCATATTGATGAGTACAAACCATGGAAAAAATAACCGTTTAGTATTTGTATTTACTTATTCTTAGCTTTAGGTCCCCTCCTTAGCTTAAACTTAACCTGTTTTCTTTGACCACTAATATTTTACTGTCAGCAAATACATTAATCGAACTGCAAAAACCTAGTAAGACACATGCTATGCACATAAAATTTAAAACAATCTATATGAGTCACAAATACATTGAGCTAGCTTCTTCATAATTCCGAAACATCTATACAACTGAATGAGATACTCAGGTGGCCATATTAATACCTTAGGGTGCAAATTAAAGGAACATTTACTAAAATTATAAACTTAGGCAGTGGTTGGAAGAAAGTATAATGGTCATATGAAGTAATGTGAAAACGGCCTTATGAGATTTCTTTCTTTCTACTTACAAACTAGTCTATAATTTCTATAAATAATTAGATCTCTCCTGAATTCTATTATATTTTTTCCTCCAAGAAACTATTTAAATCCTTATTTTCTGATTATCTCAGGAGAAAAACATGTTTCACAGAATTTTTCTTTTGGAATAATTATTAGTAAGAGATGGGACTCTCTTAATGGCTGAGGTGGGTAGGATTTCTGTCTTGGAATCAAACAGAGGAAGTTTAGTGACTCAGATGTGAATTGATTTCAAGAATCATAAGTTTTCTTTTTCCTTGCAGGAAAAACTTCTGAATTGAAAGAGTATGTGTCTTTTCTTTCTCATATGAACTAATGACAGATGGAGTGTTTTTACTTTAATATTTTATGTTCTGTTGATAAAGCAGACTTTAAAGTTATATAACCATATCCCTCTCTATGGAGCTTTCATGAAAGTAAATTATTCCAGCTAATTTATAAATAGTAGAAAGTTTCAGACTTCTGTAATTTTAAGATTTGAGGAAATGTGATTTAAAAATAAGATTAAACACCTAAGTATACATGGTAATCAATGCATTATATAGATTTTCTCATGAATTACACATAAGCTTAGGTCAATCACACTTAAAGTTATGCTACTCTAGTTATTAATTTTTAACAAAAATTATATTGAACATATTTTTAGTTATTCACAAGAATTCAGAATGTTAGAAGTTATGGTACTAAAAGCCTACACACTTCAGTGAAGGGGTGTGTGTGTGTGTGTCTGCATGCACACATATGAGTGCACCACATAACATATAATGAGACATAGAAAAAAGATATAAAATACCTTATTTACCTGTTTTTTCTATTGTGACAGCTTTTGCCTGCTTGAGAACTTTTTCTTCTGTGATAGGAAAAAATGTTAACACAAGTAGGAAATTTGAATACATCAGTGACATATTTCAACCATGATTTTTGTATTCTTTTGAAATAGTGCCAATGCCAAGAAAAACTTGTTGCCTCAATAAAACAGCAAAAACATCTATTCAAATTGGATGAAAGCACAAAGAAAATCTGTCCAGCTGAAATGTCCTTTGCAGCTATCTTGCTATAGAAGTTTTCCTAGCTTAAATTGTTCTCTAACATGCCAATATGAACTCTATGTTTTGCCTTCTCTGTATTTCAGTGTATTTATCTGCCCAGAGGTACTGCTTTATAAAATATATGTTCCCTTACTATTATTAAATTAGAATAGGAAGGAGCAATTTTTGATCTTCTTGTACCGATACCTCCCTGGGAATCCAGGAATAGGTGGAGAACCCAAATTTCTTACAGTGTGAAGCTGGGGAAGAACAAAGTTGATGCATTTGTGGGATGTCCTCTGTTCTCAGTGATTTTTCATAGTCAAAGATGTTTGGGTCAAAGTAAAGAGATTATTACCCTGATACTACATGAAATTAAACTTCTCAAGCATTTCACACTGGGTATGAATCAACTGATCAAATATCCTAAGTAGAAAGTTTCACTGGATAACAGAATTTAAAGAGCATGGTGGTGTTTACTGAAGTAAAAGAGTTGTTCCTATAAGACAATGCATTTGATGTATGCTCAGAGACTAAAGTCTGTCACTTCTCTTTATTTCACCTCAAATTGGCTAATATTTGGGACATAAGAAAATAACAATGTTTCATTTAATGAGGAGCTTCTGAAAGTTGTTTCTAAGGTTCTGCTTTTGTCAATACAGACAGCTCTTCTCATCTCTCCACACTCCAGCCCTGCTTTCCTTATTCCTATATTTTCTGCTGTTGGCAGACCATAGTTTTTTTAAAAGCATATGCAAAACAAATCAAACAGACCAAAACCCATTGTATACAGATTTTCTAAAGTACGATTTATAAAAGTAAGCAAAGGATTTCCTAAGACTTGTTTAGAGAAAGTATGTTTTTCACTTTTCAAAGATTCTGGCCTAACTATATTCACAACATAGGGTACGTATTTCAGCCTGGAATGAAAAATAATATTCTACAGAATAATCAGGGCTTGGGTAGCCTCAAAATTAAAATCATATTTAATTAGCTGAAATAAAAACTTGTTTTTATTCTTAAATAAAAATTAATTCACAACCTTGTTTTGATAAATTATGTATCTTTTTTTTTTACAAGCAGAACACATTAGCTTACTTCTACTTTCTACAAAATGCAAGACCAGGAATAAAAAGAAAATAAGAAAGGGAAGGAAGGGTGAAGAAAAGAAAGAGTCAGGAAAAGAAGCATGGAGAAATGTTGATTTCTTCAGCATTTTTGGGACTTTGAGAGTTTAAAATGATCATATTTGAATAAGCCAATCTGAACTACAAGTTTGCTCAGAATGCCTTGCCCAAATCAGAATAAAACAGAAAGTATAGAGCCCATTCACCTAAGTGCTGGGTGACTATGGTTTTTGTGCAAAGCTAACTCTTTGATGGGAAGGGAAGACTAGTTGTCTAGTTACATCTCACTGGTTAAGTTCTCAGTACAAAAAAAAAATTCTGAAGATGATGAAAATTGGAGATGGTCTAGAAGCTTATGACTTAAGACATGAATTGTCCCAAATAACTTTAGACTTGACTCTAAACTCTTCCTTCTACTAAAATTAGAACATTGAGAGGTTATTTGAGACTACAAATACCACCTGCAAAATACCTGGTTTACCATGAGGAACAGTCTTTTCTGATTTCACTATGTCTTGTTCTGAAAATAATAAAAAGAAAATCTTTTTAGGTATTTAGAAGCTGGGAAAATAGCTAGCAGATTTTAGCAAATATGCCCATACAGAAAAAATATTCTGAAATCTTCATATCATCCTTGTTTCTATGTAAAACTTAAAGGTTTTAGTTCATGAAAACAATATGCCAAGAATTCTTATTTACAAAATTTTTGAAACTACAGTTTTCAAAACACAGGCTGTAATAAAACATAAATATAAAAGCACAGATTGAAAATACATGATTTTGAAAACATTTCAAATTTTTTTGTAAAAAACTCTATATAAGCATAAAAGATAAAATTAATACATACTGTGTATTTTCACTTTTTCAGATATAGCTAAAAATAAATAAATAACATATTAGATTAAATTACCTGCAAAATGGAGTATTTAACAATAACAAATATAACTGGTTATTGTAAATAGAACTAGGCATAACTAGCTTTAAATAGTATTGAGTTTCTGGTTAAAGAAAAGTAAAACTGGCAAAAATACAAAACGCTTATATCTGGTAAAACATATCCACCCACAGCAGATAAATATAATCAGGAAAATAAATAATAAAATAATAATAAATCATAATATTTGTAATGTAACAAGGCTGTCATGAGCCTTAATATATTGTAAATACATCATAAGAGCAACTATATTCAAGCTTATGATCAGTTGCCAGGGAAGTTCTGGTGAGAATTTAGGGGCTGAGGTACCATTGAATATGTGTCTAGATTTCTATTCTTGATTTGTTGATATTGAAGAATCTTGCTAAGTAATCTTTTACAATGAAGAAATAGCTACCATAGAGCCTGAGGGTTTTTTTGAACTTGCCTCAGGTCAACAGCTAGTTGGTACCAGAGGTATGACTTAAACACTAAATAACAATGTAGACTTGGAAAGGTCATCCTTTTCTTAGGTCAATGCTACCTTCTAATAACATGATAGCATTTTAGGGACAATCTCTTAATGGGAGTACCCAGGGTTTGGTGCAAATCAGACATGGGGCAGACCCCTAGCTTCAACATTGATAAACTTGAAAATCTTGGAATAATAACTTATTTTCTAAACTTGATCTATTGAACTGCTTCTTCAGATATTGAGTATGGGTAATAATTGTCATGCTGTCTGTTTCTGATAATGATACAATGAAAATAAAAATCCTATGCTAGTCCTTAGCTCAAAATAGATGCTTAATAAATTCTTGCTCTCATTCCCTTCAAACCACAATAGTCTATAACTTTATGATTTTATAATTCTGGTATATTACTGGAAATACTTCAGAATTATAAAAACAAAGCCACCAGAATTATGAAAATAAAGCCATAAGTTAAACATTATTATTATTAATTTCATAAAAACCTTAGAAATGTCTCCAGAAACCTAGAGTCTCTGTTGAGATTTATTTAATGCCATTTTCTAGGTGTTTTAGTCTAGGGAATATTCCCATTCTCACCTAATCCAGTGCTATAAAATCATGTTGAGCAACGGAGTTGACAAAATAATGAGGACCTTGGAGACTCTGTGCACGTCTCCCTAGTGAGATGTAAGCCTCTTTTAGTATTTAATAAAATAAAGATAATGTCAACTCTGAATCTATATAAAATAAAGCTCATGTTACTTGGTTTTGCTTCTTTTTTAATTTGGGGCTCTGAGGGAGAGAAAAGGCAGAAAATTTAAAACCTGAAAAAATAAACTAGAATACAAATTAATTTTTAGAAATAATTTTATTTGGTTATCATAATTGGGAGGATGAGGCAGGAGAATTGCTTGAACCCAGGAGGCAGAGGTTTCAGTGAGCTGAGATCGTGCCACTGCACTCCAGCTTAGGTGACAGAGCGAGACTCCGTCTCAAAAAAAAAAAAAATTTACTAAAATTTATTCCAGTTTTAACGCTGGTTTGCCAATGATGGACTATTAAACACGAAACAGAAACATGCTTTGCACTTGTCTGTGAAGTTGTTGCTATAGCTAATTCTTTTAAATCTAAATTTTCTACTTTTTTCTAAGATGATTATTGCAGGAAATAGTTCCAAAGTCAACATAAGATAAATTATTTTAACAACAAGAGTTGGAAGAGACTCTTTGAAATAGATCTAATTGGGTACTTACGTGATTTAGGAATTGAGACAAATAGTGTTATGGCTCAAATGTGTTATCCCAAACAATCTGTTGAGTCCTAACCCCCAGTACCTCAGAATGTAACCTTATTTGGAAATACGGTTGCTACTGATATAATTAGTTAAGGTAAGATGAGGTCATTCTAGAGAAGGGTAAGTTTTTAATCCAATATGACTATTGTCCTTATAAGAAGAGGAGAAGAGACACAAAGAGAGAGACACAAAGAGAGAAGATGACCATGCGATAATAGAGGCAGAGATTGAAGTCATATATCTTCACACCAAGAAACACCAAGGATTGCTAGAAAACACCAGAAGCTAGGAGAAGCAAACAAATATTCTCCTCTACAGGTTTAAAAAGAAGTGTTGCTTTGTCAACACCTTGATTTTGGACTTTTAACTTCCAAAATTGTGAGAGAGAAAAATTTCTCCAGTTTTAAGCAACACAATTTGTCATATTTTATTGTAGCCATCCAAGGAAACTAATCAATTTTGGTTTAGGAACATAGGTGCTGCTGAAACAAATACCTGTACATGTAAAAGTGGTTTTGAAATTGGGTAATGGGTAGAGTCTAGAATAATTTTGAGACAGTTAATATAGAAAGCCTAGATTGCTTTGAAGAGACTATTGGCAGAAATATTGACATTAAAGGTTATTCTGATGAGGGCTCAGAAGGAATTCAAGAGAGCTACAGAGAAAGCTCTTGTCATTTTAAATGATACGTTTCTGACTTAGTCCATTTTGTGCTGCTATAATAGAATATCACAGACTGGGTAATTTACATAGAACAGAAATGTATTTCTTATACTTCTAGAGACTGTGAAGTTCAGGATTAAGGTATTAGTAGGTTTGGTCTCTGGTTTGGAAATAATGCCTTGCTACTGTGTCCTTCAGAGAGAAGGAATGCTGTGTTCTTATGGGGCAAAGCCAAAAGGGGAAGACAGCAGGCTAGCTGAACACTGCATGGAGCCTCTTTTACAGGGGCCTTGTTCCCATTCAAAAAAGAGGAGCTCTCATGGCCTAATCACCTCTTCAAGGCTCCAGCTGTCAATACCATTTATTACACAGGTAACAGATAAATTTTGAGAAAACACATTCAAATCATATAGATATATATTATTGTAAGTAGAAGTAGAATGTTGCTAGAAATATGAGTTTTAAAGATGAGGTCTCAAGAAAATGAGGAACATGTTATTGGCCACTAAAGGAAAGGTAATATTTGTTATAAGGTGGCAAAAAACTTAGCTTAACTGTGTTCTTCTGTTAGGTGGAAGATGGAAAGAGTAAGTGAATACTTAAAAATTTAGCTAAGAACATTTTCAAGTAAAGTATGGAAGGTGTAGACTGATTTCTCCTTGTTGTTTATAATAAAATGTGAAAAGAAAGATACACATAAATTGAAGAAGAAACTATTTGTCAAATAAGAACTGGCACTTACTGATTTGAAAAATTCTCAGCTTATCTAGACAGCGTGCCATGGAGATAGGGCCAAGGATGCGGTTGGACAAACTTTTGCTAAAGAGATTAGATGTGTGACTCATGGAGCCACTTCAGCAGAAGACAGAAATAGAGATGTGGTTATCCAGGAAACATCTGTGGAGGACCCTCTTATCTAATGGCTTAGATGCCCCATGAATTGAATATGACACTAGTCAGGTTTTCAATAATTTTAAAGAAGCAAAAACAATGCCAGCTGGGACAAAAAAGGGACAGACATGATAAAATGAAGGGATAATGAAGACATGATAAAATGAAGGGATAATGACTCCAAGAGAAAAGCCATGAATTCAAATGCCTGGGTTGATGGGACCTCCTGTGGCAGAGAAGGCAGGGCTGTCAGCTCACTGAGCTAAGAGGGCAGGGCCACTGTTCTACCAGTCCCAGAGTACAGAGCACTGAGCCAGAAAGAATATTCTCAGGCTTTGAAATATGCTAGGTTTTGGATTTGCTTAGGACCCAGGACCTCTTTTTATTTTATTGCAATTTCTTCCCTTTAAAATGGGAATGTCCATCCTATACCTATCTCATCATTTTATTTTGGGAGTAAATAATTTGTTTCATGTTTTCACAGGTTCAAAAAGAGAAGAAGAATTTTGCTGCAGGAAGAATCATACTCCAAGTTTTATATATAACTGATTTAGATGATTTAGATAATGAGATTTGGAACTATTGATGGATATTTAGATGAAATTTTGGACTTAGAACCATGCTAGAATGGTTAGGACTTTTAGAAATGTTGGGATGGGGTGAACATATTTTGCACCTATGGAGGACATAAATTTTGGGCCAGCCAGAGAACGGGCTGTTATGGATTTAATTGCATCTCTCCAAAAGGTATGCTTACATCCTAACCTCCAGTGCCTTAAAATATGAACTTGTTTGTAAATAGGGTTATTGCAGATGTAATTAGTTAAGATGTGGTCATGGGGCAGTAGGGTGGGTACTTAATCCAATACGACTGGCGTACTTATTAGAGGAGAAGGGTTTACAGAGCTAGAGACACAAAGGGAGAAGGTTTCCATGAGATGATGGAGGCAGAGATTGAAAGTGATGTGTCTACAAGCCAAGGAACACCAAGGATTGCTGGAAAACACCAGAAGATGCAAGGAAGGATTCCTCTCTACAGATATCATGGAAAGTATGTCCCTTGTGACACCTTCATTTTGGACATCTACTCTCCAGAACTGTGAGAGAATAGATTTCTGTTGTTTTAAGCCACCCAGTTTGTGGAATTGAAGCCACCCAGTTTGTGGAATTTTACTACAGCAGCCCTACAACAATAATACAATTATGCAACATTAAACAAAATTTTAACTATGTTCAGAACCAGACAGTTGAGTGTTCTTTTGAAAAAGTTTCTACTGCCTACTGTAGCCTTCAGAAATGTTCATCTGACTCAGAAGCCTCGAAAGAGAGAAGGATGAGAGCAGATGTTTTGCTGATTGAATGTCTGTGTCCTACAATAATCAGAGAAAATTTTGGTTTTGTGGGAATCAATTCAATTACTCAGTTACTTCTTCTGAACCATGTAAATTTCTCAGAGATTTCACCTATGCAAATAGAGTTTTTTCTAGAAATGGGTAGCATAGAGAAATATATATTTTGTTAGTTTTTTTTAAGTTGGTCAAGGATAAAATTTGATATAATATTTGTACTAGGACATGACATTTGCAAAGAGATATTGTGCTATTTATTCTAAACATGGAAATCACATATGTGTATAAATAAAATATACATACCTGGCTTCTCTTCTTTTTTTCCTTGTAGTTCTAAAAATATAGATGAACATTAGTAATAATGATTATAGAAAGATATTAATTTCCTATACTCGTGCATATTTATTTTTATATAATTATTTTCTGTTATTCATTGGTTTCAATCTCATATTAACTTTGAAAAGTTAATGTCATATTAACCATATTCTTATGATTGTGGCAAACTAGTACATAACAACAGATTCCTCACTATTATTCCAATAAGAAATCTTTTGAGAACCAGGCATGGTGGCTCATGCCTGTAATCTTAGCACTTTGGAAGGCCAGCCAGGTGTGTTGGTGCGTGCCTGTAATCCCAGCTACTGGGGAGGCTGAGGCACAAGAATCACTTGAGCCTGGTAGGCAGAGATTGCAGTGAGCAGAGATCACACCACTGCCCACTGCCTGGGCAACAGAGTGAGACTCTGTCTCAAAAAAATTTTTTTTGGGAAAATAATGGAAATGTGAGCTGAGATTTTTAATGACAAGGTAAGGAAAGATACTTCCAGTGAATAAAGGATAAAGGAAAATTTTGGTATAGCATTTTCTCAGAAATACATGTAAGAAAATGAGTACATTGTCTACACAAAACAAGCCTTTGACTTTAAGCAAAATATTCAACATGAAATCAAGATAAATAACAGCATGCATTTAAGATTTGTTTTACGTATGTGTGTACATATGTACGCATTTGTTTATTGAGCATGCATATAACATACGTGGAGGTTTAGGCTTGACCTCTTTGCCTAGAAAAAAGTAAAAAAATTATTAAAGGCTGAGTCATACAATTCTTATTGACACTATTGAATATGATATAATATCTTTGAAAATAAAAATCAAACAATATAGACCCCACCTATCCTTTTTTGTTGAAATTCTATAGAATGTGTAACTTATGGCTAAGTTCTTTAGTGCAAGATTGGCAAACTTTTTCTGTAACAGTCAGATAATGTATATTTTCAGGTTTTAGGCCATACAGTCTCTCACAATTCTTCATTTGTGTGAATATAGAAGTAGCCATGGATAATAATGTAAATAAATATGACTGACTGTGTTCCAATAAAACTTTATAAAAACTAGTGGCCAGTCTGTGGGCCATTTTGTCAGCCTCTGCTCTATTCACAGTCAGTTTTAATTTTCTGTCTTTTCTGCAGCAACAAATATTTGAATAGTCAACACTTTTCTCTGATTCTGTTTTCTTACAAATGCCATCTAGTACCTGTCTGTCACTGTTCAACTCAACTTTTTAAGGAATATCATCTTTACTTGTTTTTTCTACTTCTCACTCCCACTTCATCATTAATTCACTGTAATCTAGTTTCTAGCTCCACCATTCTATGGATTATCTCTCTGGTCACCAATTTCATTACTTTCCAAGACTAATGAACACATTCGACCATATTGATCACTTTCCCTTTCTTTTTAAATTCCTGTTCACTTGGCTTTGGGAAAGGTAAACATAATATGTATGCTCTACTGTAATGGGATAAATATTAATACTGCCTTCTTTTAATTTCAGAACTATCCTAGTGACTTTTTCTTTTAGCAAAGATAACATAACAGGGGTCTAATTACTCCTCATACTGGAAATTAAGGAAAACAGACAAAATATATAAAACAATGGTTTTAAAGATATTGAACATCAGACAACAAAGAACAGTGATACTTTAGTGATGGGAAACAAATGAGATATACCCTGTGATTGCTTCCGCTTAGTGCTTGGAGAAAGTTACAAGGCCTTAGTGCAGCAATGAGTTGCCTAGCAACTCAGCCTAGGCAAATCACAGAGCTTATAAGATGGAGCTGGGAGTCTGGAAAGGCCAAGACAGTCAGTGATCACAGATCAGAGTAAGGTAGAGTAGAGAGCAGCAGAGAAGAGGAAGGGAGTTCTGGAGATGTGTGGAAGGTGCCATTAAGTCATCAGAAGAGCACTGAACAGCATATACACACAAAGAAACTACTTGAGGCCAAGGAAAGAAAAAATGGAAAGAATTCTAAAACTTTATAATAAGCTTTGAAGTTCAATAGTGTCAATCTTCCAACTTTGTTCTTTGTCTTCAGTACCGTGTTCGCTATTCTGGATCTTTTTCCATTCCACATAAACTTTATATTCAGTTTGTCAACACACACAAAATAATTTTCTGGGAATTTTCCATAATAGCATTGACTCTATAGGTCAATTTGGAAAGAACTGACACCTTCATAATTTTGAATCTTCCTATCCACATATAGTGTCTCTCAATCTAGATGTTCTTTGACTTTTTTCATCATCAGTTTAGTCCCCTCACTATTTTCTTTTCATTCCTCTTCTTTTCTTTTCTTTCTTTTCTTTTTTTTTTCTTTTTTTTTTTTTTTTTTGGCTAACCTCTGCTTAAGGCCTAGCTTAGCTGTCTCTTTCTCAGAAGCCTGTTTCTGATGCAGTGGAATTGCTTACTCCCTTTATGTGCTCATACTACTTGGTAGATCTCTTTATCATTATGTTAATCATAATCTATTACAAGTATCAACTTAAGTGAATGCCTTCTCTTCTACATTGTGAGATATTTGAGGACAGAGGTCATGTGTATCTATCATCGAATGCAGGGAATTGGTGCAATTCCTAATACATGGTGATAAGATAGGCTCTCATTCTTTTTTTGTTCATTAGGTGAATAAGTAAAACCAATAAGGTAAAAAACAGAGAAATTGAGCAAAAAATGAATGTAGAAAAATATATAAATTTAGGAATTGTATTAGAACACAAAATACTGTTACAGTTACTGCATAGTTTCTTTGACTCGGGTTGCAAATTTACCTCTCATCTTTCTGATATTCAGGCAAAAAAAAAAAAGCACAAATGTTAAACCATTTACAGTGTTCTTAAGATGTAAATACTTACTTTGTTTAGGAGAAGCAGAGTAATCACTGGTAATGATAACTGAGATAAATTTGTTTCCTGGGTTCTCAGAACAAAAGGCTGTATAATGTAAATAACAGCCTTAGCAATATTTTTACCCTAAATGTGTGATGGCTTTTACAGAACTCCACCTACTGCTCTTAACATGCACCAGAGATACAATACAAAGCACAGTTCAATAAGAGGAAAGTCACTTTTGGCCCAATAAATGTGATTTAGGGACATAGCTATGTACTCTGGCTAAATGTAACGATAAAATCAAGGTTATGGAGATTCTCTCCAGTGGTATTGGAAAGGATAATACATACTTATATTTCTTTCTGAGAACCTAACACATGTATTGACACAATCCTCTAAGAAACATGAATGGAAACACCAAAAAACCCTAAAACACACATACAATTGTGTGAAAATATGTGTGTTCAGTTGTGCTCTTAAAGCCCAACTAGATTAAGAAAATGTTGACTTAATAGTTCTGCTATTTATAAAACCAAGTGGTGATCAATACAGGACAACTGCCTATTCCCATAAAGCTGTCCAATTATAAAATTTGGTTTTCAGAGTTAGTTGTCCACATGCCATGTCCTATATCAACCTCATCAGCATTCACATAACATCTCTCTAGTTAATCTGCTTTCTCTTTATACTATCTATTAGAAGCTGACTTCTGTCTCCCAAAATATATGTGGAAGTCCAGACGCCCAGTACCTTATGAATGTGCCTTGTGTGGAAATAGAGTTTTTGCAGTTATAATTAAGTTAAGATGAGATCATTAGCCTGGGCCCTAATCCAATATGAGTGGCGTTATGATCAAAAGAGGAAAAGAGATACAGAGATGGACAAACATAGAGGGAATGTAATATGAAGACACACAGAGAATACCATGTGACAACAGAGGCAGAGATTGGAGGATGGGAGTGATGCACCTACAGGCTCAGCTTCAGAATTTATATATGTATCAATAGTCAGAGGTCTACAATGAACTATATATAGTTCTATATATGTAAGTTCTATATATACGTTCTATAAGTCTATATAGTTTAGCCTGTTAACAATTCTAGCTCCACAGTCATTACTGAATAATGTCAATAAAGGCTTTTACATAATCTGTTTTATACCAAATTTCTTCCTAAGATGATTAATCAACAGTGATCAACAGTGAAATAATATCATTTAATAATCTTTCTGATCCACATATCTGTAAATAGATTTAACATATTTTAACTGATATTTGTCAAATTACTATATTAATTCATTCATAAAGAAACTTTCTGTGTTATATTTATATTAAACTTTATAACTACCTCTACAATGTAAGTTAAATATATCAAAAACCAATCAAGAATGCCCTAAAGCCTATATATTATGTGGTTTAGAATTTTCATTGTAAAAGTAGAAAAAAGTAAACTTTCCAAATACAAGTAAGAAACTGAACTTTCATGAATTTATTCACAAAATTGATAATTTGCTTAATTATATCACAGAAACTGCTTTATTATTAGATCAAATGAGGAAATTAGTCCTGTTCCTCAACAGAGATTTATTATATTTTAACTTTGTCAAGACAATGTAAGTCATTTTCATAAAATTTGACTTTTGTAAAATTTATAAGTGTAATATTATTTGGGGCATATAACACATATAAAGATCTTCACTGGAAAAAGTTTTATTTAGGTGATCTTATAAAGACTCATTAAGTAAGTCCATTAAAGTTTAACACAAGATAATAATTTGGTATAAGAGCAGTAGGACCTTATAAATTTTATAATGCAAAAGGAAAGAATTTTAAAACTGAAAAGATCCTGGAAATCATCTGGAATAGCTTTTTTAATGGGCCACAAAACAAGTCCTTAAAAATTTCAGGAAATTGAAATGATAACAAGTACTCTTTCAGACCACAGTGGAATAAAATTAGAATTCAATTCAAAAGGAACCTTCAAAACTATGAAAATACATGAAAATTAAATAACATGCTTCTGAATGATCATTGGGTCAACAATGAAATCAAGATGGACATTTAAAAATTCTTTGAACTCAATGATAATAGTGAAACAAGCTATCAAAAACTCTGTGACACAGCAAAGGTGGTGCTAAGAGGAAAGTTCATAGCCTTAAATGCCTACATCAAAAAGTCTGAAAGAGCACAAATAGACAATCTAAGGTCACACCTCAAGGAACTAGAGAAACAAGAACAAACCAAACCCAAACCAGCAGAAAAAAAGAAATAACCAAGATCAGAACTAAATGAAATTCAAACAAACAAAAAATATATAAAAGATAAATGAAACGAAAAGATGGTTCTTTGAAAAGATAAATAAGATTAACCAAGGAAACAAGAGAGAAGATCCAAATAAGCTCAATTAGATACAAAAATGGGAGATATTACAACTGACACCACAAAAATATGAAAGATTATTCAAGGCGACTATGAACACCTTTGCACACACAAGCTAGAAAACCTAGATGAGATGAACACCTTTTCACACACAAGTTAGAAAACCTAGATGAGGTGGATAAATTCCTGGAAATATGCAACCCTCCTAGCTTAAATCAGGAAGAATTAGAAACCCCCAACAGATCAATAACAAGCAGTGAGACTGAAATGGTAATAAAAAATTACCAATTAAAAAAATTCCAGGAATTAGGTAGATATACCCAATTCTTTAAATGTCTGATAGAATTCTGCTGTGAATCTTTCTGGTCCTGGAATTTTTTTTCATTGGTAATTTTTTATTACCATTTCAGTCTCTAAATGATGAGTTAATAAGTGCAGCACACCAACATGGCACATGTATATATGTAACAAACCTGCACGTTGTGCACATGTACCCTAAAACTTAAAGTATAATAAAAAAATAAATAAAATGCACTAACTCTTGCCACCTCCCAAAAAATAATTGGTACCAATTCTGTTGACACTATTCCACAAGACAGAGAAAGAAGGAATCCACCCTAAATCATTGTATGAAGCCAGCATTACCCTAATACAAACAAGAAAGGGACATAACAAAAAAGAAAACTACAGATCAATATTCTTGATTAACATAGATGCAAAAACTCCTTACCAAAATACTAGCTAACCAAATCCAACAGCATATCAAAAAGACAATCCATCATGATCACGTGTGTTTCATACTAGGGATGCAGGGATGGTTTAACACATACAAGTCAATAAATATGATATACCACATAAAGAGAATTAAAAACAAAAATCACATGATCATCTGAATAGACACAGAAAAAGCATTTGACAAAATCCAGCATCACTTTATGATTAAAATCCTCAGCAAAATTGGCATACAAGGGAAATTCCTAAATGTAATAAAAGCCATCTACCACAAACCCACAGCCAGCGTAACACTGAATGGGAAAAAGTTGAAAGCATTCCCTCTGAAAACTAGAACAGGACAAGGATGCCCATTCCCACCACTTCTGTTCGACATAGTACTGGAAATTCTAGCCAGATTAATCAAACAAGAGAGAGAAATAAAGGGCATTCAAATCAGTAAAGAGGAAGTCAAACTGTCGCTGTTTGCTGAGGATATAATCGTACATCCAGAAAACCCTAAAGACTTCTCTCAAAAGCCCCTAGAACTGATAAATGAATTCAGCAAAGTTTGAGGATACAAAATTAATGTACACAAATCAGTAGCTCTGCTATATACCAACAGTGACCAAGCTGAGACTCAAATCAAGAACTCAATCTCTTTTACAATAGCTGCAAAAAAATTAAAATACTTAGAAATATACCTAACCAAGGACGTGAAACACCTCTACAAGGAAAACTACAAAACAGTGCTGAAAGCAGTCATAGACAATACAAACAAATAGAAACACATCACATGCTCATGGATGGATAGAATCAGTATTGTGAAAATGACCAGGGTAGAATCAATATGTGAAAATGACCACATTGCCAAAAGCAGTCTACAAATTCAGTTCAATTCCCATCAAAATACCATCATTATTCTTCACAGAACTAGAAAAAACAAATCCTAGAATTCACAGGGAACCATAAAAGAGCCACAGAGCCAAAGCAAGACTAAGCAAAAAGAACAAATCTGGAGGCATCACATTACATGATTTCAAACTACATTACAAGGCCATAGTCACCAAAACAGTGTGGTACTGGTATAAAAATAGGCACAAAGACCAATGGGAAAGAATAGAGAACCCCAAAATAAAGCCAAATACTTACAGATTGCTTTTGACAAAGTAAAGAAAAATGTAAAGTGGGGAAAGGACACCCTATTCAACAAATGGTGCTGGGATAATTGGCAAGCCACATATAGGAGAATGAAACTGGATCCTCATTTCTTACCTTATACAGAAATCAACTCAAGATGCATCAAGGACTTAAAACTAAGACCTGAAACTATAACAATTCTAGAAGTTAACATCAGAAAAACCCTTCTAGACACTGGCTTAGGAAAAGACTTCATGACCAAGAATCCAAAAGCAAATGCAACAAAAACTATGATAAATCGGTGGGACTTAATTAAACTAAAGAACTTCTGCACAGAAAAAGGAACAGTCAGCAGAGTAAACAGACAACCTACAGAGTGGGAGAAAATCTTCACAATCTATACATCTGACAAAGAAATAATATCCAGAATCTAAAGGAACTCAAACAAATTAGCAAGAAAAAAAATTCCATTAAAAAGTGGGCTAAGGACATGAACAAATAATTCTCAAAAGAAGATACATAAATGGCCAGCAAAAATGTGAAAAAGTGTTCAACATCACTAATAATCAGGGAAATGCAAATCAAAACCACAATGTGATACCACCTTACTCCTGCAAGAATGGCCATAATCAAAAAATTAAAAAATAATGGATATTGTCATGGATGCAGTGAAAAGAGAACACTTCTACACTGCTGGTGGGAATGTAAGCTTTATAACCACTTTGGAAAACAGTGTGGAGATTTCTTAAAGAACTAAAAGTAGAACTACCATTTGATCCTTCAATTCCACCACTGGGTATCTATCCAGAGGAAAAGAAATTATTATACTAAAAGGATACTTGCACAGACATGTTTATAGCAGCAGAATTCACAATTGCAAAAACATGGAATCACCCCAAATGCCCATCAATCAATGAGTTGATGAAGAAATTGTGGTATAGGTTGGGCATGGTGGAATACTACTCAGACATAAAAAGGAACGAATTAATGACATTCACAGCAACCTGGATGGAACTAGAGACTATTATTCTAAATGAAGTAACTCTGGATTGGAAAGTCAAACGTTGTATGTTCTCACTCATGAGTGAGAGATAAGCTATGAGGATGCAATAGCATAAGAATGATACAATGCATTTTGGGGACCCGGTTGAAAGGGAGGGAGTGGGGTGAGGGATAAAAGACTACAAATTGGGTTCAATGTATACTGCCCGGGTGATAAGTGCACCAAAATCTCACAAATCACAACTGAAGAACTTACTCATGTAACCAAATACCACCTGTTCCCCCAAAACCTATGAAAAAATAAAATAAAATACGTAGGAATTAAAAAAACACACACACACATCAGGTTTCACAAACTCTTCAGCATGTGGGGGAGTGTTGTGTGTCTGTGTTTTCTCATTGAGAAGTCCTTGTCAGTCTAGGTTCTAGTGCAATGGTCCTCAAAGTGTACTTTCCAGAGCAGCAGCAGCAGCAGCAGCTGGGGAGTTGCTAGAAATGTAGCTACTTGGACTCCATTCCAGACCTATCAAATCAGAAACTCTGGAGGTGGGGCCCAGCAATTGGTCATTTAACATCCTTCTCAAATGATTCTGATGGCCACTTAGATGTACAAATTATTGTCCTGAAGGGATAAAATCATCATTCACCACATATAGTGCATAAAAGGATAATTTATTAGAATTTGTTAATCAACAGATGAGAAGCACAGAAAGAGTGCAAAGAGGTCTTAATAACGAAATCTCGCCAATAAAATATAAACATCTTTTAATTCTTTTACATTTCCAGTTTCATGAATTCATATATTCAGTTAAGATACTGGGCCCATTTCAAATCTGAAGACATTTTACAGTTAAGCACATATCCAAATATATTAATGAATACAGTGTCTGTATATGTCTGTCTATCCATGGTCTAAGCCTACGTACTCCCTAAGGTCTATATTTAGGCAGCAATAGTAAGCCCAAGAGTAGATTACCGGGGGAGAATTCTGTAAGGCAGTGGTTCTCAAACAACAATATCACATAAGAACTTATTAGAAATGTAAATTTAATCTTCCAGGTGTACCTGATGCATGTTGAAATTTGAGAACCACTGTTTGATAACCGTAGTTGCTTTTTTTAACAGCATTCATGTAACATAAAGGAATGGCTGTTTGTCACAATTCTGAGTCCCACGTAATTGTATATATTATGTTTCAGCAAATAAGGCTTAATTAGAGTCAAACAGAAAGTTTTCAATCTACTGAGACATCAATAGATTAAGCTAAAAACAGAGCATGCTTGTGTTGATCATGGTGTGTCAACTTTTCAATCTCAATGACAGTAATATTCAAATTAGACATTTGTGATTGAAGTCTATAACATATATGATATGAAATCAAATTTATATAAGAAAAAATATTTTAACAAATAAAATCAAATAATAGACTTGATGTTCTCATGGAGGTAATAATTGGCTCTGTATGATGGAATAAGTTTCAAATAGTAAGTAGCAGTATAAGAGTATACACACACACCCATATATGTGTATTCTAATGATAGGGATTTTAGCCTTATTTTCTATTATAGTTATTATATTTTCTATATTTTCCAAATTTCTTTAATTGCATTAAAAGCAAACAAAATGTCAATGGCATGTTTCCATTTATACCCCTATTATGCATAGATTAATTTTAAAAATAAATATATAAAGGTCACATTCAATGAATTAGCAAAGGAATTAAAAGGAAAAATCAAGTGTTCCAAAAACGCATAATAGGAAAAGAACAGTCTCTTTAATAAACAGTGTCAGGAAAACTGGATATTCACATGCAGAGAATGAAATTGGGCTCTTATTTCACAGTGTATATATAAAATCAACTCAAAATTGATAGAAGACTTAATATAAGACCTGAAATTGTAAAGCTACTAAAAGAAAACACAGGAAGAACTCCACTGGTCAGAGTAGTTATTTCTCGGGTAGGACTCCAAAAGTACAGGCAACAAAATCAAAAATAAACAAATGGGATTGAGTGAAACTAAAACACTTCTGCACAGCAAATGGAACAATAAAAATGAAGAGAAAACCTATGGAATGGGAGGTAATATTGGTAAATCATACTTCTGATAAAGGGCTAAAAGCAAAGAGATTTGAGGACTCAAACATTTCAATAACAGAAATCAAACACCTTATTTTAAAATGGGCAAAGCATGTGAACAGACACTTCTCAAAAGAAAATACACAAAAGGCCAACAGATATGTGAAAAGATGTTTGACATTTCTAATCATGTGGGAAATATTAATTAAACTACAATCAGATAACACCTCATACTTGTCTGAATGAGTATTATCAAAAAGATGAATGATAAGTGTTGATGAGAATGAGGAGAAAAAGAATCCCTTGTACACTGCTGGTGAAAACATAAATTAGTACAGGCACTTTGGAGAATAGCATCAAGGCACCTCAAAAAAACTAGAATTACCATATTCAGCAATTTTCAGCTAGTTTACAGCAATTTCACTTCTGTTATATCCAAAGGAATTGAAATCAGGATGTCAGAGAGATATTCGAATTCCCATGTTCATTTCAGCATTATTCACAGTAGGCAAGATACTAAGTGTCCATCAACAAATATATGGATTTAAAAATGTGGGGTGTGTGTGTATATATATATATACACTATATATATATAGAGTATGTATGTATGGTGTATATATATAAAATATATGTTATATATATTATATATAATATATACACACACATACACACACAAAATAGGATACTACACAGCCTTAACAAAAAACCAAACTCCGCATGTTCTCACTCATAGATGGGAATTGAACAATAAGAACACATGGACACAGGAAGGGTAACATTACACTCTGGGGACTGTTGTGGGGTGGGGGGAGGGGGGAGGGATAGCATTAGGAGATATACCTAATGCTAAATGGCGAGTTAATGTGTGCAGCACACCAGCATGGCATATGTATACATATGTAACTAACCTGCACATTGTGCACATGTACCCTAAAACTTAAAGTATAATAATAATTAAAAAAAAAGAAGAAAATTCTGTCATTTGCAACATCAGTGGAAATGAAGAACATTCTGTTAAGTGAAATAAGTCAGGCACAGAAAGATAAATACTGCATGATTATATGTGGAATCTAAATAAGTCACTCTCATAGAAACAGAGAATAGGAAGGTGGTTACCAGAGGGTAGAGAACAGAGGGAGAGATGGGAAAAGAGATGATGTTGATAAAAGGGTACAAAGTTTCAGTTAAACTGGAGGAATAAGTTTTAGTAATCTATTGTACTCATGGTGATCACAGTCAATAATAATGAGGTAGGGGGCAGAACTCAACTCTGGAGGCAGCACTCAGACACTGGACCAGATTGAGGCCTAGCTAAAACAGGGCCTCAGTGAAAGCAGACACTTCCACTAGCATGCCATGTCAATTTACCATTGTCATGACAACACTCAGGAGTTACTGACCCTTTCCATGGCAATATCCTAGTGATTACTACCCCTTTCATAGAAATGTCTGCATAATCTGCCCCTTAATCTTCATGCAATTGAAAGTGGGTATAAATATGACAGCAAAACTGCCCTGAGATGCTACTCTCTGCCTATGGGGCAGTCTCTTTTCCCTCAGAGTTACCCATCTTGAGTAAGTGTAGTGAAGTCAGTGTCCAGGATGCCCAGACAAGAGCTATCAACTTGGGGGCCCCAGGGCCAGAATCAGTGTGCCTGCTATGAGCAAGAAGGCCATTGACAATAAGAATGTTTTGACTATCCCTGGTTAGAGAAAAAAAGAAAAACAGTTCTCCACCAACTCTAGAGCTAACTTTCACTGTCCCCAGTAAGCGGCAAGCTGTCTTGCTCAGGTAAATTTACTGGGAGTCTTGGACCCTAGACCCAGTGGAAAGTTTCCCACAGTGGCAGATAAACAGCTGCCTGAACATTTTTCTTTAGTGTCTCCACTACTGGGTGAGCTCTCTGGTGCCTTAGGGACTCCAGGATATTCCCTTGAGTAATGCAGTTCACTTCTTCCCTTCTTCATTTGATGTTATGGAAATCCTTCCCTGTCTCTTTCTATTTTCCACACCTATTGAGGCAAACAAAATTTAGTCAGGCAGATGGATCCCAATTTTGTAAATAACTTGAATCCAGTTGTCTTGTATAGGTCATTTTATCTAGTGTGTTTCTTTAGCTCTATCTACAGGCATTGTGATATGTGTTGTGTCTAGCATGCTTTGAAATTGGCTTATAAATAAAAGAGCACTCATAAATTAAATAAGACTAGTCAAAGCTTATTAGTTTGAAGAGAGTATTATGTCTTCTAAAATTTAACATTAGAATTTTTATCTAAGTAAATCACTGATGTTCATAGGCTTTAAAATGGTTAAAATGGCTTTAAATGGTGACGCGTTTTGCATGGTATCTTGTTTCTTAGAAGTGGTCCAGATAAAACTGTTAAAAGTGAAAGAATGGAATTGATGCTTAAATAAGGGGCTTATTGTGTGGTTTAAAGTCTTAAAATGATAGAATAATCCTCATCTATAGAATTTCAATGTCTGCTGGGCAGTTCAGGATTTCTTCCTTTCTAGGTTTATATAAAATATGCCAAACAAATATATCCTTTATTTGGAAAAAATAGTTTTTGTCTAATTTGGAAGTTATTAAGAGGGAGGTTCAAAATATGAGGGAAGCAGTGAGTAAAAAAGAGAGATGTAAAGAATGTTATGCATAGAAAATATACTTTCTGGCTGGATGCAGTGGATCACAACTGTAATCTCAGTACTTTGGTAGGCTGAGGCAGGCAGATCACTTAAGGTCAGGAGCTGGAGACCAGCCTGGCCAACATGGTGAAACTTTGTTTCTACTAAAAATACAAAAATTAGCCAGACATGGTGACACACATCTGTAATTCCAGCTACTTGGGGGGCTGAGGAAGGATAATCGTTTGAACCCAAGAGGCAGAGATTTCAGTGAGCTGAAATTACACAACTGCACTCTTGTCTGGGTGGTGGAGTGAGACTCTGTCAAAAAAAATGTATTTTCTTTTGCAAGAAAGTATATAATAAAAGAGTAATTATATATGAAGAGGGATCTTGTATAGTCAAATTTTGTCCTAGAGTAAAATGACTGGTTATTTAAGAAAGAGTTAGTATAGGCCGGGTGCAGTGGCTCACGCCTGTAATCCCAGCACATTGGAAGGCTGAGGCGGGTGGATCACGAGGTCAGGTGATTGAGACCATCCTGGCTAACATGGTGAAACCCTGTCTCTACTAAAAAATACAAAAAATTAGCCTGGCGTGGTGGCGGGCACCTGTAGTCCCAGCTAATCGGGAGGCCGAGGCAGGAGAATGGCATGAACCTGGGAGGCAGAGCTTGCAGTGAGCTGAGATCACACCACTGCACTCCAGCCTGGGTGACAGAGTGAGACTCCGTCTCAAAAAAAAGAAAGAGGTAGTATAGGACAAGTCAGAAAGTTCAAGCAAGTTGTGGATAGTCTGTGTAATTTGTGATAAGATTCATAAATGGGGAATTTATAAAGGAAACTTTGTGTAAAATTAAAAACTTGCTACAATTAAAGAAAATTATTTGTAGAAAAGCTTTTTACAAATGGCCTAAATATCAAAACCAAATTTTCTAAAGGTATTAATTTGCTAAATTACCAGAAAATTTTATTTTCAATTCTGCAATATATTTCTTTTGAAAGCTATGCAGATTCATATAACTCTCTCCTTCAGCTTTTTTGTCAGCTCCTGTTAATTTTTCTCCTCTGTTTATGACTGCTGTTGTGGTCTGATGGTAAAGTATTTTGTCCTAGAGATCTGTGGGAGCAGTGTTTTCTCCAAATATAGCTTAATTCTATGCTGTTGGTTTTCCTCAATGGGTAATCTCATTTTGGCTTTTGGCTTTTGATTCTTAAGTTGCTTAGAAGGGATTTGGGGGCTAGTGGGTACCTGCTCAACTCCATTCCTTTCGGCACATGGATCCTGATTTTTGTTTTGTATTACCTCTTTTTGTCATGGTGTGCTAGAGGCAGCATCAATGGCCAAGTTTTATTTTGTCCTATGCTGATGACAAGGTCATGTGCTGCCTGCCCTGGGTCCATCATGTCCCTCAGTGGGACCCCCATGGCTGGGGCATTTGGAGTCAGGGGACTTGTAGCCAGTTGGATGCTCTGGCCTGGATCAGAGTGGAAGTGGGTGGGCACTTATTGGCCCTTGAATCCCTTTTTAGCAGTGTGGGAGCCAGAGACTAGGAGCCAGGAAATGTATTCATAAAAATTACTTGTCTGTGGACAAGTTTAGCTGCTGTGGTCTTAGCTTATAGTAATTAGCTATACAAACTTCCCTTCTCCCTTTTGGAATTTAGGTCAGGTTCAAAAGGCTCTCCACTATAAAAATAAAATATTACTCTTCTTCAGAAAGGAAAAATAGCTCCCCTGTTTAACCAGGAGACTTACTTTTGCTAAAACTTGGAAAGAAGAATCCCCTGAAGATCAACTACAACCAAAATGGAAGGGCCCTTATCAGGTGTCATTGAGTACCCCTTCTGCTGTTAAACTTCAGGGAATACCTAGCTGAGTACATCTGTCCAGGGTTAACCTATGTCTTACGAGTCACAGGTACAAAAGGGGGACACCAACACCGACATCTGTGAACCTTTGGGGGACCTCTGCTATTTAAAGAATCAACATCTCAGCCAGAAGTGATAACATGACGCTGTGGGTGGGAATGGGAGCTAACATTTTTCTCTTCTTCCTGATTGTAATACTTCCTTTGTATCACTTTAGCCAATCTCTTGGGAAACATCTCTTTTGTCTTTGTTGGGCATAGAGGCCATGTTAAGGCCCAGCTGAATCACGATGTCACTGTTCATCCTGTTTGCTTTCCTAGTTACTATGATCCAGTATGGGTGGGAACATAACTCTATAGTAAATATTTCAACAATTATTGCATCAGGAAATCATCTTCACAGTTGCTGGATTTTTCATTAACATTCCCAGGCTAGAGAGGTCTATCTTATGGCTTACCTGGAAAATCACTCACTACAAGTCTCACTTTCCACATCTCACCTGGTTTTTACCCCAGACCTAACTAACCATAGTGATGCTGAAATATTCAAACCCCTACTTGGTAAATAGAACTCTCCCCACTTAATGGATTATACCTGAATCCTCCTGCCACTATTACTTGGACCTGAAAAATTGTGTATCTATATCTCCAGTGCACAAATGAGTTTATCATTTGCACCCACTGTTGTGTTAATGACACAACATCAGAAGTTTCCCTGTGATTCTTTGATTCAACTACAGTTGGCAAGTTCCCAAGGCTGCAGTAAAGTAAATGGGATTCCACTTGTAAGTTAGGAGACCATATATGGTGCATTCTTCCAGATCACAACATACAAGGGAAAAATCACTGCCTAGTCTGGAAAGGTAGGAGTACCCCCCTTCTGAAAAATAAAGATTGTCCCACCACCCCCATTGGAACAGGGAAAAAATATCTCTATAGGCCCAACTTGGAAGCAAAGGATAAACATCACACTCTGTAGGGCTTCTGTTTTTGCCCCCTCCGGGCTCATTTTTGTTTCTGGTCATGAATGGGAAGAAGTCAAACACTGTAACCTTTAGGAACTCTCTAGGGAGTCACCTGTTGTCCTAGGAGTAGCTTTCCCCTGTACATCAAAAACTTGGAACAGAGGTGAATGTACATTGGCCAGCGTTGTCCCCCAGGGGTCACTGTCTATTATTTCGTAAGACCCAAGAATACCAGAAGTAACCTAGCAATAGGGTTGATTCTGGCAGGAATCAAGGCAATGATGGGACTAGCAGCACCCTGGGGAGGCTTTGTCTACCATAAGTCAATCCTAAGGTGCTTGACTCAAACCCTAGAAACCTTAGCCACCAACACAGGTCAGGTATTAAAGGAAATTCAAGTGCCCTTAGACCCTTTGGCAAAGGTAGTTTTTGATAATAGACTAATGTTGGATTATTTACCAGGTGAACACAGTGGATTCTGTAAAGTTAATAATAAAACGTGCTGCACATATATTAACAACTGTGGACAAGTTGAGATTAACATTCAAAAGGTCTATGAGAAAGCTACTTGGTTGCATAGATATAACCAGGGCACTGACCCCAGCTATATCTGGCCAACTATCGAAAGTGCCTTCCCAAGTCTTACCTGGTTTTTACCTCTCCTAGGAACTTGGTTGTTATCTTGTTATTAATATTGGCCCTTGCTTATTTAACCTCCTAGTAAAGTTTGTGTCTTCAACATCAGTGGTCCCCAACCTTTTTGACACCAGGGACTGGTTTCACGGAAGACAATTTTTCCACAGCCTGGGGTGGGGGCTGTTGATAGGGGTGATGGTTTCAGGATGAAACTGTTCCACCTCAGATCATCCGGCATTAGATTCTCATAAGGAGCATGCAACGTAGATCCCTTGCACATGCAGTTAACAATAGGGTTTGCACTCCTGTGAGATTTAATGCTGCTGTTAATCTAACAGGAAGTGTAGATCAGACAACAATGCTCGCTGGCCTGCCCACCGCTCACATCCTTTTGTGCAGGCCTAACAGGCCACAGACTAATAACAGTCAATGGCCTGGGGGTTGGGAATCCCTGTTTTGGGGACCCCTGTTTTAGATTACCACGATTCCAAGTAAAAACAGTGCTGGCACAAGGCTTCCAACCAATTCCATCTACTGACCTGGAGAATGGAAGTGTCCTGCTTCTGGGCCCCTTACAGCAGGTATCTAGAGGTTTTTACTCCTCCAGTGCTAGGCAGGGCCTACTCCCACAAACTTAGCAAGAAGCAGTTACAGAAAATGAATCTCACCCTTCTGCAGTCTGCTTAAGATTAAGGAGGAGTATCTAATCTTTGAGGGGGCAGGAAATGAGGAAGGAGGCAGGACTTGACTCCAGAGGCAGAGTTCAGACACTGGACCAGATTGAGGACTAGCTAAAACAGGGCCAGAGCAAAAGCAGCTTTCAATCAGACATGCCCAGCAGTGTGCCATGTCAATTAACCCTTGCCATGACAACACCCAGGAGTTACTGCCCCTTTCCATGTGACTCAGTGATGACTACTGCTCCCCTAGAAATTTCTGCATAGACTGCTCCTTAATATGCATGCAGTTAAAAGTGGGTATAAATATGACTACAAAACTGCCCTGAGATGCTACTCTCTGCCTATGGACTAGCCTTGCTCTGCAGGAGCAGTCACAGAGCTTAACATCCTCAGAGCTGTAATACTGCCTCTTCAATAAGACTATTGTTATGTACCTCTGGCTTGCCCTTGAATTCTTTCCTGGGCAAACCCAAGAACACCTGCAGGCTAAGCTTCATTTTGGGGCTCACCTGCCCTGCATCTATAACGTATTATACATTTTAAAATTGCCAAAAGAAAATATTTTTTATATTCTTATTACAAAACAATGAAAAATTGATGAGGTGATAGGTATCTTAATTAAGTTGATTGACTGTTTCTACAATGCATCCATAAATCAGAACATCACATTGTACCTCATATATATACACAATTATTATTTATCAATTAACATGGTAGCTCATGCCTGTAATTCCAGCGCTTTGGAAGACAAAGGCAGGTGGATCACTGGAGACCAGGAGTTTGAGACCAACCTGGCCAACATAGCGAAACCCCATCTATACTAAAAATACAAAAAATTAGCCAAGTGTAGTGGCATATGCCTATAATCCCAGCTACTCAGGAGACTGAGACATGAAAATCGCTTGAACCCAGCAGGTGGAGGTTGCAGTGAAACGAGATGGCGCCACTGCATTCCAGCCTGGGTGATGGAGTAAGACTGTGTCTCGAACAGAAAAAAAAAAAAAAAGATGAATGAATGGCAAATTAAAACTTTTAAAATTTTATTAATTTAAATCTCAAGAGTAAATTGCTTAATGGGGAAATGCAGTTCAGATAAAAATCAACCTGAAATGTTGCAGCATTATTTTCTCCTGGGTTTACTGCTCTTGAAGAAATCTATTTACTCAACTCCTGATAGATTTTCTGCTGTGAGAGCATGTTCAACTTTAAGGGCGTATTAACAAATCTTGTTTTTAAGACCAGTGATTCTGATGCAGATATATCTATGCCTACCACTACTTAGAACAGAGCAGAGGTTGACTTTGCTGTAGATATACATCTTAGCCACAAAGAACCATCTGACAGGCATTTTACCATTTAAATTGACTTGAAGATTAATATCTAAACTTTCTACCACATATATTCAATAAGAAAACCATTAAGTGGATGCAAGAAAATATCATAAGGACTTTAATGGGATGCTTCAATCAGTTTAGAAATTTTATTACATTTTACTTGAAGCCACTATTATTCGGAGACATGTTTTCTGAGATTCACGAAACTTTTAATTATCAAGATTAAAATGGAAATATAAATGTTAAATATATAAAATATAATATAAGACTCTCAGAGAAAATGCCTTCTGAGCTGTATATGAATTAGAGTTAACAAATGTTCTTTTTTCTTCCGTACTTATAGAGGTATTCTCATATAAAGGCAGTCTCGTGATCATGGTATCTCCCCTGGATCTAGAACTAGAAATTCCATTTGACCCAGCCATCCCATTACTGGGTATATACCCAAAGGACTATAAATCATGCTGCTATAAAGACACATGCACACGTATGTTTATTGCGGCATTATTCACAATAGCAAAGACTTGGAACCAACCCAAATGTCCAACAATGATAGACTGGATTAAGAAAATGTGGCACATATACACCATGGAATACTATGCAGCCATAAAAAATGATGAGTTCACGTCCTTTGTAGGGACATGGATGAAATTGGAAATCATCATTCTCAGTAAACTATCGCAAGAACAAAAAACCAAACACCGCATATTCTCACTCATAGGTGGGAATTGAACAATGAGAACACATGGACACAGGAAGGGGAACATCACACTTTGGGGACTGTTGTGGGGTGGGGGGAGGGGGGAGGGATAGCATTGGGAGATATACCTAATGCTAGATGACGAGTTGGTGGGTGCAGCGCACCAGCATGGCACATGTATACATATGTAACTTACCTGCACGTTGCGCACATGTACCATAGAGCCTAAAGTATAATAATAATAATAATAATAATAATAATAATAATAATAAATAAAAATAAAAAAATTAAAAAAAATTAAAAAAAAAAAAAAAGGCAGTCTCATTTATCAAATGTGCTGTAAAAAGTTACTTGAATAAGATAATATAGTTTTATGTATCTAATTTTGGAAATACGTTTTTAAGGATTTCATAGATAATGATGTGTGTTAATATTATTTACACAATGCTGAACATCAGAGAAAGAAATGGTAAATGCTTTGAAAATTTCCCTTTAGTCTTTTAAAAGCCATTTGGTAAACAAGAATTGTCTCTGACAATTAGAACAAATTTCTGGAAAAAATTTTGCTTCATGTCAGGATAGATAGAAAAGTGACCTGATAGATAAGAAGTAGAAATATTATTTATGGTGTTTTTTATTTTTAAAAGCAGCAATAACGGGCAAAATAAGAGAGTGTTTGGAAAGTTCCTTAAACAAGATTATCTGTAACAGGGTCTGTGGTTGATATGACTTTTTCATCCTAGTTGGTATGCATTGGCTACATATTATGCTAAGTGTTCTAAGCACCCATTATTTTTAAAGTTTTTTTTGAGGCTGCACTGCAGTAATTTCTATGAAATATTTTTAGTTGTTATTCAAGCATCTTACTGTTGACCATTCTGTTCTCACTTTTCATCTCAGACAGTTATCTCATATTTTGCCTCAAATGAGTAGTGAGAAACCCTTTGGGTTCTGCCTCTTGATGTTCAAAGGTGATTAAAGTGATGTTGAAGAGACTGTTTAGTAGCAAATTTTTGTTTGCACCATGATCGAGCATGAAAGATTAGAGGAAGTTAATAGAGAACCAATAGAGAAGTAGATATGATTAATCAGAAACACTACTTTGAAGTTTTTTT
This sequence comes from Pongo abelii, assembly GCF_028885655.2. Classification (NCBI taxonomy): domain Eukaryota; kingdom Metazoa; phylum Chordata; class Mammalia; order Primates; family Hominidae; genus Pongo; species Pongo abelii. The sequence goes on from NC_071990.2 coordinate 124,693,215, forward strand.
ATGTGGATCTTTGTATAATACTGACATTATACAATGATTATTTAATTATCCAATCATTCATTCAGTAAACATTTAATATGTGCTAAGCACTTCAGTCTCCCAAGAATTTTTTGCCAATCAGGCTTACCTATCAATTGAAACTGAATTCTTATGGATGAGTTTAATTCTGATCATAGCCACAGAAATAAGATTTGGTTGAAATGTAATGCTAGGTATACTTCCTTCAAAGGCCATGCAAAGGGCATATCCATTCCAGACATCACAAATTTCTCTCGAAAATATGGAGAAGAATAGAATATCAAGGGATAAATGGACGTTTTCCACTATTGAATCACATATCTAACCTTCTGAAACAAAGTGGATATACCTTAGGAAATTCAAACTTAAATCCAAAATTGAATTCATGATATACTATTTCGTCATCCACACGTTTCCTGTATTAGTAAATGATACCATACTTCACCTACTCTTCCAACTAGAAGAAGTCTTCTAAGACTCCTCTCCATACTCACAAGTGTGAATAACTTCATCACAGGCTTGAAAAATATTTTTATACATAAACATTACATTAATCCATGAAATTGAAAAACAAAAAAACAAATTTGAGCTAACAGCATTGTTTTAAAAACCAGATAATATATTGAGCATTACAAATAGTACATAAGCATGGTTAGTTAAAAGAAAGAAAAACAGGGGATTGAGACTAGGTTCTAATAATGAAACTAGCCATCTCTATTGTCCATAGAGTCCTGTTGATTCTATTTTGTAAAGATATCTCGAGTATGACCCCACTTGTTTATTTCTTCCTCCATTTCTGCCTTCATTATAGCCTCAAATATATCATTTTTCCTTTTCAGATGTCCTTTCTCTTTTTTGCTACATTTCACCATACCATGCCCATTTACTAAGACTTAGCTCACTTTTCATCTTTCTCTGGAAGCCTTTCCTTACCTCCTTCCACCAAGGGTTAGAGATAATTTGTACTCTCAACATCTTATGTAAGTCGCCATCCCTTTACACTGTAATTGCAATAATCTGTAATCATTTACTCATTTGTCTCCCCAGATAAAGTAAGAAATTCACTAGGCAGGGGACTGCAGCTATCATCTATGTATTCTTAGCACTTGCACATTGTCACACATTATAAACCATAATTGTCTTTAATAAACAAGTGACAACACCATATAAAATGGGGAATTTATTTATTGAGAAATTTACACTCCAAATGCACTTCCGCTAACAATTCATCAAAATACTGCTAAAATATTGGGGGAGGAGTTGCAAAAAAGAGAATTACTCTGCAGCCCTTTACTGAAACATACCATTAAAGGAAATACTACTTTTTCTCTCCGCATAGGAGATTTTTCAAAATTATATCATGGTCATCTAGCTTTGGGATATGTGAAAACAAAACATGTATAAGTTTGTATATGAGATTTATCATTAATGTTGGTTATAATTACTTCACCTAACAAACAGAGAAAATTATGCCATGTTTAGGTGTGACTATTGGATAGTTTTGGTCTGGAATAGAAAATGCATTGGAGATAATTTTCTATTGATTAGTACCCTCTGCCACAGCATGCTTTAATTGTTAAGATTTCTTAAACTCTGTCATCATAATCACCTCCCCATCATACCCTGATCCTTTAGGTGGGTCTTGGGGAAAAAAATGAGACAATAAGAAATGGGCCCCTACTATGATGTATGACCTGGGAGATCCTATTCTTGTTTGGAATGTCAGGATATTGGTTAGGGCATGGGAAGTGGGTGAAGGGTTTGTGAGAAGGAGAGCACAGTAAAATGTCTGAATCTTGATGGACATGGCTCAAGTAGTCAAGCATGGCCCTTAAAGGAACCATTATTTCTCTCAGGTTTGCTATTTGTCACATCCATATTAGCACCTGGGCTTGAGAATATTTTGTTCTGAAACCAAGGAAATGAGAATAGAAGAGATGGGTAGTTATTATGTCTTTACTTGCTCACTACACTCAAATAAATAGTCCTATTTTTCTTTCTTAAGATGCTTTGGGTTATTGAGTGTCAAATTTGAGCAGCAAGTAAAAGAAAAGGGAAGACCTCATACAGGTGCCCACAAGAGGCTTCTGAATCACCTTCCTCTGGAATATAATCTAATTATTAAGTATCAAGCCTCTTTTAAGTATCTCACCAATGTGAAGTACTTCATGACATACTTGAGAAAATTATTCATACATAAATTCTATTATATTAATCCACTAAATGGGAAAATAGAAAAAAATGAGCTAAGAGCATTGTTTTAAAAACTAGTTAATACATTGAGCATTAAAAACAGTATATAAGCATAGTTGGATGAGAGAATGAAAAAAGGAGATTGAGAATAGGTTCAAATAATGAAAAACTAATATATTTTATAATAGCAAAGAAGATATAAACTAAGCAATATGTTCACATGGAGAAAACTTGTTTCTTTTAAATTTCTGAACATTCTATCAGAGGAACTTACAAATTAGCTTAGAAACAGAATCCTTTCTAATACAGTTGACTTCTTAACAGTCAAGTGTTTAAAAAGCTTCCAAGTTTTTCTTCTAATTTAGAAGAACCACAGCATCTGCTTCCTATGTGGTAAATAATAAGGACTTCTCCAGTGAATGGCTTGTACCACTCTGAAAGATGCAGTTTAAATTTCATTACTACCACCTTCCTCAGTTAAAGTTTAGTTTGGGTTGAAATTGGGAAGGAGGAATTTCAGTAATTTATTTTTAAAAGGAAAGAAAAGAGCATTATTTTTAAATTCCCATAAAGTACATAAGCAAGAAAATCAGTCTGAAGAAAGCTCAAAAAGTTCAAATTATGGCTTTTGGAGGAGTCTCAAATACAGACAATTGAAGATTAACAAGAGTATCTGAATAGTGGTCAATATCACTTTGTTTACAGTATATGCATAAGTAATCTTTAGTAATTTTAATGAAGTTATCATCATTCTGTCTTTTTTCTCTTGGAAGACAGGATGTGTATATTTCCTGCGGATCCACAGAGAATGAATTTCTCTGAGATTTTAAATCAGCTGAGAAAAATTGTACCTGTCATAGACTGGTTCAGAAGCTATTAATGAGACTACACTTGATTGACTAAATTGGCTAAGAAATAGTTCTTCTAAGCTCCTGAAGATAAATTCAATCAGAAGAAGATTCAAGACTATAGCACTCAAGTCACATGAAATAAAAATTAATTTTAGTTTTGTAAGCTAAATGGCCAATATAGTGTTCTATTCAGATTTTGAAAGATGCAGCAACATTTAATTCTAGAAAGTTGTCTCATGTACTTATTAGTATAATATATAACTAAAATATTAGATGTTTATTTTGTGTCAAGAACCATTCTAAGCATTTTAAAAGAAATATCTTACCATTATGTCCACGAAGTCAGTTTCCCCTTTTAAAGAATTAAGAAACAGGCTTCCAGGTCCATTTTACTACATAACTTACATATCTTATTGCACTTGATCATTCAAAGACATTAACTGGGCTCTTACTGTGTGCCAGGAACTGTTCCTAGCACAAGAAATACATGAAATGAACCTACAAAAATTTCTACTCTAAGGAATATGGAGTCTATTGTCCTGACAGCATCTACATTTATTATCTTAGCTTTACTTTAGGTTTCCAATTCAAAATAGCCCACAATTCCAAATTTTCCCCCTTTCCTCCTACCCCATTCATCTCTGTTTATATTGAGAATAGAATTGTAGTGGTATTTTTCAAGTTCTATGTTTTGTAGCAAAATAATATGGAGGATATGTTGACAAGAGGAATATACACTGCTTTAAAGGTTAAATTGAAGTAAAAGATAACTATCTGTAACACTGTAAATCTTTCTCTCACATCCTTGGAATCAAGTTGGCCATGTGAGTAAGGTCATTGATAAGTTGAAAGAAGCCAGGTCATCTATCAACTTTGTAACCTGAACATCCAATTGATCTTTGTGAGTCCACTTCCCTGCCTGTAGCTTGGGCAAAATAATGAAACCTAATGTCAATTTATGATTTTACATTATGAAATCAATTTATACATGTATGTGAATGAATCCTCTTAATTAACTGATTGATTGCTCCACCAATATTAGTTATTTTTAAATTTTCCAGGATCTGGCTTAATAAATACTCAATAAATGTCCTTGAACTAACATGGTTAAAACCATTAGAACTTTTCCTCAATTTATTGTAAGTTTTCTTGTAATAAACCAACCTCCCAGTACATATATATAGTATGTATGTATGTGTATATATATATGTGTGTGTGTGTGTGTGTGTGTATATATATATATATATGAATGAAAATATCCAGTGGTTATTCAATAAACCATTTTGTCAATGATAGAAATACTGATTCAACTGCCAACTCATAAATGAAAAATTCATATGGGGGTCTGCGTGTATATTTATGTAGTATTTCTTATCAGTCATCACAGATATTAAGCGTTTAATGATCTTTGCATTGATACATTTCTTGAGTGTTTAGGTTATTCACCTATACATCCTTAAAGGCTAGCAAAGCCTAATGCATGATAAAAATTCAATGTTACATATAATATGTATATATAATTCTACATATTATATTTTATATATATATGTTTCTCTTGCAGGATCACTATGGTAACTTTTAAATAGATATTATATTTATTCTACTGATGACAGATATAAACTAAATAGAGTAATCAATTAGAAGTTTCTTAACTGATATGAGCCAAAGAGACTCTGGTGACCGATGAGTATCAATGCATACTGTTTTTCTTCCAGTAAGTCATTCACCTATTATGTAAAATTTTTAGAAAATTGGTAAAATATAAAGGCAGTTTACCCTTGATATACATGTTCTTCTAGCTAAATATGGGTTTATTTATTTCTTTTAAGCTCAAATAAACACACAGGTAAGCCAGTGATCCTTTGCATATTCAGTGTCAGAATAAAGGAACAGTTGTCTTCTTTAGTCATCTTTAGGATGACCAAAGTCCAGAAATCACCCATCTAGTGAGTGGGTGGATGATGCCAACCAGTGCTCAGGAACGGTGAAGACCTCACTGTTAGTTAGCAAGCAATCATACAATAGCTTGGTGCATAGTCATTCAACAGATAGCGATAATGGAATAAGTGAATAAAACACGGAAAAGGCAACAAAAATAGGACCAAACACATCCGTTTTAAATTAGCCAAGTTTGTGGCAAGAGAGAAGCTTGATGTTTTTCTTTCTGGGAGATAAGGGCAGTACTGAATGTCTATACATTTTTTAACAAGGCATCTCAAATCTTAATGTGCATATAAATGATTTAGGAATCTTGTTAAAATGCAAGTTCTTATTCATCAGTTCTTGATGGGCCCTAAGATTCTATATTTCTAACAAGCAGCTAGGTGATGCTGATGTTGTTCTTTGGACCACACTTTAAATAGTAACTGTATAGATTATAACCTTTTATATTTTTCACTTACTTTATTGATATATTTTATATGTTTATAGTTTTTTAGGCATTTTCATTATGTCGCATTTAGATATGCATTACATTGCTAAATTTTTACAATAAATTTGATAGATTGGCATGGAATATACTGTCAGTAATTCCATTGTAGAGAAGCTGAGACTTAGAAGTTAAATCATGATGTCAAATCACTTAGAAGTTAATCACTCCATATCAATTGTCCTAGAGCTCCTTCCTCTACATCTTTCCGTCTTCATTGGTCTTTTACACACAGAAAACTGCCTCTGCATGTGGTATATATCATAAAGTCAAGAAACATGTCAAAAACAGATTTAAAAAGAATTATTAACCAATGATTTCCTTTCCATAAAGATAATGTTGTTGGACCTGCTGTGGCTATAGTGGCTTTTGAAAGATTTTTTTCTGCCTTAGATATTAAAGACATAACTCATAGAACAGATAATATAGGAGCTAAGACACAAGGTTAGAATAAATCTATGCAACAAACGACATGAATACCACATGATACATTAGAAGAAAACATGTGCAAACAGACCAAGGATAAAGACATGTTTATCGCTAGAAAGTCATGGGCAGGTGGGATAGTTTGTTGATGAGATTCGAGGTAAAATTAATAAATAGGATGTTTTTAGTGAGGGATTGAGTGAAAGGGCAAGATTCAAAAGACATTGAGAAGAGAAAAATTCACAGAACTGGTAATGGTTTTTAAATGTCTATGTGGGCTTCTGGTGACGGTTGTGGTGGATTAGACAAGTAGAAACTATAGAAATAAATATGTTGAGGGCAGTATAATATAATGACAATGAATGACAGTAACCCAGCACTGTTCCCTACAGATGTCCATTTTGTAAAGATAAGTAGCATTGGCTTGTGGTAGATCTTTAAAGAGAAAATGTAAACAAGATAATAAGTTAATGAGTTTGTATATTTATTCAGGGAAGAGATAATAAGAATCAGAAAAAAAACAGGTTTTAACCAGAAGAATAAAAAAATGGAGAGAATAAATTTGGGAGACACCTAACTTCATGCCTACTTGGATACTGGGTTCTGAAACAGAAAGAAGAGTTGAAAATGACTCAGAAGTTTAAGCCAATGTAACTGAATGGCAAGTCATGACTTCATGAGATAAGGAACAAAAGAAAAAAGACAATGGAAGAGATGTTGAGTTCAATTTTAAGGAAAGTGTTTTGCAGACAGAATAACCATATAAAGAAGTTGATTAGCAGTTAGAAATGCAGTTACAGAACTGTGAAAATTTTGTATATGAATATTAATTTTCTTTTTTTTTTTTTTTTTTTTGAGACGGAGTCTTGCTCTGTGTCCAGACTGGAGTGCAGTGGCGTGATCTTGGCTTACTGCAACCTCCGCCTCCTTGGTTCAAGGGATTCCCCTGCCTCAGCCTCCCAAGTAGCTGGGGCTACAGGCATGCTCCACCACGCCCGGCTAATTTTTTTGTATTTGGTAGAGACGCGGTTTCACCATGTTGGCCAGGATGGTCTGGATCTCCTGACCTCATGATCCGCCAGCCTCGGCCTCCCAAAGTGCTGGGATTAAAGGCGTGAGCCACCGCGCCTGGCCTAATTTTCTTAATGTAAAAGTAAGATAAATGATTGCATATTACTTATGGAAGTTTTTTTTATAAACATGTTTTTTCTCTTGTGTTAACTTATTTAATTTATTTGAAGATTGTTCGACAAAAAACTGTGTTTTCGGTACACAGCATTAAACACAGGTTTCTGATAATTTTAAATCAATGGACCAAATAAAATTGTCCATAAAGAAACTGATGGATCCATGAAACTGCTAATAGAGATCACTGAAAATAAGCTGATTATATAACATTAAATAACTGGTAAAGATAATGTTTTTCTGACTGTTATTTAAAATATTATTGGTCCTTTACTTAAATGCTTTGTTTTCCAGATTTCAAAATATGTCTTTCTTAAGCAATTTGGTAAAATATAGTTATGTAAACAAAGATAAAAACATTTTTCTTCTTATTTAATTTCTCCAAAAATTTAAAAACTATTTGCAAATATTTTGATGGCAATATGGTTATTTACAAAAGTCCAATAAGATCTGCTCTCTCTTTACAGCAAAATACAATTGAAAACATTGCTTATACTACCAAGGCGCCAAGGCTTCAATTAAAATGTCACATTTTAAAATATGTCCAAAATTTCTGACTTCAAGAGTTCCCTTTCTTACAATAAGTAAATAAAAACTGTCATTTCCTGGAAGGCCCAGGAACCTTAAGACAGTAAGCAAACTCTAAAGTCTGCCTTGGTTTGGCTTCCTAGCTTCAAGAATTTTTTAAATCCAGGGTTTCTATATGATCAATTAAAAACATGTTTACAAAGAAAAGCTATAATACACCTGTTATTAGATTGTAACTCTATATATCATTTTTGAGTTATTGTTATCTATCTGTAGGCTAGACTGGGTCTTAAATTATTCTAGGTTCCTCCAATTCAACTTTCTTCCATAAAAGTGGTAAAATGAGAAGTGCTCTGTCCTTAAAGCCCTATAAGGTAATGTTAGGCAAGTTCTAAAGAACAATTCTCACGTCTGGTATATGAAACACAGAAAGTTCACAAAACCGCCTGATGCCATGACCAAAGACATTCAAAAACTACAAACTAGGACAAAAAGTTGCTGTTTTCCACATGAAACAACTTTCCTTTAGATGTTGGAACAAGATTCTATATTATTATGAGACTCTTACACCCCTCAAGGCTGCCTTTTTCATTTGACTAGATAATGGCATAATTAAAATTTTACTCAGTAGCTTCTGTTGGTAACTTGACATATCTTGACCTAAGAAATCCTTTTAATCCGGATTGTGAGCAGCTCTGACAATATCCCTGTCTCAACTTTTTGTTCAAATTGTACTGGTAATCCTTTTGGTAAAGTTGGTATTCTCTGCTTTAATTCAACCCAGTCATAAACTACTACTCAGTGGCTATAAGAAGTCTCACCAGAATATGTCTAGACTTTTAGATATGTTTTGTTGGTTACCTTCAGTATTAGCTTTAAGCTTTCAAACTGGATTTATTTTTGTTGGTTACCTTCAGAATTAGGTTTAAGCTTTCAAACTGGATTTATTATATGTTTACTGATTGGTTTTTGTATGATAATTTTTAAGCTTTGTTCCTATTGCCTGTCTAATCTTTGTAAAGCCAACTCTTCCAACAGGATAATATTAGTTTAATACCTCAAGATGATTGCTGATGTCTGCCTAGGGACAGATGTTTGATGCTGGGATCAAGCATCCCAAATCTCCTAGGAATTTGATGCTGGGATCCAGCCAAACCTGCCCTGAGAATATTTTTCTTTCTGGCCCATTTGTTACTTAAATGTGGCCTAAGTCTCTGACGACACCAAACATTTCCCCAGACATGGGACAGAGACAACTGGGACAGGTTCATCTTGGCATGAAGGGACAATTAAGCCTAACTGTAAAATGATTGATTAGTGATGCTTTCAGATAAGGATGTTGATCAAAATGGGGGAAATGTGAAAGCTGATAATCTAAATTGGGTCATTCTTGTCATACTCAACTAAAACAAATTCTAGAAAAGCCAGGGAGAGAAAACACTCAGGGCACAAAACAGGGCTCCAAGAATGTTAATTCTCTGCACATACTTGACTGCTGGAATTGCTTGTTGTAACCTGAAACCAGATTTATCTATAGCTTCTGAAATAACTTGCTGAAACTCTAGGACTAATTTTGTCCACCTCTGTCACTCACCAATGGGAGCTGGCTAAACTTTCTCGAAAAAAATACATAAAATTTCTCCTTTCTTAATAAATCCTCTAATCTTGTCTCTGTTCTTTAGACATAATCAAAGACCACCCATTCTGCAGGTATGCCATGAATTGCTATTCTTTCTTCCCAAATAAAACATGAAATTTAGAAATTTGTCTTTATATCTTTATTTTTACTTCAAATGCATGTCGTGTTTGCCACCATTTTTATAAAGGGGTAAAGAAAAAAAAAAGAAATTTAGTGCCCAACAATATGCTATGCTAAAAATAAATAATTGTTATACTGTTGCTCCAGTATTTAAAAGCACAGTCATTTCTTGTTGTTTTATTTTTAACCGTTGTGGGTTAAATGATTTAGCTTTGCTAAAGAAAGGATTTTTTCTTTTTCTGAGAAATAAGAGGTGGAAAACATTGTCTAATATTGCTGAGGGGTCATAATAAGCAAGAAAACCATCCTCCGGATTTGGCAACAAATATGTTATTGGTCACCTTTATAGGAGAGGATTTAGAAGAAAAGGTTACCAAGCAGTACTTCTTCATAAATACTCAGCTTTAATTTATCTTTTCATTATTCCCACAAAACTCTGGGGAAATTTTTTCTTCCTCTTAATTAAAAAAATTTCCTCCACCTAGAGTATGTATTCCAACACTTCTTATATCTGGGACAGTTCTTTCTTAATTAATATCTCTCTGTGTTGGTTCCTTGCTCCTCTTCATGGAATACTTCACCCTATCATAAACATGAAGACAGTACAAATATTTCTTTGATTCTACATACCAGAATATCATTTTTGGCCTCCCTTTGACAACAAACTCCTCACAAAAGTAGTTTGTGCATTTTCTTCACTTATGATTGATGCATTTTTTTAATTCCTATAAACTAATTTCTGTTTCCACCACTCTACTGAAAATGCTCTCCATTCACAGGATAACAGGGTTTTTGGTCATATGTATTGGCTTTGTCTCACTCATCTTACCCCCATGACCTTTCTGAGACATTGATACTGACTCCTGACATTCCCACTTTTCCCTGAAAGTGTCTCCACTTTGGGAGGCTGGCACACTGTAGTCCCTGATCTTTCTGGTAACACTTTTTTTCTCTTCACTAGTTATTTTGCTTTTCCAAGAAGTTGTTCTCAGTTCTTTTCTTTTTTCTTATGCTCATTTTAAAAAAATAATTTCAACTTTTATTTTAGATTTAAAGGGTACATGTGCAGGGTTGTTACCTGGGTATATCGTGTGATACTGTGGTTTGGGGTACAAATGATCCCATCACCAAGGTAGTGGGCATATCACCCAATAGTTAGTTTCTCAACTCTTTGTCCCCTCTCTCTCTCCCGTCTCTAGTAGTCCCAGGTGTCTATTTTTGCCATCTTTATGTCCATGAGTATCTAACGTTTAGCTCCCACTTATAACTGAGAACTTGTAGTATTTGCTTTTCTGTTCCTCACTGATTCACCTAAGATAATGACCTCCAGCTACATCAATTTTGCTTCAAAGGACATGATTTTATTCTTTTTATGGCTGCATAGTATTCCATCATGTAGATGTACCATATTTTCTTTATCCAATCCACCATGGATGGGCACCTAGCTTGATTCCATGTCTTTGTTATTGTGAGTAGTGCTGTGATGAACATATGAGTGCACGTGTGTGTGTGTGTGTGTGTTTTTTTTTTTTTTTGGTAGAATGCTTTTGGATAAATACCCAGTAATTGGATTGCTGGATTGAATGGTAGTTCTGTTTCAAGTTCTTTGAGAAATTTCTAAACTAGTTTCCGCAGTGTCTGAGCTAATTTACATTCCCATCAACAATGTATAAGTATTCCTTTTTCTCAAGTTTGAAGAACTCTCTTTCCTTTGTCTTCTACTCTGGACTTCTCACCTCAAAAATACAAAACCCAGCCGGAGGATTCGAAGTGAATTTTCCCAAATTACAAGTGTCTACAGAAAATCTCTATGTAGAGTCTCCACAAGCACTCACCCCACTTGAACTCCCTTTGCAACTTCTAGTTAATCACCTTCATCCTCCCATGCTTCAGACCTTGTAGTTATACAGAACTAATGTCATCAACATCTATTATTTTCATATGAAACAGTTTGATGATTACAAAAGCCATTATAGCACAGTACAGAGAGAATGATCGTCTTTTTAAAGCATAAGTACTCAAAGGCCTGAAGGAATATGTAACAAAATGTCACTAGTAGTTTTCAATAGGTTTCAAAGCTGAGTGATTTTTTAAAACTTAAAAAATAATTTACTGAACATTAGTCATGGCTCCAAATAATTTTGAAAGTAATCAATGTTAATTAATTTAATGTAAATATTCCAAGGTCATTACTTTCTCTTTATGCCACCTTTATGTTGCTCCTACTTTTATTTTATAATACCTAGATTGTTATAAAAGATTTTGGTTCAAACTCCTGATTCCAATTTATTTCTATAGAATTTCACTCTGCATGCCATTATGACTAACAATTCCACCTTCTTCTCAATTATGGCCTCAAGAATCCAAATTTCACTTTAGTCTTCTAAGCCCCCATTCCTGGATTTAAAGAGCCACCTTCTTATGGCTGTATCCTACTACTGCAACTTTGCCATCTTCTGCTAGCCATGTGACTCCTGGAATATCCTTAGTCCTCTCCTCACCTCTCCCACCAGTGCTGTGCTCATTCCTGTCTCTAGGCTAGCTCCTAAATATAGCTACCATACTGAAACTGGACCAAGTAGAAAGCATCATTTCTGTTTCATGTAACAAATATGCTAGGTGAGTACGATGAGCTTCACTCAATAGATAAGAAAATTAATGTTCAGAAACATTAAGTAATTTAAGTAAAGTTACACCCCTGAACAAGAGGCAAAGGGAGTAAAATTCATGTATTGCTAGTATAAAGCCAACACTGGTTCCATCATACTTTATAGTAATTTCCTTGTCTCAGCTGCTCTTACACAGTTGACTCTTGAACAACACAGGTTTGAACTGGGCAGGTTCACTTACACATAGTTATTTTTCAGTAAAATTTTGGGGGAGGTTTGCAACAATTTGAAAAAACACACATGAACTGTGTTGTGTAAAAATATAAAAAAATACAGAGGTATATCATAACTGCATAAAATATATATAGGTACTAGTCTGTTTTGTCATCTGTTACCATAAAATATACAAATATATAAATCAATTATAAAAAGATAAAATTTGTCTAAACTTCCACTATAAACACTTCCAGATCATACAAGGTGCCATGCACAGTCAAGAGAAAGGTAAACAAATGTAAAGATGCAGTATTAAATGATAACTGCATAAAATTAACTATAGTACATACTGTACTACTGTAGTGATTTTGTAGCCTCTCTTGCTACTATTGTGATGAACTGAAGTTTTGTGGGTAGCTGCTTAAAATGCTGTGTGACATTAATCTCTGCATGAGCAGTTCATCTGTCCAGTAAATTGCATATTTCAGTAAAAGGTGATTTTTTGTAGTTCTTATTTATCATTTTTAGTGCAATACCATAAACCTTGACTAAAATGATGGGACCAATATGAAGTGCCATATGCTGGAAATCCTCCAAAGAAGCATAAAAAAGTCATAACATTACTGGAAAAATTTGAATTGCTTGATAGGTACTGTAGATTGAGGTCTGCAGCTGTGGTTGTCCACCATTTCAAGATATATAAATCCAGCATAAGGATAATTATTCAAAAAGAAAAGGAAATTTGTGAAATCTTCATTGCAGCTACACCAGCAGGAGTGAAAACCTTGTACTTATTGCAAAATACTTTTTTCTCTCATTTTGATAATGTAGCTTTTATGTGGGTGCAGGATTGCTATAAGAAAGTTGTTCCTATAGACTCTATCATAATTGAAGAAAAAATGAAGTCATTATATGATAACTTAAAGAAAAAGAAAGGTGAAGGATGTAAAGCTGGAGAATTTAATACTAGCAACAGATGGTTTGATAATTTTAGAAAGAGATTTGGCTTTTTTTAAAATGTCACAACAATAGGAGAAGAAGGTTCAGCCAACCAAGAGAAGGCAGCAGAAAAGTTCTCAGACACCATTAAGAAAATCATTGAGAAGAAAGGATTTCTGCCTGAACAGGTTTTTAATGCAAAGGAAAGTGACCCATTTTGGAAAAAAATAATACTACAAAGGACATTCATTAGTAAGAAAGAGAATTGAGCCCCAGAATTTAAAGCAGGAAGGGACAAGTTAACTCTACTGTTCTGTGCAAATGCAGTTGGGTTTATGACCAGGACTGACTTTATCTAGAAATATGCTAGCCCCCAAGCCCTGAAGGGAAAACATAAACACCAGCTTCAAATCTTTTGATTGTACAAGAAGAAGACCTGGACAATGAGAACCTGTATTAGTCTGTTTCATACTGCTAAAATAAATACCCAAGACTGGGTAATTTTATAAAGAAAAGAGGCTTAATTGACTCATAGTTCACATGGCTGGGGAGACCTCAGGAAACTTACAATCATGGCAGAAAGGGAAGCCTGAACATTTTACGTGGCAGCAGACAAGAGAAAGCAAGTGTGAAAAAAGAACTGCCAGACACTTATAAAACCATCAGATCTCATGAGAACTTACTATCATGAGAATAGCATGGGGGAAATCGCCCCCATGATCCAATCACCTCCATCCCAATCCGTCCCTCAACACATGAGGATTATGGGGATTACAATTTGAGATGAGATTTGGCTGGGGATACAGAGCCAAGCCATATCAAAATATTTTTATGGAGTGGCTCCATCAATGCTTTGTCCCTGCAGTCAGGAAGTACCTTGCCAGTAAACGGTTGCCTTTTAACATTCTCTTAATAATTGAATAATGCCATTGGCCACCCACGACTCTCTTGAGTTCCACACCAAAGGTGTTGAAGTGGTCTACTTGCCCCCAACCAAATGTCTCTAATTCAGTCTCTAGATCAGTAGGCCATAAGAACTTTTAAGGGTCATCAAACATGGTTCTTTATGGAAAGGATTGTCTGCTATAGAAGAGACATTTGACAGAGATAACATCATGAAAGTCTGGAAGAATTGTATTATTGAAGATGTCATCTTCGTTGGAGGAAAAAGCCATGAAAGCCATCAAGCTTGAATCAGAATGTTTCTGTTGGAGGAAACTGTATTTATATGTTGTGCATGACTTCGCACGATGTATGACAGAGTCAATCAAAAATATCATCAAATAGACAGTAGATATGGCAAAAAAGGTGGGAGGTGAAGGATTTCAATATTCAGGTCTTGGAGAGATTAAAGCACTAATATACACCATGCCAGAGGAATTAATAGAAGATAATTTAATGAAGATGAGTACTTCTGAATGAGTACCAGACAAAGAGGTAGCAGATTTGGAAGAGGTAGTACCAGAAATATATTGGCATTAGAGAATCTGACAGAGGGGTTCCAGTTACTCAAGACTGCTTTAACTTATTTTACAACATGGACCCTTACATGAAGCATTGCTTCAGTAAAGTAAATGCTGGAAGAAGGATTGGTACTATCTAGAAACATTTTTGGAGAAGTGAGAAAGCAAAAAAGTTAGACAGAAATTACCATGCATTCTGTAAAGTTACACTTCTGACCCATTTGCATTTATTCCGCCTCTTCGACTTCTGCCACTCCTGACAGAGCAAGAGCAACCCGTCCTTTTCCTCCTCCTCCTCAGCCTACTCAACATGAAGACGTGGATGAAGACCTTTATGATGATACACTTCCACTTGATGAATAGTAAATATATTTTATCTTTCTTATGATATTTTAAATAATATTTTCTCTTCTCTAGTTCACTTTGTTGTAGGAATACAGCATATAATACATATAACATACCAAATAGTTGTGCATCTAGTTTATATTACCAGGAAGGCTTCTAGTTAACAGGAGGCTATTAGTAGTTAAGTTTTGGATAAGTCAAAAGTTACATCTGGATTTTCAACTGCATGGGGGTTAATGCACATAACTACCACATTGTTCAAGAGTCAACTGTATATTCCTGAATTTCTAGCTTAAATATATTATCTCCATTAACTTTTCACTTACTGCTACTTAGGAATGGCTATAGGAATGGCTCCTCTCTCTAACTTCCTAGGGAACTCTTCACTAATATCATTTCCTTGTAGCCATCTTTCGATAGCTCATGTCTATGTCCCTGATTACATTCTTTGAGAATGGAAATAATATCTTACCACTTGTTTGTAAATTTTATATCACTAAGCATAACTCTGGACATATGGTAGTGACATTAGCATAATATATGTTTTCAATAAGTTGTTGATTGATCATATTTTATAATAAAAGATGCCTTAATGCTGATTTATCTTTCATAATAGGAAATTAAAAACACATATCATATAAAAATAGACATGTTCTTTCCTCTGCTTGGTCTATTCTGCTATTAATACTTGTGATTGCATTTTTAGATTCTTGTATTGTGTTTTTCAGCTGTATCAGGTCACTTATGTTATTCTCGATACTAGCTATTTCGTCTGTCAGCTCCTACAATGTTTTACCATAATTTTTAGCTTCCTTGCATTTCATTAGAATGTGCTCCTTTAGCTTAGTGAAGATCAATTTTATCCACATTCTGAAGTCTACTCCTGTCATTTCAGCCATCTCAGACTCTGCTCATTTCTGATCACTTGCTGGAGAGGTGATATAGTCATTTTAAGGGAAGATGGTACTCTGACTTTTTGAGTTTTCAGCGTTCTTGCACTGATTCTTTCTCATCTTTGTGGGGTTATTTACCTTCAGTCTTTGAGGTTGCTGCCCTTTGAATGGAGATTTTTGTTTGTTTGTTTGTTTTTGTTTTTCTTTTAAAAGTCTGGCCTCCTTTCCATAGGGCTTCTGTAGTTTGCTGGGTGTCCACTCCAATCCCTAGTTACCTCAAATTTTCCAGTACCTGGAGGCATCACCACTGAAGACCACAAAACGGCAAAGACGGCAGCCCTTCCTCTGGGAGCTGTGCCCCAGAGTACAAGAACAAAGACATAGACCGATAGAACAGATTAGAGAACCCAGAAATAAGACTCCACACCTACAACTATCTGATCTTTGACAAAACTGACAGGATTCCCTATTCAATAAATGGTGCTGGGATAACTGGCTAGCCATACGCAGAAAATTGAAACTGGACCCCTTCTTTAGACCATATACAAAAATTATCTCAAGATGGATTAAATACTGAAATGTAAAACTTAAAACTATAAAAAGCCTGGAAGAGAACAGAGGCAATACCATTCAGGACATAGGCACCGGCCAAGATTTCATGATGAGGATGCCAAAAGCAATTGCAACAAAAACAAAAATTGACAAATGGGATCTAATTAAACCAATGAGCTTCCGCACAGCAAAAGAAACTATCAACAGAGTAAACAGACAACCTACAGAATGGAAGAAAATTTTTGCAAACTATGTGTCTGACGCAAGTCTAACATCCAGCATCTATAAGGAACTTAAACAAATTTACAAGAAGCAAATAAACAACCTCATTAAAAAGTGGGCAAAGGACATGAACAGACACTTTTCAATAGAAGACAGACATGCAGCCAGTAAGCATATGAAAAAAAGGCTTAATATCACTGATTATTAGAGAAATGCAAATCAAAACTCCAATGAGACCATCTCACACCAGCCAGAATAGCTATTATTAAAGTCTAAAAGTAACAGATGCCGATGAGGTTGTGGAGAAAAAGGAACGCACATACAATGTTGGTGGGACTATAAATTAGTTCAACCATTGTGGAAAACAGTGTGGTGATTCATCAAAGACCAGTGTGGCATACCATTTAACACAACAATCTCATTACTGGGTATATACCCAGAGGAATATAAATCCTTCTGTTATAAAGACACATGCATACATATGTTCATTGCAGCACTATCCACAATAGCAAAGACATAGAATCAAGCCAAATGCCCATCAATGATAGACTGGATAAATAAAATGTGGTACATATACACCACGGAATACTATGCAGTCATGAAAAAGAACAAGATCACGTCCTTTGCAGTGACATGGATGGAACAAGGGCCATTATCCTTAGGAAACTAATGCAGGGACAGAAAACCAAATACCGCATGTTCTTACTTATAAGTGGGAGCTAAATCATGGGAACATATGAACACATAAAGAAGAATAACACACACTGGGGCCAATTGGAGGGTGGAGGGTGGGAGGAGGGAGAGGATCAGAAAAAATAACTAATGGATATTAGGCTTAATACCTGGGTGATGAAATAATTGGTACGACAAATCCCCATGACACACGTTTGCCCATGTAACAAACCTGCACATCCTGCACATGTACACCTGAACTTAAAATAAAATTTAAGTAACAATAATAAAATAGACATAAATACTTAATGTAAACTAATAATAGGAAATTGTTAGTGCATGTTACTTTTTCTATTATATGTCATCAGTAAAATAAAGCATAAAATACAATGTTATGCAAACAGGAAAGGACAACATAATGCACCTTTCATCTGATTAGTGAGTTTTCACTACTCCAGTAAAAATGCTAACAATAATAAAGCAATTTTTTGTATGCAGTTTTTCCTTTTCTGAAGATATATCTAAAGTTCATTTGTAACTTTTGATGTAAACACTAAATATACCATTTTATCTCTATTATGCTTTTTTCTGCAGTTTAAAATTGTTCAATTTTTCATTGATCTTCCAAAGAATGCATGTTTTAAAATTACGTAAAATTACTTTAAATGGGCATGCTCATTCACTAAAAATAAGAAAATAAACAATTTATTTTGATCTGACGGTAATCCTTTTAAGAGAAATGACTTTAATAATTTAATATTTAACATATACATAGAAGGTTATTTATAATAACTGCTTAAATATAGATTAAAATTTGTGCAAATGAATATATGCAAAAATTTTTAGACCAACAGCATGAATGTCTGCTTTTATGTAGTACCACTTTCACTCTACAGAGAGATATAGATATAGATATAACTTTCTTTTGGATAGATATAAACATATAAATCTCTTTATAAAGATACAAAATACTTGAATTAGGATAAGCCATAGAAAGACTATAATTGAAAATTTCCTTAGGATTTAGTGTCTTCCTTTTCTACATTTTCCCCATTCTATGATATTCATCCACTCAACCTTCATCACTAGCCTTGAGTGCCCAGCTAATCTCTTGACTTCTTCCCTTGCAAAACCTGTTTTTAGAAAGTCTATTTTTAAGGTATTTCAGCTTTCAAATTAATGGCCAATAGGTCAATGGATTACTTCTCCATAAAATATTTGCACATTTAATTGTGGGAAAGAAAAGTGTTTAATCTGTTAGGTTGAACCCTGTGGGACTCCTTTTTTGGAGATCAAAATGGTTGAAAGTAGGTAAATACAGGTTCATAAAACTCAGTCCATGATAATAATAAATTTTAGGCATTTGCTACGCTCTGTATGGAGCCTCTGACATTTAAGGTGCCCTTTTAGCATTTCATAAACAGTGTTCAATTGCCCAGTAAATAAACAAAGAGCAGTGTATGTGCTAATGGTTCTAGTGCTTTGATAAACTTACCCAAAATCTGCTACCAGAAAGCAAGGAGTTTTTGTTAACTTTAGCATACATTTAGTTTTATTGCTTATTACTTGTAAAATATATGGCACATAGCATCAGTATTTTTTTAATGTTTTGGATGTCTAAATATTTTATCCAGCCATGATTGTAAAACTGTAAAACTAGCTTTCTTCCAACCAAACAGAACATCTCCTTGTATGTAAATCTTACAAAATATGCTTACCTGCTTTGGACATCTTTTCATCTTTTTTAGTTTTAGGTTCTGGGGTAAAATGTACACATAAACACATACAAACAAAAGGGAAAAAAATAACATTTGAAAAATAGTCAGTACAAAGTGGATTATTAGGTAGGCTTCACTGATTTTTCTTGTCTGTTTTCAATTTCAATTATAGTTATATACTGTTATCAAAATATTAATGGAATATGTATCTTTGGTAAATTATAAAGTAACTTAAGCAAAAATACTTTGATTTTAAAATCCAGTTTGCAAAAAAGTTTCATGCTAATCAAGAAATTTGGCTTCTTGTCTTTAATAAAAGCCAGGACTTATAATTTATGCATTCTGAAAATATTGCAAATTAAAAAATTAATAAAAATTGCTCAGAAGAAAAATGTCATAAATTTTCCTAATTTGACCAACTTAAGCAATTTTGTTTTCGACTACCATACATTTAATTCATGGGGCTCCACCTAGTGGTTAATATAATTATTGTTTTCCTAGTATTTCTATTAGTATTAATTTTATAAAATAAATCAATTTTACCTAAATTTAATATAATAATATAAACAATCAGTGAAATAAAGTATCTTGTTCTCTTATTGTCCTAGGACAATGTCTTTTGTCCAGAAATTCTGCATTCTAAAAACACCAGTATAGAATAAATTCATACCTTTTTAAAACTATTCAAGTAATATTCATAGCACAACCCTAATCAATAAGATAGTTGACTATATTTTCATGTTGCCAGTCTATCCTTTTATTTAACCAACTTTGCTCAGGCTTTATAATTATCTGTTCTTGCTATAGAGTCTTCTGGTTAATGGAAGAGTCCTGGTACATTATAGTTTTCCTCCCTTCAAACAGCAGAAAAACTGACTTCATAGTTGGAATACCTATAGAGCATAAACTATGTATAAGGGATAAGGCTACCAGCTTTATTTGGGTTTTAGTCTAGCAGTGTCTCATTTTCTGTAGTTATAATTTTAAAAACTAATTTGTTTAACTGCAGAATTTTATATAATAAACAATGTCATAGACTTTTACACCCTACTTCCTATAATACTTGAATGCACCTTCTGTAAAAAGTAGTATCAGTGCTATTAATGCACTCTGACACTCTTTGGCACATATTTCTCCCCTTTTTTGACACGTTCACTTAGCTTGGTGGATACACCCTATTTTAATGTTTTCTATGTGCCACAGTATTTTAGAAAATTTTGTTATTGTCTGTAATCACTCTTTAGATTTTAAGCTCCATTAGTGCAAGAACTGTGTTTTGTTTATTACTCAAATATCAGCACTGGGTGAAATATCTGACATGTGGTATGTGATCAACGAATATTGTTGAAGGAATGAACGAGTGAAATAAATGGAATATATAGAATGACTAAAGGCTCCCTGTTGGGTATCTGAAGTCCTAGAAGAAATTGATTCATCTTATGCCTCTAGAACTAAAGATAAAAATTCAACGTCACATAGCTGTTGCATTTATATTTTATTTTAGAAACTTAAAAAAAAAAGTGATGTCTTTATGTGTCCAACGATAGCAAATATGGCCTCCAACAATTCAATGATACCTTCAATTATTGGGTTTCCTGGTGCTATGTTTTGTCTCAGTCAGTTTAGGCTAAAGTTAATTCCTATCTAATTACTTAGTCTATAATAACACAATTCCCTTTTTTGATGGTGAATTCTGATGAGATTTTGGCTCCATTGGAAAGGAAACAACTTTTTTTTTCTCTAATAGTTCTGTCTTTATTGAATCTATGCTAGGTCAACAGTACAGTTTAAACTTTCAAGCAAATTAGCACAATTCTAGTAATGAGAATTATTTTTTTCCGGAGTACTTATGGCTCAAGTCCTGGTCAATTGTTGACTTGCATTATTCCATTATTTTATGAAGTACATGCTATTTTAATCCCCATTTGGCAGATGAAGTGACTGAAGCTTACAGAAGTTAGTTTGTGGAACCTCATTCAGCTCTAAGTGGCGGAACCAAGATTCCATTTTCCCAACCTATTTCCCTTCACCCGGGTCATATCCCAAGGTCTGGATAGAATGATCTTGGTCTCCTTCTTAGTTCTGTTTCCGAAGTATGGCTAATTTGAATATTTGGATTTCTTAGAAACAAATTCCCACAATTTTAAATCTTTTATTCCTAGGACACAATTCATTAGCATTTTGCTCAGCAATAATAGGCATCTATTTGAAACAGCCTTGCTTCGCACTCTGCACACGGCTCTCACTCCTGTCAATCACACTGTTATTGTAATCTTGAAATGAAATCTTCTCAGCCTTAATGTTTGTCAAACGATCTTTTGGAAAAAATAAAAATTGTGGAGAATATTTTTACCAACTATGGGTACAATACAACCAGAACCAACTTCGATCTTGTACACAGAATTTTGTAAGCACTCTTATGAAAAGGTACTATCTAATGTGTGGCTGCGGGCCCTTTTACTAGACTAGAACTACTGGCTTTAGTGTTATGTGAATAGTAATGCTAAAAATGACCTTAGGACAAGTTCTTTTGGTGTATGAGGAGTCGTCTTTTTGGTTCTATAATCTGACTTTAAAAGCAAGCTCATTTCCTAAGTTTTGTGACCTTGGGCATTACTTAAAACCTCAAGTCTTTATTCTGTCATTGCTAAAATGGAGAAAATAATGTAAAATTGATGTGAGAGTTAGGAGTGATGTACATAAAGAGCTTAGCTATTTTTAAATTATGCTCATAAACTTAAATTGCATGATCTTTCAAAGTAATTTTCTTTTTTTTTTTTAAACAGAATTGGGACTTTACCCTTGAATACTCAAGGCAGGAATTGATATGTGAGAAATTGGCAATGGATTTTCTAAGTTGAGCAGCTCTTTCATTAGGCTACTTGATTTTTAAGAACTCAGTGCACTCATTTTGTAGATGGTATTTCTACAGACAGTAAAGTATTTTTTGAGCCATATGAGATTGCAGTTTCTAATTAGGATTTATTTCAAGCCATATAAAAACAACTCTCTCTCTATATATATATATTTACATATCTGTGTATATATATAAACTTTATATATGAAGCTTAATAAAAAGTTATAATGAGATGCTTCAGGAAACTAAGGACAGTTATTAGTGAATACTGGCCATTGGGACTGGGAGGCCAGAGAGACAGCAGGCGAGCATTTATTTTTCATTCTGTCTTCACTGTTTAATTGTTTTCTACCACAATTATTATTGCATAATAATAAAATATCTAATTTCTATAAACATTTGCCACTGAAGCCCTTCATTTTGGGCTACACGTACAAGCATTGGGGAAATATGGAACCAAAGAGTCCCCATGCTAAGTTGTTGAGGAAGGCAGCCTGCCATTTCCTATGCAGCACTGACTTTTCCAGGCTGTTGATTTCATTTGTGAAATGTAAATTGCTGATGGGCCTGGGGAAGGGAGCTTCATTAGTGATTTTTCAATGTCATCAATAGTGTTTTCAAGTAGAATAAGCAGACGGAAACTTCAGCATGCAAGTGCTTAAGTCAGAATGGCAGCAGTGGAGACAAACTCTGTTTGGGAGTCTCTGCTTTGTCTTCATAAAAAGAAAAGAAATAAATTTATTCAATATATAAATCCCAAGAATCTGCATTATTTTCAGAATGCCTCTATTTTAAGTACTTTGCAAGGCAAAAGCTAAATATCATTGATTTTTTTCTCAATTTATTTTATTATCACAGTTGCTTCTTTAGCACATAGATATCTTACATGTGGAATAAAATAAAATAATAATTATTATTATTTTGCACCAATGACACTTTGCATTTCCACATGGTAGTCTCTAAGGTAAGTATATTATATATGTTATCTATATTTTATTGATATAATATTAAATATTCATTTGTTTATTAGCTTTCTAACTCCAATAGCATATAAACTTCATGAGTCCTGGGATGATTTTTTTATTTTCCCTAATACATGAGAGTGCTTAGACTGTTCTTTGCACAAAAGAGAGATCAACGTATACTTGTTGAAAAAATGGACAAATTACATAATCCTTACATACCACTCCTATGTGGTAAATGTTATTATTAGACTCAATTTACAGATAGCAATACTGAGACTTAATCATATGTTTAAATATATACTCCCTAGTAAGTGGCAAAACTGGGATTCGAATTCTGTCTTCAAAGTTTTAAGCGCTTCAACACACTTCTATAACTACAGTTGCTACAGATAGAATTAAAAGCTTTGAAGCATTTAATACATAAAAACTATATAGCACACCACATTCTACTTCTTATAAGTAGTCTGTCTATATTATCTATGTTGTATTATCTACACAAACTACTAATAGTCATTAGGATTATAATTAACATATACAATATAGTCACAGAGGTTTCTATTTTTTTCCAGCCAGTCTTTAAATCATGAATCGTATTATACAGTTTCTTACATTGAGCTGGTAAAACTAAGCAGTCTGAGCATTGATAGAAAATGAATAACTCTCTCACACACTCCTGGAGTAGTATTCAATATTTAATGACATGGGAAGATGTCATATTTAAAAGCAGGTCACAAAACCTACTCCTGTAAAATATACAAAGGAACATTAGCAGTGTTATCGCTGGTCAACCATAGGTGAGTTTCAGTATGAGGGGGTCTGGAAAACGTGGTGGCTAAAGACATAGGTCTAAAATCACACTGCCAGACACCAGTTCTCGATCCACATCAGGCAATTGTGTGACCTGGGCAAGTAACTCTCACTGCTTCTATTTTCACGTTAATGCAAACAGGATTGCTGTGAAAATTAAACACTACATGTGAAGTACTTAGAATGGTGCCAGGTAGAAAGCAAACGGTGGATGTCAATCATTTCACCGATATTTTAAACTACTTTTCTCGCACTTTTCTAACACAATCTTAAATACAATGCGTATTTTAAAATAAAAAAAAACATTTTGTTATAAGCAACATTCATATGTTTATTCCAAACCCATGGCTTTTCCATTATTTGGGCCTTTTTTTATTCAGGATCTCCTGAATATCTGGACTTTGATGAAAACCTGCTACTACTACTACTACTTGCTATTACTACTATTACCACTACTACACACAAAGACATGCAATTTCACAAATTTGTTGTGGTCCTAACTGTATTATTAAAAAGAAAATGTGATGCAATGCGTGTGTGCCTGCATACACACACACTCACACTCTTCCACATTCTGTTTTCTGCATGAGGAAGTACTGCATGGAATATAGAAATACTGTCACTCCAAATAGCTTGACTTCAATGTTTCAGATATGGGATAAGCCTCCCTAAATAAGTCTTAAGAGGAATGCTTATTTTGCAAAGATTCAGTCTGCTATACTAGATGGTATCTGATTTCTTCTGCTGCAGACACAATGCTTTGTGGTCCAGATAAATATAACTGCGAAAAAGACAAGATTTCACTGCCTTTGAGTTTGATTTTGAACTTCTTCAGTTCATAGATTGCCAAAAGAAGAAACTGTTCTAACTTTGGGTGAGGTCACACAGCGAACCAACACACAGCATCTGCTACTACATAGCTTTTCATCTTATCTGGCTGTACATTTCTGTACTTCAATATTTTACTGACTGTTTAACATTTTCCTTTCTCTTATTTAGCCACATCCATATGGTCTTGACACTTCATGCATTCTCTATGCTCCCATTTTCCCTGATTATCTTTCTGAATTAGTATCATCTTTGCTCATGAACTGAGGAATCCTTCCATGCATAATGAAGAAGCAAGGTGATGATATTCTCAAGTGATAGTTCAACCTCATTCATGTCAAGGAGTTGCAGAGATCATTTTTGCCACTGCAGTTGAAGAAAAACAAACAAACAGGCAAAAGCTAACCAAGCAAACAATTCCTCAGTTTGAAATTTATTTCCTTTTTAACCAAATAATCTAATACGTGATCTCTGAAACTCTCCAAATTTCCATTTTCTTAGCTTTTGAAATGGAAACATTATAATTATCTCAGGAATTTGTGGCTAGAATTAGACTAAATAATTTAACAAATATTTCCTGAGTATTCAAGTACTAATATTGAAATAACAGATCTCCATTGATTGGATGAAAATTTGGCCTGCCTTATTGAAGGGAGCATTGGTGAACACTTCACTTTTCCCCTGTCCCAGCTCTTTTTTTTTAAATTTTATTATTATTATTATTGTTTTTGAGATGGAGTCTCACTCTGTCGCCCAGGCTGGAGTGCAGTGGCGCAATCTCGGCTCACTGCAACCTCCGCCTCCTGGGATCATGCCATTCTCCTGCCTCAGCCTCCCCAGCAGCTGGGACTACAGGTGCCCGCCACCACATCCGGCTAATTTTTGTATTTTTAGTAGAGATGGGGTTTCACCATGTTAGCCAGGATGGTCTCGATCTCCTGACCTCGTGATACACCTGCCTCAGCCTCCCAAAGTGCTGGGATTACAGGCATAAGCCGCCACACTTGGCCTGTCCCACCTTTTTTCACTGTCTTGTGAGATCTTTGAGGACAGGGAATATGTCTTTTCATCTTTGGAGCCTCACTGCCTAGAATAGCCACAGAACATTATGTGAACACTCAAAAATTGTTATGGATATATAACAAAATTAAAATGCTGTTTCAAAATGACAGGAAAATCAAAATGCTAACTTCATTTTTAGGGTGTTTAAACCAAAATATGAAGCAGAATCCCTGTCTCACTATCCAAAACCCTTACATGTATGGAGAAGCACATTAGAACTGACACACCAGATGTTGAACCCTGGTGCACATTATCTTCAGATATTTATATTTAATTTGTCTGTCTAGTAAAATTATTCAGAGGGGCTACACGAACTAATTTGTCTATTGTTAGTTATTTCAGGAAGCAAGAGCCTCAAACTACTGACATCACTGCTTTTCCCATAACACATAGGCACACACACAAGCACACCTCCACACACACATGTTCTCTGTCCCTCTGTGTCTGTCTCTGTCTCTCTCACACACCTCTCAGACCCATTAAGTCAACAACAGAAACAAAACAAAAACAATTATGGTTGATAAGTTTCTGTAGGTGTAGTTCTAAAATGGCTCCAGTTTGTAATGCAGGCGCTTAAGTCATGACTCAATGCTTTATGCCTAAGTCCTGATTCTGCAATCTTTCCTTGGCAAAATTCCCAAAGGAGTTTGATGCTTACAGAAAAACTTTGCTGAGTGGACATTAAAAACATAAAATGGGCCACAGGGCATTCTCTCTTTTCAGCACAGAATGCTGAAATGCATACATTGTCCCTGCCTTATTCTGTCATCATTTCATTTTCATGGTCTTTTGTCTTTTGTATATGCTAAATGCAATGTACCACACTTCTGATAGTGTCACTCTGCTTTTATCTCTTCTTTCTTTTATGCCTACTTATATGCGCCTCATTATTTTTTCCTTCCCTGAAGCTTCCCAGTGTGAAGAGTGTGCATTTAAAATAGGTAAGATATAATTGGAGGTGGCTGCATGCATTTGTAGGTCCTGCAGAAATTGTCAGAACCAGGCCCTGTGATGTTATTTGAAGATGGCAGATGGCGAGTTGGAAATATTTCAACTAATGAGCCTGCTGACTTTAAACCATTCAATGAGTTCAGAAAGTTGTGCAAAAGCTGCTTACCAAGGTAAATAAGCAGGCATTCCTTAGTTTTCCTTTACTGAGGGGAAGTCACTAGACTCTTGCTTGTTTTTCTGGGTACCAGTATCGATTTTCTTGAATTTGAAGTAAGAATAATCAATTTTGAAGTCAGAATAATCAATTAAGTAAATAAAATGTCATAGGTTTAAGTATGAATCATCTTATATCTTGTTCAAAAATGTAAAAATAATAGATGACTTACAGTAGAAATAATATATTTTTTAAAATGTTAATGGACAGAAGCCAGGTGTGTGGTGCATGCTTACAATTCCAGGTACTCAGGAGGCTGAGGCAGGAGGAGCTCTTGAGCCCAGGAGTTTGAGGCCAGCCTGAGCAACACAGCAAGACCTCATCTCTTAAAAGAAAAAACAAAAAACAAAACAAAACAAAACAAAACAAAACAAAAAAACCTTCAAGGAGAGAAGCATATTAGAACATATGCATAAAATAGCTTGGAGTGATAAGACGGGTTGCAGTGAGATAGCGACCCATTCTTTCATTCAATTCTGCCTTTTGAATGAGGGCTGATATTTAAAAAATACCAAGGAATGAATATTGGAGCTCTATACTTAGAGTTGCACATGTATTTCACCTACATACAGCTGTACACATGTTGCTGTATATTAACATTTTGGATGAAGAAAATTAAAATTCTCAGTGCTTGGATACAATACTTTCGTATAGCTAATGCTTGCAGAGAAAATCTTGGCCCCCTCAAATACTTTCGAAAATAATATATGACCTCTTTCCATCCTATCAACTTGGCATTTTGGCATAATGGACATAACAAGAAATGTGTTAGGCTGTAAATTGCTGCTTAAAGTGAAAGTGCTACTGTTATGGGTCCAACTTTCACTTTAACAATTCTTCAGAAAATGAGTAATCATGGATTTTAAAGGCATCTTCTAAGATTTTATTCTTTAGAATCCTGATTGGTCTTTTTTTATTAATCAACAGATTATCTGTAACCTTCCTTCATTCCTAGCAAACACAATAAAATTATTACAAAGACAAAAATTTATATTCCAATATTTAAAAAAAGAAAAATAAGATTATTTTTAGTGGTTATTAAGTCTGATACTAAGTAGCTAATTCAGCATAAAAATCTTGGATAATCATTTAATCTTTGGGCATCAATTTCTTCACTGTTAACATGATAGTTGTAATATTTCTCCTTAAAATACTTCAGAGCAGAATTAAATCATGCTAATAATTTGTAATAGAGACTAGGCACCAAAAAACTCAGAAAAAGTACAGAAAAATTAAAGTACTAATGTTGATTACTAAACCAAATATTCTAGACCCAGTATTAGACTATGAAAATATTTTACTGCAAGTTCTAATATTTCGTAGAGGAGGACAATGACATGAGTGAAGATGACATATGTGAATTGCAATACTATTGGAACATTTTAAAAATTTAGAGTAGTGAATAAAATATATAGATTAATTGAATCTTCTTAGAGTTATCAGTTTCAAAAGACAAAATAAATCCCTGTTTTATCAGTTTAAACAGAATCAGAACACTAAATAACTTTAAAATTGGAACTTTGGGGACAAAACTCTACCTTTTAATGTTAATCACTGGACACGGGAATATTTGTGGTCTCTAGATGTAGCAAGACAAAAACACTGGTTAAGTTTACTATGGCATACATTGAATTAACTTATTCTGAAAGGTACCTTTAGGGATAAGCCTCTGAGACCAACTGTCTTGATTCTTTCTTATAAAAGCAGACTATACAACACATACTCCTTCAATAAATCATTGAGCTTTCCCCTGCAGGTTTGTATCTGAATTAATCAATATTAAAATAGTGCTTATAGAAACAACATTGTACCTTTGCAATGAGACACAAAAACTAGTGACAACTGAACATGCAAAATTACCAATTTCTGTAAAATAAATAGCAGAGAGAGTGATTACTAGTATTGGACTTCAAGCTTGTTGGTAGTACTCATGTTAAGAAGAAGGTTTAGGGTTCCTCAATTTTGAGACTTAACTTTATTCCCTACTAACACTATTTCTCTTACTCTTGGCTCTTTCCATAAGAAATCTCACCCATGCAAGGCATGCCAACATCTTCAAATTCAGAATACAGGTTCACAAGTGTATCTCCAACCCAAATATATTTTCTGATACTCACACCCAAATAGCCAACTTCCAGCTCTAAATTTCTACTAGAATGTCCTAAAAATACCTCAAATTCAGCATGGTGTAAAACAGATTTATAGTCTTATATTCTACACATGTCCTTTTCTAGTATCCCATCTCAAAGTCCCATCTCACCTCACTGTAGCATCTCATTTTGATTGAATCTGGCTTCTAACATGTTGAAGCAATTTTGAAATGTATTTCTACTTTTTAAAATATTATCAGGTCCATGGATTGAATTCTGAGTATATTAATATTTCTCTTAAAGTCACCCAAATTTTCTTATAGACATACACCTGCTATTAATGTTTGGTTTACATAAATGCCCTATACAAAACTTCATGTAGTTTAGATAGATTTCAGCTATTGTTTCTCTATCATCCATTTGAATTGAACTGTGTCATAGAAATAAATTTTTAGCCCACATTATAAATTAACCAAGAAGTACTGATTACAAATATCGCCCACATTTTTCAGTGATCATAAATTTATTATTTTGTCATTTGCTCAATTAGCTATTTTTAAAACAAATAGAAACTGGCAAATTTTAAATTTTAAGTGCTTGCTTTCATTTTAAAAATAAAATCTGCAGATTTTTAAAATATCAGTTATTTTTCTTTGTTCATTATATGCATTGCAATATATTTTTCTAATGTGTGGCTAATCTTCCTCTTCTGGATTTGCTCTCTTTGTGTCTTAAGAAATTCTACTGTAACCAAAAGCTATATATGTATTCTTCTCTATTTTCCTGAATGTTTGAAGTTTGTCTTCTAGCATCAAGTCTTGAAGATGTCTTAAATTTCTTTTTGCGCAAATATGAGAGTGGAATTTAAATTTTTTCCTACATGAGAAGCAAGTGTGGTTTTCCATTTATTTTCTCAATGATACATCTGTCATCTAATGTATTTTCCTACATTTAGGGCTTCATTTCTGGGCTCGCTGTTACGTTCTCTCAGTGTGCGTTTCTATACCCGTACTATTTCCACATCGTTTTAATTAAAGCAATTCTATAAAAAATAGCTATATTTGGTCAGGCAATTCCACCTTATTATTTTTCAAAAAAAATTTTCTTATTTTTGTCCTTTCAAGTTTAAAGACATTTAAGAAAACTTTTTTCCACTCTAAAAATACCATTGATATTTTTTATATGAATCTATACATTAAAGGGAAATGATCACTTCCAGATAGGAAAAGGAAATATTGCTTCACTTATTCAAGCCTTTAAAAATGGATTTCAAAATTTTTTCATTATTTTTATATGAAAATGTCATCAATATTTAGATACATTTATTCTTTGTAACAGAGTTTGTTCCCACTGTGAATAGGGTACCCTGAACTAACAAATTTTTGAATTATTCATCACTTATGTTTAGAAAAGCTAAACATTAATTTTCATAGGATGATCTTATATCCAGAAGTTTTGCTAATTTCTCTTATTCATACTAATATTTTGTTGGTGGGTAAATTTGGAATATTTATGAAGATGACTTTTCTGCAAATACAACAACTTTGATTATCCTTTTTCAATTCTTATACTTTTTCTCCATTGGTACTATATCTGATACAATGTTGAAATCAGGATGACATTTTTGGTGTGTTTTATATTTAATATTTAAACATAAGTACATATGTATAATTTGTAATGTTATATAAATGCATATATGTGATCATATTACACATATTCATGCACATTGATTTTTGCATTGTTTTGTTTAGTCAAAATCATTTTAAAATGCTGTATCTCTCCCATAAACCGTATTATCAACCTAGTCTAAATCACTCCATATTTTCCATATTTTCTCCATACTGTTATAATAATCTTCAAACATATAGAAAGGCATATAATGGCAGAAAACCCTGACTAGCCAACACAACTTGTTCTTCATTCCTTCTCTCACCCAGAATCCCTTGCAGTTAAACGTATCAGGAACCTAAATCTTCCCTGGTGGCAAGGGGATGAGACTGATGCATGCCACCTGGCATGCAAGCCCTCACACTTCCTCCTCCTTTGTGCTGGCTGCAATGCCAATACATAGGCAGAACTTGGAACCATGTACTGAAGATGGCAGAGGCCGCCCCAAATGACCACACACCCCCCCAACCAACACCAACACCACCTGAAAACCTATCTTACTATTAATTTTTTTCATATGATTTGGAATTTCAGGTTGTATTTCAGCCTGAGAACTGTATTATTGTGGTCATTGCCGTTTTTGTTTCTTTTTTTCCTATGAATTGCGATTGTGTGATTTCTTCCTCTCGCACCAATCTTTCACTGGGCCTCTAGTCCCAAGTACACTTTGATGGCTCCAAAACTTGCCTCACAGTGTTAGTAGGGATATTCCTGAACAAGTTTCTATTCCAATACGTGACTTGCTTCAGGTCCTAGATGAGGGGCTGAGTTTATTTTCTCCACTTTCCTGGGTCTGCACTTTCCTATTAACTGTAGCACCAGAAAACTATTTACAGCAACTGTTTTTCACCTTCTGTTCTTGAATGGGGGTTCCACTTCAGTATCTGGTTAATTGCATTGAGACTTGTGTAAAATCCCTGCTTATTCCAATGAATGTTATTGCCTTATGTGATCCTGGTCAGCAATTCTGTTTAAGGATCCAGAGCCCAGCACCCCTACAGCTTCTTTTTGGCTTACTACCTTGTTTTCACTCTGTTTTTCAACCAATGAAATGTTTCCCTCTTGATTGCATATGGTTACGGCTTTTAAAATTTATCCATCTATAATTTATCTTTCATTTTAAGGACTGAAGATGAGACGAGCCTTCAAATCTTGAAAATGCACTTCCATTTTCCTGGAAAATGAGAGTTAAAAAGCCAGAGTCCTTGTCTCCACTACATGATTACTGAATCAGAATCTTTGGTCATGAGTCCTGAACAACATTTTTATTTTAATTCAATAGGAGAGTTTAGTGCATAATCATATTTAAGAGAATAAATTAGAACATGGTTCTACCTTTACTTAAAGAAGAATATGCTGTGGCTATTTAAGTATTATAAGATTAACACATAATAGATTAATTTCTTATTTAATTGTGCATGATATTGCCATATTATGTCTGATGCTCCTTTAATGAAACCTTTTAAGGAGCTCTCTAATTACTAAAAGAAGTGTTAAAACTTTAACCTAAAAAAAGCCTAATGAGACAACGTCTCCTACAGGTGAAAGTTAAAGTCACTTTGCATGATATGATTACACTTTGCTGATAAAATCGCCAGGAGTTGTCATTCACATTCAGCATCACAGGTCTGAATTTTGGCTGGTTGTTTGGAACAAAAAAGAAGAAGAATTTCAATGCATAAAATTTTAAAGCACCATTAATATTCTGGCAAATTTCTAGGAGACATCACTGTCACTCTAAATGGGAAAAATAAAAATGACTAATTAAAATCCTGACAGTAATTTAAGGGCTCAATTTCTAAAATAATAATAATAATAATAATAATAATAATAATGATGATGATGATAATAATAATAAAATGGGATTTAAAATAATTAGTCTGGTGATTACATTTAATTGTCTTTTTGTACAAACCATTGTCTAGTCATAGCCGTTACTAAAAATTAGGAAGAAAATGGTACAATGAAGTAAAACTGAGGAATTAGCTAATGCATCTTCTTCAACATGATATATGTTGCCCCGTCCCCATCACTAATATCTCTAAAGATGAAATGGCTGGTGCTAGATCCAACCACCTGGTATGGGATTATGGAAAGAAGATACTTGGAAGAGTAGAAGAAGATTCTTTGAGAATATATTTCCAGATATCAGAGACTAAAATAAATAAAAACTAAACTTTTAAAATAAAAATATTGATATATGTAATATTCCTGTTCGCACCTTTTAAAAATATTTCCACCTTATATTGGCAAAAGAAATATAGCATCATTGTGTGATTAAATTACTTAATGGTATCTAACCATTTCAACTTACATTGTTATATAATATCCAAGTCAACCAACAGTAAGATTATGTTAAAGATACCTAGAATTTACTTAAGATGAATTAATGTTTCGGTAAGTCCAGGATATTTTCTTACCTTTCTCAATTAATTTAAACTTTGAATACTAAAATGTAGCACTATGTATCTGCCTGTTTGACATTCATAACATATATGAATCCTCTTGCAAAGCAAAATATAATAATTTATGTATTACATCAAAATAACAAAATAATGTATAGCAATAAAGTAACTGTCATAAAAGCTGATGAAAAGAAAGTTTTAGTTATAATAACACATTTCTAAAAGAAGGCATAAGTGCCTTAATAGGTTTGAAGCTATGTTGCTTTAAATCTTTTTTTAATTAGGTGCATATGGAGCTGAAAAAAAAATCATGTTGTGTTCTTACATTTCATTAAATAACAATTATGTTTATTTTAACATTAATTGCAAAATTAGGAAAGTATGACTTAAGGCTATAGTTTTACACATTGCTACACTCACTAATGGGGGCTCTGCATGCATCCTTCATTCCTCTTACTGATCTTTCTGTCAGCTTTCCTCTCCCGCTGATCTCCATACCACTTCCAACCCCAATCCGTGCTTATGTAAGCTCACCAGAAATCCTTCTCTTATCAATAAAAAAATCCCAGTAAGATGAAAGTTGTACAGCTAAGTCCCTCTACTAAGTGTGGTCAATATTTTACTGGGAAACAGGCTCTTCTTCTAACATTCACAATAGTAAGTATATTACATGGTTTTTATAATTTCAGTGACTCATTAATATGGGCACAATGGAAAATTTTTAACGTTTACTTTGACACCAGGAAATATTAGACAACTCTGAGCACAATGCCATGCCCACAGAATATACTTGTATTAGTTAGAAATTTAATGTTTTACGTTGAATTTGGCAAGTTTATTTGTGTTTTAGGGGACATAATTTGATGTATGGCATATCAGAATCCATCTTATTTCAAGCCTATCACAATGGAAAGGCTAGAGATGCAACACGGCACATTAGAAAAAGAACAGTGCTTGATTTAGGAGATTGAAGTTCTAATGCTGTCTCCACTATAAACCATAACTTTGAAAAAGGTCTTGACTATTTGGGCTTCATTTGTCTGCAAGACAAGAGGATTGGACTACAGCTATACAATATGTTTAGGATTCTATTATATATGAACTTACAGAATCAAAAGATTTCACTGAGAAATTTTTACTATTTCATTTTATCTTAAATCTTTGGTTTCCATGGCTATTCCTAAGATTCCCCCTTTGGATACTTATAAAATGTAGATTCCTCCATTTCACTACAGACCCATGGAATCAGAATAGCATAAGACTTTTTAAAATTTTTGCAGTATTTCTGACGCAGCTACACTTTCCTTTTTTGTTTCATAGTACAATTTAGAATTTAATGATGGAATATAAATCTTTTTTCTTTTGCTTAAAAACACATGAAGGCAAATTAAAGCTATGGTTTTGAAAGCCTGAAAATGAAATGATTCATTACTTTGTTGCAAATAACTGAATATGCAAAAGGCAGATCAATGTGGCTTCACATTTCATTGTGTAATGTTACCTTTTTCCTTTAGGGAAGCTGGAACTTTCTCTTCTTTCCCTTTAGTAGGTTCTGAAAAGAAACATCGGACGTTTATTTGAAGCCAAGACAAAGAGATTTTCAGATACCTATATAATGAAGTCAGTAAGCTGAAAGTATCAGTAAGCTGAAAGTAAGTGGAAATTTTATAATGCACTTTAAAAAAGATTTTACTCATATAGGGACAAAGGAACAACAGTATAGAATAAAATAAGCCATAAACTGATCATTTTTCCTTAGCACAAACATAAGTTGTTCAACAGTTATAATCTACTTGTTTATTTAAGAGAATGAATATTTGGATGGATAGGACCTTATTTATCTGTAGTTTTTAAAAATCACATGACTTCAGCATGCAGAAGTCTTCCAAAACTGTTTAATCAGCACAAAGCCAGTTTATTTCTTTTAGCCCACATTTTGTCAAAAAAATAAACAACCAAATAGAAAATCCTGCACATAACATGTATGTAGTGGTGTTTTAGTCTTCAGACTCAAGTTAAACTTGAGAATGAGACTAAAATAAAATTTGAGAGACAATTTCAGCTAGGAGACAATTTTACCTATAAACTTTCAAAGTCTTCAAAATGAAGGCCTTGGTTGAAGTAACTCAAATAAAACTTTACTTATTCTACCACCTTCCAAACACATCTTCAATGTGATTCAGACCATATTATGGGCTCCAGACACATATATGGGCAATGTCTTGAACATCATTACATTTAACAGCCTAATAAAAAATAAAACATAAACACATTTTATGCTTCCTCTGCAACATTAAAGCTCAATATATATTTTATGGATGAAAATGACTTTTAACGCAATTATAAGGGAAAGAAAGAGATCTATCCTGTCTGTCCCTTTTTCTATTCCCACCATATTATTTGGGTGAAAATACAGAGACTATGACGGTGGTGCTTGTAAATGGAGATGCCACTCTAGTAATCACTTAGAATTAACTGAGTCCAGATAGTTTTGGATGCATTAAGAATTGATTTTGAGGTTTTATTAAAAGAACTGTATCTTTCAAAGCAAAATTTTCTTGTCGGGTAAGCTGTAGCTTTAGATATCCATAAGCATGTAGAATTTTTTTAAATGTCTTTGGTGACAAATAAATGCCCATGTTGCTATTTACGGTGCTATGTATAAATAGGGCTATTTTTTCTATACTTCAGCATATGAAGATGAAATCAAGAGCCATGAATTGAACAAACACACTGGAAAGCTTCATTAACTGTTTTTCAAGCTGATGGGGGTAATTTACTGCTCTTGCACTTCCTGGCTAAGCCAAAAGGATGAATGTGTTGTGAAATGAGAAGTGGTGGTGGAAACAGACTCCCAGTGGGGCGCAAGAGTGCAATGCTTCGAGTCTCAGAATTCAAGGTTCAGCATGTTGATCTAAATGGGCGATTGTGTATGTTTGTGTGAGGGTTTAGTAGTTATAAAATATGGGACCTAGAATGAGAGCCCACAGAACTACATTGATTTTAGTGGAGAGAGAAGGAAAGGGTGGAATAACAGATACACTTTTATAGGACATTCAAAGACTGTAAACCCAATACCGTAAGCTTTGGAGAATGATCTCAGAAAATAAAAGTGATTTCTATTTCCAAGTTTGCTACTGGCAAGATGCCTTCGGTTCCTAGGCTGAGTCATCACTTGCAATGACTTTCCTACAGATCATTTATTCTCAGCATCCGCTTTGTCCTCAGGGGCTTTTGTCCCAATTTAGGAAGTCCACAGACTTCTCTGAGGAATCTCTAACTACCCAAGGAAGTGAGGAGGATATTAAATCTGACAAAAAAGTGAAGAGAGTATTACATGAAAACCCTGCACTTCTGCATTAGGAAGGAGAGATACATCAGTGGTTTGAGTCAACTCTTAAGCCACTTTTCAGCTTATCTATCTTGTTTGTCAAAAGCAGAATACTGGAAAACATTTTTTAAAATATAGTAGTTTCTCTGTGTTTGTCCAAGAGCCTATAGGATGATTTATGGTTCTTGATTATCAGGGCCTATAAAGTGTTCAATGGTGCTGGGATATAAAGTGGAACTCTGTCAAAATTATTGAGGCAAGAACACTGTTATGGAAAAATAATTCCCTAAGGGATAGGAAAATGGTTTCAGATTTGCCACTGCCTTACACTACCCCCAGACACAAAGGCAGTAACGAGGAACTGGGTTAGTATCCATGATGAAGTACAGCATGGTTGGGGAGGAGTTTCGAAGTCTTCAGACAACTTACCCCAACCTTAATTCTAGCTTTGAGTTGTTGAGTGGAAATGGCCAAGAAAAACATGTTGAGGACAAATGGAAGTTGGGGGATCATAAGTTGCACGGTTCTGAGCATCAGTAAAATAAGATCAGTTCTGTCAAGATTCCTCCGCCATTATATCCAAACATACACAGACGTGGGGTACAAAACTAGTCAATAATTCTGATGTCCAATTGCATTACTCCAATAACAGAGAAACCTAAAAGTGCTATTATTTTGTTCTCAGAGGAGGAGAAATTACTTAATTACTGTGTTGCCTCTTTGGATTCAGTTTGCTGTTTCTCAGTCCGTAGGTGAATCTTCCATACTCAGATATGTCAGACCAGGGGTTAGAAACAAGTTATCTGGGATAGGGGTGAATGTCACAAGGAAGATAACCAATTTCATGGGTCACTAACAGGATTTTCTGTTTTCTGGATGGTCAAAAGCAGGACTATGCCCCTGTGAGTGTGTTGAAAAGGCTTTAGTGAGTCCACTGGTCCAGGAAAGTCAATAACTGAACCAGCAACAAAAGTTAGCAAGACATATCATTCTCCTGTTTTTTTTCTTTTCTTCGCAACGGTCATCCCTAGAACTCTCTATATGTTCTTACATAAAAGCAAAAGCCTAATAATGTATATCTGAATGCCCAAGTGACTCATGGTTATCACAACTCTGATAAAGGTGGCTCTAAATGATTTCCTTGTAATAATGCTGGTTTTAAACTTGAAGCATCATTTTAAAATGAATTTGGATGTACACATGCAGGTGGAATGTATGAGTAACAGGCAAATGCGGGTAATCTCTTAGTGGTTTAATAGAAGTAACTGACAAAATACAACTCTAATAAAATAAGTGAATTTTTAGCAAGTGAAATTGCTGCATTCTGATTCTGCCATAGCTTAGCAGCAGGCTTCAGAGAGACTCTCCAAAAACAATGACACTGCAGAGGCTTTTGAAGTCCCTAAAATCTTATAGGTAATATATTAAAATTTTGTCTTTGATACTTAGTAATGATAAATTATATTCAGAAAAAAATGAAATTCTTCTAAAACAGTATTCAACTTATATATAACAAAGGCATTTTGGGGGCACTAATGCAGTTTGAATTAAAAAGTAGACATATTTATATCATCCTAAATCAATAATCATATGCTGCAAACCTTTATATATATAATTTTCTAGTGATCGAAATTTTAGAGAAAATAGTAGATAATTTTACATTGAGCAAAAACTTTTCAGTAAGAAATGTCAATTGTAAAATTATCTAACTATTTTCTCTAAAATTTTCAGTCACTGGAAAATTATGTATATAAGGTTTGCAGCATATGATTATTCATTTAGGATGATATAAAATATACAATTGCACAATATTAGAAATTACAAGAGCCTACTTAATGAAGTGGTCAGTGTGGATTTATTTCCTCCAGATAATGTTTTCCAGGACAGATTTTAACAATTATTCTTCCAACTAGTTTAAGCTTTGGCACATGTGAAGATTTAAGTAATAGTTAAAAGTTTTAATAATTATCATTGCCCAAAGTGTAGCTTTAGAGTTAAGCCCCAACCTTTCTTTTGAGCTGCTTTCATAGTGAACGATAACATGTGATTCAAATATTCCTGTGACATAAGTGCAGACTAAAATAAAGACATTAATGCCCCCCAAATGTCTTCCATATGACAATGGAAGAAGAAAATATTTAGATTTTACAAATTGTGAACTGCAAATTATATGTATATCTTTTCCTGACAGTATGTTTTCATGACAATTTTGGTTTTCACAAAATCAAGGATGCTGTTTTTATTGATTTTCATATTACATGAGAGTGGAGGCTGGGAATGGAACTGTCACAAAATACAGGTAATCACTAAAGAAAAATAGATTAAGCCCATCTGTGAGAATGAAGTGTAGTTACCCCCATAGCAAAAGAACCAAGACTATTTTTCATAGTGTATGTCCAATGCATCTATGCCAAATAGAATTTTTTTTGTTTTTATAAGGTCTACACTCAAAGCAAGAGTGCTTTTATGAATACAAATATAAGACCCCTATTCTAAGATGCAAGCAGTGTCTGTGTTAAAATGAAAAAATGGAATTTAAAGTGGGGCAGAGATGACTTTGACTCTTACCTTTCCCTATTACCCACAGTGTGACACTGAGTAACTTATATTGCTAGACCTCACATTCCTTGTTCATAAAAACTGAGGTAGCTAGTACCTTTTGCTGAAACAAATATGTAAAGTAGGTATCAAGGTGCCTGGCAAAGAGTAGATGCACCACTTTTGGACTTCCTCCAAACAATTCCCACACCTTTACCAGGCTAACTCTTCACCTTCTCATTTACATTTCATATTATTTCTTCAGGAAAAAACTTCCTGGTCCCACAAAATTGATCAAAATCTCCTATTACACCCTCTCATAGCATCCTATATACCTCCTTTATGATTGTTATAATTTTAATTGTTATTAATACTGTAACTTCTCAGCAATTATAGTCTATGCTTTTTTTGCATCCTTCGTGTCTAGTGAGTATCTGAATTAATTACTGCATATTAGATGCAGAATAAATAATTATTGAATATAGCACTGATCAGTCCACACAAAATATTAAGATGAATAATATCAGACCCTGAGGTTTAAATAGATGAATTTTAGTTAATTTATTATATATACATATATTACACACATTTATATAACAAAGTATATATTATAGCACACATATATAACACACATATATGTACTATAGAATAAATTATAAATATTACAAGTGTGTTCATTCAGAAGAGAGGGGACTCTTTGAAGGCTGAAATAGGTAGAGAAGGCTTGATGCTTTATGTGGACATTATTCTTAAGATCAGGTTAATATTTACATAGGCAAAGAGGAAAGGCAGTTAGTCCATTCAGGAGATGGAAGTTACAAAATTTAATTAAGAATTTCATGCTTTTTCATAGCAATATAGAGTGTGACAAGACTAAAGCAGGCAGAATATGCCTCAGAGCATTTGAAAATATCAGAATGCAGAGTTCTGATTACCAAATCTTACTTCCTATTTGTAGCTTTACCATTTTTGTTGTCATCATCATCTCCAATGTTTACCAAGTGCTTGAGATATATTATGCACTAAATATATATTTTAGGAATAGAAGGGAGAGAATCAGAGAATTTAGGGACAAGTGCTTCTTAATATTCTTTACTTCCCTTCTATATTTTTTTACCTTTTTCTTTAAAAAAATCCTTTTTTTATTTTTCTTTCTTTTCTTTTTGGGAATTGTAATCAGAGCACTTTCTAGGTAATAGTGAGAAGAAATAATTTTAGGGATAAATAAATAAATACAAGTTTTTAAAAATATGCATGTGACCTCTGCAGTTCTGGTTTACATATTTGCAAAGGGGATGCTGCTAATGTACTGTGTTCTCAATAATATATATTTCCTAATAAATTTGTAATATTATATTAAATTAATTGTGTTACCTTTATCTTTCAGAACTGAAGAAGTCTTCCCAGATTTTTCTTTTCTCATTTCTGCAAAAGAGATCGTGGGAAGAAAAAGTTACAAGGAATAAGAGAGAAAAAATATGCAAGTTTCTTCACGTGTTTTGTATACTGAGGCTTAAAGAACACAGGGCATCTGAGTTGACATTCACAATACAGATGTCTCCAGGCATATGTTGTCTATAACACATTGGACTAAATATGTAAACAATAGAAAATAAGCCCATGAATTTATATCACAAGTACAGACTATGCCACATATATAAAAAAGGTACATGTAAACTGATATGGGCTTTGAAGAAGAAAGATATGACAAGAATGATAGCTAATATTGTCTACTTACTATGTGTCAGGCAATGTTCTCTACCATTTTCTCATTCAGTGCTCAAAACTCCATTAGGTATATAGGTTCTGTTATTATTTCTACTTTTCACATAAATTGATTAAATAACTTTCCAAGATCTTTAAATAGGAGACCTTGGATTTGAACCACTGTATCTATGCTCTCAGGCACATAAGTACTGGCTCCAGTAGTTGCATAATGGGCTTAGTAAAGGATGTAAGGAAGCATGTAGTACCGAGGCAGAACTTGACGAGGGAAATAAATTAGACCC
Organism: Pongo abelii; assembly: GCF_028885655.2. NCBI lineage: Eukaryota > Metazoa > Chordata > Mammalia > Primates > Hominidae > Pongo > Pongo abelii. The sequence goes on from NC_071990.2 coordinate 124,733,957, forward strand.
GCAAACATGAAATGGAAAGAAAGACACATTTTAGAGAAACAGAGAGAGAATAGGAGGCCTGGACAGGGCAGATCTATCAGTTTTGCTCTGTAGGCTATTTACAACCAACAGAAGTGGAGGTGATGCTGTGTGACTTCCAAGGCTAAATCAAAAAAGTCATGCAGTATTCACCTGCTAATCTAGTGACACCTGCTTTGGGAAATGCAGCTGCCATGTGAGTAATCTAATTAACACCACCATGCTGGAGAGGCTACATGTAGGCAGTCCAACTAACAGCCCCAGCTGAGCTCCCAGCCAACAGCTAGTATCAACTGCCAGCCCTCTGAGAGAGCCATCCTTCACATCCAGGAGTCAGTGATTTTACATGACTGCAGGCCAACCGGACATCTGACTGCAATCACATGAGATAATCAAGTGAAAACAGCCTACTGTATCCTCCTGAAGTCCTGACCTACTAAATGATGAACAACATGAAATCAGCTGTTGTTTTACACCACTAAGTTTTGAAATTTCCTGTATGTAGAAATAGTTGTGAAAAGGTAGTTAATCAACAAACAGCAAAATATTTGACCCTGTGATGAGTACTCCAGTAAAGTTATATAGATAATAGGGAAATAATTTATTAATTCTAATTTTAAAATTGGGGGAGGTTTTCACTGAGAATATGCCATTTAGATTTAGGCTTATAAATTGGGTAGAATTTCATTGGCCAGGAAATGCCATTTTAATTACATAACTGTAAGTAGATGTATTAGGGTTTTTTGTTTTTTTTTTTTGTCTTGCTTTGTTGCCAGGCTGGAGTGCAGTGGCGCGATCTCGGCTCACTGAAATCCCAGGTTCAAGTGATTCTCCTGCCTCAGCCTCCCAAGTAGCTGGGATTACAGGCACCCACCAACATATCCGGCTAATTTTTGTATTTTTAGTAGAGACAGGTTTTCACCATGCTGGCCAGGCTGGTCTCGAACTCCTGACCTCAAGTGATCTGCCGACCTTGGTCTCCCAAAGTGCTGGGATTACAGGCGTGAGCCACCATGCCCGGCCATGTATTAGGGTTTTTTGTTTTTGTTTTTGTTTTTTAAGCTGAGAATGGTTCTTAGAGTTCTTACTTGGTTTACAGTAGGATAATTTTCCCTCACCTGAGATACAAAATGTAAAAAGGAGAGGTCTTTGGAGGAAGACATTATTTCTGTTTTGAAAGTATTGTGTTTCATATGTCAACAAGACGCCCAAAAAGGAAACATCCAGCAAGCAGTTGGAAAAAACAGGTGAAGTGCAGATCATTTACAGGTGCTGCAAAGCAACCTACAGTATTCCTTATAAATGAAAACTATCAATATAACTAGTAACATGTTTTTTTAAAGGCCTCAAATTAATCTTATTTGCTTTGTTCACACAGATTGACTTGACTTATTAAGTAAACCAATTATGTAAAAGCAAAATAAACCAGAAAGTGAACAATTATTTTCTTAATAATATGTGACTGGTGAAAACACACCCACACACTAAGACTAGTGTTCTCAGCTGTTCTTTTTACCGGCATGTTTCAAATCCAATCTCATATAATTTGTCTATATTGATATATCATTTATATATCGGCAGTGATGGCCTTAACTGTATACATTTTGATGTGCTATTGCCAGACCTTCAACAATTTAAAACACAGATTATGATCAAAATAGCTATAGAAGTCGAGTTTTAAATAATCTGAGATAAAAACTACTCATTTTGAAAATAATACTCAATAGCAATGCATCCAGGAATTTTCCAGTTTAAATTATGGGCCTGAGTATACTTAACCAAAAATAAATAGCAAAGAGCTTTTACTTTTAATTGTATTGTAGAATATAAAAGGTATATATGGCAATAGTGTTTCCTTTTCCTTCTACAAGAATTCTTTGAAAAAAGAGGCTCATGAAAAAGACAAGACAAAAGACTGAAATAATGGAAAGTCTTAAAACAGAGGATATCAGCCCTAGAGTTCTTTCCTGACACAAGAATAAACATTTTGAATCCAAACTACAAGTATTCATCTGTTTAAAGGAAACAGCAGCAATTATTAATACCATTGATCCGCCTATTATTTATTATTCATTGCTTTGAATGATCAAGTATAAATTCAGTTTTATCATTAGTGACATTTAATGAGAATGTTAATAAAAATATTTTGTTGGAGCTTTCTGGCTTTGTGTCAACATCGAACATAGCTAGAACAAAAGAATAAAGTGAAATTGGAAAGTGTAAAGGATTCTAACGAAATTATCAGGCAGCTAAGTTCCCTTGGTTCTGTAAAGAATCAAATTCAAAATTCTTAATCTTTCTTACCCAGCTTGCTCTACTGAAGTGCTCAGAAACATAACTTCAAAAACTGTCTCTCTCTTTCTCTTTTGTAGTTATAAGATGCTTGCTAATCTGAGATATTTTTTCACGAACATAATGAATAATACCAACGTACCAAACTTTTTGGACTTTTCTTCTGATGGAAAGAATAATTGTAAAGAACCACCTGGCGAGCTTTATCTGAAAGTGCAACGATATCTGATAATTTCCCAGAGTGTAAGTTGTACATCATCACACAGCACCAAAAAAGAAAATAAAATTGTCTCATAACATCTTGTGGTTGCTTGCTAATATGATACTGCACTGTTGCTAAAGTTATTTAATAGTGATTAATTGCATAATTGTTTTAATAGTTAATATGTGAATCCCTTACATGAATGTCTCTTTGTTTTATTTTAATTCGAATGCAATTTTGATAATCCAGGATATTTTAGAAAAGATATTTTATATTTTCAATCTACTACAAACTCCAACATATATACTTTATAAGTAAATACAGAGACAGAATTTTCAAGTTGCCTAAATGAGTTAAAATATTGTGTTTATAATTATCATGAAGGAAATAATATATTGATGCTTTATGTAACAGTAAATTTGAATTCTTCTGAAAGATATAACAGACTAATTTTACTGTAGACACTGCTCATTAACTTTGTAATTAAATATAACTTGGTCAGGACACCGTCTTTAACTTTCTCTTTGTCATAATGATACATTTAACTGTTCTGTATTCTATGGGCTAAAGAACTTGGTAAATACAGTTTTTTAACATTTTACATTTTTTTCTTGAATATGTGTTTTAAAATCTTTACGGCATTTCCAGTTGAATTATATCTATACATTGCTATCATTTAAACTTGGGACTTTCACTTTATTTATTTCATAGCCTTTATGTTTTATTTAAAAAGAATAATATTTTGCAACCTATGTAATCCTCTATCTCTAACTGGACAACCCAATTAAAAAGCATAATATAAAATTTTCTTGAATGACATCTGAACAATGTTGTCAGTACGTGAAGACCGTGGGAAGATATTCCTCCCTCAAGAAATTGTAAATAAGGGAAATTAAACTATTCTCTCAAATTTTAGTTATATATTTAACATATTTGGGGGATGGAGAATAAGTGAATTCCAAAAGCATCAACTAGAAAATACTATATAACACTTTGTAAATACTTCTCTGAAGAGCTTCCTTCAATTACATTTGTATATTCTAGACAAGCTGGGCTGTATCGGCATGTTAAAACGGTGACATATACAATGGCATAAGAATGCGAAATAACAGTCTTATGCAGTAGTGTCAGCATTCTAGTCTTTTTGACAAGCTCTTCCTTATAGTAGTATAGTTCTTCAAATTATCTTAGCTGAGGGGCTTCTCTTGAAACAACCTAAATAACCTTTTCCTTTGACTAAATTCTGGTTCAATTTCATTATTACTTGGCTTTGAGGCTGTGTAGCTTGGCTGCAAGCATTGGAGTATTCATATATACACACTTTGATATTCTTATCCTTATGCGCCTTAATAATCTGACTACTAATCAAAATCAGTAGGGTGCACTTTAGTTCATCTCTGTCCAGATCTTTCAGAAAGATCAGCAATATGTAAATACATAAAAACATAAAATTAGCCCTCCTTTATTTGATAAGAAATTAGATATGCATTCTATTAACTTCTATTTTAATGTTGGGGAGATGAGATGAACTAGGATATCTTAGGGACAGGGTTGGCTACTGAACCACTAAAGAATACTTTTTCAAAGAAAATTTTATTAGTCATGAAATTTTTCTAGTGTAGACACATCAATTTAAGATGTCAAAACCTCCATGTTTAAATTAAGATAATAACTTTATTATAATACTGTAATTTCCTTGAGGGCAGGGCTCAAGGAAATTCCTGTATCCACGTATAATGATAAAGCATTATTTTGTGTAGTTAGGCATATTTAACATAAGATCGCTTTAACTTCTCACCTGTCTCCAAAGAGGTAGGTATTATCCATAATTTTATAGATGCGATATCTGAAGCTAAGAGATAAGTAACTTGCCCAAGGTTACAGCTAGTAAATTGGAATGGAAGATTTGAACCCAGGTTATGAGATGACAAAGTTAGTGTTAAAACTGCTACACTATGCCTCTGGGAGCATCCTGGATTATAAAGTAGATATCACCACAAATTGTACCTAAAAGTGAACAGGGTGCATATCTGAATCACCAAATAACATCAGTGTTCTTCATAACTGCCAGCCTGCCACAGCCTTGCAAATCATATGTCTGAAGCAGGGACTAGGTAGTCTAACACATACTCGAAATTCCCCAACTATCTGTTGTATGAGTTAATAAATTTGCCAAATTTTGTGCTGATCACATTTTATCAGGAAACTTATTGTCAAATCTTTACCCAGTAACCTGATCATCATTATAAACATCCTTCATGATTAGCCATCTTCCAATTTGTAATCTTATTGTGGCAAAAGTGTCAAGTAAAATGAAATGGCCAATATCTGATAGTTTTCCTGGACAAAAAAGAAAATTACATATATTTAAATCTAATGTTTACCTCACATTTTATTTTTTTTGGTTATCTAAGAAATTTTGAGTGACTTTCCAAAGTTCAGTAATCTCACACATATATATTACACGTTTATGCCCATTTATTTTTTATAATAACCTCTGATCATCCATTCATTTATCATATAATACATTCTTTATTTCTATAACAATGTTATTCATTATATTCTCTATTGTCTTTTGAACTTTTTAAAATGGAAATCCTGTCCTAAAACACATTTATGTGGAATCTCAAGAATCATTCTCATTATAGTGTAACTGTTCAAATTGAAACTTAATTTATAAGATGATATATATTGAAAAATTGAAGAAATATAATTGAATATAAGAAAAAATGTTAACTGAATAATTATTAATATAATCCAAATAAAGGAGGCTTTTAATATATCTTTCTGCTACTCATGGTATAGAATTTCAAAATATACTTCAAAATTAACTTAGTGAACTGGACGAATTCTTCGAGATTTCCGTGCACTTAAAAAATTAATAGACCTTAATTTTTAGAGTAGATTTATGATTACAGCAAAACTAATCAGAAAGTGCAGAGTTCCTGTACATTCTTTCTGTAACAGACTGAATGTGTCCCTTCAAAATTCGTATGTTGAAATCCTACTCCCAATGTTATGGTATGTCACCTCTGGCAGATAATTAGGTCATCAGCACGGAACCCTCATTAATCAAATTAGTGGCCTTAGAAAAATAAAAGGAACCCCAGAGAGCTGTCTTGCCCTATTTCTGCATGTCAGGATACAAAAAGACAGCAGTTTGCAATCCAGAAGAGGGCTCTCACAGCACATCACCATTCTAGCAGCCTGATTTTAGGCTTCCAGCCTCCAGATCTGTGAGAAATAAAGTTTTGTTGTTTATAAGCCACCCAGTCTATGGCAATTTGTTATAGCAGCCCAAACTAACACACCCTCTTCAAGCACACTCAGGCTCCATCACTATCAGTATCCCTCAAGAGGGTGGTACATTTATTACCATCCAAGAAGCAATATTGATACATCATTATCAACCAAAGTCCATAGTTTACATTAGGGCTCACTCTTAGTTTTATACATCTTATAGATTTTGACAAAAGTATAATGACACGTATCTGCCATTGTAGTTTCATTCAGAATAATTTCATTACCCTAAAAATTCTCTATGCTCCACCTATTCACCCTTCTCTTCTCCCCAAACCCTAGTAACCACTGAGTTTTTAACTTTCTCCATAGTTTTGCCTTTTCCAGAATGTCATACAGTTGTAATTATACAACATGTTGACTCTTCACATTGGCATATTTCACTTAGAAATATAATTTAAGGTTCTTCTATGTATTTTATGGCTTGACAGCTCATGTATTTTCCACACTGAATAAAAATCTCATTGTATTAATGTACCAGAATTTATTTATCTGTTCACCTATTGAAGGACATCTTGGTTGCTTCCTAGTTTTAGGAAATACGAATAAAGCTGATATAAACATTTGTGTGCAGGTTTTTGCATATACATGAGTTTTCGGCTTATTTGGATAAATACCAAGGAGCATAATTGCTGGATTGCATCGTGAGAGTAAGGTTAGTTTTCTAAGAAACTGCCAAATTGTCTTTTTGCATTTCCACAAGGAAAGAATGCGAGTTTCTGTTGCTCTACATCCTCCCCAGCATTTTGTATTGTCAGTGTTTTAGATTTTAGCTATTCTAATGGGTGTGTAGTGGTATCTCATTGTTTTAATCTAATGACATGTTATGTTGAACATCTTTTCATATGCTTATTCCCATCTTTATATCTTATAAGCCCAACTTATAATTTTCTTCTTTCATGGACTTTGTCTTTGGTGTTTTATTTAAAATGTCATTGTCAAACCCAAGGACACCTAAATCTTCTATGTTCTTTCCCAGGAATTTTAGAGTTTTATGTTTTACGTTTAGGTCTATGATCCACTTTGAGTTAATTTTCTTGTGGAGGATGTAAAGTCTATTTTTGAGGGTTTTTTGTTTTTTTATTTTTGTTTATGGATGTCCAGTTGTTGCAACACCCATTTGTTCAAAAGTCTATCCTTTCTCCAGTAAATTGTTTTTTCTCCTTTGTCAAAGATCAGCTGATTATATTTCTGTGAGTGCATTTCTGAGTTCTCTATTCTCTTTCATTGATTTATTTGTCTATTCTTTCACTAATATCATACTGTTCTGATTACTGTATTTTTACAGTAAGTTGTGAAGTTCAGTAGTGCCAGTTTGCCACTTAATTCTTATTTTCCAATGCTGTGTTGGCTCTTCTGGGTCTTTTGCCTTTTCATATAAACTTTAGAATTAGTTTGTCAATAGCCACAAGATAACTTGCTAGAGTTGTTTTTGGAATTGTGTTAAATCTGTAGCTCAATTTAGGAAGAATTGGCAGCTTGACAATACTGAGTCATTCTATCAATGAATATGGAGTATCTCTCAATTTATTTAGTTTCTGTTTATTTCTTTTACGTGGTTTCCCTCCAACAGGTCTTATACATAATTTTAAAAATATACCTAAGTGTTTATGTTTTTGGTGCCAATGTAAGTGATCGTTGTGTTTTTAATCTTGTTCATTCAAATTTTTCATTACTGATATATGAGAGTAACTGACTTTTGCATATTAACTTTGTGCCCTGAAACCTTGTTGTATTCCGTGATTAGTTCCAGGAAGTTTTTGGAATTTTCTACATAAATAAGTCATATTTGAACAAATACAGTTTTATTTTTTTTCCCAACATGTATACCATTTATTTCCCTTTCTTATATTGTTGCATTCTCTAAAACTTTCAGTATAATGTTGATGAAGGGGTGTGAGAGCAAACATCCTTGCCGTTCCTGACCTCAGCGAGAGAGCTTTTAACTTCGCACCATTAAATAGAATGTTAGCTGTAGGATTTTTTAAAAAATTATTTACCAAGTTTAAGAATTTTCTGTCTATTCCTAGTTTGCTGAGAGTTTTTCACCATCAATGGGTGCTAGATTTTCTCAAATGCGTTTACCATTACTATTCATAGGGTCATGTGTTTTTTTCTTCTTTAGCCTGTTGATGTTATTGATTACGTAAACACTTTTCAAATGTCAAACTAGACTTGCATATCTGGAATATGTATAATTCTTTTTATGTATTGTTGAATTTGATTTTTTATATTTTAGATTTTTATTAAGTTTTTAAAAAATTTCCACACTAACTGTATTGTAATCTTTGTGATGGATATGTACACAGAAAGAAAATTGAGGTCCAAGACTCTCAAAAAGGATTCGGTTGGAGTAAAATAAAAGCCGATGCCATTTCAACAAACCAGAAACTGTTCTTTGTGTTGTGCTTACCAGAGTGACAGAGTGCCTCTCCTGTGGATAAAGAAGTCCGGGACCCCTAGAATCGTTTCTCTTGAAAATGATATTATAAAAGGAGGACATGAGTTTGTGTTTTAAAAGATAAACCATATTATATTTAATAGATGCTTGTTGAGTGTCTCTTTTCTACTGGGAGCTGGAAAAATAAGGAAGATTGTGTGGAGTTCGAACTGTGTTGTGATGCAACCACATAGATGGATTAAATACGATGATAGAGGGCTCAGAACTCTGGGTGCATAGCAGAAAGACTGGCAAACTCGATCTGAGAAAATGAAAGAAGACTTCACAGAAACACTGGCATTTGTGATGGATTCAAAAACTGATAAAATTTGGAATGAAAGAAGAATTAGAAAGGCATTTCAAACATAAAAAAGAATAAGAATACCATGGAGTGTGAAAGTTCATGTGGATTCTTGAATGGAGAACGTGGGGTAGAAACAGTGAACCTTGGCTGGAAAGTCACACTGAAGCTTGGTAGCAAAAGGAACTTGTGGTACCTTCTAAGGAATTTAAATGTATATGCTTCCAGTGATAAGGATTTAAAGATCCTAAAGCCAGACTTTTTCCTGCCATTATACCAATGAATTTGCAAAATTTTGCTAAGAGAATATAATACGTACTGAAAAACTGACAGTACAAAGTCATTATTGCCATGTTGTAAAAATAATCAGAAACCACCAGTCACACACAGTTGTTACCTACATTATCTTATCTCCAGAGACAGTATGTTCTTCTGTTCCATTTTTTATAGTTTTTTTGTGTGTGTATCAAGGGCATAATTTCTATATCCTGTGTGCCATTATTACTAATTCTCATGCTTACAACCTTACTTAAAGCATTTTATGTCATTTAATTTGGTACCCAATAGCATGCCTTATTCCTGAGATATTTTTGAAACTTAAGTGTAATGTAACATATCAGCAAAACTTTAAATATTATCATTCCATTTAGTAGATTTAAATAATATTTTAAGGTATTTTCATTTTATAATCTAAATTGGACTTTCCTGTTGATTGATCGTACTTGCAATCAGAAGACAGCTTGTTCTTCAGCACTGGGGACAATGTGAAAATGTCTTGAGCATGGAAAACATGCCTTACAAGTGAGAATTGAACAATATTAGAGATGGAAGGTCCTTTAGAGATGGCTTAATACAATAATATTTGCTTATTTTAAAAAGGCAGTGCAAGGCAAATAAGTAGCCCAGTCACAGAACAAATGATTGATAGAGCTAAACTAAGCCCAAAGTTTTATTTTGAGATAGCTCTGTGCTCTATAGTTCAAGCAGGTTAACATTTTATAATTGCCACTGTATTTCTTCCTTGGAGACCAAAGTTGTAAGTGCTAACTTCAAGTTAAGAATTTTTGACCATGGAATGTAATGTAAAGGCTAGAAATGAGAATGCAGATGCTTTGTTTGGGAAATAATTTTTCCTTTTTTTTTCTGTATAAAAATCAAGTGAAGTAAAACTCAGACTTTTCAGGTCATAATGATGAAAAACTTTTTAACTACTACTTTGACATTCCAAGATCTGAGTTAAATTTTGACTCTTAAAGCATTGCTTTACAACTAGCTTGTGATATATCATTGGTCTATAAAAATTGGGACAATAATAGTCACTAAGATGCAGGTAAATGTTGTGTAGAATACTGATAAAATGTTCATTTTCATTACTAAAATTACTTGACCTGAAATGTGTAACTTAATTTACAATGAGAATACAGTAACAATGCATTTTTACGTAGGGCTGATGGTTTCAGATTATTTCTGCGATTTAATTTTAGAGTATGAAACTTAAATTTCATTAATTTGGTCCAGGATCTGGAAAAGCAATTCATGATAAGGAACTTTATTTAAGATAGTGTATACCAATTCATTTTTCTTTTCATAAATAGGCCTTTAAGTGGAAAACTAATCTGTAAATAAAAGAAATAAATAAATAAAAAGGAAACAAAATTTCTCAGAAAACAATCTTTGCTCTGACCACTCAGCTTTGTAATGTAGCAGCTTGTAATATACTTTCTATTAAAGATTCTTAAGGGAAAAAGAGATACAACCTACTGTGGCTTCAGCATAATAGTAGGAGTGAAAGTAAATATTAATAAATAAAAAATGAAATTAGTAGCTCAATAATCTTCTTAAACTCATAAAAAGTGTTTTCTTGCTGTGTCGCATGGTGAACATTATAATGCATTCCTGATTTCTTTTATGTAATCTTGTCTAGAATGTCAAAGGGACACTTAAAGTTGGTTATTCCCTCACAGACGTAATTGACACACATTGCCCATTTTTTGGGGTGAAATTCTCTTTAATGTTGAATGGCAATCCTACCAATGTCTGAATCACATGAATCAAATATTGCATAGCAGAAAGCAGACCTCTATGAGAAATTAATGTAACAATATGAACTTCCATTGAGTACGTATTATTCTGCTGTGATAAGTGGGATTTAGATCTGTCTCTTATTAAAGGGAATAGTGTGAGTGGAAAGAAAGAGTTAGAAAAGAAGGGACTAGAAAGTAATTTCCCATTAATGAGATAAAATATAAGAATAAGTTGTTTTCATAATATTAAGTAAAATAAGAGTAAGAAGAAGTAAAATGTATTATGTGAGTAAGTGAGGCAGTGGAGTGGAGAATTGAGTTGCTAATGGTTCTCTTGAAAATATATAAACTACATGAACAAGGAGAGTATCCTCGTTTTCATGCATTGCCTTCATATAGACCATCTTCTCTCTGAAGCCCATGGTATACCCCTCACACCCATTCCCCAGCGCCTAGCCAGTTGTGGGCGCTCAATAAATATTAAACAACCAAAGTACAAAGTATTGTCAAAAAGTTTAGAATTCACAGGAATCTATAATATTGTTATTATAATTTAACATTTATTGAGGGTCAACAGCATGACTTAGTCAACATATGCAAATAAGTTATTTTAAAAATACATATTAAGCAAATAATTAAATACAATTGTGTTAACTAAATCTTCTGTTTTACTTCATTGATTTTAAATGTAAAATTGTTTCTGTCTTTTTTTTATAACTTTGGTACACCAAGAAATATGAACATTCATTATATTCAAATGGATAAAGTTTTCTCAGGGAAATCATTACTCTTAGATATTATTAACATTCACTTGAAAGTATGGAATAAATCTACAATCAGTACACATCACAGATTTTAAAAAGATCAGTGCATACACAAAGAAGAGAAGAATCTGATAAGGTGGATGAGGACAGTGATAGATTTACAAAGCTTGCAATAGCACTTGGGTTTTGCCTGGTGTTGTGACAATGTAAAACACTATTACAATTATGTAGGGAACCATTGTTTACAGAATAGCATCAAAAGCAAAGAAAGAAACTCTTCAAGGGGACACAAATTAGCCCATTTATGAATTTTGAAACATTCCTTAATTTAAGGCAAAGTTGAATATTTTATTATAGTGAACTCTGATACATTTATGATCAACACACTCCAACTTTATATTTAAAATGTTTACTAACTGTGTTAAAATTTATTCTTGATGGTTAGTAGACAAATTTTATTTAATCTCCTAAAAATATTTTTGTCATGTTTCTACTTAACTGACTGTCGAAGTGATTTTTAATTGTTAAGAGAATTGAACACTACATTATTCTGTAATAAAACTTTCAACTTAGTTTTGAGATACTGGAATATCCATAAATATTTAAGTCCAGAGATTCAATATGCACAATTATACTCAGATCACAAAGTGTACTTAAACTCCATTAAGAGTTACAAAAATGATATAATTTTTCTAAATAAAGTCCACATGTTTAAACAAATAAAAATAAATATTTGAAAAGGATTTAATTATATTTCAATGAATTATAAACTAATAATAGATTATTTATACTTCTGAAAATAGCTAAAAACTACATAAGAAAGCAAAGTATACAAGTCTTAAAGCATTATGCATAACTATTAGAATAATATGAGAAAATTTATAGAATGTCATTATTTATTACTTCTTCTCATACTACTTTATTAAAAGCACAAAATATCTATTTTTCATATCAGTTACTAGTAATAGACATACTATCATAAAATATGCAAAATATCCAAATATATTATTTCCTATGATTGTTATGGTTGAAAAATATGAGGCCATTGTCATACAATATTTAAAATTGAAATGATTTACTAAGTCAATATAAAAATAGCCATTGAAAGAAACTCATTTTTTTCACACAATCCAAGAGCCTAAGCTTTGATACGATAAAAGAAGATTTTAGTAAACAAAATTATAAAATCATCTGAAGGAGTAAGATCATATCTCTAAGAACCATTTCCAGTCTCTTGTCCACTAGAGGAGACATTATAGAATTAATGAAACTGACACCAATGTGATGATCAGAAGAAAGAAACAATCTGTTTTCAAATCAATTGTCTGTTCAGTACTATTATTAGTGTGGGTGTTTTATATTCTAGTCAATCTTCTTTTGATATACTGTGGCTATGAAAACAACCTATGAATGTCATGAGTAATCAGCACTTTTATACTAGAGGAGGAAAGCTATAAAACTCAATGAAATCAAAGTAGTTTGATAATTTATGTCATCTGTGTTGAAATTGATTTTATAAGAAAAAATGCCTAAGTATATGTTACATGCTTATCTAGAAGTTTACACATTTTCATATCCTTTCACATATGTTTTCATGTTTGCCCTACACAACATCTTGTCAGATGGGCAGGTCAGGGATAATTATCTTTATTTTTAAAAAAATAAATTTAGACTCAGGAACATGCATAAATGAACACACTGAAATTAGGATCCAGTGCTCCCACTTTATATTTCAGAAACTAAAATTCCACTCTTCTTCAAAAAGAAACCAACAGAAACATCTACTGAATTGTAAAATTTCAGAGTCCCCAGAAGCCAGAATAAATTGGAAAACATTTTCCATGCAATTATAATGGGATTTTATTTTGAAAAGCCCAAGGAAATAAATTCTTAACCGATCTTTTTACTTAACTGAATTCTTAACCTTAGTTTACTTATTTGACATGTGAGGGATTGAAGGATTTTCTTGATATATTTATGTCAAAAGATCTTAACTTCTGATATTAGGATTTCATACATTTAATTGCATCTCAAATTTGAAGGAGAAATCATTTAGACTTTGTTCTTGACAAAATTATTGCAAGTTCTAATTTAATTTATTACAATAAATATAGTATTATTATATAAGAGCAAAGACATGAGGGAACAACAACTAAAATTATTAGCACACTTGAGCTCTAAGAGAAGCCACATCACTTTAAATGTTTTAAGTTTAGTGTACTGTAGCATTTTTCCCAAGCAGAGTCTGGAGTAATCTATTTATGATATAGCTATACAAATAAAAATAAAATGCATTAACTATTTTATACCATTATGATTTATAACACTGAAATTTCAGACCTCTTAGGTGAATGAATAGTTAAAGTCATAATATAGTATATATCATAATATACTCTACTTTGGCTGTTTTTCTTCATTTTAACTTTTACATTTTTTTTCAAGCAACAGAAATAGTTTTTGCATATATAGGATTGGCCCATCTTTATTTTTCAAATTATAATCAGTAAGGTCGTGTTAAAACCACAAATCAAATAGGAATATGTCTACCAGCTCCCCTGGATCATTGTCTTATTCCCAGCAATCTTCAGCATGTCCCCTGATGTAATTAAACAGTTTGTGGAGTTTTCCTGTTGGGAACTGATATTCAAAGTTTAGTTACACAAAAGAAAGACCAACCCAGATTGCTGTCTCATATTCTCCCTGGCACAGAAAAACATGCAAGGACAGTGATAAAGAGTAATAGACTTAAAGGTTATTGTCTTCCGCCTGTCTGAATCCAGTGCTTTCCTCCGCATGTTGTTGTCTTTCTAAAGAAGATAACGTCAACCTCCTTCATTTTTTTTTTACCTTGCTCCACTGTCTTGGTTGTTTTCTCTTCCTTCTTTCCAGGTACAGCTGCAAAACAAAGATAAGGTTTAAAGAAGAGTTCCAGACAGAAATACTGCTTCTGCTCAAAAAAAGCATTTTGGAGTTCTTTCAATGCTAAATCTTTCTTTTACACAAGTTATTTTGAAGCTTCTTAAACATTTCTCATTTCTCTATAATGCAATTGAAACCAGATTTTATATCTAAAGAATTAGAGAAAAAAGTGATAATCCCTTGCATTCTTCTGCCTACATTTCTACAATTGTATCTGCTTTATTCCTTTACACTCCGCTTTGATAAACAAGTTCTACATAGAATTCCACTTGACAGGACTATGATTAATCTACTTACATTCCAGGTTATTGTTGGAGTCACTTAGTGTCTTGTAAATGTCAACTAGATGCTCCTTTATATTCATGCTTAACAGGGCTTAATCAGCTGAAAAAATAGCGTAGTCATGCTTGAGATTCATTTAAATATTAAATGAAACCATCCCAAATCATCAGTAACCAAAAGGGGATTATTTGGGTCCTGTACCCCTTTCTCTAAGATGTTTTGCTCTCAGTGAAGTATTCACTGTTTACCTATTTACAGTAGCTGACAGTTGAAAAGTAGAACAGTACAAATGATTCATTCAGAATCGGTGCACCCCATTGAAAGAACTGATTCAAGAAAATCTTCAGAGTTCATTAGTAACCATTAAATGAAAGATTGATGAGGAACTGATTATTGCTATTGCACCCAAGTATCTCCCCACATAAAACTGCAAGAAGAAAAAATACAACTTTAAAATGAAGAAATGTGTCTGTAGCCAACTTAACCCATTCATGAAACTTAGAAACATTCATTCATATCAGGACATCCAGACATCTTGTGCTTCCTGATGAGATGCCGTGTGGCATACACAGTATCATCTCTAAAGTATTATTTCCAAGGTATCCAACTGAAATTTAGCTAAGCCTGATTTAGCTTTCAGTTTCATCAAATACAGGCTGTATAGAACATTTTAAACCATATTGTGAAGAAATAATTAGACCAATCAAAAATGTCTATAAGGTAACTGGTCCTGATCTTTGTAAAAAGACAGTGTAATTCAGAAGGGAAGAAGGAAGGAGGGAGGGAGGGAAAAAAAACGAGGTGAATTTCACCTTTAATTATATCTGTTGAAAAAAACAGATACCCAAAAATTTGAATATGCACTGGTTAGAAAAAAATTCCCTATATTTCCAGGAAAGTAACCTATTATTTTACCCAATTATGACCCAAAAATAGAGCAAACCATATGACTGTGAAGCATGGAAGATGTTAAACTAAAAAGCAAATAAATATGTATGAACCTCACATATCACACCTGTAGATAAATCTTACATAACACAAGATATTATAGGGTAAATACCAATGAATGCTATGCTGTTTATTTTGCTGTTTTTGTTAGATTATAGTCAATATGAGGGTTAGGACAGTGGGAAGGGGTAAGCAAGTTGGCCTTCAATGCTGAAATAAAGGCACAAGTTCCAAGATACTCCTGAGGTGACTTTCCAGAACTGATTTATTATCAGAAAAGAACTGTGGAGTTTAGCCTGAAATTATCAAATTCCCTTGAAGGGCAACCACAATTCTGGTTATTCTAAGGGATTATGTGTCCTAGAAGAAGAAGCAATGAATGTTTTAGAGTGCACAGTCCAGTTTTGTCACTGAATTACTGCAAAAATGAGTGCACATTATTTTACTTTGAGCCTTATTCTTTTTGTTAAAAATGCAGATAATGCTACAAGGGCTGTTTTACGGTCTAAGTGAAAACAATTTAAGGAAATCAGCCCAGTGGCAGCCATATAACTCATTAAATAGAAGCTGTTATTATTTTGTTAACCTTTGCCTAAAACACAATCATCTCACTTTCACAGGCTAACTCGTATTTATTCTTCCAATCTTATTGTAGGGCTGTAATACATTTTCTTTAAAAGGCAAATTAAATTTGAAAAATAAAGAAAATTTCTACAAAAATAACATTAAAATTGTTCATAGATGAGTTAGACATAAGTAAGGAGTAAAGGGCAATGTAGAAATACATATCTGAAGAAATAGCCTGGAATTCACCCCAGAGAAACAAAAAGATGGAAAATATACAAGAGGTTAACAGACATAGAAGATATAATTCATCTTAACATACATCTAATTGAACTTATAAAATAAAAGATTAGACAGTGTGAGGAAGAAGCGACATCTGAAGAGATAATAGCTACAACTTCTCCAGAATTTCAGGCACTAGCAATAGGATTCTGGAAGCACAAGAAATCTAAGTAGGGAAAGGATGGGCTAATTTAATTCATATCTTTCCCTTACACTGTAACAATAAAATAAAATAAAATAAAATAACTGTTGTCTTTTAAATTGCACAAATCCTAATATTGTCTCTTAGAAAAATATCAATCTTTCTATGCAGTAGTATCAGATTTTGGCTTTAATTTAAGTCTTTCCTGATACCTAATAATGCCACATGCTTTTCATATACTTATCAGCATTTAGATAACCTCTTCTGTGGAGTGCCCCTTTAGATTTTTGCCTAATTTCTTTATGTTTTTTAAATTGATTTGTATGCATTTGTAATATTCAAAATGAGTCTTTTTAAATATATATATATATATATATACACATACACACATATATACATATACTGTAAATGTCTTCTTCCACTTACATTTTTTTCTCTCTGGTTTACGTTAACAGGAGTTTTAATGATAATTAAATTCAATGTATCAATCTTTCCTTTGTAACTAATGCTTTTTGTATTCTATTTAAAAAGATTTGCCTCCACCACGGTTATAAGATATTTTAAATTTTCCACATTTTTTCCTGGTAGCATTATAATTTTTAATCATTTAAATTTAGAAATACAATCCACTGAATTATTATTTCTGTACGGTGTGAGATAAAAGTTCACTTTTTTCCTTATGGACACCACTCAGTCTTAATTACTCCTGTGGGTTTCAGATAATTCTTGATATCTACTACTACAAACCTTCCAGTTTGATCTTGTTCAGGGTTGTCTTGGCTATTCTTAGACATTTGCTTTTTCATATGAAAATCAAGTCAGCTTATCGATTTAAATAAAACAATAGCAACAACAAGAAATCTGCTAGGATTTTGACTGGGATTATGATGAATTAATAGATCATTTTGAGAATTGATATCTTTACAAAATCAAGTCATCTGATTGGTGAACATAAAATATCCCTCCATTGACTTTTGTATTCCTTAATTTCTCAAATATGTTAAAATGTAAGGGATCTTCAAGAACATTATACATAATTTGTTACATTTATGTCAAGATATTTTGTGGATTTGATGCTATTATATTAGAAAGTGTAGTCATCTTTCACTTTATCTTCCAAAGTTTTGCTCTTGATTTCTAAACTAAATTTATGTTTCATTTGACATTTTATGCAGAAAACTTGCTAGTCACTCAGTTGTAGCAATTTTCCTCTATAGATTGTTTTGAATTTTTTAAGTGGATAATCATATCATTTGTGAATAACGTGTTTTATTTCTTACTTCTCTATTTGCATATTTACAATTTCTTTTTCTCATTTTACTGCACTGGATGGAAAACCCACTATGGTGTGTGATAGAAGTGGTAATCGCAAACATCCTTATTTTGTTTTGATTAGCAGGGGGAAAACCTTTAATTTCCTCCATTAGGTATGATGTTTGCTAATGGTTTTTGCAGATGTTTTATCAGATTAAGTAAGTTTCTATTCTTGTGATGAATTATATCAAATGCATCTACTATGATGAATACAGTTTCCTTTTATTCTGGCTAATTACATGAATTTGTGTGTATTTTAATTTTTTGAGCTTGCATTTCTGAAATTAAACCAACCTGACTGCATTTTATCTTTCATACATACTAGCAGACTTAATCTGCTAATATTTTGTTTAGACCTATGCCTCTAGGTTTACAAGAAGTTTATATATATATATATATATATATATATGTTTACAAGAAGTTTATATATATATAATATATATATAATATATTATACACACACACATATACATGTGTGTGTATATATATATATATATAGTTGTTGCTCTAGTTAAGTTTTGGTATTACAGTAATTCTAACCCCATATGAGAGAATATTACCTCTTTTTCTGTTCTCTGGAAAATTTGATGTAAGATTGGTGCTAATTTTTTCTTAAATGTTTGAAATAATTCACCAGTGAAACCATCTGGTTAAAATTGAGGGAGGGGAATAGAATTACAATTATAAATTTAAAATTTTAATTTTATTAAAATGTTTTAGTTTATTGGAAAATCCTTTTATTTGCTTATTATCTATAGAATCTGTAATGATGATCCCTTTTTATTTCTGATATTGATATTTTGTACCTTCTCTGTTTTTTCTTAATATATTTTCATAAGCATCATAATTTTTATTGTATTTTATTGATAATAATATTTTGACTTTTCCTGTTGTACTATTTGATTTCTAAATAAATAGCTTCGGCTCTTTCATTTATTTCTCTTCCTTCTACTTTCCTTGGGTTTAATTTTATGAATTAAAAAATATTGACTTCTTAGCTATCTTTTATTCAGCCTTTTTTCTTTTCTGATGAATGTTTCTAAAAGCATATAAATTTTAATCATACATTTGTTCATTAGATCTCCAAAATTCCACTTTTTCCTTTGACTTATAGAATACTTAGAAATGTATTACTTACATTTACCATAGCACCTAGAATTGTTCCTAACATAATAATTAATTAATATAGATTTGTTTTGTAATTAAATATATCACTTGACAAAAGATATGTCTTGATAAGAAATATTTTCAGTTGAGAGAGAAAAGAGATCAGTTTCAATGTTAGTGGTTTTCCTGGAAAAGGAGATTTTAGGTATAGCCAATGATATATGAGGAAAGACAAAGGAGTGGGAAAGACTTAGATGTTCCTAGAGGAAGTGTAGTTTGAGCAGAGAATTTCCAGAGAGAAGATAAGGGATAGTCTAAAAATAGAGAATATGACCAAATGCAGAAACCTTTGAAAGCCAAATTAGAGCTACACTTTACAATGTACGCTATAAGAGGCTAGTAAGATGTGTAGTGCCTGAGTCTATTCTGTGAATGTTCTGTCTCAAATCAACATGGAAATAAAACACTGACAATTTGTAACTATAATAGAGCCGCATAGGTAGGTATTCTTATTCGTAATTCTTTTATTCAGAGTAATCATTATAAGTATGTTTAGGAAATACGTATTTTTTTAGTTATTTTAATTAAATCCCCTGAAGGGTAAATGTCTCAGAAAACAACTGAAGTGTGACTTACATATAAAGACCAAGTTTTCTTTTCAATGATGGGTTCATAATTCCTGGCACACATATTAAATAGAGAAGGCTAGTCCCTTAAAGTGCTATGTTTTTTGTTGCTCAGAAAAGGTCACTGGAAATGCTGATTATCTATACAGAAAAGATGACATTTCGCATAAAATGTTGATCCTTTCATTTCTGGTTCTAATGTAAAATTCATCAATTCTAATTCTATGAAGAACAAACATTAGAAATAAACAGCTCATCTAAGTAAGTGATTTTTTTAACTGCTTGGAGTCAGAAGAAGACCAACATCAATTTCTCTTTCTTTACCACAAGATATCTGGAATATCCTTTAGCGCTGAGTGAAGAAATTCTCTTTTTTCTACTTCTGTAGAAGTGTATTTTAGAAAAAAAAAAGATTCTTATTTCACTACTTCAGAAATAAAAACTAATGTAAAGGAGACAAAACAGCTAACACACTTGGTATGTAATGCCCAGATTAGGGCTATTCTTTAGCTAAACTGGGAGCTGGGACGTTGGTTTTTTGTAGTTTTAGGCTTTTATTTCACTATTCTTCCCTACAATTTTCCTTCAGCACCCAAATTCTCCAATACAATTGACATCCCTCCCTTTTTTCTCCGTATCACCCATGGGGGCTCTGATGTATGCCCTTTATTAGCAGTATTAGCAGGTAATTTTCTTTTTTTTAATGGAGTTTTGCTCTTGTCGCCCAGGCTGGAGTGTAATGGCGCAATCTTGGCTCACTGCAACCTCTGCCTTCTGGGTTCAAGCGATTCTCCTGCCTCAGCCTCCTGAGTAGCTGGGATTACAGGCGCCCGCCACCATGCCTGGCTAATTTTTTGTATTTTTGTTTTGTTTTGTTTTGTTTTTTTGTTTTAGTAGAGACAGGGTTTCACCATGTTGGTCAGGCTGGTCTTGAACTCCAGACCTCAGGTGATCCATCTGCCTCGGCCTCCCAAAGTACTGGGATTACAGGCGTGAGCCACCGCGCCCAGCCTGGTGGGTACTTTTAAATGGAGAAGTGAGACTTACCTGGAGGAGAAGTATGCTAGAATAGTGGTGAGGAAGTGAGGAGTGGTAAGAAAATATTGTGCCGTTTGAAGTGTCCCTCATATGACACATATTACTTCGGAGAGGTAGACCTCATTCGTAGCATGATAAACTATTATTTCCAAAGATAGAATGTTATTATTTCCAAAAATATAAGATACTGCCAGAAATATAAGAACTGTCCTTGATCTATTCAGATTTTACAGGTACTGCCTGGAGAGATCATTGACTGAAACATTGGAATAAATCACTAATTATGAAAGAAAAAATACTGCATCAATTTAGTCTCCGGATACATATTATGGTGGGAAGTGGAAACAGAGGTTTCTCATCAATTCTCAGGTGATGTTAACTACTTAATCTGTTCACAAGGCTATCACTTCCTGCTCCAATCTTCCTACAGTCTTCTAACATAGTCGGAATTATGAACATAGCATTATAGGATTGTTGTAGCATAGAAAACAAGGCATGTCTAAAGATGAAGTTGGAAAAGGATACAGGAGCCAGTTCTTGGGGCACTCTATATGCCATTTTAACAAGCTTGGATTTTATCTTATGGAAAACAGGGGAACAGAATATTAAATTTTAAGTGCTTATTCAGTTTTGCGGTTTTACTAAATTATTGTGGCTATTGAGATGTTCTACTAGATGAATACTAGTGGAATAAAAATAAAAATATGAGGGCAGCATGAGGTTATTTCAGTGGTTCTGGTAGAAGACAATGAAGGCTTGAATTAGTATGGTAGTAATGGCTACAAATAGGAGAAAATATGCTCAAGAAACAGAAACAGTACGTTGGAAAGAGAAAATGAGGAGTTTAGGTTAAGAAAGATTAATGTGAAGGGGATTTTTTTTTTTTTTTTTTTTTTTTTTGAGACGGAATCTCGCTCTGTCGCCCAGGCTAGAGTGCAGTGGCCCGATCTCGGCTCACCGCAAGCTCCGCCTCCTGGGTTCACGCCATTCTCTTGCCTCAGCCTCCCGAGTAGCTAGGACTACAGGCACCAGCCACCACGCCTGGCTAATTTTTTGTATTTTTAGTAGAGACGGAGTTTCATCGTGTTAGCCAGAATGGTTTCTATCTCCTGACCTCGTGATCCGCCCATCTCGGCCTCCCAAAGTGCTGGGATTACGGGCATGAGCCACTGAGCCTGGCCGTGAAGGGGATTTTTTTTTAATTTTTTTTTTTTTTATTTTAAGTTCCGGGGTACAAGTGCAGGAAGTGCAGGTTTGTTACATAGGTAAACGTGTGCCATGGTGGTTTGCTGTACCTATCAACCTATCACCTAGGTATTAAGCCCAGCATGCATTAGCTATTGTGATGGTGAATTTGAAGATATTTATTGGGCAGTTGAACATACACATACAAGACTGAAATTCATTAAAAAACTGAGATGGGGACACAGGACTGAAAAAACTTCATGATATAGGGCAGAGTTTCAACTTTGAGAGCGGATATATCTCAAAAGGAAATGGTACAGAATGAGAAGTTCAGAGGATTAATAATGAATTATGAGGAACACCAACAATTACGAGGCAACAGATGAAAGAAAAAACACAAAGAAGCCAGAAATAAAGGCCAGCCATATGGAGAGAACCAGGAGACTATATTGTCATGGTAGCCCAACAACAGAGAAGTTTGGAGACGAGACAAAGTGATAAATGCAACTGAGAAATCTAGTAACATGAGGGTGGAAGGGTTCTGTTGGCTTAGCAATGATGATGTCATCAGCATTGGCTGGAGCTTCAGTGGCATGGTAGGGACAGGAGCTTAGTCTTTGTGGAAGGCCAGAGGCAGTGCTAGGACTCCAGCATTCAGAAAGCTGGCTAACATGGGAAGGAGATAAAGTGGTAGAGAGATAGAAAGAAAGAGAGAGAGAGACAAAGAGAGAGAGAGACAGGGAGAGAGAGAGAGGTGTAAATCAAGGAAAAGAAGTAATTTTGAATCAGAGAAAAAACATTTCCAAGATGAGGAACAATGCCAGTAACAAGAAAGAGGAGGATACCACAAAATGGGATGGATGACTGATTTGGAAGGAAAAACTGGGGAAACTGGTCTTGAAGAGAAGGAGACACACTACCTCTGAGATTAAAAGAAAGATGGATATGTGCCACATTTTCTTTATCCAGTCTGTCATTGATAGGCATTTGGGTTGGTTCCAAGTCTCTGCTATTGTGAATAGTGCTGCAATAAACATACATGTGCATGTGTCTTTATAGTAAAATGATTTATAATCCTTTAGGTATATATACCCAGTAATAGGATTGCCGGGTCAAATAGTATTTCTGGTTCTACATCCTTAAGGAATTGCCACACTGTCTTCTACAATGGTTGAACACCATAGAATACTATGCAGCCATAAAAAATGATGAGTTCATGTCCTTTGCAGGGACATGGATGAAAGTGGAAACCATCATTCTCAGCAAACTAGCACAAGAACAGAAAACCAAACATTGCACGTTCTCACACATAAGTGGGAGTTGAACAATGAGAACAACTCAATAACTTAATTGCTTCTAATTATTACCTGCAAATACAGTTCATATTTTTCTTAAAGAATTCATTATCTAATTTGTGTTGCTTTCCCTTAGAGATTATGTATATATAAAATAATCAATAAATTAATTTATAGAATAGCTGACATTAATTTATATTGTATTTATCAATAAACATAAATTTATATTAGATATTAAGTTACATTCCTGTATTCATTTATATTCATATGTATACATTGGGATTGAGTATGTGAATATGTGTCATATATATTTTATATCTCCCTACAATCCTGTTATATGTTTTCTTTATAAAGTATGTGCAATAAAATAGTCTTTTAGGAGAAGTGGTTTTAGTGGAGTATGAGTGTAAGGGTATGTGTGTAGGTTTGTGTGTGTGTATGCATAAGTGTATGTTGAGGATAGCCTTATTAAATTGTCTCTTGATACACTTCCAAAGACATTGGCTACATTATTTACTTCATTTCAGACTTCCCAATATATTTCTTAAAGCAAAATGTCTCCAAGTCAGCATCTCATCTAATACATTTCATAATTTTATACCATTCTCGAACAAAGTGAATCTTGTTCATGCGAGTACTTCTAGTTAGTTTCATTTGTTCGATTCCTAATCTCTTAAGGCAGTATGTTGTACTAGAATGCTCTCCAGATGTTGGGGATCCTATGGAGTTTAAACAGTTACATTTCTATAATTTTTCAAAATTAACTTGCAATTTGACTAGCATAACTAGCTTTAACTTATGGTCCTAAAGGAATAAAACTATAGGCTTTAGAACAGTAATGATAAAATCTCGTGCAAAATAGGTTTGTTTCTATATCAACGAACCAGTAAAATCAATAAATAGAGCTCTTCTCTAAGCACAAAACAATACATTGTTAGAAACCTTAGCAGAAATAAGTTATAGTTATGACATCTTTATCTTTAAGCTGCATTTACCTTTTTTACTTGAAACAGCACCAATCTCTTCTTTGGCTTGTTCAGTTTCTGCAAGTTCAGATATTAAAGGAATGAGAAGTGGATATTAGTGATGCCAAATTCACATCTTATACAATTGAGAATAAAATTAAAGATAAAATGTATGTTGCACACGAGAGCAAAGCAAGCCGTAGAGAAAGCCAAAATACAAAGTGCTTATATGTTTTTTTCAATTAATAAACTTCCTTAAATAGCAATAAAGAAATTCCCTTCCAAGGTGCAACTCTATTATCTTAAAAATGTAGGTAGTGACCATAAAAGAAGGTGGCCTATTCCATAGACTTTAGATCAATGGTTCTTAAAATTAAGGCCACATTCAATACAATGGGATACTAATTTATTAGTCTACATTTTTTTTTTTTAAATGGAGATTGGCTCTTGTTGCCCAGGCTGGAATGCAGTGGCACAATCTCGACTCACTGCAACATCTCCCTCCCAGGTTTGAGCAATTCCCCTGCCCCAGCCTCCCAAGTAGCTGGGACTACAACCACCCACCACCATGCCCGGCTAATTTTTGTATTTTTAGTAGAGATGGGGTTTCACCATGTTGGCCAGGCTGGTCTCGAACTCCTGACCTCAGGTGATCTGCCCGTCTCAGCCTCCTAAAGTGCTGGGATTACAGGCATGAGCCACCACGCCCGGCCATAGTCTACAAATTTTAAGTTACATATGAATTATAGGGAAGAGCATTTAAAAGGGCTTCTTTGTTTGTTTAGCTTTTAATCATGATTGAGTCTGTTAAAAGTTGTTTAATACTGATTGCAAGCAAGCAATATTTGACCCCAATGAACTAGTTTTACATTGTAAAAGATTAGCTGTAATATTATAGAAAATTTCATTTGAATATTTCTTCAAGAGAGACAAAGAGAATAAAATGATGAAAAGTGGCCTTTGGGTTTCTCTAAATACTTAGAGTGGAAGACAGGAGAGCTGCCCTGAAGTCATAATCTGAACGGCTGGGGCTAGGACAGAATATTGGACCACAAATCAAAGCTAGTTAAAGTCAAAGTTTTCTCTAGTCCACAGGAAAATAAAATAAAATAATTATAACAATAATAAGCTCGTGAATTTTCATGAAGTCTTATTTACTCATTTTATAAACTTTTGATTAGTTGAGGTTGTTCCCCTTGGTCATATATATTCTTATTTTTATTCTTATTGGTATTTATTTGTATCACCCTTCACCCATATATGCTCAGCACTGATGCTCTGAGAACAACCAAATCAAACAAGGTGAGCCTTTACACCCCTCATCCTCTCTGTGCCACAAAACCCTGGCTTTTGAGAGACATCAGACATCAGAAGGAGATCTTCATGTCACTTTCAGGTTTTAATTCCACAATGATAGATGCCCCAAGAGTCACAATTTAAACCTAGGCAAGAAGTGACATAAATAAACCTCTTCTTCGAGCTATCTCAATACCCTGAGCTTCAAGACTGAACAGACTCCTGGCTGTTTTATACCTTCCAGGTAAAGACTTTAGATCAATGGCTCTTAAACTTAAGCATGCATCAGGTTCACGCTGGAAGGCTATTGAAACAGATGCTGAGCGCAAAAGGTCTGATTCGGTATGTCGGAGGCACATTCTGAGAACCTGCATTTCTAACCAGCTCCCAGGGGATGCTTAGGCTCCTGATTCAGACCGCACTTTGGAAACTGATTACCAAATTTCCCCTATGAATCAGTCCAGACTATTCCTACTGTGAGTCCCCTCCCTACTTACCTCAGTTACTACCATGAGTTTCAGCCTTCTAGCAGAAAACAGAGTCCATATGGCTCTGTATTTCTCCTAGAAGCTGACCTACTTCCAAATCCCTTCCTCTGTGTCCTCTGTCCATCAGCAGCACTCACTCCTGTATCTTCAGCCTCTTCTCAGAATGTTCGTTTTACTTTCTTCCTTTAATCAAATCCTAGCTCACTAAGGCCACTGTATCCCCTCCGAATGGTAGTCTTCTAAAATGGAGAATGCTTGCTTTTCCATCCTCCACATACCAAGGTGTATAGAAGTAATGCATATTTATATCCTCTTTGTTTCTCCTTACTCTTCATAGATTATCTCCTTGCTTCCTCCAAACTCCAGTTCTTTTGAAGTACATGCTATCAGGTTGCACCAGTCTCTACTCCTCTTCATTGTTGTCATCAACCAGTCTTGTGGCCTATCCTGACATTCATTGACTATTTTTGCACACAGTTATCATCCGCTGTACTACTACTATGAATATTATTAAGAATCATTCTTAACCCTGTCTGCACCTTAGAATAAGCTGGGGAGTTTTTCTAAGCCTATGATATTCAGATATCTGGAGTGGGCAACAGAGCTTTGAGATTCTAAGTTAATGAGTCTGGCATGAGCCCTGAGTGTTGGTGTATTTTTAAGACTTCCAAGATACTCTTAACATTTTGCCAGGGTTGGGAGTCACTGATATACACAACTCATACAACTACATGATCTCTGACCTCCTTGGCCTCCTCAATTCAGAAAACGAGACCCCACTTCTCTGGTAATTTCCAACTATATTTGTACCCTCAGAATTTTCCTTTACTGCCAGAACTTTGATTTTAAAAATTCTATTCTTTGACACCATTTTTTCTCTTTAGAGCTCACTTACACAAGAACTCCCAGTATACGGTATCTGATCCCATTAATACTTCCATTCCTTGTTCTTGCCACTTTCTCATTTTTCAAGATTTTCCTCATATCCTCACTTTACTTCTTACCAAGCTTATGCATAAATGAGCCATAGTTAAATCGCTCACGTATTTTCTGTTGTTATAGTCATCTGCTGTATTAATTTCCTAGGACTGCCTTAAAACTATTGGGTAGATAAATACAAAACAAATATATTTTTCCACAGTTCTAGAGGCTAGAAGTCCAAAATTCAGGCATTGGCAGGACCCTAGAAAGCTCCCTCTAAAGGATCTTGGGAAGAATCCTTCCTTGCCTCCTCCTAGAGTCTGCTAGTTGCCAGGAACCCTTGGCATTCCTTGGCTTGAAGCTGCATTGCTGCAATTTCTGCTTTTATGTTCATGTGGCAGTCTTCTGTATGCGTCTGTGTGTCCCAAATTTCCTCTTCTTTTAAGGATACCAGCCATCAGATTGAGGGCCCACCCAAATCCAGCATGATCTCATCTTAACTTGAGTACATCTATGAAGACCCTATTTCAAAATCAGGTCACATTCATAGGTACCAGGGTAGAGCTTCAACATATCTTTTGGTGGGAGGCACAAATCAACCCACTATGTCTGACAAAACACCAAATGTACTTTATGCCCACCACCTGAGCAGTCATCGAAGCTGAAGGAAGACCCCCACCCTGCAGCAGACCTCACTTCAAATGTGGATCACATTTATGAGATCACTTAGCACTGGCCAGTAATATTACCACAGACCCAATAAAGTTGCTTTCTCATACTCTTAACAAATGTTTAAAATATTATCTTCCCTCCTTAAACATCCTACAACATAAAAGTAAGCTGCTGTTGAGAAATTCATAGAGAAAATAGGGGCAGACTAAACTACATCACTGTTCCACTACCACACCAGCACATACTCATCCACTTTTCCTTCCAGTTCCAAAAGGTGATTGCCCCTTTTTAGTACCAATCTTTCCATATTTTTTTCTGGATCTCATCTCCTTTAGCCAAGTCAAGGCCTTTGTTCTTGCCAGTATTGCTTCGATCTCCTCCCTCATCAGTTTTCTCCTTCACTGATGCTTTCACAATGTCTCATGTCACTTTTTAGAGCCACAGACAACCACATCCTTCAATTCTATGTGACATTTTCAGCTACCTCATAGAGCTGAGTGTAGCATAGAGCTGCTACACTCAATGTCAACACTGCTATCCTCTCACTCTCTATTTTTTAAACCTGTTTTATTGTGAAAGATATCATATAAACAGAAGGCATATAACATTTGTGCACATTCTAATGAATAGCAATAAAGAATGTTCACCTCTGTAACTTCCTGCACACCTAAGAAATAGAATATCGCCAAGGCCTTTGAAACTTCTTACTTGTCCTACTAGCACTGCCTGCTTATCTCGAAGTTACAGTTGTTCTATATTTTGTAATAATTTTTCCTTATTTTTCTGTATGGGTTTTTATTACATGTATTTGTCTCTAAATAAAGGGAAGATAATTTTACATAAATTAAATTAAATTATAATATTTAGTGTTATATAAATTAAACTGTATTATTTAATTTGTGTGATTTTTTGAGATATAACTATGTTGATATGAGTAGATGTAGTTGATTAACTTTAACTGTTGTCTAGCATTCCAATGTTTGGTCTACAAACTATGGATTTATTCTCCTGCCAGTGGACACTAGGTCACGTCCAGTTTTGTGTTTTCTGAATAATTCTGCTACAAACATTCCTGCACATGTGTCTCCTTTTGCACATGTGCAATAATTTTCATAGAAGTGAAATGGCTAGGCATGTACCCTAGATAAACGACACATTTTTCTCCCTAAATTCTGCATTCATGTCAGCAGCATATGGGAGAGTTTCTTTTGCTCCGTATCACTACCATCACCAGAATAAGCCTATTCCCTAATTTTGAAAATTTAGTCTCATGTAAAATACTATCTTGTACTTTTAAGTACAATTCCATTATTACTTAGAGGTTAAACATCTTTTGATACGTTTATAGAACATTTGCATTTTTTCTTTTTTGTAATGCAGTCTTATATCTAGTGCCCATTTTTTTTTTTCTGCCCATTGTCTATCAAGGTCTTTGTCTTTTTTTTTTTAATTTTTGGAGTTGTTCATCTATTTTTTGCTATTAATCTCTTGCTATTTAAATATGTTACAAGTATTTTTACAAGTTTGTGCCTTGTCCATTATCTTTCTTTATTGCATTTATTGATAAATTGAAGATCATAATTTTAATACAATAAAATGTCAGCTATTAAATGTACGACTAGAATTTTGAACATCTAGTTTTTCAAATCCTCCCATATTTCAAGAAACTGTATATTTTCCTATGGTTAAAAAAAAACTATGCCATGTTTTGCCTTTAGTATTTAAGTTCTTGAACCATTTGGAACTGATATTTTAGAATTGTATGAAATAAGAATAAATTATATTTTTGTATGGAATGCCAGCTATATCCGCAACATTTAAAAATAATCTATCCACACTCTGACTTTCTGAAACGGCTGCTTTTTCTTATGTCAGATTTTTGCTCAAGTGTGATGTATTTTAAGTCTCTTTTTTTCCATCCTGTTGGGAAATTTGTTTATATCTACACCAATACCATTCTACCCTTTATAATACAATATCTGGGGGCTGCTTTATTACTAACACTTAGGACACATAGCCCTGATCTCAACAGCCATGCTTTATAGTGCCATGTTGCTGTGTTCATTATGTCACTTTTAAATACTAAAATTTATTTCTGGTTTCCCATTTGAAACCCTGTCCCTTTCTCCCCTACCTCTTCATGTCTTAATTGAACCTAGATTTTACTTCTAGGTATTCATCAGTCAGTATTCATCAGTCCAGCTCTTTGTGTCAACCTTGATGAACATTCTTGGACTCTGAACCATGGCATTTTCAGTTTGGGGCTGGCACTCAGGACACCAACCTCATCTTTACACATAGTTTTAAACAAGAAGCATGCCTTACCCTACCACCTAAGGCAGTCCCCGGTCTCTCACATCTTACCTTTCCTGGTACTTAAACCTCATAAAATCATCATTCTAGTGCTGTATGAGTGCTGTTTTGAATATATTCTGGCAGCACCAGCTGTGACACTATTAGTAATTATATAATATATTATACAAAACCGAGCAAGTGAAAAGAGGTGCAAGTAATAATTATTCTGGGACAATATAGTACACCAAGACTGTTCTAACTGACTAAGATCATACATAGATCAACCAAGATTATATTTGGCATGCACTGTGTGGTCTAGAGACAACTCATTTTATATCAAGCGTGTTGGTTCAGGCCTATAGATCTTCCCAGAGACTTTTGCCATTTCCATGCTACAGTACTTAAACTGAGTCAAAAAAAAAAAAAAACCATGCAATTTTATTAAGAGCAATTGCCTCCAAATATTCTTCTAACATATATAACTGAATAAATTCAATGGGACTTCACTTTTAAATTCTGCATACAGATGTCTCCTAAATGATCTTGACGTATATTAGTAGATTAGATGATAGATATCTGACTCACACATTTAGACACTGAAGTGTGGTTAAGGAGATAAATATAGTCAGGCTTGGTGGCTGAACATAACACCCAATCTGTGCAATGCTAAAATCAAGGGGTGAAAAATGCCTGATTATTAGATTCAGAGTTAAAAATGACTATATTTTGGCCTTATCCTGGGCTTCAGTGGTTATTTTCCTCAAAATTCAAACTGACCACTGGCTGGCTGACCATGCATATGGAATACATGATCCCAGCCCTAAGGTCCTTGAGGTGGAATAAAGTGACCTGGGACAGTGCTACCCAAGGTTCTGAAAAATAATGATCCTTGATGTGGTCATTGAAAGAGAAAGGGGTGATGTGGTCACATACATCTGGTAAACAATGTCTACTATATTTCTTCTTGAAGATTCACCATATATACAGTGTTAAAGCCGTGAAGCACTCTACAGTATACACATCTACTTGTTGTGTCCTCTTCATGCTTGGAAATGACTAATTTTATTGTCAACCTCTGTGTTGCTATCCAATGTGTGGAGAGGCACATGGTGGGGAATGTAGGTAGGGGAGGTGGGTGTGTTGAGGTATTTTTGCTTACACTGTGATAAAGAAAGGAGTCTTTGCTGACTTGCAGAAATTATCAGTCTAGGTTCAGCATCCCTGCCTAGCCCAAGGTACACTTTCTTCATCCACACCACACCCTGACACATAACTTTCGATGTGGAAGCATGGAGTGCTCTTCTTTAGCATTGCACCAGTAATCTGAAAGGTTTTCATTTTCTTGAAGCTCATGTTACTACGAGACTCTGTGATATGGTTTGGCTGTGTCCCCACCTGAATCTCATCTTCAATTCCCACACGTTGTGGAAGGGACCCAGTGGGAGGTAATTGAATCATAGGGGCAAATCTTCCATGCTGTTCTCATAATAGTGAATAAGTCTCACGAGAGCTGATGGTTTTAAAAATGGGAGTTTTCCCACACAAGCTCCCTTTTTGTCTGCAAACATCCATGTAAGACATGACTTGCCTCTCCTTGCCTTACACTATTATTGTGAGGCCTCCCCGGCCATGTGAGGCTGTCAGTTCATTAAACCTCTTTGGCAAATTGCCCAATGTGGGATATGTCTTTATCAGCAGTGTGAAAATGGACTAGTATGTGCTGTATTCTGAAGTTGATGTACGTCCCAAGCTTGTCCATGTCCTCCAGTATTTTTCCTACAGTGATTTCGGGTGTTTCCTCAGGACCTAGAGTAAACAATCCCATACCACAAACTCAATCCACTTTCCAGTTATTTCCTTTAATCCAGTATTAATGACAAATCCCCTTTTACTTTTTTCTTGGATTGACTTTAACCCTGTCAATCTCATCTATCCCTTTAAAAATTATGGAATTGCATCACACAAATACATAGTTTATGTTAAATCATCTATCTCTATCACTCTTATTTGCTCTCACAACTTAACATACTGTAAAATCATATCCCAAATGTGCAGGTTATATACAGAAAACTATGTGCACCATACTATATGGATAATTTAAAGGCTTTTCAGTAGTATCTGTAATGATATGTAATTGTCATTTTAGGCATTAACTTTATAAGTTGCCTGCTGTATGTAGCAGCTGAGTAAAAATTCTCCTGCTGTATGACTTCAATGCCAAAATACATTTTTAGTTGGGAAAATGGCTGGTCACCTTGTTATCAGATAATTTAAGCAGTTTGTGAATTATGTCAAATTAACTTTTGTGTTGAAGGATAATGGCCATGTCAAGTGCAAATCTTTCAACCGTACAGGGAGTAGAATATTAACTCCTATGAAACTTATATTGGGTTTAAGATGATTTGGCAAGCTAATTTGCTAATTTCCTGCAAAATATGCTGATCTCTTCAAAACCTGATTGGATAGTCTGTTTCATAGATAGCAGAACTTACAGATTTTTTTATTGCAAATGAATATTTTTATCTATATGTCACATTTTTCTGGGAAGAAGATGTTCATTTTCAGAGCAATCTTCAATCTAAAGCTCTCTCCCAGTGCTACAAAATTATCAGATTTGTTTGACATATTTTCTTGATTATGCATTTCTACAGACTAAGTATCAGCATAGCAAAGACTCCATAATATAGAGTTCCAATCAGCTTTACATTTAACTAAAATTTTTCATGGAAATATAAATGGAATTTTAGATTCATGTTAAATCTCTCTTGTAAAGTTCTTAATGTCTATGTGTATACTTCAAACTGTAATATTTTTTTAAAAAAAGACATTCCTACCAAGCTACTCAATATATTTTTCAATTTTTATCTGATGTATCTACTGACATAATATGTCTCAAAAACTACCTGGGAGGCCTAGGCAGGAGAATCGCTTGAACCCAGGAGGCAGAGGTGCAGTGAGCCAAGATCACGCCACTGCACTCCAGCCTGGTGACAGAGCAAGACTCCATCAAAAAAAACAAAAACAAAAACAAAAACAAAAACAAACAAAAAAAAACCCTCAGCACTAAATAACATATGCATTTGTTTTATGTATTAGTAGCATCACCAGTACTTGTTTACCTCTAACCTCTCAAAAAATGTATAAGCACATTGATGTCATGCATAGAACTGAGGACTGACCTAAATCCAACATACAAACTTATATATTTCTTCCTAAGACAAAATATTTTCTATTATGCTTAAAATAACTTTTATTAATAACAGTCAGGTACTTCATCAAACTAAGAAATATCAACATTTCTCAACATTTTTTCCTAAGCATAGTGTCAAAGTTACCATTGCTGCAAATGCCACGGTATGTTATGGTTATCAGTTAATACTTCATAATCCAAGAATAGAAACCTTAAAAGGGAATTGCCACATTCCAAGAGCAATGGTTAAGAAAATGTTGAGGGGCTACCTTTCATTAGAGACAAGATATTCATAGTAGGCAAATTAGGTTGCCTACTGGTTTGATAACTGATTAATCATTAAGATAATTCAGTCTGATGTGTACTGAAGAGTTCACTTATTATACTGCAAAATGAGAAATAAAAATGTAACACTTCACAAAGGGGTTATGATGTGGCCAAATTAACAAATGAAAGCTCTATAGATAAATTTTAATAAGAATGAATTCACGGAAAAGATGGGGATAAGTAATATGGCATATTCAGCACAACAAATAATCATACCAAAAAGCTGGTAAGCCGTTCTCAAAATTAGCATTAGCATAGTCTATAGTAGAAAATTCAAATGAGTAAGCTGCTCAAATATGCTCTTCTTTAAAAATTTTGTTCAACATACTTGCTTTTACTTGTTTTTCACTTGGAACTGTTAATGACAAGAAATAATAAGGTCAACAGTAATTACAAGTCTGCTTATCTCTTTCCAAAATAATTTTAAGGTTATCTTAATTGCTTAAAGATTGTGTGTATAATATTGGAAGCTAAAGAAAAATAAGATCTGAGAAAAGGAAAATATAATACTGTGCCATTTTTCTGATACAATCCAAATATATTCCATGAATTATAGAATTTTATTGTATGTTATTCATACTTCTCCCAACACAGAATGTTCATTCACAAATCAATCATGTTGCTCTCCATTTTTAATTATCCAAGGATTTCATTTTTTTATATACAGGCAAATGCATTTTCCTCAAAGTCTATAAAATAGTGTGAAAAGAATGAGTTCACTTCATAAATTATTCAAATTGATGGTTTTAATTTTTGAACTACAGCTAATTACGGCTAAGTTGCTGCATTGTAATCACACACTAAAATAAATAGATAATAAGTTCAAGCAATTTATTGTATTTTGTCAGGTTCAATATTAGACAGTAATATTTAACTATTAAAATTTTTAAAACTGGCTACACCAGTAGTCATTCTGTATGTCTCTCCATCTTTCTATAATGCATGCACTATCTTAGGTTTCCTCTTACATACATTAAGTGAGAAGATGTGTTACGCTTGAGGAAATGCAACTCTGAACCAATAGGGTGTTCCCTGTAAAGTAGACAAAACATTTCTTCCCAAAGGTCAAATACTGTGAAAATATGAAATGCTGAAATGTGCAATTATTGCATCTTGTAAATTATTTTAAAGTCTTCAGTTTTTAAATTTATAAATATGTAATTATTCTATTTGGTGTTTCTTCCTTCACTCAATAAGCCATCATCAAGTGCCCAATGTGTCCTGGCATTACAATAGGTGCTCTGGGAATAAAGAGAAAAAACAGTCGGCTTCTTCTAATTTCTGACTATATAACGTAGAAAAGGGAAAAGATAATACGATTTTAACAGCATATGAAATGTTATAAAAGTAAGAAAATGATGCTATGGGAAGTAATTGGACAGACACTTAAAACAGATTTGGGCTGTCTCAGGGTATTTTATAATCTTTAAAAATGAATAATAAATGTGGATTCAAATCTGTAGTTTTCCATAGTTTGTGGTAGGGTGGGACTACAATTGAGCCCCTTTGCATGGTTATTTAAATAAGATTG
Organism: Pongo abelii; assembly: GCF_028885655.2. Lineage (NCBI taxonomy): Eukaryota > Metazoa > Chordata > Mammalia > Primates > Hominidae > Pongo > Pongo abelii. The sequence goes on from NC_071990.2 coordinate 124,768,685, forward strand.
AGCAGATGATATTTCCATTTAAATAAAATGAAATGGGAAGAATGACTGATAGGTATTACATAAGGTTATGATCACCTATATACACATGCACACACAATACTAAATAACTCAGTGAAGCTCCTTCGGTAGGAGTTAGGCGAAATCAAGAGGTGATAGTTTTAAATGATGGAAGTATAAATGGTTTCAGAAATTTTCATTTGAAATGATTAATTGGAGGTTAAATGCTAGAAAACTTCAAGACAATAATTTGGTATCCACAACAACTGCACTTTTAGTTTTTGTTGATAGGTTTATTTGTCTAGTTGTTTGACTCTCAATCAGTTTTTTTCTCATCAGAATGTAAATATATTTTGGGCAAAATCTACTTTTGCTCTCACTGCAACCCCCTTGAGCACTCAGGAAATGTTATTAAGTAAGATTATGAATAAGGAGATAATATTTGCTGGAAGTGATTATTCCGTATTTTAAAAACAAAGCAATGTATAATGCATTTACAAAAAGTGTTTTGTTCTTGTTTTGTTTTGCTTTTACACTAAACTGTGAAAGAGTACTTTGCAAATACTGCACAGATGAATTCACTGAGGGTCTTGTGAAGTTGCAGACTCTGATTCAGTAGGTCTTGAGTGGGGCCCAAAATCCTTCATTTCTAATAACCTCTTGGGTGATTCTGATGCTGCTAGTTCACAGAACACACACTGAGGAGCAAGGGTGTAACACTTGGCTTTCATTTTCTAAAACTGCATTGATGTTATGTCCATGTCAAGAACTTGGAAAAAACACTGAGATGGAAGCACTCCCCACCCTTTACTGGCGCTGCCTTACCACCTGTTTGAGGCTACAGCATTAATAAACACTGGACATCAGTATTTGGAGTCCAGCAGCAGTGGTCTTACTCACCTGAGTGTTCTTTCTTTGGTGACTTTGCTGTATCGAAAAGGAAAGAAAAAAAATCAACATTCTATGTCATTCAAGTGCAATTAAGTATTCAATTGCAAATCAAATAATATTATGAAATTGTGAGAACAGAGGAATTTAAAAACAGTTACCTGGTTCCACATGTTTTTCTTTCTTTTCCTGTTCTGAAACATATTATTATTGTTATTATCATTATCGTTATTATTCTAAAGTTTATGAATCCCAACTTAACTGTTTTAACACAAAGAAACATGCATGTGCTGATGCCAGATTGCAGCAACTAATAATAGCTTACATAAAAAGGCTAAGATTGTATACTTAAAATAATTCTTTCTTCCATTTATCTTAGGAGTTTCCTTATGGGGCAGCATCAAAATATTCCGAATATTAGAGGAATTTGAATTTTTTACAGATGATAAACCAGAAAAATAAAATAGAATCCATAAAGGGTGAAAAAAATTAAATTTTCTATTATATTAGATCAATATGAAATAAATTTGAGTCAAAATAGTAAGTACAAAAGATAATTATTACCGCTTTTTAAGAAATTGCTTAGTTTTTTTGAGACAGGGTCTTGCTCTGTTGCCCAAGTTGTAGCGCAGTGTGACAATTCTAGTTCACTGCAGCCTCCACTTCCTGGGCTTAACTGATCCTCCAACCTCAGCCTCCCAGGTAGCTGGGGCTACAGGCACACACCACCACGTGTAGCCAGATTTGTAGTGTGTATGTGTGTGTGTGTGTGTGTGTGTGTGTGTGTGTGTGGAGACAAAGTCTCACCATGTTGCCCAGGCTGGTCTCAAACTTCTGGGCTCAAGAGATCCACCCACCTCAGCCTCTCAAAGTGCTAGGATTACAGGCATGAGCCACAGCACCCCACCTTATTGCAGCTATTTTAAAATAATTCTCAGAAAGATGAAGATTAGCACATTTCATGTGGACTGCCTCTTCTAAGAATCTTCTTACATGGAAGAAATAGCTGTTAAGCTAAGACAAAGGCTTTGTGAGGCATATTTAAGACACTAAAATAGAAAAAGAAGTTTCAGGGTAAAACATTTGCTTTGCTTTTAGGACAAATGCTCCTTTTGGAGTCCTCTTTATATAGCGTTTCTGGAATCTACTTTTGTCAATATTGTATGAGACAAAGCATTATTTTGTTCTCAAGATTAAGCTGACATTTACATTATAATAAGTACTAATTTTGTAAGACTTGCAAGCACTAATTTTATATGAAGTGCTATCATCTACATTTCTCTTCTTATTTATTTTGACTTGACAACCTTGTCAAATTAATTTAAAAGAAGATTTTCAAGAAATACTTTAACATACACACATTTTTATCTGATATTTTAAAGAAGAAGAATGGAAAGATTCTTAAAGTTTTATTTAATGAATAGATTTTGAAGACTAGAATATGTTCATGCTGAAAGAATTCTACAAACTATATTTTAAAAATATAGAGTGTCATAGAATGCTACGGTCATCACATCAATTTCTCAAGTATACAATTTTGTTAGTCAGGCTTCTAATTAAATAAGGATGGTATAATGAGCAACTTATCCTCTTTTAAGACAGCCTTTAAGGAGTAAAACAAAAAAAATGAAACAAATGGCTTGACCAAGTGTTGCAGGTCAAAAAGAAGAAGCTATGACGATTTAGCTAAAATTAAACAAAATGAGAACATTATCAAATATTGTCTGGCAAATGAAGAGCAATTAAATGCATTGTTTAATTTATTGCTTAACTGAAGATCTAATTATAAAACACTTCCAAGAAATTTGTGATGACAGTCACAAACAATCAGTGATAACAGTCAAAAAAGTACTAGAAGCAGATTTGGACATGCATCAAAATCAAATACCAGCTATATATAAGATTAAATGTTATAATAAAGTCCCCTCAATCTTATCAGAAAGCTGAAAAATAGCTGTGCTAATTTGTTCATTATATAGGATAGCTCATGGTGTAATTATTGAATTACCTTAGTAAGTATACATTGATTTACCCTTTAACTCTGCAGGGACTGCAAAATCATGTTTATGGTTGATTTTTGAGGTCTCTTTCTTTTACTTTTTATTTTGAAAAAAATTATAGCTCACAAACATTTACAAAATGTACAGGATGGTCTCTTGTACTTTTCATCCTGTTTCCCTTAACCATAATTAAAAATATCTGAAAAGTGAACAACCTTTAAGTTGTGATTATTGGAAAAGTAGAAGCAAAATAAAATATGAAATTGGAGTGTACCACTGAGTAAAGCAACCCTCAAGATAAAAAATCCAAATCAAAGAAATTCAAAGATACAACACTAACAATAATAAAAGCAAGCCTAGATGATAAACCATAGCAAATGAGTGAATTTGAAAAGAATTGATAGGTGTTTTGAAGAAAACTATTTCTTCTCCTTATTGCTGCCCAAGTCACAATCAGCGGACCTTCTCAAGGAGGGAAACAGTTGGGTTGTGAATGAATGCGTGAAAAGGCATGTTTATTTATTAAGTGCATCAGTGCCCTGAAGATTGCCAAGGAGCTGCAGTGTCTGCAGGAACTTTTAAATCATATAAACTGTAATAAAGGGCCTTAAGGCTATCTCTATATGTACTTTAATACTATTTTTCAAATCTCCAGTTGTTCTCCATTTTCCTGCTGGTGCAGCGTTTATAGAGTGCTTTCTGTGTCTCTGTGCCAGTACTCATCAGTAGCTCTGCACACACATAAATCTGGAACTGAGAGAACTCTCTATAGATGGATTGCTCCCCCTGGCTGAGTTGTAGTATAATTTCACGAGTGTCTCCACAGGGCATTTTAGATTATTTTTACAACGTTGAATGTCTCAGCATCCTTACTTTTTGTAGGGCCAAAACACATAAATATATTTTAATTGGTATATATTTTAAAACATTTTTGATATCACTAGAATCTTAAAATCTATATTGCTGGTAATGTGCTAATTTTTAATAGTACACTGAATAAGGTTAGGTGTTTTTTTTTTTTTTTTTTTTTTGCTTTCTTCTGTTAAATATATCTTATTTTCTTCAGAGGAGAACCTATATTTGTGAAAGACATACCTTAAGTTATTGAGCTTGACTGAATTGTTAGCACACAGTCTTAATAGTGTATTAAAGCAACAGTGGATGAGGCTGAATAGCAACGCTATTAGACAGAGCTCATAGTGAGTGTAGGAGGGAAATTATGTTATGGGAAAAATGTCATATATCACATGGGCATGCCAAAATATCTACAGATTACAAAAAGAAAGATAGGAAAAAAAGTTGTAAAACTAGCCTGTAAAAGAACTTCTAGTCAATTTTCAAAGGACTGACAACTAACCAGATTAGGACTAAATTTACAAAAACATAAGTCAGTTTGGGTAAATGGAATGCAGTTTTACTTTTGATTACAAGCCCGTCAAGAGTATTGTTAGATGATTGCATGAGCTTGAGAAAGAGTTCTAAAAATGATTACTATGCTTCTCAGTCCACTCTAACCCCCAGACTGTGTATTTTTTCACCTGGACAAAAAACAACAGAGTTCACATGCATAAAACATAGGAAAGGCGGATTCAAAATTGCAGGTCTAAATACAGCAGCAGGCAAATAATAGTAGTAAAAAAAAAAGTACACAAATACACTGCATGCATTTCCTTACTTTTTCCCTTGGGTTGTTCTACTGAAAGAAATGCAGACAAAATCATTGCTCTTAAAACTTTAAAGATAAAATGTACTACCCTACATATTGATTAGACTATAATTTCTCCCAACCCTCCTTCCAATTTTCTCTCCTTAAATTTCATAATGAGGTGAAATTTCACAGTGAGGCTCTGAGGTATTGTTAATTACTGTAGGTACTTCCATAATTTGATTGGCAAATATTATTTGACAATAAATTAACCCAGGATTATACTGTTTAACCATTTTAAATTATTTACACCTGATATGTAATAGTCTCTTAAACACATAAAAACACTATGTGAACAAGTCTAGGAGGCACAGGTATACTTGCCAAATGAATTATTCAAGACTGAAAGGAACAAATCAGTTCCTAATTGATGCTAGTCTACCAAAAAGTAATTTAGTGTGTGCTTTCTATTAAAATAAATGTTTGATACTGAAAATTTTTCAATTTCTTGTCAACTAAACATTTCTTTGGAAACAATTACTGTGAAAGGATATGCAGTATTTATTTCTATTACTGCCAAATACTTCTCATAGCAGTATTGTCAGAATAGATTTGGCTCTTTCTCTCTCTCTCTCTCTATATCTCAATCATTTTTTCTTCTCCTCTATCCCACACATAATTCCTTCTTCTACATCAATCCTTTAAGAAGATATGCTATTTCACGGTTCATCAAACATAAGGCAGAAAAAAAGAAATATGTCCAGTACCTTCTGCGGGTTTTTTTGTTTTCTTGGAATCTGAAAACACAAAGATAAATTATTAATAAAACATATAATAAATCAACAGCTGATTAGCTCACAACAAATTTCTATAAACAATCAAATAAAATTGATTATTCAACAAATTGATCATTTGTATATTTCTAGAATATGAGACTTAGAAACTGTTCTGTTTTGTGGGAATGAGTATTAGAGTGAAGCAGGAGTGAGAAACTCTTTATAAAATATCTTATATTAATATTTTATAAAGAATATAAAACATTGAAAAATATAAAGGAAAATATACCCACATATAATTTATAAGGAAATTTTGTTTTGCCTATATAAGTTAATAACCTGTTAATAGAACATCAAACTGAGTAAATATATGCTCTGTTTCCATAAAGATGCTTAGGAGTTCATGAAGTTAACTTGAAACTTTCATTTGTTCAATCTAAGTCAGTCCAGGTGAATTATGTTGCACTGTCTTTGAATAATCAATATACTTCCAACATAGATATTCAGGTATTCTTATGGTAATGGAAAAGAAATAGATTACTGTTGACTCATGGGTTACTGATGAATACAGCATTATATTTATAACTGTTATGTAGTAATGTCTATTTAGTGGTCAAAAGACATCTATTTCATTTATAGTAGATGGGCATTCAGCCTAGATCTGATAAATTTATTATTTTCTATTATTTAGGCCATGAAACTTTGTGCTCCTACTACTTGAAAATGAAAACAAGAGGGTTTTAAGCTTATTTGTTTTAAGATTGAAGCACCTGAGCTTGAATTTTTGCTTAGAATATTTTATTTTTTAATCTTCTTTGTTCTTTTACTGTTTCTGTAAGAATTTTTAAATTCTCTATTACTGAAATTAGAACCATAATAATGAACTATGAATTGATACCTGCAAAAGGTAGCTAAATTGTTTTCTGGCTTACAATTATCTGGCTTGGAAACTAGAACAGTAGACATTCACTAATAGTTTGCAAGTTAATGGATTTCTGTGCCTTACAGTGGTGTGGTGGTATCACGACTTCACTTCCATGATGAAGAAAGGGAAGTAAAATGTTTGGATATGACAATGGACTCATTGTCTCTTCACAAAAGGCAGTTAGATGGTCAACAAAATTGTTTTATGTAAAAATAATAATCAGTGCCAATAATATTGTGGTGAAGGTAATGTTCCACTTCTGTAGATGTATAAGCTAGAAACATATTTTAGGAAACAAACTAAGAAAAGAATCCAGAAAGTCATAAAAATTAACAAGTTTTTGATGTGGTAATTCCATTTCTAGAAATCCAAAGAGAAAAAGAGCAATATTATCATAAAAATATATATTTAGGGAAATGCTTTTCTCATGATATTGCTTTGTGTCTCTCAGTAATGGGAATATTAAACACTACCCTCTGAACAATAAGAGAATATTGATGAATTTGTGGTATATTCACACAATAGAAAAATACACAATTATTCAAATGATGTTTTGCTAATTATGCCACAAGCTGGAAAATATTAACTAAATAAGATAAATTAAGTAATGCAAAATAAAAATAAAAGCATAACATAAAATGACTTTTTGTGTGCATGTGAGTGTGTATGAAGAAAGATTAGAAGAAAATATGCCAACATACTAATGGTAGTTGTGGACAGATTAAATAATTAGGCAAGATTTCATTACCTCACTTTCTGAATTTCAAATTTTTCTGTAACATGAATATGTTTCATTTGTAAGGGGAAAAAAACCTTGATTTAAAAAATAATCGATTTCTGAGACAAAACATTTACTTATTCATCATTTGTTAAACAGTATTGTGTCCAGCACACTACAATGAAAATAATTTTAGAATAGATTTTTCTTAATTAACCCCAGCTCTGAAAACCAATCTGAAAAATATTCTTGCTATTCAGTTTGTCATCAGGAATTTTAAATTAGTAGGCTACATTTGCTGTCTGAAACGTATGTGCTTTGCAAACATTTTCTCATTCATTTTCTTCCTGAATAATTATTTTAATTGGATAAGCAAGCAATTCAAATATACAGAAAAAATATGACATAAAACAGTTTTATATTAACAATATGCAGTGGCCACTTCTACTTGAGACATAAGAATCTTATAACAACAGCTTAAGGTATGAACTTGATAGTTCAATGTCCATTGTAAGTTATCAATTAGTTTGACTCCAGTATACTGAAATAGGATTTCTGCCTGCCCAAGCAGTTGCGTGTTCCTCACTGAACAACCTCTTGAGTCCAGAATATAACCAGTAGGAAAAGCACAGGAGGATTATGAAGAGAACATGATCATCTAGGAATAAATTCAATCTGAAGTTTGGGGGAAATGTGGGAACACAGAGAAGATAAAACATGGCATATTAGAACAAGATTATTTCCAATCCCTATGTTCTCTGACCAGATACTGGAATGGAATATGTACAGAAATTTCAATATAATAAATGTAACTATAGAATATCTATAATTTTAATCTGCCTTTCTATTTCCTAATAATAAGAATCAATAATATATTTTATCAGATATCAATTGTATTAAAATGAAAGAATAAAACATAATATGAAGTCCAGGGTCAGGCAAATGAAACTCCAAATGTCATGATAAAGTTATGTATTTTCTTCTGGAGTCAACAGTGCAACAGAAATATAGACCTAAAGTAATAGAGCAACTTAAAAATATAGTGCTTGGAGTCCAAAGATCACATACTGATCCTGAAGAGCTATTAACACTAGCTGGTAATATTCATGCTACTAAACTTCATTATGCCCTTTCAGCATTCTTGGCTCAAACAGCTTATAACATTACAAAGGCTTACTTGGTCAATATACTCCCCTGCCCAGTAATCTGGGCAGTAGTCTTTTAAGAACATTGAGGCTCCCAACACCTGTGATTTAAAAGCAGTGATGTGTTTGCAATCTGTTCAATCCATCACTCATCTGTAGCAGTGTCTCAAGTAAGGCCTGTTATGTTCATAAGTGATGCCAGATGAAAATGAAATACCGGCCAGGTGCGGTGGCTCATGCCTGTAATCCCAGCACTTTGGTAGGCCGAGGAGTGTGGATCACTAGGTCAGGAGATCAAGACCATCCTGGCTAACACAGTGAAACCCCGTCTCTATTAAAAATACAAAAAAATTAGCCGGGCATGGTGGCAGGTGCCTGTAGTCCCATCTACTCGGGAGGCTGAGGCAGGAGAGTGGCGTGAACCTGGGAGGCAGAGCTCTCAGTGAGCAGAGATTGCACCAGTGCACTCCAGCCTGGGCGACAGAGCGAGACTCCATCTCAAAAAAAAAAGAAAAAAAAATGAAAGAAAATGAAATACCAATTTATATATTGAAGGGAAAAGTTAATTTTCTGATAGCCTACTAGTGCTAGTACTGAATTATCCTATCTCCTTCGTGGAACCTGCCTGATTGACAAATTTAGTCAATTACAATACTAGGAATTTTGCTTTGTTTTTCAGCATGATTTATCTTCGGGTCTGAATCTGGAAGCCATAGAACTAGGGACTAATTCTCACATGTATTCAGCTCTATTTTCTCTAGTTATAGTAAAAAATAAATCTCATCTGGCTGGTTCTTAGTGGATTTCTATCTTTCTGAAGATAACCTGGAATTCCTAGAATTCAGGTTGCTAGGAATTCATCACTAAATCTGAGTTTAGATGAATAAGATCTACCTGGATCTGCTCATAGGATCTGCTTCAAGGAGCAGCTAGTGATTACACACACCTAAGAAGAACAGTCAATAGCTGATTATAACTTCCCAAACCTAAAAAGCTCACTGGAATATACCTCCTAGTAGTTAAAAAAAAAATCTTTCCTTGCCTGTGTTGTGAGAAAACAGGTACCTATTCATATTTCTTCTGGGTGTTATATTTATCTTGAGTCCTGAATATTACTGGTGCATGCATAGAATATATATTTGTTTAGAAATGTGCAAACCAAGGAAACGTGCTCGTCCTCCATAAGGGATAAAAGTTAATTGGACATGGTCCCTTAAGACAAAAGGCTTAAGTCAATTAGAGTAATAGGAAAATAAACACAAGTAACATGAAGTACAAGGTGGCAAGAAATAAATAATAATAGAGAGATACAAATGAGAGATTATACATGCAGGAAAGTATTTTTAATTGGTAGCATCAGACCGACTTCTCAGAGACAGGAAAATGTATGAATATTTATAGAAGGAAAAAGGATAAGCTCTGTTAGGATAACAGCAAGAACAAAGGCAAGATGCCACATTGTACATGTAAAATAGAGAACGACTTGGTATAGATGAAGATGATAAAGGAAGAAACTGGGTGAGAGTATCGGATAACAGCTCACCATGATGTCCTGGCAACTTTGCACATATCCATACAGGCCATGCAGGTAAAGTTTTGAACCACAGTTAATTTAAGTTTTGGTAGGATGCTTTGTGATTCTCCCAGAACATAGAAAGAAGGGAGGCTTGTAAAGACCTGCTGTGAGACCACCTCCCACATGGCTCCCTATGTCTCCCAGGAGGATGTCAAGAGGCAGCTTCTTATCACCTCCTGATTCCGCCTAAAGCTGCCTGGAATGGAGCTGCAGACCACAAAATCATTTTGCTGTAGTCTGGATTAGCTCCTCAGCAATGATGTGTCCCCAACTTGTGTTGCATTATCCGGCCCCTTTTGTTTGGGCTTCATCCTTTTTGGTGTGTGGGGCAACAACCTTGGAGAGCTGGAACCTCTAGCTACTCTTACCTTTGCTATGAAAGTAATGAATTGTCTCAATCTCAAAAGGGATCATTGCATCTTTACTGTTGGAATTGTTTAGGCCTTGGTCATGACCTTGCCTTGATGTACGCTTAATAGGCAGTTAGGAAAGACAATTCAGAAAAAGAATTTTAAAACTTTAATTGAAGATTAAGACTTGTAGAGTACATTCAGTGTACTCTACAGAGTCAGTGTAAAGCCACTCAATATTTTAAATAGGTTATGACATGAAAAATTGAATGAAATCGGTTGAATATTTTGGAAAGAGGTAATATTAGAGGCAAATTAATTATTTTGATCAAAGTTTTTCATTTTCATCAAAGGACTCCTTTAAAATCTTAACTATTAAAACTCCCAAACAGCTTTTGTTTATGTAGCTTCTTTCTATTGATACTTATAATTTTAAAAAATTGAAGCTGAGGAAATTTTTAAAATATGGTATTATTTATGCATTTATTAAAAATAATAAACCTGTTAAATGTTAACATAAATAACATATTTTTATGATCGATACACTTCCCGATGCAAAAAACATGGTGAAATTAGTGACTTTTTTATTACTTTTGTGACTATTATTAATGTCTGGTTTAATGAGAAAGCAATAGGATTTGCACATCTGCTTGGGCATTTACTGTGTTGTATTATTACCATTGTTTATCCTCTAGAAGTCTCTACTGCAAACTCAAGTGAGAACGACAGTGAGAAAGGCAAATGAAAACTTCTTATCATTTATAAAAATAATTTCAACCTTATAGAACCACTGAAAAGCTCTCAGAGACCCACAGGAGTCCTTGACCACTGATTTTGGAGATTATTGTTCTGGTTTACATGAGAAGTTAGTAAGACCAACATGAGGTCACAAATGGCAATGTGAGATCACAGATAAAGAACTGGATCCTGTGAATGAAGATTAGTTGTTCTAATTATTATAGGAAGAATTAAACAAAAGGATAGTTCAGTAAAAGTGAAAATTCTGGAGGACTAAATGTCAGGGGAAAAAGAAAAAAATGGGGTTGAAGCTGATACCAATATTTCAGTCTTGCTGCCTACAAGGAGTGTTTTATATGTTTTTTAGCTGGTCATGGACACTGGATCTCTTGAATCTACATAAGCACAGCTCATCCCAAGCTCTTCCAATATTGCATATTGATTATGGACAATGTTTCAAACGGAGAAAAAATGAAAAGAGGTATATAAGCCAGAAAAAATAGAACAAAAAAATCCTAGAGGCAGAGCAATGGGAGAAAAAAAAAAAACAGATAAAAAGCCTAAAGCTGTGAAACTGAAACTTGACTACTGTTTTATATACCCCAAAGGCTTAGAAGACTTTGATTTGAATGCCGATGAGAATGAGTCTGTATTTTACATAGTTCTGAAATTTGATAAAACTGTCAACAGAGTAGGAGCCCTAGGATTTTGAGAAGCTACGTTTTATTCCTTATATCTTGAGAAAGACTAGATTAAAATTACTTTCAAAAAGTAGCTCACCCTTCTGTGTGAGGTGAAGTAGAAAAAGCACATTCATGCAAAATGTGTGCACATGATAGATCCAGTTATCCAAGGGGAATAGAGACAGAATAGCAGTCAAAACCCAACTCAGGATATTGGTAAATTGTACTCACAAAACACTCAGTGGGATTTTGCATAAAACATACCTTCCTTCTTTTCATCCGTTTTAGCTGCTGCTGAAATAATGAAAATAGCGTTAAGGCATATGAAATGACCATTCCTCAGAATACTCCCCAAAATATGAGAATGTATTCCATATATTCATAAATTCAGTGGTCACCTACACACTAATCAATTCATCAAAATCTATGACAGGAGTGTAAGCAGAAAATATTACTTCATATAAAGATTTTTGTAAACTCAGAAATAAGCATTAGCAAAAGACGAATAAAAATATATGGAGTTACGTAGACAAGAAGTCAAATTTATATGTATATGCTTAGTGTAAATTCATTTTAGATTTTAAGTTGTTATATCTGAGGAAACCACAATCTCTTCTAGAAGGTCATAAAATATAGGCTGTGACTGGATTAATCAAAAAAAGTGGAAGTGATATTCCAAAAATTATCTATGCTTAGCTACTGAGGAATTATATACCAGTCTGCAGTCTACATTTGCATTTATAATAACCATGTATAAAATGCCCAATTTCAGGAAGGGAAAATAAATGTCCTACCCTCCTTTTAGCAAACTTATGCCTTCTTTTACATAGAGAAAAAGGTGCAGAACACTTTAATCACCTTTGAATTCTGGCTTCCTCTGTGCTGATATTTATCTAATTCTGGACCATGAATCTAAATCTGGATCCACGTTGTTGCTTATGGGTATTACCAGAAATATTTGGCAGAGGCGCTCAACAGGCTTAGTATTGTTCCAAGCAATATGACCCCTGGTTCTGTGTAATGTTTATCCAGGAGCCAAAATCATTCAGAGGTATCTTAGGCCACATTAGTTGAATTTGAGATTGTGCATATTCCAGTAAGGTAATCTCACCTCAGTGGGGTAGAATGTTGGGGATCACTTAGAAACAACACTTAGAAAACACTTAGAAACAACTGCTATGGACATTTGCTCTGTGCTACAATTGCCAAAGCTCTTTTAGGTACATCCTCTTATTGGGTCTTCATCATGACCTTGTTATAAAAGACAGACCAGAGCAGAAAATGAAGCCTCTGAAACGTTAAAATAATTTGCAGAGTATAAGCAGCAGAATTGGCTCTAAAAATCAGGAATAAAAGACAGGAAGAAAATGTATTTTAATTTACCACAGGTTATTTTTCTCTGTTTTCTAAATGTTATTGACGTGCTATTACTTTTGTAGTAGAAAAGTGAATTTACAAATAAGTTAATTCTACTTTGGGACATTTGTTTCTTTTTAATGTAGTTTTAACTAATAATACACAAAATGTATAGCAGATTTATATTTATAATGTTTTTAAGTTAAGAAATTGTTTATTCCAATGATACAATAAGGATAAAAACAAAGATAACACTGAAAATGAATTAAAGGATATGGACATGGCCTAATGAATTTCAAAGCCATGAGGTTTAATTTCAGTTTAAGTCTCTGAGTTTGACTCAGCAGACTTGTTTGTTGTTGATTCTTTACAATGAAAATAAGAATTTCCTTCAAAAAATTTTATAATTTTCAAAATCATCCAAACATGATTTGGATGGATGGGTATGGGGAACTCTCTAAAGAAAGACAAAATGAAACAACATAAAATTACCCCCTTGAAGGAGCTCTCTGGTCAATGAATTGCTCTGAAGTCTAAACTTTGTCCATTTAACCATAAACACACATCTAAAGGGCAACCTGACAAAGGCCCTGACCTACACCAAAAAGAGGGCTGAGAATATGAATACATTTAGCAAAACTGTAGTTTCTTACAAATTCTACAGACAAGAAAGCCTCTGAAACTTAAATTCCTTCAAGAATTAGCAAAATCTTGTTAAATTACAACAAACTTTTTGATTTCTAAAATAATACATGAAAAACAATCTGTACATATGCATGTAGAGATGTAAGCATGCATGTATGCACATGTATCTTCTTTTTCCCATTCTTATATATTTGATAGTTTCAGTTTCCAGTTTTCAGTGACAATGGAGATAGTTGAATGAAGGAGTTTGACCTATTCCATCATAACTGACTCTGGTTTCTGTTGTTGCCCTGGATCCCTGGAAGGCGCATGGCTTTTATTTATTGCCAACTGGAAAGCCATGTTATCTACCAAGCTGGATTCCAGGCCCACAAGCTAACGAAAGCCAGGGTCTTGGGATTCAATTGTTTCTAGAATGGTTTTGTAGCTTGTGTTCCATGTGTCCCACTTCTGGTCCTCAAATTCAGCTTGCCTGGTTCTAATCTACTTAACTCTGTTATGGGATTGGATGACTCTTGAACTTACTGAGTAGACATGGTTCTCTATAACTGGGTTTTTGGTTTTCACATTGTAAAAAGACTGGAATGGCTAACATTCCAGTTTTGCTGATGTTGTTCTCTTTCTATGTTCTTCCTATAGTATCCAGGAGATTCTTAATGTTTGCTTCAGGAATCCAGAAGAAAAAAGCCAGTGGAAATACACTAACACAGAGTGCACATACCCCATCTTTTAAGCCGAGTTCCATTATGGCACGTGTTCTCTCTTTGGCATTTTAATATCACTAGGTGTCTACCTCACCATTGCACCTAACTGATTAAAAAAATAATTCCCCATCTCTCTCCTTCCTTTCCAATTTGGGTCTGTATCAATTTCTTCCAGCAATTTTTTATGTAATATCTATGAACTAGATTGATCCCCCATCTAAATTCTAATTGGCTACAAAAAAATTGTTGTCCAATTATTTTCCTTCTGCTCAACATTCACCCACTGAAGAGTGAGTCATCTTTTCCCTTCAACTAGTTTCTTTCCTTGAAACTTACTATTTGTGACAATTACCATCTCCTAATTACCCAGTTTCCAAAGCTCAGTATCATTTTTATTCTTTCCCTTGTTTTTTTGATATATTCTATCAGACATTAGTTCTTCAAAATGTTAATGACATTTGCACTTTTTTTCTTATGTCATTGCCACCAACCTAGTTGAGGTTATTGTCTCATGTCTTAATAGAAACAAAAGCCATTCCTTATATTTACCTAAATTTCTTAGATCTCCAAATTGGAATTTCCTGTAGTAGTGAGATATTTATTTTGTTGCCTCCTCAGTGCCTCAAAACTTTGTTAAAATAATTTCCTTATTTTAAAATTCCAAAGAATATATGCTAAATCTTAATAATAGTTATAAATAAATAGGAACATATATACATACATATGTATGGAAAACCAGATTTTTAATATGTCCTTGGTTGTAAAAGTTAAAAATAAATAAATGAACAGATCTAATCTAGCCTTTTACCATGCCACAAAGATCATGATCAATTTTGTCACTTTATACTTCAAAAACATCAGTCTACTATAGGATTATTGCCAATTTTGTTTAAGTTTTGTCTCCACGTGAAGTACTTGCAAATATTATTTCTATGCATAATTTAATTTTATGCCTATGTCATAAAATAAACATATCTAAGAAAGATCTATGGAGGATTTGCAAAGATGCGAATGATATGCAATCCTGCTTTGGTGTGACCCTGCATTGGTGTGTCATTTTTGTTTTAGTTAACGCATACACAGAATACCTTACTCTTGCCTTGTTCACTGTGCTTCATCAATCTTTTCATCCAATTTCCTTCCAAGGATAATTCTAACAAGACTTTGAAACCCTAGGTTACTATTTGCTCAAAAATAAATATTTTATTCCAAAACAATATGCTCTGAGGTTGCCTTGTCCAATGTAGTTTAAATCTTGAATGGTTAAATGTAGTTTAAAGAGCCCATAGCCTCAAGCTCAAATATGAATCAAATTTTCAGATATCTCTTCATTTTCCTCCTCATGAATGCCTCTAACATGAGGCTGAAGTAACTAACACAAAATTCCTGCCTCAAGTCATAGTTCCACACCCACACTATGGTCCTCAGAAGTCTCAGTCAAACAGAAGGGGCCTAAGGTGATTGTGGTTTTCTTTTTTTATTATTATTTTATTATATTATTATTATATTTTAAGTTTCAGGGTACATGTGCACAATGCGCAGGTTAGTTACATATGTATACATGTGCCATGCTGGTGTGCTGCACCCATTAACTCGTCATTTAGCATTAGGTATATCTCCTAATGTGATCCCTCCCCCTTCCCCCCATCCCACAACAGTCCCCAGAGTGTGATGTTCCCCTTCCTGTGTCCAAGGGTTCTCATTGTTCAATTCCCACCTATGAGTGAGTACATGCAGTGTTTGGTTTTTTGTCCTTGCGATAGTTTACTGAGAATGATGATTTCCAATTTCATCCATGTCCCTACAAAGGACATGAACTCATCATTTTTTATGGCTGCATAGTATTCCATGGTGTATATGTGCCACATTTTCTTAATCCAGTCTATCATTGTTGGACATTTGGGTTGGTTCCAAGTCTTTGCTATTGTGAATAGTGCTGCAATAAACATACGTGTGCATGTGTCTTTATAGCAGCATGATTTATAGTCCTTTGGGTATATACCCAGTAATGGGATGGCTGGGTCAAATGGTATTTCTAGCTCTAGATCCCTGAGGAATCACCACACTGACTTCCACAATGGTTGAACTAGTTTACAGTCCCACCAACAGTGTAAAAGTGTTCCTATTTCTCCACATCCTCTCCAGCACCTGTTGTTTCCTGACTTTTTAATGATTGCCATTCTAACTAGTGTGAGATGGTATCTCATTGTGGTTTTGATTTGCATTTCTCTGATGGCCAGTGATGGTGAGCATTTTTTCATGTGTTTTTTGGCTGCATAAATGTCTTCTTTTGAGAAGTGTCTGTTCATGTCCTTCGCCCACTTTTTGATGGGGTTGTTTGTTTTTTTCTTGTAAATTTGTTTGAGTTCATTGCAGATTCTGGATATTAGCCCTTTGTCAGATGAGTAGGTTGCGAAAATTTTCTCCCATTTTGTAGGTTGCCTGTTCACTCTGATGGTAGTTTCTTTTGCTGTGCAGAAGCTCTTTAGTTTAATTAGATCCTATTTGTCAATTTTGGCTTTCGTTGCCATTGCTTTTGGTGCTTTAGGCGTGAAGTCCTTGCCCATGCCTATGTCCTGAAAGGTGATGCTTAGGTTTTCTTCTAGGGTTTTTATGGTTTTAGGTCTAACGTTTAAGTCTTTAATCCATCTTGAATTAATTTTTGTATAAGGTGTAAGGAAGGGATCCAGTTTCAGCTTTCTGCATATGGCTAGCCAGTTTTCCCAGCACCATTTATTAAATAGAGAATCCTTTCCCCATTGCTTGTTTTTGTCAGGTTTGTCAAAGATCAGATAGTTGTAGATACGCGGCATTATTTCTGAGGGCTCTGTTCTGTTCCATTGATCTATATCTCTGTTTTGGTGCCAGTACCATGGTGTTTTGGTTAGTGTAGCCTTGTAGTATAGTTTGAAGTCAGGTAGCATGATGCCTCCAGCTTTGTTCTTTTGGCTTAGGATTGACTTGGCGATGCGGGCTCTTTTTTGGTTCCCTATGAACTTTAAAGTAGTTTTTTCCAATTCTGTGAAGAAGGTCATT
The DNA here is from genome assembly GCF_028885655.2 of Pongo abelii. Lineage (NCBI taxonomy): Eukaryota > Metazoa > Chordata > Mammalia > Primates > Hominidae > Pongo > Pongo abelii. The sequence goes on from NC_071990.2 coordinate 124,785,867, forward strand.
GGTAGCTTGATGGGGATGACATTGAATCTGTAAATTACCTTGGGCAGTATGGCCATTTTCACAATATTGATTCTTCCTGCCCATGAGCATGGAGTGTTCTTCCATTTGTTTGTATCCTCTTTTATTTCATTGAGCAGTGGTTTGTAGTTCTCCTTGAAGAGGTCCTTCACATCCCTTGTAAGTTAGATTCCAAAGTATTTTATTCTCTTTGAAGTGATTGTGAATGGGAGTTCACTCATGATTTGGCTCTCTGTTTGTCTGTTATTGGTGTATAAGAATGCTTGTGATTTTTGCACATTGATTTTATATCCTGAGACTTTGCTGAAGTTGCTTATCAGCTTAAGGAGATGTTGGGCTGAGACAATGGGGTTTTCTAGATAAACAATCATGTCATCTGCAAACAGGGACAATTTGACTTCCTCTTTTCCTAATTGAATACCCTTTATTTCCTTCTCCTGCCTAATTGCCCTGGCCAGAACTTCCAACACTATGTTGAATAGGAGTGGTGAGAGAAGGCATCCCTGTCTTGTGCCAGTTTTCAGAGGGAATGCTTCCAGTTTTTGCCCATTCAGTGTGATATTGGCTGTGGGTTTGTCATAGATAGCTCTTATTATTTTGAGATACGTCCCATTGATACCTAATTTATTGAGAGTTTTTAGCATGAAGAGTTGTTGAATTTTGTCAAAGGCCTTTTCTGCATCTATTGAGATAATCATGTGGTTTTTGTCTTTGGTTCTGTTTATATGCTGGATTACATTTATTGATTTGCGTATATTGAACCAGTCTTGCGTCCCAGGGATGAAGCCCACTTGATCATGGTGGATACGCTTTTTGATGTACTGCTGGATTCGGTTTGCCAGTATTTTATTGAGGATTTTTGCATCAATGTTCATCAAGGATATTGGTCTAAAATTCTCTTTTTTGGTTGTGTCTCTGCCCAGCTTTGGTATCAGGATGATGCTGGCCTCATACAATGAGTTAGCGAGGATTCCCTCTTTTTCTATTGATTGGAATAGTTTCAGAAGGAATGGTATCAGTTCCTCCTTGTACCTCTGGTAGAATTCGGCTGTGAATCCTCTCGTCCTGGACTCTTTTTGGTTGGCAAGCTATTGATTATTGCCATAATTTCAGAGCCTGTTATTGGTCTATTCAGAGATTCAACTTCTTCCTGGTTTAGTCTTGGGAGGGTGTATGTGTTCAGGAATTTATCCATTTCTTCCAGATTTTCTAGTTTATTTGCGTAGAGGTGTTTGTAGTATTCTCTGATGGTAGTTTGTATTTCTGTGGGATCAGTAGTGATATCCCCTTTATCATTTTTTATTGTGTCTATTTGATTCTTCTCTCTTTTCTTCTTTATTAGTCTTGCTAGCGGTCTATCAACTTTGTTAATCCTTTCAAAAAACCAGCTCCTGGATCCATTAATTTTTTGAAGGGTTTTTTTGTGTTTCTATTTCCTTCAGTTCTGCTCGATTTTAGTTATTTCTTGCCTTCTGCTAGCTTTTGAATGTGTTTGCTCTTGCTTTTCTAGTTCTTTTTATTGAGATGTTAGGGTGTCAATTTTGCATCTTTCCTGCTTTCTCTTGTGGGCATTTAGTGCTATAAATTTCCCTCTACACACTGCTTTGAATGTGTCCCAGAGATTCTGGTATGTTGTGTCTTTGTTCTCGTTGGTTTCAAAGAACATCTTTATTTCTGCCTTCATTTCATTACGTACCCAGTAGTCATTCAGGAGCAGGTTGTTCAGTTTCCATGTAGTTGAGCAGTTTTGAGTGAGTTTCTTAATCCTGAGTTCTAGTTTGATTGCACTGTGTTCTGAGAGACAGTTTGTTATAATTTCTGTTCTTTTACATTTGCTGAGGAGAGCTTTACTTCCAACTATGTGGTCAATTTTGGAATAGGTGTGGTGTGGTGCTGAAAAGAATGTATATTCTGTTGATTTGGGGTGGAGAGTTCTGTAGATGTCTATTAGGTCTGCTTGGTGCAGAGCTGAGTTCAATTCCTGGGTATCCTTGTTAACTTTCTGTCTCGTTGATCTGTCTACTGTTGACAGTGGGGTGTTAAAGTCTCCCATTGTCATTGTGTGGGAGTCTAAGTCTCTTTGTAGGTCACTCAGGACTTGCTTTATGAATCTGGGTGCTCCTTTATTGGGTGCATATATATTTAGGATAGTTAACTCTTCTTGTTGAATTGATCCCTTTACCATTATGTAATGGCCTTCTTTGTCTCTTTTGATCTTTGTTGGTTTAAAGTCTGTTTTATCCGAGACTAGGATTGCAACCCCTGCCTTTTTTTGTTTTCCATTTGCTTGGTAGATCTTCCTCCATCCTTTTATTTTGAGCCTATGTGTGTCTCTGCGTGTGAGATGGATTTCCTGAATACGGCACACTGATGGTCTTGACTCTTCATCCAATTTGCCAGTCTGTGTCTTTTAATTGGAGCATTTAGTCCATTTACATTTAAAGTTAATACTGTTATGTGTGAATTTGATCCTGTCATTATGATGTTAGCTGGTTATTTTGCTCGTTAGTTGATGCAGTTTCTTCCTAGCCTCGATGGTCTTTACAATTTGGCATGATTTTGCAGCGGCTGGTACCGGTTGTTCCTTTCCATGTTTAGTGCTTCCTTAGGTACCAGGTTCATCTCACTAGGGAGTGCCAGACAGCGGGCACAGGACAGAGGGTGCAGTGCACCGTGTGCCAGCTGAAGCAGGGCGGGGCACTGCCTCACTCGGGAAGCGCAAGGGGTCAGGGAGTTCCCTTTCCTAGTCAAAGAAAGGAGTGACAGACTGCACCTGGAAAATCGGTTCGCTCCCACCCTAATACTGCGCTTTTCCGATGGGCTTAAAAAACGGCACACCATAAGATTATATCCCGCACCTGGCTCGGAGGATCCTACGCCCACGGAGTCTCTCTGATTGCTAGCACAGCAGTCTGAGATCAAACTGCAAGCTGGCAGCGAGGCTGGGGGAGGGGCGCCCGCCATTGCCCAGGCTTGCTTAGGTAAACAAAGCAGCGGGGAAGCTTGAACTGGGTGATTGTTGTTTTCTATTAAAACATATATACACTAATAGCAGTGATTTCTTAAACTGGTAGTCATTGGCTTGAGGAACTCACCCTGACCTGTGTTTTCATGTATTAAAAAACCAAAGGTAATAATATTTGTCCTGCCTTTCTACCATTCATAATATTTACTATATTCCCTATCAGAACTTTCCTAAAGAAAAACAAGTTTTTCAACATGAAAACTAAAAACTGGTATCATAGCTTTTAATCATTCTAGCTTATTTTGCTCACAGACAACAACATCCTTGAGTCAAATGGCATTTAACAAACCCACGTTACCAATATATTTGGGGGTGATTCTGCATGTTGCTGGGTCCAAGATTAAATACAAGAGAAAAATTTTGCTCAGATATAATACATTTCGGTCATACATCATGTGATATGCTAGGAAGTCTGCTATGAGAGCCTTCTACCCCTGAAAATTGTACCACCACCTATGTGCATCTCCTTTATTGCTTGATATTATATAATCTAGCATAGAAGAGATGATAAAGATCTTCTCCAGTAAATATTGTATCTTTTATTTTCTAAGTGTGTTCCATAAAGTTTTGCCACATAACAAAAGCAGAACACTTGAACCCTTCCCTTATGCTTTCATCAAGTTAATCCTCATGGTGTGAGACGAAACCACTTTTGATATCCTGAAGATATTTGTAAATGGTGAAACTAATTTTCTTAGATGACTCATAAAAATAGGATAATTATTTTGTAGCCATATCTGGAACCCAATTTTTACAGTTTTGATGTTTATGAAGTAATATTAATTTAATATTCTGATTTTCTCATGTGACATAAATTACAAGGTATACTGAAAATTATAGAAAAGTGTACATTATTTTATATCTGTATCTGTATTTCTTTATGCACATCAATGGATTATTTTTAAAAACATACATAAAGCTCAAATACTGAAACTTGAAGCCAAGACTAGTTCTTGGGTCCTTCGGCACTTCCTCTGCAAATTTGGCATTACTCTCAGTCATGCTTGCTCCAATTACTAAATAAATTCTTGAACTGTGTATTTTCATTCAACAATATTTTTTTGCAATATCCCAGCAGATGGTGCTATTCTGCAATAAACAGCTTTTGCTTTTGTCAATAAAGTGCTATAGATGTTTAAAAAAAGGCAATGCTTTCTAAAGTGTTTTATTGCTTACCTTGTGCTGCAATTTTTACAGTCCCTTGTTTGGTTTCAGAAGCTTTTCTCGGCTCTTGGAATGAAAAAAACATAAATTACCATGAAGTATGATTTTGGAAAAATATATAAATAAAAAAGGGGCAGGGGGGCACAAACACAAACAAGCATAAAAAGTGTTGCCCTTGACACGAAGAATTTTTGTTAAGAAATAAACTTATTAGAGGAATTGCTGAGAATGGCGCTTACTGAAAGAAAAACATGACTGAAGCAATTTAAATCATAAGATAAAGATTCCAAAAACTGTTTTGCCTCACTGTTAACTGGCCATGGAATATCACTTTGCATTTGTTGAGCATCTGAATTTGAAAATCTCAGAATTCTATTTAAATTACGTCTGTATTATCAGCCCTTAGAAATCGATGGCACATGTAGAACCAAATAAGATGACTTACTGAAGGTCCCTTAGTGACTAATATGAGAATAAAGCCTGGAACAACCAATCGCAAGTTCAAGGCTTTGACTCTAAAATGCCCTTCCCTAAACTGCAGTGGCACCAATCACTATTAGTGTGGCCCTGGGCAAAATATGTCCGAGAGAATGAGCAAGCTTCATTTTGAATCTTTCTTCTCTCTTGTTCTAAGTTTTTTTGTTATGTTTTTCTCCTTTGTTCGGAATTTTTCCTTTAAAGAAAAAGGATTTATTAAAAAAAAAACTTACATGATAAACATTTAAATATACTTAATCAGAATGGGAAATAATGGGTAAATCAAAATTTCAAAAAATAATGGCTCACTTCACATTTGACTTAGTACAGTTTCTTATTGTCTTTACTGTTTTCAGTAGTTGAATTATTATTTAATAATGGAAAGTAAGATTGGGTCATTTATTTTAGATATTCACTTTCATTCATTCATACATCACATGTTTAGGAATAATTATGTGTGGACACAAAGTTAGGTGGATGTAGTATTTGATTCACATATATATTCAATCTTTCATTTAATTATTGTCAAATGTTGATTATAACTTGCTTAATGTTGATTTGATTTCTAATTCATGTTTTACCTCTTGTTGATAAGATAATTATTCATTTATATATAAACATGATTATAAAAATGCTAATTTTTATTTGTTGCTACATAAAATAAATATTACTTGATTCATAAATAATTCTAATTACTATAGCTATGTATTCAGACAAAATATCTTTTGCCAAAACTGAATTCAGTCTACCCTTGGTATTTACATAATTAATTTTTTTTCTGGAGGAAAAATGCATGCATGCTAGTACCATCTTTGTCAAACCTAGACTAAATAGTCTCAATTAGTAATTATATATAATTGACATTTAGTAGACAAGTATTAAATAATTGTTGACTAAAACAAATGGAAGAAAAGAAGAAAATAATATGCCCAAAAATTTCAACAAAAGAACACCATTCTGCTCAGATGTTTTACTTCTTGGAGATCTCAAAATATTAGAAAATTATACTGTAGTTTGTAATTAAATTTTAAAGAAAAAGATTTTAAAATATCAGTAGGTAAAGTACCTTAGAATTTGTAGAAATATTTGCAAAAATTTGCAGCCAATTTTCCTCCTATCTTCTCCTTTTTCTTTATATCCTCTTAAATCACTGATCCTAAACAATCTCATCACACCTAAGATTCTATTAGACCACGGAGGTCACATACACCTGCAAATTATGTAGTGCTTTTCCTAGGACCTTATCACTTCTCCCACAGACTGTTTGGTTTCTCTGTCAGCTGCTTTCTCCCTCAGCGGTCAGGTTCAGAAACATGCCCCTGAGTGCTGAGCTTTTCCCATTTGAGTGTCCCAACAGGCTGGTCATCTCTCAATGGGCTTTACCTCTTTAATAACCTTAACCTGTCCTGGGTTTGGCTGTGTGCACATAGATTGGGCATGTTTTAGGGTTCCTTATCTACAGGCTCTTCTTTCTACTAAGACTTAGTTCCCTCCCTAAGCCTTCCCTGCACCTCATTGTCCCACGTCCAACACATGCCAAAGAAAACAATCCAAAAATGCACACTGATGCATTGAAGATACTGTTTCCAGGTAAAAGTGTATTTTAAAGAGGTCATTCTACAATGTCTACCTGAAAAAGAATGATTTCAATGGAGGAAAATCTCGGGATCGTAGCAGTGTCATGTTTGTCCCTCATAACTCCATCTATTCCTTCTCTGATTTTAAGCTTTAAAGTTCATTTATGAGATTGGTGCAAAAGCAATTGCAGTTGGGCCAACCTCAACTGCGTTTTCACCTGTCTAAAATACTAGTTCACAAACTACTACCTGATCTACATCTCAATAGAAATTAACAGTTTAAAACCAAATGTCTTTTCAGTAAGTCTGCCAGCTTGCATCCCACCAACAACAATATCATCCTTGAAACTACCGAGGACACATGCAAAGAAGATCAGATTTGACATCTGCTCTTGCACAGCATTTCCATTTTCAAAATTGCATGACATTAGGGGAGGAATCGACCCTGAGTCCATACATGTACAACACAAGAAGGCTGCACCAAATATTGTACTACTGAAAACACATTAATCCAGACAGACTTTTCATTATAAATAATTTCTCTGTCTCCTTTTGATTTCTGCCAACTACAAAAGAAACTACATTTTTGTTATGGAAAATTCTAAACCTATACAAAAATAAAGAAGACAGGATAATGAACCCACTGTTTCCAACACCTACTACAGTATTTCATCTGTACTGCCTCCACTACACATATTCTAATGAAAATTTCATTACATCACATGATTTTATCTTGTCATAGTTTTGTTTATAGCTGTGTTTTTGGAAATAAAGTACTATGACTTAAATAAAAAACAGATGACCATAACAATACTCAACTAAAGATTATAGTAATTCTGAAATTGATAAATAGTATTTTGGACTTTTAAATCAGAGATAGGATGGACCTAGATTAAAATGTCAGCATAATTCACTTGGGGGTGTTTTCACAGGAAATTATCAGAGAAGTTAGTATTTGTAGATCCCTGAAACATGTGGTATTTATATAAACAAATTGTCATGAATCAGATGAGCCAAATGTTTCAATGTCTTCTGATTCCACAGACATGGAACAACCTGATTTACAAAACTGAAAAGATATCATTAGTCTGCAAACATTTTGTTAAAGAGCCAATTTTTGCACAGAGATTTAAATATTAGTTTAATATGATTAACTTTTCATTTCTAGGACACTGTTTATACTTTGACTTCATTTAATGTAAAGTGCAAATCCATTACGTTTTCAAAAATAGTTTTCACATAACTTTAGTGGCAAATGGACTGCTACACTGTCAGCAGCCAGAATTGGTCTTTGGCTAATGGACAGCAGATAAAGAATAATAGTATTGCTGAGAAACCTATCCACATCTTACATGTTTTTGAGCATTCTCCCATCTCTGAAAAAAAAAGTGTATTTATTATGTTTTAATTTTAGAATAAGTTGGTAGGGATCAATGATTACTTCAAAAGAGACAATAAACAATGTTATTCAAATACCTGAATAACATGTAAGTTCCTTACTTATAGTAACAACAAAATAAATAAGAAAGATTCCCCCCAGCTGCAGTGAAGTGGCTGGCCATTAGCGAGAGGAACTGACAGGGGCAGGAGAATGAGTAGCAGCAGAGGGTAAAGCAGGCAGTGGGCTCCTACCACACAGACTTTATCCTGGTTATTGACAATACCCAGACCACTGACCTCCACAGTACAGATTTCCATTTCAATGTGAAATCATATAATTATTTACTCGTACAACTTCCCTTCCTACTACCCTATAAATTCTCTGAGATCACTGATTGATGGTCACTTATTCAACTTTATAACTCCAGAGCCAACAAACTGCTGAAAAAATTGTCTCTATGAAACAGTAAGAAATGGCACAGAATACCTAACTATAAAAATGAAAAAAATTCCAATTGACTGCTTTGAAAAGGAACATTAAGTTCAGGGATCTATTTCACTTTTAAGATGACGCAAAATCTCTTTTTCTCTTTGATCACTGATTATGTGTTATTCAGAAAGTGTATTAACTCTGAATTTTAGAACTAGATTTTTAGTAGAATATATGGTAACCCACATTGCAGTTGGGAATTTTGTAAAATTAACTAATTTAAACAAATTTGCAAATTTTTAATTAATTTGCATGGATTTTGTTAAAAGAATAGGAGGGGAAACAACAAAAAATGAAAATATTGGAATTCTACTTAAGAGCATGTTTGAGATAAACATTTTTTCAGGATTCAAATTATGAATCAAATTTATTTTATTAATCTTCCAAAGAAATGAAAACAGCTTTAAAGCTGTCTCTTGCTACTTCATCAATATTACAAGGAACTTAGATCGTTCTTATCTTCTTTCTGTTTTTTTTTGAGACGGCATCTCACTCTGTCACCCGGGCTGGCGTGTAGTGGCACGATCTTGGTTCACTGCAACCTCCGCCTCCCAAGTTCAAGCGATTCTCCTACCTCAGCCTCCTGGGTAGCCAGGACTACAGGCATCCGCCACTGCACCCAGCTAATTTTTTTGTAATTTCAGTAAAGTCAGGGTTTCACCATGTTGGTCAGGCTGGTCCTGAACTCCTGATTTCGTGATTCACCTGCCTCGGCCTCCCAAAGTGCTGGGATTACAGGCGTGAGCCACCACGTCTGGCTGACTGTTCTTATTTTCTTAGGTAAGAAAACTAAATATAGAAAAATTGAATGACTTTTCAACAGATCAGGAGATAAATTCATGTTTATTAATTCAGCAGCTAAAATTTGACCCAGCAATATAAAACCTTGACCCCTCAAAATATATACATCCTTTATTTTTTGCATAAGATAGTGGAAACTAATGACAAATTATCTTGCAGTCCAATGAGCTGCTAAATCAAATTCCAAATTATTGTTTTCTATTCTTATAAAATCCAGTATTATTTTTAGATATAGATAGTACCAAAATAGAGAAAGGTTAACATTTAAGCTAAAAGTTGCTACATACTTGAAAGCTCTAGGTTAAGCCTCTTGTATTATAACTCTGGGAAAGCATATTTCATGGGCATTGCTTCATTTCAGTATGATAATTACCCTATTGAGATGAAATAAATCATGAAGCAGCCTTTGGCCATCCTGTGTGACCAAGGGGACTGAAGCCTGAAAGAAGGGCCTATTTGCAGCCAGATATGCAAATTGCAAAAGGTTCACAATGCAGAAATATGAATAATTTATCAAAATAATCTGTTATTGCTAGAGGTTAAAAATCTAAATAAGTTGGCAAAATGATTTACAATAGGTAGCATAATTTTGCTAGATTTTTTCCCCCAGAAAATCTTCACCTCATCAAGCCATGTATTTTGTTTTGGAATCTAAGTAGCTTTTACCTTAATAAGTTAGCATTATAGCATTTAATTCAGAAAAAAATTGATTATTTCACGGCTACTAAAATAATCTGTTTTTTAATCTTTAAAAAAGACTATCTCTTCCATTTAACTCATTCTAAGTATTTCTTAATTTGAAAAAAGAAAGAATTTGGATGCTTTTACTACATGTAGGTCAAAATCTACCTATAGATGTTACACATAAAATCAGCTTTTTCCAAAAATTAAGCATAGGAAAACGGAAAATGATTGGGAAACATCAATTAGAATAATGAGCATTCCCCCTCATGGCATTATCTAGCTGTCTGGATAGAATGTGTGAGAATGATAAGTTTCTTAAGTAATCAACAATTTAGGGTTGAAGACCAAGGTATCAATTAATTTAAATGATTAGCAGAAGAAACTTTTTTTTAATATAAAGGAAAGTTATGTGCAAGATACAGAACATTTGGCCTTTTACTCTTCAAAGTATTTGCCATATTAAGGGCAGATTACATTTAGACTAAGGAAAAGGTTTATTCCATGTATCTAATAAAACAACAGAATGCAATACCATGGGAAGATATGAAGTCCCATTTCTTGAGACGCCAGAGAAAGAAATACCTGTCTTAGAGGGGTCCTAGATGTTTTTGCCTAAAGCAAAGAGACAGTACCAGCTGGTCACTCAAGGTTCCTTTCTACCTTCTATAGCAACTTTCTAAAATCAGTGATTATGAACACAGATAAAAATATTAGAAGAATTTGCCTACATTATTTTTGATGGCAAATTTCTTGATTATTTATTCATTTGTATTATTAAGACTTATCCTGGTAGTCCTCCACTACCATAAAATAAACATTCCTTTTGCATTGATAATATTTTAAAAGCAAGCATTCTGACCAACAAATTGGAATGATTTCCTTAGGAGAAGAATACAATTTCTAGAACAGTTAGGACTCAAACACAAATGTGAATTCTACTTAGAATTTTAAGTAGAAATTTGACACTTTAGTGAAATAAATGTTATGATTTGGAAAAACTATTGCATTCTCCACATGAGTGATTTATTTATTGGGCTAGGATTGATTCAGACTCTAAGAAAAATATAGTAATGATTTTAAAAGTCAAGAGTTTATTTTAGAAAATAAGCCATTTTATTTGACATAAAGAATATGTATGTGTATATATATATATAAACACACACATACACATACACATACATAAACATATAAAGGAAACAAAATTTCTGATTATTTAGCCATATTCTTCAGTTAAAATTTCAATTTTAAAAATTAAATAAGGTCTAGTTGACAAGGCCTCTAATTTTGACAGTCCCCAATGTTTTTGGCACCAGGGCCTGGTTTTGTGGAAGACAGTTTTTCCTCACAGGGACAGTGGGGGATGGGGGTAATGGGGGATGGTTTCGAGATGAAACTGTTTCACCTCAGATCGTTAGGCATTAGTTAGACCCTCATAAGGAGCACACAACCTAGATCCCTAGCATGAGCAATTCACAATAGGGTTCAAGCTCCTATGAGAATCTAAAGCCCCCGCTGATCTGACAGGAGACGGAGCCCAGGCTGTAATGCTCCTTTCCTGGCTGCTCACCCTCTGCTGTGCAGCCTGGTTCCTATCAGGCCACAGACCAGTACCAGGGTTTGGGGACCCGTGCTCTAAAGCCCACCTTACATATAAGGTAGAGAGAGTGCTTTCCTCATTAAAGTGTGTCATAGAACAGTATGATCTAAATTTAACACTTAAAAAACCAGCCCCTTTTTTCTAACATTAGTAAGCAGTATATGTGAATATCACCATTCTGTTTTTCCTTTCCTAGAAAATAAGAAACACGCACACCACTTTTATCTCCTTACCCAATTTGGAAATGTTATAAACAAACAGAATTGTGTGAATGTAGTCCTCTGAAAATATAACGTAATAAGAATAGTGGAAAGAAAAACTAAGGGCAAAGACTGGCTTTTGTGTACATTGTATCTCTAACACAGTTCTTGGTACTGAACAGGCATCCCGAAATGTTATTGCGTGAATAAGTGAATAATGATTGGGAGACAAGGTGTTTGAAAAGCCCATATTATATGCCTGACAATTCTAAACCAAGTATGTGGCAATTATCCTCACAAAATTACGCAGACTTCTTGAGCCCTTTTTTCCTCTACAGTTCTATAGATGTCAAAATCTAAAGATGTTATAATCAGATTCAAAGAGAATTTAAGTTTTTTCTAAAAATGGCTAGGTTTGTAAAATGCAGATTACATTGATAAATTACCATGATTTCCAAAGGGTAGAAATCCTGAATGGAGAATTCTAAATCAAGCAGCCCAAGGAAGAATTCAGAGGTTATTTCTAAGCAAACACTTTCTGGTAAACTTAGTCCTCAGATTAAACAGGGGATTAGGGGTTGAACATTATGCAATTTGATTTTAAATGAGAAAACGCATCTCCAAATAATTACTGAGGTTTGTCACTTACTCTTCTGTATTTATTGCATGAGTGCTTACTGGGAATAAGGCATCTATATTACCTAAACATAAGAATTAGTTCCACCCACAGTTTGGTTAGGAACGCTGTGTGAAAAAATGCTAAATAAAGTGTATGGTACTCTGAGTTTTAGAGATTGGCAATTTTTAAGGAGGCAGGATATAGATAAGATTTAAAGGAGGCTGGGTGTAGTGCCTCATGCCTATAATCTCAGCACTTTGGGAGGCCAAGGTAGGTGGATCACCTGAGGTCAGGAGTTCGAGAACAGCCTACTGGCCAACATGGTGAAACCCTATCTCTACTAAAAATACAAAAATTAGCTGGGTGTGGGAGTGCGCACCTGTAATTCCAGCTACTAGGAAGGCTGAGGCAGGAGAATTGCTTGAACCCGGGAGGTGGAGGTTGCAGTGAGCCAAGATCACGCCACTGCACTCCAGCCTGGGCAACAGAGCGAGACTCCAACTCAAAAAGAAAAAAAAAACTAAAGGAGAGATAAGGTGTGGAGCCACAAAGGGGAAAGGGAAAGAAAGCTGCAGAGTGAATGACAATGTATTCTCCTGGAATTGTGAATCAATCCAGCTGGAGCAGAAGAGTCTTGTTTGATGTTAATGAGAAGTAAAACACATGAAATAAGCAAAAGGCCATTGGCCTGAGGCTGTCTTCACATTGTGAGTTCCTACATAATGAACTGCAACCTAACTCAGTATGTAAACAAACTGAAACCTTACTTCAGAGTATGTTTTTTGTAACAGAAAACAGTCTCAGTCAATCACAAACAGCTGAGCTTCAGCCAGTCACAGGCAGCCAACTGATCAGACCATGTCCAAATAAGGCAAATGTCTAGATTTAACCAATCAAGCTATTTCTGTATTTCCCTGCGGTTTGGGCTATAACAGCTCACTGCCCACCTGAGCAGAGCTCTCTGAAACTCTTTAGTTTTGAATTGTGCCAGGTTTATGAATCATTTTTTGCTCAAGTAAATTGTTTAATTTAATTTGTTTAAAGGTTTTATTTTAATAAACCAAATGTTAAAGTTTGTTTAAAAGTAAATTATGGTCAAAATAACTGACCTTGAAATCTCAGCAAATAAGGTAGACTTTTGTCTTAGTACATTGAGTGCTTCTGCATTTTTGGGCAGGAAAGTTACACAGCAGTGTTTTGAAGAGATAAAAGTGTCCATGATTGTCTGGGAAGGGGCTTCTGTCCCTTTAGCATAGAAGCCAGGTACAATGTCACTGGAATACTCTATGTAAGGTGATAATACCTTAGACTAAGCAAATGTTAATGGAAATGGAAAAAAAATAAGCTATTTAAAAGAAGAATCTAACACAATTTTGTGTTCGACATATACAGAGAAGGAAAGAAGCCTGTTATTTCAAACAAGACAGATTTTGGACCTGATAAACAGAATAGGTTTTAACATAATTTAACTAAAGCTTTTAACACATGTTAAGTTTGAAGCGATGGTAGAAATTCAAATGAAAATATTGAGTAGACATTTGAAGAAACGAGGGTCCTTGAAAAGATATGGAGATTCTAAAGTCATGCACATAGAGGTATAAACTGAAATTAAGAGAGTGAGCAATTTTTCCCAGAGTAGGAAAAAGAGAAAAGAAACCCGCAATACCTTCCCACTTTCAGGCTCCAAGCTCAGGGTGCTTGCTGAGAGGGCCCAAGCTTAGGTGGGGGTGGGGTGGGGGAAATTTTTATTTGAATGAAAGTTGAGAGCTTTGATATTGTACTGGATTGGATGGATGCCTTTAAAAAAGACACCATTGTTTTATTATCTGAGTTGAGCATGACCAGGCAAGCTATAGAGTCTGTTCCTGATTTCACCCAAGGGGTGAAGAGAAGCAAGTCTGCAGAGTGGGTTTGCATTGGTAGTTACAGAAAGAATAAAGTTGCTTTCTGCTTATACCAACCGAACTGAATGAAACATGTTTTATTAACCCTGTGCATACAGAAACAGAATCAGGGCTCTTCCCCATGCCCTTATTTGTCTTGTTCTACTTTTCTCTTTTTCTTCACGGTCAACCGCTTTTTACCCTCCAAAGTGAAATACTATCATTTCTTGGAAACTTTTCTGATCCCCGTAGTGCCATTGTTTTCTCCCTCCTTGGGGCCGACATAGTGCTTCACCAGGACTTTCTTAAGGCATCTTTCCCTTTCTAAGCTTACTTTTGCTGTTCACAGATATGTTTCTATCTCTCCCCCTAAGCTGCACACTCCCATAAAATTCCCATATGCATCTTGTTTTTTTCTTTTGGCTCATGCCACCCTCTCTGTAGCTATGGACAATACATACTCTTTCTCCTTGTTTTGTATAAATAATGAACTGAAGGAATAAGTCCCTTGAATAACAAATGTTTATTATTTTGAAGGATTAAAGAGCAAAGGAAAAAAGCATGGCAAAAAATTGTTTTGTAAAAATTAATCTTAAGGAAGGTAAAAGTAAGGCCTCTGCCTTTTATAATTGCTTGATTCAAAATTGTTATAAACCTTGAAAATTATACCAAAACATGAAACACTTTTGTAATAAGAAATTATTTTTCCACAAAGACCTCACCACAATAAATCACCTAGGAAGTAGCAATATTGTAAACACATTAAGAGCATAAGTCCTAGAGGTGCCTGGTCTGGGTTTAAATCTTGCTCCAACCAATTTCTAATTGCGTGGCATTGGCAAATCATTCAACAGCTCTCTTCCTCAGTTTCCCAAATATGGCCTTAAAATATATTAACAATGGTACCTGGCTTTATGCTGCTACTAATCAGTACATTGAAATACAATGAATTGATGCATTGAAAATGCTTATAGGAGGTCCTGGCAAATAGTAAGTATTCAATACCACGTGTTTAGTGCTATTTGTCTTGTTCATCCCAACACTGTGCTCACAATATTTCATCATCAAAATCTCTGAATTTCATTGAAGCATCTCACTATACATGGTACTAATTAAGCACTTGAATAAGGTCATATTTTATATTTTCTAATATAAAGTACAAAATTTTCATATCCATGTCTTAGAGAAGTAACTTGATAAGAATTGTTTTGGGCCACGCACGGTGGCTCACGCTTGTAATCCCAACACTTTGGGAGGCTGAGGTGGGTGGATCACCTGAGGTCAGGAGTTTGAGACCAGCCTGGCCAACATGGAGAAACCCTGTCTCTACTAAAAATACAAAAATCAGCTGCGCAAGGTGGCAGGCGCCTGTAATCCCAGCTACTTAGGAGGCTGAGGCAGGAGAATCGCTTGAACCCAGGACGCAGAGGTTGCAGTGAGCCAAGATTGCGCCATTGCACTCCAGCCTGGGGGACAAGAGTGAGACTTTTTCTCAAAAAAAAAGAATTGTTTGGCAACATACATATATAAATTAATTTCCATACTCTACCGTCCCAGAAGTACCCATTCGAATTCCTTGTTTAAATTTACATGGCAGAGCACATCTTTAAGAGTAATAATCTCTGACAAGAAAAATCATTTTACAAGTGATGCATAACACTTTAAAGTGGAATCCATAGAATACTAGTCCCGATAGATGCTCTTCTCCACAAGAACAGTTCAGGGTCAAATAACACAGGAGAGCACTGCATACAAAATGTTACCCTCCTAAGACTTTACGATATACTTAACATATACCAGACTGAAATTCTACAGTAGAGAAACCAATCTAAGTTACGGCACTGTTTCCTAAACATACTTGATGATAGAACTCTTCTTTAATGCAACACTCATTAATGAGGAACATAGACTGGGTGATGTTACTCCTGGAAATGGAAATAATAAGTATTCCTTGCTTCTCTTTCACACTAACTACAATAATAATACCATATAGTCACTTAGTGATTTATTTAACAGATGTGTCTTGAAAACCTATAAAGTTCACAGTACTTATGTAGAATATTTACAGTTTACAAGCCTCTTTGACATATATTCTTCAATTTAGCCCACAAAATGGGTAGTAGTCAGCAACACAGCTTTCACAGATTCTCGAAAGCAATGTGGATTAGTGAAAAGAACATAAATATTGCAGTCAGAAAGGTCACGCTTTGAATCTTGGCTTTGCCATTTCGTATTTTCCTTGAGCATGCTTAAGTTTTCAAAGGCTCATATTGCTGTGAGGATTAAATGAGGTGACATATGTAAAGTATCAACCATAATACTATGACCATAATAGGCACTTGCAAAGGTATTCTTTCTTCCTACTTTTGAATGTTAGCAGAGAAACAGATTCTTCTGGTTACGTATTGCAGTTATTAATTCACCTTAATTTTGAACACAAGCATGACATTCACTTTGCAAAATGTGCCTTGCTCTGTCAGTTAAAACAGATAATGTAATTTACACACACACACACCCAAAACTCAGAATCTAGTGAGAAACAATTAAATACCCAGTATTGTATGCCATGTGCTATTATAAGAGATAGAGATTTTATGAAATTCATTGAAATAAGACACCTGTCCATCCAGAAAACCAGTAAGGGGTGATATTTTATGAAAGTAACAACTGGTATTCAAACAAAGGGGAGGTGGAGAGAGGAGGATAAGGATTTGAACAAAGAAGCCTCTGAAATAATCATAATTGTAAGAGAGAGTGGGTTGAATTTAAACAATTGGATGGACTTTTAGATGGATGGAGCAAAGGGCGAGGAAAGAGTTATCAAGAGATGAAGCCAGAGAAACATCAGGAAAGACATTGAAACTCTTCAATTAAGACTTTATGCAAGGGACAAAGTAAAGCTTTGGCAGGTTTAAGTGGAGAGTGAAATAATCAGACATGCCTTCAGTGAAATCACTGATGCAGAATATTTGGAGTAAAGTACATATTGTGAAGGAGGATACAGCACTGCTCCAGACTAGAGTAATGATGACCTGAACTAGGACAAAGGCTGTGGAGTCCAAGAGCTGTGGGCAGATATAAGAGATCAAATTGGTAAGACATTTCTATGCCCAATCACATAAAGTAAAACAGAACACCATGCATTTCCTTCCCTTTTGCAAGCACCTAGCATCAGGACAACAAAATATTACTCACTGCACTCACAAAAATTACCAAATAGTTTACAGCAAAACAAAAAGTGATCAACGAAGAAAAAAAATGAACCAAAATGTAATGTTAATCATTTCTATAACATTTATTGTATTTCCTCTTCATTTATTGAAACTAAAAGTATTTTAAGTATATATTTATTGTGTATCCACAATAAGTGACTAGGGAATTTATGACAGCAACAGCAACAAATAAACATAGGGTCAGTGAAAATACATGCTGTATTAATTAAATGTACAGTGATTTATACATAGTTTTACTAAAATGATAGTGGATTACATCACTGTTTATACATATCTGGACATCACAAATATTAGTATTTAAGAGTCAGCTTTGAGGGTGAAATAGAATGTGTAATTAAAAGGAAGACAGAGATGAAAGTCTGAATCTTTCCAAAGGTTGTAGCCTTTATTTCTATCCCTTAGTGTGTTAATATATTTCTAAATTTTGCTTCAAAAATACATAACAAAATGACACCTATTGATTGCCAACATATATCAGCAGTGTGCTAGGCATTTTGAAAATTATTATACCCAATACTAATATAATGAATAGCCAAATTTGATATTTACAAGCAGAAGAGTGCCTGGCGTGTAGCTGTTATTCAATACGTTTTGTTACACGTATGAATAACTTTCTTTCTTTCTTTTTTTTTTTTTGAGTCAAAGTCTCGCTCTGTTGCCCAGGCTGGAGTGCAGTGGTGGGATATCGGCTCACTGTAACCTCCACCTCCTGGGTTCAAGCAATTATCCAACCTCAGCCTCACGAGTAGCTGTGGTTACAGGCACCCGCCACCACACCCAGCTAATTTTTGTATTTTTAGTAGAGACGAGGTTTCTCCATGTTGGCAGGGCTGGTCTCGAACTCCTGACCTCATGATCCGTCTGCCTCGGCTTCCCAAAATGCTGGGATTAGAAGCATGAGCCACCACACCCTGCCTGAATAACTACTTTCTAAGGAAGATTGATTATGGCAAATAAAGGGTCCTTCAAGCAACAGGATGAGTGTGACTATCAAAAGGAGAGTTTGGGAATAGAGGCTGAACAGAACTGAATTGCTTTGTATGACCTAGTTGGAAAGTTTGGAGTGTCTGTGGGAAATCCAAAACTCAGGGAGTGAGAACAAGCTATGGCAGAAGGAAGTCACCAAAGAGGAGTCAGAGAGATGACGTGCAGTGGGAGGGAACATGGGAAAGGGCAGTGAAGAGTAGCCTGAGGATATTAAATAGCAAAGATACCCAATACTTAATCTGTATTTATTAATATTGCCACATAGTGAGCTCTTTCCCCATCCCCTCTACCATCCGCAGGTATCTTTTTAAAAAAATTCTATGCTTTGTACAAATGGTTTCTGAAAATGGATTTTATGGAAACTAAAGAAAAGTGCTTTTATGGAAAAAAACAAAAGGCCAGCATACAGAGAATTAAGAAGCCAGTCCATGAGCTGAACCAAGAAAGTAAGAGCAGAAGTCGCAGAGAGAAGTGATCTAGGGCATGTAAACCTTAGCAACATTTAAGAAAACATGGGAAGGATTTGGGACTTTTACAGAGTATAGGTATAGTAGATACAGTTCGTACCAGCTTATGACACCAGATAGTTAAATTTTCAGAAATCCTTCTGGCTGGTTAATCTCATGTTGATAGCTTCAAACTGGCCTTGGTGGAATTATGTACACCACGGAAATCAGCAAACACTATAACTCAGTACTGTTTTTATCTCCCCAAAATATAGCTGACCAGCACACCATGGAATCTTATCTAGTTATTACAGGAACACAAGACCTGACCCTTGCCTTAACTAAAACCACAATTTACTTCCCAAGTCTATATTATTGGAAAACAAGGGAAATGGGTGGGAGCTGGGGAGGACACGGTAAATTTAAAGATTAGGCAGCGCTGTCCAATATGGCAGCCAATAACCGTATTAAGCTGTTTAAATGCAAAATTAAATAATTTAAAGTTAAATAAAATTGAAAATTTGACTTCTCAATAACTAGTCATATTTCAACAGCTAAAGAGCCACCTGTGGCTAGTGGCTGCCACATGCAACAGTACAGACACAAGATATTTCTACCAATATAGAAAGTTTAATTGGATAGTGCTAGAAGACCATCATCACATTTTAAGAAATGTCCTATTTTTCTTCCTAGATTTAGAATTTCATTGTGGTATAGCTGCCTGGTGAGATTGTGAATACTCTTCTGTGTCTCTTAATGTTCTGTAAGCAAGATGCCTGATCATCTTTGGTTACATCTCTTTATCAACAGACTGTAGGCTCAGCTGGAAACTTACCAAACTCTGATATGTAGCTTTTAGTAACTTCTATGAATAAATATTTTGTGGTAAAAGTTTTACAAATTAAGTAAAACAATATCATTTTTTAAAAAATTATAAATAATAATGGTAAATCCTAAAATGACCAGAATAATTCATATCATGTGATAAAATCATAAGAAAAAAATAAAGAAAAATTATGTTCGGTTCATTAGTAACTAGCTAATTTAGACCTTGACAGCTTCCAGCAGATTGGAATCCCCAAAAAATATCTAAAATGTTCAATAATTCTCTGTGTTCAAACATAGAACTAAACATGATTACTTAAGGAGAAATGTGGTGGTCAATGAAAAAATCACATTAAAAAGAAAATAGCATGGAGAAAACGAGGGAAAAGCAATATAAGAAATCAAGATATCATAGTACTTCTTGATTTGAAAAGTTAACACTCTTTAGAAAGTTTGGAATCCATGTAATGTGATTCTGTGAAAATGTCATTTAATGGTTTCATCTTTCCGTTCTCAACAAATTCCCAGTGTCGGGGCAACGTAGCAGTAATGTCAATGACATCAGCATCTCAGTCTCTCAGTCTGAATCTTGGACTTAATGTCCTGTGATTGCTCCCAAAACAATTATCAAAAACACTTCAATTCCAGAGACTTGTATATGTCTGGACTTTCTGGCATCAAATAATCAAATTGCTACTTTAATTAGGATTACATCTGAAATCACACCTTGGTGAAATACCAGAAAGTACTGGTTATAAAAAATAATTAAAATAGTTTTTCTAAAGGGTATAGAATTGACCATTACTCAAAATTACTTAGGAGTATTTTACGCACTTAAGGTGAAGCTTTGGTTCTTTACAGTGAGCTTGAATTGATGACTTCATAGCCTGATAAGAGTGAATTCTCCAGGAATAAATAGGGCATTGTAAGAAAAAGCACTTGACAAGAGAAAGAGTGGTGTTTAATATAGCCAGTTGGCAAGTGAATATAGTTTCCCAAAAAGCATTCTTGAAGGTGTTTTTTCACATAAAATTGTAACAAATTTCATTGGCTTTGAAGATGTGCTTGCCTATTATGATAACAAACATGTCAAAAACCATTGACAAATCATGAATAGGCTTCTTACAGATAAAGAGATAGTCAACAGTGTCAAATGCAAAATCTTTTTAGTAATGACTAAATCCAGAGACTCTCAGAAGAGGATGAAGCCCCCTACTCACCATTAGACATCTCTACCAGATTCAGAGTTATCCATTACTAAGTGTTGGTTAGTAAAGGTTCAAGGGGTAACTAGTTGTCTCTTGCATTCAGCCCATTTTCTTACCTTTTAATCACACATCAAAAGGTACCTTTTCAAATGCTTTGCTACACATGCATCAAGCCTGCACAATTTCTCTGATCTTCAAGTTCGCTATCTGATGAAGAATTAAGGTTAATTTTACATGACTTCTTTAATTTTGATGAACCTATGCCACATCTTTGCATTTAGCATTCCTTTTAGGTTCCAATTAATAATACTTTCTGAAATATTGATCAAGGTTAACCTTAAGGTTGCTAAATCCTTTTTATTGAGATTTTTTTTAAAAAAATTCTAGAAACCACTGAAATATCATTAAAACACAGAATAAGTGTTACCTCATGTTTAACGAGAACGTACTCCATAGGATTTATGGAAATATGTGAGTTATAGGAATTTTCACATTGCCATGATATTCTGAGATTCATTGCTTGAGGGAGGCTGTCCATGGACATATATTGGATATTAGTAAGCAGTTGACATTGTCCTAGAGTTCATTTGATAAATAGCAAATGCATATATACAAATATCAGCTTTTCTTTAAGTCAGGAAAAATCAAATCTTTTATTCTGTATGTTGTGGAAGTTTTAGCTGAATAGAAAATATATGTGTAATAATAAAGAGTTCCCAGTCAAGAACTTGGAAGCAGGAAAATGGAATTGCCATTCTGAGAGTTAAGTCTTAAAACACACATTACATTTTAGGGGAAAAACCACTATATGCAAATTTAGTGATTCGCATAATAGTGTTGCCAAAATTTCTCTCTTTAAGTATTCTGCTCATAATTAGTAATACATGAATCTTTTGATTACTGCTGGAAAATGAGTACCCCAGGATTATTGTTGATTTCATTCTCCTAGGTAAAAATGTAATGATAATACAATTTTGAATATCATTTCAGTTTTACTTACATCTATATACAGAAACTTTAACTTATATCAAATTTTATTAAATAATTACATGAATAAGAAGTAAAACTAGATAATATTTATATTTAAGGAGTCCTTTCTAATTCATTCATTCAGCAAATATTTATTGAGCATCTACTCTGTGCCAGATGCCACTCTAGGCTCTGTAAACATAATTATTAAACACTCAGAGGCTTATCCTTTTGTAGCTTTGCATACTTCTTGGTAATATAAATGTATGATGGATATTCCAGAACAGTGCTTTCTACAAATAAGGAATTCAACTAAATGCTTATTGAGTGATCAGGCTGAACTATCCTTACAAACTAGTTACTTTTTTATATTTAATTTTCCCATGAGACATGATTTGACCTTTAGCTTATCAAATGCTACATACCAAATACATACAAATTATAAAAATATTTACCATGTATTGGCTACTTGTAATATTCCAAGTACTGGGCTAGACAGCTTACCTAGATTTTCTCATTTAACCTTGACAAGATCGCGGTAAAGTTAGAACCATTAGTGTCTTTCCAGAGAAGGAAACTAAGGCTCATCCATAGAACTTGCAGGTGACTGAGGCAAGGCTCAAAGCCAGACAGTCTAAGCAGGTAGCCCTTAAGATAAACACCTATGTAACGTTAAAACATAGTTCTTTCTATCCCATATGTAAATTTATATTTATTAGGCAAACACTATATAAAAATAGTAAGTGTACTAGCCAAATAATCATAACCACAAATATCACAATAAAAAGAAAATGATGTTGTCTCTCTCTAGATTCAAGAATACTACTGTTGTAGAGATCTCAGAAAGAAGACCTAATAAAGGTCAATGGTACCTCAGTGATAGGTAGACATTAGGCTAATTTCAATCGAATAGCAATTTATTTATTACCTACTATGTGAACTGCATTGCATATACTGTATAGACAAAAATAACTACTGGGCTAAACTAAAAGATTCCTCAAAGCACAGAACAACATCAGCCAATACTTTAGTCGAGTTTCCATATTCTAGTTTTATATGTGCTCAATAGACATATTTACCTAGGAGGATAAGTATTATTGAAAGTTTTAGCACTGCTGGGCCTAAATGCTTTTGGTTTTGCAAATATTCCAGGATGGAGTATGACGTTCACAACTGCGACCACCAGATGGCACTAGTCTTATCCTTTTCTGAAGAGAATTTCATATGCAAAATTCAGTGACAGCAGTGTCACTAAAGTTAAGGGGACAGAGCAAGAGGCAACTAAACAACTTTTCCAGCCAACAAAACACATGGGAAATGTGTTTATGTTAATTCTCATTGTTTTCACTTTTATAATTGCTTAAAATGATCTGTACTCAGGCCCTTTGAAAGCATCAGACCTCACTTAGGATAATATCTTTTGTGATCCAGATCTCCACAACTCTGTTAACTTCACCTCCTACCACCTGCTCCTCACTCATGCTATTCTATTCCACTGCTTCTTTTCCTGTTCCCTGATTGTTGGGGTTTTTGCATTTCTTCTGTGTGAAGCTTGCATTTTTACTGTATGAAACTATTTTCACAAATGTGTGTGCACCTCACTCCTTTCTTCATCCAAGTCTCTGCTCAGACAGCATCTCCTCAGAGAGGCCTTCCCAGACCACCCAGTGAAAACATAGCACCTTCCGTATTCTCTATCCACTTGCCCTCTCAATTCTTCATAGCAAGTATCATTCTCAGATATCATGCCCTTTATGATTTGTCTCCTTCAGTGGACTATGAAGTTCTATAAATGCAAAAACTTTGTCTCCTTGTCACCATTATTCTTTTCCTTTTTTTTTTTTATTGACAGAGTCTTGCTCTGTTGCACTCAGGCTGGAGTGCAGCGGCATAATCTCAGCTCGCTGCAACCTCCGCTTCCCAGGTCCAAGCGATTCTCTCGCCTCAGTTTCTCAAGTAGCTAGGATTACAGGCATCTGCCACCACGCCCAGCTGTTTTTTTGTATTTTTAGTAGAGATGGGGCTTCACCATATTGGCCAGGCTGGACGTGAACTCCCGACCTTAGGTGATCCACCTGCCTCCATCTCCCAAAGTGCTGGGATTACAGGCGTGAGCCACCACGCCCAGCCACCATTATTCTTTAGTACCCAGAAAAGCATCTTTCTCATGAAAGGACTCAATAAGTGAACAAATGAATTAATGAATGAATACCTAAGGAGAATAAGAGAATCATTAAGTCTACATAAATCATTTCTCAAGAATGTGGATTTGCATACCACCAAGGTCACTCTCAGTCCTGCATCTCCTTTTATATCTGTTTCATAAAATTATTACATTATGATCTCTCCAAATTTGAAATTTTCTAAATTAATTTGAGGTAAGCATATTAACTCTACCTTTCAGATTCAGGTATTATTGGCCTAAAATCCTATAATATAAAATTTTTTGATCCCTATTACCAAAATCACAGAATGCAATTTGGTTTTACTTTCAGCTAACTGAGATAGGAATGGCTTTCCATGTTCATTTCCAGGGATACAAATTATTCTTTATATTCTAATACACGAAAACTGGTAGCAATGTATATAAATAACATTATAAAGGGCTATTTCTGTGATTGTTTTGAAGATCAGAAATATGGTCATAGGGGCTCTTTGAATGCCTTTATAAAGCGAAATCACAAAGGTCAGCCAATGAGAAGAGAAAAGAGGTTTTTTTTTTTTTTTCCTCATTCCCCCACGTATCCTTGCCCTTTTGTACTGTAAATTGCACAAGCTGGCATTTAAATGCACCGTGTCAAAGGCAGAGCACATGCATTCAACCTGTGCAAAAAGACAGCTGGCTAGGGGCAGAAAGAGAAAAATACTGCCCTAACGCCTTCAGGGCCAAGCTGCCAATGATACATTCCACCTCTCCGGTTTCTCATATCACAGTATTTGCCCTGTGGACAAAGAAGAAGTAGCCAAAGGAGCACTTTCCTTCTGACAGAGCAGCAGCTATATTCCACCTCTGAGACCAATAACCCCTCCTAGCTGCCTTTGTTAAGCAAAGACACCAGGGATGATGATCTGAACCGTTTCAGCCCTTAAATCACGTTTGTAACAGTGGCTATTTTTGTCGAGGGCTAACTCCACATTTTGCTTATTTGGCTCTCACAATTAAAAATACTCATCCAGGACTGGGTAGGTATAACAAAAAAATGAAAGTGGGATTCAGACACTAATAAGAACATGCTGTAATAATTTCGACCCAGAGGTAGCTTGTCATAATAGGTAGGGTAAGTGTGACCGTTATTTCCCTGGTTTAGGAATACACGCCAGCTGGCAAGGAAGGGTAGATGTTCGCACTATTGTCCTCCAGCAACTCAGTAGGAAAAAGACTAAAAAAATCCGTTTGTGCTCACATCATCAAATACATCTTCAGCTGTTGTTTCACACTGTGTGTGTGTGTGTGTGTGTGTGTGTGTGTGGTTAAACTAAGCAGCTGAAAAGCAAGTTACTGAATCAAGTAGTTGCTAAATCCAATCTTTTTTTAATGTTTTGATTTAGAAATAAAAATCCAGGACCATTTACCTAAGTTTCCATTCTTTCTTTTTTCCTGCTCCAACATAGGCAATGATACCATACAACATACTTCCATCCCAAACACTGGCACCCTAAAAGCAGTGATTTTCCAAAAGAACAAGTACCTCTTCACTCACCCTCAGCTCCCATGGAGATAGGTGGCTACAAAAATCTCAGAATCTTGTTATAGTTTGACAAAGTCTCATACTTTGAGACTTTGCAAGGTACTCTTCCCCCTACACTCAACCCCCAACCCCAACATAAAGCCACTGACTCCATTCCATCTTCTCGGTTTATAAAGAAAAAGCAGAAGCCTGAAACGATGAGGGTTGTGCATCCAGTGGCAGGGTTAGACCTCAGGTCCAAGCTCCCGACTCCCAGCAGAGCATTCTGTTTCACTGCTCACGGCTGCTTTTTTTTATGAGCCTTGATGAGTGTTTTGCTTACCTGGCAGAACAGAATCACCCAAGGATCATTTTTAAAATACAGTTGTCTTTCTTATCCTTGCACCAGGCCAACTGAATCATAATCACTGATGGGAAGAGAGATTCTGGTATTCTAAACCTCTAGAGATGCTGTTTCAAGATGAGCAGGTCCATGTGAACCTACTCCCAAAGGCCATGGGAGCTGAGAGGCTAAAAAAAGAAACTGATAGATCCAGTTTCTCTGAAAGAACCATTTCCTAGGGATTTACAAGCAGAAGCCATGTCTCGGGTAGCTGAGAGATGGTGGATCCCTGCACTGTTAACCCCCAGAGCCAGGGCTTCTATACCATAGAGAAAGGGTATAGATGTTTCAGAAGGAATTTGCCTTTAAGCAGGATTTATGGTAAGTACTTGAAAATAGAAATCTGAGAGGAACTGGGGTTAAGCAGAAGTCAGCATAGTGGATTAGTTTCCATGATGGAGTTGCTTTAGCCTTTACACATGCATAATTTTTTTAAAATTTATTATTTGTTTTAGAGACAGAGTCTCACTCTGGCACCTAGGCTGGAGTACAGTGGTGTGATAACTTACTGCAGCCCCTATTTCCTGGATTCAAATGATGCCCCTACGTCACCCTCCAAAGTAGCTACGACTACAGGCATGTGCCACAGCCCCAGGTTAATTTTTTAATTGTTTATAGAGAGAGGGCGGGTCTCACTATGTTGCCCAGGCTGGTCTCAAACTCCTAGTCTCAAGTGATCTTTTCACCTTGGTCTCCCACAGCACTCGCAAATACATAATTTGGAAAGCTTCTGAGATGGAGCATAATCATCTACACTGGACATCTCTGAGACTAAAAGAAAGTGTGATGAATAATTATGTCAATGCTACAGGAGAAAACTGGTGTGTATGTCTCCTTAACCTTGGGTGATACTACTGAGTACCTCCTGCCTCCCAAGTGCTAATGGTCATTGAAACTTTGACAATCATTTTAGAATCAGAGAAAACAGATTTCAAGTCCTAATTCCTTCCTACATCAGCAGTAGAAATTTTTACTCTGGAAAACAAATGAATGTGTGCACGTCTGTGAAATGAGGGTGACAATTTTCATCAGTTTTTCTTCAGTACCCAGTGGAGTGATCGAAACCTTGTAAACAGAAGTGAATGTTGACAGGAATGGTCAAACCACAGGAAAAAGGGGATCCTGAAGTTTCAAGGAGTTAATGCAAGCAAAGTGCTTATAATTTAATAGGTGGACAATAAATGTAAGTTCCTTTTCCACTTAGGGCTTTAATAAACAAAATCACAATGATCTTAAATGATCTAATTGCTATTTTTGCTATTTTTGGATAGAAATCATTTTAAAAGCTTATTTTATAAAGCTGTAAGAAAACAAATGACTTTCATAAAGTTTAGAAATGACTGTCCTCTGACATGCACTAGTGGTAAAAGATGGCAGCTGAAATACAAGCAGCCTTTCAAATGTTCTTTCTGGTTCTACTGTTTTCCTGGCAGAGATGCAAGGATTTTTTTTTTAAAAAAAACAGCAGAACTGTCTATTATTCTCTCAAAACAATTAACACAAAAACTTTTGAATTCAGTGAAGGTCAGAGGATTAATAGGTTTTATCTACAATGTGTTTGAAAAGCTAATTAAGACTCCACATACAGCAGAGGAGACTGGGAATACAATATTTAGTTTTTCTCTACATGACCACAGTGAGCAAAAGTGAATAAAGACAAAGTGAATGCAGAAATTCACAGATGTGAGGCAAATCCTTTTTGAAGGATATAAAACTAAAAATACATCTCATGCGATGGAAGATGCTTCCTTTGTTTATTCAATGGGTGGATTCAGCATCTGCTTCATACTGGCATTACACTAGGTGCTAGATACTCAGTGTCGAAAAAAACAGAATGGACTCACTTTTTTTTTCTCTAGCCTAAAGATTACTTAAGTAACAAAGGAACCACATTATAAATTAATGGAAAAAAATTTTAATTGTTGTTAAGTGCCAAAAGGAAAATGGTTTTTGGGTTCCCCAAAATATTGTTTAACAACAACTGAACCAGCCAACTGAAGTGCTCATATGAAAACAGCATGTTTTTAAAAAGTCATCATGACAGAAAGGTATCTATTTCCCTCTGATTCTTTCTTTTTTCTAACAACATTCTTCTTCCAGTTAAAAGAGAGGAAACAGCAGAGATCACAAAATTCTCTGAGGAAATATATCTGCTAAAAAGCCATTTAAATAAATACTGATACATGTTTTCTTTTCCTTCCTTTGAAGCTCAGTTGCTATATACTGGGTGAATTTCTTTTACAATGCTTTCCATGGCTGTCTCCTCTCAATCTGCCACGTTGGATTAGGCCCTCCTTACCTGTCACCAGCACTGTTGTAATTGACTTGAGCTCTGTAATATATATTGATATAACTTTCTAACTACTATTTCTCTTGGTCTCTTGCCTTTGACAGTATATTGGCAGATTAATACTTTTTAGGCCAAGACATGATTTTGTCGTTCCATTTCCTTTACACATTTACCTGCCAAATGAAGTGTAAATTATCCAGTTGTGCCCACAAACTTAATTATATCAGCTACCTGATAGGAATATCAGGATCTTTCTTCCCAATTTCATTTCCCACTGTCTCTGCTGTTCTCTCTTCATACTTGACCTGAACTTTTCTTCATCCTCTTCCCACCTAATCGCTTCTGACTTTTTCAGAAGGACTCAGCCATAGAAGTAAGTATACACAGATGGCCAACTCTGCATTAATAGGCTCTGCATAGGTGAGCGCCACCATTTTTTGCAGATCAGGAATATTTGGGGCCAGGTGCAGTGGCTCCTACCTGTAATCCTAGAACTTTGGAAGGCGTAGGCAGGAGAGCTGCTTAAGATTAGGAGTTTGATACCAGCCTGGCCAACAGAGTGAGACCCTTTCTCTACAAAAAAAAAAAAAAAAAAAAAAATTTGGCCCAGTGTGGCGGCCCACTCCTGTAGTCCCAGCAACTCAGGGGACAGAGCCAGGAGGACTGCTTGAGCCTAGGGGTTTGAAGTTGTAGTGAGCCATAATAGCACCACTGCACTTCAGCCTACAGAGAAAGGTCACATCTCAAAAAAAAAGAAATATTTCCAAGAAAACAATAAAAATAACACAACAATAAAAATATACACATAAATTAAAAACCAATACAGAATAACAACTATTTACACAACATATATTTTGTATCATATATTGTAGGTAATCTAAAGATAATTTAAAACATATGGGAGGATGTGCATAGGTTATATGCAAATATTATCTCATTTTTTATAAGAGACCTGAACATCCTTGGATTCTGGTATTCCTGAGGTATCTTGGAACCAATCGCTGGGACGTAACTGTATTCAGTTCTGCCCACACATCTAACATGTTACCCAAGTTTGGCCAATCAGAAAATTCCCTTAGAATTTTGAGTTCAGCGTGTTTTTTCCTTGGGGTTCAGCATTTAATGACTTTGTAAGCCTGACATTTACAGAAGCAATCTTGTTACAAGGTATAGAGTTTTTATCCAAAACTTTAACTAAGCAGGAAAGCTTAGTTAAGGGAGATGGGAAAAGTTATGGGAGATGGGAAAAGTTATGGGAGATGGGAAAAGAGAGATTGAGAGAGAGAGCCATGATAATATCCTTTATAACTCTGAATCCAACATTCCTCCCATTGGAATTCCAAGAAAAGCAATCTAATACATATTTTAAAAACTAATTTGGACTAAACTAATCATGATGAATCAAAGACATAAAAGTTCCCCTACAAAATAGTGGGAATTCCACACATTTAAAAAATTATTGAATGGAATCATTGCTGCTCACAATTTATACAAGGAGTAATTTAGGTCAAAGTGGTTAAATAAAATGGGGCAAGTTTATGTAACAAGACTTAGGCCTAACAAAAAAAGTCTTCAGTACTTATTACCTAAGGTTAAGTTCTAGATTGCAAACCCCTCTGCTTATCCTCAATGACAACTATAACAGGTTTTAAAACCTGGTAAATCTGCCGTAGATACAGATTATAATAAAGAGGTTGTGTGTTTCTTTCAAGAGGCTATTAGGAAAAAATTAGTAAAAAGGTATAACAGGAATAAATTATGGATTACTATGTAGCACAAAGGATAGTGGATTTTTTCTAACTATAATTACTAGCAAAGCAAATAAATGTAACAGCGTTATGGGTAGCTGTGTCTAATTTGTCTTGGGCTGTCTCCCTGTGTTTATTAATAGTTTGGAGGAATAAACATGTTGTTAATTTTATACTCCAGCTATAAAATGCCATCTTTTCACATTAAACATTTAAAAAAACAGAAGTTGAAGCTCAGAATAAAATTAAAAGAAGCATTTGAATTTTGTTTCCTATTTTATTCATAAGACAAAACCAATGAAAGTTACCCCTGCTTTCAATTATAAAAATTTTGAAATTTACATTAACATAATGTTTTCTGGCAAGTAAATGCTGAATTGACAAATATATTTTTCTTCCTAAGTCTCATTAAATAAATACATATTTATTCACTCTCTAAACCAACTACCAAAATAGGCATATTTAAACAATTATCAGAGAAGTTATTTTCCTCCTATACGAAGTCGTGCAGCATGGTGAGCTATATCAAACATAAAATGTTTTATTTAGTTCGTTATCTCATTCTCATTATTCAAGAGTTTTAAAATTGCTATAACTATTCTAAATCTGTATGGATGTTTATTTGAGTAATAAACATTTAGTTTGAAAATTACAAAATACAAACATAAACTAACTTAGACAAAATGAGGAATTAATTAAATCATGTAATGTAATGTCAGGAGGTCAGGGGAATAGTACTTTCCAGGGATACATGAATCAAAGTCTTGAAATACCTTTAAACTTCTACCTTAATATGTTTTTTTGTCTTATTTTATGGGGCAGAATTATTTTCAAGATTAGCTACCACATCAAGGATGTAAATATGGCCAATAGCATTTCTTGCACTCACTCAAATTACCATCTATAAAAATAAATCATCTTCCTTTTTTCCTTTTCACTTAAAGCCTATGGACAGCAC
The DNA here is from genome assembly GCF_028885655.2 of Pongo abelii. NCBI lineage: Eukaryota > Metazoa > Chordata > Mammalia > Primates > Hominidae > Pongo > Pongo abelii. The sequence continues at coordinate 124,816,517 of NC_071990.2, forward strand.
TCTGGCCCAGCTTGGGTAATGGGCCCACACTCATGGGGAAAGTGACAGGTGGAACAATGACAGTAACTTGAAACCCCATTTGAGCCTACATGGTTGGAGTTTAGGGGAAGGGCCATTCACCAAATGAGCAGAAGAAGAAGGAAAGAGAAATGCCAGAGGAAAATTATAACTGTCCATTGTCATTTTTTGTTGATTCAGTCTTTCACTAGGCAAGAATATGTGTTTTTAATCATCGTATTTATATACCCTACCTAGCCACATTCAAAGGCACATATGGAAACTTTATGCCTCATGTTACCAAGGCATCAAACTGAATAAAAAAACTGTTTCCTAACCTGCAGTCTTTAACTCCTTCCTGCCTAACTGCCCTTTCCTGTCCCTAATTGGTTATTCTGCCCTACCTCTTTCACAATGACATTCACACATCCATGTCTTATCAAGGCTAAATCCTTTCAATAGGGACCATTTTACGGCAAAGTTGAAGTCACGGCTCTTTTTATACGCATTATGTTTTCACAGGCCCTCTATAAACAAGAAAAAACAACTCATGCATCAATTAGCTTTCATCCACGTTTTTTTTTTTTTTAACTTGCTAGTTAAAGATTTCATATGCTAATTGGTCTTGTCATTTTGATAAAATTTGAGTGAAGCTAAAATTCAGTTGCAATAGGAAATTAAATTGTGCATATACTTTTGAAATCTAAATGCTGAAACTGTGAGTTCTATTGGAAATGGAAGAAATTTCTTCAAATAACAAATGATTACAAATGGCAAGCATGTGTGATTAGGACCTCAGTTAATGGCTTTGCTGCATGAGAAAGGCTGCCCAGGTGTTATCGTCGCCCTTCAGTTGATGAATAGCCTTTTACACCTTTGTGGAGACTTTAGATTTTATTCTGAGTGAAGTGGAAGCCTCTGTAAAGGTGGAAACAGATGAAGGCAGAGCATCCATCAACCTGGGTGCCTAAGCGGCTATGATGAGTACAGCAGGTTTCCCAACTTGTGCATGAAGAAGAAAAAACGTTCTCATTTTTCAAAGCTGCTGAAATTTTCAGGGGTTTTCATATTGTTGTTACACTATGAACTTGACTTTAGAGGTAAGAGGCTATGGTACCAGAATGAGGTGGTTCATAAAGGTAGTGAGGAAAGTTCAGCTACTAAACATATTTCAAAGGTGAAAGTGAGAGGATTTAATAATGAATTAAGGAAAAGAAATAACGGAGTCAACAGTGGCTAGAGAGATTTAAGCCTGGGGAAAAAAGGTTGTAGTAATCTTCTAATAAGAGGAAAATACTGAGTATAGAGCCACATTCAGAGGTAGAGGTGTGTGTGTGTGTATGTGTAGATGAGGGGTATTGTTGTTGTTTGTTTAAAAAAATATTAACTTCGAGAAGTCTACTGGATATTTAAATGGAGATGGTGAATAGGCAATTGGATAGATGAAGGTATGATTTTGGAGTTCAGTGAGAGGCCCCAGTTGGAGACATACATTTGAGAGTCATTATTATAAGAATGGTTTTAAATTTATGAAACTATGAGATCACCAAGGAAGTGAGGATAGAGAAAGAGAGAATTGAGCCCTAGAGTGCTTCCAATTTGGGATTCCAGAAAGAAAGGGAGGAAGCCAGCAAAAGAAAACAAGACAGTGACCAGAGAACTTAAAAGGGAAGAATGTTGTCTAAGAGGGTGAGTGAAGAAAGAGATAGGCTGTGAAATGCTCTTGAGAAGGAGTTCACCTTTGGACATGGTAATGTGGAGAGTTGACAAGAATTGTGGTGGAGTTGAAAGCCTAAGTACAGGGGGGATGAAAGACTGGAAGGAGAATGTAGACAATGCTTATGAGGAGTTTAGCTGCAAAGGGGATCTGAGAAATCAGGCAGAAACCTGAGAAGGATGTGCTGTCAATAACAGGATATTTATATAATACACATATCTATCTATCTATCTGTCTATCTATCTATCTATCTATCATCTATCTACACACACACAGATACATATGCACACATATGACATAGCACATTTTATGCTGCTGAGAATGACCTTAGAAATCAAAATGAATTTGCAGAGGAGAGAATTGCAGGAGTGATGCTCCTTAGTTAGCAGGTGGGGAAGGCATACTGTGCACCAGTGGAAGGATTTTTCGTAGAAATATGAACATTGAAACCACTGTATTGTGTTGTCTTCTGCCAAGAAGGCAGAGAATGTAAGGAGACAGATGAGACAGATGAAGTACATTGTTGGATTTGATGGTCAGAGCTTGTGAGAGATCTCTTCTAATTTTTATTTTCTGAGAAAAATAGGAAGCAAATAATTTGGCTGATAGAGAAGAAGGGTAAAAAGGTAAAGGAGTTTTAAAAAAGGAACAGTTTGGAGAGAGTAGTCTCAGAAAAGAGAGAGTGAACTATTAGGATTCGATTTCTAAAACAAAATGGAATCACCAGGCATTCTTTCAAAAGCTAACTTAGGATTGATTTCACAAATGTCTACTGAGCCCGTGCTGCATGCGTGGCATAGTGGAGCAATAGTAAGTAGTACAAATTCCTGGGAATGTTAGTGTCTGTACACATTTTTAGAGGGAAGACAGCCCAAGTGGTTTACCATATTCCACTGATAGGCTTGTATCACATGTTCAAGCCATGGTGTATTTTCTTCTTTCTCCTCAGATTTGTATAACATATATTTTCACCTCTACATCAGCATGGTATCTTTCAAGGCAATTATTTTATATGCCTTTCCTTCTAGTGTATTTTAGCATTAGCTACTTCATCTGTTAGCATTAGCTACTTCATCATTTTTGACCTTATATTCCAAAATTAATATAGCTAACAAGATATGTGCAAGTGACTAACAAAATTACTTAATTGTTTATACTGACATAAATTATTTTTTGAAAAATACTGTTTTTAATTGCAGAGGTAATTTATTACATGTGCTCCTCAAGCCTCGTTTAACTACTTACAACAAACAAACTTTCTAAAAAATAACCACAATTCTTATTTTATGGTCTAGAAACTTGCTGTCTGAATCATTTTTCCCTATTTTTTGCATTATAAATACTTATTAAACTTTCTTTCCTACCTTAGGCTTATTGTCTTTGGGGTTTTTCTACTGAGATGTCTCAAGATATTTCTTTGCCCTGAGGACAATTAATCATTATTCCGCATGTGTAATAAATTTTATTTTTTTAATGCCCTTGGTTTATGCAGATATCAATAAAACATTCTATGATAAGATTCACATACTGACTTCACTCTACTTACTGGTGATGATGGGCAAGTAATTTTGCTGGAATAGGCAGTCAGGAGAGATGGTGTCAGCTCAGGTTATATATAGTGAACATTTACTATGGCCTCACTTCCTGGAATAAACTCTTGACCACACCTTTTTTTTTTTTTTTTTTTTTTAAATAACTAACATTCTAGAAGAGTAAGACAAGTGGCTAAATTTAAGACAATGATAACAATAATAATAATAACTTCACTTCAAAATTTAAATAATCTAGACATTAGCTTCATTTAGCTAGATGTTTAATTTTGAAAAAATAGAATCTTGTAAGTCTTGTTAAATGTAATGTAATCCTTCTTACAGGATTACCTCCACAAATTCAAGAAAGATACCCACTCTTTCTCTGTTTGAAAGCTTCAAATGGCAGTGTTCACTGACTTAAAAGATTCCCCATATAATCTTAAACATCCCACATTGTCTACTTCTAACTTCCACCAGGGAGTCGTCATTCTTAGGGATAATAAAAAGTAAGTCTACACCTAAATAGGAGAGTAGATCAAAGTTAGAAACATGGCTTTGATGTTCTCCCTGTTTCCTCATTTCCATATTACACATCCACATTTCTGAGCTACTCTCTCCTGAATATAATCTGGTTTATTTCAAAATATCTTTATTAAAATTAAAGACTATTATCCAAGTATAATTCTAAAACTACAAAGTAGAGGGGAAGGATTTCATTCTTTACTAGACATAATATCTTCATGAATGAAACCTGCAATTTTGCTTGCTTTTGTTGATCACACTGCATTATTCTATGTTAGGTTGGTTTTCTAAAATACTTAAGTATTCCCTCCATAGATGACACTAAAATTTCTCCCTTGTGTTATTCTCTAAATAAAAATAAAGAAATCATATCACCTAGATTTTTCACAATCTAGAAATGACTTCTTGAAGAGAATACTTATATTTCTTTTTCAATGTTGTAGCTACTCCATTTCATCATTTTTTAAACCTAATCTAGGGAATCATCACCCAATCCAATTTCAGCTCCAATGTTTTGGACAAAGTTTATGTAATTTCTCTGCTGGAGGGATAGGACCCGTGGCCTAAGATAAAACAATCAGATTATTCTTTCACCCTCACCACAAAGGTTAGTTCAGGAATGGGCCTATGAAGACTGATACTACTCAAGTTTTTGTTTGACCTTTCAGGACACTGATCTATTCCACCCCTACTCCTTTTCCCAAGTCCCTAGCAGGACATGAACAAGAGAGGATATAGGGCAGCACCTATGGCCAATTTACAGCTACATAGGCCAATCCCAAGGGAGTAGAGTCCAAAAACAGAGAGAGAGAAATCTCCTGATGATATCGTGTGACCTCTGCATCAAGCTAAACTCAAAACCAGTTTACTCCAGAATAGTAGTTGGATAAGCTAATAAATTCCTTCTTTTAGATCATCTGCCACTTGCAAGATCAAGTATCTTCAGTGATATACCATCTCAAAAATGTACATGTTCCAGTCTCTATCCTGATTAAAAATAAATATTATATGTGTCTTGGTCAAATACCTAATTACATAGGTCGGTGGTGTCCCTGTTCTAGATCTCTAACAGTCACTCACCTACCATAAAAGAGAAGTAATTTCTATACTTCTGCCTTGATTTTTGAGTGAGCCCTTGTATTTACCCTATTATAGTGCTCATGGTATAATTTTTACTTATCTGTTTGCTGAAGTCCTTGGAGACAAGACCTATGTCTATTACACTGATCTATGTCCAACATTAAGCAGATTTCCTTGCATATATTATGGGATTATTAAATATTTTTTGAGTGAATGTATGAAGGAAAGCATAATTTCTACAAGAAAAGTAAGAGTCAGACCTACAGGACCTCTTCTGCATTTTTTCCTCCATGTTTACCACTGTCTGCAGTAACATCTGAAGGAAATTAGCAAAAAAGAAAAAGAGGGAGGAAAAAAATAAGACACTAAAGCAGTCTACCACCATTGTTTCCTAGAATTAGAAGACAAAGTGCTTTTGGGTCCCAAAAGACAGTGAAGCTTTATTTGGTGACTTTCATACTGACTTCACTCTACTTACTGGTGATGATGGGCAAGTAATTTACCTATTCCAATGCTGGGTTTCTCTTTCTATAAAAAGTGGATTATAATGGTTACCTTGCTGCAGCTCCCAGCCTGAGCGACGCAGAAGACAGGTGATTTCTGCATTTCCATCTGAGGTACTGGGTTCATTTCACAAGGGAGTGCCAGACAGTGGGTGCAGGAGAGTGGGTGCAGTGCACTGTGCACAGGCTGAAGCAGGGCAAGGCATTGCCTCACTCAGGAAGCGCAAGGGGTCAGGGAGTTCCCTTTCCTAGTCAAAGAAAGAGGTGACAGACGGCACCTGGAAAATCAGGTCACTCCCACCCCAATACTGCACTTTTCCGACGGGCTTAAAAAACGGCGCACCAGGAGATTATATCCTGCACCTGGCTCAGAGGGTCCTACGCCCACGGAGTCTCGCTGACTGCTAGCACAACAGTCTGAGATCAAACTGCAAGGTGGCAGCGAGGCTGTGGGAGGGGTGCCCGCCATTGCCCAGGCTTGCTTAGGTAAACAAAGCAGCCAGGAAGCTCAAACTGGGTGGAGCCCACCACAGCTCAAGGAGGCCAGCCTGCTTCTGTAGGCTCCACATCTGGGGGCAGGGCACAGACAAATAAAAAGACAGCAGTAACCACTGCAGACTTAATTGTCCCTGTCTGACAGCTTTGAAGAGAGCAGTGGTTCTCCCAGCACGCAGCTGGAGATCTGAGAACGGGCAGACTGCCTCCTCAAGTGGGTCCCTGACCCCTGACCCCCGAGCAGCCTAACTGGGAGGCACCCCCAAGTAGGGGCAGACTGACACCTCACACGGCCGGGTACTTCTCTGAGACAAAACTTCCAGAGGAACGATCAGACAGCAGCATTCGCGGTTCACAAAAATCCACTGTTCTGCAGACACTGCTGCTGATACCCAGGCAAACAGGATCTGGAGTGGACCTCTAGCAAACTCCAACAGACCTGCACCTGAAGGTCCTGTCTGTTAGAAGGAAAACTAACAAACAGAAAGGACATCCACACCAAAAACCCATTTGTACATCACCATCATCAAAGACCAAAAGTAGATAAAACCACAAAGATGGGGAAAAAACAGAGCAGAAAACCTGGAAACTCTACAAAGCAGAGTGCCTCTCCTCCTGCAAAGCAACACAGTTCCTTACCAGCAAAAGAACAAAGCTGGATGGAGAATGACTTTGACGAGTTGAGAGAAGAAGGCTTCAGATGATCAAACTACTCTGAGCTACAGGAGGAAATTCAAACCAAAGGCAAAGAAGTTGAAAACTTTGAAAAAAATTTAGACGAATGTGTAACTAGAATAACCAATACAGAGAAGTGCTTAAAGGAGCTGATGGAGCTGAAAGCCAAGACTCGAGAACTATGTGAAGAAGGCAGAAGCCTCAGGAGCCAATGCGATCAACTGGAAGAAAGGGTATCAGTGATGGAAGATGAAATGAATGAAATGAAGTGAGAAGGGAAGTTTAGAGAAAACAGAATAAAAAGATATGAACAAAGCCTCCAAGAAATATGGGACTATGTGAAAAGACCAAATCTACGTCTGATTAGTGTACCTGAAAGTGATGGGGAGAATGAAACCAAGTTGGAAAACACTCTGCAGGATATTATCCAGGGGAACTTCCCCAATCTAGCAAGGCAGGCCAACATTCAGATTCAGGAAATACAGAGAATGCCACAAAGATACTCCTCGAGAAGAGCAACTCCAAGACACATAATAGTCAGATTCACCAAAGTTGAAATGAAGGAAAAAATGTTAAGGGCAGCCAGAGAGAAAGGTCGGTTACCCACAAGGGAAGCCCATCAGACTAACAGTGGATCTCTCGGCAGAAACTCTACAAGCCAGAAGAGAGTGGGGACCAATATTCAACATTCTTAAAGAAAAGAATTTTCAACCCAGAATTTCATATCCAGCCAAACTAAGCTTCGTAAGTGAAGGATAAATAAAATACTTTACAGACAAGCAAATGCTGAGAGATTTTGTCACCACCAGGCCTGCCCTACAAGAGCTCCTGAAGGAAGCACTAAACATGGAAAGGAACAACTGGTACCAGCCACTGCAAAATCATGCCAAATTGTAAAGACCATCGAGGCTAGGAAGAAACTGCATCAACTAACGAGCAAAATAACCAACTAACATCATAATGACAGGATCAAATTCACACATAACAATATTAACTTTAAATGTAAATGGACTAAATGCTCCAATTAAAAGACACCGACTGGCAAATTGGATAAAGAGTCAAGACCCATCAGTGTGCTGTATTCAGGAAACCCATCTCACGTGCAGAGACACACATAGGCTCAAAATAAAAGGATGGAGGAAGATCTACCAAGCAAATGGAAAACAAAAAAAGGCAGGGGTTGCAATCCTAGTCTCGGATAAAACAGACTTTAAACCAACAAAGATCAAAAGAGACAAAGAAGGCCATTACATAATGGTAAAGGGATCAATTCAACAAGAAGAGCTAACTATCCTAAATATATATGCACCCAATACAGGAGCACTCAGATTCATAAAGCAAGTCCTGAGTGACCTACAAAGAGACTTAGACTCCCACACAATGATAATGGGAGACTTTAACATCCCACTGTCAACATTAGACAGATCAACGAGACAGAAAGTTAATAAGGATACCCAGGAATTGAACTCAGCTCTGCACCAAGCGGACCTAATAGACATCTACAGAACTCTCCACCCCAAATCAACAGGATAAACATTTTTTTCAGCACCACACCACACCTATTCCAAAATTGACCATATACTTGGAAGTAAAGCTCTCCTCAGCAAATGTAAAAGAACAGAAATTATAACAAACTGTCTCTCGGAACACAGTGCAATCAAACTAGAACTCAGCATTAAGAAACTCACTCAAAACTGCTCAACTACATGGAAACTGAACAACCTGCTCCTGAATGACTACTGGGTACATAATGAAATGAAAGCAGAAATAAAGATGTTCTTTGAAACCAACGAGAACAAAGACAAAACATACCAGAATCTCTGGGACGCATTCAAAGCAGTGTGTAGAGGGAAATTTATAGCACTAAATGCCCACAAGAGAAAGCAGGAAAGATCCAAAATGGACACCCTAACATCACAATTAAAAGAACTAGAAAAGCAAGAGCAAACACATTCAAAAGCTAGCAGAAGGCAAGAAATAACTAAAATCAGAGCAGAACTGAAGGAAATAGAGACACAAAAAACCCTTCAAAAAATTAATGGATCCAGGAGCCGGTTTTTTGAAAGGATCAACAAAATTGATAGACCGCTATCAAGACTAATAAAGAAGAAAAGAGAGAAGAATCAAATAGACACAATAAAAAATGATAAAGGGGATATCACTACTGATCCCACAGAAATACAAACTACCATCAGAGAATACTACAAACACCTCTATGCAAATAAACTAGAAAACCTAGAAGAAATGGATAAATTCCTCGACACATACACTCTCCCAAGACAAAACCAGGAAGAAGTTGAATCTCTGAATAGACCAATAACAGGATCTGAAATTGTGGCAATAGTCAATAGCTTACCAACCAAAAAGAGTCCAGGACCAGATGGATTCACAGCCGAATTCTACCAGAGGTACAAGGAGGAACTGATACCATTCCTTCTGAAACTATTCCAATCAATAGTAAAAGAGGGAATACTCGCTAACTCATTTTATGAGGCCAGCATCATCCTGATACCAAAGCTGGGCAGAGACACAACCAAAAAACAGAATTTTAGACCAACATCCTTGATGAACATTGATGCAAAAATCCTCAATAAAATACTGGCAAACCGAATCCAGCAGCACATCAAAAAGCTTATCTACCACGATCAAGTGGGCTTCATCCCTGGGATGCAAGACTGGTTCAATATACGCAAATCAATTAATGCAATCCAGCATATAAACAGAACCAAAGACAAAAACCACATGATTATCTCAATAGATGCAGAAAAGGCCTTTGACAAAATTCAACAACCCTTCATGCTAAAAACTCTCAATAAATTAGGTATCGATGGGATGTATCTCAAAATAATAAGAGCTATCCATGACAAACCCACAGCCAATATCATACTGAATGGGCAAAAACTGGAAGCATTCCCTTTGAAAACTGGCACAAGACAGGGATGCCCTCTCTCACCACTCCTATTCAACATAGTGTTGGAAGTTCTGGCCAGGGCAGTTAGGCAGGAGAAGGAAATAAAGGGTATTCAATTAGGAAAAGAGGAAGTCAAATTGTCCATGTTTGCAGACGACATGATTGTATATCTAGAAAACCCCATTGTCTCAGCCCAAAATCTCCTTAAGCTGATAAGCAAGTTCAGCAAAGTCTCAGGATACAAAATCAATGTACAAAAATCACAAGCACTCTTATACACCAATAACAAACAGAGAGCCAAATCAGGAGTGAACTCCCATTCACAATTGCTTCAAAGAGAATAAAATACCTAGGAATCTAACTTACAAGGGATGTGAAGGACCTCTTTAAGGAGAACTACAAACCACTGCTCAATGAAATAAAAGAGGATACAAACAAATGGAAGAACATTCCATGCTCATGGGTAGGAAGAATCAATATCGTGAAAATGGCCATACTGCCCAAGGTAATTTACAGATTCAATGCCATCCCCATCAAGCTACCAATGACTTTCTTCACAGAATTGCAAAAAACTACTTTAAAGTTCATATGGAACCAAAAAAGAGCCCGCATTGCCAAGTCAATCATAAGCCGAAAGAACAAAGCTGGAGGCATCATGCTACCTGACTTCAAACTACATGACAAGGCTACAGTAAACAAAACAGCACAGTCCTGCTACCAAAACAGAGATATAGATCAATGGAACAGAACAGAGCCCTCAGAAATAATGCCGCGTATCTACAACTATCTGATCTTTGACAAACCTGACAAAAACAAGCAATGGGGAAAGGATTCCCTATTTAATAAATGGTGCTGGGAAAACTGGCTAGCCATATGTAGAAAGCTGAAACTGGATCCCTTCCTTACACCTTATACAAAAATTAATTCAAGATGGATTAAAGACTTAAACATTAGACCTGAAACCATAAAAACCCTAGAAGAAAACCTAGGCATTACCATTCAGGACATAGGCATGGGCAAGGACTTCATGTCTAAAACACCAAAAGCAATGGCAACAAAAGCCAAAACTGACAAATGGGATCTCATTAAACTAAAGAGCTTCTGCACAGCAAAAGAAACTACCATCAGAGTGAACAGGCAACCTACAAAATGGGAGAAAATTTTCGCAACCTACTCATCTGACAAAGGGCTAATATCCAGAATCTACAATGAACTCAAACAAATTTACAAGAAAAAAACAAACAACCCCATCAAAATGTGGGCAAAGGACATGAACAGACGCTTCTCAAAAGAAGACATTTATGCAGCCAAAAAACACATGTAAAAATGCTCACCATCACTGGCCATCAGAGAAATGCAAATCAAAACCACAATGAGATACCATCTCATACCAGTTAGAATGGCAATCATTAAAAAGTCAGGAAACAGCAGGTGCTGGAGAGGATGTGGAGAAATAGGAACACTTTTACAGTGTTGGTGGGACTGTAAACTAGTTCAAGCATTGTGGAAGTCAGTGTGGCGATTCCTCAGGGATCTAGAACTAGAAATACCATTTGACCCAGCCATCCCATTACTGGTTATATACCCAAAGGACTATAAATCATGCTGCTATAAAGACACATGCACAGGTATGTTTATTGCAGCACTATTCACAATAGCAAAGACTTGGAACCAACCCAAATGTCCAACAATGATAGACTGGATTAAGAACATCTGGCAAATATACACCATGGAATACTATGCAGCCATAAAAAATGATGAGTTCATGTCCTTTGTAGGGACATGGATGAAATTGGAAATCATCATTCTCAGTAAACTATCGCAAGGACAAAAAACCAAACACTGCATGTTCTCACTCATAGGTGGGAATTGAACAATGAGAACACATGGACACAGGAAGGGGAACATCACACTCTGGGGACTGTTGTGGGGTAGGGTGAGGGGAGAGAGATAGCATTAGGACATATACCTAATGCTAAATGATGAGTTAATGGGTGCAACACACCAGCATGGCACATGTATACATATGTAACTAACCTGCACATTGTGCACATGTACCCTAAAACTTAAAGTATAATAATAATTTTTTAAAAAGTTATCTTACAGAGTTGTTATGATTAAATGAGAAAACAGATTTAATAACTGTTGTTATGATTACTTTAAAATGCTGCTGACAAAATGAATCTATACTGGCAGAATTTGCTGTTGTTTCAAAAATATGCTTTTGGGATCCCTAGAGAGGCTGCAGTTGAGGGAGATATCACTTTGATGTTTTTCAAGCTTTACTTGCACTGAAAGGAAAACCTTATACAGTTTTAGGATATATAACGACAAAATTTGCCTGGATATTTCACATCTGCATTATTAAATATGTATCTCAAGTCACAAGGAAAACTCAGGCCACACTGTCATATTATTGTCTAACAAATTGATCAAAATCTCTCCATATTTTTAAATTGAGATTAACAGATTAAAAAATAACTTGTGTCTAACTGACATTCCATTTCCTATGCCACTCTGTGTCATTTTCCCAGGAAAATTTAATTTATGATATTTGCAAGAGACTACTGTATAATTACATTATTTTATTTCTTACTTTTTTCAGAAAACAATTTATCCTATTAATAAATATGAACTGGAATTTAAAATAATTTATCTAATATGTGTGCAAGACCTGCTAAAAAATCTTGATATATCAATGCATACAGAGAAGAAATATGTGGTCTATTTACTGATATTTACTGATTCTTCTTTATATGTATTTCAATTCTCCCTGTTGAAAGAACTTAATAAAAGATAATACAAGGCTGGGTGCAGTGACTCATGCCTGTAATCCCAGCACTTTGGGAGATGCAGGCAGGAAGATCACTTTAGTCCAGTAGTTTGAGACTAGCCTGGGCATCACAGTGAGACCTCACCTCTACAAAAATAAACAAAATTAGCCAGGCATGGTGGTACGTGCCTGTGGTCCCAGCTACACAGGAGGCTGAGGTGAGAGTATCTCTTGATCCCAGGAGGTCGAGGCAGCAGTGAGGCGAGATTGCACTACTGCATTAAAGCCAGGGAGACAGAACGAGACACTGTCTCAAAATATAACAATTATAATAACAATAAAATAGGCTGGGCGCAGTGGCTCATGCCTGTAATCCCAGCACTTTGGGAGGCTGAGCCGGGCACATCACAAGGTCAGGAGATTGAGACCATCCTGGCTAACACGGTGAAACCCCATCTCTACTAAAACTACAAAAAATTAGCCAAGCATGGTGGCATGTGCCGTAGTCCCAGCTACTAGGGAGGCCAAGGCAGGAGAACTGCTTGAACACGGGAGGCAGAGGTTGCAGTGAGCCGAGATGGCGCCACTGCACTCCAGCCTGGTGACAGAGCAAGACTCTGTCTCAAAAAAGTAAATATAATAATATAATATAATATAATATAACACAACTCTCAAGTTTAGGGGTGATCTTGTTTTTGTCCTCAGAGAGGGTAGCCCCAAGTCCCCAAAGTAAGCATTAAAAAGATTAAAAATAGTCGCATGTATACTAGTCCTTTTTTTCAGGCCTAAATATTTTTAACATGAACCTTCTCTCCTTCTGAGTTTTTAATATTTATTTTAAAATGCCCATGCCCTTACCTCATTTTTGCATTCAGCCCAAGCACACTTTTGTATTGTTCAAACCAAAAGTGAATACGTGAAAAGTTATCTCAGATATTCCCACAATAAGTTATAGTGGTAACTCCATTTTACTTTCTCTAAAACAGATTAGCTTCCAGAGCTAATATCATAGTAAGTAACAAGATAGCATAGTAAGTAACAAGTCAGAAGACTTTCCACTGTTGGAAAATCTCTTATTCTCAAAGGTTTAAACAACTATTGTCTTACCTAAGTTCCATGATTATAAAACACTTGAAAATATACTCTCTTTCCTTCAAAGCCCTTCAAGCATAGCCAATGTTTTTAACACAGTCAAGAAGCTGTCATCTGAACTCAGATTTGCAACCTAATCTGTTGTGGAACAAAAAGCTAACTTGAAAGGAATCTACTATTGCCTTGTAATTGTGGAGCCTCACTAAGTCAAGGCTGGGAATTACTGATTAAACCAGGTCTAATGTGTACTAGATTTTCCATTTTTTACTTATCTGAATGAATTTTTAAAAATTTTATCTGGAATATAAAATAATACAACTGCCCCAATATCACTCAAAAGTGTGTGAATTATCTATATTTTATAACTTGATAGTAACTCCTGGATTACTATCAAATATCCTGAAAAAATTTATCTAGATTTCAATGTCTAACAATACCAATTGGACGCATTTGTTAAATCTTGCCCAAATACGTATTTGCAAAACTCCAGGAAAAAGGTAACTTTCTAAAACCAAGTGTTTTTCAAATAAGGAGAAAGATGTGGGTGATCAGAAAAAAAGCTATAATCTTCTCAATATACAAGTCTAGAAAATGGAAGGATGTTCTTTTAAACTAAAACTTAACATGAATACATATGAAAGACACTATATATTATTTTGTCCAATTATAAATGTACACATAAATATTTCAAATAGATTTCTTTTAGTTACATGTAAATGTAGAAATTTAAGTTATCTGTAGTCTGCCATATCTATTATTTTGAGCTAGGACAACTTGTTACAAAAGATTCAAAAGTAAAATACATGATATTCTAATGCCTGGTAGACAATAATATTTAATGGTAGATTCAAAGCAATAAGCTTCTGTAAAGGACTCTTTGCAATTTCTCAAAGACAAAAGCAGATTTTGTAGAGAGAAAGCAAATAGCCAAAGGTTTTAGTTTGTGCAGAATATTATTTGCCCCATACAGTAATTGTAAATATTTTATGGAAATAGATATGAATGTATCCCTTAAACAGCACAAATTCTTTATGAGTTCTATACTAGACAAATCTTACCTGACCAATTCATCACCCACAAAGATGTTTCAGTATAAAGCTCTAATGGGATATTGTAAATGAATGATCCTTAAAGAGCTTTGCTAAAATACATTTCACAAACTTTCCTCAGTGAGCACAAAAGACATTTTGGATATATCTTTTTCTAAAATTGAGGCTTTTATCTCAGAATGTATTTATTATTGGAGTTTTAGTTTTATCACCAGAGCCACCTAACCATATATTGTATATCTTACAAATGCATGCCTCTCTTTTAAGGCAATCTGCATAGAATCCTAGTCATAATTTGAAAACATCAACTTTTTAAATATCAGAGCACCTGTGGTATTATCTCAAAAAAAAAGAATATTTTTCACCACATACTCATCAAACTATGATTTCTCAATTATCTTTTTGATTTCTGCTTATATATTCTGTCCCTCTGAGCATCAATCTCCTACATTCTGTTTATGTACATCGGGCACTAGATTGAACTATTAAAGCAAAACTAGACAAAACACAAAAGACTTTACTCCTCATACAGCCATAATCCTTTCCCCTTCCCCGCAAAATCTACACTTTAGTCTCCATTTTTGCACCTCCCATTCCAACCTGACTTTATCCTTTCACTCCACTGACAGCCCTTGTGTCTTCTGCCCTCGTAAAACAAACTTGTAAGTGACATTCACAAAGTTGATAACTTTTTGCTTCTTGAAACATCTATTTCTGAAACATCTATAATACCAAGCTCTTAACTTTTCCTTTAATATCTCTGGCAATTTCTTTCAGCCTCTCTTGCTTTATTTTCCACCATTGAATTTGTAGGTGTTGGACTTCCCCAGGTCTTGATCCTGGATTCTATTCCCTTTGTCTTTTGACACACTGTCTCTTTTTAGTCTCATCTATTCCAAGAGCATTAACTATAATCTATAAAGACTCCTATATTTAAAACTTCAGCTCAATCTCTTCCATTACACTTTTAATAAAATCCAAACACCTATACATGTTTCTGCATATTCTGACTCCTAGCACAAACCACACTCCCCTTCCCCCACACATCATATATATATATATATATATATATATATAGTCACACAATGATACAGCAATCAATGGCTGAGTCCTTTCAATACATCAGATCTCAATTTAAATGCTGTCTGTCAGAGAGGCCTGCTCTAATAATCTTATCTATTTAAATAACTTCCCACTGCAACGCATTATTTTCTATCATTGCCTTAAATTTATTTTCTCCACTGCCCTTACTCAGAGTTGAACTTATGGACATTTTGTCTTTATTCACTGTGTGCCTCCCTTGTCAAACTGTAAGCTCCATTAGGGCAGATCTTGTCTGTTTATCGACTTCTGTGTACTCAGCACCTAGTACAAAGCTTGGCATATAGTAGGGATTTTTTAAATATTTCCTTCAAGATGCATGCATGAATGAATGAACACATTCATTATTTTCTAGTAGCTTATTTCAGAAAAGCTATGTGGTTTTAATATCCTTCTTGTAATTTATAGTTCTATACAGATAATTCCTGAAAAAAAATCCTATTGGAAAGTGTGACAATTAAATATGATTTTATACCATTATCAATAGTTATTTTGTCAAAATTATTTTCACAGTTAATAAGTTTATAAACATATAAGATGATGACAAATTTAACTCCAAAAAGTTTACAATTGTAACTATGAAAAGGCCAATCCAAGAGCAATGGGTCGTCTTAGCTTTGGCCTGTTTCTCTTGTGTGTCTATATATTTTGCCCAGGTTATAATTGTTTTGTTATGAGACAAGTCAACTTGTTAATTGTTCAAATATTATAATCTAATCAAGTAGGTGAAACATTATTTCTTCAAAAATATCACCTTGTGGTGGAAGAGAGAAAGAATATCCATGCTTCCTTTATCTACAGTGAAGGTGAAGAGCAACATAAACTTCAGGTAAGTGTGCCTTGTGAACACTTGGAATTGCCAAATTTGATCATATTGCTTAGTTGTGTCATCCTTTTCATCTTTTGGGGGAACTCAAAGATAGGTTTCATCACTATAAAGTGTAGGCCTTCAAAAACCATCTCTTATTGTATGAATTTTATCATCTTGGACATTCCTGAAAGTATCATTTTTATAGATACTATTGATAGCCTCTTTCAAATTCCATTTCACTCCACTTCCACTTGGGAAAATTGGAATGCATCTTACAGACTCACTTGCAGCCAGAGTTCTGGAGACATATCAAGTTCCACCAGATTGAAAGCAGAAATGGTTTGGCAGAGCAGATGAATGATTTGGCAAATGAAAATGTTAGTAATTTACTGAGGCTTGCCTCAACATTTCCAGGATCCAGTCTTTGTAGTTGTGAGAAGACAGTGCTGGTGAACAAAGCAGTCTCCTAACCTATTGATCTGCCCTGATGCTTAATAATCCAAATTTTGATTATTTGATTTCAATTATTTTAGTCCTTCAATAACATTGTAGGTACTCAGTTCCTTGTATAGAATGTCTTCTAGTAGTACCAACTACAGTGTTTAGTGTTTCTAGCACTGAAGTCTAATACAAACCTAGAGAGATGTTTTTAAAGTCTTTATTTCTTTCATTGATTGCTTTTTTTCATGGTATTTCTTCAAGTGAAAATGTACCTTATAACATTGCAAAAATACCAAGATTTTTTTTTTTAATTTTACATAATGTTTTTAAGTGGCAGGTATTTATTTAATTTTTTACCATGGATGATTTCAAATATACACTAAATAAAGGAGTGTTATAATTAACCTCAATATACCAATTGTTCAGTTTCAACCCCTATTAATTAATGGGTTGGCAATTTTGTATCATATAAAGCCCACCCACCCACAACTTCCCCAGAGATCACTGGCAAAGTGTGATTTACCAGTGTCATACAGTAGAAGCCCATTTATCACTGAATAGAGTTTAAGCCTTAGGTTTGTCATGTCGGCATAATAATACAATATAAGGGAATAAAATAAAATAATATAACATATAATTAAATGCATATATTTTATAATATAAATATTATTAACATTAACATAAATATAATAAAATATCACAAGAACACTCATATATTAAATAAGGGTGTAGGCATATTTTATGCCTTATAAATTTGCCATTTGGGGCTACAGTAGTGAGATCATATGCTCTGCCATGTTCCTCTATTTTAGGAATAAATGACCTTTGTTCCCCAGCTCTTCAAGATTTCAGGTTATTCTCAATTTCTCTCATTATCTCTGTAAAATTTTACTACTTTCATAATAAGCTTGAAACTTGCTGTTTGTAAACCATATTGCTGTCACATGAAAATATAAAGAATTATTAAACCCTAAAAAGAAATGAGTTAAAAACTAGCACTAACTGAAACTCAATCTCTCTCTCTCTCTCTCTGACACAGACACACACAAACACAAACACACACACACAGACGCACACATGCACACACTGTTTTGAGTATTTGGGGGTTGAGGGATTGTAAACAAATGAACTCTGCCTATCTTTTATCAGGAAGTCGAACTGATTTGGAAAAATCAATGGAATTTTGTGTAATCAAAAGTAAAAATGACAAGCATACAAACAGAAAACTGGTTCCAAGAAGGACAACACTAGCTGAATAGTCCTGCCTAGATGTGCTGAGCAATTACTCAGTTTGGGCTCTGCTTCAGTGGCTGAGCACTGTCCTTGTAGGAAGTGATACTGGCATAATCTGTTCTCTTGCCAGTGGTGCACAACCTCACTTTGACATGACTGCTGGGCTAATAACACAGGTCTCCCAGTGGTGGGGGAGTATCAGATTTTCCCATGAACCATTGCATATAAACCTGTTTCATCGTTTCCCTCAAAAAGCTAAAACCAAGCCAAACACACATGCACACACACACATGCATGAGCGCGCGCACACACACACACACACACAATCATTGAGTTTTGCCAAAAACACGTTTTCAGATTTTGCATTTGCGTGCATATGAAAAATGCTTGAAAATTACAACTCAAAATTTTCTTCTGCAACTCTTTTAGTAAAATTGATAGCAAGGAAGAAGTATCTTGGTTTATCTTTACCCCTCAATCATGTAATTTTCACAAATCCACTGCTCTAAGCAAGCAGTTTCTCAGTAGATTCATAGAGTCAGAACTGTTTTTCCCTTCTTATGATAAAATACATATTTCATCAGAAAATAAGAAAGTTTTAAAAGAAAATGAGTGAATATTTAATAGAACAATGGACTACAATAATACATCCTTAATAATGGAAATTTGGATGCAAAGGAATGGGCAATCAACTCTTGGACACACAGAATGTCTGGCTGATCCTTCTTGCTCATTTCATGGGCCGCATAATCATGCAATTCTTAATAGTTTACATTTTTTCTATCCCATTTATAGCATGATGCCAGATATTTCTATGCATTTCTATTTGCTGCTTGCTAATCATAATCTTTGTGTAGTTGACATCCTATGCTCTTCTTTTTAGGGTCCTCACCACCATCATTTTTTCCACATACATTATTACTACTTAGAAAGGGAAAGATTTTCACTAAAATGCCATATAACCCAGCCTGCCCTCCCCAGATGGTTCCCCACCCTGAAGTTTTCAATCTTCTTCATTTAAGCTTACCTACCACCTCATTTTCTAGGGTACAATTTTTAGCTTACTATTACACAGGAAAGATCTGGAAATCTCATTTACTTTAAGTTCTTAATAGTTGAGAAGAATTAGGTTTTTATCCCATATACACAAGCCCTAGAAGATTTGCATTTTAATAGGGGACAATTCCTTCATAACTCAAAGGAATGGAATGGTTGTAATGGCAGAATTTTAAGCATCACTGACATCACTGGAGGAAATCTTTGAGGTGAGAATGCTTATCACCAAATCATAATACTTGAGATGATTGTCTTTTCCATGTAAACTTAAGCCTAACCTGAATCGAAGCCAATATTCACGTTTGAACAAGAATAGAAACAGAACAAAATTTAAAGCAAAAATCGAAACTGTCAAATAGTTGAATAACCTTATTTCTTAATAGGGTGCATTACTCTCTCTCAGCTTCTTATCTTTGCAAGGTGGTATTGTTATTACTATGTATCTCTTCTCAAGTTCATTGTATCTTGATCAAGGTGGTCCTCACCTTGATTAAACTTTAATAGGTTTCTTTCTGACCTTCAGCGGCTCCTGATCTCCCTTTTCATAGAGCATTTACTTCAGAAAACTGGAAAACTTGTCATTGTAAATTCTTACTCTACTCGAGTGAGATATAGATTTTTTTTTTTTTTTTTTTTTTTGGTAGGGGGATGAGGAGACAGGGTCTTCCTCTGTTACCCAGGCTGGAGTGCAGTGGTGCAATTATGGTGCTCACTACAGCCTCACCTCCTGGGCTCAAGCAATGCTCCTGTCTTGGCCACTCTAGTAGCTAGGACATTTACAAGCCACTTTTCGGTTTCATAACCCATAAAGCCTTCTCAAGGAACTGAAAGCCATCCCTTTGAAATGTAATCATCAAGAAAGATAGTGCTCCATCTCTCAGTTTCTGTGGAAGAGTAGGAGCCTAACTTCCTTGGAATCCTTGCTCCACATTGTGAAACTACTTCTTATCATGCAGATATAAGACTGAAAGTTTACTTTTTGAGGGGGAAAAGCCAATATGCAAAAACAGATGTCCTGTGATTCCCCATACCAGCCATTACAAACACTCCTGCGTTATTTTTTTAGTGGAATTGAGTTCAGACTCAATTCCAGTCTCCCTCTCCTATTGCAATAGCCTTGAATAAAGTCTTCTTTGCCTGTTTAACTTTGTCTAGTGCAAGTTTTGCTTTGACCTTCACGTCTTGGGTAGATATAAGTAACTGTGTGCAATTTGTGTATGTTGCATGAGGAGTCTTTCATGAAGCAAACATCCTGAACATAATCCATCTAAGGAAACAAAGAAAGTGCAATACCTTTTTTTTCCACATCAATGGCAGTTTCCTTCTCACTTTTCTTTTTGACATCTTCTTTTTCTGCTGGTAAAATAAGAAAATTATAAGCCTTTACCTGTTTCACTTGCAAATATTTCAGGGCATGCATGACTACCAGTGAGGCATCTAATTTATCTTGTATAGAGAAATCTTAAATCAGCCATAAGTCATGTCAAATATGAATAAGGTAGCAACTTGATAACAGACTAGTGGCTTAGGTATAATTTCTCTTCAGGAAACAGATTTTTTTTTTTTTTGCCAAAGGCAAAAATTATTTAATAACAGTGAAAACATTAAATGGCATTATTAATTATGGTATTATTTAACAGCTTTCCTAACATATATTGAAAAGAATATATTGAATGTTCTCTGAGCTATGAGGTTGCCAGAACCATGTCAAAAGTTCTGAAATCTCTGAAGTTCACCTGGGACATCAGACGAATTATTTGAAAACAACCAATTAAAAATAT
Source organism: Pongo abelii (assembly GCF_028885655.2). NCBI lineage: Eukaryota > Metazoa > Chordata > Mammalia > Primates > Hominidae > Pongo > Pongo abelii. The sequence continues at coordinate 124,837,286 of NC_071990.2, forward strand.
ATATATATGTGTAAAACAAACCAGTCAAGTATTTTCTGCCCTCTACATAAAATGACTTTTAAAATTAAACTGAATTAGTTAAATAGTAACCATCATATTCACATATATAGTTAAAGTAAAGTAGTGAATTAGAGAGAATTAAACAGCTGCTCTTAAGAAAGAAAAAATAATCACAGTAGTAATTTTCAAAAAGTGTTTAGGATTGAATTATTTTTTTAAAAATTGACAATTTTAATTTTATTTGGAATATCTAGACATGTTAAGAGTGTTCATTAATAACAATGACAATGCATTTATTAAGGGAATTTCTTTCCTAGAAAATAATAGATTTACCAGTAGTATTATGCACGGACAATAATTGATTTATGTGGTACATGGCTTTTAAATTTCCTACCTTTCTTTTTTGTTTCAGAAGTAACTTTCTTCTCAGTCTTCTTCTTTTCCCCTTCTTTTTCTAGAGAATACATTTAAAATATTTCCTTTAGGGAAATTTACTATGAAAGCAAAACCAAGGTTGAAATTGAAGGATTTTTGTTAAGTCAGTTCTGCCTCCAGCTAGCTTTGTGACTGAGCAAGTAATTTAATCCCACTAAGTCTTATTTTCCTCATTTATCAAATAATAGTACCTCCCTCAAAGTTAATGTTTACAAAACACTGTATAAAGTGCCTGGCTCACAGTAAATGTGTAACATTGTAGACTGCTAATACTGTTTACAAATAATGAATAAGATAGTTTGAACTTTCTGAACCAAACAATTGTTTATCTAGTGCCTAAAAGTATTGATATATAAAATTAAAATATATTTCTTGGAAAATATACTGCAGATAAACTAGAAGAATTAACATTTGTTTTCTTTTATACATTCAATTTCATTAGAAATAATATATTAGACCATTAAAAAGGTATCTTTTGATGTAGCTGTTTTTCATATCTGGCTCTTGTCAACAGGCATTTAAGCCTGATGACAAGTGTCTGGCAGTGTGTTGGAGACATAACTTCCACTGTCCTTTCTGAGTGGTTGTATCAACAAGGCTGTTCAATCTTTGCACCCAGAGGTTGCAGTAAGTCTGGATGCCACATCAAACTGTTTGTGGTACTTCTAAACTTCGTGGAAGAGCCCTGTTTCATAAATCTGAGACAGCCTTGGTCTGAGGGAGAAAAGACAGAGAATTCATGTGCTGCCCAGGCATAGCCACATAGCAGGTGGACATCCCTGGACACTTTTCTGGTAAGCATAATCATTTCAGATAACAAATTCCTGTACTAATACATAGTTGTTGAAATTGAATGTTCAGTGGTTTTAGATTTGGGACAATAATAGCTATGGTTAATGTTGTAAATGTACTGATTTTTATCTTCAATTAGCAGTGCTATTTACCTTATATTTGAAATTCTTTTCTCTTTGTCAGTTGTCTCTCATCTCAGGTACAGGTACATTCAAAGACTTCCGTTACCCAGAACTATTATAAGATCATTATTACGCTAAAGAAATTCAATATGTAGTTCTAGAATGAATCCTTAAGTTGTCTACTAATGACTGCATCTTATTAAATAGAGGAATTAACTCATTCCCTTAGGTATAGAGCTTTTTTACCTACAAGATCAAAGACAACACTTTCTTTCAATGTTAGACGTATAATTTATAAAGAACCCCTTTCATGATTTCTAGAGATAATCTAATGTCGCAGGGAAAAATGTATTCACACTTTGTCTAAAAGTGTCTACAGCATACTATTACAGCTCATCCAATCAGAAGTAGAAAGTCAAGAAGTCAAATTTTGATAGTTCCAGAGATAGAAATAAACCAATTCATTTCCACTTCTTCTTTTCCTAAAGGTTTATGCATATTAAACATGCAGATCATATTTAAAATTCTGAATGAAGATACTTTCAAGTACCACTACTTTCAGCTTCTCCGGGAGAAATTTTATGTAGTAATGAATTTTACATCTTCTCTAAATAAATGTATATGCCAGACAATTGAATAGCCATTTGCTAAGCATCACCTCTGATGTCATGTATCAGCAAAGGGGTTAATTAAAATACAAATGACTTGTAAATATTTCTAAGCTCATGCTAAACACTAATGCCATAATAACCATAAGATCAGAAGTCAGTATCCAAGTCTCCAAGTTTCATAAGGTTGATGAATAAATATTTCATTAAAAAGCTTGTGCCAATTAGTCAATCTTACACTGAACTTCACAAAGAAAGTAGATATTTGAACCCAGAATATGGAAGGCATTCATTTATTTTTCAATTTTTTTTTAGAGAATGCTCTCGTGCAACAAATTCTACCCTTCAAATTAATATAGCTGGAATTTTATTGTGGTGATACAGTATTCTTGTCTTCGTCCAAATTGAATTAATGCTCCTATTATACACTCTGCTTGTGATTACAGTCATACACTGTGAGAGTCATGAATAAGAGCAGAAGTCCACAAAATACAGATGTAAATAATGTCCTTTAATAACATTTTTATGAATTAGACCTTTAAGCTGTCATTATGAGACTTACTTTATTCATGCTGAATTTCATTTAAAATGTCAACTTCTTAAGATTCTACATTTCCTCAAGCACTATTGTCTCTGTTATATAGGTGATTTGGTAGTAATGGAATTAAATTTTTCACTTATAAAAACATAACAATTTAATTATATCCTACTTGGATATAAAAATAACCCGTTTCTTTTATGAAAACTCCCTGCCCCTGACTTTTTCTTCCTCAACAGCAAACAGTACTCTTCCCTTTCTGTCTGTCTGACTTTGAACACCCATAAAAAATTTCCTCCTCCATCTCTTTCTCATTGGTTTGCCATTTTGTTTGTAACAGCTAGAGAAGAATTAGAGCATTTAAGCCCATTGATGTTCAGAAGATTAAAAACTAAATGTATCTACAGGATGTGAAAGTATCAGAATATTACCTTTCCCTGACAAAAGTATAATAAGCCCTGAAATGATGGCTGTATTCTGGCAGGGATCACAGAAGAGTGTGGTTGGGAGAGAAATCTTCCCTACAATAAGCAGCTCTGAGCCACAAATATGTTATTAGCTTCTGCATAAATTAACATCAGATGAAATAAAAATTAAACGACTTACTTCTTACTTTCTAAGCCCTCACAATGGGCTTTTCTCTTGCTTTTAAAAGTTTTTTATGCCATCTCAAAGCCAGACAATACACAATACTTAATTACAATTGTAAAGCTTTCTAAGATGCTGGTTCCACAAGGAAACAAATGCAAAATGTTTTATTTTTGTCTTATGTTTTGTTCCTCCCCTCTTTGCCCTTCTAGTGTAGAGATTATCCTAATTCTGTGTATCAGATGAGTGCTTTTATTCTAACACTCTGGCCAGAACTGATGTATTTCTGGTTCCAGTTAAGTAAATAAGAACTTTTTTCTTTAATAACAATGCATTCCAACATACCTCATCACTGTCACCTTGTTTTCTTGGAGTGGCAGAGATTGGCCTGGAACCCAGCTCACAATATGACCGTGGAAAATTTTACATAAGCTTAAGATAAGTTCAATTACACGAGTGATTATTAGAGTTGTCCCATTGTTATCTACAGAGGGGTGTGGAGCACGAGAGAAAGCACAGGTGCTGGCATTTATGACCTTGGGCTGAATTCTGTCCATAACTCTTCCTAGTTGTGTGACCTTGGGCAGTGTGCTATGGCACACCGAATTTCATTTTCCTCATTTGAAAAGTGGAGCTAATAAAATCTACCTTGCTTACTTGTGAGAAATGGAGATAACTGGGCTAAAATGCCTGGAACAGAGTAGATGTAGAAAAATAATGATAATAATGACAAGCTATTACTATATTTTACAAATAATAAAAATCTGACCACATATAATCTTTTTAGGTAATTTTTTAGGTGTAACATTTACTAATCCCTTTGAGTAAATGCAACTTTATTCTTATTTTTCTATATCCAGGGAGGGTACGTCTAGAATATTTTGTATCGAGAAACTAAACGGAAAAAAATACCCATAAGCAAGACAGAAATATGTTATGAAGGGTACTGTACTGCAATGAAGTGGATTCAAGTCTCAATTTTGCTATCATTAGTAGTCATTACCTTATGCAACTATAGATGAATGCTGTATCTTCTGTCTTCAACCATAAAAGGCAGAGAAATGAGTAGAATGTGTTTGAGTCCCCTTTCACCTGTTTATTCCTTATTTACCAAGTGAAATATGTATCATCTTGCATTTATTTTCTAATTTTTCTGGAAATAGGTAACCTAAAAAGAGTTGCAAATATCTATGGTATGTTGTCTGGTTTTGATATGGCTTAAAATTGTTTAAAGCAAGAGAAAAGTCCATTTTAGAGGCTTAAAATGAATATGTATGTATATAATATGTATATATACATATACATATTATATATATATTTTTTGGACAGGTGACGATAAAGATTAAAAAAAAAAAAAAAAGAAAGCTTTGTTTTGAGAATTAAAGCCTGAGACCATAGGAGGTGGCTTGGTTTTTTTAAAGGTGGATCGGGGTAAATCTTTCTGAATGGGCAATTGGAAAGATTATTGAAAAAAGTGAAAGAGCTTTGGGCTATTAGGGAGAAGAATTTTCAGCAAAGGAAAAATATCTGCAGAGACCCTGAAATGACAGCAGGCTAGATAAATTCAAAGAAGAGCCAGGCCTGGCTGGGCGTGGTGGCTCACACCTGTAATCCCAGCACTTTGGGAGGCTGAGGCGGGTGGATCACGAGGTCAGGAGATCGAGACCATCCTGGCTAACAAGGTGAAACCCCATCTCTACTAAAAATACAAAAAATTAGCCGGGCATGATGGCGGGCGCCTGTAGTCCCAGCTACTCGGGAGGCTGAAGCAGGAGAACTGTGTGAACCCGGGAGGCGGAGCTTACAGTGAGCTGAGATAGCGCCACTGCACTCCAGTCTGGGCGACAGAGCCAGACTCCATCTCAAAAAAAAAAAAAAAGAAGAGCTAGGCCTAGTGAGGCCAGAGTTGAGGACTCAGGAGGGGAGTGCTGAGTGCTGCAGCCAAGATGTAGTAGGGCAGATCTCCTAGAATCTTGTTACTGGTATGAATTTTCCATTTCCCTGTGAGTAACATAGGAAGCCACTGAGAGGTTTAAGCAGAGAAGTTATACAATTCTGAGTGATGGTTTAAGAAAAACATTGGCTGTTGCTAGGTGGTCAAGTGTCTCATTGGATTTTGTGATCAAATTGAAAGGGAGAAGACTTCGGGAAAAAAATAATTCAGAACAAATATTCTTCTTCTATTTTTTTTTCAAAAAATTTCCTTGGAATTTTATTTGGGACTCCGGAAGGCACGCAACTTTATAGAAACATGGTAAGAGTACCTCCCTTCACATTGTAATTAGGTTGCTATGACAGAAAAGCTTTTTAAATTAAGGACTTCACTTGAGTTATGTGGCATAACTAAGCTGGCCTTTCAGGCTCTGAATCCATTTTTTTTTTTTGCCTTGACTTTTCTTTAGTGATAGCTGAATTATTCTCAGAAGTCTGCTCTTCTCATTATCAACTGTTAACAACAAACAACTCACAAGCAGCAATTCTACAGCATTTTCCAGTGACTACCCGAGACCTTTAGTTATACAATTTATTCACATAAATCAACAAATGCTTATCTAGTCTTATGCCAAAACCCTTTGCCAGTGTTTGGAGTTTTAAAAACCTCCTTCCAGTAATACTAGGTGTGAGGGCAGTAAGTAAGAAAGTTCATAATTACAATAAGGACTTTGAAAAACAGTAAACATGAAGCATGTGGGAATCAAGAGAGACATGCAACTCCCCATGGCTGAGTGGAGTGGAAAGCTACTCCTGGGGGATGTAACCTCAGACTGACTCTAAAAGGGCCTGTGAGGCCCGGCATGAACTCTGGATAGCATGTGTTATTATAAATGCCCGCTGAAGGAACTGAGGTACAGTCATAGCTCATGTCTTGCAGATGCAGTTGAGAACTCAGTGACGCTATATCATTCATGAAGTAAATATTGTAAAGGACTCTAGGTCTTATCTGTTTAAATTCAAACTTCTTCAAGATACCATACTACAGGTAGTGACCCAAGATTGTGGCCACTGCACTCTAGTCTGGGCCACAGAGTGAGATCAGTTTCCAAAAAAAAAAAAAAGGCCATTATGAATGTTAGCTCCAGATCGACTGCAAGAATAAACCAGCAATCCCAAGAGGACCCATAGACCCTCTGAAGGAAGCAGACTGCTTCTGCAGGACCTGGGAGACCCCTCAAATACCGAGAGTGCCCCAACTGTGGAAGTGGGAAAGGGAGACCCTCCTCTCCCAAATACATACCCCCACTGTAGAAAACGATGGGCTGTTTGCAGGAGAAGTTTCCGACTTTATCAGGAGCTGAGTCAATTTGGAGAGGTGAGCAAAATGCAGGGGCAGAGGAAGCAGCAGAAAGACCCTGAGAGCTCGCTGGGTCCCCTAGCAGGCCATTCCTGCCTGGCACCACAGGGATTCATCAGGAGGGTGGCCAGAAGAGCAGGGGGTAAAACCACAGGGAGAAGAAAATCTCTAGCTGAACTTTGTAACAATTTGAATGGGGTGAGAAGCCTCCTGGCCAGAACTCAGGGGAGGGTGCAAATCTGGTGTGCAGACTCCACAAGCAGGGAAAGAACCAAGCCCTTTTCTTTTGCAGCTGGCAGGTGGGTAGCTTCAGGCAAGTTTTCAAGCCCATCTCACCCTCCACCTGGAAACAGACTTGGGCTGTTGGTGGGGGACATGGTGGGAGTGAGACTGGCCCTTTGGTTATCTTGGGAGCTGGGTGAGGCCTGTGACTGCAGGCTTTCCCCGACTGCCCTGTCAACCTGCATGACTCAGCAGAGGCAGCCATAATCCTCCTACTTAAACAACTCCAGTGACCTGGGAATCTCACCCCCATCCCCCACAGCAGCCACAGCAAGACCCACCCAAGGAAAGTCTGAGCCCAGACATGCCTAGCCCTGCCCTCATTTGATGGTCCTTCCCTACCCACCCAGGTAGCAGAAGACAAAGGGCCCCGCCTGCTACTGGTCCCTCTCCATACTACTGCAGCTGATGCTCTCTGGAAAGCACCACCTCCTGCACCTTGGTGCAGGAGGCCAACCAGCACAATAATAGAGCATTAAACCACAAAAGCTAAGAACCCTCACAGAGTCCATTGCACTCCCCTGCCACTTCCACCAGAATAGGCACCAGTATTCATGGCTGAGAGATCCATAGATGGTTCACATAACAGGACTCTGTGCAGACAACCCCAGTACCAGCCCAGAGCCGGTGAGACTCGCTGGGTGGCTAGACCCAGAAGAGAGACAACAATCACTGCAGTTTGGCTCACAGGAAGCCACATCCATAGGAAAAGGGGGAGAGTACTACATCAAGAGAACACCCTATGGGACAAAAGAATCTGAACAACAGCCTTCAGCCCTAGACCTTCACTCTGACAGAGCCTACCCAAATGAGAAGGAACCAGAAAACCAACCCTGGTAATATGACAAAACAAGGCTTCTCAGCATCCCCCCAAAATCATACTAGTTCACCAGCAAAGGATTCAAACCAAGAAGAAATCTCTGATTTACCTGAAAAAGAATTCAGGAGGTAGGTTATTAAGCTAATCAGGGAGGCACCAGAGAAAGGTGAACCCCGGTGCAAGGAAATCCAAAAAACAATACAAGAAGTGAAGGGAGAAATATTCAAGGAAATAGATCGCTTAAAAAAAAAATCAACAATTCAGGAAACTTTGGACACACTTTTAGAAATGTGAAATGCTCTGGAAAATCTCAGCAATAGAATTGAAAAATTAAAAGGAAGAAATTCAGAGCTCTAAGACAAGGTCTTTGAATTAACCCAATCTGACAAAGACAAAGAACAGTGAATAAGAAAATATGAACAAAGCCTCCAAGAAGTCTGGGATTATGTTAAATGACCAAACCTAAGAATAATCAGTTTTCCTGAGGAATAAGAAAATTCTAAAATCTTGTAAAACCTATTTGGGGGAATAATCAAGGAAAACTACCCCAGCCTTGCTAGAGATCTAGACATCCAAATACAAGAAGCACAAAGAACACCTGGGAAATTCATTGCAAAAAGATCATCACCTAGGCACATTGTCATCAGGTTATCCAAAGTTAAGATGAAGGAAACAATCTTAAGAGCTATGAGACAGAAGCACGAGGTAACCTCTAAAGGAAAAACCTATCAGATTAACAACAGATTTCTGAGCAGAAACCTAATAAGCCAGAAGGGATTGGGGCCCTATCTTCAGCCTCCTCAAACAAAACAATCATCAGCCAAGAATTTTGTATCCAGTGAAACTAAGCATCATATACGAAGGAAAGATACAGTCTTTTTCAGACAAACAAATACTGAGAGAATTCACCATTACCAAGCCACCAGTACAAGAACTGCTAAAAGGAGCTCTGAATCTTGAAACAAATCCTGGAAACACATCAAAACAGAACCTCATTAAAGCATAAATCACATAGACCCTATAAGACAAAAATAGAGGTTAAAAAGCAAAAACAAAAAAACCAAAGTACACAGGCAACAAAGAGCACAATGAATGCAATGGTGCCTCACATTTCAATACTAACATTGATGTAAATAGCCTAAATGCTCCACTTAAAAGATACAGAACCACAGAATGGGTAAGAAAACACCAACCAACTATCTGCTGCCTTCAGGAGACTCACCTAAGACTTAAGGACTCACATACACTTAAAGGAAAGGGGTGGAAAAAGGCATTTCATGCAAATGGACACCAAAAGCAAGCAGAGGTAGCTATTCTTATATCAGACAAGACAAACCTTAAACCAACAGCAGTAAAAAGAGACAAAGAGGGACATTATATAAAGGTAAAAGGTCTTGTCCAACAGGAAAATATTGCAATCCTAAATATATATGCGCCTAACACTGGAGCTCCCAAAGTTATAGAACAATTACTAACAGACCTAAGAAATTAGATAGACAGCAAGACAAAAATAGTGGGGGACTTTAATACTCCACTGACAGCACTAAACTGGTCATCAAGACAAAGTCAACAATGAAACAATGGATTTAAACTATATCTTGGAACAACTGGACTTAACAGATATATACAGAACATTTCATCCAACAACCACAGAATACACATTCTATTCAATAGTGCATGGAACTTTCTCCAAGATAGATCATATGGTAGGCCATAAAATGAGCTTCAATAAATTTAAGAAAATTGAAATCAAGCATTCTCTCAGACCACAGTGGAATAAAACTGGAAATCAACTGCAAAAGGAATCTTCAAAACTATGCAAATACATGGAAATTAAATAACCTGCTCCCAAATGAGCACTGGGTCAAAAACAAAATCAAGAAGGAAATTTAAAAAGTTTTGAACTGAATGACAATAATAACCAACCTACCAAAACCTCTGGGATACAGCAAAGGCAGTGCTAAGAGGAAAGTTCATAGCCCTAAATGCCTACATCAAAAAGACTAAAAAAGCAAAAACTGACTTCTAAGGTCACACCTCATAGAACTAGAGAAACAAGAACAAACCAAACCCAAACCCAATAGAAGAAAGAAATAACCACGATCAGAGCAGAACTAAATAAAATTGAGACAAAAAGAAAAAAATACAAAGGATAAATGAAACAAAAAGCTGGTTATTTGAAAAGATAAATAAAATTGATAGACCATTAGCAAGATTAACCAAGAAGAGAAGAGAGAAAATACAAATAATTTCACTAAGAAATGAAACAGGAGACATTACAATTGACACAACTGAGATAAAAAAGATCACTCAAGGCTATTATGAACACCTTTACCCACATAAACTAAAAATCTAGAAGAGATGGATAAATTCCTAGAAAAATACATCCATCCTAGTTTAAATCAGGCAGAATTAGATACCCTGAGTAGACCAATAATAAGCAGCAAGACTGAAATGGTAATTTAAAAATTACCAACAAAAAAAAGTCCAGGACAAGACGGATACATAGAAGAATTCTACCAGACATTCCAAAAAGAATTGGTGCCAATACTTTTGACACTATTCCACAAGACAGAGAAATAAGGAATTCTCCCCAGTTCATTTTATTAAGCCAGTATTACCTGAATACCAAAACCAGGAAAGGACATAACCAAAAACGAAAACTACAGACCAATATCCTTGATGAAAATAGATGTTAAAATCCTTAACAAAATACTAGCTAACTGAATCCAACAACATATCAAAAAGATAATCCACCATGATCAAGTGGGTTTCATACCAGGGATGAAGGGATGGTTTAACATATGCAAGTCAATAATTTCAATACACCACATAAACCGAATTAAAAACAAAAATCATATGATCATCTCAATTGACGCAGAAAAAGCATTAGACAAAATCTGGCATCACTTTGTGATGAAAACTCTCAGCAAAATCAGCATTCAAGGGACATACCTTAATGTAATAAAAGCTTTCCATGAAAAACCCACAACCAACATATACCGAATGGGTAAAAGTTGAAAGCATTCCCTCTGAGAACTGGAACAAGACAAGGATGTCCACTCTCACCGCTTCTCTTCAACATAGTACTAGAAGTCCTAGCCAGAGCAATTAGAAAAGAGAAAGAAATAAAGGGCATTCACATCGGTAAAGAGGAAGTCAAACTGTCACTATTTGCTGACGATATGATCATTTACCTTGAAAAAACTAAAGACTCCTCTAGAAAGCTCCTAGAACTCATAAAAGAATTCAGCAAAATTTCCAGATACAAGAGTAATGTACACAAATCAGCAGTTCTTCTATACATCAACAGCAACCAAGCAGAAAATTAAATCAAGAACTCAATTCCTTTTACAATAGCTGCAAAAAAACCATAAAATAGATAGGAATATGCCTAACCAAGGAGTCGAAAGACCTCTACAAGGAAAACTACAAAACACTGCTGAAAGCGATCATAGACAACACAAACAAATGGAAACACATCCCACGCTCATGGATGGGTATAATCAATATTGGGAAAATGACCATACTGCCAAAAGCAATCTGCAAATTCAATGCCATCCCCAACAAAATACCACCATAATTCTTCATAGAGTTAGAAAAAACAATTCTAAAATTCATATGGAACCATAAAAGAGCCCACATAGCCAAAACAAGACTAAGCAAAAGGTACAAATCTGGAGGCATCACATTACCCGATTTCAAACTATACTATAAGGCCATAGTCACCAAAACAGCATGATACTGTTATAAAAATAGGCACATAGATCAATGGAACAAAATAGAGAACCCGTAAATAAACTTGAATACTTACAGCCAACCAATCTTCGACAAAGCAAACAAAAACATAAAGTGGGGAAAAGACACCCTTTTCAACAAATGGTGCTGGGATAATTGGCTAGCTAGCCACATGTAGGAGAATGAAACTGGATTCTCATCTCTCACCTTATACAGAAATCAACTCAAGATGGGTAAAGGACTTAAACCTAAGACCTGAAACTATAAAAATTCTAGAGGATAACATTGGAAAAACCCTTCTAGACATTGCCTTAGGCAAAGCTTTCATGACCAATAACCCAAAAGCAAATGCAATAAAAACAAAGATAAACAGCTGGGACCTAATTAAACTAAAGAGCTTTTTCACAGCAAAAGGAACAGTCGGCAGAGTAAACAGACAACCCACAGAGTGAGAGAAAATCTTCCCAACCTATACATCTGACAAAGGACTAATATCCAGAATTTATAACAAACTCAAACAAGACAGTAAGAAAAAAAACAGACAATCTCATCAAAAAGTGGGCTAAGGACATGAATAGACAGTTCTCAAAAGAAGATATACAAATGGCCAACAAAAATATGAAAAAATGTTCAACATCACTAATGATCAAGGAAATGCAAATCAAAACCACAATGCAATACCACCTTACTCCTGCAAGAATGGCCATAATAAAAAAAAATTCAAAAAACAGTAGATGTTGGCATGTATGTGGTGATTATGGAACACTTCTACACTGCTGGTGGGGATGTAAACTAGTACAGCCACTGTGGAAAACAGTGTGGAGATTCTTTAAAGAACTAAAAGTAGAACTACCATTTGATCCAGCAATCCTACTACTGAGTATCTACCCAAAGGAAAAGAAGTCATTATTTGAAAAAGATACTTGAACACACATGTTTATAGCAGCACAATTCACAATTACAAAATCGTGAAACCAACCCAAATGCCCATCAATCAATGAGTGGATAAAGAAACTGTGGGTGTGTGTGTGTGTGTGTGTGTGTGTGTGTGTATGTGTGTGTATATATATATATGATGGAATACTACTCAGCCATAAAAAGGAATGAATTAACAGCATTTGCAATGACCTGGATGAGACTGGAGACTATTATTCTGAGTGAAGTAACTCAGGAATGGAAAACCAAACATCATGTGTTCTCTCACTGATATGTGGGAGCTAAGCTATAAGGACACAAAGACATAAGAATGATACAATGAACTTTGTGGACTTGGGGGAAGAGTGGGAGGGGGATAAGGGATAAAAGACTACAAATATGGTGCAGTGTATACTTCTCAGGTGATGGGTGCACCGAAATGTCACAAATCACCACTAAAGAATTTACTCATGTAACTAAATACCACCTGTACTCAATAACTGATGGAAAAATGTTAAAAAATGATATCATACTACCTTTTTCCCTTTGAGCCTCAAAAAGATGTGATGAAAGGATTTTAATAATCACTTTATTTTACATGGTCAAACAAGGTAAAAAAACGTTTTAGTTTGGGTTGGAACCACAGTGATTTCAAGACGATAAGAAATTATACTATTAGAATAAAGCACATGAGCTTATATGCATTAGAATATACTTCATTCTCAGGTAAAAGTCTACACATCTTATAACCTGTGAGGAAATGGGCTCAGGAAAGACGACAAATGTGGCCAACTTCACAGGTCTTATGAGTCAGGGGTCCCCAACCCCTGTGCTGCAAGCCAGTATTGGTCAGTGCCCTGTTAGGAACTGAGGTGCACAGCACGAGGTGAGCAGAGTGCAAATGAGCATTACTGCCTGAGCTCCGCCTCCTGTCAGATCAGCAGCTGCATTAGATTCTCATAGGAGAGCAAACCCTCTTGTGAACTGCACATGTGCAGGATCTAGGTTGCATACTCCTTATGAGAATCTAATGCCTGATGATCTGAAGTGGAACAGTTTCATCCTGAAACCATCCCTCCCCTCACCCCTGTCCCTGGGAAAATTGTCTTCCAGGAACCAGGTTCCTGGTGCCAAAAAGGTTGAGGAATGCTGATGAAAGTGACAGAACAAAGATTTAAATCTAAAGATGATCACAAACCCTGTTTCTCTCCTGCAACATGGATAATGAAGCTGGAGATAGATATACTCTGTGAAAAACTTTCAAGCTGATTGAGTCATGGGCAGAAAAGAAGTGCCACCTTTTACTTCATCAATGCCAAACTTATCTTTCAACAGTCTCACAACCAAAGTTATTTGACTTCATGATTTTTTTTTTCGTATTTCTGAATTTAGTATGCAAAAGGAAATGCAATGAGAAAGATTATTTAATACATTTCAAATTGCAAAAATGTTTCTATGTTAATTAAACTTAGCATTTAAAATGGATAAGGTAGATTTCTCCCAAATCTTTTGAAAATGATAAAGCTTTTTACATGAGTGATTGCATTTATTTAAAATGGCCTGTGTTTATATAGCTAAGGGGTGCCACATCCGTTCTTTCTCACTTTCTACATAGAAGTGAAACAAAAAAGGCAACCACTGTGTGTGTGTGTGTGTGTGTGTGTGTGTGTGTGTGTGTGTGTGTGTGTCTGTTAGAGAAACAAAGCGAGAAGGAAAGAGGAGTGAGATGGGAAAAGGAAAGGGAGATGCTGTATTTTATTTTTCCACTCAGTGCTTTTGCATTTCAGAAGGCAAATGCTCAAAGCTTACTGACTTGGACTCAGAGGAGAAGCTCAATTCACATGCACTTATCTCTTTAGATAACTCCATAAATTACAATTGCTTTTGTTTGTTTGTTTGGTGTTGCTGACATTTGGAAATTCTTAAAAACTCTTTTAAATTTTTATGCAGAATCATTGCTTACTCAAGTTGTTTTATTGTAAGCTTTCCCAAAGTGTCTTGTAGAAATAGTAAAGAAAACAAAAATATAAGTTTCTTTTCTAACAACTTTTCATTTATAATGTCATGTTACTTACATAAAATTACTTTTTCCATATTTTATCTATATGTTTTTCTACATTTTTCTGTAATTGGAAATGGATTGCAAGAATATTTCATTGCATTTAAAATGTCAAGGATGCCTAGAAACATTAGAAAATTGAGCTTTTTCTTTTCATGACTAAATTATCAGTACAAGAAAAAGTTGGTTGCAACTCAAAACCAAAATATACATTACCTTAAAGTACTACTTCAAAGATACTGCTATTTTTATAACAGTTTTGGACTTGATTTATTAAATAAATTAGTAAGACCCAATAGCTATTTTAAAATATGATTTGACTTTAAAATAAAAAATTAATAGTATATGGGACACATGTATAAGTCTGATTTTCAAATGAAGCCTTTCAATTTTTAAAATTTGCCTAATGGATATCCGTTCTTAAGACAGAAGCAAGTGCCCATATAAAGACTACAACCTTTTAAGTTGTAATCATTTCAATATGCTGAGTTCAGGCTTATTTGAACTGATGCACTACATAAGAGATTTTACCATCTCTTATGGATTAAAACAAACTAGTAACACATTATGTCTTCTACGTCTTAATATAAGATTTATTCTAGTAAATTAAAAATGTTTTTATATAAAATTCTCATTTAATTGAAGCAGGCATTTTTTTTTTCTTTTTTTGAGACAGGGCCTCACTTTGTTACCCAGGCTAGAGTGCAGTCATGGGATCTCGGCTTACTGAAACCTCTGTTTCCCAGGCTCAAGTGATCCTCCCACCTCATCCTCCTGAGTAGCTGGGACTACAGGCATACACCACCATGCTCGGCTAATTTTTATATTTTTTGAAGAGATAGGGTTTCGCCATGTTGCCCAGGCTGGTCTCTAACTCCTGGGCTGAAGCGATCCACCCACCCTGGCCTCCCAAAGTGTTGGGGATTACAGCATTCCTTATTCTTTATTAAATGAGCAATTTCCAAGACTGTTTACTCCATCTATGTAAAATACACTTGGTCTTGAAGATGCAGCCACTTTT
This sequence comes from Pongo abelii, assembly GCF_028885655.2. Classification (NCBI taxonomy): domain Eukaryota; kingdom Metazoa; phylum Chordata; class Mammalia; order Primates; family Hominidae; genus Pongo; species Pongo abelii. The sequence goes on from NC_071990.2 coordinate 124,852,496, forward strand.
CTCACTCATTCTAGAGAGGGAAAGGATGATGCCATTTGGAATTGTAACAAGCTGGTATAATAGGAAGAAATATTTACGTTAAACAGACCAGATCACAAACAAATGTTTTATAAGGAAAAACTGGTACTTGTAAGCAAGAGCATTGGGGGAAACATTCTTTTTTATAAAATGTTTTATGAGAAAATTTTCTGACACAAGGAAGTTTCACTCAGAATTCCATAACAAAAAAGCGATTAGATCAAATTCACTCAAATTCACAAACTGTGTCATCCTTCTTCTTTGGTCTTTTACAGGTCAAAATGCAAGTAAAAAACCATTTCTTTTATACTAGCATTAACAGTTAGGAAAGGACTGTGAAGCAGGAAACTAGCCCTGATCTCAACAGAAGGCTCTTTTCCTGTTTCCCACATCATGGGGAACATTCTTGGTCTTCAGAGTAAATATCTCTTACTACTGAACAGTCAAGACAGACAGATGCCCCTATCTATCTTGGCAGATGTAGAGGGTAAGAAAAACAAAACTACTTCCTTTTATGGATAGGACAGTGAGAAAAAGTTAATTGTTTTCACAAAAGGTCTTTTTAATAATCAATAACAGGAAATCAAAATCAATATAACAAAAGAAGAAAGTTGTAAGTTTGGAGATACAAGTTTCTTGTCTATTAAAATATATTTATAGCTCATAATTCATGGGGAACCCTCATTTCTTTCCCTTTTCATTTTCCTTTTTTTATTCTTTTGATGCTTTGCCACCTATTTGTTTTTGTGTTTTTAAGAAAATTTACTCAACAGTTATTAATACTTACCTACTTTTCCATGACACTAAGCTGAATTATACTTGTTTTAACATATTAACTGAAATATACCTATGTTACCTCAGGCCAAGCCCTAGTACAGTGTTTCAATTAAAAAAATAAAAAACAAGAGTCTAAAATTCTAAGAAAAAATTGAAAATATGTTTAAATCTTTATTAAAATATCTCAAATAGTCAACATCATATGACCCAAAACAAAATATTCTAAAGATTCCATTCTTAATCTAGTTTCCCAAGCCTCCGCCATCACAGCTTTCTCTCCAAAACTTTTTTCTTCCCAAAGCACTACTAAATCCTACTAGTAAATATCATCTGGCAGATGAGGAAACCCAGTCTTTCAGAGATTAAGGGAACTAATAAAAATCTTACAGTTGACCGTTTAGTTCAAACTCATGACTACTGCATCCTCATTTATATGTAGCAGAGAGAAAATTTAGAAGTCAAGAGTAGATGAGCATAATTTTCTAATTGACAAATATAAATTTTCCTGGCCAATCTTTGTGTTATCCATCTCTCTGGAGCACTGGGGCCTGTTATACTCTTTTCTCTTTCATATTTTCTCATCCTTGGCTTTATCAGTTTGTATTCTAATGATATTTGTGATAGCTAATTTTACGCATCAATTCGGGTAGGCTTCGGTAACACTTATTTGATCAAAGATAAGTCTAGATGTTTCTATGAAGGTAGTTTTTAGATGTAATTCACATTTAAATCATAGACTTTGAATAAAGCAGGTTACCCTCTGTAATGTGGGATAGGCCTTGTCTAATCAGTTGAAGGCCTTAAAGAGAAAAGACTGAAGTCCCCCAAGGAGGAAGGAAGTCTTCTTTCAGACTGCCTTCAGACTCAAGACTGCAAAATAAACTATTCCCTGGGTCCTCAGACTGCCTGCATGCCCTGCAGATTTTGGACTTACTAGCCCCTGCAGCTGCATCAGCCAATCCTTTAACATAAACATTTTTTCAATAGATAGATAGAGAGATAGATGTCTCCTACTGGTTTTGTTTCTCTGGAGAATGCTGACTAAATCAATGTGTTCTACATTTCCTTTCTTGGGTCTATGCTGTGTTCTAAACAGCCTCAGATTCATGGCTGACCTGCTCTTTAGTTATATTTGAAGCTAACCTTTGTATGACAGTGTTTTTGAGATCATTTGCTCCTTAGGAAATTGATGAGTATTATCAGAAATAGAAATATTTCTGTAATTAAAAAAAACAAACATGGGAACACTGGTTTAAAAAAGTTAAACAGATTTCCTTAACATACAGAACTTTTTGGATCCTTTGATATATGCGTGTGTGCATTGTGAATGCAAAAGAAAAAATATATTAAGATGCCCAAAAGTGTTTTGTCATGAAAACTGTTTTTAACAAATAATATCATAGAACTAGAGTTTCTCATAACATACTCCAAGAAATGCTGTGCCAGGGCTAACTTATGACTTCAATATCTGTATCTCCCTCATTTGTAAACTCCTGACTCATATATTCAGTTGTCCACTGCAGACTACCACTTGTGTGGACCAAGCTCAACATCCTGCCTGACATGTAGTCTCCATGTTCTCTCTAGGTCCCTCTCCACCCTGATGCTTATGGGTTATATTAATCAAGCCCCATGTCCTCTGAATGTGGGCTGTTTTGGCCTATGAGAGCAACATCAAGAGATAATAGAGTAAGACAAAGAGAGAGATCTGGGCATTTGTTCTCTAGTTTCCTCCCAGGATCACTGAGAATTTTACATACATCATTTTACAGAGTGTTGGTGGGTGGTTGTGGTCCCCTACTGAAGGACACGACCTTCAGATGTTCTGATTGGACATCTCTTCCCTAAAGCTATAAGGCTTTCTGGATGTCTAAACCATTCTATTATCTTGCCTCTTCAGACATAGGAGTGATAAAGGTTTCCTACTTTGGCTAGCTCTTGGGGACTCCACCATAACCCTGAAAACCTTTAAAAATACTATATTCATTAAACTCTTTTAATCACTCATGCAAATGTTCCAGGGACCCCAATACACCCAGCAAGCCCCAAATGTAACTCATTATTATCTCTCAAAACCTGTTCTTATTCTTAATGCCATTCAATTAGCCAAATCAGATAAGAACTGTATCAATTATACTCAGCTGTAAGACTTAATTGCCATTTTAGGATAATGGAAATAGACTGAGCCTTGGTAGGAGACACCTGGCTTCCAATTCCAGTTATACCATTTTTAGAGATGTGTTATCTTAGGCAATTTACTTGATTTCTCTGATCTTCTCTTTAAAATGACATAAATCATATTCACTACTTGCAATTGTTTTGAGAGTAAAATGCGATTGTTTAAAAAGAAAAGTAGCATAAGTTTTCCCATGGGCAGTATTCTCCTAAATTTGTCTTATACTCCCAACTGTTAAGCTCACCACTCACCAATTCATCCTTTCTATAGTTGACACATAATCTTAAAGACAAAGTTAATCATACTACTCTCTGCTCAATTGCTTAAGCAGTATCACGGAGTCTATCAGGACATGTAAAAGCTTTAGCTGTGTATACAAAGCATTCCAAGATATGGTTCCAGTCCTGTATTGAAAAATTATGTTAGAGTTTTATGTATATTGACCAATGTCATGAAAGCAATCACCTTACTAGCTTCTATGGATACCAATAAAGAGCTACCATAAAATTAATGGTTTTTATGTGTATAAGAAATTTCCTGATATAAAAAATATTAACAGCAACCAATGGTTGAGTATCTAACTGTGCTAGAAAATGTGCTATATTGTTATTAGCAACTGTTTAAATTAAATAGGTGGTAAAAGTAGTTTGGTTTATATATTTTATCATAATTTGTAACTAAAGGCAATCCTATTAAAAATCTTAAATAGTCTCTAAAAGATATGACTTTATTTCTCCACAAAACAAAGCAAAATATTATATTGACCTGAAGTTCAAGAAAATCTATTGTGTCATAGAGTTAATGAAATAAAAATTGAGGCCAAATTTCTATTTTATTATTTTATTTTTTTTTTTACTTCTCAGGATATATCTTACTGAGGAGCTAAGGTAATAAAGTTCTTGGTTTAATAGAATTGTAAATAAAACCTTACTAGCTCCTGTAGAATATTGTCTTCAGATGCATCCTATGGTAAAAAATTATCTTACAATAAATTTTATATAATATTCCTTTCTCCTCTGTATCTATACAAATTCAACTAACTTACTCTTTATGGCTCAATGAAAAACTTGCAGTTTCACTTGATAACCTTGCCTCACTTACATCTCATCTTCCTCCCAACTTTTACAGCCTTTATGATTTATATAACTTATTTTTGTGTTTCAGTAAATAATGCTTCATAGTATTATCCATTGTCCCAACAAGTTTAACATCTCTATCATGTCTACAGTTGCTATTTAGCCACTAGGCAAAGCTATGTAGGGTTCACTCTGTTCTTCTGGCAGTTTGTTACCAATCTACCAGCCTGAAAAATACGGATGTGAAATCTTTGGGTATAAAGCATAGAGGGACTTTAGAGACTATTTAAGTTTGGTTCACAGGTGAAGAAATTGAGTTCCTAAGAAGTCAATTGATTTGTCAAAGACCGTACAACTCATTAGTATCAAAGCTGAGATTGGGCAGGACTCTGGTCTTCTCTCCAGAGTTCTCTTGTTCACATACAAGTGTTAGCATTTATAATATTATTTATAATTGCAAGACTAAGTACTAGTTATATATTTATTCAACAAGATATAGGGTACTTGATAGTAATTTGCCTTTCTCTATTCGACTTCATTCATGTAAATTGCAGCTATTTAATGAAATATTAAAAGTAATTTAAGTATAACTTAACTTCTTCCTTCCACATCTTTGCCACAACAGAGGAGTCCTGGTAATTTTATACTAAATGCCCAATAATTACATGTGGGTGAAAGTAGTGGGAAAGAAATTATCTGGTATTGTTGATTAAAGATGAATGGAATCATATATGGTAATTTTGCTTATACAAGGATTTTATGAAACAGCTTTTCTGCCTTCCTTGGTAATTGGGAAGAGGGCGGGCAACATTGCCTGAAGTTGTTCTGTTTAACCACTGAGGATTCTGAGAAATACAGTTCTCGGGGTAAGAGGTTAGCAGGAATGCTGAAAAACATTTGATGATAAAGGACCTTTCATGCTAAGAGCTAAAATCACCTATAATGTTAATATTATAAGATACTATTTGATTTGAGGAAAAAACTCACATAAGTCAGCCCCATTTGTGAAAGAAATGGATAACTACACTGTCCGTTTGAACTTGTAGGCATTTCAGCCCTAGTAAGAGCTCCCAATAGACATGGGAATTCAAAATTGCTTAAAAGATGAGAATTAATATTATATTTACATTAGGTTCATTTTAAATTAGTTTCAGTTATATCAATAATTAAATACAAATTGACAACAATGACCAGAATGATGATGTGAAGTGGTTATTGTATAAGATCTTTTCAAAACGTATTGTAGCCAATTTTTCCTGGCCAAACAAATTCTAAAACATAAAATAAGAGTCAAAGGAAATAAATGATTTAATATATAATTAGTCCCTTTGTATCAAAAAATTCAAAGTAATAAAAACTTCATTACGGCAGACAAAGCATGCAATGTGGGGACAACACGGAAATCCAAGAAAGGCAAGACCAATTTCAAGGCACTAAATAAGTGGACTGAGATAAGAAGTACACAGATACTTCCCAGAACAAAGTAAGTACTGTGGAAGTTTTGTTTCTTAAGTGCTATGAAAGCACAAAGAAGGCTTTTATGGGCTTTAAAGATGTGTAGTATTGGCTTTACAGATTTGTAATATTCTTTTACCCATAGAGAGAGCCACATTTTTTTTAGATTTCTACTAATGAAGTTTTATTTGTTTCTAGTCTCCTGTGAACAAATTTAATAATCTAATCTCTACATGAGCTCTACTTTTAAAAAACATTAAAGTTGAAATATGTACATTCCCCTACATTTTGACCTGTTATAATTGTATTCCTCAAATATAATAGCATACTATAGTGCCACATGAAAATTCCTCCTTTTTACATAAAGCCTTTTTTTTTTCTTTTTGCAACTTGGTTCTAAGGAAGTTCCAGACTAAAATAGTGCATCAAGAGGACTGGCATAATCAGCCTCACTAAAAACAGCCTGATTAATACTAAATATGTCCTAGCTCCTAATCAATTATGTTAATGAAGTCATAGGCAGCACATCTGCAAGTCCTGACAAAGCCCATGATCTCAGCATTGCCTGATAATATAGACTCCCCCAGCTGCTCTGGGTTAGCAGCCTTCGAGCTTTCATAGAAGACACTGACAAAGGCTTGTGATCCTCAAACCTTGTTATTTTATTCACCACAGCCTATTACTAGGTTCTGGGATGAACTGTCAAATTACATTGCTCTTTAAATACAATAACAGGAGCTCACGCCTGTAATCTCAGCACTTTGGGAGGCCGAGGCGGGTGGATCACGAGGTCAGGAAATTGAGACCATCCTGGCTAACACGGTGAAACCCCGTCTCTACTAAAAATACAAAAAATTAGCTGGGCGTGGTGGCGGGCGCCTGTAGTCCCAGCTACTCGGGAGGCTGAGGCAGGAGAATGGCGTGAACCCGGGAGGTGGAGCTTGCAGTGAGCCGAGATGGTGCCACTGCACTCCAGCCTCGGCAGCAGAGCGAGACTCCGTCTCAAGAAAAAATAAATAAAAAATAAAAAAAAATAAATAAATACAATAACAGAACCTAAGCGTCCTACTTAACAAATGACACGTCCTTTTCCAAGAGACAGATTGCTAAGCAAAATATTTGCTACTTGGTGTTTTATGAGCCTCCGCTAGGAGATAACTTGGCATCAAACACTTGAATAATCTGACTATCAAAGTCTCCCTCAAGTTGGGAAATCTGAATTCCTTGCTTTATGTCCATCTGGAAACAACAACAGAATTAGAATCCCATGAAAACTTAAGGCAATGCTATTATTTATAGGTGTTGTCTTGTCCAATGAACATTTTGGCGAGTGAGAGAGTCAGTTTTGTGTCAAATTCTCTTAAGTCGTGTGAACTATTACAGTCCAAATGCCAAAAGAAATGTAATTCTGATTTTTTTGGTCTATTTTCTTTCTTTCTTTTTTTTTTTTTTTTGGACTGGTTGTTTCTAAATCACTTGTTTACTCTCTAGGTAAGTGATATACAATAGTAACCTCTTCCTGGATGAATCCTCATGAGTGTCATCACTTAGTCTCAAGGGATGGCCAAAGCCAATGGGCAGTTGTTGAGCTGAGTGGGAAGATCTTGAACAAGCAGGCTGGAGTGTCCACGTTGCACACAGAAGATCCTTTCCAATGTGGGACTGAGCTAGGGGTTTCTACCCCTTTCTAGGGTTGCTGTGATCTGAGGAAGACCTCCATTTGTACTCTTGTAAAAAATTAATGATGCTTTAGCTTTAATTACTGGTGTTTTATATAGGCAAATTGAGTCTCGACAGAGAAGGAACTGTTTTCTATTCATCTGTGAATCCCCAGTATTTTGGACAATATCTGAAATGATCCCATGTTTGGGATTTAATAAAAGTTTAAGAAATGAATGAAGACTTAAAGAAATGACTTTAAAGTTCCAGCAAAATTTATTACAATGCTGATCTTGAGACATCATATTTTCAAGAATTATTAGTAGTATTAACCACCAGTTGTATATAGTACTTATAAACTATACATATACATAAAACAGTATTTGTGTGTGAGTGTGTGTGTATATATATATTTCAATCCTCACAATAACGCTAGGAGATCAGTGCTCTGCTTATATCATCTTAGAGATAGCAAAACTCATGAAGAGTTAATTTAAATAACTTTTCAAATTTACAAAGCTAGGAAAAGGTGGAGCTCAGATTCAAACCCAGCAACTCTGGCACCAGCCTCTTCAGAGACTAAATTGATCAAGTTGTGGTAAAACTCCAAGAGTTGCAAGGCATAGACTTATCTATTTGTCCCTATATTTTTTTGTTTGATTCCCAAAGTGCTAGAGTGGGCATCCTTCTAGAAGCTGAGGGTCACCAATATAGAATCTTAAGGGGACATTTTTGGTTTTCTAAAAGAAGCAAATTGCAATTTTAGGAAAAGTAAATTATAGTTTAGACATACTGAAAGTATTTAAGAAAATATTGGATTTTGCTGTTGCTTTGTGACTATTTTTGTTGTTGTTGTTCCTCTACATTCTATTTTATCTACAATAGAGATCTTTAAGAAAAAAAAGTACTTGCCTTCAAGGGCAGGTGATGCCGGAGTGGGTCTGGAAGCTTGTTCTGTCGGTAATGGAGGTGGAATGGCTGGGCTTTGTCCTATACAATGTAGAAGTAGGCATTGGAAAAAAAAAAGTATTAACAAATCTAATATCCACAACTAAAAAGCTAGATCTGTCCCCTACATGCATAATTCATAATACCAAGCCAAGTATAAATCATATTATTATGCAAAAAGAAAGCTATTATTAAGTGAGATCTTTAAGAAGATACCTTCTCAGATTCAGTTATCTTCAGAGCCATTTCTGAATATATTATTTTCCAGGGATGGATACGCAATGTTAAATATATCTACTGGACTTCATTAATGGAAAATGTACATGTACTCAAATTAAGCAATTTATTTTTAATATACACACTAAATTATGGAAACTAAAATCTCAGAAGCTGAGGGGGAATCTTAATATAAAATTAATCACTTTTTTTCCATTTAAAAATTCTCAAATGATATAATATGAGCAATAAAAGAAGGTTGAAATTCATAGGCCTTTTGTTATTGAACAGATACATTTTTTCCTGCCATGATAAATGACCTGTAGTTAAGTAAATAATGAGCCAAAGAGAAAATATATTCAGTTTTATAGAACCTTGAAAGCTTCTCTCAAGTCTCTGAGCTTATTATGAACTGCCAAAAACAAAGAGAGAGAGAGAAAGAAAGACAACCCACAATCATTTCCAAGTACTGATTTATCCCAAGTGATTTCTTTAATTAACCAATAGCATCCAGGCCATGAACTCTCAACATTAGCTATCATATAACCCCATATAAATTGCTTGCAAAACATTTCATCACTACTTTTCATTCCATAAACTTCTGCTGTGTGTTTTTTAATCCAGAAATCAACATGTGACATGGGCATGCGTACCTTCTAAAATCTCACTGACAACTAGATATTATCAAAAGTCAGCAGACCTACCTGCTTACTGAAAGTTTTCCTTTTTTAGAATTCACCAAAATTAGTTATCTATGGTGTAATATGGTTTAGCAAGCAAAGTAATTAGAGTTGCACAAACACCACATTTCAGGCCTAGGCCCTCATGCCACATGGAGCTCTGTTCATCATATACGGTTCTTGTAGTTGTTACACCCATATAGATTGATTACTGAGCATGTTTAAGTATGTATAGAAGCCAAACATACTGTTTCATAACTTACAGGCCATATGCCTAGAAAAATATCCATTTATAATACTGTTAATTTCTTTCCTTATGGAAGTAAAGATTGACTTAAACATAATATAACATGGAAGTTTATTTTTTAGTTAGCAAATAAGAAAGTAAGGCTGGGAACACTAAAGAGAAGGTTGATCCACATTATCTTTCCCTAACTAACATTTATGTAGTGTTTACTATGTGCCAAGAATGATCCAAATGGTTTTCCTGTATTAAGTCATTTAATCTTCACAAGCACTTTAGGATGTGCATATTAGTCTCATTTTATAGTTTTTAAAACTGAGGTTAACCGGAGTTTAGGCTTCTCAGCTCCTAATAAGTGGAATTGGATTTCAATGCAGGTTCCCAAGTTGCAGTTCTTAAAGCTCCTCTCAGATTGCCTAAGCCTAACAGAAGGGTCATCTATCAGGAGTCCACTACTATAGCAGATGAGGGACAGAGGAGTGAAGCCTCTACTCTAAGTTTCTACTTTGTCAGTGGGTCAAAGGGATATATACTTGGAAAGATCTATTCCCCACCCTTGTTTGAGGGCCATTCTTGAAAAAATAATTCTAAGGTAAGGTGGTATTTTGTAGCTTTGAAAATAAGCTACAAGGACAAAGAAGGAGTCAGTTAAATGACCAAACTTTTAAAATACAAGTGTCCATAAATATACATCAATTGTTTCTAAATACTAAGATAGATCGATATCTTCATAGAATGGTGCCTGTTAAGTCTAAGCTGCTTTCTACCCTGTCATATACCTTGGTGAATAGTAGTGGGTGTATAATTATAGTCTTTTATTGTCTTGTTGAGTTATTGAGGAACTTATTATACAATATATAAAATTATTTCCCTGGAAATTTCACATAATTTACACTATTACATATATTTAGATTTATCTGAAGGAAATATAAAGTTATTATTTTATTTAAAACAACTTTATTGCATACTTATTATATACCAGCACTGAAGAATTATTAAACCCAAACCCTGCCTTCTAGAAGTTACCAACATACTGGCTGAAACAGACCTCTAGACAGATCATTACATGACAGTGTGTTGAAGGAAAATCATATATACAAAGGATATACTGCAGAAAGAGTCTTGAAAGAGAGTAAGTTAACAGCCTAAAAGGAGCCTGCCAGGTAAGGAAGAATGGGGAAGACGGAGGGATTCCAGGTGGAAGGTATGTGGTAAATTAAAAAAAAAAAGCCTGGATGCCAAAATATATGTATTTATTAAAACACACAAACTGGTGCTTCTGCAGCATAAAGTGCAATATGCAGTTGATATCAGAAATTCTCCACAACTATAATGCTCTTTTTATTCTGCTCTCTAACATGGCTGACGGCATGGTTGTAAGGCAGTGGACACAATGGGTACAATGGGAAAGTAGGACCACAAGCAAAAAAAATTAAAAAAAGAAAGGAGAGGCCAGATGGCTGCCTGTCTCCATGGTGACAGTGATACTAGCCCTGGCAGGGAATTACTAACTCAGGACAAGTTTTTGTTGTGTTAGGGTGCACCAAAACAAATCAGATGGGTCATACTTGAACATGACACACGACTTTGGTCCTGACTCATATAATAAGTAATGTCAGAGAATCTTATTGAAATCACAAATCGTTTTGTTAGGTGAATGAATACATTATATAACATATAATAATACATAATGAATTATATTAAATGTAATATTATATTTATAATACAGCTCTACAACAAAATCAGAGTTGTTTAGCATAAAGACTGCATGCTTAGGAGTCACATGGGTGTTAAGTGATAGCTTCAGATCTGTCACTTAGAAGCTGTGTACATTTGAAAATCTCATAACATCTCCAAGCTTCTGTTAAGGTGTTTATAAAATGTGGATAGTTGTAGGGGTGTTATAGAGATTAAGTGATGAAGCACCCAGTGCATGGCAGATACTCAAAATATTAATTCTTTTCCCGATAATGTATTTACAATTTACATCCCATCTAATTTCACAAGAAGATTTGAAGCTGACTTTTGAAGAAAACAAAAACAAAGAAAATTGAACATGACAGAAATAGCAGAATTCATTTGCAGAAAAGAGGCTTATAATTTTATTAGGAATATATTCTTTTGGAATTCCTGAAGATTGTTACTCTCTGAAGGAAAGATTTAGGCTGTTGAAATTTACATTCGAACTCTAAAGGTGCCCTTCATTTTACAAGCTATTACCTGAAAATCCCTCTGACATTCAAACACGGTAAGTTGGCTTCATTTCTGTTCCTTGAGTGATTTGGGCTGGCTTATTTCCATAATACCTGGGTGGTAGGTTGGCAAATTGCTAATATTTTATTGTTCTGAGTTCTTTTCCGTACAAGTCAATTTGGTTGTTTTTGATTTAGTCAAATTCTTTTGGGGCTAGTGTACAGTGTGCATTCATTCTAATGATCTAAGTTACTGATGTTTTCTTTACTTTGCTAGAAATGATGAATGAGATTACTCAAAATCTTGTCAAGGTAGGAGGCTATGAGCTGAATTCTGATTGCATGAAGGAAAAAAACAATTCACTACACTAAAGTTTAATCTATCTAGTTTCTTTATGAATGAGATTCTCTGATTGAAAACCATTTCTGAACAACTGAAGCCTACTCCCTCTATCTTGTAACAAATGTTAAGGCTATTTTTTTCTCTAACACCTAATAAAGATTTTATGTCATAGACCCTCATTGGATTTTCCTGGAAGTATGGAGAGTTACATCCAGAGAACTCTGAACATTTTGGAAGAACCCCAATCCTGCAAACAATGAATGGCAATAAATCCTGGGACTGGAAAGGTATGAGGACTTCCAAGTAACCATTGTGTTAAAATTTATTTACATTAAAAACACACAATATATGAAATAATCACAAATCCCTGTGTCAATTTGTTCTTTCAGGTTCATAGAAGGCATTTGTAAATCTATGACTAAAAGTAAAGTGAGAAGATATGAGTTTAATAAGGAAATGATAGTCAAGTTTATTAAAGCAATAATATTGCTTATGTATTGGTATAAGTTTCCTAGACTACTTTTGTAAGATGTGGAATATTTTCAAAGTTTGGAATTTAACAAATACTAAAATTAAATGAAAAGATTGTTTTATATTTTAGGCTGAGACATGTGATTGTACTAAGGTCGTGTGTTAATAGGGACACCTTGACCTTCATGCTTCCTTACTATCACTTGCTTCTGCCTTGTAGTTTTGGACCATTTAGAGATGGAAGGAGGAGACCCTAGAGATATGGGGTGCCAACCACTCCTCCCTTTCCCAACCCCATCTATTAAAAATAATTGAATTGCCACTCATATAATAATCAGAGATGTTCAAATTTGCCTATTAAACAAAGACCTCTCCAACTGGGAATAATCTGAAGAAGTTCAGGAGTTTGTGTGAGGTGGGCAGGCACAGGAGGTTTTTACTTCAAACATAGACATCCTTATACCTTTCATTTGTATATTGCTAAATGTCACCACTGTACTTTGCATTTCTTTTCTTCCTTCCAGGGGCTTCTCAACCCCAAGGGCAACCATAAAGTCCTATACAAAGAAAGATACAGCAGTGTGAAAGAGGCCTGGATGGAAAAACAAAGACAGAGCCAGTGAGCCAGAGCCAGAGCCAGAGAACAAGAGAGAAAGGCAGAGAATGGAAAACACAGACAGAGAAGGCAGATGCATAGAGAGACAGAGATTCAATGAGAAAATAAGGAAGGAAGAAAGAAAGAAAACAAAAACGTTCTCAGCACTACAACTTCTGCCTTGTTCTGTTCCAGAACAGTATGAGCTCAGTACTTTTTCAGTCTCTCAATTTTCTACAACTAATAATTTGCTCTTTCAGTTAGTGGCAAAGGCTTAACAACAAAGGTTCATCTTTAATATTAGAGAGGCACTTTTAAAATTTATGATGCTAAGCCTTTTGTTCTGGATATGGTATGTTGCACAGGTCTAAGGACTGGGATTTCAGGTGTCTAGCCCATACCCTTATTCTTTTATTTATTAAATCTTTTAGTGTGTATTTTTTTCTTTTTATCTTCTTTTATTAGTATGTATTTCTTGAGTCATTAACATACAACATATATAGGACTTCCTCTGAGGATATAATAATGTATATGATGGACAAGATACGTAAAAGTGCCTTGAAGAGACTTGGTCTTGTGAGGGGACAGACAGGAAATGGGCAATTATCACCCAACTTAGGTCTGTTGTTTCAAGGTAAAATAAGAATAATAACATCTGTGTTCACTGGGATGTTGTGAGTGTTTGTGGAGATAATAGTACAAATGAAATTACTGAGAGACAATGGTGAAGATAGGGCCGTATCATGGAGCTTACATTGGTGATGGAAGGAGATGGGAGATACAAAGCAAGACAATATTTCAGATTTCATAAATGAATGGCAAGCATAGAGCGGTGAGGCAGAGAATGACTGGAGAAAGAGACTATGCTAAACTGGATAGTGAAGGAAGGGCAGGACCCCACTAAACTATATGGAGTTTTGTGCAAATCACCTGAACACACGTAGAACATTTTAGGCTGCTCATGTGACTTTGGATTTGTCCTAAGGGCAATAGTAAGCCTTTGAAAGGCTTTAGCATGATAGGATTTTAAAAGATCACTGGCTGCTGTGTGAACAAAAATAATGTTGTAAAGAAAAGGATATGAGCTGTATCAGGTCAGTTGGAGACTACTGAAATAACCCAAGCTGGCTTGGACTACATAGGAGCAGTGTAAACTCATTCATTCATGCAAGAAATACTTATTGAGTGCCTACTCAGTATCAGACCCTTTTCTAGGACATGGAGTTATAGCAGTGAACAATATAGAAAAAAATCCCCTAATTCATGGAGACTCCAGTGGGCAGAGACAAAAAAATAGCAACTAAATAAGTAAAAAGGAATTGAGTACCCTATAAAAATTTATCAGGGAAATGTTATAAGGAATGTCTTTCGGAGTAATGGGTAGTGATCGTAAATGTATGGTCAATGAAAATCAGAAGTTGTAGAGAAGTGGATAAATTCACAGTACGTTTTAAAGTAGACCTAATAAGACTTAATGAATTTGATGTGGCAAGTGAGAAAAATAAGTCAAGGATGATGACTTTTATAATTTGACTTGAGTATCTGGGAACAAACAAGTACAGTGCCATAATAAGGGCAGAAAATTTTCCATTCACCCAGCAACTTATGAACTCATTTGCTTAGTCTTTATTGCCTCTTGCATTATATAGTTTTCACTTTGCTGGAGTACTTGTATAGAAGATCACCAGTGAAGAAGCCAGAGATGGCTTATTTGGTTATCCCAATTATACATCTTATTGTTAATTAACTCTCAAGGGTTTTTTTTTCACAATTTTAGAAAAGTTTTAAGCAAATGAATTACTTAACATGAATTGGCTATGTGACCCTACTATAAGGTGTTTAAAACACCAACAGCTTAAACTTCTTAGATCAAAGGACATCCTCCAGGCCAAAATGTTTCCACTGGAACAGTTTCTTTGCTTCCTGATTAAAAGCTTCCCTAATATATTTCCATGTGTTATTACATATTTGCGTATTCACTTTGATGGAAAGCAAGAATAGCAGCCAAATACATATTTCATGCATTCTTTTGATTAAAAATGATAAAGGTAATATTAGTGATTTTTTCTTTCTCATCTCCAATTTATGAAGTGGAAATAATTTTCCATGGAATGGCCAACTAAAGAAAGGAAATATGATAAATTCAGATCATATCATTGTTCCACTTATCCTTGTACCCTGTCTATGACAGAATACCTGATGTTTGGGGTATAACAAAAATAGATGCATAGAATCATAGAGTTAAAGAATGTAAAAGACTTTTGAAATCAGCCATTCTAACACCCTAATTTTTAAGATAGACAAAAAATGAATGGTCTCTGGAAGGATAAATAGCCTAACAAAGGTCATGCATTGAGAACAAACCTAATATAAGATTAAATTTTTTAAGTCCATTTTATTTTCCTATTTAATCAACTATTTGGACAGTCAAGATAAATGCCAATTATTTTACATGTTACCATAAATGACTCATAACCATTGACAAATCTATAGGTATTCACTTCCTAAGGTAAAGAAAAATCATACATTTTTTACATGGTCATTTTCTGTTTAACCTTAGTTAGACATTGAACGGACTTGATATATCCCATAGAAGAGGCCCAATACTTAAAGACCAATCTCCATGTTAGCTGACCAATTTCTGCAGTTCTAGATAGAGTATCAACTGGGATATTTTTTAAACTTTAAGAATTACTAACTCTTCATTTTTTAAAAATAATTTCTTTTAGTTATCTGAACGATATTTCTTTCAATTCCACAGAAAATCATACTTGCATATAGGTAAGGAAAAGGGAAGATGAAGACAGACGATATAGGTAAATAGGTAAATATGAATTGTGTTTTTATTTTAGTACAAAGACCAAAGCTGATGGGGAAAGAGATTAATGAGGCAAAGTGGATGGATTAAAGTCTCAATTAAAAATAATAAATCTATTTAATGTACCAAGCATGCAATGTCCTAACTTGCCATGGAATCATCCAGTGAAATGTTCGATACATGGGATTTCAAATTTTCAGTGATAAAACTGCCTAGAACTTGGCTAATTTCAGTCAGTCCTCAAAGCTTAGTTCTTTTAGCCCTTCTCGGACTCCCCTCTACCCATTCCCCTGAAAACACTTTATGCTCTCAGAGGACCCAGTGTATGCTTTATCCTCTGCTTCTGTGGTTCTCAATACATTTGTTTATTTACAAGTTTGTTTGTTTTTAATCCTCAGTAGACAATAAACAACTTAAAGCCAAAATATGGACCATATTAGGCAATACATATTTAGTAAAGGAAAGAGCATTATTAAAAGTGAAAATTATTGCTTAAATGAGTGAGTAAACAAATGAATATTGCTAAATGTCACTCTGTTTTACTGCTTCTGGAGTGTTTTAATGTGAACAGACTGAATTATAGTATTTTTAGAGCACTTGGTAAAATGTGAAATAGTACCAAAGATATATAATGAAACTTTAACTTATATATTTGTGGTTTTCTTCCCCAATCATTTATAGTTCTAGACCAAAGTATTTATTTTCTTTCTGGGGGAAGTTCACTAATTTATGAGTAGAACACTAATCTTTCAAAGAAAGTTATACATTTTTCCATGATTAGTGGGAAAAAGTGAACTAAAGCTTCAAGATGAAGAAAGACAGCTCCATTATTTAACCAGCTCTGCTAACATATAGCACTTGTAATATATTCTGAATATCTATAATTCCCCACAAGTGGAAAGACTATGTCAATTATCTATTGTGGTATCTTTCAGCCTAATGAATTCTGCACTCACATATGAAACTTGAAGAGTGTTTTAGTGCCAGCAGATACCTTAGAGTTCACTGAGAACATTGAAACGCAAACAAGATGGATGACTTGCCAAATTCATCCAACTGACTTACAACTAGGACCCAAGTATGTGGAGTCCCAGTGCAGTGCTCTTATACAACAGTATCCTGTCTTTGAGCTTGCATTTGCAGGCATTTTCAAAAGAGCATAGGGGACAGGGAATGAACAAAACATAAGATAAAATTTTAGAAAAGTGCAAAACAATTTCAATTAATTACAGATATTATATTGCCATATTGTTTTAGAATTCTAGTTTATATAATTTTAGAATAATAAAGAAAACAATTTAAATGTAATATTCCATATTACAGTAGGAAGATGTTATTGATGGGCATTTTAACCCTTGTTTTATTTGAGGATAACTTAAAATACAAAGAACACGTTTTCAACCATCAGTTATGATAACGCGATATTCAAAGTTATAATGAACTCAAGTTTCTGAGATATCTTTTTTCAATGTCAAAAATATTTAACATTTTTTATCAAAATAGAGATGCCTATTCTCTGAGATGTTGAATGGTAGGAGTAGATAGAGAATAAATATCATTCATTTCATTAGAAATCCATTTTTCTTCATGGCAAATATTTAAAATATTAGATTTATGTATAAATTGTTTAGGTCCATAATTAAATATCATTAAAAATGAATGACTTTCGCAACAGAGTGACACCCCATTTCCAAAAAAAAAAAAAAAAAAAAATGACTTTCAAGAAAAAACACAAAACTTTGAGTAAAACTTCAAGCTAAAATCTCAGGCTTCATTTATATCCCTCGGCATGCACTTCCCCTCTCACATGTTAACATACTGACTCACTAATAAATAAATAATAACTTTATTCATTTAATTTAATCGGTCCCTGCTATGAATACAGAAGAGATATCAGTTCTCATAAGGCTGTTGTTTACCAACCAAGTTTTCACAATGCATATTCCTGAATACGGGTACATTGAATATGTCATAGAAATGTAATAGTTTAGGTTTTATATTCAGTATTACTTTCCAGAGATCCAACATGTATTAATGACTCACTAAAAGACTGAAAATCGAGTCACATTTAATTATCGATTTTTGGGAATGTGAGTGGCAACCAGAAAGGCGAAGAAGTAAGAGGAAAAATGGTTCCCAGAGGTAAAATCATTACATTTACAAAATGTATTAAAATAATTTATAAATATAGTAACAAATTTGCTTCTCAAGAGATAGGAGGCTTGACATTTTTGTAAACTACCTAAACATAGAAAATAAATAATGCCTCCTATCTCCTATCTTTGCTGGTTGTTTGACTTTAGGATTCTACTGAAAAGGTTATTGACAGAGAGCAGCTGGCATAGTTGATTGCTAAATCAATTCCCAGACTCCTAGAATCTGTTGTTTTCATTTTAAACAACCTTAAGACCCACCAACAACTCCAGAGATAAATTTACTCTGTGTTCTCTTTCATCTCAATTTGCTGTCACTCTAACCATTAAGAATACAATTTACACTTAAAAATCTAATCATGGAACTGGATGATATTTTATCAGGCCTTACAGTCAGCTTAATGGATACTCACGAAATTTAAAAGTAAACCATATCCAAGACTCTCTCAACAATTTTGGTGATAAACCATTTGTGCTGTGAAGTATGAGATCACAGACAACTCTGCTTGTGGTTTCTACGCCAGATTCCTTTCACTCGCCAACCAACAAACGCAGCTAAAAGTTATTAGCCAATTATCTGCTTTCTTTGTCAATTATATTGACAAGGTTTAGGTGTGTATGTCACATTTCAATTATAAGGGAAACAACGATTATACATTTGTCTTAAATTATAGTACGTAGGAAACAGAGTGAAGAAAAAGGAAAGAAAAAAACAACCCTAAGTGGCAGGGACCCTCCGTTTTTGAAAACGTATTTGTAATTCTCCCTAAGTCCTGGAGAAAATATATAGCCATTTGAGAAAATTCTATAATTTCCCCTGGTTCAATTTCCTAATTTCTGAGTTGAAGAGGTTATAACCCACCTCACAGGGCTTTGTGAGAAATACATAAGATGATCCATACCTAGAGCTTAGCACAGTACCTGACATACCATTAGCACTCAGTACCACACGTGTTACATCTACTTTTATTGTCCTCATGTTGTCATCATGATCATCTCTGACAAACAATCTCCAAAACTTCAAAAATCCTTAAAGAGTAGATGCAGAATAATATCTTCAGAACTACCTGAGTTTTCCTCCAATTCCACTTAGCATGCTAGGCCAGGCTCTTTGTAAATTTCCTTTCTCATTATCCTTAAATGCAAGGGGATAATTTTTAAAGCTATCACATGGCATGTGAAAAAGTGTTGCTTCTCTGTTAGATAGAGATCTAATTCCTAGAAAATAAAATCAATTTGGCACTTTTTAATCACCCTGTAAAACTATTTCCATACGACTTGATATTTGGCAAAAGGAAGGAATGTTGCAACTGTAATGCCTCCCTTCCCCTTTGTTTCCACCTGTGGGAAAATGTCTTTCGTTTTTTCTATTTTTTGGCTCCTACACATTCAAATATTCTATGCTCACAAGAAATTCAAAGAGACATGAAAAGCGTAAAGCAGAGCTATACAGCCAATTAAAAAAGAAATCTTCTGGTTTTGGAGTTTACCTCAGAAGGAGAAAAAAGAACTTGAGGTTTTACTTTAGCAGAAAATTTTCTACAGGGCGCTTTAATAAAGATAATAAAACTTCACACATTTTCAACTAAAGGCATGTAACATAAACTGAAATATTTTGTAGACAGAGGAGAAAATGGAAGCATGTTAATAATTGTTATTTAATAGGCTTAACACGACAATTAAATTCACAAATATATTCTCACTTGAATGACACATTTGGAAGTCACCCAATCTCTCTTCCTGCTTTATATTGTGTATAATTGATACTACGTTGTCATTTAAAACAGTACACACTGCTTATCCAGTGTCTGCCAAGAGGCTATTTATAGTCACATAAAAATAATATTCCTCTGGGAGAAAATCATTATTAATGTAAACATTGTCATGAATTACAGAAAATGGAAAAGGTTTACATCTTAATGCAACCAATATATAAGAGAATATTAAATCATCAATTTGTTTCTAACAGGGAGTTTCAATATGACGATATTGTACTTTTTTCATATCTATTTTCACTCACTTCCTATAAGAAATTGGAATTGGAATTGTGCAAACAAGTCTTCTCTACTAAACAAGAGCTCATTACCCAAACACTGTGGATGGTTACAATAGAAAGTGGTTTATAGGTGACACTTTTTCCCTCAGGAAAGCAGCATGTTAATCACAAAGCAGAAATACAGAATCAAATAGGGCAGTGGGCATTTGTAAGACAGAATATCAATAATCACGTGTGAATAACTAAGGACAGACACAAGTATGAATGGTCTAATTTGGAAGAGAATATGGTGGTATAGATGACATCTATATGGTGCGATGTTTTGTTCAGTTTTTACCCTGGATTGATTTCTCATTTATTATTATTATTATTATTATTATTATTATTTGAGACCGAGTCTCACCCTGTCACCCAGACTGGAGTGAAGTGGTATGATCTCGGCTCACTGCAAGCTCCGCCTCCCAGGTTCACGCCATTCTCCTGCCTCAGCCTCCCTAGTAGCTGGGACTACAGGCGTGTGCCACCACGCCCGGCTAATTTTTTGTATTTTTAGTAGAGACGGGGTTTCACCGTCTTAGCCAGGATGGTCTCAATCTCCTGACCTTGTGATCCACCCGCCTTGTCTTCCCAAGGTGCTGAGATTACAGGCATGAGCCACTGCACCCGGCCAGTATTATTAATTTTTAAAAACTACATCTAATTTTATTACCACTTCCTCCCCTATTTGGGATGAAAAAAATGGCCAAATAAATAGGAAGCAATACTAAACTCATTGCAAGCAACTAATAATAACAACCACAATAAAGCTGAAGATAAGCATTGATAAAACACGCCTTGATAAAGCCTGTTCTAACCACTGTGGCCCTCTCTCTGGAATTTTACAGAGAATATAATCTGCATCACATGATTTAGTGCTTAATTAGCACCTTCTTCTATTTTTCTCCCACAGCTGCTTTATATTATTCATTGTTTTATTCATAATCTCCAACTGGATTGTTATCTCCTTCTGGTTTGAAACTCTTGTTATGACTGCTAGCATTAAGTACATACTAGAGATTCAATAAGTGCTGAGAGATTGATCAATAGAACAACTTCGAGCATAGCAGCTCAAATGTTGATGAGGATGTAAATAGGAAAATATAATGTCTTTCAATTGTGGAACAATTGTTAGTGCTATGCAGGAATAACAGTATTATTATGTCTTAATGTGTGATACTTTAGAAACCAAAATATGAAATATACTAAGCTAGAATAAAAGTCATAGAATTGACTAAAAACTATTGAGCAACGGGTTGAATAGTCTATAATCAGTACAATCAGTATAATCATCAATGCTACAATCAGTAACGTTAATGTTAATATTGCAAAATTCATTTTTGTCTTCATCTTTTGCAAACACAAAAGCATCCTCTGCAGAAAAAAAAAAGCTATAGAAAAGAGATACTTGTTTATCAAATAGCTCTCTCTGAAAATAGCCAATTATTTATATCAAAATAGATATGGGCGTATTTATTATTTCCATATTTAAAAATAAGTCCTGCTTAAGAAAAGGGATAAGAACTGTGCATTTATGGAAATGGTTAGAAAGAGTCCTATTCTCTATTTTGTATCCACTAGGCCACACAAATGAACCTTAGAACAGCACTGGAAGAATATATTCATGTAATTTTCTAGAGTTCTTTTTCAATCTTCACTTGTGCATATAAACTAACAGATAAGATTATTAAAATAGATGGTGCATTAATAAATAACACATAATTATTTCAATAATTCTTTGATTAAACCTTAATTTTCCTTGTTTCTCATGCAGCAATTCAAATTACTCTGTATTATTTCTTCCTTTTCAGACTATATTAGAACATGCTTTTAATAGTCCCAGTGGGTTAGCTGAGAAGGAATTTATTCTTGTCTGACACCAAGTCCATGCCATTAATAGTGACAAGGCTAGACCAAAAAAGCCACTTTAAGGAAAGTTCTTTCAAAGCAAAGATATACCTATAGAACCTGCCTCCTCTTTCACAAGACTAGGAGACAAAATTCTAAAATTGCAAGCAAAATGAAAAAGCTTAAGCCTTCATTTTGTTTTCTTTTCTGGACATAGAGGATGTAAAGTAATATGAACACTGTATTAAGGGCAAAGTAGTCTTATTCACTAGCCTTCTCCAAAAACCTGAAGCATTTTATCACAATGAAACTGACTGAGAGAGTGGTAACAGCTTCAGAGGAAACCTCCACTCAGAAGTACATGGATCTATTTCTGTGTGCGTTCCAGTTACTTACAGTGACTAGAATGTTTAATGGATTGATTTCGACAAATATGACAATCTGATACATTTATCTTGAATAGCTTCCATAGACTTCATATAATCAGAAAGCAACGCTCATGAGGGTATGGCAAGTCCAGGAACTGTGTGCTTCCATAATTAAGCCTAGGCTCGCTCTCATTTCTTCTCTCATTGTAGCCTAATTCTGTATGCTGCCTGCAGTCTACTCATGCATGCAGCAAACCTGTCTTTGTTAATTCTGAGCTTCTGTCTCTAGAGATACAACCAATAACTCCTTTAAGAAATCTTTACACAGGTCTATTTGCAATGTTTAGAAATCTGTCATCTTTTAAAATAACAAGATTATTTCTACAAATGAATGAAAAGGGCTGCTCTGGGATGATCATCAAATTTTTTTTCATTGAAATAAATATTCTACACCCTGAACTTAATTCAACAAACATATCAGGCTTCTGGCAAGGTATGAGGCAGTGGAGATTTAAAGATAAATATTTATTGAAGGTATATATAAGCAGCAGAAAAAGATGTTCTAGGGAGAGAATAATAATGCTACATGAATATTAAATCAGAAAGCTATAAGAAATGGTTAGAAAATCACAATTCTGCTATATATGGGAACCACCATCCCCACTAAACACTTAAATAATACTTATTATGGTTATTATAGTCAAGAGGGTTTTATGTGTATGTATATGCTCATTGTTTAAAATATACATTAACCCTATAAAGTTATCTCATTTTATAGATGAGGAAAGAGGCTCAGAAAGTTAAGTAACTTGCCCATGTTCATTTGAATTTTTTCTTATATAATTATTTCCTTTTATGACACTAGTTATTCTATTTAATTCTTTTCTCTCTCACTTATTCCATGGCTTCAACCATTTTCTCTTTTATTTGCTCCTGAAATCTTTGTGCAGCTCATTCTGTGAACGTTGTATCACTAGTGGTTTTGTTATCAGGTAACTGAGGAACCCAAGGACCTGGGCTTTCATTCGTAGTGAATTGAGAAGACGCTCCATTTTTCCAGACTGTAGTGAGTCTGATAAATAGTCAAAATCTTCCATTATTAAATTTAAAGGGCATACAAGTGCAGTTCCAACAGAGGCATAAGATGACTTAAATTACAATAAATGAAATGGGCCCAAACATATTTTCTGAAAGATTTTACTCTTAGAAAAATGTTGTATATCTAAATGTCTTATAACATCTTGGGTTTCGGGTTCTCTTGGTGTAACTTCTTTTTTTTTAACCACTGTTGAATAGTAAGATTGATGATAGGCTTATTGGGTATTTTCTCTCAATTTGGAGATCTAGAATATTTCCTCTGTGTAAAGATGCCAATCTATTTTTGCAGTCTTATTCAACAAATTCATTATACTATAGAAGTTGCCATTTAGCTGATAATTTTAATTCAATTATAATAAGACACTTTTATTGTATTCCCGTTGATCCTTCAACTAAAAGAGCTAATGTTGTAAACATTACCTGAAACACTTGGCATAATGTTCTGTCTCACAGAATCACATTTCAAGTTTATATAAACCAAATAGAGCATTTTATTTTTATCATATTTAATAGGGCCAATTACATAACCTTATCAAAAATATAAGCAGATCTACAACTATAGGCATTAATCATATTAATCATTCCTCTACTTTAATAATAATATTTTTTTCTGGATGTTTATGTATGCTTGATGGCTAGCAATAAGTTCTACATAAATTCTACCTCGGCTTCATGAGAGCAGGTACCATACATATTTTGTTTACTGCTATATCTACATCTACTAGGAACTTACTAGTACTGTTCCTAGAATTCAGAAGACAAACTACATTTGTCTAAATTCTACAGGGACTACAGAATTTGTCCATATGATCCTCATAACACCATAAATTATGTAATATTATTACCCATGTTATACAGTAAATAGTAGAACAAAGGCTAGCAGACATCAGATGGCTACTATGGGCAAAATGAATCTGGTATGTTATTTGTTGATGTGGTTCTGAAAAAATATTTTTCTCTCGTTATCAAAATTCTACTTGTAATAGTCATTATATATGTGCTCAAGTAGTAAAGGAGAGCCAGCACTCAGAGAGCCATGTGCTGTAAATGCACTTTGACCAGAAATACAAAACAACAGGACTCAGCCAAAGGAGGAAAGGAAGATATATTGCTCCATTTCAGGTTATAAACAGGTCAAGTTCTAGCAGCTTCCTTACGGCATTCTATTTTTAGTGGATAGTCATGCACATGTCACTGTTGATCCTCCTTTAAGTCTAGATCTCATTTAAGTATCCACCACATATGTGAAATAAAATTGTCAAGATACTTTGTAGAATTTTGAGTTGCAACATTAATGTCTTAAGTCACACACAGTGCTCATCACCACCCTTGAATAATGGCTTCCTAAAGTTTACCCTTCTTTCCTTCAATTCTATGCTTTAGACACACCAGTTTTGGCCATATTCTACAATTTTTTTCTCATTTCCGATCCCATAAACAGACTACGACCCATCATGCTTCATGAAATGCTGATTTCCTTCATTGTTCTGCTTAAAATCCTTCAAAGACTTCCCTTTATGCCAAATATCACCTCTTTCTGATTGACCAAGTGTTCTATAATCTGTCATCAAAGTATATACCACTTATTATTGTCTGGTGTTTGCCAAATTTAGTTTATCCTCTTTTCAGTCTGATATCCTCATTGTCTTATAAACACATCAATTTCACATGCACTGTAATGTTCGCATTCATTTTCTCTTTCATTCACATACAAACAAAGCAATCCCAATATATTTCTTAGCACTTAGTCAAATATTATCCATCTTTCAAGTTTTAGATCCACTCCATCTTTTTTGACAGCAGGAATCACAGATGTTTCTCCTCTGAATCTTAAAACATTTAGAATTCGTATTATACAATCTAATGCCTAAGTCTAAACTTATTCTATTATTTATTTTTTCTCTTTTAAATAATTACTCATTTCACTTGCTCCAGTCAGGGATCATCTTTTGGTATTCTTATATCCTCTACTATGCTGAGCCTGGGACTGCTGAGCATGCAGAAGATATTTAATATTTGTACTCTGACTGATTTTACTCACTGTCCTAATGACCCCTTCTCCACCTCTGACCTTTCTCCAAAACTCCACACTTGATTATCTAGCTGCTTACTTCAGTTAGAAGTGCTGTGAATTATCATTTCACTATATAGATGTCACAGTTTGCTGTGAGAATTAATGAGATAAGTATGCAAAAAAATGGTAATGACACTTGGTATTTGGCAGATGCTAAACAAATGATATTTGGACTGGAATCTTCACATACTTCCCTTTTGCAGCTAGATACCATCTGTGGCTTGAAGAATGTGTGGTGAGTTCAAAGTTTCCCACTTCTCCCGGCCCTGTCCAGTCTGGTGAGCATTGATCCCACTGTATTCCTATACTCCCTACTTAAGGTATCCTTTTATTTTTTACAGAACAAGAGCTTCTAAATAATCTTTTACTTTCCTATCTTTTGATATCTATAAATCCCACGACTCCACCTCTGTGATAGCTCTAAAATTATCTTAATTTTCCCCATCCCATATCCTACGATCAGGCTTTACTTCCTTTCGTTGGACTTTTCCTGGTTGATCTTTTTAATTTCATTCTCTCCAAACCATCTCGTACAACATTTCCAATCTTGTTTTTTTTTTTCTATATTTCCTGAGTACTAACTAAAGTGACCTCATTTGCAATTCCCTGTATATGTCTGGGAAACAGATAGATTTGGTATAAAGATAATACTGAAGACTGTGGAATTCGGCAGTCTTGGATTTGAATCTCCTGTCTGCTACTTTGTGCCACCTGGACAAACCACTTAAGCTCTTTGTGTCTCGATTCTTTCATCTATAATACATGGATGATAATATACTCCTTCTAAGGTTGTATTAGAATTATATAAGATTTCCATAGCCTGGTGGAGAGTAAATATTTAGCAACTGGTACTCACAGAAAGCACTTAACATTTTGTGATTCTGTGCTTTGATATTATCACCTTAGCCTTGTATATTTTTATTCTCAATTTCACATAGACATATCCTACCAATATCTCAAGGTCTATTTCAATTGTTATGTCTTCAATATCATCCTCTTTGGTCTTTCACACTACGAGTACTATTTTTTTTTTGCAATAAATATTCATAATAAAAGAGAAAGCAAAAAAGGGATTTGGGAGAACATGTACATATATATCTTTTAATCATTTAAACAATCTTAAGTAATAAATCTTATAAATAAACTGAGATTCAAAAAAACAAAAAACACAAGTGAAGGATTTAAATCTTGGCTTGTGTGACCATCAAGTTTATATTTTTCCCATTGGTTCTCATTATACTATCAGGGTCCACTGGAGTCAATCAGAGTTTTTTCCGTTTCTGTTGTTAAGCAGTTCTAACTGTTTGTAAAAATTAATGTTCCTTGACTTATTTGTTTTCTTATAGGTCTTCCAAGAAACAAAAGGAAATTTACCTATTTCTTAAACAGAATAAAACCCATTATATCTTGTAATTACCATGTGACAGCATTGGACAATTTTAAACATGTAAGGCACTTTATGGAAACTTCATGATCTTTTTTTTCTTATATTAAGCATTTTCAATTTCATCAACATAGGAACTGTTTCATCATTACTCACCAATTGTTCCTAACAATGCTTAAAACTAAAACAATAAGGAAGCAGAATAATGATGAAATTGCCTAGAAAGATGATGCAACTGTAAAATATATCATTATTACCCCATTATCACTATGATTGTTTATAGTGTTGACTGAAGTATTACATCATCATTCAAGAAGATATAAAAGAAGCCTGGAGACATCTTTTTTTTTTTTGAGACACCATTCTTACAGCCTACTTTGTTTCACTGAACACAGATTATAATTCAGAATTATTTTTTCCATCCATAACTGCAAATAGAAGAAAAGTGACAGAGGAAGATACTTCAAAATTATTAAATGAATCAGAAGATGAATGCAAAAAGACAGAGAGCAGTAAGCTAGACTCTAATGATTAGGGTAAAATTGAAATTGATTATACAAGTGAAATCTCAGACTATGAGTCTTCATAAGACAATGAATTTTCTTAAACTATAGAATCAATGAGTGAACAATGCATTTCAAAGAGAAAAAAGGAAATATACTATAGTAGTTCCCTCTTATCCATAAAAAATGTATTCCAAGATATCCTGAAACAATGAATAATGCTGAATTCTATGTATGCTGTGTTTTCTTGATCTGAAAACCGAGATAGCTAATAAGTGTCTCACAGACAGGTAGCTTAGAGAGCGTGGATACACTGGACAAAGGGATGATTCACATACTTGGTGGAATAGAGCGTGATAACATGACATGCTACTCAGAATGGTGTCCAATTTAAAACTTGTGAGTTGTTTATTTCAGGAATTTTCCATTTGATATTTTCAGACTGTGGTTGACTGTGGGTTACTGAAACTGCAAATAGCAAAATCATGGATAAGAGGCCACTACTGTATTCTCATCTAGTTAGCCCTTTAACAGGAAGGACTTTATCCTGTTATATTTTGTGACAAGAACCTGAGCCATTTCATTTTGCTAAAGGAGCATGTCACAGTACTCTTTCTTTATAAAATTCATGTGCCAAAATCTGTGGTTTCTAAGTGCACAAATGCTAAAGAAAGAAAAAGGCAGGCATCCAAAAGAAATGATGGACAATGTGAATTTAAAAATAATTGAATGCATTATTGTAATCTATGTTTGTAAATACAAAAATGAAAACTTGGCCAGGCACAGTGGCTCATGCCTGTAATCCCAGCACTTTCAGAGGCTGAGGTGGGCAGATCACGAGGTCAAGGGATCAAAGCCATCCTGGCCAACATGGTGAAATCCCGTCTCTATTAAAAATAAAAAAAAAAAAAATTAGCTGGGCATGGTGGCTTGCACCTATAGTCCCAGCTACTCGCAAGGCTAAGGCAGGAGAATTGCTTGAACCCGGGAGGCGGAGGTTGCAGTGAGCTGAGATGGCACCACTGCACTCCAGCCTGGTGACAGAGTGAGACTACATCTCAAAAAATATATATAAAGAACGAAAGAAGGAAGGAAGGAAGGAAGGAAGGGAGGGAGGGAGGAAGGAAGGAAGGAAGGAAGGAAGGAAGGAAGGAAGGAAGGAAGGAAGGAAGGAAGGAAGGAAGGAAGGAAGGAAGGAAATGTTTTATTATGAAATGAAGATGACATTTTCTTTTCAACAAAATTATGGACCATCAAAGATTACAAAAATTAAAGTACTACATTTTGATGATGCACGTTCTAGGAAAACCAGAAGTAATAATATATAATAGAACCTATTAAAGATGTATTCAAAATTTGAAATTGGTATCTGCAAGATGAATACACTGAAGGCTCATAGATGATAGCTGATGAGCTGTTTGTTTCTTTCTGAAGATATTTCCCATTTGAAGTATATACATCTTTGAAAACAGGGAATATAAGATAGAAACATTTTGTTTTACTATATTTAAATTCTTATCAAAACTTTCACTCTCCCTTTATTCCTACTCCTGTAAACTATTAGAAGAACTAAATTTTTTTTTAATAATTAAAACTCCATGTGGTTGATAGAGAAAATTACTCATTCCTGGTATACTGAGATTAAAATGTATATTTTCTATGTCTTCATTGTATACTTATCAAGTTATTCTTTTTCATACAATTATTTATATCTTAGCTTACCTCTTTTCTGGACCACCAGCTTGCTGAGAGGATTCAACAACTACTTACTGAATAAACATTAAAATTCCCAAAACTTTTGTTGGGTGAAAAAATTAAATGATTGGAATTAGAATGAATATGGTTTTACGGAACTACGCCTACCTTGGAGCAGGAATTTTTTCAGAAGTCTAAAGCAAAGCTAAATTGTACCTAGTCTTGTCTAATACAAGCAGTGAGCTCTGAAATACATTAGATTAAACCATTCAATAATAGTGGCTATAATGCAATTACATTTGACCTCTTCTCAGCGAGATTTAACCAAAAATATAGTTAAGCACCACTAAAGTTCAAGAAAAGAATCTTAATAAAATGAGAGTACTAACTTACTCCTGAGGATCTTTCTAGCTATGGACTTAAAACCCATTGAATTGGAATACAGGCTGCCAAAGAATGCCTTATTACAATCAGAGAAGGTTTTGATAGGTGAGTACCTTCAATTTAAAGAAAATAAATGACACAAAAAGCAGAATAAATTACCGTGACATAATTCTTGGCTCAAGCAAAAGTCAGACAGTTGCTGAAATTTTAATAGTGGAATAACTTCTAAGGGCTAAACTTTAACTTGTATTAACTTTAATCATAATAGTTACAGAGATGAAAGCCAAAAAAAATTATTAAAATTACTAAGCACAAGCACACTAGCCCTGGTCCTTGTACTGGACATTTAAATTGGTTTCTTTATCTATAGTGAATATAAAGAGGTCTGTGAACCATGTGATTTCTTCCTTACAGAAATTTGTCGCTTTAACTTGGGTGACTCTGGCCAGAATCCCATGCAATTTATTAAGCCCAGATAAAAGTTGGTGAAGAAGGAATATGAAAATGCCAAGCAAGATCCTGATGTGTTTTCTTAAAAATAGTCTACCTAAATGAATAAAATTATCAGTATAGCTGTCACTTAAGAAAAATGTGCTAAGCCACACAAATTTGAAAAGGAAATTGGAATTACTGGAAGGTTGATAAAGATAAATAAATCTGGAGGAATATACCTTGACCATCCGTACTATTAATTTCCAAAAAAAGAAAAAGAAAAAACCCATAAATTGTGTTTTGATG
Source organism: Pongo abelii (assembly GCF_028885655.2). Lineage (NCBI taxonomy): Eukaryota > Metazoa > Chordata > Mammalia > Primates > Hominidae > Pongo > Pongo abelii. The sequence goes on from NC_071990.2 coordinate 124,882,441, forward strand.
TTGCAAATAATGTCTGTCTTGACCAGTTTTAATAGTTCTCTTATGAGTAAGTGACAATTAGACACTTTAAGCCCTAGGAAAAAAAGTGGAGGTTAATCAGTTTCAAGACAGCTACCATAAGACAGAATCAATCTCTTTCTTTCTGTCTCAATCTCTCCCCAACCCTCCTCTCTCTGTCTTCCCTAAGGCAGGTTATGAGTTATTAAAACACATCCTATATAACGCTGAGCATCTGCACAACCAAAGAATCTCAATATGAAGATGTTAGGTCATTAAATGGAGAAAGTATTTCTGGAGAGGGGAGATCTTCGGTGTTCATAATATACCTAAAATTACGAAATGTAGATACAGGTCTATGCCAGTTGCCCATAGGACCAGTGTTGATAGCATGCATTCACTTCCTAGATTTAAATATAATTTTCTTCATGTTTCAACTTAACATAGAGTAAGTCAGTACAAGAGAATTTTGATTCAATACAACCAAATGAGCAGATCTTTATAATTTATACTGGTTTATTAAGATGGTCCCTATAATTGAAGTGAGGATTATCACTGACCCTAGGATAGTGCATATTCACTACTCACAACAGAAAATCAGAAAGAGCAATTCAATTAATCTTCAGGTTTATAGACAAAATCTTAGCTAAAAATTTTAAGGATATCTTAGAAGCATATTATTTCATGGGATAAAAGGCAAAACTTGGGACTTATGTCATAGTGTCAGCACATTTCATTAGCAAGGGTTTTCAAATTAGAACTGCAATTTGGGTTACTTTTGAGGGTGTGACAGTATTCTACAAAGGAAAAACTGAATCCCAGAGGGAAAATCAAATTATAGTTTTAAAAACTCATTACCAATAATTAATAGTGAACTCTAGCTAAACAATAACAGGTGTTCCACTAATCCCAAACAGAAACAGATGGAAGCACAAATGTTTTATAAATAGTGGATACATGCAGAGCAATAAACTTGGCAAGAATTGTCTTATTCTTTAATTGTCAGTCAGAGTCAATGTCTCACCACTTACATTTTCTCTAAATTAATATGCTCAGATTAAATCTGTGTTTCTCATTCCTTATTTTTGAAAATGCAAGTCATATTTAGTGCTTTTTCACTCCATGTTTTGTATTGCCACACTGACAAAGATAATATTCCTGAATTTTGCTTAGGTACATTTACATAACATCATATAGTTTATTAAATGAAACAACAGGCATATTACATAGGCTTCCCTTCTCTCCCTTCTTCCTTTTCAACTCCTGGACAAGAAATACTCGCTTTTCAAGTATTTCTTTCATTTCTTAAAGCTTCAAAATAATGAATGTAGGTAGATGAAATAAATTAAGAATTCAATTAGTAAGTCAATTAATGGTACAAAGAAATCTAATCCTATAGAACTAGGAATTATCTTCAGGGGTTGGAATACTCTATGATGTTGTAGATCTGAACTTAGGACTTTTTAGAGTATGTTTGCATATGCCTTTAGAAGGGCTCTCTCTGTGTGGTCGTTAACAAAATCGTCTTTAATTCATGCACAGATGATTTTATTATTTCTTCTAACCTTACTCTGTTGTTAGATTTTCAGAAAGAAATGATTGGTATTGTGACTACTAACTACTAGCATCCTTCACTGAATTTCTTAGTGCGTGGTTCTCTGTGTCTTGAGACTTTCTTAGGAATTATATTTTATGATCAATAAATAACGACTATGAATGATTTCAGTGGGACAGAAAACAGATTATTTTCTTCAGGTAAAGAAATTTTAAAACTAATAGAATATGAAGAAAATAATGCATGTTAGTCATTTATTAATTCATGCTCATCAACAACATAGATTCATCTCATCTCATATGTAAGTAAACACCTAGTTGACTTTATAAAAATTATGTGTAGAGTATGAATTTCTTGAACCAACACAGGTGAACAAAATGGTCAGCACACCTTTGACCTAAAATTGAACTTTTTGTTTTTTTGAGACGGAGTCTTGCTCTGTGGCCCAGGCTGGAGTACAGTGGCGAGATCTCGGCTCACTACGACTTCTGCCTCCCAGGTTCAAGCAATTCTCCTGCCTCAGCCTCCCAAGTGGCTGGGATTACAGGCACCCACCACCAAACCTGGCTAATTTTTGTATTTTTAGTAGAGACAGGGTTTCACCATGTTGGCCAGGCTGGTCTCAAACGCCTGACCTCAGGTGATCCGCCCGCTTCAGCCTCCCAAAATGCTTGCATTATAGGCATGAGGCACCGGGCCCGGCCAAATTGAACTTTTTAATTATTTATTTATTTTGAGACAGGGTCTCACCCTGTAGCCCAGAATGGAATGTGACAGTGCCGTCATAGCTCACACACCCCTGCAGCCCCAACCTCCTGGGCCCAAGCAATCCTCCCACGTTACCCTACCAAGTAGCTGGGACAATGGGTGCATACCACCATGCCCAGATAATTTTTATATTTTTTTTTGCCAGTCGCAGTGGCTCACACCTGTAATCCCAGCACTTTGGGAGGCCGAGTCGGGCAGATAACCTGAGGTCAGGAGTTTGAGACCAGCCTGGCTAAAATGGTGAAACCCTGTCTCTACTAAAAATACAAAACTTAGCCGAGTATGTTGGCAGGGGCCTGTAATCCCAGCTACTCAGGAGGCTGAGGCGGGAGAATCGCTTGAATCCAGCAGGCAGAGGTTGCAGTGAGCCGAGATCACACCATTGCACTCCAGCCTGAGTGACGAGAGTGAGTCTCTGTCTCAAAAAAAAAAAAAAAAAAAATTTGTAGAGATGTGGTCTCTATATGTCGCCCAGGCTGGTCTCAAACTCCTGGGCTGAAGTGATCCTCCTGCCTCAGCTTCCTAATGTGCTGGGATGACAGGTATAAGCCACCACACCCAGCCCTAACATTGAATTTTTGATATATATAGACTGAAACTTGTAAGTATTGAGAGGTTCTCTTCATGTGGGGAACTCACCAGGCAGGCAGTGGTGAAATGAAGAAATTAGTTATAACATTTTGTTTGTAGTCACTAGATGGTTTGTCAACAATGCAAGGTTGTGACTGTGATCTTCATTTTAAATGTAAGAACACTAAAAATGAGGTAGAGTTCAATTACTTGCTCAAGACCTAATACTAGAAAAGGATGGAGTTAAGAATTACCACTGTATTTCTGTCCAAAGCCTTGTCTTTCCACCATATCACACTACCTTCCTGAAGGTTTATTTCCAATTATGCTATGTTACTATACACAAACATCGATAGTAATTAGTTTCACCTATTAAGTTATAATATTTAGCGATTTCCCCCCTCATTTAAATTTCTTACTGAAAATGTAAAATAAGGAAAAGAGGAGGAGGAGGAAATTATTTAACTAGAATATATTACTGGGATCAACAACATTTTCCGGAGTGCAAAGGTTCTCCTTGTCTAGTTTTCTAGAGCCTAGATGTGTTACCTATCTGTTTTAGAAATGAGATGTCTCTTTGACAACATACGCATAAATTATAATTATATATTTTTGAAAGGCTTTCACAAAAATAGTTAAGAAAATAAAAACATAGCTGGCTTTAAGCAATTAGCTTCATTTATTCTAATATAAATGAGCTCCTTCCTTAACAATACTGTCTTCTTGGAAACGTTTTCCCAAACATGAACATAGTTCTGTCAGTTTTTAAATCTGCAAAAGGCATAGTACGAGCAATCAAGTTACTCATGCTTAGTTCATATGTTAATAAAAAATACCTTTTTATACTCTGGGCAACAATTAAAGATACAAGACAAGGTAGATATATTCCTTTAACTCAAAATCCTTCCCCATTGTTTTGAATATTAATTCCAAGATTATCTATCTCCATTAATAGTTCTTTGGAGTGGCTAAACCAAGTTCATGTATAAGGGAGAAAATTTTAAAGTTTTGGAAAACAAAGCATAAATATTTGAAATGTGATGATTTTAATATGAATTGTGTTCACTAAGAAAAGAAAGATATTTTCATTGTCATGGGTCTTTTCTTCTAAGTTTACCAAGAATAAAATAAGATGATTCACTGCTTCACTTCAAGACATTATTAAAGATTTTAGCATTCTTTATATAGAGAGATATTAGCACATATTTTACATTTCAGCTGACTTCATTTGCAATAGGCCATGCAGTGACTGAAAGTAAAATTAAGACCTTAATGCCAGTTATTACCGCTTTTTATTGGTTTTATTCTAGATCTACACATGCATTATGCAATTTTTTAAAAATGAAAATACAGTTAGGTACATAAAAAGCCCACAATCTTAGAAACAAAGACTATTAAAACAGACAAGTACAAGAATTGCTTGGAATACCTGGTTTTAAATCCCCATGGACAAATATGTCAATCATATATCGACAGAATGCATACTGATCTGACAGAGTAGAAAGAAAAAGAGCAATGAAAAAATGTCATCAACACTTCATTTTTCTACAGAGAAATAATTTAACAAAGCAAACAAAATAGCACAATTCTATTTTGGTTACTACAATATTTTCTGCAAAAATAATAATTTGCACTTATATGAAAATACAGAAGGAAAGAAAGACAACAAATGTAATGCTTCATTTCTTCCATACAAAAATAACCTCAAAAATTGAAAAGGACTAGTTCAGGGTAATCTTATAGTGGTTGTTTTCAAAATAAAAACCTATTTTGTCAAATAATTGATTACAAAAGTCATCATATTAAAGCAATTTTTCCCATTTGTCTTTTTATAGACTTTCAATAATGAAACAGAAGTTTTACAAGAGGAAACTGTTTCCAACTTGGAGTGTTTTATCAAATACTCAGTTCCAGCCCTTCTGCTAATCGTCTCTATGGAGCAGTAGAATGTCTTTTCCAAAAGACCATCAGGAGAACTAACCTCTTTGCAATCTGTTAGGTGGCCTCTGAATAAAAATGCTCTTTAATTGGGAGAATAAATCAAGAACAGAGTAACAGAACCAAATGATATTGTTGTTAAACTAATCAAATGAGTAATCTTCTTAAGATCATCTTATGATCTTGACTAGTTTATGGCCTACGGTGAAAGTAAACAAACAAACAAAAAAACCATAGTATGTAAACATTATTTTGGGCAGACCTGGTCTTCAGGAGTTGGCTTTTTTCTATTCCCTCTAGATTAAAGACATTGCACTTAACTTTAAATCCTCACAGAACTTTAGATTCTCCTGAGGCCAATCCAACTCAAAGCTCAATTGCTGAATCTTTACCGTATCTGCTTTAAAGCATACATATTATGAAATAATTTACATTTCAATATTCCTGAAATATGCATTTTATTAATCCACCAAATCCGAAGGCAGCTTTAGGACCAAGAGAGTTTATTGAATTTAAGCAACATGTTACATTCTTAATTGCTCCAAATTATGCATATCAAACATATGAAATAACAAAGCTTGTTACTAAACAGATACACCTCTAAGGATTTTTGTAAATCTCATTCTTTTTAGAGTAGTAACAGCATTTTTAGAGGAATCCATTTTATTATGAAATTCTGTTAGGTCTTTAAAAAATAAATATAGTTATTGAAGAAGATATAAAAATATAATCATTTTCATTAGTACCTAAATAAGGGCAGGCCAAAACTCATAAAGTTCCAAAAATTTAGATGTATTTTAGTTGTTGAAATTGGAGCACATTTTCCCACAGGAGAGGTAGGGAATGGGAAGGAGGCTAGTCCTCAGGTCATTCCATGCATTGATTTGCCCTTTGATGTACTGGCAGTAATAGCTGGAGTTTCTGATCCCAGGACCTGGGAACCCTACGATTGGGAAAGACATAAGGTTAAGGTAGAAGGTATTTTCTCTTTTCTGGACACAAGATTGTTTTCCTGAGCAAAACTGTAGAACTGGCAATTTGACTCTAAGACAAAGCAAGATGAAAAAGTACACTTCCCTTAAATGAAAAGTTTGAAGTTAGACCAGTGTGGACTTTCTGAAATTGGCAGTATGTTCCCTTTATTTCAGTACATTATGTGACTGTACTCGTTTTAGATTTGTTCTGCCTGTACTCTAGGAGTAGTTCTCAAAGGGCAACTTAAACACAAGAGAGAGGAGTTGTCAAAATACAGATTTTTGGGCTGGACCCTAGAAATATGCATTTTATACAAACTCCTTAGATGAATCGAATTAGACTGCATTTACAGAATCACTGATCTAAAACCTTTCATTCCTTTTTCCCAAAATAATTACTCTTAGAGGCACTATAGATTCCCATGACAGCAAATAAGAGTGTTTGTTTTTATGTATGTTGGAAGTTTAGAATGCAGGGACTATTTGTAATATAACATCCCCTCCAAATGAAATATTATCTGCCCCACGTTGTGATGGGATGGTTATATACATAACATGTTGAAGAGTGTACTGAATTAATTAAAATCTTCACACTTCAGAGAGTCTTCTTTAGCTGAATGCTAACAATGTAATGAAACTTTTCAGCTTGTATGTTGAAATATTATCAAAGTACAGTCAGCCCTCCATTTCCCTGGGTTCCACATTTGAGTCAACAAACCACACGCCTGTAACCCCAGCACTTTGGGAGGCTGAGGCGGGAGGATGACTTGAGGTCAGGAGTTCAAGGCTAGCCTAGCCAACATAGTGAAACCTCATCCCTACTAAAACTACAAAAATTAGCTGGGCATGGTGGAGGGCACCTGTAATCCCAGCTACTCCGGAGGCTGAGGCAGGAGAACTCCTTGAACCCGGGAGGCAGAGGTTGCAGTGAGCTGAGATTGCGCCACTACACTCCAGCCTGGGCAACATAGTGAGACTCTGTCTCAAAAAAAAAAAAATTATATATATATATATATATATATATATAGAGAGAGAGAGAGAGAGAGAGAGAGAGAGAGAGAGAGAGAGAGAGAGTTACAGCTACCATGGTTGAGTCTGTACTGAACATATACAGACTTTTTTCCCTTATCATTATTTACTAAACAATATGGTATAACAAGTATTTACAAAGCATTTATTAAATACATTAGGTAGTATCAGTAATCTATAGATGATTTAATGTATACAAGAGGATATGCATAGGTTATATGCAAATATCAGTTCATTTTATATAAAAGACTTGAACATCTGTGGATTTTGGTACCCGCAGGGAATCCTGAAACCTATCCCCCACAGATACTGTGGGACAACTGTACCTTACTTATATTTCTTATATTTCCTAGATCCAAAAATCATTCATTTAATTAACACACCAACAGCCCAATGAACTTCTAATTGTAAAAAGGAAATTTCTTATGAATTCAGAGGATGTTTTTTAACCTAGAAAATTATTTGTTACAACACTTAGAAGGTTTTGTTATATGTAAATAGTGCTGTGATCTTGTATTCTAATGGCACCTATATATCAATAGGAATATGAGGAAGATGTTTTTATTCCTATCAAAGCTGATAGGAATTTTCAAATATTTTAAGTTAGGATGCCCATTTCCACCTGTCCTTGGCAATGACCTTAACAATGTATAAGAATTCTAAGTAGGTAAGGGTTGGGAAGTCTCCAGTTCGTCTGCTTAACCTATCTAAGAATACAGAAAAACCAAGCCTTCCTGATTTTGAAAGATTTGTTTTCTAAAAATGTTTCTTTAAACCCAACTTAAATATTATAGCAGAAAATTTTTCATAAAGAAAATCTAAATTGTCCTGCCATTCTAACTTTCATAGTTCTGAGATAGTAATTTATATAATGTTAATTTGCTCATCATTGTAAGTACTTTTTCCCCAAGTAAACATCCTTCTTGGAATAACACATGCTGTCCATTTCTCTCCTTCTTGGTTCTCAGAAAGCAGTGATAGATGTCATTCAAATGATACCTAGTTGGTGTTCCCTGTGGAATAGTAACCAAGGGAAAATACATTCTGGGTGCAGAATGTCAACAACAAAAAATTTTTAAGAAACCCCTAATGAGGATGGGGCACATGTGGTCCAGTGCTCTATAACAGATTCACATTAGCTGCCTGCCACAAATATCAAATAGCTGTTTAAAAAGAAAGAAAGAATGAGTGAATGAGCAAAGTGTGTGGCAACTGGAAAATTTGTTTCTCCTTCCCCACAGACCTCCCAGAGGGCATCAGAAAACTAGGGAGCAATGTCTGATTATGCCAACTCTTCCTACTCTACAAACAGAATTAGATGGGTTCATAAAAACTAGATTATTTGACGGGTGTGTGTGTGTGTGTGTGTGTATGTGTGTGTTTATGGTAGGCATGTATATACATATGCATCTTATCCCTAATGCTTTAAGCAGAAAAAGAGATGTATTATTTCCATATACAATATTGAGAGTAACTACATTGAATATATTCATATGTATACTGTGTAATTAAATAATTACTAATAAACATGTGCCCCAAGTGAAAAACTGTTTCCAAGTGAATAAAGGACCTATGAGCCTTATTTCTTTAAAAATAAGTATTTATAAATCTATATGAAAAGAATGCCTCAAATATATTAGGTCTAACTTAACTATGTGATTGAGTATTCTCTTGCCCAAAAAGCTAACTCAACAGTTACACTAAGTCATCATATAAAATTTTCAAAACCAAAGCCTCAGAAATTAAAAAAAAAGATATCTTTGTTTATGTTGCTTAGTTAAAATCATAATGTAATTAGTTTTCTTTAATTTAAAAATGCTCTTAATTAAATATTTTCTTAGTAACAAAAAATGAAAAATAAAATGACATATTTATATGTCTGATCTGCCATTAGAGGTTAAATTTTGAATACTTACCTAAGGATACATTTATATAATTGATGGCAATTGTTCTCAATACTGAGACTTGCTTTAGCAATTGCAATTGTTTAGCTGATAAAATCACATTTGTGCTTTTGTTTTAAACTCTAAATGATATTTGAATGTCCTTTTAATAGATAAATAGCTCTTTGTGTAGAAATAAAAATAGTAGACTGAAAAGAGATATGATAATATAATGCTGTCTTTAATAAATCTGATTACTGATAGAAATGAAATACAATATTTGAGGCCTGGAAAATAAACATTATTTTAAAGTGTTCTGGTGATGAGTTTTTATCAATAAAATATGGCTCCCAAATCCCCAAAGATATGAAAAATTAACATCAAAAAATACATTCACATTCCTAGTTGTGAGTTAAGTATTTTGACATTTCCAAATATAACTGGCATCAATTTTTACATTCTGTATTTATGGTTAAAAATTAGGATGTACTTTGTAGGTTTTCACTGATTTCATGTGATTATTTTTCTTTTTGAACAGTAATCTAAAGTGTAAAAGATTTTAGGATCTAAGTAATCATACCAGTGAATCCAAAGATTATTTCTGCTGTTTTTTTACCACAGTAAAATATTATATTCAACGTATTTTCTCTTTACTTACTTCATCCTTTTTGTCTACCAAAATATTTCATTAATGACATAATTTTGATAGAAGTAATAATTAACTTTTAAATTTTTTTCATGGTGATATAATCACCTTGAAAATTGGAAAAAGTTTTAGAGCTCCTAAGTTTTAATATGACTTATATCTTAAAATAATAAATTAAAACTATCTAAATGTAAAAGTTTGTAGATCACTAAAAAAACAAAAAATCTTTCCTTTTTAAAATATATATTTTTAAAATGTGTATCTTTTGTCACATAAATCAGAGTTGACAAATACTACACGTGAATCAAAGTTTACAAATGCAAATTCAAGAGAAAAAAGATGAAAATACAGTATGAGTGCATTGCAAATTGCATTTCTTGTGCCTTATAATGAGGAAAAATTAATTTCAGTTTCATCCACCAAATAGCTTGCTCTGTAACAAAATTGTAAGATTTCTTAAACTAAAATCTAATAGAAACCAATTCTTTGATACAGTCCTTAGATAACATTAGTCAAAAATACTACAAAGTAAAGAAAAATTTGGTTTTGCAATGCCTCCGAGAAACATCAATTACAGGAATAGTCTCTACATATTAGATCCCTGTATTCTATAAAGGAGTCTCAGGATTATATAGCAACCTGGAGTCAGGAATGGACTTAGGAAAAGAAAGAGTCAACAAGTGCCAGAGATGTGGTACAATAAGACCCTTAGTTGCCCTCCTAAACATTCAGCTCTGTATATTCACATAGCAACCTTCCATAAAATAAAAAATCAGGTTTATATTCCACCGCCATTGAAGTGATATATTTTTGCAAAGTGGGGATGTAAGTTTGACATCACTCTTGCTGAAGAATGGCAAAATATGTCACATTCAGAGCTTTCTAAAGTTAGAAATTTAGTCAATGGAAACTGAAAAAGAATCTTGAGAGCTCTCTTCTCTATAACATCTTGCCTATTAAATAAATTTAATAATTTGATGTATATTCTAAATGATGTGCTCTTGCCAATGCAACAGTAATGTATGGATAGTTTTTATGATATTTACTCTATATGATGCCAACATGTACCCCTTAACAAACTCCTTAGGAATTGTTGTCATTTTGGGGGACTACTTTCCTCCAAAGAGTATGACACATACAATCTTTATTCCACCTCTTAATAGACATTCCATATCTCAAAAATTCAACATTTATCCCCTATCTTTATATGTTTTCGGATGCTACCTCCAAACCCCTTTTGAAAAATACTTCAAAATGCCCCTTTAGATATGTGAACACATTTTAGTATTTTTATAAATAAATATTAATTCCCAATTTACTGTATTTCCTTTCTGATATATTTACTTTAATGTCTTTTACCCCCATTTGAAGTCTGATTTTGGTCTTTTTCAGCTTTTAATTTCACTGCATGTGCTTCTTGCCCAATATTCTCTTAGAACCTCCGGCAGCCTCCTGCTCTGAATGTTTACCTTTCTGTTCATGCTTTGACACAGCTGTTTTCTCTTTGTCCTCCTTTTCTTTGGGTTTTGATGGTGTTTTCTGTACTTCTTTTACTTTTGCAGCTGTTTGCTTCACTTTCTCCTGTTTTCCACCTTTCACTTCCTTTTTAGTCTTTTCTTCACTCTTTTCTGCAGTCTTAGCTTTTTTCTGTTCTGTATAAAGTTAAAAGATGTTGAAATACTTTTGTTTATTTACAAACACAATGTTTCATCTGTACCATGTCATTAAGGAAAAATGGAAAAGAAAGAGGGAAGAAAGGAAAACAATAGAAAAATACTGTTTTTAACATAAACACTTGTGACTTACCAGAGTTTTATACAGTTTATGAAGTGCTGTATTAGATAGACTACTAAAAGTGTTATGGCTCTTAATTTGCACATGAAAACACTATTTTTTAAGGCAATAGTAACTTAGCATGTCAACAAGGAGGCATTTGTAATATGCAGGGGATGGATGTACAGGAATATCTGTGAAAGACAATGTCCATACCAAACAGCCCAGTGAAGTAGTCTCCTTTTATAAGTACGTGATAATTTCACTCCATAACTGAAAGATCTTAAGGGTCATTCAAGAAACTGAAATGCCAACAAAGTCTTTTTTAAAGACAACAATTAGGAATTCAAGTGTAAAATTGTCTGCACTGGTGTTGACTAATAAAAATAAAACAATGTAATCCATTAGAGGATAACTGAAAGACGTATAGTCTAATGATTTGGCTTTAGAAAAACTGAAAGTGCAGAAATTGAGTTATTAGCTCCTGTTTATCTTAAGTCAGCAATAATTCTACTAGTTTTTAAAGCCGTTAAACATATGCTGGGAAATTCAAAGGGCTATAAATAAAAATATATATGAATAGATATATAAATTAGAACATATATATATTACACACATATATTCTTAATGTGATATTATCTGTATTTTGGAAGAAGGAACTGGGATGCAAATTAACTAGTCTGTGGATCTTTGAAGCATCTTTTAAAAAGCAATAATAACGTAGCACATAATTTGTGGAAAATTGTTCATAGTAGATGCTGCATATTGGACATTCCTTATTGTATGTGACTACACATAACCACTATACACCACAGCAGCTCTACTGCAATGTTGGAATCCTCTATGTCATTTGCTAATGTACTGTGTAGCCTTTATTGTCACTCATGTTAAAGAATTTGATGAAGGCTGGGCATGGTGGCTCATGCCTGTAATCCCAGCACTTTGGGAGGCCAAGGCGGGCGGGTCACAAGGTCAGGAGATCGAGACCATCCTGGCTAACACGGTGAAACTCTGTCTCTACTAAAAATGCAAAAATTAGCTGGGTGTGGTGGTACATGCCTGTAATCCCAGCTACTCAGGAGGCTGAGGCAGGAGAATCACTTGAACCAGGGAAGCAGAGGTTGCAGTGAGCTGAAATTGCGCCATTGCACTCCAGCTTGGGCAACAAGAGCAAAACTCCATCTCAAAAAAAAAAAAAAAAAAAAGAATTTGATGAAAAAATGTAATCAAGTAATCAAGTTTCTTGACTTTGGTACCCTAAATGATGATTTCAGGCTAAGCCAAGATAATATCAGAAGGTCCCATTGAGAGAATGAAAATGATAATGCCAGATGCTGGTTAGCTTGCAAAACAAAAATAATCCGTGGTACCGCACTTAATTGACTATGCCAGCACTTCCCAAAACACTGTTTCTTAGATACTTCAGATATTTACAGGAAGATGTTGATACTGTATTAGGTATTGGAGAATATTCTCATGGCCAAATTCATTTGGAAACAATAAGCTAACCTGGCCGTTTAGCTTGGACTTTCTCAAGGCTGAAGTGTATTGAGAATTTTTAAGAAGGGGAATTATGATACACACATGATTCAATATTGTTTAATCATAAAATTCTCATACAAATATTACTCAATTACTCCATAAACTTTTTTTTTTGTTTTTTGAGATGGAGTCTTGCTTTGTCATCCAGGCTCTAGTGCAGTGGCATGATCTCGGCTCACTGCAACCTCTGCTTCTCAGTTTCAAGCAATTCTCCTGCCTCAGCCTCCCAAGTAGCTGGGATTACACGCGCCCGCCACCAAGCCCAGTTAATTTTGTATTGTTAGTAGAGATGGGGTTTCACATGTCCATAAACTTTCAACATCTTTGTGGCTTCTGTAACTACACTCAGGGGATTTTCTTCTTCCCATAAATCATTTCTAAACCTCCTTTGCTGATTTCTGCTCTTTCCTGCAGTAAACTCATACGTTTCTGTGACTGAAACCAGCAGCTCTCTGCAGATGACTTTAAATTGAAATCATTCCAGAATTCCACACTGGAATGTTTATTAGTGTCTGTCTGGAAAGAAAGTTTCACTGGAATGGTCAACACCACCTCAATCGCATGCAACTCATTATATGTTCACCTAAAAAGCACTTCTAGAGAGTCTGTGTTGACCTGGGCTCACAGCTAGTTGCTGGAGCTCTAAAAATCAGCATAATAATAAAACTACCTGAATAAATTTTAGCATAGCAAAATTAAAACCCTGCAATATCTGGCTTCCTCCTATCTCCCATCTTATAGCATCTTTCCAAAAATTTATTCCTCTACTGGACTGCTTTCTTTCTTTTGAATATTTTATGTATTTTTCCATGTGTCAAATGTTGTCAGACTGCATTCTCTATATTTTCTATATTTTTCCACATATTTAAATTTCTTTCTTTCTTTTTTTTTTATTTTTGTTTATTTTTGTTTTTTTGTTTAGACAGACTCTTGGCTCTGTTGCCAGGCTGGAGTGCAATGGTGCGATCTTGGCTCACTGCAACCTCTGCCTCCCGGGTTCAAGCAATTCTCCTGCATCAGCCTCCCGAGTGGCTGGGATTTCAGGTGTGTGCCACCAAGATCAGCTAATTTTTGTATTTTTAGTAGAGATGGGGTTTCACCATGTTGGCCAGGCTCGTCTTGAACTCCTGACCTCAGGCGATCCACCCGCCTCAGCCTCCCAAAGTGCTGGGATTAAATTTCTTCGTGGTCAATTCACATGCAAAAAAATGGCTCTCCCATTTGAATTAATAATGTCTTCCCATGAGCTTCCATTTGTCTGAATTTTTATTAAATTATACATTTTATTCTTTATTATATATCTTGAAATATAGATAGTTTGATCTATCTGTCTTCCCTACCAGACAGACAGTGCTTAGGGGCAGGAATTCTATTATTATTTTTGTATCACCATAGTGTCTAGCACAATGCTTTTTTCAGAGAAAACACAGGATAAATGTATACTGGATTAGCAATTTTGATGAAGGAGAGAGTAAATATTCCACTATACTCAGATCATATATATAATACAGTGATATAGAGACTGCATTATGTAAATATGTGTTTAGAAATAAACTTGTCTAAACCTGTTAAACTTGCCAACTTTTTTTTTTGTTTATACTAATTTGTATGAAATTGTTATATTTGCTTACTCTGAATGACAGCTATCTACTCCTTGTAAGTTACAGTTGATTTAACCTTAACTTTATAGTATGGAATTATAGACGTGTGAAATTCAGATTTATTTTTAATGCCATTATAATTTATAAGTGGGCAATGATTATTTTCTAAGAGGTAGAACCACATATATAGCCAACTCATTATAATCATTGACTTTGAGTATAAAAATAATAAAATATTTTCTACCTATTTTAGATACTCTTCAATCACATTCACCCTGGAAATAGATAACTTTGCCTCATAGTAGAAAAAAATGAGTGAGAACTAAACAATGATGTGGCTATAATAAAGAAAATATCATGAAACTAAAGCAACACCCAATTTCTATTTACTTTTAAGTTGAGTACACATTCTTCAATTTTGTGCCAAAATATTTTTCCTGATTTTTCCCTAAAATAATTTAAGTGACAAAATTTATTAAGGAATGAAAACAACAAAAAGTATTGCCATGAGTATTCAAATCACCCAGTTTTATTTAGGAAGGCATTTTATTCATGACTTTTGTCAAATGGAAAACAAAATGGCCTAATAAAAAAAATGACATCAGCATATTTGATTCAATCTTAGAATTAGCATGATCCATTAGCTACTGCATCAGATTCAGAATGTCTGATGCCAAAGTATTAAATAGAATAGTATCCCTCAATAAACATACTACACATATTGGGAGTTAGAAAATAACAAATTTTCTCTCTCATTCCATAAAGAACTGCAAACTGCTTAATTTCTCTCTGCTTCAGTTGCTTTGCATTAAAAAAAAAGAATCGCCACTATAGCTGCCTCTTCCTCTATGGAAGCTGTGGAGATGAGTAACACTGAGCACAATAACTTTGAATTCTGCAAAATAAGTATGTAAACATTTCTAATATTATATCTGCATAATCTGCATGTCTAGAGCTCTTGGAGTTTCCCTAGAACTTACCCAAAGTTTAATGTACAGCAGGAATTACTATTTCATTATTATTTTACATTTGAAAAATCTAAGTATCAAAAAGCCATTTATCAAAGATGGTGCAAGTAAATGAGTCAGGAGTAGAAAGAGTAGAATCAGAATGACTAACCCAATTTCTAATCACAGTGAATTGCACACGTATTAATATTAACCTAAAAAGATGATACAAAAACTGTATTTTAAGACATATAAGGGCAGATATAAATATACATGAACCATGTGAAAGTGATAAAATGTCTTCCTGAAAGTGACCAAGGCAGCAATAACCTCTCCCACATCATCAAACACACAGACATCTGAAGGTCACACTGACATCCACATCAATTAGACAGCCTGGCCCAAACTTGGCTCACTTCACTCAACTTCTCTTTTCATCATTGTTTTCTTCTTCTTCTTCTACCCTGTCTCTGTTATTTTTAATGAACTACAGAAATAGGCTAGTTTTCTCAGTGGATATGGGGTCCTACATATGTATCAAGGTAGACATTGAAGGTCTACTCTTCCCCAGGAGGAATCCCTGAAGTGTTCTAATCAATGGCTGCCTTTCAGCAAGCAGTATGCAACAGAGCAAGAAACATGCTGTGTTCTATGCAAGTGCCTCCAGAAATCACAGCTCTTCAAAGGGAGATTCTACTTTAACTGGTCACACCTTTCAAAGATACTTTATAATTTTTTCTATCTTTAATGTCACATAGAAGGCTTATGACTTTTTTATCTTATTTTGTTTTACCAGAAACCACCTATTATATAAAGAACACTTTCTATTAATTTCTTATAATAACATAATACATACACATATAAAATAAAAATAAAAGGTATATACTGTATACAAACATGTATACACATATACACATACATATACATGTTGTAAACAAACATATTTATGCATACATATATACATACATATATATGTTTTAAACAGACACATATATACTTATGCATACATATATATACACACATATATGTATGGTTGTGTATGTGTATGTGTGTGTGTGTACCTCCCCCAGAAGAATGATGTAAATATTTAAATGGAAAGTATTTATGGCAAGCAGACTCAAGATGGCCCCCAGTGACTCCCAACTTGTGGCATTCATATCCTTGTGCAATCATCTTCCCTTCAATATGGGTTGCACTAGGAATTTGCAGCTAACCCATAGTATATACTAAAGGTGATTGAATATGACTTCCATGATTAGTCTAGATAAGATTGTAATTTCTGTCTTCCTGTTTCTCTCTCATTAGGTTTAATGAAGCCAGCTGTCATGTTGATGAGACTCATGTGTCAAGGAACTGAAGATGGTCCGTAGCCAACAGCCAGCCAGGAACTGATTGGCTAGTAGTCCTTGAGGAACTGAATCTCACCAACAACCATATAGTGAACTTGCAAATGGTGCTTCCTCAGTTGAACCTTCAGATGAGACTGAAGTCCTAGTTAACACTTTGTTTGCCACCTTGTAAGACTGTGAAACAGAGGCCTGAGCCAAGCCGTGCCAATTCTTGATCCACAGAAACTGTGAGATAATAAATGTGCATTGATTTAAGCCTCAGATTTTGTGGTAATGCTTTACAAAGCAATAAGTAACTAATGCAGTATTCAACAAATTTTTTGAAAAAAAAAAGATGCTTGAAGACCTGTATTTAATTATTTTTGTGAAGAATACTCAATGTATACTGACTGCACCTGGGTTTTTAGTCTTAACCCAATCATATACTAGTTTTATGACCTGGCAAAAATTTTTTCTCTCTCTCTAGAGGTCACTTTCTTCATCTGTTAAACGAGGTAATTAATTTAGATGACCCTTAAAATGTCCACTAGATTTCATGCATCTATCACATACGATTTCATGTATATGTAATGAAAATAAATTTTATATATATACAAAATTTATTTTCACTTGCATTTATGAAACAGGAGAAACAAAATAAAATTACATTTATTTATTTTAATTTAATCTCAAAAGTAAATTCATGTTATCTTCTAAAAATGTTTCAATTTACAATTCATCCATATTAGCTTTAATAAAATGATATTTGATTATCTAATGGAAGATTTATTGAAAATATATCTGCTTCAAATATCTCATTATTTTACATTTAGTAGATAAACTAAATCTCAAAAATGCTTGTAAGTTTTACCTAAATGGGTAGTTTCTTAAAAATACTGAATTGAGGCTTCTAGCTGATTGCCTAAAATGTATATTTTAAAAGATAAGGAAGAAATTTAAATGTAGGAAATAAGATTAAATTACCAAATAAAATCCATTTTTTCTAGTAATTGGCAGATAAATTTAATACAGAAAAACTTTGTTATTCAATATGCCAAAATATCTAATATTAAAGTGATATACTAATAAATATATTTGGCATATTATTATGGTACTTTCAGTTCTCAAACTTTTAAAGTAAAAATATTGATCAAGATTTATGCATGACCACTTTTTTTTTTTTTATTTAGACAGTCTCACTCTGTTGCCCAGGCCGGAGTGCAGTGGCGCAATCTCAGCTCACTGCAACCTCTGCCTCCAGGTTTCAAGGTATTCTCCTGTCTCAGCCTTCTGAGTAGCTGGGATTACAAGTGTGTGCAACAACACCTGGCTAATTTTTTAATTTTTACTAGAGACAGGATTTCACCATGTTGGCCAGGCTGGTTTTGAATTCCTGACCTCAAGTGATTCACTGGCCTCGGCCTCCCAAAGTGCTGGGATTACAGAGGTGAGCCACTGTGCCCAGCCAATTATTTCTTTTTGATGCAAGAAAATCATTTATGGTGCAGAAGTTGTCTATTTGTCTATTTTTGCTTTGGTTACCTATGCCTTTGAGGTCTTACTCAAGAAATCTTTGCCCACACCAATGTCCTAAAGCGTTTCTCCAATGTTTTCTTCAAGTAGTTTCATAGTTTCAGGTCTTACATTTAAGTCTTTAATTTAGTTTGATTTGATTTTTGTATATGGTGAGAGATAGAGGTCTAGTTTCATTCTTCTGCATATACAATTTTCCTAGTACAATTTGTTGAAGAGACTGTCCTTTCCTCAATATATGTTATTGGTGCTCAGTAGCAAATTAGAATGACTATAGTTAGCAATAATTTACTGTATATTTTAAAATAACTAGAGAGTGAATTTGGAATGTTCCCAATGCAAAGAAATAATAAATGTTTGAGGTGATGGACATCCCAATTACCCTGATTTGATCATTATATATTATATGCTTGTATCAAAACATCACATGTACCCCATAAATATGTACAACTACTATGTACCTATAAATATTGAAAATAAATAATTTTTTAAAAAGAAAATTCCGAATCTGGGATTCTAAAATCAAATTCAAGGTATAATACTGGTCAAAAATTGTGAACCAAATATGTTATTTTAGTTTTTTTATTGTTGTGGTAACAAATTACAACAAACTTAGCCACTTAAAATAACACCCATTTATTATCTTCCAGTTTTTATGATTCCAAAGTGTTGGCTCAGCATGGCTCTACTGAATTCTCTGCTTAGGGCCCACAAGGCTGAAATCAAGTTGTCACCTAGGCTTTGTTTTTCACTAGAGGCTAGAGGAAAGAATTGGCTTTAATGCTTATTCAACATGGAGGCAGAATTCATTTTCTTCTCACGTTTTCATGACAGCCAATGGGCAAAAGTACTCATACTTCAAATCTCTTTGTTCTCTGCTGAATCTCTCTACATTTAAAGACTCATAGTATTACATTGATCCCACCTGGATAATCCAGGATAACCTCCCTATTTTAGAACAATCTTCACTGCCTCTGCAAATTTTTTTTTTTTTTGCCATGTAATATAACATAGCCATAGGGATGACACCAAGGGATGAATGAGGGTTATGGGGCTCAAAATTCTGTCTACCACATATGATGAACCTCTTCATTTTCCTCTCACATTTTGAGATTCTCTATTAAGTGTTCAGTTTAATTATTCTTTTAGATATTAAATTTTAAATGTAAGATCAAATTAACTTTTTAATATAAATAAAATGATAAAAGTTTACAAATATCCAACTATCTGTTACCAAAAATTAATCTTTCAAAGTAAAAAGAATTTAGTTATGGAAATAATAAATTGAAAAGTTACCTTTTGCCATTGTCTTTGTTTCTGGTTTTTCTTTTTTCTCAATTTTTTCCTTGTGAGTTGCTTAAACAGAAAATTTTACATTAGTACACATTTTTAATAGATTTCAAAACCAAGCTTTCTTTTGACCTCAGTTTCATAAGTGCTAAAACCTAATCTGTAATATTTAGAAAATTTATGACATTAATAAGTCTAATTCAGAAATAAAGAGTTACCAGTGTAATAACAGTTGTATTGAATTCAGTGTTAAAGTCTAGGCATTAAGACTTAGCAAGCTTGTTGAAAATCAGATCTACTCTTTCTCAAGTCATTATTTCAAATAGGTAAAGCTTTCAGGGAAGACAAACTGAAAGGGAAAATTTCTATAAGAATTTGTCAAAAAATATGTCATTATGTTTATTTTTAAATTTGAATTATATTAAATTGTGTTGTTTGGTAGTTTCCCAAATCATCATACATTTTTCAATATTTACATACTATTTTTTCAAGAATAACAATGGTAATTAAATAAACTACGAAAACTAAGTAGTAAAATATGAGATTTAATTGGGCAGTTGACAAAGTGTATGCATTGATTTGCTAGACGAAAAAATTAGTTCCACATATTTCCATTTCTCCAACTTACAACAAGAATAGTAATAATGTACATCAGCTTTACTTACATCATTAAGAAATGCTTAAAATATGTATTTAAAAATCTATTATTTTTAAATACAGTTGATAAACAGTGTCCTCCAGAATCTTGGAGAGATGATTTAAGCCTCAGAAAGCCTAATGTTTAGTTGAAGAGCAAGTATCCCTAACAGATGCAGAGCTGCTGAGAGACCAGATGCCTCCTCCTCCAGAGTTTTAGCCTCTCCACCACTCAGGCCTGCCCACAGGCACCTCCAGTACCACTTGGGATTATGGATAATAGATTAGACAATGTTAACAAAAGGAGCATTATGCTAGGCTAAGCAAGGCACTATTCAAACAAGGTCACAGGACTACATTATAATAACATATCTCCTAAAAAGCAAACATCCTTTAATTGGCATAAGGTAAATAAAAGAGCACTTACAATGCAGCATTTTATTTCTGCTTTTCAATTTGAATACATTTTTTCTGCAGCACTTATAATTTAAGGGCAAAAATTCCTAACTTTTTTTTTTAACAGAAAACATTTAGCTACTGTAAAGTTTGGAAAAAAAAATCACAAGAAATAGCAGATTATTTCATTGAGTCAGAATACACAGAGCCTAGTGCTAGTAATTCTCCTTAACCCAATATCAGACAAGAAATGGTCACCTATTTCTAGAACAGAAAAAGGAGATGGCTGTATTGAAGTTCATGGAAATTGAACATGAAGAAAATAAGATAAGAAAATAAACATGAAGAAAATAACAATTACTTAATTGAAATTTTCTTTTTTTTTCTGTAGGTTATTGGGGTCCAGATGGTATTGGGTTACATGAGTAAGTTTTTCAGTGGTGATTTGTGAGATTTTGGTATTTTCAAGTGTAAATATACCATAAAAAATATTGACGCATGTTTCAACTAATCTGATTCCTAAATGTCATAATGTGTTCTATCTAACTGGAGTGTTTAACAAAACAAAAAACTTCAGCAGACTATGCATACTCTGGATGCATAAATCAGCTGAAATCTGGCCCAGCTATCCTAGACACAATCCATCCTAAAACAATGGCAAAAATTGTTAGAATCTTACTTTGTATCATACACTGAGACGGATTTTTGAGGAATTAAAGTTAAATTTAAAACTTGAAACAATGTTTTTTGGATGGGTGCTGTGGCTCACACCTGTAATCCCAGCACTTTGGGAGGCTGAGGTGAGCAGATCACTTGAGGTCAGGAGTTTGAGACCAGCCTGGCAACATGGCAAAACCCCATCTCTACTAAAAATACAAAAATTAGCTGGGTGTGGTGGCACATGTCTGTAGTTCTCATGCTGAGGCATGAGAATCTCTTGAACCCCGGAGGCAGAGGTTGCAGTGAACCGAGATTGCACCACTGCACTCCAGTCTGGGTGGCAGAGTGAGACTCTGTCGCAAAACAAAAAAACAATCTTTTTTAAACTTGAGGAAAATATTGGTGGCTATTGAATTAATTCTTGAATGAAGATTCAAAGCCAGAAACACCACAAGAAAATGTCAGCATATCTAACCACCTAAAAATTCAAGAATCTAAACAATATGCACACATGCATACATACATATATGAACTCACACATGTCCATTCACAAAGACAGAAAGCATAATATTAACTGTAAAACAAACTCAGAAAAATATTTGAAAATAAGTTATAGATGAAGGGTATACATACCCAAAACACACACACACACACACATACATATCATTAGGAGAAATGGGCAGTGAGTGTGAACAGTTACACATGATATATACATTGCTAAAAACCATATTTGAATCTTTCAACTTATAAATAGTAAGCAGTTAAAAATACTTTGCAGAGACATGGATGAAGCTGGAAGCCATCATTCTCAGTAAACTAACACAGGAACAGAAAACCAAACACTGCATGTTCTCACTCATAAGTGGGAGTGAACAACCAGAACACATGGACTCGGGGGTAACATCACACACTGGGGCTTGTCAGAGGTTTGGGGGCAAGGGGACGGAGAGCATTAGAACAAATACCTAATGCATGCAGGGCTTAAAACCTAGACGACAGGTTGATAGGTGCAGCAAACCACCATGGCACATGTATACCTATGTAACAAACCTGGACATGTATCCCAGAACTTAAAGTAAAATTTAAAAAGAAGAAAGAAAAACTAAGAAAACATGACACCTTCAAAGGAACACAATAACACGCCAGTAACAGGCCTCCAAAAAAGGGAAATCTATGAAATGCCTTTCAAAATGATAATCTTAAGGAAACTCGGAAAGAAAAAAAGAGAACACAAATAAAAAATACAAAGGAAGGAGAAAAATAATTCATGATCTGAATGTGAAATTCAGTAAAGAGATAGACATCATAAGAAAGACCCAAACAGAAATCCTAGAAATGAAGAACTTAATGAATAAAATAAAAAATAAAATTAACTTTAACAATTAACTAGATTATCAGGAAAAAATACAGTGGAAGAATATTCTCATTTAAACACTATGCAGCTTTTTAAAGAGAATGAGGACAATATTTAGTGATATGAAAATATTTCAGGATATATTGTTATATTGTAAAAGTCAGATTATAGGACATACTAGATTTTGTGTAAAAATAGGGAGGAAAATAACATGTACTATCTGGAAAACACATAATAAAGCTCTGGAAGGATGCATGTAAAATTCACGAGTGGTTTACTGTATGTGGGTTTGGCATGAAACGGGAGCCAGTAGGCTGGGAGCAAGGTGAGAGGAAGGTTTTCACAAAGTATCTTTATGTGTTGAGCAATTAGAACTTATTATCTATTCTACATAAATAAATAACAATTAGAAATTAAAGCAATCTAATAGATAATCAAAATATGCAAGTTACAATAATGAGATCTACTTTCTTACCTATCAAACTGACAAGTATTTCTGATATAATATCCTTATTGCTGGCTAAGGCAGTCTCAAAACTGCCAGAGGAAAAATTGACACAACATTTCTGGAAAGTTACCACTTTCCAGTTCAACAGTTCTTAACAGTCTTAAGTATTTTATTTCTCTCAATCCAGAAATTCCTTTTTTCAGATTCTATTCTGAGAAAATAATCCTAATTTAATTTGTAAAACTGCATGGTCATCTAAAATCTGAATGTAAAGAGTTGGAAGTCAATGGGAAAGGACTCAGTGTGTTAAAATAGTAATAAAATAACTTCATACCTTTCTTTTCAGGTTTTTCTTTTTCTCTTACTTTTTCCTTTTCTTTTTCTTTGTGTATAACTGAAAAGAAACAGATAAATCGTTTTCATTTAAATAACAGGAATAAATGAGGAGATGTTTGCATGGCAGTTTTTAATGTCAAAACTTATCTTCTACTTTTAGAAATCTTCCTTTAACTGGATTCAGATTTTATGTAGTTAGAGGTTTAAACTTCAAGATAATTATAGATTTATTTCTTATTCCTATTTTTATTTCATATCCAAGCACAAACTAGTACTCAAACCAAGTCTGATTGCAAAGATAAGAATACCCCCATCAGCTTTTTCAAATCTTTAATTGAAATAATTGGAAAATTAAAAAAAATTATCATGTCATATGCCAAAGGATCCCGGCTTTGATATTGGATGAATGCTTGAAATATGAGGACGAGAATATAGAGATATAATTTTCTGATCTTGAAGCAAAGAACAATCAACCTAAATAGTATGTGTTAATCTTCTACAGAAACATTCTACACTGAATGTTTTAAAAAAATATACTGGAATAAGACTATAAAATACCAAATCTTTTCAACAAAAATAAAATTTAATTTAATATGAGCAGTGATCTCATCAATTATTACAACAGGACTAAAATTTAAGTCATAATCTTACCCCATACCTTAGTCATAATTCGTATTCATTATCCATGCTAGAAACATGAGACTCATCCCAATTTGTCTTTTTTTATTTTTCCTTTTCATTCATTCACCACGCTCTTTCAATCATGCCTTTTTAATATTCCTCTTCCTCATTTTCTTTTATCCAATATTATTTTCCATAACTATCATTTATTTATACAAGAATATAGAAAGAACACCTGCTATGTGCCAAAGACTCTCCTCAACAAGATAGGGTTCATTCCTGTCGCCATGATGTCAATAAGCTAATGACTAGTGGATGCTAAGCAAATAATTACAAAGGTGGGTAACTGCAGGGAGTCAAATTGCTATGAAGAAAATATGCAAGGTGGAATGTTGATGTATGAAATGACCTAATCTAATCTGTTTGTTAGGGGAAGAGCCCTTGGCAGAAATGACATTTAAGAGTATGAGAAATGAGAAGAAATTAGCCTAGTAAGAGATTAGGAGGGAAAAGGGGAAGAGACCAATTTCCAATTCAGAAGTTGAAGCAGGATGTCTCTTTTGGGCATATTATTATACCTATCATAATATTATAATATCCTGACTTTTCTTTTGAACCTTTGGATTTTAGATTTTTATATCTCATATTAACCTTTCTGACATGAAAATTCGATATCATTCACTCCTCCGTTACAAATATTAGTGCCTCCTCACTGCTTAGTATGATATCTGTCACACAGTGGGTGCTATATCAAAATAAAAATATTTTACTGCTCTAGTGATCTGACATTTGCTTACCAACCCCATGTTTACCAACCCAATGTCATCTACAAATAATTTCTCCTTGAACTTTATATTCTCATTATAACTAAATGCTAGTAGCTCCATAAGCACACCACATGCCCTCATGATGCCTTTATGTCTCTGCCTGTATGTGTCTTCCACCTAGAATTACCACACCCACATTCATCCATTTTCCTTTCCCTATTCCATGCACTCTTTCATCTTGGTTCAAATGCCTCCTTCTCTGTAACATTGTCTTTGATCTCTACTTATTCCATTCACCAACTGCACCATGTATATAATTATATTTCAGCAATTCAATAATAATATTGATATTGTTAGTATCTCTACTCAGTAAATGAAATTAGGGGCTACATCATATTTATTTATTTATTTTTTTTACATTTCCAGGTCATCACAAGGTCTCAATCACATAGTGGACTCTGTAATATTTTTGAATAAGTGAAATTCTAAAATATTCTAAGAGCTAGTTTTATCGTCTAGTTAAATTCTATTTATGGATGATGTGGTAGAGCTATAATAGACACTGCTTGCTTCCAATTATGTGAAACTTTTGACAATTTATTGAAATTTCTCAAATAATTAAAACCTAATGAGAAAAAGGAGAAAAAAACTCACCTTAAAACATTGAGATATTATTTTTTTCCACATCTAATGGTTCTTTAAGTTGTTTATTAGCTACTCAGTTCAATATAAATAGCTCACAAAATAAGGCGAGGAAATCACTATTCATACTGACCACAAATGGTTTATTTTGGTTCCTTTGAATCCCTATTAATTAAGCAGAAAACCAAGAGAAAATCTTGGCACAAACAAAGCGTCTTTTAAAGCTTCTCTGGGGGGGAACCAAGTTTGTGTGAGATAAGCTGTACTTTCAGAGCCCTGATTGGAAAGACCCGCAGGGGAACACCTAATCTGTGTCTCTGTCTCTGTAAGGAATGAGGACTCACCCACCTTGGACAGCTGGTTGTCCATTCCACTAAAGGATTTTCAGATTGACGTGTGCAAAGGCATAAACGAGAGAATTAACACAAAATCAAAAGAGCAAAGGGACTGCATTTGGACTGAAATTAGCATATTAATGCCTCATTCCTGTTACCCTAGGGAGAAATCTAGTTCCTCCCAGCTGAAGGGTTGATTTACAGACCCTGTACTGTATGCTAGCATTTTATTATCCCCCTCAGAAATGGCATCACAACACTTCTTAGTGAAGCAGCTGGACCCTTGGGCCCTAGGGAGCTGTTCATAATGGCAGACGGCCACTGAAGCTCCTTGGACAGAAACTTCAAACTTTGGCAAGACTGTGCTCAAATACCAAGTTTTGAAATGACTTTCAACACAGCAATGCAACAATCAGCAACTGCCTTGGTAATCACTCTAAAATAAAAATCACCTGATAGAGCAGCTGCATTCGCTTGAGCGTCTCTGCTTAGAGCCCACAACCAGGAGTTTTCATATGGAAGAAGAGTACCTCCTTGTCACCAGCCTTATTTGGCAAATTATATCTTAGCCAGGACAGTTTTTAGCTCAGGACGGAATAAGCTTCTTGCACCTGCTAGAGTTTAATTTGTTTGTCATCCTTATTTACAAGAAACAAAAGTCCCTTCGGTATGCTGATAATTAAAAACAAATGGAATCCACCAGTTGGAATGGCCCTGATGTCTGGCATCTGAGTTGGCATGGGCCTGCTGTTCCTGCCCTTGCCCAGACTCTGACCTTTCCCTGACCAGAACATTCAGCTCAACTGGACCCAAGCACAACTCTCACCCTCCCATCTGGCCCCTTTCCAGCCCTCCCCAAACTGTGCTCTGTGTTTTTGTTTTTGACCCTGGCAGTCACCAGGCAGACTATGTCTTTTTCTCAAGTATATCAGAGCTCATAATCTGCCTGACCCTGTGTTTTTTTTTTTTTTTTTTTTTTTTTTTTTTTTTTTTTTTAAACAGGGAAAACACTCCCTTGGGGTCAAATCATGGGAGCCAGGTTATCAGAGTTCTTTACTTAATCATCCTGTTCTTAGGTTGAAAATCAAAAATTGTAATGCCAAAATTTGTAAAGTACTGATTTGTATAGGCTACTACATTCTTCAATTGATGGTTAGCAAATCAATTTAACCAAACTCTAGAACATACGTGACTTTAGACTGCTGCATAGGACTAATCTTGAGTACCCAACTAAAAAAAAAAAAAAAAAGATGGATAATCAGGTAAGCATTACACCTTTTCATTATTAACAGAAAAAAATCTTTGAGGAGCATCATTACCTGTAATAAATTTTACTGATTTTTCTTTTAACTAATTCCTCTCATTTTCACATATCTTGTGCTTTTTTGTTAGGTATTAGTGCTAAAATACTCTATAGACTTTAAGTAGGTGAACATTGCAAACAGCTTCATAAAATTCATATATATCTATATTTTAATTTGTAATGTTTTATGAAAGGGCATGATACACATTCATCTTAAACCCTTAAAAAAAATTCTGTTTCAGCCACCATTAAACAATAAGGCCAGATCTCTTGGTTAGTGTGTATGTCTTTGTGTGTATGTTTCTTTTTTATTTTGGTAGCTAATTTGTAGAAGTTCAGTTCCATGGTAAGGCGAGATGATCTCTATGCTTTTTAAGAGACAATCATGAACTTAACAGAAATGCAATATTGAGCTAAAAATCTTCTCAAATATTATATTACCCATTTTTCCTAAAGGAAGAATTTATTATTTTAACTTTAATATAAGCATGCAATTTCAGAGCCGATAGGAATATAAGAAGTAACCACCCTGAACTTCTTTGTCCGTGGATAAGAAAATATGCTCATAAGAGTCCGTGACAGACCAGGAAAAGAATGTAGTTATCTAATTGCTAAACCAGTACTCTTCCTTCAAAACTACGCAGCCATATCTGCTCCAGGTTCTGTGTAGACTATAAACTTGTTCTCATGAGCCAAAATGTGCTGATCGAATTCTCCAAGCACATTATCTGTGATCTACGTTTCAACAGTGCACATACTTCTTTTTCATAATAAAAGTACTTTCATTTACCTATTAAAGTGAAGATTAGGCAAATTGCCCAAAGTTGTAAAGCTAATCTGATACTTATGCATTAAATTACAAAAGATATTTTATAATTCTCAAATATTAGTTTGATTTTCAAATTCAATTTAAATGTATGGACAATTTCCCCTTCTCCTGGGGCTACATAGCCATAGTAAGAACTGTAATCGCTTTCTTATAAGTGAACATTCACTATGGACACTGTGATGCATAGCTTTGTGCACACTCTTCTGGTTTCCCTGTCCAGGTTTATTTTTCATGATTGCCAGAGAGGGAAAGAAAATATATTTTGTACTTTAAGGAGTTAATTAAGTGCAGCTAAGAGAAGACAAAAGTAAAAGTTTATACAGTACAGGACGGCTAAATGAATTTGTGGGCTTTAAGAGCATTTTTATAAAGGGCTTCAGGATATTTAAATACATTTTAATGTATTTGATTGCATTTTGACTTTTGAGCCTCACCATCAGCTAAATCCCTTGTCAGACTATGATTCCAATTCTGCAGTTGTTTCCCAAAAACTGAAGGAGTTCTAGACAAATCAGTGTTATTATTCGGAATCACCTTTTTTAAAAACATTCCTGTGTTTTTTTGTGCATATGATATTGTTATGGGTTGAATTGTGTCTCCCCAAAAATATATGTTGAAGTCATTAGCCCCAGAGCCTAAGAATGTGACTTTATTTGGAAATAAGGTTTTTACAGAGACCATCCAAGTTTAAGTCATGAGGCTAGTCCCTAATTCAATAGGACTGATGTCCTTATAGAAAGGGAAATTTGGGTCCAGAGAAGGATATGCACAGAGGGAATGCATATCCTGTGAAAAGACAGAGACACAGGGAGAGCATCATTTGAAGATGAAGGCAGGAATTGGAGAACTTCATCTACAAGGCCCCAAAGCTTGCCCACAAACCTCCAGAGGCCAAGAGAGAGGCATGGAACAGATTCTTCGTCACAGCCCTCAGAAAAAGCTCATCCTGTGGAAACCTTGACTTTGGACTTCTGGCCTCAATAAGGTAATATTAAGGCTAATGTTAATAATAATAGTAATAATTCGACTTCTGTTGCAGCCCTTGAACCAAGTTCCCACCTGGTTCCTTGAGGACTGACCTCAGCTTAGCTTTTGTGTCTTCTCAGTTAAGTTTCAGAGTCCACACCTGAACCAAAACCCACTAATTCCTCTGAGGTCCTTCCAGAAAACTGCAGTCCAACTTGCTCAACAACTGAGGTTGCCAAACCCCAAACTACGTCTCTCCTCGAGGACATCTCTGTGAAGTACTTACTACATGTGGTATAATTGTGTATTTACTTTTTCAAATTTATCATTAACTGGATCTTATTCATCATGGAATTTGTAGTGCCCAGTATGGTGTTTGGCACAAAGTAGGTACTGCGAATAAATGGATGTGTATTATCACCTAGTGGCTGTGACCACTTTTTCCATTTACACTATCTGCCTGCCAGAATACACCCTATTCCCGCTGTCTAGCCCACTCTGAAGCTGACCATATGCCGTCTCTCCAGTATACATTTCTGTTAAGTAAACTTCTCCATTTTTGAGATTACTTTTTCACCCAACCACCTGACAATACAGGTGGATGTAGAAGAAACCTACTGTTCTGCCTGCCTACGGGGCCGTCCTATTGTCTAGGAGCCTTCTTGGAAAAAGTTCACATATTTAGTTATATGTTTACCACTGGGTTCCTGTCTTTTCTGATTTGTTCTGTTCTACAAGTAAATTGACATGTTTATTAGTTAAACAGTAGCTAACATCTTATCTAATATTACCAATAAAATTCACAATTGCAAAAAAAATAAGGCAATATACAATAAACAAACAACTACAAGGAGGGGAAGCTAGAGGAAAATTAGAAATACATTACTATTTTTCTCCAGATAATTGGATTGTGGGGGTGCGGTTCCTCTTTTTTTTTTTTTTTTTTGTGCATTTTCCAAATCATCCATATTTATCTGTATTATTATAATTTTTGTTGTTTCAGTGTGAGTGTTTTCAGATTACATATTACAGAAAGTTTTTGTTTTACTATGAAATTGTTCATTGCCATTAACCACATAAATTTGACTTAAATTACAATGGCTTAATTAAAGCTAAATGGAAAGTTGCCTGTAGGAATGTCAAATGCAAAGTTGTCTGTAGGAATCCAGTAGAGATTAACAAAACAGAAGAATACTTCATTTACAAATTAAATCATTATTTCAGTATTTATTTAGTGTGTTGGGTACTCTGTTAGATGTTAAAATGATTTTTAATTTGTTATAAGCATACAAATTCAGAGCTGGTGAAAACCTGAGAGACTATGAGCCCGTATCCCTTTGTTCATGGATAACAAAACAGAAGGCTGCCCTAGAACATACATGAAGACAAACATAGTTCCCTCCCTCAGTTAGTTAGATCAACATATACCCACAATTAAAATATGTTGTCAAAGTGCTTGGAAGAGCAAAAGCTGGGGTGGAACAGCATGGACAAAGCGCTTAAATGCCCCCAGTGAAGAACAGCAGTGGGGACTTCTTAAAGGAACTGACACTGCATATGAGAATCAAAGAAATAAGCAGGCTTTTGCCGAGGGACTACACAGGAAGGGCTTGATGGCTGGAGAGAAGAGAGCATACAAAAAAAGTGCACAGTTATGAGACAGTGACAAAGCCTGCTCAGGGACCACTCAACAGCTCAGCCTGCCTGCAGTACAGGGGGCATCAGTGGGGTCTGGAGTGCTAAGGGTGGCAGGGAGGAGTAGGCTGTATCTGTGGGAAAGCTTGGTAAGGAGGCAGAAGAACAGGGAAGACGTGATAAACTGCGAAGCTGGAATGTTGTAGGGGTAGCAGTGATCATATGAGGAAGGTTTTATATGCCAGGTTAGAAAATGTCACTTTTATCTCTTAGAACTGGGGCACCAACAAATGGATTTAAACCCATAAGAGACGGGATTAGCATGGACCTGAGGGGTTAATGCTGGGAAATCACTTAAGAAGAGACTGTCACAATTTAATTGAGAGATGATTGTGGAGAAGATAGCAGTTTGAGAAGAGAGAAAGTAGACTAAATTATAGTAAAGAGGAGCTAAGTAGGGTTGAGCTCTAGTGTTGAAAGAGACCAAGAGGTCTATGGCAGGGACAAGCTTTGGTGTTGAAAGAGAACAAGAAGTCTATGGCAGGAACTAAAATTCAAATGCCTTCATAGGTGAGGCAGGTAAATTAACATGTACCCCAGTGGTGAAAGAGGGAGTGGTGGAGACTGTCGTAAACAGAGGGTGCAGGCCCCACTTAAAGGCATCCAGTCGCTCATTATCTAAAACACTGGCTGGTCAAAAGAAACCACTGTGGGATATACTTGAACTCTAAGCCATGAGTTCAACAGACAGTGATTCTAACCCTGGCTACTCATTTGAATCATTAGGGCAGCTAGGCCCAAACCCTGGCATTACTTCTCAAACATTAATGGTCCCAGGATGGAGTATGCACATGGATATATATTTTTAAAAGCTATCCTGGTGATCTAAACTGCAGTCAGGGTTGAGTACCACCCCTGGCAACAATGGCTTCTAGATGTTTAGCATGAATAATTTGGGTGGACAGTGATGTCAGTTATTAGGACAAAGAATACAGACAGGAGAAGATGTTTTCTGCAATAGATGTTAATATGGGCTTGAATACATTAGATGAAAGAAGTCTGTTAGTTACCTGTGTAAAGTCAGGTGGGAATTTTATAAGAAGGCTCAGAGACTTTATATTCTATACCTTCAGCATTTTCAAATATCAAAATTAATTAACTACATGGGCTCCTAAATTAGTTGATAGCTTAAATAAAATGCTAAGGGATTATCCAATTAAGAAAATACTCAGGATATTCACGACATTCTTAAGATTTTATTTAAGATATGTGCACATTAAAGATGCATTTTTAATGAGGAATTTATATCTTAAGGGAATGATGGCACTACATTGGCCATACACAAACTGTGTCCTATTGTCAGTGTGACTAAGCTCTTCACATATAGTAAGAAAAGCAAAACAAAAACAAAACAAAAGTTTAATACCACCAAAAAACAAAAGAACTCATCTTGCTGCCTAAGGAAAAAGCAAAAATAGTAGTTATTCTGACTTGTTCTGATCTCTCAAATAATGAAATTTTGAAATTTCAGAAATTTTCATAAACCTGAGTTCCATAAGCATAGTAACTTTACATCTTACTTTTGCTATGCTGATATCTGAAGATATACAAAAGTCTTTGTGATAATGCTGCTATTTTTCTACCATGAACTGTAAACTTGGTAATATTTGCCATTTTGTGGTTTCTATCTTTAAATACTTTTATCTTTCTATTCACAAACATGAAAAATTGCTTAACATCAGTAACCATCAGAGAAACACAACTCACAACCACATTGAGATATCATCTTACATCATTCAGAATGGTTACTATTAAAAAGTCAAAAACAACAGATGTGATGGATGCATAAAATAGAGAACACTTCTACACTGTTAGTGGAGATGTAAATTCATTCGACCTCTATGGAAAACAGTATGGGGATATCTCAAAGAAGTAAAAATAAAACTACCATTTGACCCAGCAATGCCACTATGAGGTATCTGCTCAAAGGAAAAAAAATCATTATATAAAAAGACACCTGCCTCACATGTTCATCACAGCACTATTCGCAGTAGCAAAGTCATGCAACCAACTTAAGTGTCCATCGGTGGCTGATTGGGTAAAGAAAATGTGGTATATATACACCATGGAATACTATTCAGTCATAAAAAAGAATGGAATTATGTCCTCTGCAGCAACATGGATAGAGCGGGAGGCCATTATCCTAAGTGAACTAACTCAGAAATAGAAAATCAAATATTGCATGTTCTCACTTATAATTGGTACACATGGACATAAAGATGGAAATAACAGACACTAGGGATCTCAAAAAATGGGGAGATTGGAATGGGGACTGAGGCTTGAAAAATTACTTATTGAGTATTATGTTGAATATTTGGGTGATGGACGCACTAGAAGAGCTCAATCCCCATCATTATGCAACATACCCAAGTAACAAACATGCACATGTATCCCTCGAATCTAAAAGTTTTTTTTAAAAACTTGTATTTTTTTATGTAATTATCAGTC
This sequence comes from Pongo abelii, assembly GCF_028885655.2. NCBI lineage: Eukaryota > Metazoa > Chordata > Mammalia > Primates > Hominidae > Pongo > Pongo abelii. The sequence goes on from NC_071990.2 coordinate 124,915,251, forward strand.
CCTCTAAACTCTGACTGACTGGTATACATGCTTGTCAAGACTTCTTTCTAAACGGGGCCTTTAAGTAATCCTTTGACTCCAGGATGCTGCTTAAGTAATTAGATCTGGTGATTTGAAGTTTATTTATTGAAAAGACAGTGGAATAGGCCAAATAATGGCCCTCTAAAGCATAACTATATCCTAGTCTCTGGAATCTGTGAATGTTACATATACATATGGACTTTGCAATGTGATTAAGTCAAGGATCTTGAGATGGTGAGATTATCTTGGATTATTCAGGTGGGCCCAGTTTGTGGTAATTTGTTACAGCAGCCACCGAAAACTAGTACACCTATGACAAGCCATCTGACATATCTACCAAGATAAATACTGCCACATCTCATTTCTCAGTTGTGTTAAGACTGAAAATAGTGGAAAGGAGATTTAAAGGTGCATACAGTCTATGCGTCTTTATATGGTGTCTACTATACAGGTAAGCTATTAGAATTAGGTAATAGAACTAGCTATTAGAATTAGGTAATAAGCTATTAGAATCAGGCTACATGGCACACAGACTGATGGGAAGAGAACAGAGATGGTATCTAGGAACTGATAGATATGTACAAATGCAAGCAGATCAGTGAGGTCAACCAGCAGGAAACAAGGTTCTAACCACAGGGTTTCAGAGACAAATTCTAGATCCTACGGCTATGAGCAAATTCTGATGCTACAGACTCAGCAGGCACCAAAGAACAAAAAGAAGAAAGAAAATTGGATATAGGATATACTGGAAAAGCCACATGTTCTTATGTTAGAGATAACAGGCAAAAATGTGGCTCTACAAATTACTAAACTTGACACAATGATTGAATCCAGGTAAACCTACGTATTCTTAAATGGAATTATATCTACCGTGTTAGATTATTCTATGAAGATTAAGTGCAATATTAGACATAAAAAATTACATATAGTATTTCATCCATAGTAGATAAACACTCATACAATATTAAATTTTTAAGAAGGGAAACACAAATATAGAACTGACAAGGCAGTGAAAGTAGTTTAGTGTTGTTACAGGAACTTGGGATGACACATCTTATATTTGTTCAGCCTATGATCAGACAGATATCAAATGATACTAAAGATAGAGAAAAAAAGGAATTCAGATAAGAAACCTGTAAGGGACTCTCACTTATCCAGTTAGAGGTGGTTAAGATGATTAATTAATTAACTGATAGTTACTGTTTAAAATTAGTCAATAATTATTTTAAGAATTTTATGTGTACATTTCATAATTATTTAATCCTTATGACAACTCTATCATCCCCATTTTACAGATGAGAAAATAAATGCAAAGAAAGATTAATTATCTTGCCCAAGGACACATAGCCAGAAGTTACCAAATTTGGATTCTAACCCAGATAATTTAATTAAAGACCTTTCTAAAAGTAGAAAAAGGTTATGGTAATATCGCCCTTTATGAAAATCACATACCATGCTCTTAGTTTATTTATTAATTAGAATATCTGAGTATTTACCACGGGTTAAGGAAATGTTCTTTAATAATCATGACTTAGACCTTTTATTTATGACAAATAACATTCTTTCTAATTCTTTGAAGTTAGTCTGTATATATCTTTTTATTTAAAACATCTGTGGGCAGAGTTATTTATGATTACAAAGCAAACTCAGACTGTTGACTGCTAGAGAAGACTGGTTAACATTTCTTACCATTCAACATGTGGACCTACATCTGACCATGGGTATCCATTGTTGGATATAGCTTTAAATATGATTGTATTCTGCAAGATCATTTTGACCTATAAAAACTTTAATTTAAAACCATCACCCTAATGTGAAATCAGCGTTCTTGGAGGTAACTTGTACTAGAGCACTCTGCTTGGTACTCACAACTACTCCGTTGTGGTTAAGTCATTCTGCCTGTTCCCCAGGGGCCATTTATATGAGTCACAATTTAGTTAATGATATTTGGTAACACAAAAAATGTTAAATTATGGTTGGAATTTTTTTCTAAGCAAATGTAATGTTCCACTATATTACTATATAAATTCAGTACAAGGTCACATACAGTATTCTGATTATATTTATAAAATAAAATAAATTTCTACCTCTTTGATGAGGTACTGTATGTGACCTTGTATTGGTCACATACAGTATTCTGATTATATTTATAAAATAAAATAAATTCCTACCTCTTTTATGGGAAAAAATCCAAGGTTAATTTAGTTCAAGGTAAACCTTAACTAACATGTCAGAGCTTGTGTCCTAAAACCATAATAAGTATTCATTGCCTAGTTATCATTTAAAAGGTATATTCTTTAGCTCCATAAACTGCTGCATTCTTCCCTGAGGAAAATATCAAACAAAATAAACAGAGGGACAAAGTAGAAATAAAAGTTAGCTTGATATGATAAAGTAAAATTATTTAATGTGGATGCCTATAAAAGTACCTAATTTCTTAAGAAAAAGAGTCAGAATTGAAACTCATTATTTGACACTATAAAATCAATTAGTTAACACATTAATATAGAATTGTTTTAGGAATATATATCCTGTGGGATTACATATTCTGTGTGATTTTTTTTTTTTGTATCCTACTTGATGGGTCAATTATATAGGTGTAGACTCCCAAGGCTCTCCCGATGAGTTCCATGCTTCTAAAACCTTTTAGAATATCATATTGTCCCTTGAAGGAGAAAAAAACTATAGAGAAATAGAATGTGATCTAGCTTCCACCATAACAAAAATCTTTTGTCATCCCACAAAACACACCAGCTTGAGCATAATGAATCTTTTTAGACTCAGATATTTATTGACTCATTTATAATCATCACAGACTACTACTACCTTTCAAATACTGTATCTTTTCTTCTAAGGGTTCGAAATGCTTTGATAATAACTTAAATTCCTAACTATTTAAGGGTTCAAAATGCTTTGATAATAACTTAAATTCCTAACTATCCATCACATACAACCATAACTGACATGGAACATGGCATACAGAAAACAGTATTTATCTACATACAAGAGCAGTTGTATAGCAAAACATTTATTTTCACTGAACTATTTGAGAATAAAGAGCAGGCATTAGTCTACCTCATTTACAGATAGGAAACTAAGCAATAAAGTGAAATCTTTTGTTCATATTCACACAGAAAAACTGTGGAAAACATAAGCTCTCTCTGATTTCCAGCTCAGTGTGGAGCAACTAAAGCTCTACTTTCACTTTCTTGAGAAATAGTTACTTTCACAAAACATATTTGGTCTACTCAAGAAATATATTCAGGTTAATAATCTCCAGCTCAGTCTTTGAGAAATTTATTTTAGACTTCAGCCAAATTCACTGTCTTAATTATGGAAGACTTGCTAGTTTAATAAACCCACTCTACAGCCCACTGCTCAGTCTTTGACATCAGAATTCTAATACAGCCAGGTCCAAAATGCAAATGGTGCCATCTGCATTACTACCTCCACTCCAGCAGCACTGTTATTAAATCAATAGCACAGTCTGCAAGAAAAAAAAACAGCAGGGACCCAAATGGTGTGGAACCAGTTGAGTTTCCGTTTAACCTTCAGCAGATAGAAACACAGAGCCAGTTCAGTCATGGTTCGCTTAGTCAATCCGTACTTAAGAGCTGCGTCCAACTTCTATGACCAAAGGAATTAAGAACCAAAAAAAGGAAAGAGAACAGTAAGGAGACATTAGTTTCCTAAGTACAAATATAAATAGGTTTCAACTGAGTGAGCTTCAGTGTTCTGATTGTTGAAGAATTGGCTGACCAATCTAGAATGAATTCAAACATTAGGATTAAAGACATAATATCTGTAGAATGATTTGAGCCCTTCACAAAAAGAAAGTACATGAAGTATATTTTAAAAACAACAGCAACAACATGGCATTGTATTAATATAAATTCACGTGCTACTATAATTTAATTGGTACTTTTATTATTTGAAAATTTGCTGTCTGCAACTGCGGTATTTACTACAGATAATTTTGCATTAGCTGGTTTATGACATAGTAAATACTGGATAAAATTCCATTTTTATCTCAGAAACGAATTATCTCATTTTCTGTCTTCATTATACAAATATAGTTATTATGAGATCTTTATTTTTGCCCTGGCTCTTTCAAAATCATGTGAAACTGACCATTGGGAAAGCCTGGGCATGCTTAGAAGAATATATTTTTTAATGTCTTGCTTCCTATTAGTTTCTTTAAAGTTTTATGACTATCTCTGTCACCCACAGAAAAGTTATGCTTATAAGATGAGCAAGACAATGCTGGCCTTTCTTAATTTGCTTCTGCTGCAAGATTGCCGTCACTGGATTCAGTTCAGTTGAAAGTGATATTAATCATCATGTTGTCACTGTCCATCTACCTCTTGAGGCTGTGCACGAGAGCCGGGCTTTCTTACATGACCTCTGCCATGAGGTCATATAATGTCTCTGCATTTCTACACCAAAGATTGTAAAGATATTGCATGACAGAAGGAATTCAGGTTAAAAAAAAATAAACTCTGACTTGTTACGGTAACTTCTTAAAAGAAAAAAAATTATTTCCTCAGTAAGTCAATATGTATTTGAGCTACTCTCTTAGTAATTGTAAATAATTTAAAAATTGTTACACATTTTGAAGTTACTTTGATTCCAACTATTAAATATTATTTATGTTATTTATACCTTTATAACTGAAATTAACTGAGGAGTAAATTTACTTATTTAATATCAAAAATGTTACAAAAAACACTAAACATGAAAATTTTTCTCCCATATGAATACACAAAAATGTATATCTAAATGAAGAATAAACATAAAATTAAATGTTTACCTTTGGTTTGTATTTTCCTTTCAGGTTTCTCTTGTTTTTCAGTCTTATCTTTGTGTATTTCTAAGAAAAAATAGAATTTATAATTTTAAAACTCTGAAAATGTATAAAATTTAAGCCATAGCTATGACCTAAACTTCATAAACCTACCACAAAGTTTAAATTATTATACAGTCACTAACAAGTTTATTGGAGTCTAAAAGAGTCTTTGTAACATATTGCTAAACAAATCACTTATTTATTGAAATAAGGGAAAAATTGGAGTTATCTCAAAATTAGAGTTATTTGGAAAAGCTTAAACATTTAATAGACAGAGCTATGTTGTCACCATTTTCAGTGCTAAAACTGGTCACAAACTATAATTATTTTTATTTCAATTACTCTCAATACAAATTAAGAATCCTTAATAAGAATGTCATTTAGATTTAGGAAGATTGAGTTTTTACATATTAAATTAAGAATTTGTGAAATGAACTGTAACAACTATCTAATAGGAAATATATCTCAGAAGTATTGACTCTAAGCTATGTTTATAATCAGCATTTGGCATTACATTTAACCAATAATTATTGCAAGCAGATATGACACATTTCATAGAATAAGTTAGTTGTACGTTTTTTTCTAAACATCAGGTTTTAGCAAATATATTCAATTTTCTGCCAGCTTCAGTATACATACATTGCCAAGGCTAAGAAAATGGAGTTAATTCTGAATTTACAGTTAATTTGGATAGAAGTAAATTTGAGATTAGAGTTTACAAATATGATTACTATCTTTGAAAAGTGACTTAATCTTCAATATCATGTTTTTTCTTAGAAAAATGCTAATGAGGTTTACTTATTTATTTATCACAACTTTATTCCACAGATGGTCTGAGATGGTGTTAATTACCGTACACATTTTAAATTCTCCATTTGTAAATTTGCATTTGCATTTTTGTGATTTTTCCAAAAGTCTACTAAATTAAGATCAACCATAGAAACACCCTAAATATCTTCAGAAAAGACAGCTACAAGCTTTCATTCACCTGTTAAGGAGGTAACCACCACTGTGAAGGTTTTCTTCCTAATTTTCCTCATTAATCAGTTATCTTACTATTTACAGGGTCACTAATCACTCTTATCTCAACTCTGACTTTGCATATGGTGATGGAGATAGGTGAACAGGTAAGGCACTCATTCTTGTCTCTGAAAACAATTCTCCAAAATGTAAGGAAATATCTCCAAATGATATAGGAAATGCCCATCTTCCTGTCTCTCTCACCATTTTGTTTATTTCTTCTCTAGTCTCCAAATTTTACTCTACAGCAGGGTTTCTTACATTAGCACTATTGACATTTTGAATTGGGTGAAGCATTATTTTGGGGAGGGGCTATTTTGTGCATTTTAGGATATTCAGCAGCATTCCTAGCCTCTACCTTTTAGATGCCAGTAGCCCCCATATCCACCTTTGCCAAATGTCTCCTACAGGGCAAAATGAATCCTAGTTGAGAGCCACTGCTCTAAACTTACATGATAACCAGAGTAATCACTATCACTGTCTAGACCTATACTATCCAATGCAGTAGCCACTAGATATTTGTGCATATTAAGGACATGATATATGGTTAATCCAAATTGAGATGTGCTGTAAGTATAAAATATACACTAGATTACGAAAACTTAGAATAAAATATAAGTAAAATATTTCATTAATAATTTTTATATGAATTACATTTTGAAATGATATTTTGGTCATATTGGGTGTGATGGTTTTATTAATGGCTCAGTTTGGCTAGGCTATTATCCCAAGTTATTTTATTGAATACTATCCTAGAGTTGCTCACAGGTATATTGCAGATGTAATTAAAATCACTAATTAGTTGACTTTAAGTAAGACGATTTTGCAGATTTTGTATAATTTGGATGGGCTTCTCTGATTTCTTTGGAAAGCCTTAAAAACAGGCCTGAGATTGCCCAGGGCAAAAGGAGAAATTCTGCCTGTGAATGACAACTTTGGTTGGCAGCTTCCAGGCTCAACTTGCCTGTGAATCTCCCTTCCTCACTTCCTGTCATATGGGTTCAAAAATGCGTAGCCAGTTACCACAATCGCATAAGCCAATTCCTTGTAATAATTTTTTAAAAGTATAAAAGTACCTCCATAATCTACTGGTTCTACTTCTCTGTTTAATCCTGACTGATACATTGAATTAAATAAGATATATTATTAAAATTAGTTTTATATTTTTCTTTTTACTATTTTAAATGTGGCTACTAGAAAATTTTAAATTACATATGTGGCTGCTATTATATTATTACTAGACAGGTCTAATGCAGGTCTAATCCCAGGGGGAGCAAAGGACCTTTATAAAACTTTAGGTCATCCACAGAGGCAGATTGATTTCAAATGAACTGAAAAAACAAACTTGATATTCTCTCCTGTCAATACTGTTTCGCTTGCTCCCTCCTCTCCAAGCCAACAGATTCTATGAAGAAGATTGGTGATTTGTTTAATTCAGGTCCATAAAGCAAGTAAAATATCAAAGATTTAGATGGTCTTTGGATATACTAAGGGAGTTGCCTTTAAGAGATCATTCCTTACTCCCAGTAGGTATTAATTGGAATATAGAGATGGCATGAAATTTTTAAAATTGAAAAATTGCATGGAATGCTACATTCACCATGTAATGGGGAGGCCTTAAAATTGTCATTTAGAATAATATTTTTTTAGAGGTAGGGGTGTGTGCATATGTGTGTGTATATACATGTGTGTCTTCCACAGACACCAGCTGACCATTCAAAAGAATAAAGAAGGGATTCTGGAGCTCACACGGGAGAATAAGATGTGAGTTAGACTCTTCCATAGAATCCAGTGCTGAAGGCCATCTTGCCTGAAAAAATCCTGTCAGAGCCTCCTAGCCTAACTTAGATTTTGGAGAAAAGACTGGACAGAGCAGTGGTGGTTTTGGGGACTAGAAAGACAGTCCTTGTTGATCATAGTAGGGTTTCCTGCAAGGTAGGTGTAAGTTGGCACATCAGAAAACAGATGAAAGAAGTACTAGCAGGAGCTACCTTGCTCCTCTTAGCTCTTGTGTACTCAGCCATATCCTGACAAAGGGAATGAGTGCTAGGTAGTAGCAGTAACTGAAATGAGCAAGGGACCATCCTGAAAAAAAAAAAAAAAAAAGACAAATCTCAAAGACTAGGGTCAAGACCACCACTCAGGAGAAGGGAAAGGCTGGGATAAATGTATTATCTCCCTTTCCCAAATACATGAAAGGGAGGTAACTCTAAAGTGAAAGGTAAGTACTTGCATGTTGGATATGCTTCACAATAAGTTTTACTTAAGCAAAAATAAAAATAAATAAAGGAAAATTAGACTGAAAAAAATGGCAATTTATTTCAGAGCAGTTATTTTTTACTCTATGGTAAGCAGAGTAGATGCAACCCAGTTCTACAACTTAGATCAATCTCATAGGGAAAGCCTCATTTTTTATTTTCCTGATTCTGCACTTCAGCCTTAGAACAAACTAAGACAACCTCACTGCTGTGGGCAGATGCAGGCAGTTGTCTTGTAAGCAGAGGTCAACCATTTTTAAAAAGATACACATACAGTAAAGTCTCTAGAGCTCACAATAAAATATACAAACTTCCATAGGCAGATTTTTGTTTTACAGGTACATTATCAACTATTTTTAGCTGAAATATTAATATTTCTACAGAGGCAAGCATAGAAAAACACAGCAGAACTAGTAAAGACATACACACACCTACATTTCTTTGCTCAGGAAGACAAAAAATTATTTCTGATGATTCAGACTTAAGGAGAAATTAAATGTTTCTTTGCATGTTTTATTGCAACTTTGCATTCTCTTTGGGGACTGGATTCCATCATTGGTGTCACTGACTGTGGATATCTGATGTCAGAATACAGTAAAGCCTCCACATGGCGTGCCAGTTTGTCTCCTTACACTTTAGCCAGGAAATGATGGCCATTCAAGCTCCTGTCCAATTCAGTAACATGTTACTAATTTAGACTTTGGAAAGATATTTTTCTCACAGGGAGGCAATGCCTGATTGGTTACCTTCAACTGCTCTTTCCAGCTAAGGCTATATTTGTATAAATTGCAAAATCAAATTTAAAAGATTCGAGTCATTAAAGGTGGACATTTATTGTCCAACAATCTTCAAATAAAATTAAGTTTTCTATATTATGTTAATATAGAAATAGCTTCTGGTTATTTAATAATTTGCAAAGATAGGTGAATGTCTCCACTTAATATAACATGAAATAATGTATAATAGCATAAAATTTTACTTAAATATCATGACACTTTTTGAGGACCAGTTCACTTAAACCTGAACCAAACCTGGATACAAGAGACTTAGAAGAAAGGCAAGGCAGTCATTATTCACCTCCACATATATGTCCTTTGCAATTAGGTGGATGTCCAATGTCTCTGAAAAGGTGTTAAGTCTCAGCACCAGATGCTAGTTGGAATCATAAGCCATATTTGTAACCGGTAAATCTTAAAAATTGTTTTGTGTCTTAGAAAGCACAGAGGTCAAAGTATCTTAATCCAGCTGTGAGTCTGCCCATAAATTCTTAAAGGTTATGAGTTTCTATTTGAATTTTGAGAAGGGAAGAAGGGAAAAAGACATGGAAAAAAAGTTACAATTATCTTAATGTGTTGGGAGGCAACCAAGGGAAATCCCTTTGTTCTACTGAGTCACTGGTAGCTTTGCCTAATAAGAAAGAATTAGCACTCCACTAAAGTTGCCGGTGTCAGTAATGGTTTCAAGGGCACTGAAGGATTTAAGAGAAGGGCAAATTAATTTCAAAGAACGTAGGAAGTGTATTTCTACTTCTTTTACTACTCCTGACTTTCCCCTAACACTTTTCTGGTGGCTGGTAGGGAGGTAGGAGTGAAGATAAGGGAGGAAAAAGTAGTATCTCCTCTTAGATCCTTATCGCTATTCATCTCTCACTCCAAGACTAAAAGCTTTTGAAATCCAAAGAAAACATTATCATACTAGGCTTTAAATGCATTTACAACTTTCTTTCATTAAGGAACTCAGAGAATTTAAACTCTGACTTTCATGGTTTATCATTCAATGGCGATAGCAATGAAATATATCTTCCTCACACAGACTGTTTTTCTAAAGTACAATGCCAAACAGAGGAGGAGTTATAATAATTTATTATGGTGTTGAGAATAAATAAAAACTAGTCATATTTTTAGATTATTCTTTATTTCAGGATTCCAATGATCTGTAAAGAATTATTTTAATTATTTAAATAATCATCATATGAAAGATGTTATAAATCTGTAGTATACTAATATAATTAAAATATCATGCATTTTGATAAGAAAATGTAGACATAGATAAAACTATTAAAAGATCTATACAAAAATATGTGCATCTCTGACATCCATTAAAATACAGCTTAATGTTGAAGAAAATTAACACTGGAGTCAATCTGCTCAATTCAAATCTGATTTCCATATTTACTAGCTGTGTGAACTTCGTTTCCTGATCCATAAAATAAGATTAACAGTAGTATCTACCAGATAGGATTATATGCGGATTAAAATATGTTAAAATGTAAAACATTTAGAGCATCGTTTGTGTCAAGTAAGCATCATGTGAATGCCAGCTATTATTATTACTTGTCTCTCTTTCTCACTAAATAACTAAATTTGATGAGGGCAAGAATTATGTCTATTTTGTTCCACATTAAATTTTCAATGCCTAACATGATGACTGGAATATATTAGCCACTTGAGAAATGCATACTACTTGAAAAAATATTCAACCATGATTATGAGTTATCAATTCTTGCATATTTTAGAAGGTGGTGATGGATCATATTTTACTTGTTTTTTATGATACAACTTTCAAAATACTATTTAACTACTAAAATGATTATACTTGAAAATTTGAAAAAATATTTCATTTCTAAATATTTTAAATTTCTATTAGAAATACACGGGAAAGTTGCAAGATTTTACTACTTATGGAAATAAGATAGGCCAAAGGTACTTATAAACTGCAACAATTGGCCAGGTGCAGTATCTCACACCTGTAATTCCAGCAATTTGGAAAGCTGAGTTGGGCAGATTGCTTGAATCCAGGAATTCAAGACCAACCTGGGCAACATGGTGAAACCCCATCTCTACAATAAATAAATAAATAAATAAATAAATAAAATAAAAATGAGCTGGGTGTGGTGGTGCACAACTGTAGTCCAGCTACTTGGGAGGCTGAGACAGGAGGATCCCTTGAGCCCAGGAGGTTGAGGCTGCACTGAGCCATGATGGTGACATTGCATTTCCGCCTGGGCAACAGAGTAAGACCCTGTCTCAAAATAAATAGAAAAATAAAAGGGAAAACAGAAAAACAACTGCAACAATTGAAAGTTTTTTATATTTCAGAAATTTTTTTCATGTACTGTTTTTTCTAGAGCACTGAAAAGCTAAATTGTAATTATATTAAGGACATTAAGCATGTTGTTAACATTGCTTTATTTCAAAATTTATAGATGCTCATAAAAAAACTAGATAAACTATAAGTAAGTATATTATGCCTATAATAAAATGTTAATAAAATATAACTATTTCAATAGAAAAAAATTGAGAGCCAGATTTAATGTGTTGGGAGGAAGGAACTTAAAATTTCTATTCCCTTTGTTCTGCAGATTTAATATTATTACATTTATCTAGCATTTCTTATTAATGATTATGGTATTTCAGTGATAATCTACATTCTATTTTGTCTTATAACACTTGTCTCTATATTTATGGTATTCTATATGCAGAAATTACAAAGTTTAGCCCTTTACTAAATATATTTATGCTGGACATTTGAGAGGATAAGGATAGATTTTAATGATCCTCCTGGTAGTCCAAGTTAGAGTTTTCAAGTATAATGGAGAATTTTCTGGTTCTCATGACGTGTGCTGAATGTCCCATAGGAACATACAATTACTCAAAGGGTGTAATCTCTAAAACTTCACCAAACTCCAAGTGAAGATTCACTTCATTAGTTTTTCTTCCTCCTCATGAGGCCGTTTAATTCTGTCAAAATGTTTACATAAGGTCTATGTCTACCACAGTGCCAATGGTAATCATCAGGCCAATACATTTTCCCCAGACTCTCTGAGCTCAACTTCCATATGTAACTGGGAAGAGAGGCCACAGGTATTCAAAATGAGAAGGCTGGTAGTAGCAACAACCAATGGAACCAAAATTAGTGAAAATAGATTGTGTCAGTGAGTCCTGTGAACGAGCTGATTTTGTAGTGACGTATTTCTAAATTATTTTGTTATATTACATGTGTTTTGCTCATGATAGTTTTTATCTACTTACAATCATACCAAAGCTTGCTGTTGAGTAGACAGTTTGTAATTTTGTCTAAGACTTACATGGCCAGTTTAAAGCATGCAATTTTTCTCTATTAATATGGCAAACGGTTAATAAATTCAAAATGTTATCGATTGAAGATTTTCAAATGACAGATTCAAGAAGTTAAAAGAATAATCTCTGTCACCAAGGCAATCATCCTGATTCTTTCAAGATGACAATTCTGTTTATTAAATTATTATAAGGGTTGTGTATTTCAAAGAATGCCTCTTATTATGTTTTCTCTAGATACCTCACAAGCACCAGATAAAATAAAATGCCTTCTTACATTATTTCCCATTTTAATATTAAAAAAATCAAATTATTTATTCACTTAAACAGAATCTTTATAAGAATCTGCCAATTGTTATTAGAGCACAAAAGATTAATTGTAACAGATGAACAAGCAAATCTTGTTATCTACTTATTGGTTAATTAAATAATGCCAAACACAGCTATTTGCTGAATTATTAATACTTTAGATAAATATTCCAGATTATCTGTAGATATCTGTACATTCTTTGATTTTCTAATACTTTTTATGTTTGATTGGTAAACAAATATTTCTGGGGAAAGTGTACTACTCACCATTAATGAAGACTATAAAAAGGAATATTCTCTCCCCTTGAAGCACCTAGTATGTGTATGACTTAATGGGCAACCACCCCAGATACAGTGATAAGAAGATATTAAGAACAGTTTCTTTCAGAGATGTTGAAGCCCATAAATGTAGATTATTTTGGATCTTTATTTTATCATGTTTGATTACTTGGTAAGATAAGCTGAACTTTTTCCAGAAAAAATAATAGATTCAACACTGTATACTAATGATTCTTAAAAATTTTCAAAATAAATATACTAAGATGATAGATATCTACCTAATCTCATTTTTGCCATTAAATTTGTTATCTCAGGTTAATTCATTTTTTCTCTTCGAATTTTATTTTCTCCATCTATAAATGAGATATCATTTCCCATGTGTACATAAACCAGACAGAGGTAGAAATGACTGCAAATAATACCTTTTATAGATCATCAATGGTGAAGTTTGCAGATTTGGAGATTTGAGTAAGATTTTGGCCGTGTTAGCATGTTTCATATTTGATGATGTGCTAGATAAGACCGATGTGTCTGTACATCAGAATTATCTGGGGAGATTTTAAAACATATTCCTGAACTACAACTCAAATGTTATTAATTTGTCTCTCATGGCAAGGAAATTTTTAGAGATCTACAATTTAAATAAACTCTCAGGTAATTTCAGAACCACAGTCCAAAGTGAAACTACTGTCTTGATCAATGTTTCTCAAATTTTAATGTGCATAAGAGTCATTGGGGATCTTAAAAGGCAGATTTTAATTCAATATGTCTAGATGGAGCCTAGATTCTGCATTTCTAAATAGGTCCCATATGATGCTAACATTGCTGGTCCATGGGCCATGCTTTGAATTTCAAAGCTCTAGTCCAGATGAAACTCTTGATAAAATTATCAATGTATGGCATCACAATTTAATCACAGAATTGTAAAATATCATAGCTAGAAAAGACCTGGACATCAGTAAATTCGGCAGTTTTGTTTTACAGGTGTGAGAACTGAGAGCCACTGAAGTCACTTGACCATAGCTGGTTAACAGCAGAAAGGGAAACAATACCAATACCTCCTTATTGCATTCATTAAGCTTATCTGTCATGTTTAAAATTTTGATATGTTCAGATGATGAGCATCAACTATCAATAGTTATTCCAATGGCTTAGGTCAATGCGACAGTGATATATATATTAACTTAGTTTGCACCCTATCATTCATGTTTTGGGATTTTGTTAACAGTAGATTTATATACACTAGTCATTGTGTGTAAACAAATTATGTAGTTATTCACTTGTCCTCGACTGTCTAACTCACTGGCCTCAGGATGCATAAAATACCCTATTTATAGCATTACTCTTTTGGGTTGCAATGGCTCTCACTCTGATTGTTAGTTAGAATAACGTGGAGATTCTAAAATTCAACTATTTAAGGCTTGACCCCTAGAGATTGTTATTTAGCAAATCGGAGATAGGAGGTAATCTGGAATTCTGAATTAGAAACAAAAATTAGATGATCTAGACATCTGTGGCTTTCCTGCTAGAATCCATTATTCCTGATAATATTCCTCTTAATTTTGGGAACCACTTTTTTCCCCATGCTAACCCACCCTTCAGTTCCAAGGGCGGGGGCCCATTTCATAGGCCTTGATAAAGTGCAATTTCATCTCTCTGTGCAACTGATTGGCTCCAACAAGGATATGCTACTAAATCCAGATTAATGGGAGTGAACAAAATGCTTGCACAGAGACATTGGGGAAAGAGAACAGGCTCTTCTACTGAGCTGCTAAGGTAAAATAATTTTGGCCTCAACTTTCTGGTCCCCATAATAGCCGCTAGGAGAGAAAAGCCTGCCTGAGACTGAAACAAATGAAACAGAGGAAGGAAAGCAGGTTCCAGAAGTGAAGAAAGGATTTACTAATAACATGATTTAAAAAAAAAAACAACTATATCAAGTCATTTCGGAAGCCAACTCTATTTATGCCTTTTAATCACTTGAACAGAAAAAGCGTTTTTTTTGGTTTGTTTGTTTGTTTGTTTGAGACAGAGTCTTGCTCTGTCACCGAGGCTGTAGTGCAGTGGCGCCATCTCGGCTCACTGCAAGCTCCGCCTCCCGGGTTCACGCCATTCTCCTGCCTCACCCTCCCGAGTAGCTGGGACTAGAGGCGCCCGCCACCACGCCCGGCTAATTTTTTGTATTTTTAGTAAAGACGGGGTTTCACCTTGTTAGCCAGGATGGCCTCCATCTCCTGACCTCGTGATCCGCCCGCCTCCGCCTGCCAAAGTGCTGGGATTACAGGCGTGAGCCACCGCCAGTGTGAACTGGATTTTGGTCTCTCATGAGCAAAAGAGTTCTAATTAAGACATCACTTGAATCGGACACACAGAGTTGAAAACCATTGGTAAGGCTGCTGTTATGCTTTTTTGTTGTTGTTGTTGTTTATTTTATTTTTCAACAGACCCTTTCTAAATGAAAATCTATAATTTAAAATAGGTAAAACTTTAAGCCATCTGCATTCAACTAGCACATTAGTTTCTCTTGAATTTGAAACAAGAATCATACAGAACTGCAGAGAGAAGACTCTGAAATACATTAGACCTAACAGCTTCCCCCTCACAACCTTTTCTCTATTACTCGTCTTAGGTACAGGTAGAAATATAACACCAATGAAATTATTCTTGCTCCAAGAAGAACTACATAAAATGGTTGGGCCTGAGTTGAGTTGCCTCAGAGACTCTTTTAATTCCTTCTGATGTTGGCACCAAAACCTGATCTCTTGCTTTCCTTGGCCTGTTAATTCAGGCTCTGGTTTGACCCACCATTACTTGTTTCATCCTGGGTCAGTTTGTGTCCCTTGACAGAGATGAGCTCTTTTAGTAGCCCGAAGTACTACAGTTGCCTGAGTCAGTGGGCTCAGAGTTTACTTCTTAGCAACTACCTGGAGAAGTGACTGGATCCTAAATCTCCTTTTACCTCGCCCTCCTCAGCCTTTTTCATTTTGAGCCAACCTCCACACCTACTTGTCTATTCTCTCTGGGCTTTGTCCCCCTCTTACCCCGATCACAGGTCTGATCCATGCTTGGGAAAGATAGGCAGAAAATAAAACTCTAAGCTCCTCATGCAGCCTGAGAGCGATATGCAATGGTGCAGTTATGGAGATGAGTTTTGATCTAGATTTATTTAGAGGAGACATCCAAAGATAAATGTATACTTAACAATGTTACTAGGGCTACCTAGTAACCAATATTCTGAGGCTATGAATTTTAACAAGTTTAGTCATCTTTCCATTCTCCTTCCTTTTTTCATACACCGTATTTTTCAGACACTTAATGTTCAGCCTGGTGTAAACCACTGAAGCTGCCAGCAAAGATGGATGCAATGAAAGCTCTGACACACATATACGTCTAACCATCTTACTCCCGATGACGCGATACAACCTTCTGAATGGCCTAATCCTAAAGTCTTGAATATTTATGATGCTTAAATTTTCTGGCTCTTTCTCATTCACTCAGACTGCAAGAGCTATTGTGGATTGTAATAAAGTAAGAAAAATACACAATGAAAGAACTGAGTTAAAATTTACCAGGCAGCTCTTTTCAACTTGCAGAGCTTTAGGGAAAT
Source organism: Pongo abelii (assembly GCF_028885655.2). NCBI lineage: Eukaryota > Metazoa > Chordata > Mammalia > Primates > Hominidae > Pongo > Pongo abelii. The sequence goes on from NC_071990.2 coordinate 124,931,667, forward strand.
TTAAGCATGCGACTATAGGGGGAATTGTAATTTGTTTTGCCGTAAGTGAGGAATCTCTTCCTCTGCCATTGACATGCATCAAGTACAATCTCATAGAACATCATCCTCTTTATTGGGTCCAGCTTATCCTTAAGGACAATTTCTTATTTCAAAGAGCAAGTAGTTAGCAAGAAAGGAAATTAAACATAATGTAGATTGGCTTCTGGTGCTTTCCTCTAAGGCAAGAGATAAACCTATAGCCCATAAGGCCACCATGCTCCTAAAATTGAAGATCAGTTTCTCCTGTCCAAAAAGCTAAATGTGCATAACTCTGAATGACTACAATTATTCTTTCTTAACTTTAAAGCTAGATGTCAGGAAAAGACATTACAAAACCCAATTCCTTGTTAGGAGCCTATTATTATCTTCTAAAATTACATATTCCAAAGGATGTAAATGCTGTAATGATTATTCTTATATACAGATATATTACAGATGGAAGTTTAAGTAAGAATAAACTGTAAAAAGGAGATAGAGCTAGGTGTATCTGTTAAGTTGCACTTAAAAGTGTTAATACCAGTATTTTATTAGTAAAATAAACTGGTAATAAACCAGTATTTTATTTTTGAACAAAGAGAAAAACACTAAGATACCTATGCTGAAAAAACATATTTTTTTAACTTTGCTCTAAGACTTTTGGATTTTCGCTCTCTCTCTTTCTCTCCCTCCCTTTTTCTTTCTCTCTGAGTGTGTGCATGTTTGCGTGTGTGTTTGTGTGTATGTGTGTGTGTGTCTGTCTGTCACTGAGTCTGGCCCTGGTTTTAACTTTAACTTTGGGTCTTTATGAATAATTAAGGGAATTAAAATTAATTTATATTTCTAAAAAATAGAGTGTATCCATTTATAATATCATTACTATTATTCATATTTTCCTATGCTTTCAGTTCAATTTATTAATGATAACATCATATAAAGATTTATCCTCCTCTTTATCAAATATACAATGCCCTAACTATTCTATCTTATTTACTGCCTTATTTGATCATGTGTTCATTAAATTTTTAACTGTGGTATTTGCAGGACATTTTACTAAGTAAGGTGATCTTTTACACCTTTGCAATTACGTAAGCTATAAAATAACATGTTGCATTGATCCTGATGCTAGCAATACCACCTCCAAACTCCATTACAGTCATTTATTATTTTATTTAATAAATGTTCATCATTAGTCTTTGGGAATGTGGTAAGCAAATAGTACATGTCTCTTCCAGCAGCTCATTGCTTGGCTCATAGAAAACACTTGAAAAAGATTAATTGAAAAATACATTTGTTGATTGAGTTTAATCCCAGAAGGCATAAAACATGTCTGAATTCTGTATTAGTGATTAGCTAAGGATATACATTGTACTGTCATGAATCTTAGACCTCTGTGCTTTGCTCTTACTCAGAAACCTAGGAGTTACCCAGAAAGCAAAATGTTTATTTTCTATTACAATCATGTTCAATTTTTTTCCCTTTTACATTTTTTAGAAATTTTGCAAAACTCTGCATCCCTTCCTACAAGTTCTAAAATTTTCATCATAAGTTGAAGGATTACAAGTGATATAATTTATAGATTATTGTGAATGTTGACATTTAAAAATAAAGTTGCCATATCCCTTTTAAAAACTGAGTTGATGGACTCCAAACACTATAATATTTTTAGATGTCATTATCAACTTAAAATATTTATCAAAAACTTATTTCTTAACATTTGGAAGGTTTTCATCTTTCTCTTTTCTCTTTGAATTCATATTTTCATTCCACCTCTCTCACAAAAATTTTACTCAAGAACTACACTATGATTCTCTAAGGAAAAAAGTGTACATATTGAAAATTTAAAATTTCCTTCATATTCTGTGATTTCACATCCTGTAATATATTAACCTTTAGACTATAAGAATCTAAGAATCTAAAGGTTAATATATTGCAAATCTTCATAAGTTATTATTAAACCTGCAAAGTGAATTTTTTTTAGAATGCCATCTAGTGAATGGAGCTTTAAAAGTAGTTCACTTATCTGTGGATTAATGTATTTTACAGTTAGAATGAGACAGCGTTCATCAGTAAATCTAACCCTATATTTTACTTTTAAAGATACAAGTATTGAGAAGACTTATGCACATCTGTACACACATACACACACGCACACACACACATAATCTTATTAGGGCAACGTTACTTAATTTTTTTGTCTCCTTCCAAGTAATGTTGAATACCACAAAGAACCAACAACAAATTTATTTATATTTGAAGTGGAAATAGTACAGTTATAAACCAGGCATGCTCTCAAGCAGATCAATTTTAGGAAAACATTCAAATGACATTCAATTCCTTTAAATCTCTCTGCACTTTTATACCCCTTAGAAAGTGAGGTGCTAACAGATCCATGATGTATACCGTGGTGTGAAAAATATTGCTTAAAAGCACACTTCCAGATGTGCAAAGTATACCACTATACACAACAAATAAGTTTTTCAGAAAATGTGATTTATTATAGTATTTGGTTTTCATAGTTATAATTTTTAGACAACTATGTAATAAAATATAGTATTTTCTAAAGATTCAGTGCCTTGGGGTCTCATCATGAAGTGTTTGGTAATAGAACTTAGTATTTTAAAATTTTGACAAGTTGAAAAATATGCATGAAGAATATAAAGACACTAGGTACTACATGTAATACCCTGAAGCTATATTTATATATAACAACAGATTCCACAGGCTAGCAGAATCAAATATTTCATCCATATTAATAATCTGTTTAATAATCAATACTGCAACCCTGAGATTAGTCGACTACACCATTATTCCATATCAAATTAAAAACTGCAGACTTCAACCATAAATAAAAAACTGGCTGAATTTTTATTTTGTTAAGAATAGCAATAACTCAACAAATGAAACTAAGTGTATTCAAATAAAATGTTTTAGGTAGGTATAGGGCAGTTGAATAAAAAAGCTACAGCCTGATAATTTAGGCAATATAAAATGACTAAATATTATTGAATATATATGAATTCAGAAGGGTATTAATGAAGAGTCATTTAGATGTGTAAAAATCAAATGTTTTAAGAGACTGTCATTCTACATTGCCCCCAAATTCCTTCTTAAACCAACATTTGTAAATGTAAAAATGAATAAAATAACTTATAAGACAAGAACAATTTATAGAATTTCCCCCCAATAATAACGTTAAAAGTATACTTAAAATGTAGAATATGTATTATAAATGTTTTATAAAATATTACCTACTACTTTAAAGCTCTCATTGCCTCTATACTTCTATGAAAGAAAAGCTTACACATAAAAAATAATAATTACAATGAAATAGATCTTGAATTCACTTTCAGCTAAGGTTTATTATTACATAGCCTCTGTACCCAAGATAGAGCATCTGAGATTTTTACTTAAATGTCAATTTTTTTCATGTAACTTTGTGAATAATACTATTAAGAAAATATATTCAGGTGATTTAAAGTCAATTCTCCTAATTTTGAGTGTGTAATCTTTAAGGACATTAGTGCACATGTGTTGAAGGACATACATCCCTTAGACTATTTTTGACTAATAAACAATTCTAACATTTTTTAAAAGTACCCTAAACAACTACATATAGTTTTTCTGGCAAAAATTTGATTTGCTGAATCAAGGAAATAATTTAAGAAACAATAGTAAAACAGCTTTGTATGAATTTGCAGTTTATACTAATTACTATATGAAGCTTAATTTTAAAATAATTTCAAAGAAAAATTTAAATCAAAAGAAAAGATTTTTTATTAAATCGTAAATATCAATTTATGAAAAATATGGCTTTATAATAGTCTTACGGAATTCAGTTTATAAGTATAAATGAGCAAACATTATTTGTTTTCCCTTCTTCCATTTCCAATGAAAATAAATGTGCATAAGCTGTTATTTCCAGATAATGACTAATAGCTCACTTAAAGTTTGACTGTGTTCACTCTCTATGGGAAATCAGCTATAAAAAGACCCTGCTCCTGATCTCTTGAAATTTATAGACAAATCTAGAATCTCTAAACCTGAATTTGATGGCTGAAGTCTGTCTTGAGTGCTTGAGTTCTCATTCTGGATTTGCAGGTGTATAAACCCTTCCTTTCTCCTCACAGAGCTTTATAAACACTTTCATTTCTGGATGCCTTTGCCATAGTTGAGTTTGACTGGCTTAGCTCTTTTTTGCTGTGTAAGTTACAAATCCAAAGTTTCTAATTTAACATACACTAAGTGGATTTTACCCCAGATAGTGTGGGGTAGTCATCATTTTCTCAGGGAAGGCTGAAACTGTAAGTTTGGATCCCACTGTTTGAATCCACAGTAGGTATTAGGAGAGAGCAACAGAAGCCAGGATTATCTTCCTGAGTAAATACCCTCAACAGCCTGCCCATGTGTATACAGCAGTAACTAAAACATTGCAATTGTTTTAAGTCTGGCTTGAGTGTTGGCTGTTTTCTCACAACAGATGTACCTCAAGATGGTACTACCTGCTCCCCAGTGCCCCTTCCAGATGCAGTTCCTACCACTTCCTGTCAAAATCCCTGTGCTTCTGAAATTCCTGCCCCATTGATGTCCTCCTTTGCCCTAGGTTTATCGTTCTTATCGTTGAAGTTGTGACCACTTCACTCAGTCACCTTATCTATTCCTGCAAGGAATTCCTCTACAGCACATCCAGGCACATCCAGGTAACTCCACTCCATGACAATGACACATCACACATACTGACTGGATATGCCTTTGCCTCCTGGACTGTTATGTCCCTCACCATCTTGTTGTCCTGGCCCATAGTCATCACCTAACATGCAAAATAATGATGGCAAAAAATTTAAAAGGAAAAGAATAAGAATAAAAATTTAAAATCAATAAATCTGACCATGGTGAGAATAAATCATGGGTGTCGTCATTTTCTGGGCCATTTCTAAGGCTACAGAATTCTCCCCTCATTCCTCAAATTCCAGCTCATATTGGTCTGTGTATACATGAATCCATACAAATCTACTGAATAAGGCATTTAAAAAATAATCAACAGAAAAATAGTGAGATCACCTTCATTGGAAAAGAAATTGAGTATTTTCTTTTCTGACTATAAATCTTGACCTAATTATTAAACAAAACCTTTATATTAAAATAAGTAAAATATATTTGAACCATGCTGAAAACCAATATTACCATAAGAGAAAAATAATTAATATCAAAGGTGAAAACAACCAACCTTTTTTTCTCAAGGGAGGCTCATCTATTTCTCCTAGACCAAGATTAAAAAAAAAAAAATATTAGAAAATATTTTAGCATAGAATAATATGACATCATTATTTTCCCCTTTTCTTTGTTTATTTAAAAAAAATCTATTAGTTTTAACAATCATAGTCTTTACATTACTTTGCTTCCCAAATTCCAGTTTTTAAGTATAAACTTTGTTTATATACATTTATATGATTGTTTCATTTTTATGAATTCAATAAAATTGTGGCAGTGATCCCAATTATACATTATAAGTTATATATCATGTTAATTTCAATTCTCTATTGTTCATCTTGAACTCTTACTGGGGCCAAAACAAAGATAAATTCAGGAAAAGTTATAAAAATACTCTAATAATCAAAGCTTTCCTGGTAGTCAAGGCTGAATACATGATTTCTGATGACTAAGACTAACCCTAAAAAATGTTATCTAATAGACGGAATCACAATGCTTTGTTCTTTTCATACTCATTCAATGGCAGTTTTTATGTGGTTTGAGTTGGCTATTTCCTTTTATTCATTAATATATATGAGAAAGCACATAGGTTAGTTGCATAATTGTTAGGACATTTAGAATGTGTCCTTCTATTCTACACCACCATTTGGTCCAATAAATTTACTATTTTGATTGTACTTTTACTAAGATTGCTCTCTGCTATTTGACTGTAAATATGACATATGTGTATAAAACATACGTATTTTTAGTTTTACTGTTTTTATTTTAATCTTCCTAGAGATAAACTTGAAAAATAACAATTTTTTCCAAAGAAGCATATAAATGTGAGTTTGTATTGTGGTTTTATAGCAGTGCATAATGAGACTCTGTTTGCTGTGATGCTACATTAATATTAGCATTTAATTTTGACATCTTTGCCATAATGGTAGATAAGCTATAAGATGAAAGTCAAATAAAGAACAATTTACTGTGTTTGGCAGCCTGTTGATATGCTTTTAGCAGTCAGAAGTGTATTCGTTTTGGTTTAGCTTGACCCAAGTGCTCATTTGAATTTAAACTGAGGCAAGCCACTATAATACATATTTAATGTTGGTCCTAGCAGTTAGATATATTTCTATGTTCTTTGTACCTTTATCAGTATCTTCATCACCATCATCATCTTCTTCATCTTCAGATGAGATGATGTCAGATAACAAAGAAAAGAAGCCATAGATCCAGTCCGTGGTTTCCTCCACAGCATCACGTACCAGTTTTAAAGGATCTGAGCCAATCTTGGCAATAGAGCTTGCTAAAAGTAATTTAAAAAAAAAAAGAAAAAATTTGTGATAATTTCCAAAGAACTTAAGAAAAGCTGTTTTTACTGATTTGTTCTTTTGACACAAAGAATATGTCAATTTCAACATTCTAAATATCTCCTGGCTACGATTTTTTGCTCAGAAATAGAAACTTTATCTTGCTATAATATGCATGCATGCCAAGAAAGAAAATGCCCTTGGGAAGTTTATAATCCAAATAAGAGCTAGCACTGGAAAAAATTAGGAATGAATTAAAATAATGTGTATTTTTGTTACCCAGAGTGCAAATAAACCCTATGTTATGGATGTTCAGGAATGGAAGAAATAATTTCAGCCCATATTGTATGGGACAACATTATAGAAAAGATGACTCTCTAAGTTTTCAGACAAATAACAAGTTCTGCAAGTTGACTAAGGTAGCTGTGGCTAAATTAAGACTGATAGGCCCATTTATTCTAATTTGTGATACCACAGAAAGAATCTGGAATAGTCAAGTTAGTGATCATATCAAGCTCTAGTTGGAATAGATTGGATTTATCTGTTAGTCATCCCTGTACATGAAATAAAGAAGTATTTGAACTGCTAGTAACTTCAATGGATAGAATCTATAAGTCTTCCCTTTTCTATGTCCTAGGAAATATAAAATGTTTGCTAAATGAAAGATTGAATCATAAAAAATGCAAGCAAATAGATTAGGGATTTCCATAATTTTGTTCTTCCAGTCATATGAAAAACTGCTCTGAAGAGGCAAGCATAGCCTTTAGGATGTGATTACAGAGGTGATCTATCTAGAAATATGGTATAAATTGCATCTGATTTTTTATCAAGCTGTAATTAAATTTTAGAGCTGTGTTTTCCTTAATTTTAAAAACTGAGCTTTTCAGAGATTCTTCTCTCTTTGATATATTTAAGAGATGAGAATCATATCAATGTATTATACTATCTAAAGGTTAAGTATATCAAATTAGGCTTTTACTCTGATTGACATAGGAAGTCATTGGAAGATTTGAGCAGAAAGATGAAGTGATTTGACTTCCTTTACTGTGTTGAAGATTGAAAGGGTGCCAGGCTGGGAACAGGGAGACGAGTATGAAGCCAACTGAAATAATCCAAGAGAAAGATGATCATGATTTCTATCAGGGTGGTAACAGTGTGTGTGGTGAGATGCAATCAGATTCTGAATGTATTTCAATGACAGAATTAATAGTAGATGCTTCCAGTGTGGCTGTGATGTGAGAGAAAGACAGAAATCCAGGATAACTTCTAAGTTTTTGGTGTGAGAAACTAGAATGAAGGAAGGAAATGCTCTGAGCTGGGGGAGGACTGGAAAGAAACAAGATTCTTATTGGGTGCGGGTGGGGTTGGGAGTAGAAAAGTAGCTGAGTTTTAGACTTTCAAAATTTGGGTTTCCTGTTAGATACTTACATCAAGATGTAGATATTTGTATAATGCAATGTGATTTACAAAAGAGAAGCTCTAACTGAAAACAGAAACTTCAGAATCCAACAGAAGACAGAAGGTATCAAAGCCATAACAATGAGTGAGATCACCAAGGAAGCTGACCCAGAGACACTTTAACAAATGTCAGGGAGATAAGTCAGAGAGATAGGGAGGAGCCAACAATGGATTCTGAGGGGAGATGACAGAGAGAGTGACAGGCAGAGCAGGAGTGAGCAAGAAAGAGAGAGGGAGAAGGAACCGAGAAAGTGTAATGCACTAGATACCAGGTTAATACATTGTTTTTGAGCAAGACAGAGTGATCAACTGGAAAATGCTACGGATAGGTCAAGAAAGTTGAAGACTGAGAATGGATCTTTGGATTGGATGATGAGGATGTCACTCATGACCTTCAAAGAGCAGTTTCAGTGGAGTGCATTCAAGATGAAATAGAAAAATTTGGAGGCAGTGAGTATATTTTTCTGTATATGACAGAGATTGAGTAATACTAGAAGAGGAACTAGGATCATAGTGAGTTTTTCTGTTTTTACCATTGTTCAAATAGGAAGAATATCCCATGGTTTATACTGATGGGAAGATCTCATAGAGAGGGGAAAATTATATGAAAGAGGATTTCTGGGGAAATTTTTAATTTTATATTCCATTCTGAGGGATTCGTGGAGCACACAGACCACTCAGTGACCCCAGGAATAAAATGCTGCTCTCCGGGAAGCCTGTCTCCATGATTCATTGATAATGTACTTTCACTCTTTGCATCCCATTTTACTACACTCCAGAGAGTTTCATGTGAGCAAGAAATGGCCGTTTGAATGGTGAGATTAAACCTTAGACAAAGGAAATGAAATGGAATTTTATAATTGCAATTGAGGATTTTAAAAGAATCATATGTAAGGAACTGGATTGTTCTGGCACCATTAAAGGCATTTTTAGCAGTGGTATATTTTATACCTAATGGAAAAATCTGCAAATGAGATTTTTATGATGAGAATAGATTGAGACTATTTCTCCATTTCCCTTCTTTCTAAGTGTTAACTGAAGAGCTTAACAATAAAATCCAACAAAATTGGAATCAGTTTAATTATCCTTATGCTTAAATGCACTATATGTATTTTGCAGACATATATATATATATATTGCCGGTTCTAAAATTGTCAAAGCATGCTATTTTTATGAAGTTATCATTGCTAGCTTGAGATCAGCTTCTGATTTTCTGATTTTCAGCCATGTGGACCACTTCTTCCAAAACCTAAATACACACACACACACACACACTTAAATAAGACAGTAGTCCTGAAGTTGATTCTTATTCTGTCTTTCAGACCTCACATCCAAATCCAGATCATATCAATGGAAAAAATATTATTCAATGCAAACTAAAACTTTTATTGATGTCTTTTTTTAAGGAGATACTTAGGTAATTGTATTTTCTTAGCTTTCATGTTTCCCTAAGTTTAATTATATACATGACTGTGAGAATCATCTTAAAAATAATAGACACCATTATAAAAACTTTACAGGTATTAATTCACATTTTCTTCTCAATAACCCAATGACATAGGTATATTATTTTATACCATTTTTAAAAACATAGGAAAACTCAGGCACAGGTAATTTAAATAAGATGCCTCAGGTTACATAGTTAGTAAGTGATGGAGCCACACTTTACACCCATTTTAGGCCACCAAAACAAGATTCTTAACTATTGTGCTATATGCTGTCAAACAAAAAACATAAATTCACAATTGATTCTAGGGTCTCGTTTTGGGTGGGGAGGTTTTAGAAGGGGTTTTCTTGCTCTTAAAAGGAAGAACAAAGACTTCACTGCATGAGAACTGAAAAGCTTGCAGCTGCTTCAGTCATCTTGTAACCATGAGAACAGTAGCTCGCTCTTTGAGAAAGGCAAGGATTAAAACTGGAAAAAAAAAAAATGAGTCCACGATGACATTGCTAAGGCCTTGAAGTATCCAATGTTGAAATCACTCTACCTTCAGCACTTCTATTATATGAGATAAGAAATGTTTCTCAGTGTTCAAGTCATTCTTAATTGTATCCAAGGTTTCTTACAGAAAAATATACCACTGAATGCTGGGAAAACTGCTTTAGCTTACTTGTGGTCAGTAATTGGATTCTTGGCACTGATGAGAGTGCCAAGAGAGACAAGAGAGGCCAAGAAAAGTTTAAATAAGATTTTTATTTGTCCTCTGGTTTTGAAGCTAAACTATGCACGTACTTAAAGTTTCTAAATGGGACTATACAAGAAAAATAATCATTTTTCTGCTTCCCTTCTAAAAAATCAAGTCCATAGTTTCACTGTTATCTTTGGCCATCAGTCTTAGAGTCTGTAGGTAATATTTGACCCTTCTTTATTTTTCATATCCTGAGAAACATCAGCAAACAATGGTTACAAGCTTGGGTTCTGAGTTCAGACTGATAGCATTCAAGTTCAAGCTTCCTACCCAGTGCTGTGCCAACTGTATTGAAACAAAAGGAGAAACAGTAATAATTATTCTGCCTTTGTTTAAAATGTTGATATTGTCTTCATCATAGATTTTTGCATTAATTTTGAAAATTTAAACTCTGCATGAAAATATTATTTGTTTCAATTTTTGAGTGTTTTGGAGGACTCCAATTTTGCACCCATGGTACTTAACTCACTTTTCTCTAGTCCTGGTACTTCCCCAACCTATTAGCTCTATGATATTGAGAAGATTAACTTTTGCCATGTCTATAAAATCAATGCCTTGCTTTCCCAAAGTCACTATTCTAAATCAAGACCTCAACCTTCTAGTGCCTGTTATTCCTCTATTCAACCTCTCTGTACTCCAGTTTATAACATATTCAGTTAGTGGGAAAAAGGATAACGTACTCTGTGCTTCCATTTGCTGAACCATAAAATGACGATAAGACTGCATAAGGATCTTATACGTAATATATGAGATAATACAGACAAATCAAATGGTACAATGCCTGCTAATTAGTAAACATCAATGTGAAGAAATAAGCAAGATTGTCTGTTGAATGACCAAAATGTTCTTTTCAGCTTGCTAGCCAGAACTAATAGCTTCCCCTCCCCTCAACAGGAGGCCTGTGTATGATCTCAATTTCTCCCAAAGTCTTCAAGTGCTACACAACTGGTGTTTCCAGCACTCCCTGATGCACTTGGCACCTAAACTCTGACTGCATAGCGCTCAAACCCAAATGATTAACCCCAACCTTAATGCTACCCTCATGCTTTCCTTCCAAGGAAAGAACAACTAAGAGGTGGAGTCTCTAGATTTGCCCATCTGCATCTGTCTGATCCACTCCACAGGAAGGCAAGAAAACAGGGGTCCCAGGAATCTTCTGCCCTTCTGCCCATGACTCTGCTTGCACCAGATGACACTTATTGGTGTTCACTCAAGCACAGTGTATGTAAACTTTTTGGTGTAAAGCATGTGTATTAGTCCGTTTTCGCACTGCTGATAAAGACACACCCAAGACTGGGTAATTTATAAAGAAAAAGAGGTATAATGGATTCACAGTTCCACTTTGCTGAAGAAGCCTCACAATCATGATGGAAGGTGAAAGGTATGTCTTACATGGCGGCCAGCAAAAGAAAATGAGAGCCAAGCGAAAAGGGAAACCCTTTATAAAACTATCAGATCTCAGGAGACTTATTCACTACCACGAGAACAGTATGGGAGAAACTGCCCCCATTGATTCAATTATCTCCCACTGGGTCCTTCCCACAACATGTGGGAATTATGGGAGCTATAATTCAAGATGATATTTGGGTGGGGACACTACCAAACCATATCAGCATATAGGGCAGAACATATGGTTTAATAAATCTTAGATAATTATCAGTTTAATTTTCATGACCATTTAACTCAAACATACAATGCTCCATAAATGCAGGCTGCTGTAAATATTAGCATGAGATCACTTAGTCACTATGCCCTCATAGCGAACCTTGGTAAGGTCCACGAAATCCAAAGGCTGTTTTCATTGGAACTCATGAAACAACTAATGTTTGCCCCTGACCTCCCAGAAAATATTCAGATCCAAATGTTTGGAACTAAATTGAGGTAAAAGTTTTTTTTAATGTCATGAATGCTACCCAATCCAGGAACAATTAAACTTGGTATATGTTGCTGTATGTACCTTCTGTATGGTAGTACTCAATATGAGGTTGGCTAAGCAAAACAGAGATTTCTCTTTTAAAACAATTATTGAGCACTGATTATGTACAATATTCTAAGTGTAATATATAATTGGTATCTAGGTGGTTCTAATTTTGGTATGTGAGGAAAGTTATTTCAAAATACATAGAGATAATTTTCTAGACCTAAAGAAATAATTTTAAGTGACTAGTTTTTCTCCCTTTCTGCAAATATGTATATGAATACTTTTGCTTCTGTTGGTGAAATTTTTATCAAGTTAAGAAAAATTTTAGCAAATTATGTGTCATTTAATATGCCCTGAGTTACATGTCAATTTTTGCTTAAATTACTGTGAAATTACTTAGTCTTTGTCTTGAAGGTAAACAAATTTCCTTAGAACTTTCCCAATGCCAAATGAAACTTCAGATGTGTTTCCTCATTCCCATCCCACCGCCTAAGATGGGAAGAAAGAAAAAACAGATAGGAAAAACAAGACAAAAATGTTTTTAAAATCTGAACTGGTGGGTCAGTATATGCATAAAACAATGCTCTCTCCACTAAGTCAATAGGTTTCTTAGACTCAGACATGTAGCTGAGAGAATACAAAGGCTTATGAAACAGTTTGGGCTCAAGGTCTGGCATTATTTGTTAATAGTCAACTATTTCTTAAGGGTATAGGGTAGAAATGCTAATTTAACTTATTTCTAAGCAGAATCCATTGGAAACAAAAAGCTTTCACAATGAATTTAATAGTCTTCTGAGACTTTGGGTCCTGGAGTTTTCAGCATCAACAATACTAGGCACAGGTGTTTATGAATAAACAAAAATATGTGCTTATACATTCACAGTGAAATTTGGTGTCTTCATTGATCTGATGTTTACTGAAGACATTATACTTTAAAGCTTTTTAAGTCCAAACAGTTTCTCATAAGTTGGGCCACTTGTCCTGGGTATGTTTGGTTGACTTCAATGATGTTAGACCTGCCGTTTTTAATTTTGTCATCACAGTGGAAGAGGTTTCAACCTCTTAGAGCCAAATGCCTTTTTTTCTCCCATGAATTTATTGCTTTCTTATTTTCTGTTTTATTTCAAATTGAAAGTAAAGACAAAATTAGAGACATAAGTAAAACATCCAAGGAAGTCAAGAATTCAAAAAATGTTTAGTGCAACACCTTTATTCCTCTGTATTTAACCCCTAAGATGAGTTTATATCCTGCCAGTGGATGTTTCAAAATGTATAGTACTGGAATTACACATTTTCTTATTTTTTTCTTGAAAAACGCAGGAAGGATGGCTATATTTGTATATATTGCTTCAGTTCCAGAAGCAACACTTGATATTTTGGCATCTGATAAGCCACTTTTGTTGTAACCAAAATAGTAATAATTTATAGTCCTAAATCCGTGTTTCAAAAATACATTTTCCACACAGAAGCACTTTAAGAGAGGCTCATTTTTTAAGATCTTCTTTTTATATTCACTTATACTAAATAATTTTTTATACTAAAATTATTTATACTTTAAATTTATTTATACTAAAATAATAATTGGGGAAGAACTGGCTAACTGATAGCAATTTGAGAGGAACAAAGGTAAAAATAATAATGAAATGCAGAGGTGGAGGCCAATGAAAATTGAATCCAGCTACTGTGCTATAATCTTTGCATTTGATAATTTTGTTTACAGTATAAAAGAGTATTTCAAGGATCCTCACATGGACAGAAATGTGGAATAAAAGCTATGCTGTAAAATTTTCTTGAAACTAAATATGTAGAATAAAATAAATTTTTTGTTTAACACTTTATGATTTAGCAAGATATACAAATATTGAATAATTAGATTTCAGACTGAGTAATCAGATTGTGAAATAAATTATGAGATGCTTCTATAGAGCACCTTTCAGATGCTTTTGTAAAGAGAAGAGTATGAGGAAACCGCATTTTCATATATTTAAATGCCTTACTTTACAAATGAGTGAATACTTTGCTATTGCCATACTTAGGAATAAATGTTCTATTTTAAAAATAGAACATTTAAATAGTTACATACAATCACTTGAACAATAAATCAAAATTATATAAGTGATTTAACTTCAAAACTAAGTGTCTGAATAGATTTTCATTCAATGAGATTTTTAACATAGAGACCATATACATAGGTTGAAATTCTCTGGAGTCTCTTATCTTTATCTCAATGAACACTCCTCAAAGCATGATGACATTAAAAGCTGGGTTAATAAAATTCCCATGGTGCTTCTAATATTAACCTCACTTGGAGGATTGATTTTACAAAAATTCTAATTGCAATATAATTTTTTCCTGTTCTTTTTTCCTGTTCAGTCTCTTTCTCTATTTCCTCCTCTTTCTCTTCCTTCTTCTCCTCCTCCTTCTTCTTCTTCTTCCTCTTCCTCCTATTCCTCTTCCTCTTCTTCTTCTTCCTCTTCCTCTTCTTCTTCTTTTCTCTCTTGCTCTCTCTAAATCTCACTCGCTCTCTCTCGTTATGACTTCTGGATAAAATCAATATTAGACTAAAATGACCAGTCTGTCCCTCTCCTCTAGTGAGTTCTATGGTCTAAATGTCTATGCCCCCACAAAATCCATATGTTGACATCCAAATCCCAAAGTGATAGTGTCAGGCCTCTGAGCCCAAGCTAAGCCATCATATCCCCTGTGACCTGCACATACACATCCATATGGCCAGTTCCCACCTTAACTGATGACATTCCACCACAAAAGAAGTGAAAATGGCTAGTCCCTGCCTTAACTGATGACATTACCTTGTGAAATTCCTTCTCCTGGCTCATCCTGGTTCAAAAGCTCCCCCACTGAACACCTTGTGACCCCCCACCCCTGCCCGCCAGAGAATAATCCCCCTTTGACTGTAATTTTCCTTTACCTACCCAAATCTTATAAAATCGCCCCACCCCATCTCCCTTCCCTGACTCTCTTTTCAGACTCAGCCTGCCTCACCGAGGCTTTGCTCACACAAAGCCTGTTTGGTGGTCTCTTCATATGGACGTGAGTGAAATGTGAAATTTGGCGCCGTGACTCAGATCAGGGGACCTCCCTTGGGAGATCAATCCTCTGTCCTCCTACTCTTTGGTCTGTGACAAAGATCCACCTACAACCTCTGGTCCTCAGACTAACAAGCCCAAGGAACACCTCCCCAATTTTAAATCAGGTAAGCAGCCTCCTTCTACTCTCTTCTCCAACCTCTCTAACTATCCTTCAACCTCTTTCTCCTTTCAATCTTGGCGCCACACTTCAATCTCTCCCTTCTCTTAATTGCAGTTCCTTTCCTTTTCTGGTAGAGACAGAGGAGATGCATTTTATCCATGAGCCCAAAACTCCGGAGCCAGTCACGGACTCGGGAAGACAGTCTTCCCTTGATGTTTAATCACGTGGGGACACCTGCCTGATTATTCACCCACGTTTCAGAGGTGTGTGACCACGTGGGAACGCCTGCCTTGGTCCTTCGCCCTTAGCAGCAAGCACCGCTTTTCTGGGGGGCAAGCACCCTCCAACCCCTTCCTTCCATGTCTCTACCCCTTCTCCACTTTCCTGGGGGGCAAGTACCCCCCACCCCTTCTCTCCGTGTCTCTACCCTCTCTTTTCTCTGAACTTACCTCCTTCACTATGAACAACCTTCCATCCTCCATTCCTCCCTCTTCTCCCTTAGCCTGTGTTCTCAAAGACTTAAAACCTCTTCAACTCACACCTGACCTAAAACCTAAATGCCTTATTCTCTTCTGTACTGCCACTTGACCCCAATACAAACTGGACAGTAGTTCCAAATAGCCAGAAAACGGCACTTTCAACTTTTCCATCCTACAAGACCTAAATAATTCTTGTCATACAAGGGGCAAACGGTCAGAGGTGCCTGACATCCAGGCATTCTTTTACACATCGGTCCCTCCCTAGTCTCTGTTCCCAATGCAACTCATCCCAAATCTTCCTTCTTTCCCTCCCGCCTGTCCCCTCAGTCCCAACCCCAAGCGTCGCTGAGTCTTTCCTCTTTCCAATCTTCCTTTTCTACAGACCCAATGACCTCTACCCTCCTCCCCAGGCTGCTCATCGCCAGGCCAAGCTAGGTCTCAATTCTTCCTCAGCCTCCACTCCCCCACCCTATAATCCTTTTATCACCTCCCCTCCTCACACCCGGTCCGGCTTACAGTTGCATTCTGTGTCTAGCCCTCCCCTACCTCCCCAGCAATTTCCTCTTAAAAAGGTGGCTGGAGCTAAAGGCATGGTCAAGGTTAATGCTCCTTTTTCTTTATCCCAAATCAGTTAGCATTTACACTCTTTTTCATCAAATATGAAAAACCCAGCCCAGCCCAGTTCATGGCTTGTTTGGCAGCAACCCTGAGATGCTTTACAGCCCTATACCCTAAAATGTCAAAAGGCCATCTTATTCTCGATATACATTTTATTACCCAATCCTCTCCCGACATTAAATAAGACTCCAAAAATTAAATTCCAGCCCTTAAACCCCACAACAGGGCTTAATTAACCTCGCCTTCAAGGTGTACAATGATAGAGTAGAGGCAGCCAAGTAGCAATGTATTTCTGAGTTGCAATTCCTTGCCTCCACTGTGAGACAAACCCCAGCCACATCTCCAGCACACAAGAACTCCAAACGCCTGAACTGCAATTGCCAGGGGTTCCTCCAGAAACTCCTCCCCCAGGAGCTTGCCACAAGTGCCGGAAATCCGGCCACTGGGCCAACGAATGCCTGTAGCCCAGGATTCCTCCTAAGCAGTGTCCCATCTGTGCAGGACCCCATTGGAAATCGGACTCACCTGGCGGCCACTCCCAGAGCCCCTGGAACTCTGGCCCAGGGCTCTCTGATTCCTTCCCAGATCTTCTTGGCTTAGCAGCTGAAGACTGACACTGCCTGATCACCTCAAAAGGCTCCTGGACCATCACAGATGCTTTGGGTAACTCTCACAGTGGAGGGTATGTCCGTCCCCTTCTTAATCAAAATGAAGGCTACCCACTCCACATTACCTTCTTTTCAAGGGCCTGTTTCCCTTGCCTCCATAACTGTTGTGGGTATTGACGGCCAGGCTTCTAAACCTCTTAAAACTCCCCAACTCTGGTGCCAACTTGGACAACATTCTTTTATGCACTCTTTTTTAATTATCCCCACCTGCCTAGTTCCTTTATTAGGCCGAGACATTTTAACCAAATTATCTGCTTCCCTGACTTTTCCAGGACTACGGACACATCTCATTGCTGCCCTTCTTCCCAACCCAAAGCCTCCTTTGTGTCTTCCCCCTTGTATCTCCCCACCTTAAACCATAAGTATAGGACACCTCTACTCCCTCCTTGGTGACTGATCTTGCACCCCTTACCATCCCATTAAAACCTAATCACCTTTACCCCAATCAATGCCAATATCCCATTCCACAGCATGCTTCAAAAGGATAAAAGCCTGTTATCACTCGCCTGCTACAGCATGGCCTTTGAAAGCCTGTAAACTCCCCTTACAATTTCCCCATTTTACCTGTCCTAAAACTGGACAAGTCTTACAGGTTAGTTCAGGATCTATGCCTTATCAACCAAATTGTTTTGCCTATCCACCCCGTGGTGCCAAACCCATATACTCTTCTATCCTCAGTACCTCCCTCCACAACTCATTCTTCTGTTCTGGATCTCAAACATGCTTTCTTCACTATTCCTTTGCACCCTTCATCCCAGCCTCTCTTCGCTTTCACTTGGACTGACCCTGACACTCATCAGGCTCAGCAAATTACCTGGGCTGTACTGCCACAAGGCTTCACAGACAGCCCCCATTACTTCAGTCAAGTCAGAATTCTTACACAAGAGCCAGGACTGCGCCCTGTAGCCTTTCTGTCCAAACAACTTGACCTTACTGTTTTAGCTTAGCCCTCATATCTGCATGCGGTGGCTGCTGCTGCTTAAATAGTTTTAGAGGCCCTCAAAATCACAAACTATGCTCAACTCACTCTCTACAGTTCTCATAACTTCCAAAATCTATTTTCTTCCTCACACCTGACGCATATACTTTCTGCCCCCCTCCACTACCTCTCAGCAAGCCAAACTCATTGCCTTAACTCGGGCCCTCACTCTTGCAAAGGGACTACACATCAATATTTATACTGACTCTAATTATGCCTTCCATATCCTGCACCACCAAGCTGTTTTATAGGCAAAAGAAATTTCCTCACTATGCAAGGGTCCTCCATCATTAATCCTCTTTAATAAAAACGATTCTCAAAGCCGCTTTACTTCCAAAGGAAGTTGGAGTCATTCACTGCAAAGGCCATCAAAAGGCATCAGATCCCATCGCTCAGGACAACGCTTATGCTGATAAGGTAGCTAAAAAAGCAGCCTTCAAAAGGCATCAGATCCCATCGCTCAGGACAATGCTTATGCTGATAAGGTAACTAAAAAAGCAGCTAGCATTCCAACTTCTATCCCTCACGGCAGCTTTTCTCCTTCTCATGTGGCCACTCCCACCCACTCCCTGCCTGAAACTTCCATGTATCAATCTCTTCCCACACAAGGCAAATGGTTCTTGGAGCAAAGAAAATATCCCCTTCCAGCCTTACAGGCCCATTCTATTCTGTCGTCATTTCATAACCTCTTCCATGTAGGTTACAAGCCGCTAGTCCGCCTTTTAGAACCTCTCATTTCCTTTCCATCGTGGAAATCTATCCTTAAGGAAATCACTTCTCAGTGTTCCATCTGCTATTCTACTACTCCTCAGGGATTGTTCAGGCCCCCTCCCTTCCCTACACATCAAGCTCAGGGATTTGCCCCTGCCTAGGACTGGCAAATTGACTTTACTCACATGCCCTGAGTCAGAAAACTAAAATACTTCTTGGTCTGGGTAGACACTTTCACTGGATGGGTAAAGGCCTTTCCCACAGGGTCTGAGAAGCCCACTGTGGTCATTTCTTCCCTTCTGTGAGACATAATTCCTCGGTTTGGCCTTCCCACATCTATACAGTCCAAGAGTGGACAGGTCTTTATTAGTAAAATCACCCAAGCAGTTTTTCAGGCTCTTGGTATTCAGTGAAACCTTTATATACCTTACAATCCTCAGTCTTCAGGAAAGGTAGAATGGACTAATGGTCTTTTAAAAACACACCTCACCAAGCTCAGTCACCAACTTAAAAAGGACTGGACAATACTTTTACCACTTGCCGTTCTCAGCATTCGGGCCTGTCCTTGGAATGCTACAGGGTACAGCCCATTTGAGCTCCTGTATGGACACTCCTTTTTATTAGGTCCCAGTCTCATTCCAGACACCAGCCCAACTTGAACTGCACCCCAAAAACTTGGATAGAGCCTAAAAACTCACCAACCAAGCAAGTAATTATGCACAACCCCCTTGAGCACTCTCTAATTGGATGTCCTGGGTCCTCCCAATTTTTAGTCCTTTAATACCTGTTTTTCTCCTTCTCTTATTCCATTTAGTTTTTCAATTCATACAAAACCGTATCCAGGCCATCACCAATAATTCTATATGACAAATGTTTCTTCTAACAACCCCACAATATCACCCCTTACCACAAAATCTTCCTTCAGCTTAATCTCTCCCACTCTAGGTTCCCATGCCACCCCTAATCCCTCTCGAAGCAGCCCTGCGAAACATTGCTCATTATCTCTCCATACCACCCCCAAAAAAATTTTCGTTCCCCCAACACTTTACCACTGTTGTTTTATTTTTCTTATTAATATAAGAAGACAGGAATGTCAGACCTGAACCCAAGCTAAGCCATCATACATCATACATGCAGGTATGTACACATCCAGATAGCCAGTTCCTGCCTTAACTGATGACATTCCACCACAAAAGAAGTGAAAATGGTGGTCCCTGCCTTAACTGATGACATTACCTTGTGAAATTCCTTCTCCTGGCTCATCCTGGCTCAAAAGCTCCCCTACTGAACACCTTGTGACCCTTGCCCCTGCCCGCCAGAGAATAACCCCCCTTTGACTGTAATTTTCCTTTACCTACCCGAATCTTATAAAATGGCCGCACCCCTATCTCCCTTTGCTGACTCTTTTCAGACTCAGCCCACCTGTACCCAGGTGAAATAAACAGCCTTGTTGCTCACACAAAGCATGTTTGGTGGTCTCTTCACACGGACATGAGTGAAATGTGAAAGATAGTATTTGGAGTTGTGGCCTTTGGAGGCAATTAGATCCTGAGGGCAGAGCCCTCACAAACAGAATTAGTGCCCATATAAAAGAGGCCTAAGAGAGCTTACCCCTTCCATGATGTGAGAACACAGCAAGAAGCCTATGAGCTAGAAAGTAGGTTCTCACAGATACCAAAACTGCTGGCAACTTGATCTGGAATTTCCCAGCCAACAGAATTGTGAGAAATAATGTCTGTTTATGAGCTATCCAGTTTATGGTATTTTGTTATATCAGCCAAAAGAGACTAAGAGAGTGAGACACATGCAAAAAGTAAAATAAAATAAAGGGTAGGATGCAAAACTCCTGAAGTACGTTGGATTCTAAAAGATAAAATCCATTTGATTTGCAATTTTGAAAAAATAAAATACTTGCATCTGCAAGTATTGTTGGATATTTAGATGCTTTTAAACCAAAGGAAAAACTAGGATCCTGATTTAAAAGCACTCTTGGTGAGCTAATTGTTTTATTGACTGCAGAAGGAAATGACTGTCACTTTGCTAATCTACATTTGAATAGTCATATTGTAGCTCCAATCCTTGCTTTTCAATATCTGAGGCATGGGCATTTTCCCTCTGCTTTAAAAACTTTCTCAATTGAAATTTTTCCACACTCATCTTTACTATTAACTTACTTCAGTAGTTTAGAAATGTGCACTTGTGTGGGACCTAATGAAATTAAACACAAACATCCCTAGTTACAATTATGTGGTTATTTCAGTATGTAATAGTTTATGGCAATGTAAAATTAAGTTTACTGATACTCAACTGTTACTTCTTGAGGCAAAAGGAACATTACTGAATGCAAATAGATGTATATTTCACCTCTCTTACTCAATATGACCCCAATCAACCAATTTTTTACCAGCAAAATTGTGTGACAGATGTTTAAACCTGGAATATTTCCAGCTAACTGGAGCTAGACCTATGTCAAATAACGGGCACTTTATATTTCAAAGCAAAATAAAAAACTACTTCTGGCTTCTTTTACCCCTGTCAAGTATCCAGATGAAAATTAGGCATCATATTATACTTTTATTAATAAATATGTATAAAAGATGTGACTATTGAATTTGCTTTTCTCTTCTTAAAAAAAGCCCATGTTAAATATAAACAAGATTTGAATCTATGCATATAATAAGAAATGGGAACACATGGTTTTTTGTAGGTTTATAGATTTCCATAGATTTGTTTCCAAGCTACGCTTCAACAGAAATAATTTTCTGGTAGCATAAAAGTCAAAATATTATACTACTCCAGTTGGATGATTGACTTGGATCACTATATTATAAATTGAACAGATTAGTGGAGAAGAGATAATACAGCAATTAACATATTCTGACTATTTAATACATATTTGTTTGATGAAGTTGAGGTTTAGTTTTGGAAGCTTTACTTTTTTGTTTACTTGTTTTTGTTTTTGTTTTTAAGATAGGGTCTCACTCTGTCACCCAAGCTGGAGTGCAGTAGCGCAATCTCAACTCAGTACAACATCCGCCTGCTGGGCTCAAGTGATTCTCCCACCTCAGGCTCTTGCCTTTATTAAAACAACAATAAAAACAATATACGGTTTTACCACAATTTCAAAAGAGAATTTTAAGATTAAAAATGTAGGAACAATATAATCTAAGAATTAAGAACACTTCTTAAAAATGAATACTTTTTTCTTTATCTTTTTCCTCATTTCATGAAGAATCGATACACTTTTTATTAGAGTCTGAGAAATATTGAATTATAGAACTCTTTGCTTCCTTCAGGTACTCATAGGCAGACTGAAGTTGGGTAGTAAAATGCATCTTTTTAGGTGTAATGACCAAGAGGACCAAATAGGCCTGGGGTAGTGAGCAGAAAATATGAAATTTGAGATAAGACTTGAATCAGAGTAAGAAACACATCAAATGTGCTCCTTGAAAACTCAGTACACATGATAGAGTCCTAAATGTTGCATTTAGTGTTTCAGTCTTCCATGTTTCCTAAAAAGTGATAACATATTCGTGTGTGTGTGTGTGTGTGTGTGTGTGTATGTGTGTAAAATTAAATGTTAAATTTGTACTTTCTGACTGACTTTGGGCCTTTTCTAAATGATTTTACTGTGCTAAACTCATAGCCTGACAAACCGTGCACCTGCTTAACTGGGCTAAGTGCCAAGAAAAGAAAAAAAGTCAGGAAAATTAATTTCCAAGAGCAGTAGATAAATGGCACACCTCATTAGAAAATCTATTTAAAAGGCACATCAGGAGATGTCTGCAAGACTTTTCATAAGAAATTGATGCTTCCTACCATTATGTCTTTGCTGGCTCTCTTCTCAGATTACGGATCTTACTTCCTGGTAATAAGATTCAAATTCAAGTTACATTTAATGAGTCCCTCCTATGTGCCAGGCATGTATGTTTTACATAGATTATTGTATTGAATTCTTACAAAATTGGTTTGAAATAAGTATATTTTGCGGAGTGCCTGCAAAAATTACCAAGTGTGCTTTGAGACACGCTGGTACAACCATGTAATGATGTTTTCCTCTTATAGATGAGGATGCTAATGAATGATGATCCTTGTTCTTAGGAAGGAAAAGAGTTACCACACTCTATTGCTGTACATTCTGACCTAGAGGAAAATCATCAGCATCCACTAATGCCTTAGTTTGTAGTCATTTCTTTATAAATCCTATTTGTTTGCACTTCTGATTGTTTAGAGAGAAAGTTGTCACTTCATAAATAAAGCAAAAGAAATTTGTAAGAAATTTCAACCAAAGCCTACAAATTCTGGCCCCAAAAGATCAGAATACATAATCAAGGCATCCCTTCATTTTCTGAGAGGGAGGTCTTTCTGGCTGAGTCTGCAGAAGCTTGAAGGGAAGATCTCCAGCAGCCTTTGTAAGCCCCTAGCCTCAATTACTAAGACAGCAATGTTTCTCTGTCCTCCCATCCCCCACTTAGGGTTTCCAAAATCATTCTTCTTTGAGGAGAGAACTAAAGTCAATGTAGATAACAGAGTGATCATACACCTTGATTTGTGTCTGATGTCCTGAAGTAAATCTTAATTGCTCTCCATTTCACTCTCACAAGTATCCTGTTTCAGCTGTTAGATGATATTGTTGTCTTATATGAAGACTTTGTACACTGCCAAAGCACTAAGCTGGAACTATCTTCCCAGAATTCCCTTATATGTATGTTTTCAGGTAACAGTTGGAAACAAGATAATTTTGCAAGTTTTGGAAGGCACAAATGTGGCAATAATGAAGCCATTATTTATTGTCTGAAGGTTGGTGTAGGGCAGGTGCTTTTGCAGCTCACGCTCATGATCCCAGAGAGTCTAGCTGCCCTTGTTGTGTGGCAACAGCCGCCACATCTCCAGTGCACACTGGGCTGACTCCTGCAGCATCTCCAAATCCTGGCCAGGTGTGCGTGCAGTTCCATGGGGGAAAGGCGTCAATTTATCCTGCAGCTCATCCGCATAATTGTAATTTGTGGTGGTGAGAGACAAACAAGTCTTCCACTTTGTTCTTGTCAGTTTCAGTTTGTCCCAGGTCCCTCCCATTCTATCCATCTTCCCTTCCCAATTTCCACCGTGACTACTTTCCACTCAACACCAGATGCATTGCAACAGCCTTACATAGATTAATCAGCTACCATGAATTCATAAACGATATAATAAACCCTTATTCTATGTAATTCAGAGTAGCTTTCAGCTATTGTGTCAAACATTGACAGATATGCATAGTATTGTTTGAATATTATTTGGATGTTACATTAAGTAAGAAGTGTGGTGTAGGTAAAATATCTTTTCCTGTCTGTTTATTTGGTGCCTTAAAATTTGTCTCATTTGATAAAAAGAATCAGTCAAAAATTTTGCAGAATAGAAAGCAAGATGTTATCCCCATTTCACAGATAAGAAAAGATAAGTTCCTGGTCATGTTAGCTTGTAGGTTCATAGAGCTGAACAATGAACCCAAATCATCTAAATGAAGCACAAATAAAAGCCAATTCTGCATGTCCCCCACTAGTGGCAAATATATGCATAAATCAGACAGAATTCTGAAAATAGGGAATTGTAAAGGTTGCCCAGAAGACAATTATTCTTCTCAATGCAGTACCGTATGTGCTTATAAAAACAGATTTTCATTTCTCTATGAACAATCTTTTCATGGCTTCACAGCATTTATCTACTTTTCTAAACTTCCAGAGAGTAACTGACAGCTGCCCTGACTTTCTGGCCTTCCAAATCATTTCCAGCTTATTTCTTTTACCTCTAGCCTTGTTTTGTAAATACTAACAATTACATATTTCAAAGATTATCACATAGTACAAAAGATTCATCATGATAATACTAATCCCTAGCAAAAGTTTGAATTGTGTCTATCAAAATTAACATTAAATATGTGAGTATAATTTACATTTAGAAACTGTTATTGAAGCCATAATTTATATAGTTCTTTCATTTTTATAATACACATATTTCAAGAATTGCATATAAATCAAATACTTGTAAAGTTAACAATGTACAAGTGTACTACAGAAATTATCATTGAAAGGAATTTGTTCTTATTTTATAAAATGCAGAGCTACCTATAATTAGATTTTTAGATTAGATTACTTAAAATAAGGCATACTTATAGTTCACAGTAGAGCTTCCATTGGAGCGCTGTAATTAATTTCTATGGGCAATGCCTATGTTACTGGCATTTCATCTGATAGGGAAATACTTCAGTCAATGCAAGCTCAAGGGAAATGAAATTTTATAGAGTAAGGTAACCAAGTGTCTTTTACTTAAAACTCTAGGTCATAATTTACATTATAGACATTACAACTGTGTATATTTTAAGAGCCTCTATTACACAATAAACTATGTATTGCCTATTTAGATTAGACATTTATGACTCTGGATAAATAGCCCTTTTGCTTTTGTTGATATCATGGAACTTTTCTCTACTTGTTAGATGATGCTCACTTTAGTCCAGCTACCAATGGTATGCTGGCAGAGTCAACTCAATCACACCTTGTATTAGGTTGTTCTGGCATTGCTATAAAGAAATACCTGAGACTGGGTAATTTATAAAGAAAAGAAGTTCATTTGGCTCACACTTCTGCAGTCTGTACAGAAGCATGGTGCTGGCATCTACTCAGCTTCTGGTAAGGCTTCAGGGGGCTTATAATCATGGTGGAAGTTGAAGGGAAGGGGTAGCAGGCAGGTCACATGGATGGATGGCTAGAGGAGGAGAAAAAGAGAGAGTGGGGGACGGGGGAGGTGCCACACACTTAAAAAATCATATCTCACAAGATCCCATTCACTATTGTGAGGAAAGCACCAAGGGAATTGGCCAAACCATTCTTCAAAAATCCATCTCTATTAAACAATAATCTTCCAAGAGGCCCCATGTCCAACACTGGGGATTACAATTTGACATGAGGTTATATGGGACACATATCCAAACTATATTATTTGATCTCTGGCCCCTCAAATCTCATTTTCTTCTCTCACTGCAAAATACAATCATCCCTGACCAATAGTCTCCCAAAGCCTTAACTCATTCTAGCATTAACTCCAAAGTCCAAAGTCCATAGTCTCATCTGGAAATAAATTCCTTCCACCTATGAGCCTGTAAAATCAAAAGAAGTTATTTACTTCCAAGACAGGATGAGGGTATAGGCATTGGGTAAACATTACTGTTCCAAAAGGGAGAAATCAGCCAAAGGAAAGGAGCTAAGGCCCCATGTAAGTTGAAAACCCCACAGGGCAGTCATTAAATTTTAAGATTCCAAAATAATCTTTCACTCTGTGTCCCATAACCTGGGAACACTGATATGAGGGGTGGGGTCCCAAGGAATTGGGCAGCTCTACCGTTGTGGTTTTGCAGGGTTCAGCCCTGGAGGCTGCTCTCACACACTGTTGAGTGCCTGCAGCTTTTCTAGGTGCAGGGTGGAAGCTGCCAGTGGATCTCCCATTTTGAGGTCTGGAGGACAGTGGCCTCCTTCCCACAGCTCCACTAGGCAATGCCCCAGTGAGGAATCTGTGTGGATGGGTCCTCCAAACACACATTTCCCCTCTGCACTGCCCTAGTAGAGGTTCTCTGTTTGGGCTCTGCCACTGCAACAAGCTTCTGCCTGGGCACCCAGAATTTCCCATACATTCTCTGAAATCTAGGTAGAGGCTGCCAAGCCTCTTTAACTCTTGCACTCTGCATGGCTGCAGGCTTAACATCACATGAAAGCCACCAAGGCTTGTGGCTTGTGCCCTCTGGAGTGGGAGCCTGATCTGCACCTGTGGCCTTTTAAGCCACAGCTGGACCCAGAGCAGCCAAAATGTAGGCAGCATTCTTCTGAGGCTGGCCAGGGCAGTGGGGCCCTGAGCCTGACCCAGGAAACCCTTCTTACCTCCTAGACATCTGGGCCTATGATGGGAAGACTGCTGCAAAGGTCTCTGAAATGCCTTCAAGACCTTTTTCCCTTTATCTTGGCTATCAGCATGTAGCTTCTTTTTAGTTATGCAAATTTCTCTAGCAAGTGGTTTCTCCACAGACTGCTTGAATTCCTCTCTCGAAAAAGCTATTTCTTTCTTTGCCACATGGCTAGGCTGCAAATTTTCCAAATTTTTATACTCTGCATCCCCTTTAAATATAAGTTCCACTTTAAGTCATTTTTTTGTCCCCACATCTTTGAATAGGTTGGTAGAGGCAGCCAGGCTACATCTTGAATGTTTTGCTGCTCAGATATTTCTTCCAGCAGATACACTAGGTCATTACTCTCAGGTCCATACTTCTACAGATCCCTAGGCCATGAAAAGAATGCAGCCAAGATCTTTGCTAAGGCATAACATGCATCACCTTTGATCCAGTCTCCAATACATTCCTCATTTCCATCTGAGACCTCATCAGCTTGGACTTCACTGTTCATATCACTATCAGCATTTTGGTCTCAACCATTTAACCAGTCACTAAGAAGTTTCAATCTTTCCTTCCTCTTCCTATCTTCTTCTTAGCAATCCAAACTCTTTGAACTTCTGCCCATTACCCAGTTCCAAAGTTGCTTCCACATTTTCTGGTATCTTTATTGCAATACCCGAATACTGGTGCCAATTTTCTGTATTAAGCTGTTCCTTCATTGCTATAAAGAAATACTTAAGACTGGGTAATTTATAAATAAAATAGGTTTAATTGGCTGACAGTTATGCAGGCTGTACAGGAAGCATGATGCTGGTGTCTTCTTGGATTCTGGGAGGGCTTCAGGAAGCTTGCAATAATGGTAGAAGGAGGAGAGAGGAGCAGGCATGTCACATGGCCAGAGAAGAAGCAAGAGGGAGAGAGTGGAGGGGGGAGGTGCCACACACTTAAACAACCAGATCTCATGAGAACTCACTATTGTGAGGACAGCACCAAGGGGACAGTGCCAAACCATTCACTAAAAAATGCATCCCTGTGATCCAGTCACCTCCTGCTAGGCCCATGTCCAACAATGGGGATTATAATTCATCATGAGATTAGAGGGAACAGATATCCAAACTATGTCACACCTTTATGCCAATAAACCCAAATAACAGAGTTCTATATTTTCATAATTTTACATTGTATTTCTTCTTGACATCTGTGGCATAGCCATTTCCTGACACAAAGAATACACATTTGATAAGTAATTGCTGAATGAGTAAAATTCCATAATGAGAAATAGGAGAACCCTGAATATGTAGAATGCAATTAATAGTATTTATAGTGTCTGGGTCCTACTGATTCTACTCCTGTTGGAGAAAGAAAAAAGAGGAGGGGAGAGTACATATGAGAGAACACATTAAAAGATTAATGAAATATTTTGCTTATGGTAAAAAAGTGATAAGAATAAATTCACTCATCTAGTCATTTAACATTTACTGAGCACTTGGCTGATTCCTTTCCTTAAGGAGCTCACAGTCAATAGAGGGTGTCATATGTCAAAATAGATAAATACAGTTTAAAATATATAAAATATCATTGAACAAAAAATGAACCATTACATGTAATTTTGTGGAAAACTCTCTTTATTTTCAGGAACTTGAAATAGGATGGCCGGTGGGAGAAGCAAAGAGTTTGTCTGGCAAGGACGCTTAGGACCAGATGACAGCAGGGCTTAAAAATACTTTAAAATATTTTCCATTTGTCCAAAAGTTTTTTGATTGGTTTGGTTTTATATTGCCAAGTGTAAAACCTACAAATTATTCCTTATTAATGCTTGATAAAGTACCAGTTCCAAACGAAATCTTCACCCAAGCTTTTTAACTATTATCTTTATGAACTGCAACATTCAGTCTTTGTTCAGCTCTTGCAAATAAGGATATCAATTTCGTTGGAAATCAATAAGTACCACAGACAAATAAAGAGAATAGGAGGAAAAAGAGAAGAATGAAACATATTTCAGTGATCCTCAAGCACATTTGTGGGGTGTTTCTTCCTCACACTAAGATGAAACAGAAACCAAGCAAGAACTGGAGGGGACACTGTTTCTTTCCATTTGAATTAATTTTAATTTTAAAGCCAAATTTCATGGAACTTACCTGAAAAGTTTTTGTAATCCACTAAATCAAACATAACGACGGCAACAGCTGACCACGTGATTATCAGGGCAATGACCAGAAGCCAGGCTGCAGGGGAGCTGAACGTCGTCACTATGTCTTCTGTGACTGTCCTCTTCAGCACTTTTCCAGGGGATTTGGGCACAGATCCATTTTTGCTGTCTATCACAGTTGTGGTTGCAGATGCATTTCCTAATCAAACATTCAGAAAGGAAAATATAATTTAGAAATTCATGGTAAATATTGATGATAAGAAGCACTGACTATATGAGTGTCGAACCTGTTTATACCACTTTCTAGAGCAGCACAACTCCTTAGTGGCAGGACAAAGCCTCCCTGCCCACTAGCACATTATATTTTCCTCAGCATTTACTATTCTCCCTAAAACTTGTGTGCTCATATAATCAGTGATTCTCATCTCCCAAGTCCTCTGAGGGAGAATCAACACAAGTGATAAAATGGTTCAAATGGATAAAACTTCTTCTGAATATTTTAACTTCATTGTATAATTGACCCACCTAGTGAGGTCATCTAATGAGGTCATTCATGTTTTGTTTGTTTGTTTGTAGGGGCACAGAAGATCTAAGATAATAATGTTAGAAAGTCTTACTATATCCAGTACGTCTTTTATTCCTGATTTTAAGAGTCCACATTTCATGAGAGAAAATTCAAAAAATATAAAAATAAAATAAATAGATAAGTAGATAGATAGTTTTAATCTCACCACCGAGAAATAACCACTGTTAATATTTTGCACATATATTTCTGTACATACATATAAATATATAAATATGATTTATCTGGTTTTGACAAGTCATCAGCACATTGTCTTTTACTTTTTTTTACTAGGCAATATATCAGAAGTGTGTTTTATTGCCATTCTGTATTTCTCAAAATACCATTTAAGTGGCTTCATGACATGTAATTTTATGGCTGTGCATAATTTAATCAAAAAGCTTTCTACCTTGGGATAGGGCAGGAATTTTCTCAGCACATATTATTATTTATTTCTTTAAGAGAAAGTCCTAAATATAGAATTCGTGGGACAAATAACATAATCACTCTTATAGCTTTGAGAATACATGCACGTACTTGAAAGTTAGTATCTTTTAAAAATTGTGTATGCCAGTAGTTGTGTTACCTTATCCTTGACAATACTGTCAGTGATGTTTAAAATTTTTGCAATGATATAAGAGAAGATTTGAATTTTATTTGCAATATTTGATTACTAGAAATGAGCTGTTTGTATGTTTATTTTTCCTTGGTATTTCTTTTCTTGTGGGTTTTTCCTCCATTTTTCTTTAAACCTCCTTTTGGTGGTTTATGAAATTGCATACATACACACATATGTAAGATAATAACACTTTAACCTTTATGTTGCTTTTTTTTGGTGACTCTTTACCTTTTCTTTTAATGCTATTTTAATATACAGAATGTACATCTAACAATGTTGTAACTCATTCTTCTTCTATAAAATTGATGCTACAGTATGGCTAGAAATCCTCCTGGATGAAGAGAAGACATGTCTGATTATCTGGGCTACACTTGACTCATAGAAAGTTAAATCTAGAAATAACTGAGAGATCATCTGAAACAACTATTTCATGTTACATTTAAGAACAATTGCAGACCTACCAGAAAATTAAAGTCATGTTCATAGCACTTTAAATCCCAAATTATACAGATGTGAAGTAAGTAATTGAATACTTAAGGGAAAATAAAATTGTACCAATCCAAATATTTTTGCCAAAAGCAAAGTTAAAAAACATATTTTTGTGTATTAAAATATAGACCACATTGTCTATAATAATGTAAGAATTACATGCCAAGAAAGAAAACTTTGATTCAATATAAAATACATGATTACATTGTTTCAATTTTACTATTTATCTCAAAATTGCAACATCTCTATGTGATAGATACATAAGAAAATCGAAATTTTCAGATTTCTTTAACATTTTTCACAAAGTAATAAATTTTACCCAACTGGAAAGAGTAGCTGTAGTTTCTTTTAGAATGTGTCCAATAATAATTGAAAGATTTTAGCCTTTGTGCTTTTTGAAGACAGGGTGGAATTAAAGTGCTTCTTTCCATCAGTCTCTTGCTCTACCATCACAACTCTTCCTTTCAGGCATGTCTAGCTTTTCCATGGAAACAGTCAAGCAAAAAAGTTATGTTTTGGGCTTCATAGATAAGAGATTGGAATTAACTCCTGGCTTCTCTCTGCATTACCCAAATGGCTAGAAGGTCACTATTACACTACATCTCTGAGTGAGAAGCATCTATATCTGATGAATGAGATTGGTAAGACTCAATCTGCAGGTGTGTGATGGTGGAGAAATAAATCATGCAAATTGTTTGACACATTTCCTGGTACATGGTAGTCATTTAATAAATGACAATACAACAACTACTGAACTATATCATAATCATTATTATCATCACCTCTATTTTCATTTATTACATCATCACCTTCATTGCTACCAGCACAACTATGACTCTGACTACATCTACAAATATCACTCTAAGAAAAGGCTAGAAAAGCAGGATTAACCTCGGAAACAAAGGTGGAAGCACCAACTCTTCAATAAATGCAGGCATTTGTTTCCATTTAATAAGCACATACATTAGGCTAAGATATTTTCAGGGAATCAAAAAAGGATTCTCTGACTTCCTTGGTATCCTTTCCAATCAATTAATTGACTGCTTGTAATACAGGCAAAGAGAAACATACAGTATAATTTATCCATACGAGTAGAAGCTGTTTTGTCCCATTAGCAAAATTAGGAAAGATGATCTTTGGCAAATAGAGTTATTTCATCACGGTACAAACATTATCACTATAACTGAATTCTTTAAATTAGAAAAATAATATTTGAACCCTTCAAATAGATATGTATGCAGGATGCTTGTAGTATAAGTCCAGTTTATAAGATAATGTTTAAGTATTGGAGAAAGACTTAACACTGCCAGCAAAATTAAGTACTTTAGTTAATAAAGTCTTACTCTTCTGGTTTCTTTAGTCATAAAATAATACTATCCTTCTCTTTACAAAAATGAGATAAATAACATGAAATTCTATGACTAATCAGGAAAGAAAATCAAACGCATTCAAGAGTACATACTAATAGGTAGTAGTAACCAAACAAAATTAGTTTTTTAGTTATTTTTTAGATAACAGTGATAAATTTAGCCCCATATTTTCAAAAAATTCAAAAGCTGATAAGGAACATTGGAGCAAAATAATTTAATTAAGATGTTTAAATGGCTTTAGGTAGAAATTAACAATAGTGACAACAAATCTCTTTTCTGAAAAAAACTGTGGAATACATATCCAAAGTTCATGAACTCAATTTAGTGAAAATGATAGCAAGATGAAAAAAATACTTCTAAAACCCAGATTTCACAAACTGCACTTGAGGTGGTACTCAAGAAGGAAAATTTTAAAAGGACTCATATAATATCTTCTCATTGATTATTGTGCCAAATTCACATCACTCCTAATGGTAGTTCTGAAAATGGATGAATGATAGGAGTGCTTTGAAATGCAATTTAAGACCCAAGTGGGGCTACAAGTGAATCAAACCTTTGGAGTAATGATTTGCAGCAAAGTAAACCAATTATGAGTGTTTAGGACTGGCCCACCTGAAAGTTGATATGTTGTAATCTGCAGTTTTTTAACCACTGGAAGCCCTTCTACTACCACTAAGCAGAGAACACAAGAATTTGCTTTTGCACTTCAGATTCACTGTATTGAGTTGTATATTAGAAACTACTTCTGTAAACAGTATTACACATACCTGCTTTGTATACTGAAACTCAAGGAGTAATTTTACTGAGATTTGATACAAATTAGTTGAATCCTGGTCACATTTTTAAAAGGCTAAACATTTAAAACAGAACATGAATTTATATATACATATATATGTATTCACATTTTCCTTTCTTTGATCAAAAAATTGAGAAAGTATAAATATTCAGAAATGCAAGCTCTGAGTTAAAAATGAATTTTACGTTTTTTAAGCAACTGACATAATATGAATTCTAAATTTTTATTCACTTAATGATCCTTCCAATCCAATTATGGTACAATTTTTAAATAGATGAAAACGATAAATTAATACTGTTATGTTTTTCATTGTCCTTTTTTTAATCTTCACACCCTCAAAATTTCCACTTAAGAATTAATCATGACTCAAAGATAATGAAAATATGTTCTGAGTATACAACCGCAAAGCTATAAGCAATTTGAAAGTAATCTGAAGGTCATCCTTCTTAAAGAAAATTCTGTGTTGCCCTTGTTATGAAACACATTGAGTTGTACCTTTCAATTTCCATTCAAATTTACTGCAGAAGCCACATAGAGCCAAGAGGAATAAAATTGAGAGGGAATAAATTGCCTTCTCTGACAGCTGGTCAAGATAAATGCAAAGAACAGAGTGTGTAATCTGAGATTATTTAATGTTTGAGAAGCACTTTAAAGATGACAAGAGCTAGTTATTGATATGGCAGAAAAAATGAGAGGTAAATATTACTGAGCAATTTGACATGGGCTATGCCTCTTGAAAGTTGGTATCTCAGAATTGGAGCAGAGTGGCTAGGATATGTAAAGCACTTTCCAGGCCTGCTTTTTAATTCTATTCATTTTGATTTCATACAAAATTTTGATTGTCAGACAGAATCAGCCTCAAAAGAAGTAGGGATCTCACTTAATGGCCATGTGACTCTTTCCCATAGAGTAAAAGGAGGGGTTGCTTATATAATGGATCCAAAGACTGGCTCTAGAGTCAGGTTATACGCAGAAGAATAAGCCATAAGCCTCCTGATAGAAGTCACTCAACCTCATGATGCCTTATCGATCAGATGAAGAAACTTTCGTGTGCACTTCCATATTATTATTCTTTATTTTTCCTATGGGACACTGACAGTACAATCTCTTTCAGGATGCTCAAGGAAGACACCTACATTCTAGAATGGTATAAATGAAACATTGCATTCTCATTACATAAAAGCATTCGTTATGATTTTGCATTTCACCCTGTGATGTGGTTTGTGTAGTACTCTTACACTGTATCTCACTTTCAAGATGTGTAGAGCAAATGAGAGAAAGGAAGTCTATACTACTGATGGCATTATATGTGTTATTCCCAAATTACATTAAGAACATAATTCCCAATCACATGAAAGAGTGACCCTTGCTATATTGTTTGTGTTCCAAAACACATGCATGTAAATAAGAACTTCATAGAAATTCGAGTGGAAAGACATTTGGGCAGATAAAGCTCAAACATAATAAACTCATTATTTAACTTAAAATGTTTTTTACCAATTCTAGTGTTTACCAAATGTAAACTAGTCTCTGGACACTTTTAATGAATGCCCTAAATTGCCATCTTTTCTCCCAGGTTTTTGGGATATGATTATCATAATGCAATTTCAGATGATGTTTTTGCCACTTAATCTGTCTGCTGAGGTTGACATATGTATGGTTTTTCTTTTTTAATTTATTTTTATTTTTATTTATCTATTTATTTTAACATTATCCGGCGCTCCTTCCTACCCACCCACTCCATTCACTGTTCCATTAAGTGGAACAGGTGAGGAGTCTCTCCCAGGCTGCTTTTATAAGGCCACTAATTCCATTCACGGGGTCCACCTTCCTGCCCTAATCACTCCCCAGTGGCCCCAACTCCTAATGCCATTACCTTAGGAGTGAGGATTTCAATGTGTATTTTGGAGAGACATAAACATTCAGACCATAACAGTGAAGGTCTACTGCCAGGAAAGGGAGGTCTGGGAAACAAGGGCTGGTTCCATTTCTAGTCCCACCACTAGAAAAAGAAATTCACTTAATGGAACAGTGGATGGAGTGGGTGGCAATTCAGGGCTTTCATTAGAAGTGTCAGGAGACATGTGACATCAGTTTACATATAACTCACCTGCACATGTACTGCCAAACTTAAAATAAAAGTTAAAAAAAAAAAAAAGAAAATTCAAACTTCATAAGGTAGGGGGAAAGTGAATTTACAGGAGTTAAAATAAGAAGGAACATTAGCACTGTTGAGAAGTAGGCTAGCAAATCACAGCAAGTGTCCTCATTTGCTCAGGCTGCTTTGACAAAATACTATAAACTAGGTAGCTATCAACAAGAAATATTTATTTCTTACAGTTCTGGTGGCTTGGAAATTGCAAGGTCAAGGCAGATTTCATTTCACGGGGGTTTGTTGTACAGATTATTTCATCACCCCAGTACTAAGCTTCGTTACCCAACAATTATTTTTTTTCTGCTCCTTTCCCTCCTGCCACCCTCCACCCTCAAGTAGGCCCCAGTTTCTGTTGTTCCCTTCTTTGCATTCATGAGTTGTCATCATTTAGTTCCCACTTATAAGTGAGAACATGCAATATTTCATTTTCTTTTCCTGCATTAGTTTCCTAAAGATAATAGCCTGCAACTCCATCCATGTTCCCACAAAAGACATGATGATCTTGTTCTTTTTATGGCTGCATAGTATTCCATGGTGTATATGTACCACATTTTCTTTATTTAATCTGTCATTGGTGGGCATTTAGGTTGATTTCATGTCTTTGCTATTGTGATAATGCTGCA
The DNA here is from genome assembly GCF_028885655.2 of Pongo abelii. NCBI lineage: Eukaryota > Metazoa > Chordata > Mammalia > Primates > Hominidae > Pongo > Pongo abelii. The sequence continues at coordinate 124,967,099 of NC_071990.2, forward strand.
AAACATTTGCATGCATGTGTCTTTAAAGTAGAATAATTTCTATTTCTCTAAGCATAGACCTAGTAATGGGATTGCTGGGTTGAATGAGTTCTGTTTTTAGTTCTTTGAGGAATCACCATACTGCTTTCCACAATCGTTGAACTAATTTATACTTCCACCAACAGTGTATAAGTGTTCCCTTTTCTTTGCAGCCTCACATTTGTTATTTTTTGACTTTTTAATGATAGCCATTCTGACTGGTGTGAGATAGTATCTCATTGTAGTTTTCATTTGCATTTCTCTAAAGATCCGTGATATTGAGCTTTTTCATGTCTTTGTTGGCTGCATGTATATCTCCTTTTGAAAAGTGTCTTTTCATGTCCTTTGCCCACTTCTTAATGGAGTTGTTTGTTGTCTTCTTGTAAATTTAAGTTATTTATAGATGTTGGATATTAGACCTTTGTCAGATACATAGTTTGCAAAAATTTTCTTCCATTCTATATGTTGTCTGTTCATTCTGTTGATAGTTTCCTTTGCTGTGCAGAAGCTCTTAAGTTTAATTAGATCTCATTTGTCAATTTTTACCTTTGTTGCTATTGCTTTTGGTATCTTTGTCATGAAATCTTTGCCGATTCCTATGTCCAGGATGGTATTGCCTAGGTTGTCTTCCAGAGTTTTTATAGTTTTGGGTTTTACATTTAAGACTTTAATCCATCTTGAGTTGATTTTTGTATAAGGTGTAAGGAAGTTGTCCAGTTTCAATCTTCTGCATATGGCTAGCCAGTTATCCCAGCATCATTTGTTGAATAGGGAGTCATGTGACATGAGTTTACTTCCCCATTGCTTGTTTTTGTCAGCTTTGTCGAAGATTAGAGGGTCGTAGGTATGGGGCCTTATTTCTGGGCCCTATATTCTGTTCCATTGGTCTATGTGACTGTTTTTGTACGAGTACCATGCTATTTTGCTTACTGTAGCCCTGTAGTATGGTTTGAAGTTGAGTAATGTAATGCCTCCATCTTTTTCCTTTTTGCTTAGGATTGTCTTGGCTATTTGGGCCCTTATTTTGGTTTTATACATATTTTAAAATATTTTTCTAGTTCTGTGAAGAATGTCATTGGTAGTTTGATAGACATAGCATTGAATCTATAAATTGCCTTGGGCAGTATGGCCATTTTAATGATATTGCTTATTTTTATCCATGAGCATGGGATGTTTTTCCATTTGTTTTGCCTTCTCTGTTTCCTTTGAGCAGTGTTCTGTAATTATCGTTGTAGAGATCTTTTACCTCCCTGGTTACATGTACTCCTAGATGGTTTTTTTGTGTGTGTGGCAATTGTGAATGGAATTGCCTTCCTGATTTGGCTGTCAGCTTGGCTGTTGTTGGTGTATAGGAATGCTACTGATTTTTGTACGTTACTTTGTATTCTGACATTTTGCTGAAGTTGTTTATCAGCTGAAGGAGCTTTCAGACCAAGACTATTGGTATTTTTAGATATAGAATCATGTCATCTGCAAATAGGAATAGTTTGACTTTCTATCTTCCTATTTGGATGCCCCTTATTTCTTTCTCTTGCCTGGACAGGACTACCAATACTATGTTGAAGAAGAGTGGTGAGAGAGGACATCCTTTTCTTGTGCTGGTTTTCAAGGGAAATGCTTCCAGATTTGCCCCATCAGTATGACGTTGGCTGTGGGTTTATCATAGATGGCTCTTATTATTTTGAGGTATGTTCCTTCAATACCTAGTTTATTGAGAGTTTTTAACATAAAGGAATGTTGAATTTTATCAGAACCTTTTTCTTCATCTATTGAGATAATCATGTGGTTTTTGTCTTTGGTTCCATTTATTTGTTGAATCAAATTTATTGATTTGCATATGTTGAACCAACCTGGCATCACAGGGATGAAGACTACTTGACAGTGATTGATTAGCTTTTTGATGTGCTGATAGATTTGGTTTGCAATATTTTGTTGAGGATTTTTGCATCAATGTTTATCAACATTGGCATGACATTTTCTTTTTTTGCTGTTGTGTCTCTGCCAAGTTTTGGTATGAGGATGATGCTGGCCTCATATAATGAGTTGGAGAGGAGTGCCTCTGATGTGGTTAGGCTCAATGTCCCTACCCAAATCTCATCTTAAATTGTAATCCCTATAATCCCCACATGTCAAGAGAGAGACCAGGTGGAATTAATTGAATCATGGGGGCAGTTTCCCCCAGGCTGTTCTTGTGATGAGTGAGTTCTCACAAGACCTGATGGTTTTATAAGGGGCTCTGCCCCCTCCCTCACTCAGCACTTCTTCCTGCTATCCTGAAAAGAAGGTGCCTTACTTTCCCTTCACCTTCCACCATGATTGTAACTTTCCTGAGGCCTCCCCAGCCATGCTGAACTGTGAGTCAATTAAACCTCTTTCCTTTATAAATTACACAGTCTCAGGCAGTTCTTTATAGTGATATGAAAAGAAACTAATACACAATTTTAGAAGGAATGGTACCAGCTCTTCTTTGTATATCAATTAATAATAGAATTCAGCTGTGAATCTATCTGGTCCCGGGCTTTTTTTGGTCAGTAGGGTACTTGTTACTGACCATTTCAGTCCATTTCAGAGCTCGTTATTGGTCTTTGACTTTACATTTTCAATTTAGCAGGTCCCCACCATTCAGAACGCTGGTTTTTCTACAAATAGTAATTGAATTTAAAGGTGAAAAGCAATGATGAGAGCATAACTGTGTAAAATCAGTAAAATTTAAAAGCTAGTAAAATTTAAAAGCTAAAATTGAAAATTTAGAACCCCCAAAAAACACTTTAAGCCTCAAGAAAGATGGGACTGTGATCTGAGTTACCTAGAGTTACAACTTCTCTTCTCAGATTATAGATTAACTCACCTGCATATTTTTCTTGTTTTCTGCAATGGCTAGAGAGAATTAAATGACATCAGTGGAAAACCTCTTGCCTTCTAATGACATTGTTATAGATTAACTTCCTCTTTGTTGCCCTGGTTTGCTTAGAACAGATGACAGAAAACCATGATTATTATATCTTTTATAAAATATACATCAAATGTACCCTGTCAAAAAGAGACCCTGCCTATCACCAATCAAATAGCTGTAACTATGCAACAAACTTGTATAAATAATGTTGGGAAACTGCTAAGAGTTCTTCTCTATGTAAATAAAGCCTCAACCTCTCTACTTTGGAACACTGACTTCATTCCTTTGTAGTTGGTGTTTCCAAGTGGTCCATCCTCACAGTTTGCACTTGAAGGAACTCTCTTTAAATTATTAGATTGTGATATTTTTAATTATTTTAGGTTGAAAACTAGAATTCATTTCTTAATTTAATTTTTTATTATTTCTAGAGACAGGGTCTCGCTGTATTGCCTAGGCTGGTCTCAAACCCCAGCCTCAAGTGATCCTTTCCCAACAGCCTCCCAGGCATCTGAGACTACAAGGAAGAGCTGCCACACTTGGCTAGAATTCATTTTTTGAATCCAGAGATATTGAATTCCTGAGATATTACAGGTGAAGCCCATTGCATTTTACTAAAGTGGCCAAAAGTTCCTGATGAATCTGTATTTATTTTTTTAAAAAAATCTTATTAAATTCCCACTGTTTAAATCTAACTCCTCTTCCAAGATTTACCTCAGATGTCAACTCCTTGACAATATTTCCTTAATCTTTTGACCTGAACTCTACTGTTCTTACTTGTAATACCATAGCATTTTTTGATGAATACAGTGATGTGAACAAAATTATTCTGACTTTTTTTATAGATCTTTGCTCTTCAACAAGGCACTAGGTAGGGATCAAGTCATCTGTCCTTTCATAGCACTTAGCACAGCACATTTTGCACAGTTAAGGCCCCGATAGTTATTAAATATCAGAAATATTAGAAGAGTTGCTATAGGAAATCAGCTTTAAAAAGTGTCATGTTAAATAACCTCAATATTTCTGCATATAGAAGGTTATGCGGTACATAGTGACCTCTAATCTGAGAAATAAATGAAGTAGCAAAGAAAACATTTTCATGGTATGAGAAAACATTGAGATGAGAGGTATGCTAGTGGTAGAAGTAAAAACATATCTGTTCAAGAGAATCTCATAAGAACTGCAAGTTTTGCTGGTCCAAAGAAGGCTACAACAGCGGAAGAAAGATTAGTGGGTTAGAAAAAAATGACAGAAAGAAAGCATATATTCACTAAATAATGCCAATCATTAAACAGAGAAAACTTTTTGTAAAGAGACGATTTCAGATGTTATTAAAGCTTTTAAATTTCCAAGTGGCAACTTCTGGGAGAGGTTTCTAAAACCAGATTGAAGAGATTAAATGTGTAGATAGCCAATCAAAAAGAATCAAACTCTGTAACATAAATGAATGGATTTATTCTGAGCCAAATATAAGTGACCAAGGCCCAAGGCACATCTCAAGAGGTCCCAAGAACATATGCCAAAGGTGAATGGGTTACAGCTTGATTTTACACATTTTAGGGGGACAAAAGTTGTAGGCAAACCAATAATCAATACATGTACCCTATACATTGGTTCAGTTCAGAAGAGTGAGACAACTCGAAATGGGGGGCAGTTCCGCTCGAAGTGAGGGGAGGTCATAGGCAGATTCAAAGATTTTCTGATTGACAGCTGATTGAAAAAGTTAAGTAAGAGTTAGGTTATTATCTAACAACCCAGAATCAATAGACAGGTGTGTCTGGGTTAAGATAAGGAGTTATGGATTTCATGTGCGTCCGTGTGAAGAGCCCACCAAACAGGCTTTGTGTGAGCAATAAAGCTGTTTGTTTCACCTGGGTGCAGGTGGGCTGAGTCCGAAAAGAGAGTCAGCAAAGGGAGATAGGGGTGGGGCTGTTTTATAGGATTTGGGTAAGTAAAGGAAAAAGGGGGGTTGTTCTCTGGCAGGCAGGAGTGGGGTCACAAGGTACTCAGTGGGGGAGCTTTTGAGGCAGGATGAGCCAGGAAAAGGAATTTCACAAGATAATGTCATTAGTTAAGGCAGGAACAGGCCATTTTCACTTCTTTTGTGGTGGAATATTATCAGTTAAGGCAGGAACAAGCGATCTGGATGTGTACGTGCAGGTCACAGGGGATATGATGGCTTAGCTTGGGCTCAGAGGCCTGACATTCCTGTCTTCTTATATTAAGAAAAATAAAATGAAATAGTGGTAAAGTGTTGGGACAGTGAAAATTTTGGGGGATGATATGGAGAGATAATGGGTGATGTTTCTCAGGGCTGCTTCGAGCGGGATTAGGGGCAGCGTGGGAACTTAGAGTGGGAGAGATTAAGCTGAAGGAAGATTTTGTGGTAAGGGGTGATATTGTGGGGTTGTTAGAAGGAATATTTGTAATTTAGAATTATTCGTGATGGCCTGGATACAATTTTGTATGAATTGAAAAACTAAATGGAATAAGAGAAGGAGAAAAACAGGTACAAAAGGTATAAGAATTGGGATGACTCAGGACATCTGATTAGAGAGTGCCTAAGGAGATTCAGCATAGCCCTGCCTGCAAAGATTATTTATTTACTTCAAGAGTTAAGAGTGGCAGTTTGGGGATAGCACCAGGAGATATCAGCTGTGATGGCTTGGAGAAACAGTGTAAACCGGCAGTGTAAACAAGAGTAGGGCATATATGAGTAGTTGAGAACGGTGAATAGGAGTATGACTAGACAGAAGATAGGAGAGATGACAAGTTTTTTGGGGGCACAGTCTAAGTTGGTCTGGTGTCTGGAATGAGACTGGGGTGTAATAAAAAGGAGCATCTATACAGGAGCTCAAATGGGCTGTACCTTGTAGCATTCTGAGGACATGTCTGACTTCTGAGAAGGGAAAGTGGTAAAAGTATTATCCAGTCCTTTTTAAGTTGGTGGCTGAGCTTGGTGAGGCATGTTTTTAAAAGAGCTTTAGTCTGTTCTACTTTTCCTGAAGATGGAGGATTGTAAGGTATATAAAGGTTTCACTGAATACTAAGAGCCTGAAAACTGCTTGGCTGATTTGACTAATAAAGGCTGGTCTGTTATCAGATTGTATAGAGGTGGGAAGGCTAAACTGAGGAATTATGTCTGACAGAAGGGAAGAAATGACTGCGGTGGCCTTCTCAGACCCTGTAGGAAAGGACTCTACCTATCCAGTGAAAGTGTCTACCTAGACTAAGAGGTATTTTAGTTATCTGACTCAGGGCATGTTGAGTAAAGCTAATTTGCCAGTCCTGGGTGGGGGCAAATCCTGGAGCTTGATGTGTAGGGAAGGGAGGGGGCCTGAATAATCCCTGAGGAGTAGTAGAATAGCAGATGGAACACTGAGAAGTTATTTCCTTGAGGATAGATTTCCACAATGGAAAGGAAATGAGAGGTTCTGAGAGGCGGGCTAGTGGCTTGTACTATAGCATAACCTGCCTTTGCTGGTGTGTGGCGATTAGGCCTGGTGGAACTGCCATCAATAAATCAAGTGCGATCAGGGTGAGGAACAGGAAAGAAGGAAATATGGGGAAATGGGGTGAATGTCAGGTGGATCAGAGAGATACAGTCATGGGGGTCAGGTGTGGTATCAGGAATAATGTGGGAGGCCGGATTGAAGTCCGGGCCAGGAGCAATGGTAATTGTGGGACTTAACAAAGAGTGAGTACAGCTGAAGGAGCCGGGGAGCAGAAAGTATATGCATCAGGTATGAGGAAGAAAATAGATTTGGGAAGTTATGAGAAATGTAGAGAGTGAGTTGAGCATAGTTTGTGATTTTGAGGGCCTCTAAAAGTATTAGGGTGGCAGCAGCCGCTGCACGGAGACATGATGGCTAGGCTAAAACAGTAAGGTCAAGTTGTTTGCACAGAAAGGCTACAGGGTGCAGTCCTGGCTCTTGTGTAAGAATTCTGACTGCACTAACCATGCCTAGGAAGGAAAGGAGTTGTTGTTTTGTAAGGGATTGAGGTTTGGGAGATTAATCAGACACGATCAGCAGGGAAAGCACGTGTGTTTTTATGAGAATTATGCCGAGATAGGTAACAGATGAGGATGAAATTTGGGCTTGACTGAAGTAATGGGGGCTGTCTGTGAAGCCTTGCAGCAGTACAGCCCAGGTAATTTGCTGAGCCTAATGGATGTCAGGGTCAGTCCAAGTGAAAGCCAAGAAAGGCTGGGATGACGGGTGCAAAGGAATAGTAAAGAAAGCATGTTTGAGATCCAGAACAGAATAATGGATTGTGGAGGGAGGTACTGAGGATAGGAGAGTATATGGGTTTGGCACAATGGGGTGGATATGCAAAACAATTTGGTTGATAAGGCGTAGATCCTGAACTAACTTGTAAGGCTTGTCTGCTTTTAGGACAGGTAAAATGGGGGAATTGTAAGGAGAGTTTATAGGCTTTGAAAGGCCATGCTGTAGCAGGTGAGTGATAACAGGCTTTAATCCTTTCAAAGCATGCTGTGGGATGGGATATTGGCATTGATCGGGGTAAGGGTGATTAGGTTTTAATGAGATGGTAAGGGGTGCATGATCGGTCACCAAGGAGGGAGTAGAGGTATCTTGTGGGTTAAGGTGGGGGGATACAAGAGGAGCACGCAAAGGAGGCTTTGGATTGGGAAGAAGGGCAGCAATGAGATGTAGCTATAATCCAGGAACAGTCAGGGAAGCAGATAATTTAGTTAAAGTGTCTCGGTCTAATAGGGAACTGGGCAGGTGGGGATAACTAAAAGGAGTGCTTAAAAGAGTATTGTCTAATTTGGCACCAGATTTGGGGAGTTTTAAGAGGTTTAGAAGCCTGGCTGTCAATACCCACAATAGTTATGGAGGCAAGGGAAACAGGCCCTTGAAAATAAGGCAATGTGGAGTGAGTAGCCTCGGTATTGATTAAGAAGGGGACAGACTTACCCTCTACTGTGAGAGTTACCCAAAGCTCGGCGTCCGTGATGGTCTAGGGGGCTTCTGAGGCGATTGGGCAGCATCAGTCTTCACCCGCTAAGCCAAGAAGATCTGGGAAGGAGTCAGAAAGCCTTGGGCCAGAGTTCCAGGGGCTCTGGGAGTGGCTGCCAGGTGAGTTGGACAGTCCGATTTCCAGTGGGGTTCCGCACAGATGGGACATGGCTTAGGAGGAATCCTGGGCTGCAGGCATTCCTTGGCCTGGTGGTCAGATTTCTGGCACTTGTAGCAAGCTCCTGGGGGAGGAGTTTCTGGAGGAATGCCTGGCCGCTGTGGTTCAGGCGTTTGGAAGTTCTTGTGTGCTGGAGATGTGACTGGGGTTTGTCTCACAGTGGAGGCAAGGAATTGCAACTTTTTTCTATTATTGTACACCTTGAAGGCAAGGTTAATTAAATCCTGTTGTGGAGTTTGAGGGCCAGAATTTAATTTTTGGAGTTTTATTTAATGTCGGGAGCATATTGGGTAATAAAATGTATTTTGAGAATAAGACGGCCTTTTGACCTTTTAGGGTCTAGGGCGGTAAAGTGTCTCAGGGTTGCTGCCAAACGAGTAATGAACTGGGCTAGGTTTTCCATATTTGATGAAAGAGCCTAAATGCTCACTGATTTGGGAGAGGTCTGATAAAGAAAAAGGAGCATTAACCTTGACTATGCCTTTAGCTTCAGCCACCTTTTTAAGAGTAAATTGCTGGGCAGGTAAGGGCTAGTCACAGAACGAAACTGTAAGCAGGACCGGGTGTGGGGGGGGTGTGATAAAAGGATTATAGGGTGGAGGAGTGGAAGCTGAGGAAGAATTGGGACCTAGCTCGGCCTGGTGAGGAGGGGAGAGGTCAGATGGGTCTGTAGAAAAGGAAGATTAGAAAGACTCAGCAATGCTTGGGGTTGGGACTGAGGGGACAGGTGGGAGGGAAAGGAGGAAGATTTGGGATGAGTTGCATTGGGAGCAGAGACTAGAGAGGGACCAATGTGTAAAAGAATGCCTGGATGTCAGGCTCCTCATACCATTTGCCCATTTTACGACAAGAATTATTTAGATCTTGAAGGATGGAAAAATTGAAAGTGCCATTTTCTGGCTATTTGGAACTACTGTCAAGTTTGTATTGGGGTCAAGCGGCATTGCAGAAGAAAATAAGATGCTTAGATTTTAGGTCAGGTGAGAGTTGAAGAGGTTTTAAATTCTTAAGAACACAGGCTAAGGGAGAAGAAGGAGGAATGGAGGGTGGAAGTTTGCCCATAGTGAATGAGGCAAGCCTAGAGAAAAGAGAGTAGAGACACGGAGGGAAGGGGTTCGGGGGTTCTTACCCTCCAGAAAAGTGGGAAAGGGGTTGGGGCACAGAGATACAAGGTTGGGGCATGGAAATAAGGGATCGGGGTGCAGAGATATAAGAGGTGGGGCATGGAAATAAGGGATCAGGGCACAGAGATACGAGGTTGGTGTACTTACCCCTCCTCTAGAAAAGCGGGACTTGCCACTCAGGGTGAAGGAGAAGGGGTTGGGGGTTTCTTGTCCCCCAGAAAAGTGGAGAAGGGGTAGAGACACAGAGAGAAGGGGTTGGGGTACTTGCCCCTTCCCCAGAAAAGCAGGACTTGCCACTAAGGCTGAAGGACTAAGGCAGGCGTCCCTGTGTGGTCTGACACCTCTGAAACCTGGGTGAATAATCAGAGAGGTGTCCCTGCAATGATTAAACACCAAGGGTAGGCTGGCTTCCCTAGTCCATATCCAGCGCCAGAGTTTTGGGTCCATGGATAAAACATGTCTCCTTTGTCTCTACCAGAAAATGAAAGAAATTGAAATTAAGAGAAGGGAGAGATTGAAGAGTGGAAAGGAGAAAGTGGTTGAGGGACAGTGAGAGAGGCTGGAGAAGAGAGTAAGAAGAGGCCACTTACCCGATTTAAAATTGATGAGATGTTCCTTGGGCTGGTCGGTCTGAGGACCTGAGGTCGTAGGTGGATCTTTCTCATGGAGCAAAGAACAGGTGGACAGGGGATTGATCTCCCAAGGGAGGTCCCCCTATCCGAGTCACAGCACCAAATTTCATGTGCGTCCATGTGAAGAGACCACCAAACAGGCTTTGTGTGAGCAATAAAGCTGTTTATTTCACCTGGGTGCGGGTGGGCTGAGTCTGAAAAGACAGTCAGCGAAGGGAGATAGGGGTGAGGCTGTTTTATAGGATTTGAGTAGGTAAAGGAAAAAGGGGGGTTGTTCTCTGGCAGGCAGGAGTGGGGTCACAAGTACTCAGTGGGGGAGCTTTTGAGCCAGGATGAGCCAGGAAAAGGAATTTCACAAGACAATGTCATCAGTTAAGGCAGGAACAGGCCATTTTCACTTCTTTTGTGGTGGAATGTCATCAGTTAAGGCAGGAACCAGCGATCTGGATGTGTACGTGCAGGTCACAGGGGATATGATGGCTTAGCTTGGGCTCGGAGGCCTGACAATGGAGATCAAGGTTCTTATTATGTAAGTGAAGCCTTCAGGTAGTAGGCTTCAGAGAGAATAGATGGCAAATGTCTCTTATCAGATCCAAAAAGGTGCTAGACTCTCAGTTACTCTCTCCTGCATCAGGACAAGATCTGGAAAGGGAGGGAAATTCTCTGCAGAATGTAGATTTTCCACAAGAGACAGCCTAATAAGGCCATTTCAAAATATGTCAAATATATTTTGGGGTAAAATATTTTTATTTCTTGTAGGGTCTGCTATCTGTCACATGATGCTATACTAGTCAAGTTGGAATCTGGTATCTTATTGCTACAAAGAGTCTGTTTTGTAACTCTTGAAATCTCTGTTTTAATGTTAATGCTGGCAAGTTGCACCTGAATTCCAAAGGGAAGAGGATATAAGGAGACATGTCAGACACCTCCTTCCCAATATGACCTGAACTAGTTTTTCAGGTTTACTTTGGAATTCCCTGGGCAGAGAGGAAGGAGCCATTCAGTAAGTTGGGGGTTTAGAGTTTTATTTTTACTTTACAAAATGAATAAAAATCCTGATCATCAATTTACAAATGTGTGATGATTCATGATCTTAGTCTGCTTGGGCTGCCATAACAAAATACTATCCATAGTGTGCTTAAACAGGAGACATTTACTTCTGAGAGTCTGAAGGCTGCTCTAGACTAATTACCTCTCGAAGTCCCCTATCTATAAATACCTTTACATTAAGGGTAATGATTTCAACATGAAGGTTTTATCGGGCAGGGCTGGAGGCAAACCAGTCCATAGCATGTATCTTTTTCCTGGAATGTTTAAAGAAATGCTGTAAAAGACTATTAGCATATGTTAAACTTGATAAGCATAGCCATTTTAATAGAATAAATATCTTTTATGTTAAAATAACAGAAATCATGGCCAGGATTCCTTATTACCACTACTTGCCCAAGTAGCTGAAATCAAAATGTCAGAGGGCACTATATACAGTGGGACAGAATAGGGATAAAAATTAATAGGACCCATGAAAAGACCTTTTATGAAAATAAATTTGACAGGTTGAATCAGTTTCATTGTAGAAAAATTATTCATCTTCCTCTCATGAACCCAGGAAGTCTCATGCAGTAAGATAAGCCATTCTAGGATTTGCCCAACTTTGTGAGTTAGAAGTTTGGGGAAAGAATCTGCAGAAAATCTCCCAAATTATGTGGGTTCAGTCTCACGGATATAGTAGCAAGGCTCTTGTTCTTAGCAAATATCATTTGAATAAGATAAACATAAGATCCATGAACTATACTCAGTTCATTTGGGAAATTAATTTTCTAGTATTTTATGTTTGTGCTGACACATTTTCTTCCTGGGCCAAATTTGCACAAATAAAACTTTACCTAGCCCCAGCAGTCCTCCTACTAAATTGTCCCATTGTCATTGAATTGCAAACCCACTGAAACAGAAAAGCCTTGAGTAATGACATGCCATTTCAATCTGGAAAAAAATACTAAGCTGAATGCTTCAGAATCATGAGCTTTTCATGATTTGTTGACTCTAATGTGCATTTTTTACTTTCTCTTTCCTAAAGATATTTTCATGGAAATCAGCTCTTCCTTAAGAATTAATCATTTCCTGCTGCTTTACCCCACATGGAGTCATAATCATACCATTGTGTCACAATAGATTCTATTTTATTACCTGTAAGAGAGTATGACAGCCCCCCTCCTTCAAAGGCACACAAGGTAACCATAAGTTCATGTAGATGTATTCACTAATAATGATAAATACTTCACATAAAGCTTCTGCTTAAAACTATAGTCAGAAAATTGTAGATTCCTCATATTGCCAATAGCTACTTTCAGGAAATTTATGGAAGTGCAAGAACTAAGACCTAAGTTTCTTTTTTAAATTTTACTTCTTTCAGTATTCAGGCAAATGTGATGAAGCAACCTGTTTTTTTAAAATATATTTAAATATAAATGGAAGTAGTCCTATATTTTCTACCTATAAGGAAATTTCCATCCATTTGTTGGAAAAGTAGTGATAATTTAATAATTACAATTTTTAATATGTATGTGTATATGAATACAGATATGTTACAGCAGGAGTCCCCAACCCCCAGGCCACGGACCCATTAGGAACCAGGTCACACAGCAGGAGGTGAGCAGTGGGTGGGCAGGCAACACTTTATCTGTATTTACAGCCACTCCCCATGGCTTGCATTACTGCCTGAGCTCCACCTCCTGTCAGATCAGCAGCGGCATTAGATTCTCATAGGATCATGAACCCTATAGTGAACTGTGCATGGGAGGAATCTAGGTTGTGTGTTCCTTATGAGAATCTAATGCCTGATGATCTGTCACTGTCTCCAATTGCCCCCAGGTGGGACTGTCCAGTTACAGGGAACACACTTCAGGGTTTCTACCAATTCTACATTATGGTGAGTTGTATAATTATTTCATTATATATTACAATGTAATAATAATAGAAACAGGGCCACTCGCTGTGGCTCACACCTGTAATCCCAGCACTTTGGGAGGCCGAGGCGGGCAGATCATGAGGTCAGGAGTTTGAGACCAGCCTGGCCAACATAGTGAAACCCCGTCTCTACTAAAAATACAAAAATTAGCCAGGTGTGTGGCACACGCCTATAGTCCCAACTACTTGGGAGGCTGAGGCAGGAGAATTGGTTGAACTCAGGAAGCAGAGGTTGCAGTGAGCCAAGATCTTGCCATTCTACTCCAGCCTGGGTGAAAGAGCAAGACTCTGTCTCAAAAAAAATAATAATGATAGTAATAATAATAGGAATAAAGTGCACGATAAATATAATGTGCTTAACTCATCATGAAACCATGTCCCCTGTCCTGGCCTGTGGAAAAATTGTCTTCCACAAAACCAGTCTCTGGTGCCAAAAAGAACGGAAACCACTGTTTTAAAGTGTATAATCAGTAAACAGGGAAATGACTGAATTTATTAAGTAGCCCAAGAGCTTTGATATAAAAAAATTATAATATGTCTACTTTCATGCATCTTTAATTATCAGTAATATAAATTTGTCAGTAATATAAATTGATACTTTCTTTAGTGACTCCAGAATTAATGCTATTACCACAATTGTGTAGAAAACAAATCCATGGAGTATTTTTCTCTCTCACATAGTAAAATATTTAAGAATTTTGTGAGAAAAAATATATATTTAAATGTGGACACCATTGTATTAACATATTATTATATTTGTTTTACCTGAACCCAAATATTTTTTTTTTCTTTGAGACAGAATTTCACTCTTGTTGCCCAGGCTGGGGTGCAGCGGCACGATCTTGGCTCACTGCAACATCCACCTCCTGGGTTCAAGCAATTCTCCTGCCTCAGCCTCCTGAGTAGCTGGGATTACAGGCATGCCCCACCACGCCCAGCTAATTTTTGTATTTTTAGTAGAGACAGGGTTTCACCATGTTGGCCAGGCTGGTCTCGAACTCCTGACCTCGGATGATCCACCTGTCTCAGCCTCCCAAAGTGCTGGGATTACAGGCATGAGCCACCATGCCCAGTCCCAAATCTTTATTAAGTTATTTAAAAGGTTTAGAACAGATCATGATAGTTTTGCCCAAACCTCTATCTTTCTGGATTGAGTATACACATCTCATGAAGGAAATACACATATTTTAAGAAGAAAATGCAGCCTGAAAATTTAGAGAGATAAGGTTTCCTATGTGTTTTCTTTTTATCATTTAATCTATGAAGAAAAAAACCAGCAGCTTCCTGTGCCTTTCAAAGGACTTTTAAATGAGCCTGAAGCTCCTTTATGTGCTTCTGAAAAGAACATTAAGGTATTCATGCCCGTATTTCAAAAGAGCAAGCAATTAGGTAAACACAAATAATACTTTATACAACACCTTTCTTCTAAAAAGCTCACACAGTTTTAGAAACAGGCTGATAAAGCTGCACCCATCTAGAGAGTGGGGACAAGTATTCTTTTCCTCTTTGATATGAAAGGAAACCGAAAAAGAAGAGTTAAAAAGAACCAATTTTCTGAAGTCTACTCATTATCAGAGTTTTCAAAGTACTGTGTATTGCTTAGTCTTCAACATTCTCATCCTGCTCGTCCAAATAGACCTAAGATGGGGGTCTTAAATTTTTTGTGAGGAAGAAATGCCACTCATTGTCAACTAATAAAAGGCTTTTTCTCCGGGCAATTGCATTGCTGATAGAAACTGATTTTAAAAGCAAAGATATAAATAAAATAATGAATGGACTTTTTCTATCTGGCCCCTTCACACTGCTTAACATTTCAGTTTTTACTAAGCAGGAGAGCAGTCATTTTATTAAGTATTCCCAAGATAAAATTACATCCTCAGCATCTAAAGGAGGTTAAAAAATAAATGACAAATGAGACCCTTGTCCTTTAAGAACCAATTTGGTATTTACTGTCAGGGGGACTCAACCTTGTATTACTGCTAGAGACAGGCAGGAAGTCACTTTCCTTGGGGTCAGTGCAGGGTGGACCCTAGGCATTGGGACTGTCAGTGTTACAAGGAACAGTGAATTCCCTATCGAATCATTTCAAATAGCTTATCTGAATAGGATTTTACTGGGGAAAAAACAACGACAAGCCCATATTTCTGACATTTAAATCACTCAAAGTAGTAATTTCTGTGGAGTGAGCTTCATAAGCTTTATTTGACTAAGCTTATTCAAGCATTACAACTGCATTAGTATCAGCAAGCCATAGCTGATTCAGTAAAATAGGCTTTATAAAATTGTGGTTGCTTTAGAGCTTGTGTTTTTGGAAACTACTAAGCAGCCTCCCTTGAATAGTATTGATCTAGGGTTATGCTCTGCAAGATGTCTGCCATTCAATGTCTGCTTCCATCTTAGAAGAAAATAAGAAAAATGAAAAACAGTTTAGGAATCATTTTTTCTTGATAAAAATCACTTTCCTTTTTAATCTGATAACAACAGGGATACACATTATATATTCAAATTTGAATATTAAACTCATTGGTTCAGTGTTAGAGGAAGTTCTTCAAAAATAACATCAATTATTTTACCCATGTTACTTCCAATTAAACATGTCTTCTTTCGAATACTTTACAGATCATAAAAAGAGCCAGATCATTAAAGAGTTTTGCTAAGGCAGTTTTCATAAGAAAACTACAATAGTTAATATGCTAGCCCCAAAATTGATCATAATTACATTGCTATAGGCTTATATAACATCTCTGCACCAGTGAAACTGAAAATCATCACACAAGCCAGATTTCTGGAGGTATATATGACTTTCTGAGAAATATTCCATCATTTCAGAAGCCACAGTGGCTCAAAGAGCACTTTGGTAATAAAATGAGGCCATCATATGAGTAGGGCTTAACAAAACTTAACCATGGATGAAAGCTGACTTGTTATTTGGCAAAAAAATAAATGCTATATTAGTTTGCTAGGGCTGACATAACATACCACAAACTGGGTGACTTACACACACCACAAATGTGTTGCCACACAGTTCTGGAGGAAGCGGAAGTCTGAAATCAAAGTATTGCTAGGGTTCCTTCTGAGGCCTGTGAGGGAAGAATCTGTTTAAGCTTCTCTCTTTGGCTTGTAGATGGCTGGCTTCATGTTAACATGGCATTCTTCCTGTATGTGTTTCTGTCTCCAAATTCCCCCTTTCCGTAAGGATACCAGTTATAATGGATTGGATCACACCTTAATGACCTAATTTTAACTTGTTTACCTCTGTAAAGACACTATGACCAATTAAGACCATACTCTGAGTTTCTGGGAATTAGAACTTCAACATAAGGATGTGGGAAGATACAATTCAACCTATGACAAATGCTATATGGTCTCCTCACCATACAATAAAATTATCTTTTAAAAGTTAAATTAAGTGTATACCTAAGGTATTACTGACTTGTGTAAAATAAAATTTTGATTAAATTGTAGAGGAAATTGATTCCTTCTCAAATTCCAGATGTAACTAAAAACTGAAATCATCCAAGGGATGGCTTCTGGTCATAATTAGGTTGGCTGGATTAAAAAATATTTGTATGTAGAAAAGTGTATATTTTAAAAGATATATGCATGTGTGTACATACATGCAAACACCATAGGTCAGTGAGGCACATGCCATCAACATATTTTAATGAAATGATAATGTCAGAATTCAAAGTAACTGAAATTTGACCAGAAATTAAATGCAGCTATTTGTCCAAATTATTCATTTTTTCAATAAATTGAAATATTAGATTCTTTAAATAAGATTTTAACATTCAAACAACTCTATTATTTATACCTTATGAATCTATAAACTGTAAAAGACCACATATTTTATTCTTTCATCAAAAATCAATATTTATGGATGCCTAATCCAGCCTAATCCAGACCAAGGCACTAGCTCTCTTCAATTCTGTGAAGGATAGAGCTTTCAGAGGAAGCTTTACTATAGGTTGTAGCTTTTATATAATTTAATTACATCATGTCATTTTAAAAATTGTTAAATTAAAATATTTACAATAAAATGTTTCTCCAAAGGAAACCCACTTTCTTCACTTACCCAGAAAAAGGAAATTTTTATCTAATGATTTAAAAATGTCTAAAGCATGAATGTTACCAAACAGAATGAAATCCTGGTTATAATATTTGTTAAATTATTCTACAATAATTTATTCAACAAAATCCACTACCCTCAGAACCTAAAATACAGGGATCATTTTAGGGTTATAAACAACTGAAAAGTTATAGTATGAAATGCCAAAAAAATGCATTTTAATATATTTTTAGTATTATTTACTTAGCATGACTTTAGTTTTAAAAAATCAAGCTTATTAAATTTATCAATTAATCCTGAGAAATTCTAAGTTGTGAAAGGATCAAATCCCATTCTCTAGCAAGAAGGCCTGATATTTGAAACAAAAAGCAAACAAGCAAGTGAAAAAAAAAAAATTCTAGAACATGGCTCCGCCCAGAATATGCCTCTGTGGTATGCAAATAGCATTAAGTTGTGCCATCTTGAGACTCACAGTTCTTATACAGAAAATAATGACTATTTTTGAGTCTTTGGAATTCATAATAATGTTAAAATGTGTGTTATAGCAAAATAGCAACATTTCCTGGTGTCCTGCAAATTATTTCTCATGAAATATAAACTGAGAATAATCTATAACATCTAAATCTTAATTATGTAAAGCAGAATATTTTAATGAAATCACTTATTAATTTATTCCATTGTTCATTTGTACTTTTCATAGTTCTTTTGAATAAAAGTCTTTTATAAACCTCATTATTCTAGTAGTGTTCCCTATGAAACAGGATTTTATTATTTTTTATATGACACTTTCTGTAGTCACACCCTTCTCAGACTCTATGATCTAAAGCAAGCTATTGGTGAATGGGACAAAACCAATTTGCCCTGCAGTGGATCCTGATGAAAGACTGACTAGTTACTAAGTGAACTTACCATAAAGAGATTTGGAAATCAAAGTGAGAAATTGAAAGCATACAAGTAAAGGCATACTACGTTTTATTGCCCTTCACTTTATCACATGTTGCAGATCCTGCACTTTTACAAATTGAGGGTTGTAGCAACCCTGCGTCCAGCAAGTCCATTGGCATCATTTTTCCTATAGCATGTGCTTGCTTCATGCCTCTGTGTCACATTTTGGAAATTCTCACAATATTTCAAACTACTCCATTATTATTACATCTGTTACAGTGATCTGTGATCAGTGATTTCTGACGTTACTGTTGTATTTGTTTGCACCCATTAATTGTTTACAGGCTCCATGAATCCCACTCATTCAAGAAGGTGAACTTGATTGATAAATGTTGTGTGTGTTCCGACTGTTCCATTAACTGGCCATCTCTACTCTCTCTCCCTCTCCTCGGACTTCCCTGTTCCCTGAGACACAATCAAAACTAGGCCGATTAATAACCCTACAATGGTCTCTAAATGTTCAACTGGGAGGAAGAGTTACACATCTCTTCTTTTAAATCAAAAGCTACAATGATTAAGCTTAGTGAGGAAGCCATGTTCAAAGCTGAGATAGGCCAAAAGCTAGGCCTTTTGCACCAAACAGCTAAGTTGTGAGTGCAAAGGAAAACTTATTGAAAGAAATTAAAAAGTGCTACTCTGGTGAGGACATAAATGATAAAAAAGCAAAACAGCCTTAATGCTGATCTGAAGAAAATTCGAGTGATCTGAATAGATCAAACCAACCAAAACGCTCCCTTCAGCCAAAGCCTAATCCAGACAAAGGCACTAACTCTCTTCAATTCTGTGAAGGCTTAGAGAGGTAAGGAAGCTGCAGAAGAAAAGTTGGAAGCTAGTAGAGGTTGGTTTATGAGATTTAGTGAAATAAGCCGTCTCCATAAGATAGAAGTGCAAGGTGAAGCCACAAATGCTAATGTAGAGGATATATGCTGCAAGTTGTCCAGAAGATCTAGCTAAGATGATTGATGAAAATGGCTACACTAAACAACAAACTTTCAATGTAGATGAAACAGCCTTATATTGAAAGAAGATGCCATTTAGGATTTTTATAAATCCATCGACTCCTAGAGAGAAGTCAATGCTTGGCTTCAAAGCTTCAAAGGAAAGGCTAACTCTCTCATTAGGAGCTAATGCAGCTGGTGACTTTAAGTTGAATCCAATGCTCATTTACCATTCTGACAAACCCAAAGCTCTGAAGAATTATACTAAATCTACCTTGTCTATGCTCTGCCAGTGGAACAACAGTTTTTTAATCTATCAGTGGAACGACAAATCCTGCATGACAGCACATCTCTTTACTGAATATTTCAAGCCCAATGTTGAGACCTATTACTCAGAAAAACTATATATATTTCTTTCAAAGTATTTCTGCTTACTGACAATGTACTTGGTCACTCAAGAGCTCTGATAGAGATGTTTATGGAGATTAATGTTGTTTTTGATGCCCCCTAACGCAAAAATCCTTTCTGTGGCCTATGGATCCAAGAGTAATTTTTATTTCTAGAGTTACTTTTTAAGAAATACATTTTTGTAAAGCTATAGCTAGTGACTCTTTTCTTGGATCTAAATGAAGCAAATTTACAATCTTCTGGAGGATTCACCATTCTACATGCCATCAAAAACATTTGGGATTCAAAGTAGAAGGTCAAAATATCAACATTATCAGGATTTCCTTAACAGTTGATTCCAACCCTCATGATCGCTTTGAGGGGTTTAAGACTTCCATAGAGGAAACAACTGCAGATGTAATAGAAATAGGAAGAGATCTAGAATTAGAAGTGGAGCCTGAAGATGGAACTGAACTGCCACAATCTCATAATTAAACTTGAACAGGTGAGGAGATGCTTTCTTATGGATGAGCAAAGAAAGTGGTTTCTTGAAATAGAATCTACTCCTGGTAAAGATGCTGTGAACATTGTTGAAATGACAACAAATGATTTAGAATATTTTATAAACTTAGTAGATTAAAAAACTGGCCTAGTTGTAGAGGATTATCTCCAATATTGAAAGAAGTTCTCCTGTGAGTAAAATGCTATCAAACAATGTTGCAGGCTATAGACAAATCTTTTCTGAAAGTCAGAGTCCATTGATGCAGCAAACTTCATTGCTGTCTTTTGTTAAGAAATTGCTACAGCCACCCCAACCTTTAGCAACCACCACCATGATGGGTCAGCAGACATCAACATCAAGGCAAGACACTTTACCAGCAAAAAGATTATGACTTGCTGAAGGCTTTGATGTTTGTTAGCAGTTTTTAGAAATAAAGTATTTTTAAATTAAAGCGTGTATATATTTTTAGACATAATGTAATTGTATACATAATAGACTATAGTGTAGATATAACTTTTATATGCACTGGGATACCAAAAAATTAGTGTGATTTGTTTTAATGAGATAATGGCTTTATTGCAGTGATCTAGACCTAAATCTGAAGTATCTTCAAGGTATTCCTGTATTATTTTTTCCTTTGAAGATGACTTTAGTTCCTCTGAAAGTAAAGAATAATTAGAAAAGATCTTATCAGATTATTTTAATAAGGCATTAAGAATATACCATGGCTCCACCGCAAAAGGTTGTGGATGGAGCAGTAAACTGGGTGCTGGAAGAAGAGTTTGCTGGGGACCCTAGAGGTATCACTTCATTTGTCTAAAAACTAGTCATTTTCTGCAAATGTAAATTAGGGACTGACCCTCCCTTCTATAGTGACCAAGATCAATGGAAAGTGAAAGCATGTAATATTCAAGGTAAATAGTACTCAGTAAGTGCCCTTAAGGGAATGTACCCTATAGCAAAATCCTAAGTGCAATAGACACACTATCGTGAGGTTGAAGTAAAAATAATAGATCATATTGTATGTATATTTTCCACTTCCACATTTAAGACCCTGTGTATAGTCTTAAAATTACAAAAAAAACTTAAAGTATCAAAGATTGCACACTACTTTTAAGAAACCCTAGCTCCCATTACTCATCGCTTCTAGTGGTATACTCCAGCAAACCCAAAACCTGTGTGAATCCTGGGACTCACGGTGATCTCTCAGTTCTTCATGAATTTGAGTATTCTGCATCTTAAATCTGAAATAAATTCACCTGATTGTCTACCTTGCTACCTACTCCCTTTGCAGGACTCAAGTTTATTGGAACACAGCCACACCCATTTGTTTTCATATTGCATTTTGTCTATTGTCTATGTGTTCCTCCCACAGTGGCAGAGTTGAGCAAGAGTGATATAGACCATACAACCCACAAAACTTAAACATTTACTAACAGGCCCTTTACAAAAAGAGTTCACCAATTTCTGCTCTTTTAATCTAGAAAAGTAACTAACATAGTAAAAACTTTAAAAAGTATTACATGTTTTTTAAATTTGGTAGTAATAATTTAAGCCAGCATTTCATAAATATGAATCAGGCATGGGGGAGGCATATGGCACAGGAAATAAAAGTAGTGCTAGGTTGGGACAGTGCTGGGTTTGAATCCTGACTTTGTACCAGCAACTGCACCTCTGTGTTCTCTATAAAACAGATGATTAAAACTACCTCATAGGATGATCATAAAAAATAGTTTCAGTATTTAGCAAGATGTCAGGCACAATAGCTGTTAACTCCTCTTCCCTCTATTGACAAACTCCCTGACTATTAATTGATAACAATGATAAATATTCTTTAATAAATATGGCTTTTTACAATCTCTCTTTGAGGGGAAATTACTTCAGCTCTATCCTTTTATTCTTTGCTCTGTACATGAAATTCTAAAATTCTGAGATTAAACTACTTTTTCATGGATATGATAATTGGGGTTATATAACTGAGAATATAAGCCCTGGAGGCTTAGAGTTTCATTTATTTGAAGAGACTTTACATTGCAAAGTACACAACTGATGCTAAACTCATTCATAACTACCATTGCAATAAAGCCACGAGATGTAAACAATTCAGAAATTTATTTCTTCAACCAATGTTCAGAATACATAATAGGTAAAATTATGCATTTTCATTCATGTAAAAATCATACTGTTATTAATGCATTCACTAACAATTGCAAAAAAGCACATTATTGCCATTTTTTTGTTAATCGTTTTCACAATTTGGTGCTATTTTTTTTTCTAAACAAGCATTATGTCCTGAAAGATTTCTGTAAGGTGGTTATTTGGAGCACAAATGTATTTCCGCATTTTAATTAAAGAATGTATGAGGGTTGGTTATGGTCTCAGTATCAAAACCTTTTTAATATTATGCAACCTACCAAAACCTTTTTAGTATTATGCAGCTGAATTGTTATACAAATAAAACTCTAGACATCCTCACACTTTCAAATATGTTTGCATTTTATCTAGTGTGGAGCAAGTGCTAGTCAGCTCAAGCTTCATTTCTTTCAGGAAGCCATGGATATGGATATATGCCTCCGAGATGAGATAAATGTCCTTCCCGGATGTTTCCAGAATACTCTTTTTGCACATATTGGCATACAATACTGCAACTGCCTGTTTATGTTTCCATATCTCTCATTAGAACATAAGCTGCTAGAAGCTTCTCATAGTCATTTGTATACCTCTGGTGCCCAGCACAATGACTGGCACTAGGCAAATATTATTGAATTGGTGTGCAGAGTTGAATACTGAATGCCTCATGATGCCTTTTGTGGAATAGATGCTCCAAAAATGTGTACTGTATTAGAAATGAACCGCTTTGTGCCCTTTTGTGTTACCATTCCCAGGCATTTATTCCAGGAGCATGTTTTGTATCTGAACCTGTATCACCAGATCCTCACGGTATCTGAAGACTTATTAACATGAGTAAGTAGGGTGCTCGCCCTTCCCTTAAGCTAAGCCCCCAGAGGGTCTGCATGTAGAACACCACTGAATCTTAGCCACTGTAATCAAATCTCCAGGAGTAGGAGCTGAGAAAGGAGGAATGCCCTCCTCAGAATGGAACCCGGGTTGGGTGTGTAAAGGGGAAAGATTTAGCTTCAGACAATGATGATGGGGCTGTGCAGTGGAAAATGGAGAAAATAGGTGGAGTCCTGGCAGTGGGGGCCTGAAAAAAGGGCAGGAAGCTTTATTATGGGAAAGGGATGGGAACATAATTTGAGGGAACAGAAATAGTGGTAGCTGTTCTCAGTTTTTCTGGGTCCTGAAGTTTTGTTCTGGTAGAGACACACGGGGATATGAAGTACATTCAGTTTTGTGTCCAAAAATATTGACCGCTCTGGTTATACAGCAGTTGGACAGGCAGTAGAACATTCATCATTCAAAATCACAAATAATTATAAGTATTGTTGAGAGATATTCATAAGTACAGGGATAATTCTACTGTCCAGTTTTTGCTTCCCACATTTAAACTCTAGAGAAAAGAATTCTGCCTTTGTTTAGCACAATTACATCTATTGAATAGTATTACATTCACTTATGACTGTTAGCAAATTGTTTTAAAAACAAAAAAATTATTTATATTGTACTTATCAGTTAAATACTGAACATAACTGAAGAGTTGCAAATATGAAAATACTTGGAAAAACATACATATTGTATCTACCTAATTCCTTATTTTTTCCTCACTCACCAGCAAAAGTAGACAATTTATCTGTGTTAGTATACAAGGCTGGCCAAGAAAGGCTATTTAAAGTATACCATAATCAATTTTGTGATGACTATTAAATATATGCACATCCATTTTTAATAAAGATATCAGTATTAAAGTTTTATATTTTTCTGGATGCACAGCAGAGATAGAATTTAAGTAGGTAAAAAAATGTCCTGCATTGACAAGTCTGACTTTTGAGGACCAAAATTTATCAACTTTCTATGAGCAGCATAATGCTTTCCCTTACGACAGGTTAAAGAAACTCAGAGTGATACATTGTCATCAGCACCTTTTGTTCACCCCTGTGGTATGCATACCCATAGGATTCAAGACGGACAAAGTTGCAGTCCTTTCTGTACATTGAATAGCAGGTTTCATTATAACAGGGACTATATTTTTTAACACTAAATTGAATATAATGGAGAATCAATGGTGATCTTTGCCATGGCTCCAGTTACTCTACATGCCCCATTGGTGCTAATTGGTAAAAGGAGTTCCCTCCTCTAAGTAGTCAGGGCTGCTACACCGGAGCTCAGGGTTTCTTGCATAGAGAACATGTCAGATTTGCACATATTCTCACTTCTTTGTCCAGGCATCCTTCTGCAACCTGTGGCAGTCCCAGTTTTGATCTATATGAACTGGGGAACTCTAAGCTGGCAGGTAACAAAAGATTACTTCAAAAGTTTTTGCTTGTTTGTTAGGTTAACAATATTATTTTAATACATTTGTGCAACACTTCAGTTTGTTACACAATTCACATGCATCTTATCAACTGATCTACTTGAGGTTGGTTGGCAGCTAATCTCATTCTCACTTTAGAAAAGAGGAAACTGAGGCTCAGAAACATTATGTGATAAGTACTGGAAAATGGTGGTATTAAGACTAGAACTCAGAGAGCTAGACTTTGTCAATTCTATTAGCTGGAACTACGGTATCAAGAATAATTGTAAATACCTAATGAATGGTAACTGTATGTCAGGCACCCTTCTAAACACTGGCAATATAGTGCCTGCTCTCATGATGTTTACATTCTAGTGAGGAGAAGTTGCATTTGAATCTGTTTTTTTTTAAATAAGTTTGAATAAAAATATATAAACAACCTAAATGCCCATCAACCAACAAATGATAAAATGTGGCATATATACCCCATGGAATACCACTCAGCCACAAAATAGAATCAAGTAATGGCCTTTCCAGCAACTTGGATGGAGCTGGGGGCATTATTCTAAGTGAAGTAACACAGGAATGGAAAACCAAATATCATATGTTCTCACTTATAAGTGAGAGCTAAGCTATGAAAATGCAAAGGCATTAGAATGATATAATGGACTTTGGGGACACAGAGGGAAGGGTTGGGGGGGGAATGAGGGATAAAATACTACATATTGGGTACAGTGTACCCTGCTCAGGTGATGAGTTCACCAAAATCTCAAAAACAACCACTAAAAAACTTATCTGTGTAACCAGAAACCACCTGTACCCCAACAATTATTGAAATAAAATAAAAATTAAAATTAAAAATGAGTTTGAAGAGCAAAGAGGGGTTCCCCAACTCAGCTGACTCCAGGAGTTACCCTATCTCAATGTATTTCCTTCCATGTGAAGGGTACTGCTGACAACACAGAGAAACTGAACTCCATGAAAATCATACTACTTAGGATAAACTTCCCTCTCTCTGCACTTATGCTGGAAAGAGCACCTTTTAAAAGGAAGCTCTTGTTATTTCCATATGTCAGTGGACTAGCACTCACAGCCCAGGACAAAATCTCAAACCAGCAACAAAGTAAAAACAACTTAATTACTGTGTTATTCACACACATCAACGACTTCATGCCATTACTTCAGCCAAAGGACAGTGATTTAAAGAAAAAAAACAGTATCTGATTTAGATTTATAAGATTATGCAGCAGCACTAAACTGAATTTTAACGTTGGATGTATTATTTAATCTAGCATTAGTTCTCACTTAAATTTGAGATATTTAGAACTCAGACCTTTGTTATTCCAAAGACTGATGTATAACAAATGAATAAATCAAAGAGATACTGAAATCCAATCACAACCATAATAGTATTTATTTTTACTTTTTTCTGTTTGCTAGTTTCCTAGTGTAATCAGCACCAAAAAAAAAAAAAAAAAAAAGGCATTAAAGAAGAGAAGAATGCTTGTGTTTCTGAGTTTTGTTTTTCATGAATTGTACACATAATCTAAACTAAGATCACAGACACACAATTAGAACTAGAAATGAACAGCCTGATTTAGTCTTAGTCTTATCTCAGAGGCCATTGGAAAAATGTCAACACTCGATTTTTATCTTTCTAATCAAACCCAATGCATATCTTATCCTTTACTGAAACTTTAGTACTATAAATTATGTTCAGAGTTATTTCCCTTCCTCTCAAAGCTTCTTTTATTTACATATATACCTGTTTGTTTTTTCTGTATTGAGGTCTGTGATGATTTTTCAAGACACTTTATTTTGGTATTTGTTTTGTTTTTATACCATAGCTAAATATTATAAAATGGGATCAATTTGTTTACTTATTTATTCAATTATCCCTCCAACATTCATGCATTTATTCATTCATACATTCATTTATCAAATGTTTACTAAGCACTTACTATGTTCCAGACATTGTTTCATGTTATGATAATGAAAAAGATGGACCTATACTCTATACTCCCTAATTTTTAAAGATTTGAGATTCTTTATACTTTGCTTACTGCCATTGTCCATCTTCCATAGATTCTGAACCCTTTGCTGATAATGACAACTGGAAATTCCCTTGGATATCTACTTTGCAATCATTTCTTAAAAGTTAGATCTTTCCAGAAATTTTTACCTTGCAGCATGCATTTCTGAAGATATCATTGGGCATAAACTGAAATTAGCAATTCACATGCATCTAATAGTCTACTTTTCTCAAATGCATCAGTTCCAATAATGTACTCACCCCTACTGATATTCTCCTATATGTTGTTTAGAAAATGTAATTAGAGTTAATATTTTTATCAAAAGGAATAACATTATACCTATCTGGAATAAATTGATGAGTTACCGAAAGATTGCTACAACTAACTCAACTACTGAATTTGTCCCCTTTTATTCATTTGACAAATGAATATTGAGCACTTACCATGACAGTGTTGGACACAAAAAGACAAGATCTGATCCTTCCCTCAAGGGTCTTAGAGACTGCTGAGGCAGACAGAGAAGTGAGCCATAATCACAGCACTGTTAATTGTGTGACCCTGTCACGCACAGGCTGCTGTGGGAACATACTGTGAGGAGGACAACTAAGCCAGGGAAAGGGGCAGCATGTGTAAAAGCTTAAAGAATGAAAGAAGCCTATATTCATGACTTCGCAGGGTTATTCACGTTGCTGGAGGCAAAGACACTTGTAGCAAAATGGAGAGAGAAAAGGATAAAGAGATAGGTAGGCAGAAAATACATTTACAATGCCTACGAGTGCTGAAATGAAGAGGCTGGACTTCATAACAACACAGCAAGCCAGAGCTAAATATTACAGAAGGTTCTTAATCATATTTGTGTTTTGGAAAGCTTAAACAGCTGGGCACAGTAGTTTGTGGTAAGACTCAGAAGCTAAATTAGAAGATTTTGCAGAAATCCAGGTTTTTGTGATAAGAGGCCAAACTCTCGGAATGACACAAAGAATAGAGAGAAAGAGATGGAATTAAAAAATATCCAGGAAACAGTGTCCGCAGGACTTAAATTATTTGATGATTAGACAGTGTTTGTGTTGGAAGGGGTAATGATTTGATAAATTGAGGGTGGGGAAGGTCAATGATTCGATTATTAGTGTTCTATTTCTAGAAAGTAGGTGGATAAACAGACAGTGGTGTCATTCACCACTATGGGAAATCAAGGAAAAGAAGTAAGTTTGCTGGGGAAAATTATGAATTTATAGTCACTAGAATAGATTAGTATCTAGATGGGAAAAATAATGGTTATTTCTTAG
Organism: Pongo abelii; assembly: GCF_028885655.2. Classification (NCBI taxonomy): domain Eukaryota; kingdom Metazoa; phylum Chordata; class Mammalia; order Primates; family Hominidae; genus Pongo; species Pongo abelii. The sequence continues at coordinate 124,994,461 of NC_071990.2, forward strand.
TTCTTAATATTTTATATTATTGACGAATATGCCAAACATGTAAACACTCACACATATCTCATTGTGTGCACAAGCAGATGTGATTTGCATATCATTGTTGACTAGATGCATGTAGATATATTTGTTTACAAAATAAGATTTTAATTTGAGAGGTAAGCTGTCATCATTGTGACTCTTTTTTTTATGGTGATTTTATGTATTTTTTTTTTATTATTATTATACTTTAAGTTTTAGGGTACATGTGCACAATGTGCAGGTTAGTTACATATGTATACATGTGCCATGCTGGTGTGCTGCACCCATTAACTCGTCATTTAGCATTAGGTATATCTCCTAATGCTATCCGTCCCCCCTCCCCCCAGCCCACAGCAGTCCCCAGAGTGTGATGTTCCCCTTCCTGTGTCCATGTGTTCTCATTGTTCAATCCCCACCTACCAGTGAGAATATGCGGTGTTTGGTTTTTTGTTCTTGCAATAATTGTGACTCTTGTAACAAAGTAGCCAGATGGTATGCTGCCTTCTATCCTCATTTTATTCTAAATGATACTTTGTCAAAATAAATATTTTAATAATTATTTCCATCAAAGCCACATACACACACATATGTATAAATACATATGTATAAAATATACATTAACTCTTTCTAGGGCTAGGCAAAACTCCTCTGAACATATTGGAGAGAAATAAGCAGATATTTTAGAAGAAAGCCTGAAATAATTGACATAACACATCAGATGTGAAAGATGATTCATATGATTCAAGACAGTTTAGTGATGGCAGCCAATAACAAATAAAAATGTTTTTTGGGCCAGGAGTGGTGGCTCATGCCTGTAACTCCAGCATTTTGGGAGGCCTAACGTTCGAGACCAGCCTGGGCAATATGGCAAAACCCTGTCTCTACAAAAAAAAAAAAAAAAAAAATTAGCCAAGTGTGGTTGTATGTGCCTATAACCCAGCTACTCAGGAGACTGAGGCAGGAGAATTGCTTGAACCCGGGAGGCGGAGGTTACAGTGAGCCAAGATTGTGCCACTGTACTCTAGCCTGGGTGACAAAGCAAGACTGTCTCAAAAAACAAAAACAAAAGCTTTTTAATAATAAAAGATTGCATTCCTGAAGAAATTAATATTTGTAAAATTTATAACCATAGTTTAATTAACTTTTATGCCTACTGAGCCTTCTATTTTGTTTTGATGGTTAGCATCACTGAGTAAAATTTTCAAGTTTAAGTTTCAGTGGCATGGGCAGAGACTGGCCTAATTATCTCTGTGAAAGAGGAAGCCAAGCCAATGATCATTATTAGAAAATCAACCCTTTCAAATGTGTGCTCATTCAATGTTACCAAACTGAAGTTTATCTCCTAGTTTCCTGTGAATAAAGAATTTGCTAAATATATTTATAGTGCAAGCAAGATAAAAGTGACATTTAGTGAAATTATAAAGAACAAAATTAAATAGTAGAATGAGGAAGACCATAAAGAGATTTTTCAGTAATTTAAGTATCTACTTTATTATTTCTAACATAATCAAGTATCACTCATATTATTTTTAATATAATCTGAAAAAATATTTTAATGATTTAATCCATACATACATATATATACATTTTATATAAGTGCATAAATACACCTGACCAAATATAGACTTCTATTGAACAAGCATGGTTTTTTCCCTTTGTTTCCTATTTGCTTTGTTTATGCCATAATTTGTTGTACCATAGATTTTGTGTGTGTGTGTGTGTGTGTGTGTGTGTGTGTGTGTGTGTGTGTGATGGACATATGAATATGTCCATCTTATTAAAAAGTATATCCTAAATTTTCATTCTCAGGAAGTTCCTCATCATCAGGCTTTACATATAGTTTTCTAGTTTAGTCAACACTTTTATTGTTTTATTTTTATATTTAAGATGTTATTCATTCAGTAGTTACTCATATATGGTAGAAACAGAGGTTTACTGATTTTCTTCCTGATATATAAATGTGTCCATGCAGTATTTATTAAATAACCCATTTTTAATCATAAGCCAAATAGTCTTTGTTATGTATAAAGCTACAATATTTTAAAAACTTTTATTATGTAGCAATTTTCAAAAAATACAGCTTCATCTAGCTATAGTCTATAAATTATGGTTTAGATGTGCTAGTTATATTGCTTCTAATAAGTATTCAAAGAAATGTATGACTATTAAAATAGAAATGCTCATCTTTATACTATATACATCATCTTTACCATTAGTGGCACATGTTACATGTTGGCAAGCACTAAACTAGATACTGAGGTCCCCTGGGAACTTGTGGCCTCTGGGAGTCCCCCCACACATTGATAAGCCTGAGTTTTTGCCTTTGCCTCCACTGAAAGAATCTGGAGGGTTCTCTTCTTACAAAACAATTTGAAAACACTGCAAAGCTTTCAGACACAATCACAAGTGGTTCTCAAAAAGAAACTGAATTCAATTACAGTACTGGATTATTGTACTAATTAGGGATTACTTTATTGATTCATTTTCATAAATTATTTCTTAATGAATTTCTGCTTCCATTATGAGGTAGGTGGTCTTTAACATTTTAGTTCTGCTAATTTGGAAATGTGAAAGTAAATATGCTTCATAGACTAAACTCAATGGGACTTATAAAAGCAGCATTGTGCTGGAAGGACATAAACTCGCTATTGTTGGTAAAAAATAAAATAGGTTATTAATGTTGATATGTGCCTATGAAGAAATTTAGAAGAAACCTCAAAAGAGATTCAGAAACTGTGATCATATACTTTCTCTATATATAAAGATTACATTAATTTAGAAGATTACTGGGCCTTAACATGTGTAGATTGTATTTTCAGCATGTGGCCCTCTGCTATGTCAAACAAGCATTTGGATAAAGATTGCAGTCTCTCCACACATGGCTTGTGTTTGAATTTACAAACATGTCGTTTGAGTTGCTGCAGCAAGATTTTGTTTTTAATCGTCAGATGCTCTCCATATAGAAATTATACAACTTGCGGATTATGTTTATTTGCCATATTCATAAATTCTGATTTACAACCTGAAGATACTTTCATTTGTAAGGAAAATATTAAAGCCTCTTTCCTTTACTGTTAAGCTACTCCATGGCTTCACAGTCTACTATATTCTAAACATGTAACTTTATTAATGGCACATTCAGATTTATGCTTTCTCTTTTCGTGGTTTTTTTTTTTTCTTTTTTAAATTAGAGATGGGGCCTTGTATGTTGCCAGGCTGGTCTTGAACTCTTGGCCTCAGGCAATCCTCCCATCTCGGCCTCCCAAAGTGCCTGGATTACAGGCATGAGCCTCCAAGCCCAGCCCAGACTTATACTTTCAAAATAGTTTTTACTATGAAGAAGTGCCAATAAGGTGTCAACTATACTCCAAAATTTGCTAACTGCAAGCGAAAAGAATGATATTGAACTTAGGAGCCTGAGATAAATGTGATACTTCAAATGGGCAAACTTATATACATATATCATATATGAACTCAGACAACATGGGCTCAATTCCTTTCTGTACATCTTACTAACTGATTGACTGGGTAAATTATTTCATATCTCTGTATTTTAATTTCCTTATCTTTAAGTTTCATTATTAATATGATCTATCTTCTAGGGCAGCTATGATAATTTAATTTTAAAAATACTTGTCAATCACTTGCAATTCTATCCTGATCCCAGGACCATCTTCAAAAGTGTTATCTTATTCCCAATTTCACTTTAGCCTTCTAAAAACATTTTCACAAGAGTTGTGTTTATCATAAATATCTGAGTGAAAAAATGACTAAATCGGTGAGAATTGAAAGCAACTTAGTAAAGGGCCATATATTTCAAATATTTGGTTATAACTCATTTGAATTTGGCAAAATTTATCCTGAAATATGTAGGCAATTCACAAAATAAACAATATTGAACAATAAATGGTAAACCTCAATCTCATTATGCAACTTTAAAAATGATATATTTTTTCTTATATCATCAGAAAACATTCAAAAGTACATTCACAGTATTGGAAAAGGTATGAAGAAATGAAGATTAACATATTGAATATGGTTGTTAAAACTGGGATACGTTTTCTGGGGAAAATTTGTCATTATGTCAAATGCTTAAAATTACATGCCTTTGAATCAGCATTTTAAAGTTTTACAAAGGAATGAATCACACTGAGCAAAAATATGATCATTTCTGTATTGTTTATATTCATGAAAAAAAATGGAAGCAGGCTGGGCTCAGTGGCTTACACCTGTAATCTCAGCACTTTGGGAGGCCGAGGCAGGCAGATCACTTGAGGTCAGGAGGTCATGACCAGCCTGGCCAACATGGTGAAATCCCGTCTCTACTAAAAATACAAAAATTAGCAGGGCATGGTGGTGGGCGCCTGTAATCCCAGCTACTTGGGAGTCTGAGGCAGGAGAATCACTTGAACCCGAGAGGCGGAGGTTGCAGTGAGCTGAGGTTGTGACACTGCACTCCAGCCTGGGTGACAGAAGGAGACTCCATCTCAAAAAAACAAAAACAAAAAGAATGGAAGCAATATTCAACAAAAAAGGATCAGCTAAGTAAACAATATAATGAAATACAATATATCCATGCATATATATGTGGAGTAAAACTTATATTTACTGATAGGAAAAAATTCAAGAAATTTTTTTTTTTTTTTTTTTTTTTTTCAGAGAGAGAAATAAACTTTTATTGTGTTAAGCCATTTTAGACCTTGGGATTTGTTATAGCAGCTAGCATTACTTACCCTAAATAATAAAAAAATGGTTTTTGCAATCAAGGTAAAAGATGGTGGTGTTATTAGCAGGCCTAAATGCATAAAACTCTCTTTTTTACTAGTTCAATTGGATTTGAATTGAGATATCAAAATTGATACTCTTATTGCTATAGCATACAATAGCCAGAAAAACTAGCTGGTATCCAGTCAGCTGTTCATTGTGCTATTTTATCATGTTCAACAACTGGTTTGTCTGATATTTAAGTTAAATTAACAGGTATTTAAATTCAAGAGACTATTTGGTAACATAAAATAAATTTTCTTTTTTTTTTTTTTTTTTCTTTTATTATTATTATTATTATTATTATTATACTCATCATAAAACATTAGTCAGCATAACCCCATTTTTTGTAAAAATATATAATTATATCATATATGTGAAAAGAAATTAGAGGAGCATAATATAGTTATAATGATGAGTGTATCTTTTTTCTGTTATCTGTACTTTTATAACTCAAACATATGTTATTTGTGTATTTATAAAAAAAGAAATCCATCCTGCCAATCTCAAACTGCTTGATAAACACTTGTTTATTAATTACATGAGAGAATTAAATATAAGTTGGCAAAACACAGATGGAGCAAAATTAGGGAATTAATCACTTCTCTCTTTGTTCTCCAAACTGACTTGAATTGGTTCTTAAAGACTTCACTCACGTATCTCCTCTAAATAGAATTTATTCCTGAGAATGTTCCCACTTTTGTCCCTAGCCTACGGGCTGGTATCCTACTTATGTGCTATCATGATATTGCGTACATGAATCATAATTGTTCTCATATAAAGTTTATAGATATATTACATTAAAATTCCTGTCTTTCCACCCTACCAGTCTCTATTCCTAGCTCCTTCTACTGTATCTAGCTAAAAAAGGATCAGTATATGATTGTTCAGTGGATGGATGATATATAAGAAACTTTCCAAATAATTAGAAGTAAATTCATACTAGAAGTCCTGAAATAAGCTTTTTCAATAAACTAAAGTTACAACTGGAGAATAATTTTATAAGGAACAACCACAAGTGATTTCAAAAATAGCTTTAATTTTCACGTGTCCAGTTGACTTCGCAAGTGAACGGAATGATTTCTTGCTTGCAATAGCTATTAAGAGTCTCCAAAATATACTGAAGTTTAACACGTGTCATGTCTAATGATGCCTCAGTAAGTGCCAGGGTATTAAAAATGTTAGAGAAAATCGAGATAAAAATGAATATACCAAAGAACAACATGGCTCAGCCATAGTAATGCACCATTCTCACTATGAATTTCTTTCTTCCCATAAAACAGGTCCCAACTTCAAATCAATGCAGCCTCTATTGCTTCCTGATGCTTGGTAACATCACTGATGTGGCCCAGGAAGAACTTTGAGTTACTGATGACTCTCATTCCATGTGGCTATGTGTTCACTCACTCTGCAATGATTGACTGAGTGCCTACTATGTACCAAGCATTCTGCCAGGTGCTTGGGTACAAAAGGTAAGCAATTTTTTTCATAGTCTCTGTCTTTACTGGGCCAAGAGTAAGTGACAGAGATATCTATTAAGTAATCATATAAATGAACAATTGTATCTGTGACAAATGCTACAAATGAGACATATCCATGCTATGAGAGCCTATAATGTACCTTCATTTTAAAGAGCGACAGTTGGACTATGAGTAGAAGTTAATGCAAGACCAGACACCAAATGCCTCCTCTTTTTCTTTTAAGTATGGGGACTCTCTGGAAACAAAGTTAAATGAATGTGGTCTCTCATGTTTTTCATAACATTTAACAAAAGGAAAAAACTGCATTAGGTTTATTTGAGCACCAAAGTGGGACTCCTAGAGTCTAAATACATCTAGGAGAGCAGATCAGATCCTAAAAATGTGCCGCAGATTTGAGAGACCCCAAAGTAGAAGACCCAGTTAAGTCACACCCAGACTCCTGACACAGAGAAACTGTGGGATAATCAAGACTGCTACTTTAAGCTGCTGAGTGTGATAACACTGTAGCACAACAATAGAAAAATAACACAAGGGCCCAATAAGCTAAATCAACTCTGAGAAGACTCTATTTACCTTAGTCATTTGTGAGCATTCTTAGAGCTGAAAGAAGTAATTTACTTAGGAACTTCATAATTCCTGTAAAATACTAAAATGTGATTAGTATGCAAATGAAAATTGAAAAGTAAAACCTCAATGTATAAAAATAAGGTTTTACTTTAAATTCTAAATCTGATAAATGCAAATGCGAATACTTTCGGAATAACCAAGAGAACTGAATTGAGTAGAACAAAAATTATGCTATATTCACAAGATATGAGAGGGCAAAAAAGAACAATGTAACAGTTGCCCACACTGTAGTCTGCTTAAGTTAGAGGGACATTATAATCTTTACTATTATGAATAAATAAAAATGAAATAATTTTTATGTATTATCCGTTTTATGTATGTATGATTCATGCATACACCTATATAGATATATAATTCTTTAGAGCTCCCATAATGTTGTTTGATCAACATAAGATAAAAGAAATAAATTCATATTTATGATGTCCTATTATGTATAAGGCGGTGCTGGTACTTTCATATATATAGTATATGAACTGTCATTGTAATCCTTCTATCATAGATCAAAAAAGCTGCATTTCAGAAAGATAACATGGATAAGTCACATTGTGAGTACAGGATTTTAGATCTATGATTGTCTGACTCTTCATACAATTTTTTCACCAAATATTCTTGATACACAGAGCTGATATTTAGTCAGTAAGCACAAGCACAGAATCAAGGCTGGCATTCCATCTAATTAGTTTGGTGGAGATTTTTGGATCAGTCAGAACCTTTGCTTTATCTGATAATAAAGTTTGAAATATCACATCTACACATTCCCAAAATACACTATTGAGATTTGTGCATAAGAAGTTAATATGACTAAAAGTCTGGAAATAATATACAGCATATGAAGAAAAGTTTTTCTTGGTTCAAATCTTTCAACTTAAGTCAAAAGCTAAGAACGATGTTTAAGATTAGTGTTCTACAAAACAAAGAGTCTCTATAAAGACAGTGGTGATCTGCCATTTTCAAGTTCGAAAATAGAAGAGGGGGCCGGGCGAGATGGCTCACACCTGTAATCCCAGCACTTTGGGAGGCTGAGGCGGGTGTATCACTGAGAGGTCAGGAGTTTGAGCCCAGCCTGGCCAACATGGTGAAACCCGGTCTCTACTAAAAATACAGAAAAAAAAATTATCTGGGGTGGGGGGAGGGGAGAGGGATAGCATTAAGAGATATACCTAATGCTAAATGACGAGTTAATGGGGGCAGCACACCAACATGGCACATTTATACATATGTAACAAACCTGCACGTTGTGCACATGTACCCTAAAACTTAAAGTATAATAATAATAAAATTAAAAAAAAAAAAAAGAACAGCAATCCAAAAAAAAAAAAAATTATCTGGGCATGGTGGTAGCAGGCGCCTACTACTACTCCCAGCTACTCGGGAGACTGAGTAAGGAGAATCACTTGTGTTAAATCTTAACAGGAGAGATTTAGGAGAGGACATCTTTTAAGTGCAGTGGCTGTTCATATGCCTGATCATCGTGTATCACAGCCTTGAACTCCTGGCCTCAAGGGATCCTTCCACGTCAGGCTCCCAAATAGCTGGGACTACAGGCACGCACCACTGCACCTGGCTTAGAAGAAGACATCTTGACATAAGTATGGTTAGGCACAAGTAGTTTTCTAAGGAAAATATTGAGTACCAGTGCATGGAAATATTTAACTATAGGGTAGATATTAATTTTCTTTGAATTTCTCACAGTTTAAGCATATTCCTGCCTAGGGACAGTAGACAGACTAGAAGCAGTCTCCAGGCACATAATTTTTTAACATGAATTACACTTATGTCTTATATGAAACTGCTTGAGGTGGTCTTCAATTCATTCCAACTCTATTTTTCTATAATTCCACCTACTTATTATCATGACATTTCTTTCTCATCATAGAAATAAAATCAATAACTGAATACAGCATAAAATTAGATGTATCAAATAACAAGGAAAAGTGGTATATTTGGTTAATGACCTAAAATAAGTACAAAGGACGACTACATCATCCTTCACTTACCAAAGCATTGGGAAATTTTATGCATTGAACAAATCTGAGGCTCATATTGTGTGCCAACAGTATCCTAGAAAACAGACTCATGATTTGGGAATGGTCAGCTAATGCCAAACTTTCCATGAGCAAAATCTCAACTTACATTAAAACTGGGAAACATTTCCAATTTCAATTAAAATAAACGTAATGATTTGGTATCAGTTTAATTAATGAATACATTTCAACATATATTTGCACATTTTATGTTTCCTAATTATTACAAGGAATTAAAAATTTATCACTCTTAACAGAAAGAGAGATGAGCATATTTTTCAACACTAATCCATTAAAGGTAACACTATTAATTAATCCACTATTTTATTCTGCTAAATGAACTCAATTATTCAGAGCTTGGTTGAAACTTTTTTTTTTAATTAAGCGTGGAGACAGCTTGCAGTGCATTGTAGAGAGAAATGTATTCAGAAGTGTCAAACCTAATATAAGAAACCAGATGATATTCAGAAAATATAAATTGATGGTAATTGATAATATTTAAGTGTTAAAAAGCATCAAAATAAAATGTCTTACAATTAATATCCATTTAAAACATTTAAGCCTTCCAAAGCCATCATAAAAGTATCATTGAAGGGTGAAAAAATTGTTTTTAGATTTGGCAGGATTGAAACAATTTATACCACATAAACATAATGAATATGAGTTGGATGGCACACAAATAACCAGTATTGTGAACTTTCCTTCTTAAAAAGGCTCATATACATTCTTTCGAAAGTCACATAAAAGATAAATAATAAAAGAAAATCTTCCTCTGGTCCTTTCTCACAGGATATCCACTGGTTTATTCATTTCAGTTGAAATGTAGAGACTGGAAGCTAAAGCAGAGTTATTTTCTAGTCACCCTTTAAGATGCTCTAGGATATTGCTACTCAAACTGTCGTCTAAGACCAGCGCCTCCTCATTACCTGGGGGGCTTGTTAGGAATGCAGGTTCTCAGGCTCCATCCCAGAACTGCTAAATCAGAACCTGCCTTTTGACAAGATCCTCAAGTGATTCATATACACGTTAAGGTTTGGGAGGTATGGCTGTAGGTATGTATAAATCACTTCCTGCTTTAAACTCCCTACCATATGATGAACATAAGAACGTTACTGTGGGACAGTGCTTCATTAAAAAAAAAACAAAAAAAAACAAAGAAAAAAACCCCTCAAATTGACCCTTTTAATATGAATTCAAAGATATACAAAACATAAATTTAGAAAATAAAACATACTTGCAATGTTATTCTAGAATAGAACTATTAAAACTAGCTACTGACTTTAAGCTACTGTTAGACTATTACACTATTATATATAAAAATACAATTTTAGAAAATTATTTTTAATTACACTTATTAAAGATATTTATATCAATATTATAACTGCAGAATGGTCAAATATTTTTGAAAAATGTAAGTGTATTTAAAATTTTAATTTAAATGTATTTTAAATTAAAATTTAATTTTTAATTAAAATTTAACAAAAATTAACTCAAAATGGATTAAAGACTTAAATGTAAGACCTGAAACCATGAAACTACAGGAAAATTTAGGAGAATTCCTTTAAGACATTGGTCTGGGAAAAGATTTTATGGAAAAGACCACAAAAGCACAGGAAACAAAAGCAAAAATAGACAAATGGGATTATATCAAACTAAAAAGATTCTGCACAGCAAAGGAAACAATCAACATAGTAAAGAAATAACCAACAAAAAAAGAATAAAAGATTTGCAAACTATTTGTTTTATAAGATATTAATGTCCAGAATATACAAGAAACTCAAACAATAGCAAAAACAAATAATAAAACAAATAGTGTGATTAAAAACCTGGCAAATGAACTGAATAGACATCGCCCAAAAGATAACATACAAATGGGCAACAGGTGTATGAAAAAAATACTCAACATCACGAATCATCAGTGAAATGTAAATCAACACCATAACGAGATATCTCACTCCAGTTAGAATGTCTATTATCAAAAAGACAAAAGATAATAAATAATGGCAAGGATGTGGAGAAGGGAACTCTCACACACTGTTGGTGGGAATGTAAATTAGTACAGCCATTATGAAAAATAGTATGGGGCTTCCTCAAAAAACTGAAAATATAACTACCATTGATCCAGGAATCCCACTACTTGGTATATATCCAAACGAATTGAAATCAGTATGTTGAAGAGATATCTGCACTCCCAGGTTTAGTGTGGCACTATTCATGATAACCAAGATATGTAATCAACCTAAGTATCCATCCACAGATGAATGAAGAAAGCAAATGTGGTGTATGCGTCTGTGTGTGTATATATATATAATGGAATGTGTGTGTGTATGTGTGTGTGTGTGTATATAACGCCCATTCACATTTGAAAAACGTGTATATACACACACACACACACAATGGAATATTATTTATCCCTAAAATGAATGAAATCCTGTCGTTCACAGCAAGGTGGATGAGCTATGTCAAGTGAGATAGGCTAGACACAAAAAGACAAATATTATTTGTTCTCACTTATATGTGGAAGCTATAAAAGTTGATCTCATAGACGTAGAGAGTAGAATAGTGGTTACTAGAGGCTAGAAAGTGTGGGGATGTGAGGATAGCCAAAGGTTGGTTAATGGATATAAAATTACAGCTAGATAGGAGGAATAAGTTCTACTGTCCTACAGCATTGTAAAGTGACTATAATTAAAAACAATTTTTTGCATATTTTCAATAGCTAGAATAATGGGTTTTGAATATTCCCAACAAAAAGAAATGATAAATATTTGATGTGATGAACAGGCTAATTACCCTGATTTGATCATTATACATTGTATGTAAGTGTGGAAATATCACATGCAACTCACATATATGTGTCAGTTAAAAATATATAATAAAGCAAAAAAGACCTATAAAAATTAGGCTGGGGGCAGTGGCTGAAGCCTATAATCCTAGCACTTTGGTATGCTGAAGCAGGAGGATTGCTTGAGGCTAGGAATTTGAGATCAGCCTGGGCAACGCAGTAAGATCCTGTCTCTACAAAAAATTAGCTGGGTGTCATGGCATGTGCCTGTGCTTGTAGCGACTTTGAAGGATCCCTTGAGCCCAGAAGTTTGAGATGCAGTGAGCTATGATCATGCCACTGGACTCCAGCCTGGGTAACAGAGTGAGGCCCCATCTCAAAAACGAAAATTATATCCATAAGATGTATTATACTTTACATTATTTATAAAGCAGGTTTGCAAAAAAATATAATCAAATATTTTCTTTTAGTGCTTCATGCAGTGTCTGATATGTTGTAGGAACTCAATATTTATTAAAATCTTTAATTTTACATTTTATTCTGTGCATCACAAATCAAATATATGTATACTTCATATTTATTCATATGCATTTATACTGTGTAAATGCTGTATAAATATGTATGTATGATTTCTTACCACTTACAATTTCGCTCTGTTGTTATTGCTGTTTTCCTTCCTGAATATTTTCTTTTAATACTCCTCATCAAAGGTATGTCTACATTCTGCCTTTAAATAACATCCAGTATTTCCAGGTCAAACTGATACAACTTGCTTTCCTGCAAACCTAACTTTATGCTTATTCCAAATTTCTATTTCTAACTTTTATTTTTACAACAAATTCAGTTAATCACCTTGTCATATCTTCTTGTATCCCACATTCTGATCACCATTTTTTTTTTCTCTAAGTAGTCTTATTTGGAAGATGTTTAAGCACAAACATTGTTGCAGAAGTTTAAAATCTGCATGATTTTATGCAAGGATTAGAATTCCTAGACAAATGAAAAAATATTTCATGGTGCAAGTATAAAAGAAAGACATATTTATTTGAGTTTGAACAACAGAGTGATCACACATCATTCGCCTACCTCAAACAGATCATATTTAGCTGACATGACTATGGGTTTCATGAAATTAATCTCTGACCTGATTTTTTTTTAACCACAGCAGTGTCAGCTTTCTATTAATAGGCTCTTACCCAGCTGAAAATGTACATAGCTTCCTGATGTGTGCCAGCCCAGGAAGGCAAAGGATAGCCATTCCAAAGTAGGGCAAGGTGTCCTGGCCTAAGAACCAGAGGGGTCGTTTTTAAAAGTTCAGTTTAAAACGCAGATAATATATATTATATATCGCATGTAGGTGGCTGAATATATATACAAACACCATCAATTATAGAACAAGTCACAGTTTGTATTTCAGAAATGCTCATTGAGTTGAATGGAAGCAGGTTCAATGTAGCAATATTAAGAAGAAATAAATATTGCACAAGCTACAGTCTCCTAAGGTTTTCAAATATCCATTAGTGGAAAAAAAATAATAAAGTGCCTCTCTAATTTTGCTGATTGTTAGCTGGAAAATGTTACTTGCTAGGTAACTTCATTTCTTGGCTTGAAAGTCATTGCTACAGAAAGAATAATCTTGTTCGTCGATGTATCATTAGTTTTCACAATGATGAGCTCTGTGACTTTGATAAAGGAACTCCTTTTTAGTTTCAGATTGCTAACATAAAAGGGAGACTATTTATTTTTTAAAAGATTTATGTAAAAATATTTCATGAAAAATAAATTTGTTTGTTTTTTGAGACGGAGTTTTGCTCTTGTCACCCAGGCTGGAGTGAAGTGGTGCGATGTCAGTTCACTGCAACCTCTGTCTCCCAGGTCCTAGTGATTCTCCTGCCTCAGCTTCCAAGTAGCTGGGATGACAGGTGCCCACCACCACACCCGGCTAATTTTTGTATTTTTAGTAGAGATGGGTTTCGCCATGTTGTCCAGGCTGGTCTCAAACTCCTGACCTCAGGTGATCCGCCCGTCTCGGCCTCCCAAAGTGCTGTGATTACAAGCATGAACCACTGCACTGGGCCCAGGAAAAATAAATTTACCATTCTCCTGTGCTAATTTTATATAAGCCCTCTAAAAATTTGTCTCCTAGTGAGTAAGAGAGAGTTACAGTAATCAGATACACACTGGTATGTTAGTTTTCTACTGCACCATAACATAGTACCACAAACTTAACACAAATTTATCTTACAATTTTGTACTTGGAAGTCCAACATGGGTCTCAAGGGGCTAAAATCAAAGTGTCTTCAGGGCTACATTCCTTTCTGGGGCCTCTAGAGAGAATCCATCTCCTTGTACTTTCTACCGTCTATAGGTTACCACATACCTTGGCTCATAGCTTCTTCCTCTATCTTCAAAGCCAGTACTAGCTGATTGCATCTCCCACTGACCACCAACAGAAAAAGTTCTCCAATTTTAAGGACTTCTGTGATTTTATTGGGCCCACCCAGATAATTCAGGGTCCTCTCTCCCACTCCAGGTCCTCAATAAAATCACATCTGCAAATTCTCTTTTCCAGGTAAGGTAACATATTTACAGATTCTGGGGATTAGGACATGAATATTTTGGGGGACAATTATTCTGCATACCACAACCAATATTCTCACTACTCTTCATCAGTAGACATTGTGTGAGCACTTTCTTATGCACAGTTTGTTTAGGCCTGCTCAGTGAAATTAAGTATTGCTCAAAATCCATGGCTCACAACTGTGTATCTTTTGGGCATTCTAATTTAAAAAATGCCCATTCACATTTGCAAAATCATCAAGTTGTGTGACAGCCTTAGTTGAGAATCTGCTTTTTTTTCTCCTCCTCCTCCTCCTCCTCCTCTTTCTCATTCTATTCCTTCTTCCCCCCTCTCTCCTCCTCTTCTTCCTTGTTCTTTTTTATGAATTTCTCTCCAGTAACTCAAACATTTTATTATAATAATCAACATTTATTAAATATATTTTGCTAAAGGAATGAATGTGTAAATAAATCAATGATGAAACTGAAGAAGTATCACAATTGTAAAATTGCCTAGCGTCATGTTGAATTTGGCTGAAACAACTGTACACTAAATAAGTTACCATTATTCATTGGATAATGTAGTATTATGAACTTAGTGTGCAAGATTGCAAGATACATTAGAAGTCAGGAGATTACAAAGATGCTAATATAATGTATTATCTGTAGCTGCATAATAAAAGATTCCAAAGCTTAGTGGCCTAAAACAACTATAATCATTTATTTTGCTCAGAAATTTGTAATTTGGTTAGAGTTCAGCAGGTATGACCTGCCTCTTCTCCACAGTTGTCACATGTGGTGGCTTAACTGGGGACTAGAGGATCCATTATCAAGATGACTCATTCACATTGCTGGAAAGTTGGTGCTGGCTGTTGGCTAGAAGCTTGGCTGGGTTTGCAGGTCAAGGTCTTGGTCTCTTTCATTATGGGCCTGCTTCCAGGCTGCTTTAATTTTTTCACAGCATAGTTTCAAAAGCAGATATCCCAAACTAGCAACCTGGATATGTCTGGTATGTTTATGATCTAACCTTGGAAGTCATTTTCACTGTATGTTCTTTGTTGAAGCTGTTATACAAGTCTGTTTGTGTTTAACGGGAGGAAAAATAGACCTCACCTCTCAAGAGAAGAAGAGTCAAGATCACAGTATAAGAAGAACACATGAGATGGGAAATCTTGCTGCAGCCACTTTTGAAAAATACGATCTGCCACATACAGACATCCGTATATGAAATAACAGGAGTTTAAATTAGAACAGGAGTTCTAATTTAAAAAATAACTGGAGTTTAAATGAGAAGAAAAAGGAAAAGGTGAATACAAGAAATGAGGACTCCAAAGTTAGAGACTGCACATCCAGATAAATAAAACAGAACCCTGCAGGTCCAGAGAAATAGCTGATTATGGGGAAAAGTTCATCAGTTTCAGTGTGCACATGTTGGGCTCTTGACCTCCACACATTTTTGCTCTCTTCCAGGCAAATAGTTTCTCTCTTTGATTTCTTTTCCTCCATCTCCATTCTTCAGATTTCCATTGCCCATGAAAAGAATCTGCTTGTGCATAATCATAAATTTATCATGAAAAGAATCCTCTGTTATTGTGAGTTTTAAGCCACTATACTACATGATTGATTTGGATTTTTATCCCTAATTAATTGGAAGCAGTAGGGAATTTGTTTTAAAAGTCTTTATGTAGTTAACTAGGGTTGTGGCTCTCAAACTTCAACATGTATCAGAATGATCTAAAAGGTTTGTTAGAACACAGATCACTAGGCCATACTCTCCTCTTACAGTTTACGATCCCGAAAGTCTGAGATGTATCCCAATAATGTCCCTTTCCAATAAGTGCCCAGGTGATGCTGACACTGCTGGTCTGGAGACTACACATTGACAAACTCTGATGTGGGAGAATAAAACTTATTTGGAATTTTCTCAAAGTTGTTATGTCCAGATAGCTCACATGCATTCATACATTTTGACCCCAATCAAAAAAACAGAAGAGAATGTCTGGTATACCCATGCTCTTCACAAAGTTTTAAAAATTGAATATTTTTTTAATTTTCATTTTTGGAGGTAATACAATATAGATAAATGGAGATAGATTCTCTTTTAATCCTTCTTTTCTCACACACTGAGGCAGAGTTAGGCTTTCTACCTCAGTAAAACCTCCTTCCATTAAATTGAATATTGAATAATTTCTGAGAGCTTAAGCTAGCAAACTAAACATAAAGTGGATAAAATTAACTGCCTGAAGTTGTCACCTTTTAAAGATGGGCAGTCTTCATCTAAAAGCAGGAAGAGTAGGAGTGGAAACCTAAGTTTTGCCTGAATGTTAACAATAGCAACATTCTAATAAAGCCAGCAAGTCAAATTAAAGATGACGTCCATTGGATAAAAGTGTACCAAGGATCCTAGAAGGAGGAGCCTCAACAAGCAAAAACTCAGGTGAACTCACCAGCGCCAGCCAGGACAGCAAGGTGCAGAACCTGGTGACAATGGAGATTCTAGTCATAAGATGAGAGTGTTCTGACAGCAGCAGGAAAATAGGGACCTTTTTTGTCTATTGCTATTGGCCCAGCTGCAAGTAAAATGCTTGGCAATGAGGCCATGACATTCAATCAATATTAGTTGAATGCCTCACTCTACATGTCAATTTTTACATTGCTGCCCATACAGTCTCAAAAAGGGGTTGCTATATGGTAAGGATTACTGTCTCAGTGACAAAACTCTGAGAAGTCCATAGGATTTTATTCATTTTCTCTCTGCTCCTCCAAACATCCATTTTATATATCTTTTGAGACTAGATCGATTTCTTCTAAAAAACAGGACATTTCTAGGAGATACCCACAAGGTCACCCTTTCTCCACATTTTCCAACTAAACAACCCAGTTTGAGTGAGCATGGTGTCTTCTTCATGCTGAATTCAACTTTTCACCATAGAACATAGTGCCATGAAATAAACATACATTGATAATAGAATAATAGATATTAAAACTAAAAAAAGAACATAAAAATATCATTCATCATAGCCTCCCCCAATTGAAACAAAAATCCATTGGATAAACAGTGACTTTTATGCAATGGAACACTGTACAGAAAGAAGAATAACTCTAGCTACATACAACAACATAGATGACTCATAAACAGAATGAGGAATTAATGCAGCAAAACACAGAACAATACATGCCATGTTCTCCATTTATATAAAGAACAAACTTAGCAGAACTATGTTGTTTATCGAAGTTGAGGTCATAAAACTATAAAGCAAAGAAAGAAAACCGTTACCAAAGAAGTTGATTCCCTGGAGAGGAAAGTTCAAAGAAAGAGGAGCCTTAATTGGGAAGCGACACCAAAGTGAGAATCAAAGTATGGATAGATGAAGATGGGCTTCCCATGTGCTGGAAATAGTTCCCTGATCTGGGTGTTGGTTATGTGAATATCAACTCCATTACTCCTTAGTAAATGATATATAAAGACAGTTGACTCTTGAACAACATGGGTTTTAACTGTGTGGTTCCACTTATGTGAGAATCTTTTTTAATGAAAGTTATAGCGAATATGCCTGGCTCTCTGGCCTCCCCTTCCAACTCCTTAAGCTCTTCTGCTTCTGCCACCACTGGGACAGCAAAACCAATCCTTCCTCTTTTTCCTCCTCCTCAGTCTACTCAATATGAAGACGATGAAGTTGAAGGTCTTTATGATGATCCAGTTCCACTAAATGAATACTAAATAAATTTTGTCTTCTTTATGATTTTCTTAAAAAACATTTTCCTTTTCCTAGCTTACTTCATTGTAATTATCTCTCTCTCTGTCTGTCTATATATATATATATATATACACACACACATACACACACACACACACACATATAACATACAAAATATGTGTTAATCAATAATGTTTTTGGTAAAGCCTCTGGTCAACAGTAGGCTATTAATAAAGTTTTGGGAGGAGTCAAAGTTATATGTGAATTTTCGACTTGGGAGTCAGTGTCCTTACCCTTGTGTTGTTCAAGGGTCAACCGCATATGTGAGTTATGAACCTTTCAGAGTCTGTATTTTACTAAAATGAATTTTTAAGAAAAATATTTTAAAAATGATGATGACTCATAGTATGTTTTTAAACACTGAACTGAGGAGACAGCTGTTCTCTTGAAAACTAAGCGGGACAGCATTATTCAGTAATCACCACAGTGTCCTAATTCTTTTTACACTTATATAAAGAGTTCTTGCGCATTTTGGCCTCTAGTTCAGTATTACCTAACAACTTAATTTTAAGCAAGTTTTTATATGATTTGAGAATACATTTGTTATCATGATAGTATTGTGAAGGATTAAAGAAACTCTGGAGGTATTCTAAGCAAACATGTAGAG
The DNA here is from genome assembly GCF_028885655.2 of Pongo abelii. NCBI lineage: Eukaryota > Metazoa > Chordata > Mammalia > Primates > Hominidae > Pongo > Pongo abelii. The sequence continues at coordinate 125,013,081 of NC_071990.2, forward strand.
TTCAACATGACACAATATAGGGTGACTCTCAAGTAAAAGACATGTAATCCACCTTGAGGTTTGTTATTTAGCTTGTGTAAAACTCTATCGGTCTGTTTAGCAAAGCACTCTCTTTCACTTTACCCATCAGAACTGCTTCCACCTGTGCCTCTCCTCAAATTATGCTGTCACTTTTCAACTCATTAGTTAGCTCAAGGACACAGAAAATAAGTCATCACGTTTCACTGATTTTTCTCAAGGAGGAAGTATGTCATTCCACTTAGTTTGTGAATCTTTTTGCCCTATATTTCCCTGAGGTTATTGTCTTTTTTTTTCCCCCTTTCTACTATAGAATTATAAGTAGCAAATTGAGGCAAACAAATAACTGATTGGAGAAGCAAAATGACCTTCTCACCAATCCAAATCCCCTCTATTGACATAAAAAGAATCTTATATATGAAATTGAAAGATAACTAAGCTTAGAGTTTCTCATAGTTGAGGATTTCAATCCCATCTCCTTTGAAGCTACCACTAGCATCTATGCTCATCTTTATGTTCTTGTTAACTGTGGTGTAGTTTATCATCTCTGATAGGAAAATTTTGGGGGTGTTTATGGAGTCAAAATTATGGTGAGAGGTGCTACTGGGTACTAATTATTTTGCGATCTTTGGGGAAGATCGTTGCAACAAATTTTTCCACCCTGAATGCCAATGAAATGTGTCTCCTTCAGCTGTGTTTACTGAACCCAAGATCAACATATTTATTAATTTAGTTTAAAAAATCAAAAACTTGTTTCTAAGATGAATTAACCTGGAATTTTTAGGATCTAGGGATGTTGTTAAAAACTTAATTATTTGCTCTTTCTTCTGTGTCCCTGTCCTTTAATTTAGAAACATTCTTCAAATGTTAACATAAATTCTCCTCCTTTATGTCAGTCCCTGATCAACCAAATCCATCCATTCTCCTAGCTTCTTAGATTTTCCCAATAGTAATATCTCATAACAGTTGATTTGCTTATTTATTTTATATTGATTCATTCCCTAATAGCTTTATACATGTAAACATTGTCTATTTTAAATTTGACGAGAAACCAAGAAACCTATCTCACAATTTTTGTATATAATTTTCTACATACTTCTTTCAAGAAACTTTGAACTGGCAGCCCAGTATCAGAGAGTTACATATGCAATTATCTCATCATTTCTTGAGGACTAGATTTCTGTATATTTTCCATTTCATCCCTAGAATTAAAACAGTACCTGGCAAAAGTAAATACCAAAAATATATACAAGTGATGTTTGTTAGGTGCAAGATTATCACTCAGGGGGTCAGACTTTTTGTTCCTCTCCATTCACAGGTAAATGACAGAGTGATAGGAAGAAGATAAAATACTATGTCTCAAAGTACCTGGGTATTGAGAGCTCATGTCCCTCAAAAACAGAGACCCATACCACAACAGTATAGCACATCATTCTAGCCAGACCAGCAAGACACTTCAAATCCTGAGGGACTGGGCAGAAACTGAGCAGTGAAATCTGGTCTACTTAATTCAAGAGGTAGCCAAAATTTTCTGGAAACTGTCAGAACTATTATTTCTAATATAACTCTCAGTCACTACGAACAAAGGCCCTAGAGAATTCTGCTGACTTATTGCCTTAATCTAGTCATTACTGCTACCCTAAGTACTTTCTGCTCACATTTTCAGAGGCTTGGTCTATAGACCCTGTCATGCTTTTACTGCAACTTTTTACAAGACCACTGGCCTGACCACTAGTTCTCATAGTATTTAGAACAACCGTGCCGATAGATTTGGTTTTACTTTAGCAACTGATTCTTCTTCGTAAGCCAGAAGAAACTTGTTTAATGATTACCTTTCTGACAGCTGGTATTATATTTTTTTATTTCTTCATGAACTGGAAATGGTCTGTATACATACAAAGTAAGCTCAAAGTAGCATATCTGGGGATGGAAATGAGCAATAGAGGTTCAAATAATGGGAGAACACTCAGATGGGATGACAGGGAACTAGGAAACATGATAACTACTTAAAAACGAATCAGAAACATGAAACATCCAGCTTTTATAGTATTACAGCAACAGTGTGCCTGACTGAAAATTGAGTATTTAAATCAGGACTTTTACCCAATTTCTTGGCACGGTAACTTGGTACCCCAGTCATTCCAGGGCTACATCCCACAGACTACTAATTCTCACCTACTTCCTGTCTCTCTCTTTCTTTTTTTTTTTTTTTGTCATTTCTGCATTGATTAAATGTACTCTTGGTCTCCTTACTCCTTGAAAAATCATTACACCTTCACAATAATGTCATGTGCACTGCGAATTACCAGTGTTAAGAATAGGACATTCTTTACTTATACTAAATTATTTTCAGCAAGTTTCAAAGTGAAATAATTAATCATAAGATTTATGAACAATAATATGACATTCTTTACATCAAGCACCATAAGGCACACCTTGCAGATACCATGCAATAAAGCAAATAATTGCAAGAAAGCAAATCACGCATTTTTTTTCTGTATCCTAGTGCATATAAAAGTTATGTCTGCACTGTATTCTAGTCTATTAAATGTGCAATAACATTATGTCTTAAAAAGCAATGTACAGACCTTAATTTAAAAATACTTTGTTGGTGGGGATGGTTAATGGGTACAGAAATATAGTTAAAAAGAATAGTATCTAGCATTTGATAGCACAATAGTGACTACAGTCAACAGTAATTCACTGTACATTTAAAAATAACTAAAAGAGTATAATTGGACTGTTTGTAACACAAAGAAAGGATAAATGCTTGAGGTCATGGATACCCCACTTATCCTGATGTGATTATTACTCATTGTATGCCTGTATAAAAATATTTCATGCATCCCATAAATATATACACCTACTCTGTGCCAACAAAACTGAAAATAAAAAATGTTTTATTGCTAAAAAATACTGACAATCATGTGAGCCTTCAGTGAGTCATAATCTTTTTGCTAATTGAAGGTCTTGCCTTAATATTTATGGCTGCTGACTGATCAGGGTGATGGTTGCTAAAGGTTGGAGTGGCTGAAGCAATTACTTAAAATAAGACAACAGTGAAGTTGGCCACGTCGATGGACTCTGCATTTCATGAAAGATGTCTCTGTGGTATATGACATTCACTGTTTGATAGGATTTTACCCATAGGAGAATTTCTTTTGAAATCAGAGTTAATCCTCTTAAACCCAGCCATTGCTTTATCTTCTACTCTATGTTATATTCTAAATCCTTTGTAGTCATTTCAACAATGTTCACAGCATCTCCATTAAGAGTAGAGTAGGTTCCATCTCAAGAAACCACTCTCTTTGCTCATTCATAGAAAGCACCTCCTAGGCCAGGCACGGTGGCTCATGCCTGTAATCCCAGCACGTTGGGAGCCCAAGGTGGGTGGATCCCTTGAGACCAGGAGTTCAAGACCACCTTGGCCAACATGGTGAAACACCGTCTCTACAAAAACACACAAAAATTAGCCTGGCAGTGTGATGCACACCTATAATCCCAGCTACTCGGTGGGTGAGGCACGAGAATCACTTGAACCCAGGAGGCAGAGGTTGCAGTGAGCCAAGACTGTGCCAGTGCATGCCGAACTAGACACTGGCTCAAAAGAAACAAACAAAAAAGTCACTCTTCATCCATTCAAGTTTAATCATGAGATTGCAGCATCTTCAGGTTCCACTTCTAATTCTAGATCTCTTGCTATTTCCACTGCATCTGCAGTTACTTCCTCTACTGATGTCTTGAGCCCCTCAAAGTCATCATGAGGGTTGGAATCAACTTTTTACATAATGGTGATATTTTGACCTCCTGCCATGAATCAAAAATATTTCTTATTGTTCAATTCCCCATGTACCATAGAACTTAAAGTATAATAATAAAAATAAAAAAAGAAAATTTGTAATATAAAAAATATATTTTTAATGGCATCTAGAATGGTGAATTCTTGAGAAAGTTGTCAATATACTCTGCTTGGATCCATAAGAGGTATTGCTCCCTATGTCAGCTATAGCCTTACAAAATGTGTTTTTTTTTAATTTTTAATTTATTTTATTTTATTTTATTTTTTGAGACAGAGTTTTGCTCTTGTTCCCCAGGCTGGAGTGCAGTGGCACGGTCTCAGCTCACTGCAACCTCCGCCACCTGGGTTCAAGTGATTCTCCTGCCTCAGCCTCCCATGTAACTGGGATTACAGGTGCCTGCCACCACGCCTAGCTGATTTTTTTTGTATTTTTAGTAGAGGCAGGGTTTCACCACATTGGCCAGGCTGTCCTTGAACTCCTGACCTCAGGTGATCCACCCACCTCGGCCTCCAAATTGCTGGGATTATAGGCATGAGCCACCGAGCCTGGCCCACAAAATGTATTTCTTAAAAAATAAGTCTTGAAAATCAAAATTACTTCTTGAGCCATGAGCTGCAAAATAGATCTTGTGTTAGTAGGCACGAAAACAACATTAATCTCTTTGTATATCACCATCAGAGCTCTTGGGTGACCAGGTGCATTGTCAATAAGCAGAAATATTTTGAAAGAATTTTTTTGTTTGAGCAGTAAATCTCAACAGTGGGCTTAAAATATTCAGTAAACCATGTTGTAAACAGATGTGCTGTCATCCAGGCTTTATTATCTCATTGACAGAGCACAGGCAAAGTAAATTTATTATAATTCTTTAGAGCCCTGGAATTGTCATAATGGTAAACCAGCATTGGCTTCAACTTGAAGTCACCAGCTGCATTATTCCCTAACAAGAGTCAGCCTAAACTTTGAAGCTTTGGAGCCAGGCATTGACTTCTCCTATCTAGCTCTGAAAATCCTGGATGGCATCTTCTTCCAGTAGAGGACTGTTTAGTCTACATTGAAAATGTGTTGTTTAGTGTAGCCACCTTCATCAATGATCTTAGCTAGATCTTCTGGATAACTTGCTGCAGCTTCTACATCAATCCTTGCTGCTTCCACCTTGCACTTTTATGTTATGGAGATGGCTTCTTTTCTTAAACCTCATGAACCAACCTCTGCTAGCTTCCAACTTTTCTTCTGCAGCTTCCTTACCTCTCCGCATCTTCAAAGAATTGAAGAGATTTAGGGCCTTGGTCTGGATTAGGCTTTGGCTGAAAGAGAATTCTGGCTGGTTGGATCTTCTATCCAGACCACTAAAACTTTCTCCACATCAGCAATAAGTTTGTTTCACTTTCTTATCATTCATGTGTTCAGTAGCACTTTTAATTTCCTTCAAGAACTTTTCCTTTGCATTCACAACTTGGCTGTTGGGTGCAAGAGGCCTAGCTTTCAGCACTTTCAGCCTATCTTGGCTTTTGGCATGCCTTCCTCAGTAAGCTTAATTATTTTCTGCTTTTGATTGAAAGTAAAGATATGCAACTCTTCCTTTCATTTGAATTCTTAGAGGCTGTTGTAGGTTATTAATTTTCCTAATCTCAATATTGTTGTGTCTCGGGGAACAGAAAAGCCTGAGGAGAAGGAGAGATAGTGGGAATGTCTAGTTGTTGGAGCAGTCAGAACACACATATTTATTGATGAAATTCACCATCTTATATAGGGGCAGCTTGTGGTGACCTAAAACAATTATAATATTGATATCAAAGATCAACGGTCACAGATCACCAAAACAGACATTACAATAACGAAAACATTTGAAATACTGTGAGAATTACCAAAATGTGACACAGAGACAGGAAGTGAATGCACGCTGTTGGAAAAATGGTGGTGATAGCTTTATTCATTTTCTTTGAAAAATGCAATATCTGTGGCATGCAATAAAGCAAAGTGCAATAGAAAGAGACATGCCTGCAATTCAAATTGGAATCAAATGTTTTAAAATCTGCCCGGTCTTTATTCTCATTATTATTTTTTGCTCTTTTTGTTTTGCAATGTAACAGGGACCTTTTATTATTCATTTTTGTGTCCACATTGTCAGGCATTCAATTTGGTACATAATAGGTATTAAAATATTGAATAAAACCAAACCTCTGCCATGACAAACTGCTTTATAAATCTACATCTAGGTTGATAATTAATACCATAGAATCTAAAATTTTGTTATATTTCAGATGGAGGTAACTTGCCTTTTTCTAAATGCAATGCCTAATATTTCTGCAGATTTAAATTCACAAACTTGGCATTTTACTATACTGTAGTAACTTTCAGATTTTACAGTATGCTTTTTCCCCTAGGCAATAATATATAGGTTAAATAAGAATAACCATGGGCAAAAATAATAGCTCCAGCAGTGAATGTCAGAGAAGTGCCACTTCATATCTTTTATTTTTGTCTTGACATTATATTAAATGTCTTCCTCAAACAGAAAATTCCCCTAATCACATGATAATTTTATTTTCAAAGGCAACAAACAATTTTCCAAGGAAAGTTTGCTAAATATGTATTTTGAACGTCTGTATAAATGGAAACTGAATCTCTCACATCCACGAGCTCACTAATGCCCTAGACATATTAAAACTAAGTTTGAAATACTAAGAGTTTTTCCTTTTTTTGTTTTTCTCAACACTTTAGTAACCTGTGTCAGGGTGGGGAGAATGATGCAGCAAATGCGTAGCAAAGATAAAACTGGTTTGTGACAAGGAGTTCCAGCTTCATGCTGTCTAAATGAAACCAAGTTTCCCCTATAAAGAACAGGTTGCTCCATTTAAATTATCTTTGTTCTTATAGGTCAAAATATCATGTCTTTAACTTGTTTGGGTGAAAACCACATGCCCTAGCTTCTGGCACAGATAACAAATTAGAAAATATCTAAACCACATATATTTAAATGTAATATTTAAAGTACATTGTAAGTGAGATAGAGTCTGCAGTTTATGAGGAAACAGCTGATTTACATACCAAAGAATCTCTCAAAATTGTAAGTTCTGTGTGTCTTTGACAGCTTCACTTCAGGCATGGAGATGTGGAGATGTTTGATGTTTAGAGAGCATTAACTTATATAGAGCAGAGCAAGACTTTATTCATTGCACATTTGCCAAGGATACTCTTTTTGGTTTCCTTTGAAGATAAAAATTACTATCTGTTTGGACTAGGAAGTTCATCTGTCTCTGCATAACCCTCACTAGGGGTAATATATATTTACATGACAATCAAATAAGTATTCTCTGTAAAAAACCAAGCCTGTCATTCATATTATCCAGGGCAGGTGGGAACTGGAGACAGCAAAAACTTAACCTTGACAAATCTTCCTAGAACTTTAAGTAAAATGGAGCCTAAACTCCATAAAGTTGACATTATCGTATGATGTTAATGCATAGTTGCCAGATGAAGATTTTTCCCCTGCTTTGTTCTTTTTAAATGTGTTACATTAGATAATATGTATTTTTAAAAAATACATTAAACATGTCCCCAACGGTTTCTTTTTGTTTGAAAGAAGAAAAGAATAATGTTTTAAGACTGTCTTTAAGCTCCAACTAAGCATAACTATAAAACCAAAAGCTTTACTGGAAAAGCTTAACCATTTTCTTTTCAAATTGATATATTAAACACAAAGGTCAATGTAGACGATTTTAAAATTGCTTAGTTGCACTGTTTTATGTTTCTCTCGTATTAAATATTGTTGACTGATTAAAAATTAATGCCAACAGTATTGGAGGCCTTAAGTCTCTGTGGATTGCTAAGCCTTTAGTATAATAACTGAATAGCCTCAATTCATTTTTGCGTTGTAAAAGTAGCATGAATTTTAAATTACAGTCACAATGATAACCAAAAATAAATAGGAAAAAAAAATAAGAAACATTTAAGCTGATAAACATAACATTTTCATGGATACTATGTGCTTATGGGGTGGGGAGAAAAATAGTTCCTATTACAAATAATAATAAAAACTATAAGAAAAAGCTTCTTAGTGGAACCTAACAAGGGCTGACACCACACAGCTATATTTTCTGCTCATTGTCACTGCAAATTTTGTGTCATGGATGATTTGCACAATTTAAAAAGCATAAACTTAATTTGCCAAATAGCATGATCTTGTAAAATTTTAAAAAATTCCTCTGGCCATATTATTTTTAATTAACCAAGTTCATGACCCTTCTTTTGAGGCCCCATCCTCCCCAGGCCAAGAGTGGTTGAGTAGTGGTGATAGTGCCTGAACCCCAATTTCTGACTTAAGTAAAACTCCATGCACTTACTACTGTATCACACTCTCTTTTCTTAATGCTTCTTTCTCTCAGCTCTGCACTGTATTTTCTCACTGATTTTCAGTGAACTATACTCTCCTGGTTTTCACAATCTGCTTTTTTTTTTTTTCTATTTTCCTAAAGTGAACTTGAGCAGTAAAGAATAACAAGAAGTTTCAGAGTCAGACTAATGAGGTTTATGTGATACCTGCCTTTCACAGTTTTTGTGATATTTCAAAGAGATAGTCATACAAAAGCTTTATACTTAATACCCTGTCAATAAATGCAATGTTCCAAGCCATAGCACTTTTTAGAACTATTTTTTCTTGCATCATGTTGACTTCTTAGGCTTTCAAATTGTTCTCAGGTTTTCCCATGACCTATCTCAAAAACAAACTGTTTCTAATTAATGTCTCTAATTAATGTTACCAATAATATGAAACTAACCTCCAGATTCCCATATTATAATAGATATTAAAAATGATTACTTCCTTGTCTGCTTTTACAAACATATTTCCAGACTACTCTGCTTAATATGAGCATATTGGGTTTTCATTTCAGTAACAACAGACACTGTTCAATTTAGAGAGTAATTTGCACTTACAAATAAATCTGGTGACCAGAGAATTCACTGACCCATATATGTTATGAAAATTAAATTCTTATTAAAAGATTTACTCTACTAACAACATCAACTCTGTTTTTTTTTTCTTAACTCTTTATTGTGAAGAAGCTTAAATAATCCCAAAAGTAGACAATATTATAATGAAATTTAATGTGCCCATCATCAGCCTCAACATAATCAACTAATGGCCAATCCTACTCCACCCACACCCCAACTACTTTCCTCTTGGGCATATTATTTAGAAGCAAATTTCAAATATCACATCACCTCCTTCATAAATATTTGAATGTGTATTTCCACATAATAAGTAATTTAAAAATACAACCACAATACAGTTATCTCACTAAAAATATAATTATTCATTAAGGTTATCTAACATCCAGAGTATATTAAATTTTCAGTTGTTTCATTGGAAGTTTTTAAGGTTGTTTGCTTGAATCATGATCCAATCATTCCATACATTGTGATGGGTTGCTAACTTTTTACATTTCTTTTCATCTGTTCTCCAGATTTTCTTGTTCTTGTTCCCAGGAACTTATTTGAAGTAACTGGGTTGTTTGTACTGTAGAGGTTCCCAGAGCCTACTGCCTACTATGGTGTAGATTTTGGCATATTCCTCATCCCTCTATTTCTTAAAAATTGGAGGCTGTGTATTTCCTTTTCCTTCCCTCCTTTCTTGCTTTCTCTTTTCTTTCTTTCTAGTCAGAAGAGTCAGTTCTAGCTATCATTTTAATGGTTGATTGAGTTTTGCCTTATATTTTGCCAAAAGTGTGCCTTTTCTGTGACTTCCAGACTTTTACCTATGGGTCTGTCCATTGCCCTCAAGTGCTACCTAATGAAAAAATCCAATCTTCTACTTAAACAAACCATGCACAAATCTTTTCATTTAACTGTGCCTTTCACCATCGTGGTACTTCTCTTTTGAATAGGCTAGCTTTCTAATGTCAGTATTAAAATGTACTTATAAGACAAAAATAATATATGTGGTATGTTGCTTTATCAGGAAAATCAAGAACATCTCCCGGAAGTGACCAGGGCTTGAAACTAGTGCTACATCCCTTTGTACCTCCAGGTCATCCCCACTTAAGCCAGAGCAGCTGCCCTTTGCTTTGATGAGGTAAATGCAGAAACATAGGTTGGATCGCCTCATAATTTCACCATCTGTCACGCTAGATGATACAACTTGTTTGCCTAGTTGTTAAGTAGTCTGGCTGTGAATTCTTGATTTTTTTTTTGTTTTCTTGAGAGCAACAGTGAGTAATCTTGTGCTGCAGACTCTATGGGAGCAATGTGGTGTGTAGAATATAAATGACCATTTTTGCTCTAAATTTTGAATATCAAATCTTCTCATAGGTTTGATTGTTACAGAAGCAGTGAAACATGATTCAGCTAATGGTAAGGAAAGAATTCCACACATAGTGCAATAATTCTTCTCCTGAAGCCTGAGGTTATGTAATAGTTTGTAAGTTGAGAGTTTGACATAAGCTCTTCTAACGTTTTAAATAAAAAACTTTCTTGAACTAAGCGTTCTAGTAAATACTAAGTTCATTATATATAGGATTCCCAGCAACTTGGATACATTACATTGCAAGGAAGATAAAGGACTATTTATAGCCCTAAACCTGTGTGCTGTTTGAGTGTAATCCAGTCTGGGCCTCTTTTAACCTACCTAAATGTAACATGGTCCTAGTGTAGGCTCCAACAACAACCTAATTGACCAACCTAACAGTCTCACAGAGCAAGAAGACATATCCAATATGACTCTGTGGTCAGGCATGGGTATGAATCCTAACTATATCACATACAGTTGTGTGAATTCTAGCACATTCTTTAAACTCTCTCAACCTCAGCTTCCTATTCTCTAAACAGCAATAATATTAGTCTTTATCTCATTTGGTGGTCCTGAAGATTAAATGAATATTTATCAAGCTTAATACAGTGCTTGACATCTTATGTCTTCAGAATAAATATGTTATCATTGCTGTTATAATTATCTTTATTAATTTATTGTGCCAGAATCAAAGGTGTTATTACCCTAAAATCCTTTGGAGTTCAACTTTGTCCTATTTCTAATTTATCTATTGCTCTGTACCTGAAACACAATTCTGTATTTAGCATTATTTCCTTCTTCCACTGGATGAAGTAAGCCAGCTTGGAACCTGCAGTGGAAATTGATGTGAGCAACTAGGTGAGGTTATAGGCACGACAGGCACTGTAGTTGAATAAGCACTGGGATGAGCCACAGGTGGCATGAAATGTATCCTCAGATCTCTCCTAATTTCCCATGACCATGGGAGAGTCATATAATCTGTATGAGCCTGGTCTTCCCAAAACCTGAGATGAGGACAGTTGACTAGAGCTTTCTAAGGTAATGAGTTATTTCTTATATTCTGAAGTGCCACAAACTGTTGTGTGTGTGTGTGTGTGTGTGTGATAAATGGATGGAAAAGGTAATTGGTTGATAGGTGGCATAGGTCTACTGATAGAGTGTGTACATTTCAGTAATGTGTCCAAAAGTGATTGCAAGCCCCAGGCATGGTGGTTCATGCCTGTATTCCCAATGTTTTGGGAGACAGAGGCAAGAGAATCTTGGCTTAAGGCCAGTAGTTCAAGTACAGCCTGGTCAACATAAGGAGATCATGTCTTTACAAAAATAATTTAAAAAAAAATTAGCCAGGCATAGTGGTGCACACCTGTAGTCCTAACTACTTCTGATGTTGAGGTAGAAAGATTGCTGGAGCCCAGGAGTTTGAGACTGCAGTGAGCTATGATCATGCCACTGCATTCCAATATGGGTGACAGAGAGAAATTCTGCTCTAAAAATAAATAAATAAATAAATAAATAAATAAATAAATAAATAAATAAATGGTTGAAAAAAATATAGCAGATGAGATAAAATAAGACTATTTCAGGCTCAGAAAATAGCCTGTACTAAGGCACTGTACAAAGGTATACCTTTTATAAAAGACTGGAGGAAAGCAATTGTAGCTAGGGCACAAAAGGTGAGAATTGCAAAGATAACATGAAACTGTAGTAAAAAAGTGTGAAAAAACTTTGGATAGCCTCAAAGAATGACTGTGCTTCCTTAAAAGATAAGTTCATTTGAGTTGGCAGTCTAATTTTCATTTGAGAAATATTATTAATAAATCATTCCAGAAAACAAAAAAAAAAAGTGCATAATTGATGTTCAGATAACATAGATCCTATGAACTGTTAAGACCTGGAAGTGGAAAATGACCATCACCCAAGAATTAGATGGTATTTCTACTTTTTAATTTTATTACTGATTTAATTATTTTTATGGGTAACTCTAGAAGGTCTTCCAAGGCCCTTTTAAACCCCCGCAGAGTAAAGGCAGAAACAAAAGCTCTATTTCATAATCAAGAATTTTCCTGTAAGAAGTCTTTTGAATCAAATGCAAGTTCTACAGAACATAATCCACAAGCAAGCCCAAGATGGTTTAGTCAACTGACCTCCTGAATCCCCTGGGAGCCCAAACCCTGAATAGAGGTAGAGAAACAGAAGATTAAGATGCTCATAGCTATCTTAATAACTTGTGCAGAGCTAAGCAAGAAGTTTTTATACATAGCTTTCTTTAAGGCAAACTAAAAGCAACACGACACAGAATATCTAAGGAATAGGAAAAATGCTATTTATATTTAGTTAGCAAATTCTGAACTAAAATTGGTAAAGAGTAAACCTGATATCCTCTCACTGAAAAGAAAACACACACACACACACACACACACACACACACACAAACGAGATTTAAAGGGGCTGGGTTTAAATGTTAGTAATGCTGGTCTTGAGCAAGTCACAGAATATTTTAGTTACAGTTCCTTTTTCTGCCAAACTGAGATAATAATGCCTACTTAACTGAATTGTGTCAGTTTTAAATAAGTAAATACACATAACATTCTGAGAAAAATACCTAACACATAGAAATCTCTCAGTAATTGTTATCCATATGGGGTGTCAGACTGAATTTCTCAGTGCAAGGTACAAATAAGGCACTTCTTACAAATATTGACTAAAAATCTCCAACAGAAATTGCTGTGTGTCCACACTAATTTCTACCCTCAAAAACAAAAACAAATATTCTATTTTTCAGTCATATTATTCAAAGCAAACCAGCACAGCATTTAACTTGGAAGTTGTTAAGAGCACCACCTGTCTGATTTTCTTACAGCTGTCAGAAGCAAATTTTAGATCCACCTCCAAAATTTTTACCTCAACTAGAACCAGACTGTGTCTGTATTCAAAGTAATTTAGTTTTGAAGGTTTCCTTCATTCTAAGAAATATGTACATATATATGAAGTATATATGAAATATAAAACCATCAAATAGAAGATATGCATTATAGTATGTAGCTGTCAGTAAAGCATTGAAACAGAAAATATTTATTGTAACATAAAGATATAATTTACCATTTAGAGGAAAATGAAGAATGAATTTACAAAAACAACCAGAATTCTAACACTTAATTGTTTTATTTTAAAAATCATATTGATGCACAGTAAGTTTGTGGAATTCCAGTCTTTATCTCTGAATTTCCATTAATGGTCAAATAAATACAAATTTTGTGGGAACACTTATGTCTTAAATCGTATATAAATCATATATATGTATGTGTGTTTTACATACCCTAGTAGGAAAGGAAAAACAAATTTAAGGTCTCCGTTTAAAAATATCATAAAGCAGAAATGCTTCAAATTACTTTTTAAGTTTAAGTAAGCATTCGTGTAATATTTTAAGTTCATCGTGGTCTCCATCCTTGAAAACTTTGTCATTTTTGCTGGATAAGATATCAGCCATCGTGTTACATGACCATAGCTATTTATAGAGGTGTGAGTAACAACTGTTAACCAGTGGGGCCTTTGGTATAGCAGAGAACAGTTTCCACATGCAAAATTTAAGAGAAACCTCTTTTTGCTCCCCCAATACACAGATCTGGCAGCCTCTCAGCTCCTAAATCCACTTCTCAGATCCTGTATAGAATCATTGACCAAGGCAATTACCTTAAAGCAACATTTTAAATGGACACATCGACAGTTAATGTGGCTGTCAATTTGCATATTTTTTTTCCCTTACTTGATACTATCGGAAAATGGTAGCAATACCTTCAGCAGTGATCTCAGTCATGGTGGTCGTCAAAAGTAAAAGTCGGTTGAAAAGTTCCCGTCAAGTAGCACTTTGCAGAGTATTTGAGGATTTGAGAACTCTGGTGGAGGGTTCTGTGTCAAAATCTGGGGGCTCTTCGTTTTCCTGGCTGTTTCTGCTGCTTCTTTGTTGTCCTGCTGAACTTTGCCTCTCCTCTGCAGAGTTCTCCCCCTGGAAACAACCTAAGCCCTTTCCAAGCAGTACTTGTGGCTCAGCTAGAAGTATCAGCTTCAAACAAAAATAGCCTCATCTCCCTAGGACTCTTCAGCACTTTTTTTTTTTTTTTTTTTTTTTTTTTTTTGGCACTCTAGAGGAACACACACAGAGACACACCAGCTCTTCAGCCCCAAAGACAGAAAGGCGAAAAAAAAAAAAATTTAAAAAAAAATAATAAGAAGCAGCAGCAGCCAAATGAACTACAAAGTACCATCTAAGATCCCGCAGTTTCTCTAAGATATTTACAGATCATGGGGTCTATGTCAGAAAACATGAAATAAAGAGTTGAAAGTAATCTTATCCGTGAGAGCTCAGATTTATTCTTAGTGCTCTTAATGCTCAGAACATTCTTCTTTCCCTTATTTGGTTTGGGGAGGGTCCCAAATGTCTACCACAGGCAAAAGGGAGGGTAGTCTTAAGTAATTTTCTAAAAGTTGTGTTCCTGTTGATACAAATCCACTTAGCAAGTGCAGTTATTTATATAGGGCTACACTTAAAATTGCCACTGTTAAATCTTGAAGCTTTCTTTTAAAGTATTCATATTGTAGAAGATTAATATTTTCTGAACACTGGCCAATAAGAATTATGTAATGTGAATTTATAGTGTGATACTTGAAAAACGTTGGATTGATGAATTACTATATTTTTGATTCTCTCTACTACCTTACTAAGAACTAAATATCTGCATTTATCCATGCAGTAAAAGGAAGGGAAGGTGACATAAAGTTTAGTAGTCCACAGCCAATATTTAATAACATATTTCCTTATCTCAATTAAAAAAAAGGATTATAGCAGCCACTAACAATTAACCAAATTGGCGGATTAGCATTTCACCTTCCCACTCCTAGACAGGTGTTAATGAGCAAAAAAATATTCAATAGTTGGTAGTTGGAAGCAAAAGGAGAATCAAAGGGCATTGATAATCATAAACTCTAGCCAATCCGTGAATACACTTTTATTTTATTCTCATATTCAACCTAATAAATGCTTGTAGTTTAATCTTTTAGCTTGAACTTGATACTTTTTGTTTTCAGACCTCCTGAATTCCTATGGTACTTCATAGATCATGAAGCAAAGCCATGTTTGTTATTTTTAAAATTCAGGCTCAGAAGAGTGCTGCAACAGCTATTTCCATAGGCAATGACCTCCTCCCTGTTAGTGGTTCTGTCTTAATCTACTGCCCCCATTCCTGACACAATAGAAAGTTGCTCATTTACCAGCTGAATACATAAATTAGTAACAAATCTTAATTTACAAGGAGGAAATGATTACATGATTACATTCATGATTTTATTCAATTCCTATATCTAGGACTGGGCCTAGAGCCTTTTAACTACAAGTTTGCTATCTTTCCCAAGAAGTGAGGCCTTGTTGCAGATACTATGACTTAAGGTAAGGGGGGTCACTGCAAATTAGGCCCACTAGCAGGATGAAAAGATACAAAATCCTCAAGAGCAGCTTCCCAGGGCTCTGGGTTGGTCTAAGGAGGTATCCTAAGAGAAAAGCCCTCCTCACATTGCCTCCCACAAAGAATCTCCAGTCAATAGTGCCGCAGCAGTTCCAATTGTTTTGAAAAACATAGCATTTCATATCTCCATTCATCAGTTACTTTCATAATCTTTCATTGTAGTTAACTGAAGGAATGACATCTTATGTAACTCATTAAGAATCTTAATGGGTCAGATCCTAAATAAAAT
Organism: Pongo abelii; assembly: GCF_028885655.2. Taxonomy (NCBI): domain Eukaryota; kingdom Metazoa; phylum Chordata; class Mammalia; order Primates; family Hominidae; genus Pongo; species Pongo abelii. The sequence continues at coordinate 125,028,930 of NC_071990.2, forward strand.
TAGGCTCTGGAACAGGAAAAAACTCAACTTTTCAAACTAGTTTTACTCAATAAAAAGTTAAAATAAGACTCTAGAAAAGAAATACTGAATTCCTAGTATTGATGTTACTCTTAAGTTCCCAATCACTATTTTCATGTTAAATATACTGGAAGGAAAAATAAGAGAAAACATATTCTAGACAATAAACATGTTTTGAAGATAATAGCTTTTTCAAACCTCTCTGTGAGATGAGTTGATGAATGTCATTAGGCAGTGAGAAATTGGCATGGTTCTCATTTTGAAAAGTTATTAGGACTCTTTCAATTTATCTGAAACTCAATTCATGAGGTATGTCTTTGAATTCCAAATGGAACCCTGCCAAGCTTTCTGAAACCAAGCAACTGACATTCTTACAAGTGTGTACACTCACTCTTCAGGGAACTCAAAGAATAAAACATTACAAACAATTCATTTGCCCTTCTTCATTTTTAAAGGGTCTTAATTTTTAAAGAGATATTACCAGTTCATTCAGCTCTTTCAACAGGACCCAAAAGTGATAGTTCTCTCTTCTCAGCAATAGCTCCTGGAATAACTCTCACATTCCACTTCTGCACCATCAGCATACGTAGACTTATCATAGTTTTGCATACAGGGATATTTATAAAATTAGGACATTAATAACTGAGCTAGTATATATAAGTAAATGATAAACTGTGAAAATTTGTTCTCCTATTAGTGTTGCATTTAGGTCAAGGGGCATCTCCAACCTGATTATACTGATCATTACCCCTTGTAATATTCACTAGGTATTCTAAATACTCAAGTTAGTAGATAAAAATATTCTTCCTTAGAGAAATTTTTAAACCTTGCTCCTGTGTCTGCTATTATCATAAACACTCAATTAAGACATGTATTCTATTTAGCTATGAGCAAAATACTGTCATCCCCACCAAGTTTCAAAATGGCAAAATATTTGAGAGGCAATCAGAGAAGTTTTGTTGATTTTTTTGTTTCCACCATAATAAAATAAAATTAATTTAAAAAAAAAGTCAAACCATACTGCATTACCTCTTTCAGTGCTGATTTGTTTTTTCTATGATGTGCAAAAAGAGACATAGTTGGGTGTAGATTGGTATTTACCATTACTCACTTATTTTCTCAGGGACTGGGGATATTTGAGAGAAAGTAAATTTTAGAGTTTATTGTCAAGGTTTTCTGTTTCTTAATTTACAGACACAAATGGCTTATACACTTGGCTAACCTACACATAAATTGGTGGTAAGTGGAAATAATGGAAACACACTTTGTACAATATAGCATGTCTAAACAGAGTGCAAATAAATGTGTAGGATATACAATTGGGAGAGAAAGAGCTATTTACTTGGATTTAAAAATAATAATTGCCATAACTTCCACATAAACCTAAGGTTTCAGGTTCACTTTAATAGGAGACAAAAATAACCAACCGGAATGATTTCAACAAAGAGAAGGAGAGGGCAGAGTATCACGATGCAAAAAACTTCCATAATTAAGAGCAAACAAAATATAAGCTACTGTTTTCGTGCCTCAGTAGAAGTAGCTTACAAGGGAAAACAGAAGTTTACTTTTAGCTTTGTAGGTGAAGAAAAACTGGCAAACACAATTTAAATTTGTAAAGAATAAATGTTGGCTTTTTAAACCTTGAAATGAAGAAATATGGAAGAAACTAGGAATAGTGGAAGTGAATGTGAGACTATTTGCCTTCATTTGACCTTGAGATAGCATTAAATGATCTAGAAATTCCTCTGACACTTGCATTTAATAAACTTAGAATTCAGAATCACAAGCAAAGCCTCCATTGAACTATTATTTCATTAATCTTACTTCATCTCAGCACTGTTGTTCACTTCATTTTAAATTGTTTTGTATTCTATTTGTGTCACAGAAAATATCGTTCTGCCCTCATTAGTATCTCTAAATGGCCTGTGCTCATTTCTTTACTCAAGCTTGAAAGTCATTCCATAGGTTTGGCTTACCATCTGATTATTTAGAAACTGTGTAATCCAGATCGTTTCAAATGACAGAAGGCATTCCATTGCAATTAAAAACCTTCCTCTCTTTAACTATGACTCATGAGTAGCTGAGTCTCTAATATCAGGCTTCTTTCCTCACACACATTTGACATTGTCAAACATTCTCTTAGAAATTTTTCTGTGTCAATCTGGTTTTTAGTTAACAAAGGCCATCGCCTTTGTTGTCCCTTCCTTCTTAGAGTTTCCATTCTCTGAAGAGCTGGCATCTGTCCACTACCATTATCCTGTTTAAGAAGATCTGCAGTATCCTGCAGTAGTTGGTCCCTGTGGAGTCCATAATTCAGATTACTGCTTTCTATTCTGCAGTCGATCACATATGACCTTCAGTCTGTGTTCCTGGTTGCTATTCAGAAGCAATTTATGATTTATACTTTTTCTATTTTCTTATAAAATCACAAATACTTTTCTTATGAAAGATAAAATATCTGATGACCAATTCTTAGATACAAATTTTTTTTCTTTTAAATAATTTAAATGGATATTTCTATTTCTAATTTTGAAAAAAATTATAATGCCATCTTGTTCTTGGCATTTTGCTATTTTACATTATCAACAATGTGATCTGCTGTATCTGGTGTATCATTACTAAATACCTCCAAGAGTCACCAATTTTGTGAGTTTACTTATTAATAATGATGCAACTTATTAATCCCCTTCTTCAATAAATATATATTAGCTATTTGCTCTGGGCACTAGGCTAGATTCTAGTGATACAAAAATTAAGACAGGGATTTTTTTTTTCTTCAAGGAGTTTATAGTCTAGTAAGAGTTAAACATTATAATGCAGTGTGTTAAATTCTAGAATAAACTCTATGCATTTTTGGGGCAGAAAAGAAGTAACAGTCCAGGAAAAACTTTAAGCGAAAGGAAATACTGGAGTTGAGTCTTGAAGTATAAGAAGCTACTTAAACACATGGTTGATTGAGGACATACTTTCTAAGTAGAGGAAACAACTCAGGAAAAATTAGAGAGACCTAAGCATCATGAACTTTAAATAGTTCAGTAACATTTGGTCACAAGGTACTTGTAAGGAAACTATAGATAAGGAAATAAGAGAATAAAAAAGGGATGGATAATAAAGTATCTCATAAGTCATACTAAGGTGTTTGGTCTTAACTCTGATTTAGGATGACAGTAAAGTGTTTCTAAGCAAGAACATGAAGTGATCACATTTACCATTTAGAAAGACTGGATACAGCAATAAAATGGTCATCATACTTTCCTGAAGACAACTTCAATGCAGGCTTAGATATAGAAGCCAAATTGCAGGATGAAGGGCAAATGAGAGACTACACAATGAAGAACGAAACTAAAATACACTTTAAGGAAACTTTTTTGAAAAGCAGGGAAGTGAAATGGATTAAGAATTAGATGGGGATACAGGCTAAATGAGGGATAATTTAGGATACGGTCTAAATTTTTAAAGATCAAAGAGTCTTGATCATGATTATCCTTTAAGGGAAGAAATACAGGAATGAGGGAGGAGAGATTTATAATATCAGAGAGAGAAACTATAAGAAATAGAGAAGGAGCTTGAAGCAGATGGAAGGGTAAAATTAGAGCTCATATGGAGAATACTTTTAAAGAGAAATAAAATTCTTCATAAATCTAAAAGAAAAGAAGTAAGATTTGGCACAAACATGGATAATTTTTTAGTTGTGAAAGGACAGAATTAAAGGAATTCATGCCTTGTGGCATTATTTTCTCTGTAAGTCAATGTAATCTGCTGAGAAACAAAGGGTGAAAGTGGAAGGATACCTTGAAGAGAGTTCTGAAAGTTTCAAAAAGCTGCAGAGGTAAAGCAAGAAGCAGCTCCATAATGGCTGCACAATGCTAGTGAGAGGCCACTGGGCTTAGAAACCATACATTTGTAGTAAGAAATCCAGACTTGTGTTGATTAGGGTAAGTAAAGTGGAAAAACCAAGAAGACCTTTAAATACGCCTCAAAAACAAAATAAAACTTACTTCTGTCTCCTGTTGACAATCTACCAGGAATGAAACCATTTCTATGATTGGACATCAGTGCATTTGACTTCCATTTTTATAAGTATTTTTTAAGCATTTCTTAATTCAAATCTCTTCTCTCTTTCTCTCATTTTATTTGGAGAGGGGAGTGGACTACCACCTGAATGTACCCCTGCAGAGTGTTTCATTGATTCAAACTAAAGATGTATTTTACAGTCATTACAGAAGTCCAAGGAGGTATTCCAGGTTCGAGGGCAGCTATTCTCTATAGGGGCATTTAGAGATACAGGATATTGGCACTTCTGCAATCAATTATGTGACTTCCCAAATTGCTCTGGACATTAACACTCCAGCCAGAAGAAAGGCCATGAGAAAGGGCTTGTGAATCAAGCCTGGAAGTGACATGAATTGCTATTGCTCCAGTCCATGGGGAAAATTTGATTCTTGGTCATACTTAACTGTAACTGGGTAGAATTGTGGGATGGCAGTGACATCCTATTAAAACCCTGTTACTAGGAATGAAGTATCCACCGCCGCACTGTTTTGGGGTTCTCTGTAGCTGTGGTAGTAGACTGAGCATGAGAACAGATCATTAGATGGTGAAACAAAATCTTTGGAAAGTTTGGCCTTCAAGAAAATTTTAGCTAAAGTTCAACCAAGGCAAGGAAATGGGAAGAACAGTACAGATATGAGAGTTTGGGAGAAAATACATAATCTAAAGGGCCTTTATTTAAAGTAGTATCTAAGGATTACAGTGCATATTTATGAATCAATCCTTTTGCATTCAGAATGAGGATTACCCTTGTACTTCTAAATACATGAAGAGCTATGGCAGCTTATGAATATTCATGTGAATGAAGAACAAAGACATACCTACCAAGAATGAAATCATTCCTATGATTGGATATCAGGGCATTTGACTTCCATTTTTATAAGCAGTTTTTAAGTATCTCTTTATTCAAATCTCTTCTCTCTTTCTCTCATTTTATTTGGAGAGGGGAGTGGACTACCACCTGAATGTACCCCTGCAGAGTGTTTCATCAATTCAAATTAAAGATGTATTTTATAGTTGTCACTGATATATGACTTTGAGAATATGAACTGCTGTATAAATGTTAAATGTTCCCATCCTCATGAAAATCACATTTCACCTAAGAGCCGTGTCTGGTTTTGTTATTCATGATTCATTTGCAGTCAGAATTTTTCATTTTCAATATTATAATTAATTTGAATATTATTAAGTGTTGTCACAACTGGCAGATTGTCAGCTTTCCTTGACCTCTTAACATGTATTCACTCTCATTTTAAATACTTTATTTTTATTCTTAATCTCCTTCAAAACAAACCAGAACCATTTACTCTGTCTCTAAAAATTCCATTTAACAAAACAGATCTGCTTCTCTTTCCTCACTTCTTATGCTTTTATTTAACAGGAGTTATTTTCTGTCTTACACGCCCCCAACAGTGTCAGCCTGACTACCTCAAAGTCAACGCATGTAGGATTTACATTAGGAAAAATGTATGTGTTTTGTCAACTTTACATCCCACACAGAAATCGTGGGCTTTAAGTTTAGAATATAATTTCAAACCAATATAAGTGATATTTCACACTGAGAACAAATTGGAGTTGTGAACGACACAGGGGATATAAATCTATGCCGTCCTGGATGGTCAGTAAGTAAAATAGATGGTTGGATATGAAGAATAATGTAGAAAGCACCCTTGTCCCAAAATGTGTCACCCAGTAGAGAAGCCTGTTGTATACAAATCAAAGATTCTGTCCTGTAATTTAAAAATTAAATTTGAAAGCTATTTTCAATCAAAAGGGGAATAACATTTGGAATACAAAATTAAGCTAGCAACTGTATGGCATATCCTGCCATAGAAGCCCTGGTTTTCAGGCTTGTGCCCTTTACAGATATTGCTTATTTATTGTAGCATCTTCTCTCAAGAGTCTGGATACAGTCTTGAAACCCTGTCCAACATCACAGTCCATGCAGCCACTACAGCTTACCTGTTGGTCCTTATGATAAATCGCAGTGCCATGAGCTTGAA